>NC_141082.1:21177098-22642098 GCF_041138505.1 Cibotium barometz | reverse complement strand
ACATATGTGTATACATGTACTATATATGTGTATACATGTACTATGTATACACATATATACACATATATGTGTATATATGTGTATACATATATGTGTATATATGTGTATACATGTACTATATATGTGTATACATGTACTATATATCATGTACTATGTATACACATATATACACATATATGTGTATATATGTGTATACATATATGTGTATATATGTGTATACATGTACTATATATGTGTATACATGTACTATATATGTGTACACATATATGTGTATATATGTGTATACATATATGTGTATATATGTGTATACATGTACTATATATGTGTATACATGTACTATATATATAGTACATGTATACACATATATAGTACATGTATACACATATATACACATATATGTATACACATATATACACATATATGTGTATATATGTGTATACATAGTACATGTATACACATATATAGTACATGTATACACATATATACACATATATGTATACACATATATACACATATGTGTATATATGTGTATACATAGTACATGTATACACATATATAGTACATGTATACACATATATACACATATATGTGTATATATGTGTATACATGTATATGTGTATATATGTGTACTATATATGTGTATACATGTACTATATATGTGTATACATGTACATGTATACACATATATGTGTATACATGTACATGTATACACATATATACACATATATGTGTATATATGTATGTATGATATACATATACATATATACATATATCCATATATGTATGATATACACACACATATATATACATATGTACATATATATATGTGTATGTATATCTATGTGTATATATATACACATATATATACATATACGTATCTATATGTATATGTATATGTATATATATTACATATACATATATACACACACACACACATATATATATAGATATATATATGTATATATGTATATACATTAATTAATTAATATCTTCGATGGGCGACTTGGCCCTTGAGACTTAGTTTTCAGATTGACTCTGTGATTCTTGCCATAGACAACAGGCATGTACCAGTCGTGCACTTAATTTCGATTGCTAATATCAGAATTTAGGAAACGAGATTTCACCTGAGGTCGGTAGAAAGCAAATCTGCAGCAAACTACATACCCAATACCAGAATGTCAAGAGAGTTTCAACCCAGAAGTTTGCATGCAAAACAAGGAATAACAAAAAAAGCAATGCTATTGGATACTACGTGTATCATGCAGATAATATACCTTGATTTGTAGGGCAGATATTGCTGCAGAACCTTGTGACTGCAGACGTGACCAATCTGCAATGTCCTGCTCCAATGAAAAATACACACCATCTGCATAAAGTTGCAAGTCTGAAACAAAAAAAAAAAGTATTTGATCGTCTAACCAAGCCATATTACAGAGTTTCCTTCCACATTGGAAAAAGTGACCTAATCTTTTGCAAAATAAGTGACTAAGCACTCACACAAGTGATTGATCACGAACCAGAGATATAAAATACAAATTGTGGTAAAACCTTGACATCCAAATAGCATAACGACAATTAAGATCAAGTCCCATTGAGATAAGGGTTTTGGGGGGCTGGGGGAAGGGGGAAGGGGGAAGAGAGGATGTTAGGTCCTCAAATAGACATAACTAGTTGTCTTAGTTAGTGGCATTAATGATGGGTTTATTACACTACTTGAGTATTAGTCGTTGACCCTATGAGAACCCATGAAATAATCAAGACATGAAACACGCCTATGCTAGTCTCAAGCATAGCACCTAAGAGGCGAGTCCTCATAATATGGGACACCAAAATTTAAGTGAGGAGTCTCTATGTGGTGTTAGGCTAGAGGGGCACTCTGTGTGGAGCTATGGGTGGGTGGTGAGCTAGCAAATTCCCTCCTTGAATGGTCATTGAGGGAGGTGGGGAGGGGATGCTAGGTTTTCAAAAGACATAACTAATTTGGATTCATTAGTGGCACTAATGATGGGTTTATAACACTACTTGAGTATTATTAAATTATAAGTTAATGGTCTCTGCAACATGGAAACGAAAACAACACGTCTTTAACATTGTATAGAAGATGTAAGTAGCAATGATGCAAAAAATTGAGAGAAACAGAGGAGGAACTTGGGATAAATTATAATTTAAAAGAGAAAAATAGAAAAAATCAAAACTTAGCAAGGGAAAAGTGTGTAAAAAACCTTACGAGAGATTAGGAAACACGAAACAGAAACGGTATCTCAAACGGAATTTCTGTAATTTCGGCTAGGAAACAACTCGTTCTTGTTACTATGGTGCAAAGGGCTCATCCATGGGTATACCTCCATCAATGGGGATAACCCATGTGAATTCAGACGTGGAACACGCCTATGCTAGTCTCAAACTTAGCACCTAGGAGGTGTGCACTATCACTTCATGAGAGGGTTTTAGCAAGAGACATTGATCTCATGTATGTTAGCACAGAGAAGCAGGTAGTTGACATTTTCACGAAAGCCTAGGAGCAGAGAAGCTTCGCCGATTCTGGACTATGCTTGGAGTCTTAGAGATGGAGTTGAGCTTGAGGGGGAGTGTTGAGATGTTAAGCTCAACACGAGCTTACACTCATGATATGTCGGTGATCGTTTCCACCACTTACATCACTGGAGTGTTTGGTAGGATGCTGACTAGATCTACAGTTGGACTACACTAGCTACTAGTCCACAACTGAGTTATGGCATACTTATCTTGCCAACTTACTCACTTAGCGTGTTCACATTATGGACCGCATGTACATAGTACTTTAGTACTTATGCTGTATATCCCTTATCTTTTGGTAGAACCCTTTTGTTGTGAAGAAGATCAATTTTGTGTTCTCTTCTAGGGTTTGTGTGAGTGTGCGCGCTTGCAAGAGCTCAAGCTCTCTTCCTCCTTGCATCTTTTCAGAGTAGGTATCTATTCAAGGAGGGGATTTGGTAGTTTACCACACACCCATAGCTCCACATAGGAGTATCCCTAAGGTTGAGACTAGGCGAACACCATATAGGGACTACTCACCCAAATCCTAATTTTGGTGTGTTTGGTTTGCACATGAAAAATCGCGTTCCTCGCCAACTGTATACTGCTAAGATTGTGACAATAGATGACAACCTGTCTATCCACCTGCAGCTCCAAATTACCAAGTACTAAGTAGCTTGCGCAATCAAGCTACCGCGCATGCTACTATCGCAACACCCCTTTACTCTGCCTCTGTACTCGACAAGGCAACTATTGGCTGCTTCTTGTTGCTCCGTGTCACAACACCACTCCCAAAGGAGAACATAAATCCACTGGTAGATCTCCTATCTGCAATGCTATCAACCCAATCTGCATCGGTGTATCCAAACACCTACAACTCTATACCAGCCTCATAAAAGAGACCATAGTCTACTGTAGACTTCACATAGCGCAATATGCGCCTCACACCATCCAAATGTGGCTTCCGAGAAACTTGCACAAACTGACTCTGCCATGCAACTGTATAGTTCAAATCTAGCCTGGTGATCGTCATGTAAATCAAGCTACCCACTATCTTCCTATACATGTGGGATTCTCCAAAATCTCACCCCCAACTGCACTCACCTTGCCATTTGAATCTAATGGCATAGAAATTGGCTTACAACCAACCATACCATATTTGGACAGCATGACCAATGCATACTACCTTTGTGACAACCATATGCCCTTGGCCGTCCTAATAACCTCAATGCCAAGGAAGTACCTCGGCTCACCCAAATCCTTCATGTCAAATTTCTGCTTGAGGAGACATTTCACACTCTCAACCTCCTCTCCACTGTCACCCCCAACAATCAAGTCATCCACATAGATTGTGATGACCACAAGGCTCCTATCACTCTTCCACACATAGAGTGAATGATTAGCATCTGCCACATGAAAGCCAATGGTGAGATAAGATATTGTGCTATCTTATCATGCCATGCTCTAGGTGCCTGTTTCAAGCCATATAAGGCTTTACACAACTTGCATACAAAGTCAGGTTGACCCACATCTTCATAACCTAGTGGTTGATCCATATACACCTCTTCTTGCAAATCACATGCAAGAACGCATTCTTAACATCCATTTGCTGCAAAACCCATCTTTTTGATACAACCACTGCAATAACAGCTCTCACGGTTAACATCTTAGCAACGGGACTGAATGTCTTCTCATAATCAATGCCATAAGTTTGAGCATAACCTTTAACAACCAATCTTGTTTTATACCTGCCAATACTTCCATTTGAGTTGTGCTTTATTTTGTACACCCACTTGCATCCAATAGCCTTCTTGTCCTCAAGCAATTGCACCAATTCCCAAGTCTCATTTGTATCCAATGCAGCCATTTCTTCATCCATGGCTCTTCTCCTAATCTAAATTCCCAACAACTTCTTCAAAACATTTGGGTTCAACATCTTGCATACCTTTAGTCATATATGCATAATGATGAGCAACATAACTATCATATGTCAACCTGTCAACAGGTTTTCTGAATCTTCCTGACCTGTGTTGTCCATGATCACTACCTGGTATTTTTGCAGCTTCTCTTGCCTTTCTTACACCAGGTGTTCTAATAGCTGGAATCCAAAGCTCATCATCAAGGCTCTCCTCCAAGCCATTAGACTCTCCATCAACATAAGAATGCCCTGCAGAAATTTCGGGCATACCAAGAGGCTCACCAACCTTCTCTTTGCCTTTCCATGATGTAACTGCATTTTCAAGACTGGTATTTTGACGCAGCCTGCTACTCCATGGTCTATCAACATACCCAACACAAGAGGACTCTCCAGGTCCACTCAATAACTGTGATTACTGACTTGCATTCTGTGCACTCACATTTCCAATTACATCAACTCCAACGGCATCTTTTTCAACAGCATACCAGCTACTCGTTTCATCAAACACAACATCTCTGCTTGCCCTAAACTCACATGTAGTAGGGTTATAGCATCTATATCCCTTTTGCTCAAGGGAATATCTAATAAATACACATTTTTCTGCCTTTGGATCTAGCTTCATACGTAACTCATCTGGCATATGTACATAGGCAATACATCCAAAAACTTTCAAGTGAGACAAATCAGGTTTCTTGCCACTGAATTTCTCCTCTAGCGTCACATCATGTATGGTTGTAGTAGAAGTCCTATTCATGATATAAATTGCTATAGAAATAATTTCAGCCCAATAGCTATGCAGCATATTCTTCTCTATCATCAATGCTTGTGCTATCTCTGCAATGTGCTTGTTTTTCTGCTCATCAACTTCATTTTACTATGGAGTGTATCTACATGTAAACTCTCTCTGAATGCCATTCTTCTGTAAGAAATCGGAGAACTCATTGAAGAAGTATTCTCCCTCTCCATCTGACCTTAGGCACTTCACATGCTTTCTTGTCTGCTTTTCAACCATCACTCTGAAATTCTAAAATAAGTGAAAACTTAACTCTTCTCCTTCATGAAATACACCCACACTTTCCTCATATGGTCATCAATGAATGTTACATAGTACCTGCAACCACCCATAGACGTAGTTTTTGCAAGACTCCATACATCTGAATGCACCATATCTAGTACATTCATGCTCACATTTCTATCATGTGGAAACACATGCTTTGTCTGCTTTCCAAAGTGACATGCTTCACATACTTTCTACATACCATCAACTTTAAACTTAGACAATCCTGTCACAATTTCTTTAGTCTGCATAGACTTCGTTCTTCGCACATTTGCATGCCCAATTCTCTCATGCCAAATGTATGTATTTGCAACAACTCTTGAACCCTATGCAAGCATTGCAGCTTTCACTTCAGGCATATTTACATCTAGTGTAAACATTCTGTCCACTCTATTGCCTTTTGCAATCAACCTGCACTTGTCTTTAAAGTCTTCGACATAACAACCATCAAGGTTAAAGCGAACCTACAAACCCTGCTCAATCATCTAGCGAACAGAAACCATATTCTTTGTAATATTTGGAACGTGAAGTACATCTGCAAGATACTTCACTTTACCATACATCGACAATTGGATTTTTTATATCCTTGAACCACTCGCCATGACTGGTCATCCCTTGTTTCAACAAAACCTGGCTTTTCATGATTTTTCATATCCTTGAGCCACTCACCATGACTGGTCATGTGATTTGAAGTACCTGAATCCACATACCATATATCATCATTACATGCGAAAACATTATTTTCCGACAAGGCATTAAGCACATGTCACATAACAAACAACCTTTCATTGTCCTGCGAGGTCATGGTCAAAGCTGAAAACCGGGCAACAACATCATAATCATCCTCTTTCTTGAGGAATTCTTTCTTGAAGACGTCTTCGAATTGTGCCCAAGTCGTTGGCTTAGGGTTGAGTTCCTTCCACCAAAGCAAAGCTTTGCCGGACAAGAAACCTGCTGCTAACTGGATCTTCTTTCCATCATCATATGGATGAAACTGAAAGTGAACTTGCCACTTATGTAGCCACGTGTCCACGATCTCCTTGGTGCGCTGCTTTTGCTTGCCCCCGGAACGGTTCCGGAGTAATGTTGGGGCCTAAAGCTGAAGCCAAGGTATCCATACCCGAGAAAGTAGAGAGGGTAGTGGTCAATAGAGCGATGGAGTTTGTGGGCTGCGATTTATGCCTGACGTTCCGACGAAGAAGCTTCGAGAGCTACTTTGAACTCTTGGAAATCTGATTTTGACACAAAATCGTCAAAAAGATCGGCATCGGGATTCGGTACCTTCCGTAGCCGGCAAGCCTACGCGTTCCACAAGGGGCTCCAACTCCGATTCTTGGGTCGACATCATGAAGAGGGTACATGGAGAGAAAATTCGATCTTTGCACAACAAGAGTGCGAGTGATATATATATATTCTGTCAAATCCCCACGAATCTCCTCGTGATCGTTCTTGGTTCGAGACTCGAAACCTGTAAACAAACGAACAAACAAACAACAAGGGGGTGCAGGCCTGACTCACCTCCCAACCATGACAGCCGTGGGCAAGCCCACAGTCTTGGCTGTCCCCATCGAGCCACGAGCTGATCTAACTAGGTTGACGTACCGACCAATCTCCTCCTTGCGACGTCCCATACCGCCACGAAGCTGTCCTCGCGGGCCTCGAGATCGCTACCGGCCTCGGCTGCATAAAGCAAGTGCACGTGTGCACTAGATCCAGGCTCCAAGACCATAGAGCTCTCACAAACTCGTGAGACTCTCTATATCCCAATAACTAACCTTGGCCCTTTTATAGGCTCTTGGCCAGTCATCGGGCGTCCACACTTGGGCGCCCGCCCGTCCATACTTGGGTGCCCGCCTGTTAGTATATCCCTAACTCAGCTCGCCAATCAGCCTGCCTAGTTCCAAGCTTCCCCAAGCCTCGAAACTAGTCTTGCGTGCGTGTAGCACACGGTAGATACACACTGTGCACATGACAGGGGGGTCGGCCCATTCCGGCCTCTATGCGGTGTCACACGGGCAAGCTTCATTTTCAGCATTTGTGGATGTTTTTGTCCAGCTTTTATGTTTAAATGTTTTAATATGCATTGATGGTATCAACAAGTGTGTCAAAGGCCCTAGTTCCCCGGGCACCGCCGCGAGTTTCAGAAGCTGTAAACCTTTTTGTACCAGATGGGGCACATCATAAATATGCTTTATGTTTCCTCTTTTGGAAGGCCAAAGGCCACACCTTTTCGTACCATATGAATATATTGAATACACAGACATCTCTCTCTCTTCTCTCTCTATATATTTGTGTTTTGCATCACAATGTTCCTATCTCAGTGGGCTGAAAGAAGACAAAGAGCTTCCGCACATGTAACAATCCACTGCGTTGCATGGGTGGCTACATGCTGCAGGTATTGGCATGCTTGCCTTTGTAAGGTTTTTTCCTCCTTCATTTCAATGTTGCTACACTCCGTATGCTGGCCAGTTCTCTTCTGATTTTGTCTACCTCTTGGACTGGGGCGGTTCTGTTGAGCTTTTTTAACTCCACTAGCATCTACTTCTTCTCTGCTTGCACTGCTTCCTTGGCTTCCTACCCTCACTTGGCCTGCTTCTAGAAGTCTTCAATCATTCGGACTTAGTTGCCGTGTCTTCATAGTACATTTTCTTGATTGTCCGGAAGGTTTCATTTCTCTTTGTTAGCTCCTTGGGCAGTAGTCAGTGCCACATTCAGCTCTTCCATTGTCATCTTGGAGCCTTTCTGCGTTTTCCTCGGAGTTGTGCTTGCTTGCAGCTCTTCTTTCAATGCTTGTATTATCTTTCCATCTTGCTTTTGTTGTTCCTTGAATTCCTGTATTAGTCCTTCCAGCTCCTCTACATGCACCTTGAGTGCAGATTCATCATTCACCTTGTCTCCAAGCTCCTTGTTGGTAGCCAGCACATGCTCCTTTAGCTCGCTAAGGGTTATGTTGTCCATGGCCGTGCTGGTCCACAGCACTATTCCCTTGCCACTCCTTGCCGGTTCTTGCTGTGTCACCATCTTCTACTCTTCCAAGATTTGCAAATTTCTTCTTCCAAACCTCCAGCTCTTGCATCAGTCTTGGGTTTTACATTTGAAGTTCACCCACTTCTTTGGAGCCACTTCTGGTTCAGCCTTGCTCCTGTCCTAACTCTTGCCCAAAGTCTGGATTCCGGTCCTGTTTCAGCAATCCGCCCTTGTTGCACTTTCCCACCGTCTGGATTCTGATCCTCTTTCCCATAGGGAATTATTTGGCTGCAGGTGGGTGTAGCAGCCTCCATGATAGCTTTCAATTTCTCCACATACTCTTCCCATGCCCCCTTGAGCTCGTTGATAGCATGCGACCGGTATGATCGTGCAACACCCTATAATGCCTTCTTTATGCCTTATCTTTTAGTGAGTTTAAGCAATTCTCTTTAACCTTTGCGCGCACGAGATAGAGCTGTAGAGATAAAGTCGACACCAGATTGGGTCCCAACTATCCACTTCAGGGCTCCCTCCCGCAAGCAAGAGTATCTTTGAAGAACTTCTTTTACAATGCAGACTTTACCAAGAAACTTACTTGATAGTTGACTGAGGAATGCCAAACACAAGGACGAGGTAGACCAAACAGCGACTGAATCGCCAAGCGGTCTATAGACAACTTAGAAGCCACTTCGGGAGCCAATATGCACACCCATATTTGCTGAGGGAATAAGAGACCGATTGCTGAAAAGATGTATGCACAAGTCCTAGGACTCAAGCACACATGCTCTGTGAAAGAATGAGATAATTTGAGATGGGACTGAGGGGCGCCTTATATAATACCCCATGCTTCAAGTCAGTTTGCTCTACATGCTATTGGCCTGTTCATGACTGCTAAAAATAGCATTTATGTAGGCGCTTCACATGTGTGGGCTGGCCAACTAGATTATGGGCTGGTTATGCTGGCCGACAGGCCTCTCCTAGGCTGGCCATGCTGTGCCAAGAGCTAGGCACTATGCCAAGGCCCGAGCTATCCCCTTATGTGGCTCTTGGGCAACCCTTATGGGTGCCCTATTATGGCTGGCCCTAAGGCTAGCCAAATCCTATGAAACCTACACACTTCTACAATGCTTCTACCCTACAATGACCTACATGCTTTTTTCTCCAAGTGGATTAAGTGACACATACCCACACCTAAGGCTTCACATGTGACCTACGTAGCTCGTGCCTGACATGTCCCTTGACTAGGGTTCTCAATGGGGTCACGTCATATGACAAATAAAAGGCTTCTAATGATGTACAAATGTAGCACTATTGATGAGCCGCCAGTGTGTCACATAGCACCTCAGTGCATGGGTGCACTGAGAGCCGAGGTTTGGGTGAGTTGACGCAGTAGCTACTAAGGAGGATTGAAGTTGCGCATGTTGTGTGGTAGTGTGTGCAGAGAGAGAAAGCTAGAGACAAACTTTAGTAGGGAGAGAGAGCATATGCATGACTCAATCTTCTATTGATTGAATGGCTCATGACCTTCAAAGGGTACATGATCTTTTATAGGCTTAAAAGCCCTTTCTTTGACACATTTACATATACTGGGGCAATGACACACGGCTAAACATATGACATCACTACTTATCACACTCACAAATAAAACAACTATAAGAGGTTGTTCACACATAAACACACTAATACATCTAAGGGTTGTTTCACACACACATGAGGCTCTGAATACCCAACAAACCTCCCTTCGAAGCGAAGGTGGTGAGACCCAACACACAAAAGAAGTAGCTAACCTTCTAACTTCATCACAACTGCAAGGGAGCGATCTGGCCATGCACACCTCCCACAACATGCTAATCCTCCACTCATCAAGTGACCAAAGGCAAGAAGGCCAGCTCTTCGCCACCCCCCTAAAATATAACACAGTCTTTTATGAGTGAAGGCCATACAAACATATAAAGAAAAACCACTGTAACTTCCCGATCGTTGCACACAGGGGAGGGTCGCAAAATATTTATGACTATTAATGCAATTAAACACTAAAATTGGCCAAAACCTTAAACATATGCCACTTAATCCACAAAACTGTAAAAGAGAGATGTCCACAATTGATACCACATAGAGGCCGGAATGGGCCAACCCCCCCCCTCCCCTCCCCCCCCTTGGAGTATTTTATTACCCAAGGAGAAAATAACATGTACAAGCTTTGAGGGCCTTACTCTCCCCAGGGAGATGCCGGACTATCCATATACAAATGTACAATAGGGCTGTCCATCTCATGTCCAAGGATCCATGAACATATAAAGTATGTATGTAGAAGCCAATATACTTTTCTGTCTCTACCATAATACAACAATATGGATGCGTACAACTAGTACAATCTTCATTGCAGCCGGTACATGGGCTGGTACAACAGGTACAAGGGCTGGCGCAGCAAGTACAGCTGCTAGTACAAGGCTGGTGCAGCTGGTACGTGGTCTACATGGAACTAAAAAATGTTTCCCAACAGATAATGCATGAACTTTTTAATGGCGTAGATCATTCCCAACAATGATTCCTTCTCCATACAGTCTGGAATGTGTCCAGATCAGAGTAAGGAGTGCCTACTGCCGTTAATTGTGCACGAAAGACACGTTTATGTGAACTACAGTGCTCATTTGTATGCTTGAACAGTGCGAAATGAAGACTCAACGGTGTTAAAAGTGAACAAATTGGCGCACCGTGAAATGAAGACTCAACGGTGTTAAAAGTGAACACATTGGCGCACCGCGAAATGAATAGACACACTCAAGACAATACACAAATAGAACGCAGTGAACGTAATAGATTGAACCATTAAGTAAAAGACAACAGTGAGCTCCAGA
This sequence comes from Cibotium barometz, assembly GCF_041138505.1. NCBI lineage: Eukaryota > Viridiplantae > Streptophyta > Polypodiopsida > Cyatheales > Cibotiaceae > Cibotium > Cibotium barometz. The sequence continues at coordinate 22,630,784 of NC_141082.1, read as the reverse complement.
ATACTCAGTCTAGCTTCCAATTCTCACTAGGGAACATCAGATTCCTGACTCCATCACCAGCGACTAGCTATCACCATACAACAAGACTTTCTTCTCACAAGACCAAACTAATCAATGGCGTAGCAAACATGTAGCACTACTCGTGGGTACAATCCTCTCTATGCTTCCCCACTATGCTAAACCTTTTTCTATCCATATCAACTGCTACCGGTACTACCCATTACAAAAGGTTGTTACAAAGATATAGTACCAGCTCATGATGAGTCCGTTACAGAGGCGAGACAACTCAAAGTCCATTACCAGTGAACTGATCATCCCTAAAAGAATTCAATGCCCAAAATGGCCAGGCTTTTACCAACACGCATCAAGAATATTGCATGACATCCATTACCCTACCACAAAAAGTGATGCTAACATCCTCACCGAGACTCTTAAGTAGAGATCAAACAAAGCATCACCTTCAATGGTTCAAGATTAGGCCACAAACATAGCTTTGGTACAACTAGTCACGACTTCTAAGAATTTGGCCTCTTTTTTTATCAAGGTTAGAGAACAATGTAAACAGTGATTATGAGCTATGTTAGATTGAAATGCCCTAGCAAAGTCTAGAAGTCCTAATATGGCATCTTTCCAAACAAAAAAAGGGGGAAGGCTATTGTTTGTAAATTGAGAGAGAAAAGTAGAACTTTCCAATTCATTCTTGAAAGGAAAACTCCTCCTTCCTAAAAAGGAAGTTTCCTTCTATAACTCGAGCTAGATTAGTTGCTTAATCTAGCAAGGCAGAAACCTATTTGAAGGCCCTTCTTGCAAGACAAAAGGCATGGACAAAATTCATCCAACCTTGTATATTTCTCAAATATTATATTGACTAATGAAGTCCATACTTGATCTGGGTGGATTCCTAATTGAGACCCTAATGTTGTGTTAGCTAGGCCAAAACAATCAAGTTCAAAGGTTAGAGGCCATCGGGCGAGTAGCCTAGCAGTGTGGGTTTGTGACTTGGAAGGGGGAGGTTCTGAATTCAAATCATGGCTAGCCCCTAATTGGCATCCGGGCTGCTTTGTGGCCACATGTATACCGCCTTGGGGCCGGAGATCGTGCCACCTATGTGCGAGCACCCCAGTTGCTACTACAGAAAGATTTACTCATGAAAAAAAAAAAACAAAGATTATTGGACCAAGGAAGGCCCCCGATATATGTTCAAGTGACAATGTCAAACCAAGTGGAGGTCACAAACTCAGCTTCATAATAAGGCAACAAGTCAATGGGGTATTCCCAGTTTCAAGCCTAGTTACAGGAAACGGCCAAGGATTTTGCAGAAGAGACAGTAGGCGTTTTGGGTCTCCGAATCGCACCCATTTAGAATGCAACCAGCCGAAATGGCTAAAGCACATTTCGGACCTGTGAGCCCACAGAAATGGACCTTTAGGAGTTCAGCTGATCCCTTGATCACACTAGAGGTACCCATCTGAGAGCACCTACCTACAGAAAAAGAGGCTATTGGCTATTGTCCCCTTTGAAATGCTTTTAACATAGAAGACAAAGAGCAACATATGACCAAGTATGATGCCTAAAGCAGAACTTAATTGGGGAGAAAAAAATGCTGCGAAAGCACACAAAAATAGGATCAAACAGAGATGAGGGCGAGGGTGCACTTACATGAAGAGTCAAGGGCAGAAGGCGAGACGGGAGAGGGGAGGGAGAGTTCAGCACAGGCTTTGTCGAAGAGCAACGCTCGGACGCGCAGCTGGAGAGCGAGCTGCTGCGATCCGGGCGGGGTGGGGGGCCGCATGAAGTTCGCCCACGCCGCGGATGTGGCCAGGTGTGGCTGCAGCAACGAGAGGTCCTTGTCTCCCAGCCATGCCCTCCATACGCCCAGCGTCTGCAGCCTGCTGGCCAGCTCGTAGCCCAGCCCGTCCTCCCCCAGTATCGCCATGATAGGCACACTGCGCTGTCTCTCTCGATCCGCCTCTCTTTTGCCTCAGCTCCACTTGCCACGTTGTCATTATTTTGGGAAAAAAAAAACAGTTCCATTTATAGTTTTAAAAAACCCACCTTCAACCTACAAATCTAATTTTTTTTTTTTTTGGGTTTAAGGCAGCACCCTTAATCTTTTTTTTAAGGCAGCACCCTTAATCTCTCTTTTTTTAAATCTTTTTGGGCTCGTGTGCGTGTGTGCTTCCAGGTCGTTGTTTCACAGCTAGTAGGTTTTGAACTCATCACCTCTTGCATGGACTTCAACACCTTACTACTAGGCTGTATCTTCATTGGTAGCACCCTTAATCTTCCTTGGAAGAGCGTTCAATTTTGGCCACCCCTTCCACTCACTCCACAAAACAGGGTGAAAGAGTGTCTAGTGTTTCTCTTTCAAAAATACCAAGATAAACTAAAGTGCAATCAAAACGTCATTTTTTGTTGTTCAATTTATAAAGGCCAAGATCATTAGTTTCACCACTCATTAGTTTGACCCTAATTGGTAAGTGTGAATCCACCCTAAGGCTACTTACACATCACCAAGTTTGAATAAGCCAAAAAGAACCTTGAGACGCCGATGAAGTTCCTTGGGCCTATGGAAATGGAATTTAAAGAAATGTGCTAGAGCATGGCAGCTTTAAAGTTCAATATCCTTGGCTACATCCAAAAAATATCAATGTGATGTGTATGAGCTGTTACCATAGCTCCATGGATACTCTACCTTTTGCCATGTCCATTAGCCAATATAGTTCATGTCATGTAGTGTGTAAGGGTAAGTTGAAGAAAGGTTGAATCTCATCGTGATACACAACCATATGGTATGGCATAATGGTCAAATGCATGCCATGTGTGTCACCAACATCTTGTGGGTGGGAACCATTTACATTGCATATAAACATATGGTCCTCCCCCTATCAAGTCATTCTACATCCACTTAGGAGTGAAAAGAGCTTCAACTTTGATAGAGCTACACATCCACCATCGAAAGACACATCTACAAAGCAAAGCAGCAAAGCTTAATAGATATATGCAAAGGTAGCAGCTAAGTGAAGAATTTGCTTCACTCCCACTTCTTAATATGCACCATAAAACTCCTTATATAAGTGCTTTTATAGTTTTCATTTTATGGATAAGAAGAGGGAGAAAGGAGGAGGGATGGGTGGTGTAGTTTAATCTTTAATTGGGGAATGTGGCCATTGAATTGGGATTGTAGCCTTTGAATTAATTTACATTAAGGCTATATTGTATGAACTTGCACCTAAAACCTTACACCTTTGAGCTTTAAATTAAGGCTTTACTTTATGAACTTGCAATTAAAATGTTGCACCTTTGAACTTTGAAAATCTACCTTTGAGCTTTAAATTAAGGCTTTACTTTATGAACTTGCAATTAAAATGTTGCACCTTTGAACTTTGAAAATCTACCTTTGTGATAATCGCACATTTATAGTGAGTTTGGGGAAAAGTTATGAAGCATACAACATCATGTTTGCACCTTTGTTATAATCGCACATTTGTAGTGAGTTTGGAGAAAAGTTATGAAGCATACAACATCATGTTAAATGATTAGGAAAAATTACATGGGGGTAGCCAATTTCAGAATATGTTCTTACAAATAGAGTGGTGGTCTCTTCCAGCTTAGAATGTAAACTTCTCATTGGGATCACGATCTTCCAAATAGTGATGTGGTTTATACTTGAAAGTTGATGTTCGATGTGGGACTATAAATTGGGGCCATGATCTTTGAATTCGGATTGTTTGGGTTATGAACCTATAACTATTGATATGATCTTTGAATTGGGATTGTTTGAGTTATGAACCTATAACTATTGATATAAGCTCATTCATATGCACGGCTGCCCCCTATGTCTTTGACACAAAGCCCTCGATCACCATCTTGGTTATACAAATCATACATGTTATAGTTGTCAAGATCCTAGTGGGATTGTTAGCTAGCAAGACCACTCAATCATGTATCCACTACATTCTTATCCAACTCTATTATCCTATACTACATTCTTATCCAACTCTATTATCCTATACTATTATAGAAGCCTAAAACTACTATCTAAATGTGTGACTAGAGGTAGGCAAGGTCTAGTCCTAGTTTGGGTGACAATGTCTTCTCGAATCCTCCTATTCAATACCCATAGCATGAGCCATGCAAATATAGTAAGAGGATATAATATATTCAAGACAATAAACACTCACAAGAAGTGTTAACTCACAATGGAGCTGAATTCACACACACACAATCCTCAATGACAAGAACACAAGGGTGTAGAGTGTATTAGAGAATGGCTAGCTCAAAGGGAATAGAGATGAAGCTCTCTGCAAGTACAAAGGAGAAAGTATAAATGAGCAGTAACCTTAAACAATGGATGAGATTGCTTATATAGTAGCTAACCCTAAGGTGTCCATTAACACCTGGACGGCCATAGGGAAAAACTTAGTGGGACAAAAGTGCCCATAACGTCAGTACATGGCCTCACTGTAACCCACATGTGAAGGTATCACCAACCTCCTATGTAACAATGGATGCATCACTAATCAAATGCTCTCGATGCTCTATTCGATCCTCATGATCATCTTATGCATCCAAACAATTTCTAGGAAGTTTGGTACACATAAGGTGTATCATCACCCACAATCCTTGGTGCCATCCCTGCCCACATGATCTAACTCAGAGACATCACTATCACATACATCATCATCATGTGCATATGTTGATATCATCATGTGAACATGTATCAGCATCATCATGAGTATGTGTGATATAACATCATCATGAGTATGTGTGATATAACATCATGTGTATGTGTGTGCAATACATCATCATCATCTGAATATGTGTCGATGTGATCAACATACTCAGGAACATAATCATGATGGCTCAAGAGTATGAATGTGATGAGATATGGATAGATCTAAATGTGATGTAATGTGGATGGAATGAATGAGATGTGATGTGGATAGATGTGGACGTGATGTAATGTGGATGCAATGAATGAGATGTGATGTGGATAGATGTGGACGTGATGTAACGCCTCCGCTACGGCTGCGTCTTCCTCAAGCCGCCATAGCCTCGGCGTGGAGAAGAAGAGAGGGTGGAAGTCGGTTCACCTCCCAACCATATAATGACGAGTTAGGGTTTCTCGTTGGGTTTTATAGCAAAACCCTGGCCTGTGTCCACACCTCCTAGCCCGGCCGCCCATCTTACTTAAGAGCCGTGCTAACTTAAATGTGTACACACATGGACCAAACCCTAACGCCCATTAACCCCTGAACCCCGCTAGCACTAATAATACTCTCGAGACTCCGAAAGCTATTAACTTATGCTAGGGTTCGACTTCCGTAGGACCATAGTCGTAGAAGAAGTCCTCTTGCATGCACGAAAATCGAGAAGAAATCACCACTTGAGTCGTCAATCAACACATGCATGCAAAAAAGTGTGTTGCATGTAGCATGTCGTTGAAGATCCGTCCACCAAAAACTTCCAAACTTGGAGCATAGAAAACTCCTCTCACAAATTGAAAGAAGGAAAGTTGAAGGTGAAAAGGTCACTTTCCTTGTAGTTTGTGTCACTTTCCTTGTAGTTTGTGTCCTCCCTTGAAAGAATAAGTAGAGCTCTTTTGAAGAGAAGAACAACACAAGTGAAAAGGTGAAGTGGCTAGCACACTTGCCTTGGAGCTTGAGGTTGTGGGTTCAAAACCCCACTCCTTGGATGGTGAAGCCTCCCCCTTGTGCCACTCAAGTAAGGGAGAATTCTCGCGCGCTCGCCAACGGCGCGCCAACGATCGCTCACCGATCGCCTTCGAGGACTGCCGGTCTGCCTTGGTCGCCGCCTTAGTCGCCCGCTGTGGTGGCGGCGCTCGCTGTGGGCTGTTCGTCCGCGTGTAGGCTGCGCTCCTGCAGGTCACCGTACGGGCGGCGGCGCTCGTTTCTTTTACTGCAGCGTTGAGCTCTTTTTCTCGTGCAGGTCACGCCGGTCGCCGCTAGCTCTGATACCAGTGTAACGCCTCCGCTACGGCTGCGTCTTCCTCAAGCCGCCATAGCCTCGGCGTGGAGAAGAAGAGAGGGTGGAAGTCGGTTCACCTCCCAACCATATAATGACGAGTTAGGGTTTCTCGTTGGGTTTTATAGCAAAACCCTGGCCTGTGTCCACACCTCCTAGCCCGGCCGCCCATCTTACTTAAGAGCCGTGCTAACTTAAATGTGTACACACATGGACCAAACCCTAACGCCCATTAACCCCTGAACCCCGCTAGCACTAATAATACTCTCGAGACTCCGAAAGCTATTAACTTATGCTAGGGTTCGACTTCCGTAGGACCATAGTCCTGACACGTGATGTAATGTGGATGGAATGAATGTGATGTGATATGGATGGAATGAATGTGATGTGATATGGACGTGATGTAATGTGGATGGAATGAATGTGATGTGATATGGATGGAATGAATGTGATGAATGTCAAACCATCTGTGTCGAGGTAGCCAAGTAATGAATCAATAAAGTCACCATGTATAAACCATCTAGACCATCTGGCACATACATCCCTCTCATGAAACAAGTGTCTCAAATGGCTAGGCATCAAACCCTCAAGGTCAAATATCCACCCATGGCATGAGTATGCTGCCTCGTCATAGCATGAAGTCGGCGAATGAGGATCTAGAGGTCTAAGACTCGAAATACCAAAGGTATGTGTGAACTCTGTAAAAGATATGTGATCCATGACATGAAATGGCAACTCGAGTGATAACGAGCATAGAGCCATGATGATAAAGCATGATCAAATCTCCTAGGATCGAGATCTGAGATGATAAAAAATTGATGTTAATGATGAGATGATGGTGCATAGCATGTCAATCCAATGAAGGATAGTAATAATATCCCATGGTTACATGTGAACAACCACCAATCACAAAACATACACCCTAAGTCACAATGTATGTGAAAACCTCAAACATAGCATGAGAATGGCTGATATAATGCAATTCTTCCCGTCCATGAATAAGGGTGACAAGATGAAATGGGAAAAATGTGAAATGGCCAAAAGGTGTGGGTCAATGCCTGATATAATGCAATTCTTCTCGTCCATGAATAAGGGTGACAAGATGAAATGGGAAAAATGTGAAATGCCCAAAGTGTGGTTAGTAAATTGATTTTAGTTGACAAAAAGGTGTGGAAAGGGTTGAAAACCTAAACATGTAAAACTTGGCAGTTCTTTCCATTTTCTTGCAAAGAAATCGTATAAGAAAGATTATCAAGAAAGGATGGACAGAGGCACAGACATGTGGAAAGCAACAAACGTATTTGGATCTTGAAATTTCTTAAAGAAATGTTGAAAGTCTTGTCCAGAAACAATGTAGATTGCAGATTTCCTATGCATATTGGTGAAGAAGTGTGCAGAGTTCAAATCTTGCATGTAGAAATGCATACTTAGGGAGTTCTTGGTACAGTTTTAAAACAAATCATAGTGTAGATTTATAAAGTTTACAAAGAAAAGGGTGTAGAAGTAAAGATCTTGGTGTTGTAAGATTCATTATAGATTTTTGCAAGCTTAAAACATACTTTTAAGCTTTGCAAAAGATCAACATTTTGTTGATTCACAACGTTACTCAAAGTCGAACCGAGTCTTCTGGTATATAATCACTGTGCTCCCCCAACACTAAAAGGCTCTATTTTACATGTAAATGTTAGTAACAAGCTTGTTGATGAATGAATACAAAACTTGAAGAGATTCACAACATTCATCAAATGACAAGAACTGTTAACTGCAACATGCAAAATGGAACAATATCAACAATAGTAACAGTTACAAACAACAATTCTTAAGTACAAATTCTAGTGCAAAGTGGAGATTTGATCAAGATATGTGTGAAGATTGTTAAAGGACAAAAAATCATTTAGTGTGAAGATCATTTCAAGCTTGATCAAGGAATTGGTGTAAAAGATATTAATATTGGCATCCAAATTTTTTCTTTTCTCAAAGTGCACCCACCACCACAATGATGTGGGTTGACCCAGTGTGTAGACTTTGTCTTCAGATCAGATTGGTGATTTCCTACAGTAGCAGGCATACTGAGTAGGGGAGAAGTGAGAGTGTCTATAGAAAACTAAGAGTCGAACCCTTGCTTTTGTGTCTCAAGTAGAACAATGTAAGGAATGATTGCTAACTTTGTCATCTAATAGAAACCTACAAAATTAAACCTCAAGCAAAGGTTCAATAGCCGGTGCTTTTTTATCATGGCTTCTCCCCTCTCTCTCTCAGCAATTTAAGTAAAAAAAACACTAAATGTCCACAGAAAAACAAAATACACTAGAAAGGAATGGCATGCGAATAGAACTGATAGTGACAAAATGCAGGTAACAACAATAAGGAGAACAAATGGCAGTTTAGCAGAGCTTATTTTCCATCAGCTTCTGGCTATGAAGTGTCTGTTAACACAGTGAACTACAAAATAGTGCTCCAAAAATCACATGTTGAGAGATTGTGTAGCATAGCTTCTTTGTCTTCTGCTTGTCGCTATTATCGTCATGGGCTCTTTCCTTTTCACTTGATTCTTAGTAATGCACAGGGCCAAATGAATGCTTCCATAGCTATCACAAACCTTCACAAGCTCTAAGCTCAGCAAAGGTTCAAGCATACAAGCGTGTTACCAAAATAGAGTTTTAAGTAGTCAACTCACACCAAATTTAAAAGAATATATACAATGCTTAGCGTGAGGAGAAGACGGGAGAAAAAAAGTGCTTTAAAAAAAAGAAGTGGTGCCTATTCACAGTTTTCCTTAAAAATTGCACTCCAAGATTCTTCCAGAATTACACAACATCCATTTTTCTCGATTTTTCTCAGCAAAGATTTGTTGTACTTCAGAAAATGTTGATAGATCTCTTAGTAAATAGAAAATCCCTCAAGATCTTGCAATGAAATGATGAATCTAGGATGACACATAGTTTTCACTCATAAACATGAGTACACATATGTGCTCACCATCAGAGTAGCCACCATGAAAGCTTGGGCCATAAGCTCCAAGAAAGATTAAGTGTATAATGATCAAAAGGTATGAAAAGGTCAAAATATATTCAAGTACATAGGCCATGTGCCCTTTAATAGTCCCAAGGCCACATGTGCCCTAATCCCACATGAATAAAGATGTCATGAGCCCCATGTGCCTAGGCCCATGCCCCATGTGCATGTGCATACTAAAATTCCTTTATTACATAGATCCATCAGCCTTTCTCTTGACTTTTAAACCCACTTCAATCAAGTCTGATAGACCCATTAGCCTTTCTCTTGACTTTATAAACCCACTTAGTACCAATTTCTAGAGGTAGATCCACTAAATCCCATGTACCATTTTTCTTAATGGCTTGAATTTCATCCTACATGGCCTTAATGCAATTTGGATCTTCTTGAGCCTCTTCAAAAGACTTAGGTTTATGTAGAGAACTTAATAATATTTGTTGTGAAGAGATGGTTTTAGCACCACATTTGGTTCTACTATACGAAGGAGCAGATAATCTACTATCCTATAAGGTACTTTTAGCCCATTTAGGTATAATCCTAGACTCATAGATTGCTAATATTTTAGAATATACTACATCTTCTAGGAATCAAAAGTTGGTCCATCAGTTCCTTGAGCATTCTCCCCTTGCAAAAAACAAGGATCAGAAGGCAAAATCTACAGATTATCAACAGACATTGGCACTGGCAACAACCCATCAAACATGTTCAGGGAACTAGCATAGGTATCTTTATCGAAGTACATCTTAGGATAGATAGAATTCTCAGCAAAGAAAACTTCCTACTGACAATGATTTTCTTGGTAAGAGGATTGTAGAGATGATAATCTTTGGTTTTTGCACTATAGCCAATAAAAATGCATGTCACTGCCTTGTCATCAAGCTTAGTCCTACTTTGTGTTAGCGCATGGGCATATGCCCAACAACCAAATACACACATGTTTTTAACCTTAGGTTTTATATTGAACCAAGCTTCATAATAAGGAGTGATGGTTTTCAAAGCTTTAGTGGGGTACCTATTTAGCACATAGGTAGCACAAAGAATAGCTTCCATCCAAAACTTGAGTGGAAGCTGCTTACCCTTAACCATGCATCTAACCACGTCCATGAGAGTTATGTTTCTGCTCTTCAACACCATTTTGTTGTGGTGTATAAGGGGCTATGCATTTATTCTTAATGTCCTTTTTGTGTCAAAAAGTCTTTGAAAGCATTGGATGAATATTTATCCCCTCTATCTATACGGAGAGTTTGGACTTTAAAACCAGTTTTATCCTCAACCAAAGAAAGAAAGTGTTGAAAATGAGAAAATACATGTGGTTTTGTTGTCATGGGGTAAGACTATTTGATTTTGCTATGATCATCAATGAAGGTCACAAAGTAAAGATTTCCCCCCAAAGATGAAGTTTGCATTTGGACCACACACATCACTGTGTATGAGCTGCATTTTAGAGTTAGCTCTATTTGTTGCATTATTTGGGAAAGGTTAGCACGAGAGCTTGCCAAAGATACATCCTTCACAAAAATATCTAGATAGGGGATCAAGTTGAGGAAGGTCCTCTAACATCCCATGTTTCCATAAAAGCATTAAACCACCAATTGATGTATGGCCAAACCTAGCATGCCACAATTGTGCATCTTTTATTGCATTTAAAGTGTGTTCTAGAAAAGCATCATCACACTTATCATACATGTCCAATTTGTACAAACCATGACTGAGAGTTCTAGTAATTACAATTTATATATATTGTTCTCTATTCACAGACAATGCATTTATTATGTGTAAATTCAACATCAAGACCCCCCCCCCTTGCTAGAGTGGGTAACACTGAAAGTAGATTCTTCTTTGTACCTAGAACAAAAAGTACATTTTAATGACAAAGATCCTCACCACTAGCAGTAATAAGGCAAATCTCACCAATACCTTTAATTAGATGGGAGGCATTGTTGGCACACATAACAGTGTGACCATCCTACACAAATTCCATATTGTTGACTACACTTATTTGATAATTAATATGTTTTGAATCACCCTTATTATGTGTGACTCCTGTAGGATGGTCATACATAATAGTGTGACCATCCTGTATAGATTTGATATTATTGACAACTTCTTTGAGAAGTAATGTGCTTTGAAGCACCATTGTCAAGATATCCTAGTATCCATTGTCTGAAGAAGTTGCACTAAGACATGAATCTTGGTCATGATTAAAGCTTCAAATAGCCATACGTGAGAATTCTTCCAAGAACAACATTCACAGAGTCTTCTTTTTTGGCACCTTGGTGGGATAAAACTATTGGAACTTTTGTTGGATTTCTTCTTCTTCTTATCCTTATTTTGAAGTTTGAAGCAATTTTTAAAGTTTCTTCTTCTTCTTATCCTTATTTTGAAGTTTAATTGCATGGCCGGGCTTTTTGCAATACCAACAAGTAACCTTCTTTGGCTTATTAGAATCATCCTTAGTCTCAAAATAATAGTTGGAATTGTTCTTCTGTTGGAACTTTTTGCCTTTGTCCTTGCTGAATAAAAGTCGGATCACAGCTAGAATTGATAGATACATGTTAACCCATTACTAGGTTAACAAGAGCTACGACCATTATCTTACATCAAGGAGTCAAGGCATATACACCAAAGGGTCATACATTCAAGATATAAAGCAATGGTGTCCAAATCTACAATTTGGATGGGCACTTGTAATGGTGTGACGGAGTATTTATGGCAATTCTCGCTTCAAGAGCATGTGGTAGCATGTAGGGTGAAGTTCCAAGTGATGTACTTCATGGATATATTATGAGAGTAGTCATTGTAATAGAATTAGGCCTCTTATGAGCTGCCTAAAGTGCCCGATCGGCCACAGTTTGAGTGTGAACACTTATGACCATGTATATAAGTGAATTTCTCTCATAGTACAATATACTCTCCCATTGTGCAATTGAGTCTTGCTCTTGCTAATCTCTCTCTAATGCATGCTAGTGTGAGTATGTGTGAGTGATGTGAGGTGAGAGGAGAGACGAGTACATGTAATGCAATGCGACAGTGTGACAACACTCGCGGGAGGTACAGTGGAATTGCTTCTTAAGGAGTTGTAGAGCTTGGAAACCTCAAGGGTTATGAGCTCGGCCATTGGAAAGATCCTCATGACAACTGCAATTCACTAGGTAATCTCTTGCTGGATGTGTTTTAAGGGGGGTTAGGGTGAGCCATAACAATACATTCCTTTTGGAGGACTGCTGCTCCTACAACAATAAGCTAACAAGAGGGGCTAAATTACCCCTCAAAGGAGGGAAGTACTAAAACCCATATAAGATTCGTGCAAGGAGTTAAGGATGATGTTAATAACCATTTCTTGTTAGGAATGATCTCATCAATGTTGAGAAGCTATTTTCTTAAGTCTTACAACTTGGTTAAGTATCCATGCATGGATCTCTTCTACATTTTTCTCATTATCAAGCTACCTTTTGAGAAAATCTTTGCAAGAATGAATATGTGGAACAATTGACTTTTTGTTAGACAAAGAAATTAATTCCAAAGCTTGTGCATCAGCAGTAATTTAAGGGGCAGTTAGCCCTAACCCTATTGTAATTGTGCCAGGGTGGGGCTTGTCACCCTAGTGATAAGTCCCCATAAACCCTTAATGATAAGGATGTTTTTGACCATGAAACTCCAGAAGGGAGTAATTTGACCCATCTAGCTTTTCTTCTTTTGAAAGAATACCAAATAAATCATTGGATGAGTTGGTGGCCATACTTGACTACTGTTGAATATGAGAAAGAGAGATATTGAAAATAGCTTAAAATGACATCACAGATGCTAATGATTGATCTACCAGTCTACTAAAAATCTACACTTAAATCGGATGATTGAAGTCTGTTGTTGAATCTCATGATTGAGGTCCTAGATTGGACAAATTGAAATCCTGTAGTAGAATCGAGCGATTGAGAAAAAGTGAAATTACCGATCGAAAAAGTAATCATATGATTAAGTTGGGGGATTTAAGAAATAAAATTGCTCAAATAAATAAGTTAAATCACCGAGATCGAAAAATTTGAATCACCAATCGAAAGACTAAATTGGATGATCGAATTGGGCGATTGAAGAAGTCGAATCACTGATGGAACTAGTCTTGAATCACACAATTGAATTGTGCTGATTACCATGATTTATGCAGTTGAATTGGGCGATTATGAAAGTTAAATCGCCGCTCAAACTAGACCTAGTTGATGATTGTAGAGATTATGTGCATGTGTATAGTAGGTGATGGATTAATGACATATCCTCCACATGTCAAGCTGTGGAGAAGTGGCAAGTTGATGGTGTGGATGGAGTGTTGTGATGACTTCGGATTGTTGAAACTATGGAGAGTTGATAGCAGGTGAGAAAATGATATTGATGATGGTGTAGTCACCTTCATATTGATGATGGTGTAGTCACCTTCATATACCAAAACACACAGTCGCCTTCAAGCTGGAAGACAGAGTCATTGTTTGCAATTTTTGAAGATGTTACTCACATAGTCTCGCTGATTGCACTGTGGTATGTAAAATCGAGTCGGCTATTAAAGTGAGTTGAAGTTGAAGTTGACTACATTGTGCTAGCTGGAGCTTGAAGGTCATTGTTGATAATCGCGGCTGGTACAATAGTGCAAGCCCACCTCAAAAAACAAAGAGAGAAAGAACCATTAGGGAAGAAACCATCTTAAACTTAAAGCTCCAAGTCTGCAAGAGAATTTTTAATGGTGAAGAAGCAATACATGCTATGATTACCATTGTCACACACACACACACACACACACACACACACACACACACACACACACACAATGCTCAATGATAAACTAGAACCTCCATAAAATCAATCAAGATAAGTTTTATGAGTGACTCAACAACTCCCAAAATCTATCTTCTCCAAGTTGGTCTCTTTAGATAATATGCAATAAGAGAATAATCATATTCTTGAGAGATCTTTGAAAAGCAAATCTGAAAATTATGTAAAACTATGTTAAGAAATTGTAAGTATGAGAAGAGATATTGGAAAACAGTTATGATTGCAAACCTAACAAGTTTGTATGCAATACTTACTTTAACAAGGACAAGGTGAAGTCAATGTCAAAAGCAAACATATCAAGTCTAAAGAAAACAAGAGATTTTGACATGCAATAACACCAAGGTTCGACAGTACTTCAGAGAGCTTAGCAAACACGGAGTCATAGCAAAAGGCTACAAATAGAAGGCTCATTAACCAGTTTGTGAGTGCAGAGTACAATAACAGGCTACAAATAGAAGCCTCATTGACTAGTTTGTCATCATCGAGCGCTTACAAAGATTTCAGCCTTTTTGCACTAATCGTGAGCAGAAGAGGCCTTCTGCTTCATTGTTGCCATAATAGAGTCCAAAAGGCTCTAGGCTCAGTATCATCAGCACAATAGCTAGGCAAGGAAGACATTATCAGGCCGGCCAACATCAGTTCAGAAGCCCTCTCACCCAACGTGAGGAGAAAGGGGGAAAAAAAATGAAGTTGAAGTTGAAGTTGAAGTTGAAATGGGCATTAAGATTTAGGGTTTCTAAACCTTTTAACATTTTATGTCCACACCTTGGCCTTGGCCTTCCACACTTCCTTTGGTTCAACCCCCTTTGGTCCCTTCACACTGCCGGCCATTTATCTGTGGCTTGCCCATAGTTCCTTGCTCATTTTTCTTTGTCCACATCTTCACTTCATTTACGGGAACCTTTACCTTGGACACTCTCTCATGAAGGCTAGTGTTCACATGCGAGAGTTACAGAGAGGTTTGGGTCACACATGTCTTGGGGTGTATTCACATGTGATGTGGTACGGGATAACTTGATGCAATTGGTGTCATTATGGTGGACACACTGAGTGTGTTTATGATCATTTGGGCATGTTCACATGTATTCAGGACTTGTTCACATGCTTTGAGCCTCGTGGAGGTGGTTCGTGTGCTGTGTGGTCGATTTGCCATATTTTGGGCATGCACACGGGCGTTTTTGACCACTTTGGTGCATTTGATGGTGTTCACATGTTTTTTTTTGGTTTGTCACATGCTTTTACACATTGAGAGACTTCTTCACACGAGTATATTTCTGTGAGGTGTTCGCACGCTTTGAGCTTACATTGGGGATTATTCACGTGCATTGTGTGAGATCTTGGTGCATTGTTCACACGTTTGGACTTGGTGAGTTTATTCACACACGCCTCATATTTTGGGTATCTTGGACAGCATCGAGGTACAACATTGTGTATGTATGCCATGTAGGCCAGCTATATGCATATCATGATTATCGTATGTTTAGCTCGGATGAGTAGGCAACATTATCATGTTATTCTGATGACCACACGACTATGTATGCATCTCTCAATTCCTTTGTATAGGATCAAACGAGGAGCTATGTGGCCTACTTGGATTTCATTGATCGATTTGGGACCCTTTGCATATACCAGCACTTTTGGGAGGAGTGATATGTGTGCAAGTATGGGTTTGATCCATATCATTCCGCTGAGGATGATAATGATGTTTATGCTATGAATATAGATGATTATATGGGTGATAATGAGCATAGTGATCATTCATGGGATACATTTTTTGAGTTATGGCATGGCAGGTTTGTATCCTCAGAGGACACAGATCAAGCATGCTGCCACTTTCGTTGCTATCACAGTGGTGTTTGCATGGGCCTTGACAGCTTCTACGACTCACCCATGACATCGACTAGCCATCATCTCATTGATTCTCATTTACTTAGACCGACTCATTCATTGTATCATGATGGGGATGATGATGTATTACACACACACACACACACACACACACACGTGATGATATTGATGTATCGCACACACATACACATGAGGATAGTGATACACATGCACATGATGATACGGACACATATGCACATGATGATGATGTATGTGATAGTGATAGCAAGGGTGATATGTGTGAGTTTGATCATGTGGGCATGATCTCGAGGGAAGAGATGGCAACAAGCATACCGAGCATCCACACTTCTTTGTCTATCATCTTTCCTAGATTATGAGGATATTCTAGTTGATCGTGGTGGCATTTTAGAGGATCATGCACATTTGATTAGTGACGCATCCATCAGCGCATTTGGGATGGGTGTATCCATTAGCACACTTGAGGATAGTGATACTCTGCATACGAGTCACGGAGACACCTATGAGCATAGGCCTGAGTTACTAGTGTTAGATGCATCATGCTATTCTTTTAGGATTTCTATTGGTGGAGATATCACTGATAGGACCACTACTCCTAGTATTCACAACATTGCTGGCACTATTCGTGTGGATAAAGTTTATGTATTTGAGTAGTCAGGGATAGTGTATGAGAGTAATGACGATTTCATTGATGTGAGACATCGTAGTAGGATTATGCATATTGACCATTTTCATAGTAGATCATATGGCATAGATCTTGAGAGATTTGTATTTGATCTAGACATCTCCTTAGATCCTATATTATTGGAGATAGATTTATTATGGGATTTAGGTCACATAGGGGCATCATTAATGGAGATAGACCATGTTTATGAGGATGACCTTGGAGGCCTTGGAGATGCCATAGATGATGACTTAGGAGATGATACCATTTATCTTTTATGTGAGGATACCTCTTTTTTTTTCCAGTGATGATTATGATGATGTTAATGATTATATTGATATCTTAGATCATCATACACATAGAGGGTTTTGCACATGAGGAGGTATTGTATGGTTTGGCTTATGCTTGTATATCTATTGACATAGTGGATCATGTCTTTAACATTTTGAGTGATGCTACCTAGGATGACAGCATTGGTTCATTCTTACCCTCATAAAATGCCGACCTTGAGATATGTTCTTTTGGCTCCTACGGATGTTGACACGAGCCTATGTTCTTTGAAGCCATGACATTTTCCGTTGGATGCATTCTCTGCCACTTGAGGAGCATAATTTTCGAATATGTGGCTTGACATTCAGATGCACCTACGATATATCTCAGTCTTGGCCTACACGATGGCTCTTTTATGCCAGGACCATTTGACATTTTGGCCATGAGTTTCAAGCTTTTTTGGTGGATATGTTTCGTGCCAGATTTACACTGCAATCGTGAGGATGGGCTTACGAGTTTTCCTTTCGACCCTGGAGCTACTATTTCTTTGGAGTCGAGAATTCCTTTTGATCCAGAAGCTACTACCATCTCAGCTTCAACGGTTTGGGATGTATACCATACACATCTTTTTGATCCTGGAGGATACTCGACTAGCTTCGTCATTAACAATGGTTCCTTATCTTCTCCACTTGTACCAGATTATCATGGGACCATTGCCTTGGATTTTGCATACCTCGGATCTCCTTTCGATCCAGGCAGTTACATAGATACCTCGGATCTCCTTTCGATCCAGGCAGTTGCATAGATACCTCGGATCTCCTTTCGATCCAGGCAGTTACATAGATACCCTCATCATCAAAACGAGAGCTCTTTATCCTTTCTATTTGACCCTAGGGGTCATATGATTCATGTATGGGTCTTCCACTACATCGACATTCAATCATGGATATGATTTTTGGCTTTTGTACATAGCCACTTGTATATGTCTTTTCTTTGGGCACAACCACCCTTCGATTTCGAGGATGAAATCATTGTAGGAGGGGATGGTTTGTATAATGAAGTAGATTTTGTTGCACATGCACATGGGGAATGGGGTCTAGGCACTTGGGCTTAGGGTCATTTACATGTGTACTTTTGGGGAGCCTTGAGCTATATTAGGTATAGGGCTCATAGGCATTGTACCTTTTGATCATATTTATTTTCATAAGTACACTTACTCTTTGGAGCTCTAAGCTTCCATGGTGGACTTCTCCCTCTTGAGATGTTAGGATGGTGATCCACACCCATGTTGTCACTCCATGCCTTGAGTAGCCAACCCTAGTTTCTTACAGAAACAACATCGAAAAAGATGTTGATTTTTTTTTGAATTTGGTGTAACTTCTAAAAAAATTTTCAAGTTGTTTAGTTCTCATTGTCCTTTAACAACCCAATTTTTAATTAATTTTCAAATAAATACAAAGATATGTAACAATATTTAAAGCACAACCATGGACATCTAAAGCTAACGTTGAGAAGACCAGAATGTTAGTTCAGCAAGCTATTCAAGGAGATAGGAGTGATGGACCAAGGAAGGTTTAGATAAAAATAGCCAAAGAATTAATAATGTCTTTAGTGCTGAAAGAGGACAGGCTTGATATGATACAATTAGGGATATTAAATTGACCAATTTGTTGTTGAGATATCGAGCTCATCTAGTGTGAGGAGGGGGTAGGCCCCACACTTACACCACTAGCATGGTTGGTGAGATCATGGGTGATATGCGGCCAGTGGGATGACAGGCTGTGTGACAGCCATTCTAGAGACTGGCATAGTTATAGCGCCAGCTCATTTAGTTGGTGGGTTCACACTATAGAGAACCCTAGTATGTATTTGGTTGAGTACCTTTTCATATGGGTGTACTCTTATCTTTGTATATGGTGTGTTGAGTGTTGTGTGAAGAAGAAGAAGATTTTTAGCCTCTCACCTTGTGTGTTCTCTTTTAGGGTTTTGTAAGTATGTGTGTGCTTGCAAGAGCTCAAGCTCTCTTCTCCCTTGCATCTTTTCATGGTATCAGAGCCTGGTTCATGCTAAGGGCTGAGTTGCAAGCAAGAGAAGCACAGGAAGCGGTACGAGGGTAAGAGCTTCATCTACTCTTCCCTATTTGTGTTGGCGACTACACCCTTGTCGGGAGCTCTGCGGGAGGCACCGGCAAACCGATCTCTGATTGAGGAGCTTTCTTCGTGGGAGTAAAGCTATAAGGCAACTATACTATCTTGTTGGATAAAATTTTCGGGCCGAAAATGTGTTTCGGGCGCGTTAGGACCTCCATTTTGCAGAAAGCAGGCGATTTCGAGCACTGCGGGTAAGTCATCGATTCTCTGCAGAACTCTGTTTTAAGAACTGCAGGAAGACAGATTGGTTGTGCAGACATAGTGTGTGTTGCAAGGAGGTCAACAGTTTCCATTGGGTGTATGTATGTACATTGAGGTCACTGGTTTTGTGACATTTGAGTGTAGTACAATACCGCTGCAGCAAATACAGTAGTTTGTGCAAGACAAACCAGAATGTTGTTTATGGTAAATTTGTGTGTCTGGCAAGATGTCAAATGATGGCATAAACCAGATTGTTGCTGAGAAGCTTGATATGAGCAACTTCCATGCTTGGAGGTTCAGGTTGACAAATTTCCTGATGGGAAAGGGTTACTGGGACTACATAGAAGGTGAGTGCATGAAGAGGCACTGGAGATACCGGAGATCAATCCGACTGCTATACTGCAGATGTGAAAGAGTTCAAGGATTGAAACCAAGGAGCCAGAAAAGTTATGTATTGGCTCTCTATCAGTATACAGGACACCATGATTGGGCACATACAGGATGCCAAGTCCCCCAAGGAGGCGTGGGACACCTTGGTAAAACTCTATGAAAAGAATACCAAGGCACGAAAGATACAGTTGAAGAATGAACTTCATAGCGTGGAGAAAAAGAGTATGTCTGTGAATGACTATGCATTGAAGATCAAGGGTATTGTGGAATCCCTTGCATCTATTGGTGTTTCAGTAGATGATGATGATAAGGTGGAAGTCTGTCTACGTGGTCTCGGGCCACAATACAAGGCGTTCAAGACGTCTATTCAGACTCGGGAAAACATTTCCAATTTCACAGATTTGGTGTCTATGTTGATTATAGAAGAGAAGAGCTTGGGTGAGGACCAACAGTCTTCACAAAACAAAAACAGTTCAGAGCAACAGGCCTTCTACACAAGTTCAAGAAGAGGACGAGGTAGAGGAGGCCGTGGACGCGGCCAAAGAGGTGGATGAACAGGTAATCAGAATTATGGCCAGCAGTAGCAACAACAACAGTCCCAGAATTCACAACAACAACAATACACAAGTGGAAGAGGCCAATTCAGAGGCAGGGGGAGTCAAAGAGGTCGTGGAAATTGGCAAAGGCAGTATAATGATACACGTGGATGCTTTTATTGTGGTAAGCCTGGACATGTGCAGGCAGATTGTTATAAGAAGCAGGCTGACATGCAAAATGGAAAATTGCAGCAAAACAACTATGCATCCTCGAGCAGAAACAATGAGGATAATGAAAGGTTGTTTGTTATGCAGCATGTCGTTAATGCCATGTCTGAAAATGTTGAAGCAACACATAAAGATGATGTATGGTACGTTGATTCAGGTGCTTCGAACCACATGACAAGTCATGGGGGGAGTGGTTCAAGGAGATGAAAAACCTTGAGAGACCAGGTTTTGTGGAAACAGGGGATGACACTGCTCATCCAATTGCCCATGTTGGAGATGTGCCATTGTCCATGCAGGATGGCAAAGTGAAGTACCTTGCAAATGTACTTTATGTTCCAAACATAACAAAAAATCTGGTTTCAGTTGGCCAAATGATTGAGTAGGGTTTGCAGGTTTGGTTTAATCCTGATGGTTGTTATGTTGAAGACTTTAAAGACAAGTGCAGGTTGGTTGCAAAAGGTAACAAAGTGGGCAGAATGTTTACATTGAATGTAAACATATCTGAAGTGAGTGCTGCGATGTTTGCAAATGGTTCAGGAATTGTTGCAGACACAGACATTTGGCATGAAAGAATTAGACATGTGAATGTGCAGAGAATGAAGTCTATGCAGACTAAAGGAATTGTGACAGGGCTGCCAAAGTTTAAAGTTGAAGGTATGCAAAAAATATGTGAAGCATGCCAATTTGGAAAGCAAACAAAGCATGTATTTCCACGTAATAGAAATGTGAGTAGAAATGCACTAGATGTTGTGCATTCAGATGTATGGGGTCCTACGAAGACCATGTCTATGGGAGGCTGCAAGTATTATGTGACATTTATTGATGACCACACAAGGAAAGTGTGGGTATACTTCATGAAGGAGAAGGGTGAGGTGTTCACTCATTTTCAGAATTTTAGAGATATGGTTGAAAAGCAAACAGGAAAATATGTAAAGTGCCTAAGGTCAGATGGAGGGGGAGAGTAATTCTCCAATGAGTTCTCTAAGAACGGAAAAATATGTAAAGTGCCTAAGGTCAGATGGAGGGGGAGAGTAATTCTCCAATGAGTTCTCTAAGAACGGAAAAACAGGCACATTGCTGAGATTGCGTGAGCATTGATGGAAGAGAAGAATATGCCGCATAGCTATTGGACTGAGGCTGTTTCTACAGTAGTTTACATCATGAACAGGACTCCAACTACAGCCATACATGATGTAACTCCAGAGGAGAGGTTTACTGGCAGAAAACCTAATTTGTCTCATCTGAAAGTCTTTGGATACATTGCATATGTGCATGTGCCAGATGAGCTGAGAACTAAGCTGGTTCCAAAAGCTGAAAAATGTGTGTTTATTGGGTATTCCCTTTAGCAAAAGGGATACAGGTGTTATAACCCTGCTACACATGAGTTGAGGGTAAGTAGGGATGTTGTTTTTGATGAGATAGGCAGCTGGTATGCTACTGAAAAAGAAGCTGTTGGGGCTGATGTGAGTGGAAATGTGGTTGCACAGAATGCAAGTCAGCAATCACAGTCTTTGAGTGGACCACGAGAGTCCTCATCTAGTGGTTCAGTTGATAGACCATGGAGTGGCAGGCTGCTGGGTCATTATACCATTCCTGCAAATGTGATTAGTACATCACATAAAGGCAAAGAGAAAGTGATTGAGCCCCTTAGTATGCCTAACATTTTTGCAGGGCATTCTCATGTTGATGGAGAGTCTAGTGGCTCGGAGATGAGTCTTGATGAGGATCTTGGGATACCAGCTATGAGAACACCTGGTGTAAAGAAGGCTATGGAAGCCATGAATGCAAAGCTCCGAAGATCTGGGAGAGTGAAGAATCCTGTGCAGAGGTTTACCTATGATGGTTATGTGGCACATCACTATGCATACATGGCAAAAGTTGTGCAGGTTGTAGAGCCCACATGCATTGATGAGGCTATTGGAAATGTGTGTTGGGAGAAAGCTATGGATGAGGAGATGGATGCACTATATGGAAATGAGACTTGGGATTTAGTGCAATTGCCTGAAGGCAAGAAAGCCATTGGATGCAAGTGGGTGTACAAAGTAAAACATAACAGTGATGGAAGCATAAGCAGGTACAAGGCTAAATTGGTAGGATATGCACAGACATATGGCATTGATTATGAGAAAACTTTCAGTCCAGTTGCCAAGATGGCAACAGTGAGAGTTGTGGTAGCAGTGGGGTTGCATCAAAGCAATGGTCTTTACATCAGATGGATGTAAAGATTGCATTCTTGCATGGGGATTTGCAAGAAGAGGTGTATATGTTGCAGCCACCTGGTTATGAGGATGTGAGTCACCCCGAGCATGTTTGCAGGTTGAAGAAAGCCTTGTATGGCTTAAAACAAGCACCAAGAGCATGGTCTGACAAGATTTCTGAATATCTTGTCACTATTGGTTTTCATGTAGCCAATGCAGATTTCTTGCTGTATGTGAGACACAGTGATAGAGGGGTTGTGCTTGTTGTCATCTATGTAGATGACTTGATCATTACGGGGGACCATGATGCAAAGATCTTTGATGTAAAGATCTTGCTTAGACAGAAGTTTGAGATGAAGGATCTGGGGGAGCTCAGATATTTCTTGGGCATTGAGGTGATTAGGTCACCACATGGTATTGGATTACTGCAGAGACAGTATGGCTTGGACATGTTGTCCAAGTATGGCATGACAGGCTGTAAGCCTATCTCAGTGCCATTGGATCAGAATGGCAAGTTGAGTGCACAGGTCGCTGACATCTTCACCAAAGCATTGGGTACTACAGAGAAGCTTCGCAGATTCAGGGCTTTGCTTGGTGTACATGAGATGGAGTTGAGCTTGAGGGGAAGTGTTGAGATATCAACCTCATCTAGTGAGGCAGTGGACACTGATGACCCGCCTGGGGGATAAGTCCCACACTTACACCACTAGCATGGTTGGTGAGATCATGGGTGATGTGCGGCCAGTGGGATGATAGCCTGTGTGACAGCCATTCTAGAGACTCGCATAGTTATAGCGCGAGCTCATTTAGTTGGGTTCACACTATAGAGAACCCTAGTATGTATTTGGTTGAGTACCTTTTTATATGGGTTCACACTATAGAGAAGTATGTATTTGGTTGAGTACCTTTTCATATGGGTGTACTCTTATCTTTGTATATGGTGTGTTGAGTGTTGTGTGAAGAAGAAGAAGATTTTTAGCCTCTCACCTTGTGTGTTCTCTTTTAAGGTTTTGTGAGTGTGTGTGTGCTTGCAAGAGCTCAAGCTCTCTTCTCCCCTACATCTTTTCAGGGTTTTGTGAGAGTGTGTGTGTGCTTGCAAGAGCTCAAACTCTCTTCTCCCCTGCATCTTTTCATTTGGTAGAAGAAATGGCTCCTCTACTAGAGAATCTAAGGTACCCTTATTTGAAAAATTGTATGTGTGTAGTTCTTTTGGTACTTATAATTTATTTTTAAGTTGTAGATTAAGAAGTATTTTTGCTGATGGCCTTTCCCCCTATCCACCCTCCACTCTCTTTTCCTTCTTGCTACCCCTTTTTCCTTTGCTTATCCCTTGTCGATCCGCTGACTCCCCTCCCTTGCCTCCCTCCCCTCGCCCCCTCTCTTATCCCTCTCCCCCATCTCCCTTTTGTCGTTTGTTCTCAGCAGGGGCAGTTTCTTCCGGTTCTTGGGCATTTTATCCTTTGGCAAGCTTTGGCCTCTTCTGGTCTTCACTCTTCACAGGAGGACTCCATGGTAGCTGCTCCGTCATCCCCAACCGAGGTCATCATCCCTTGCCTATCCTTCTCTGAAGCAGACCTCCAGCTCCTCGCTTTGACAGCCACATCCCTAGAGGCTTCCACTATGGTGTGCAAGATTGTTGGTAGTCTCACGGTGCGTGGATAGCTCATGGATCTTCTATAGGCTAGCCTCCTTGTTGGCGCACCTATAAAGATTAATGATATTCATCTTTTGGGGCGCGACTACTACCAGGTTGAGTTTGATAGAGCCATGGAACTGAGCCCCATCATACTTGCCACCGTGGCATTAGATAGAGCCATGGAACTGAGCCCCATCATACTACATATGGCCTCAATCCTTCTTTGCGAGGTGGAAACATGGCTTTGACCCAAAATCCGACCCACTAGCTAGTAATTCAGACTTTCTTGGCAGCTTGCTAGTACCCTCCTCTTCTCCAAGTGATTGGTGGATCCATTAGGAGAGTGATGTAATCCCCCCCTTTCCACCTTGGCCCTCGCTCGGGTGGTCGGGATTCCTTCCCTTTGCATCTATGTTACTTCTCCAAAGATAGTACCACATGACATATCTCTTCCTTGCCTCCAGGGAGATCCCATTCTGTAGAGATTAGAGTATTCTAGCCTCCTAGGCCAATGCTTCATGTACAAGTAGATGGGACATCTCATTAGAGCTTGTCCTCAATGCCAATCCAAGAGACCACCTCCGCTAGTCCCAGCTCAGTTCATCCTCAAGGGGCTCGGAGGGATGTGGATGACCTTGCTACTGGAGAGTGGTAGATCATTGGCCCATGTCAGGGCTGCCAATTGTGACTTCCAAAGCTGAGCGGCGCCACACCGTGTGTGCCAAGATGGCAGAGTATAGGAGGATTTGATTCTGTCTGAGAACTATTTCGAGCATCTATCATATCATCCACCCATCAATGATGTGCCCCCTCAGTCACTTCAAGAATCCCTCCTCTATCCCCTCCGGTTTGGAGACCATTACCCTACCAAGATTCCTCTTCAAGTTCTCAGATTCCAATGAGGCCAGCTGGTCCCACCAAGCTTTCAGGCAGCAGGTCCCTCCCCACACGCTCCCTCTCAAGTGGATTCCTCTCTACTGCCTTTATCTCCATCTTCCCAGCTTTCCCATTCCCCTCCGCGCCCCCCTCCCCACTCGCCTTTGATTCTCGCAGAAGCCCCCGTGCCCTATCCTCTTTTGATGAGCCCACACTTGCCCCTCCCTCCACATCTCCTAAACATTCACGTCGTGCTCTAGCTATGCCTAATCTAGAGTGGAGGCAGCATGCGAGTTTCGTCTACCCCCGATTCATTCATCGCTTCTTGGAGCCAGTAGAGATGACCATCGTCGCCTCCCTAGTGAGGTTTCTTCTACCAAAGTTGCCCAAGTGACCTCCCAGGATCCTAGGGAAGCTAGTGGGTTACAGTTTCTTTCAATGTCTCCCTATCCAAAGGAACTAATATTTTCGAGGAGACTGTGGCTCCCATTCTGATTTGTGTGGTGTTCCATCACTCTAGGCCATTCACGCTAGCGATGATATTCTCCTTTCCCTTGAGTGCTGCCTTGGGGGAACGGAGTGGGATTCAGAGTCAGTGGCATGCAATGGAGATTTTGCACCATCTTCATGATCTACGCATCATTGGCGTGCTTACCCATCTCTGGCCTCTGGCTCAGATGGAGCTAGGAGGCTCACACCATAGAGATTAGGACGACGGGCAAGTGGTGTCCTCCATCTTGGATATGCTGCTCTTTGTGTTCCTTCATATCTCAATTGCAGTACCCATTCCATCCTCTTACAAATACCTACATTGCAACTGATGGAGTTCTGAGTATGTTTACTCTCGAGCTTGGATAGAGTGGCGACACATGGAGGACAGGATCCGCGTCCACTTGGCACACCTTTATCCTATGACTACTCCCCGTTTGAAACCTACACCCAAGACTCTTCGAGTGGAGGGTAGTTCTGATAACTATGCCTCTCATAGAGATTGATATGCAGATTACCTCATAGAACATTCAGGGTTTAGGGGGGGCTAAGTGCTTTCACAAAGGTGAGGCATCCTTAGAGGAGAACTCCATAGAGCAGTAAAAGCAGTCGGGGGACCCATCGACATTCTTTTCCTATAGAAGCACCATCTTTCCCATTCGCTATGGGAAGATTTTACCAGGCCGGAGTCACACTTCTTGGTCTCCCTCTTTTGGCCCCTCCAGGACACAAGGGGAGTTTGTATTTCTATCAGCAGCTCTTGCTGGCAGTGATTGGCTGTTGCTGAGGAGTCATAGAAACTGGGTGAACTTAGTGGGTTACCATTAGGATTGGAGAGGGCTATGTGGGCTTCCTCAATGTTTATGCCCTGAACATCACTACAAGCAGAGCCACTTTCTAGAGTATAGTCCATCAGACCCTCCTTCAGGTCGACTTTTGGTGCATGGTTGGGAACTTTAACATGATAGAGTCAGTAGAGCATAGACTCAGAGGAGGCATGACTAAAGTCTCAGGCTCATAGTACTCTACTTGGGAGGAGTTGATCCTAGCACTTAGGGGATATGACCCTTAAGCACTTGCCAGAGTTTGGGCATAGCCCCAGGAGTTTGTGCTTCTCACGGTCTAACAGGAGGAGCACCGGCCCCAACCTTTCTTGACTCGATAGATTCTATGTAGATGAGTGGGCTTGCAGTCATGGGAGGGCATGATTGGTATCTTGGTAGGCACTACTTTCTTTAATCATTCTCCTATTATTTTGTCCCAAGAGGAGGCAGGACATGCACTTAAGCACTAGGATTCCAGGAAACCTCATACACAAAACTTTGAGCTTTATATAGCAGGATAGAGAAGATATGGGAGGGGACTAGATTTATCTCAAGTTCTGCCACAAGAACCTTCGATGCAGGCCTAGGTGACATCAATAGCTTATTTCAGGAGAGGCAGCATAGAGTAGATTGGTGAGATTCCATAAGCAAGAGAGGAGCATTCAAGGGTCTTGCTTCTCTCTAGTGACTTTAGGAGAGTTCCCCTGATAGCCCGTGGATTAAGAGTCAGCTGGTTGCCATCGTACAAATACCATGGATTCAGATCCATAGAGGAGAGGAGGGTGGAGTATAGATACCATGCCAGAGCTTCCTTCTGGACCCAGCCGGGAGATAGAGTCACTAGGGATTTCTTTGAGATTACAGGCCCTCACAGGCAGAGAGATGATATTCGCAGGTTGTGAGGCCAAGATGGAGCTATCATTTCTAACCCCCCTCATGTGAGAGCCATTGCCACGGATTTTTTCACATCCCTCCTCATGGGTGCCCCATTATCCTCACAAGTGGTGGACACATGAGAGAGGGTCTGGCGACACACAAGAGAGGTGCTTCCCCCCGCTATCTAGACCTTCTTATTGACTCCCTAGAAGAGGCCTTGACGGCTCTTCCTAGGGGAAAATACTCAGGGCTAGATGGGCTTCTAGTTTCATTTCTTCTTTGTGCCACTGGGATCTCATGGAAGGCAGCCTTCGAGTAGCCTTCAATGAGATTATGACTATAGGCGTCATGCCAGAGAGGCTCTTAGAGGGCCTGATTGATCAACCCCGCCATTCAAATTCGTGCCCTATTGGGCAAGTTGATTGTTAGAGGAATTCTCCTAGGTGGTGAGCCTTGTAAGGACTTCCTGTAGGCTAGGATTTCAGCCCATACTCTGAGCCTAGCCCTTGGCCATAGAGCACTAGATGGATCTTCATGGAGATGTGGCCCCATGGCTTTAGCTTTTGAGGATAAATTTGTTCCTAGCCTACTTCGAGCTTGGGATTAGGACCTTGGGCCGCCCTCTAGCAATCAGTTTCGATAGCCTCAGAAGAGTGTCTTTGACATCCCCTGATCTGGGACCCCCTGATCCATATACCCAACCAATGGCCACATGTTGGGGGCCCAGCCTCATGTATCCTGGGGAGCATTGAGCATTAGACCTACCAGATCCCTTGGAGATTGGCTTGCATTCAAACAGCTTTCCCCAAAGGCTCAGTTGGACCCCATGGTAGATTAGAGAGATCAAAGCCCCCTTTAGATGACTTCAGTAGATACACCTTGTAGAGAGTGAGGGTGATTGGATTTGAGGCACATGAGTGGCACATAGACCCCCTCTGACCAAGGTGGCTAGTGAAAGACTGGTGTTTATGGATTTGGGAGAGTCGGCCCCTCACGCGCCCCCAGTGAGACCTGGGGGAGTAAACTTGGGATGATCCTCTGCAGATAGGCAAGAGACAATGGGTACCCCATTCTTTACATACACTACACAACTAGGCCACAAGATTTAGATGCCTGAGGTCGAGGGCACCCTGGGCAGAGCAGCAACAGGATACTGGCAGTCATAGGGCCTCTCACAACATTTTCTCTTAGATCTTTGGAAGAGGATGTGGGATAATTTTCGGCCTCAAAAGATCACCCTCTTTCTATGGCTACTAGTACACAAGAGTTTGGTAGTTGGCATTGTTGAATTTACAGCAATGTGATGAGCTATGGTGGATCAAATGCTAGAATCAACATCATTAGAAAAGAGATTAGACAATAATTAAGATGTGATTAGTGAGTAAATAATTGATAGCTTAATGTAGGCATGGATAATCAAAAACCAGCAAATTCTCATTAGGCTAATGTCTCAATTTATAGAGTTTACATCCAAGCATCTAATCCCATTGATTTCTCCTTGATTCACTCCACCTCTTTTGCTTGATTCTCTCCACCTCTCCTAGAATATCTCCACACATCCTAAATCTCCTTATGCTACCCTTTATTCTGTCCCAGTAGATACTTCTCACCTTTTCACAGGTTCTCTCACATTTATAGATTCTCTTTTACAGCCTCTTGCCAAGGGCTTGTTCCCGCACACACCCTATTCACTTGTATATTTCAACACCTCCCCTCTCAACTGAATACTCCTAGCACACCTGGACCCTATACCAAGTTTCCCTCTTACTTGATAGTTCGCGACTAGTGCCTCAAGTCCCTAAACTCATAGTCCTTGAGACTCTCTCTCTATGTGTCCAAGGCTACTACAAGTGCCTGTGACCTTGACTAAAGTGCTCACACATACATCCACCACATGGCCTACATCATCAGTTAGAGGTGGTTTTACTTTGTTGGGGTAGGTTACATTGGGTTGTGGGGTTTCTCTCTCAGAAAAGATTATCTGACTCCACTTCCTTAGAGGTGGTTTTACTCTGTTGGGGTAGGTTACATTGGGTTGTGGGGTTTCTCTCTCTCTCTCTCTCTCTCTCTCTCTCAGAAAAGATTATCTGACTCCACTTCCTTAGGAGCCTCCATGAAGTTTGCCGATGTCGTTCCTTCTCCACTGGGTTTGCTGTAGCAGTCTCTTGCCATGTGTCCTTGCTTTCCACAGTTGTGGCAAGTGAAGGTCCTTCTTCCTACTCTGCCTCTTCCTCGTCCTCATCCTTATCCTCAAGAGAATCCTCCTTGGGTGAAGAATGCTTTTTCTTCTCCTGCTGTTGAGTCCAGCCATTTCTTCGCCTCTGGTCTCTTGATCTAGTAGAGCTCCTTCTATCTCGTGTAGCTTCAATTCAGGTACATTATTTAATGTTGCTACAATGTTTTCATATTCACCTTTGTCCACACTCTTCAGAAGCACTGCTAGTGCCTCATCATCTTCTACCTTTTTGCCAATAGCTGCGGTTGTTGCTTAATGCTTTTATATCTGTTCAAGTGTGTGATTAAAGGTTCACTTTCCTTCATATCCAATTTGTAAAATTGCATTAACAGATTTATCTTTGAATTTTTAGCTTGTGTGCTAAATAGTTTATTGAGTTCATCCCATGCATCTTTTGCCCATTGTATCCTTGTATGATGTGATGAATGATTTCATCATTTAAACTGAGTGCGATAAGTCCCAATGCTTTTTCCTTCCTGCTCTTCCACTCATTTTCCCCTCTCACCTCTGGGCATTCATCTCTTCCCTCAATTAGCCCCCACAGATTTTTCCTCATAAGCAGATACATGGTTTTTGTCTACCATGTGTAAAACTGCTCCCCATTAAATTTGGCTATCTCTTGTGCTGTACTCATGATGATGTGAAGGGGGTCTTACCTCTTGATCCAATTTCAAGATTCAAGGGTAGTGTCTACCCTTTTACAAGTCAATCTCGTGTTTAGGTGATGATTACAACAGATTTATCAGCATAATTTTACCAAAAATTACATTAAATCAAGGGTAACAAATCTATACGGAATGTTTGGAGTGTCAAACCATCTTCGAATTGCAATCTAAAGTTATAAGGATCTGTATCAGATACCTAATGATTAATTTGAACCCTCAATTGCACCAAAATATAGTGATTAGTGATGCTCATTAATCATTGATTAGTAAAGTAATCCTCTATTTTGTGTTTGATTCACTCCACCTCTTTTGCTTGATTCTCTCTACCTCTCCCAGAATATCTCCACACCTCCTAAATCTCCTCATGCTACCCTTTATTCTCCTCCCAGTAGATACTTCTCACCTTTTCACAGGTTCTCTCACATTTACAGATTCTCTTTTACAGCCTCTTGCCAAGGGCTTGTTCCCGCACACACCCTATTCACTTGTATATTTCAACAGGCGCATGTGGTTGGCCATTGGTGCGGTAGACCAGCACAGCTTGTTCGACGTACGGCCACCCTCAGGAGTCTCAGCAGGTTTGGCAGCAAATTTGCATTTTCACAATGGACAGGACCTCTACCTATATCATTTCTTGGGACACGATCACTTGGGTCACTGAGGCTGGGATTTTCATGACTTATGATGAGAAGGAAGGTGAGGTTGCTAGCCCTTTAGGTCTCTCACCTCCACATTTTGACAATACTAGTCCCAGCCCCATTTACTGATCATTGGACTCCGGGTTCGTGCTAGAGATGGGAGATTTGTAGTAGCATTACAACTTGGCACATCTGGAGAGCTCGATGTAGCAAATTCATCGAAGGCGTCCACATTCTACCTGCGGAGTCCATCAGGAACCTTTGACTTGACATCACTCATACCCTCCGCAACCAATGGGGAAGTTGCAGGGGTGGCTCTAACCATATGCGAAACCGGCAAGAAGCCTTCTTGAGGCTCTAGCCCTTTTAGCACAAATAGAGATGGTGAGCCCATTTGGCACTACAGACCACCTGTGTGGTTATTCCCTCCCCCACCCTCTGTATGAGATAGCCTTCTCCTCATAGAGCGGCCAGTCGTAGGAGAAGTGCATATTTCTCCCCCTCTTGTTTTTTTATCATCGCCCCGTACATGGAGACGAGTTTGTACCTAGCCCTTTGTGGTTGTATTTATCCCTTCGAGGGTGATTTTTTATTTAACTAATAGAAGGATCGTTTTTTCAAAAAAAAAAGTATTGTTACAAATGAAAGAAATAAGGCTTTTCTAGTTGAGGTTGGCTATGATGCTATCTTGCTATTAAAGAGGAAGTCAATGTATAATTTCTTCCAAGGAAGTAGGTTCCCTCCTAGACAAGGGCTGCCTAGTGAAAGGTGTTTTATATTTAAAATGTGGAGTAAGAGTCGAGCTTCAAAAGTGTGGGCTTGGTGAATTAAATGAGACAAAGTGGTGATGGTGAACGCTATGTTGCATGGGTGCAATTTGGCCACACACAGAGTACATGATTGGTGGGTGACAATGGCATGCCACGTTTATGACCCATCATAAGTGTAATAAGTTATTATATATTTTAACTTTTTTATTCTATTAAAGGTGTATTTCTAATTTATGTAACAGTAAATAGTTATCTATGTTTAATAATATACATGATTGATGACTATTACAACATGTGAGATGAAAGAGGAAGATGTGGAATCCCAAGCCCTTTTTTGGACTTTACTTAATCAAATGATGGAAAGCAGTGGTCTTGAAAGAGTTGATTTCCATGGCTCCATGGAAGATGAAGCACAAGCTAATTAGAATGCCATAAGAATAATGTACAACAAAGGGGCTGATAAGAAGATGGAAGGTCGTAAAAGATCATGTCTTTTCCATTGGGAACAAAGTTTGATAAATCACACTACCCGATATCTTAGAAAAGAAGATCAAATGGAACACAAAGAATTATGAGAGAAATGGAGAACATAACGTTTAAAAGAGGAGGCAATGTCTCTGCGTAGACATATTCGCATGCAATTGGTGGAGAAGCCAAGCGAGTGAGGCAATCAAACATCCCTAACTTGGTGGATAGTTGGCTTGGTTGGTGGGAAATCTATATTACACACTGGGGGGAATTGATGTCAGTGGTACTCTTAGTAACTTATTTGTGTGATTTACCATAATGTATTTTAAGTCAAGCTTAATTCTTACAAATGTCAAAAATTTAATTTAAGCTTAATACTTACACATGTCAAAATTTTAAGTTGTCTCTGTCGAGGAGCTAGCAAACATGCCAAGGACAAATCTTGTGCAGTCTAAACATGGGAACTGGATGGCGGGAGAGAGTCAAAAGAAAAAGATATCATTATATGATACATGCACATCCAACATGGCCAACTCTCTATTGCAAAGGAGCATGTATACATGTTGGGAAAGCATGTAGGATATGGACCTAATCTAGAGATATTGATGACCAGGATTGCTAATAGGAATGTTCCTTGTGTAACTTAAGTGGCTTGCCTTGTGGAAGGAGTAGTTGGTGGAACTCCAATGTATCAAGATAATTGAATATTAGAAGGTGATATGGAAACTATGTGTCATAAAGGAAGATCATTTCATGTGGTTAATGTGGAGGATAATTGTTCCCATCGTCCCGAGTATAATTATGAAAACAAAAATAGATAATCGTGAGCCCGACCAAGGAGAATCTTTTTCACAGATCAAGATACAACACTTTAACATGGCACACCTATAGCACAACTCCGATGTATGTTGGATGGAAGGTGTGTTATGGAGCAGTCTATTCATCAAACATAGTGTGGTCAATTAGGAAGACACCTTAAATAGTAAGATGAAATGCCTTGGGTGGATCATTGAAGGAACAAGGAGGACAAAGTATAATAAAATCATCCACAATTGTTCTAATAATGTGCCATGTCCATATTTCTTTTTAGAGAGAAATCACCTAGGACCAAGAGGTAAGAGGCCACAATTCATGTGGCTTTACAGTTTTTCAACAAGTAGCTCACTGTTGAAAAACATAAGCTTTGGAGGATGTTTGGGACATCATAGCATAGCGGAGGCTACACTCCAACCCACACACTTTGTCAATCCGTGAATGCAACCCGGTTAGCGCATAGAGGCTATCCCGAATGGGAGAAGATTAGTTAACCACACACTAATGACTTCTAGTCCTACTCAATCCTTTTTCAACACTCAAGCAATCAATCTAACATAATCAACACATCAAGATTAGGCTACACTTAAGCACAAAAATGCAACTTATGCAAAGAATCTAACATGCAAAGAGCTATCACACAAGCCTCAACTACACATCATTTCATGCACAAGCTTCATCACATGCACTCTACAAATCAGATTTTAGCATCAAAACATCATTAAGAAATCTAGATTAGCAAGTGTGTAGACCATAACCTCATATCATTGAAAATGTAGAGAATAGAGAGTACAAGATTGAAGCAAGAATGGAGATGGAGAGCCTTGGGAGAGTACATGAGAAGGAGCTATGGAGCAAGCTCTCTCTATGAGCCTCTCAACCAAATGACCAAAGAGTGTCTCTAGCTCTCAAATGGGCCACTTTTTATACAAAAACTCTAGAACTCCCAAAAGTTCCCATGTGGGATTATTGTCAAGCCCACTCCCACATTCATCTACAACTTGGAACTCTTTTCAAGAGCCCTAAGTGTCTTTTTTGTTGCATCCTTGCATTGATCTTCATTCGTACACTCCCCCCTTCCTATTTTGCGCACGTCCTCGAGCGCGGTAGTAGCAAGAGCTGCAAAAAACAATAGATACAAGTAAAGTCTTTATTGAAAAAAAGAAAAGAAAAGAAGAAAAGAAAAGAAAAAGAAAAAGAAAAAGAAAAAAAAACAGCAATGACAATTCCACATGTGAGCATACAAGTGAAAGGCTGATTAAAGTTTTAAAGAGTACTAAAGTAGGTGAGTAAAGACTAGTCAAAGTGAGACTAAGTGGTAGATAGTGCTATGCAAAGGCAAGTGTGCTTGTACATCGCCGGTTATGACCGCAGTCTCAACGTCCTACAAGTATTTAAGTTATTCCTAAGTGGCAAACCTACTCCTAAATATGAGCAAAGGTGATTGGAACTCTCTCTTTTTTTTGATTGGAACTCTCTCTTTTTTTTCTTTTTTTTCTTTTTTTTAAAAATGTGTGTGTAGAAGGTGATAAAGATTAAGGTTCTATCCCAATGAAACCCAAGCAATGGCCAAGAGACCTCCGCCAAGAGAATCTAAAGGCCGCTAAGTATCTCAAAGGCGACAGACGCTTTTCTTTCTTTTTGTCATAAAGGAGTACCTCATGTAGATGAGGGCATCGGTCTCGAAGGCCCATAGTGTACCCCAGAGTCCTACCAACATCTATCAAGGCGATAGATTCCTTGAAGGTCTTTTTCTGCAGCTTTTAGACGTCAGTGTTTACCCCATGGAAACCAAGGCATCGGCCCCAAGGTGCTAAGACAACCCTAGGTCCTACCAAGCATTCCTCATGGCTGTAGACACGTCATGTCTCAATTCACTTTGTATATATATATTTTTTAGGGTATATTTTCATAAATTTTTATTACTCCTAGCACCTAGCTCATACGTAAGAGGTAGCTACCACTAGGGATAACTAATATACCTTGAAAGCATAAGAACTTGGCATACTCCCTTGGTATATATCCTACACTGTCTTTAGATAGAAATATCTTTTACTAAGTCCTCTAAGAATCTAGAATTTACTCACCATATTTTAACAACTAATCAAAAACTTAAACCAGCCAATATTGTGTGAACATGCAAACCATATATCCAAAAGATAAAAGCACATAAAGAACAAAAGATTATGATTTGAGTACACCTGTTGTAGTGCCCGTTGATGTTGTCGTTTGCATTGATGCATTGCTGATTATGTGCAGATTGTTCCTCCTTGGTCTTTGTAGGCGTAGCATGTCTCCCCCCTTCCTAATTTGTGTGCATGGTAGGTGGACTATTGGGGCGTGGTAGATGCTCTTGTTTAGCTGAGATCTCTGCAAAATTTTTATTAACAAACAAGAAAAGAAAATAAAGGAATAAAATTTGTTATTGGTGCCAATCACCGAATATAGCCTAGGGAAAAAACCCAATGGGAGAAAAGTGCCCTGGCTTGTCGATCTTATTGTGGAGTCACTGAGCTTACCCTTGCCCTGGTGGTGGAGATCATCAAAAAGAACATAATTCTCTAAAGGCATAAGGAACCACACTATTCAAACATTGATCTACCAAAGAGCTTCAATTGTAGTGTTAATGCCTTATCTTTGGTTTTGGGTATGTCCTTCTTAAGAGGTGGGAATTTTAGCAATTGTCTTGGAATTTGAGCAAGATAAGAGGATTTAGGCATTGAAGTGCTAGAATCTATGCTCAAAGGAGACTCATGTGAAGTTGGATGTGTCTTAGGTACACCAGTTGAGGGTGGAATTGTGTAACAAGGAGAATTTGGGACAACTGGTGATTCATTACATGTTTTGGGAAGATCAGCACAAGGAGATTTGTAGATGCTATTACTACCACCTATCTTATCTTGAAGAGTTTGTGTTGATTTCTTTTGCACCCACTGATATGGGAAACCAAGGGTGGCTTTTGGAATCTTTCTGATACACTCTTTTACCCCTAGCAAACCATGGCATTTTGGAAGCCAAATTGCTGTTGCCCCCTCATAATAGCCTTGTGCTTTAAGAACATGTTTTGGGACCCAACGAGTAACAATCCGAGGTTTAGGCTTGGAAAAGATGTGCTTCTTAAGAGGCTTAGCAACTGGACTAGATGGTATAAGTTTGTACGCATCTTTGGGTAGCCAAATAGATAATCCCTTCTTGCCTGGCCTCCTTTGAGCAGTGACTAAAGTAGTTGGAACAGGCCAGCCATGGCCCTCACTTGAGTACTCATCAATTATCCACATCATTTGTGTTGGAGCTTCCTCCACTGAGACTTCCTCTACATGCAGTGCTGTTGTGGATGTATCCCTATAGTACAAATCATCTAGAAGGTCACGTGGTTGTACCATTCGTATAGGAATAATATCATATCCATCTGAGTCACAGAATTGAATTGGCTTAGGTAAAGCACTGGTCGATAATGTTGCAAGGACGTGGCTCCATTCTAGTGGATCAATTAAATGCTCAGGAAAGGGTTGTGGAATGTATGCCTCATCTGATACACTTCGATTACCCTTAAGTCTCTCAGTGTTGAAATCCCTACATGAGGCTCCACACATCCACAGATCTTCTCGCCCATCTGACAATGTAACTCTTGAGCCCTCAGATGAAGCAGAATTAAACTCATCTATTGGAGACCTTGTTACATCACGATATGAGTGATTCCTTAGGTTGACCCTTGTGATGACAGAATCATGTCGGAGGTACAAATAATTGTATCCCCAATCTTGAATCATTTGAAATTGTTGCATGAATGGTCTACCCAATATCACTTCATAGTTTGGATGTTTTCCAAAATCCACTACTGCAAAGGTGTGCTCATATTCAATCCCACATGTGGTGACCAATATGTTCTCAAGCAACCCAAGGGGTTCTAAGCTTCCATCTGCTAGCTGCAAGCGCATCCTGGTACTCCTAATAGCTGGTTTGCCCCACTTTTCCCAAATGGACCTTGTCACAATGCCCACTCCTGCACCACTATCAAGTATTGTAGTTGAAACTACTTTTCGCACTTCTAATGGGAGGGTAGCATTTCCCTGATCGTCCTCACAAAATTTTCCTACTTTGTTGATAGGAACTGGCATAACATGCTTTGTCTCAGGGTGTATAGTACACTCATGGTGACCCTTTTGTAGCAATACCTGCTCTGACAAACATGTGGCAATATCATTCCACAACTCAGGACGATTTTTTATCAAATCAAGCAATGGTAAGGTACAAGCCACTGGTGCTGACAAAATAGCTTGCACGATACTCATATCCTTCTCCTTTGTCAACCTTTTATGCATGGAGGGTATCCTCAAGGTTTGAGAACAGTTCTCATATTCTCCTAGATATGATGGTAAGGTTTTCAGTGTATGCTTACTTCTAGGAGAAACAATTGTTTGAACTTCTTCCTGGATGCTTGGGCGTCTAAAGTTGTTTTCCGTGCCCCTGGTAAAATCCACCTCAGAGAATGGAGGCGAACTAATAGAAGACATGTTCTCATTAACTTTCTCATGAACTGCGGCCCACATCTCATTTGCCATGTCCTCATTAGCATCAATAACTTCATCATTGCATGGGAAGACAAGGCTAGGTGGTGGCAGAATACCTCCTTTCAATTGGGTGTCAATTGGTGCAGACCTTTCGCTATGAGCTTGTGAAATGAGCTCACTTTTCATTTCCCGACTTGATGATACTTCCGGTATGGTTTCTAATGTTGGCTTAAGAGAGGTTGGGCCCCGAGGAATAGGTGGTGGTGGTCCCTCAAGTATTGACTGAGCTTCCCTAATGAGTTGCTGATGTACAGCTAGATTGATCTTCTCCTCACACGAGGGTTTGGGTATTCTTGAAGCTTCTTGGGTAGCTCAGATAAAGCTGCAATGCGACTTCTATGAGCATCAATGATGGCATCTAGAGTCTCATTCACTTTATCCACAAAAACAGAACCCCCAGAACTATCCTCGGTCGTACTAGCCTCATCTTGTTTAGCACTAGGCCCAGGTTGAGGTTGATGTTCCTCATGCACTTCTTGGGATGTAAAAGTTTGATCCCTCATGTTTTGTTTAGAGGCATCTTGAGAACTAGTGGATGCACTTTTAGTTTGCTTGTTTCGGTTCTTCTTCCTCCTAGTGGTCTTTTTTCTATTGGACTGTAGGGTCTTGTCCACTAGATTTGTCTTTGCATCCCTAGTTCGAGGTGTCTCATCAGTTTGTATTTCAGCATTTCGTGTCTGTGATCTAGTCATGACTCTAAGTGGCACGGCATCCTCATTCTCTGATGAAGGTGGTGATGGAACTGCCCCTACAAGGTTGAGTGAGACCTTTGGTTGAGAGGTGCCTTCCTCATGTGGTTTCAGCAGACAATCCTTTGGGAAGTGTTCTACACAACACCCTAGACAATGTCTTTCAATTGGTGAAAACTGTTGTACTGTTGTATTGGATCGAGATGCTTGCCTTGAGCGATGTGGACAATCACGAGCCCAATGGGGTTCTCTGCACTCATAACAGGGGCCCATTGGTTTGGCCTCTACTTTCCTTGGCTGCCATTGACCTGAGGGGCCTGGAGTCCTAGGTTGGTAGCCGCCTAGCAACATTAAAGAGTTTTGTTCCCCTGGTTGAGTCTCCAGTGCTTGGCTTGGGTATGCGGGACTTTCAAAGAGATTTTCTTTGGATGAATATGATGCGTATTCCTCTTCCACATAGCCTGGGTTTACCAAGTCTCTACACATATTTGAATTGTCGTAGTCCACAACCCTTACAGGAGCAGTCCCAGGAGCAGGAGGTTGAGCACCAAGAATAGGTCGTGCTTGCTCTCTTATGCCATTGGTGGCTTACGTTCAAAATTAGTATACTGTTGATACATTTGTGGAGCCACTCCACCCCTTGGCTGCTCACGCTCCTGTCTCATTCTGGCAATGCGAGTACATTCCTGTGTGGTATGGGTAAAGTTCCAAGCACAGGCTTGGCACCACTTTTTTGTGGGTTGGTTTGTGACTAGAGGAGAAAAGGTATTACATTCCTCTGTTTTATGGTTACCGCCACATGCTCCACAAAGATGAGGACCTGTAGGAAGTACACTCCTCATTCTCTGCTGCTGTTTTTGTGGCTGCATGGGTGGACGATAGGTCTGTCCCAATCTCCTTAGTACTAGGTTAGCTATCTGGTCTGGATTTACTAGCGCGCTAGACCCTGAACTTTGGTCATCACCCCACTGATCTCTAGGTTTCACCTCTGGGCCAGAACCATCTTGGAATTTGAAGTTATCGGTGAAATCCATAGCATCATGGCAACACTTCATTGAAATTTGTATGCTTCTTCGCATAGAGATGTGTATGCAGTGTTGAATTTTTGAGTCCTTTTAAGAAGAGAGAAATTAATCGACTTTGGGCAGGCTTCTCATCTTCTGGGCAACGATTAATGTACTGCTTCATTCTATTTACACAGTCTCTAACACTCTCATTCTCGCCTTGCTTG
Organism: Cibotium barometz; assembly: GCF_041138505.1. Classification (NCBI taxonomy): domain Eukaryota; kingdom Viridiplantae; phylum Streptophyta; class Polypodiopsida; order Cyatheales; family Cibotiaceae; genus Cibotium; species Cibotium barometz. The sequence goes on along the minus strand of NC_141082.1, from coordinate 22,591,678 downwards.
AAAGAGTAGATGTGTGCTACCGTGTCATGTTGAATTCCCATGAAGATTTGTCTGAAGCCTCTAGTGCCTGAAACCAAGCAAGGGCTTTTCCCTCAAGAGTGAGTCAAAATCCTTCAATTTGAGTATGCTTATCAGCCACTTGCTCAGCTCGAACTGCTTGCCTAAATGCTGCTACATGGTCATATGGATCTCCCGACCCTTCATACTTCTTTACCAGTTTCTGAAGAGTTGATGGCCTTACTTGTCGTGAATACTCATCATAGGGCCTACGGCCTCTCACTCTCAGTGGGAATTGTTCCTCTCTTTGGTAAGATGGTCCACATGCATCCAAAATTGGTATAGGTCCCCTATTACCAGCCTCACCAAACCCCTCCAAAGATCTTGTCACCCGCATTGCAGGAGGTGCATTTATGGGAGGCCGAGTTGGCTCCCCTACCCTCCGATTGTTATAGTGAGAAAGATGTTGTGGTGTGACTTGTGGTCGCACATTTGGTGTAGGACTATATCTTGGTGCTAGAGTTGGGCTACTAGCAGTGGTCCACTTTGATGTTGAGGGTCCCTCTCTAGTGAACTCTCGTAGGGGAGGAGCAACAGTTTCTCCAAGAAAGGCTGTCTCTCCTGGTTTAGCTGTATTTGTTGAGAACACTTCCATGAATAATGGTTGTCCTTTCCACGTGAGCTCCCGAATCTCTTTCCAATCTAAGGTTCTGTATTCATTGGCCCATTTATCAATTATTCGTTTCATGTGTCCTGCAAGCTTCTCAACTACCACCACCAGTGCTAGAGGAAGATCTAGCTCCGGCAATTTAGTTGTGGCATAATATCCCTCTAAAGAGTCCTTATAGACCTCTTGAAGTGGGTCATCCTGTAAGACCTTTGTCACTGGAATTTGTCGTACAAACTCCCATTGATTCTCAGCCCCCTGATCCATTTTGTTCTTGCCTTTCCTATCCCTTTCCAAATTTAGATCTACAAGAAGTAAATCATCAATGGATGGCTTTGAGGACTGGGCATTGGAGGGTTCAGGTATGTCCGGCTCAATGAGCCAGTCATCTCTAGACTCCCTTGCTCTGGAAAGTTTTGATAAGTCAAAGAACTCGGTTTTAGAGAGCTCCCCTAATTTGTCTACATTTTGTGGATGGTAGGTGACTTCGTAGCGAACACCATCTCCACCCATGTACATGTTACCCTGGTCATTGACTAGAGGTGCTCTATCAAGTTCTGAGAAAATGTCTGCGATCTTAACAAGATACCGTTGTTGTGGATCCCTAAAGATCTCAGCTCCTTGAGCATTCGCGTAGACATATTGGAGTCTCACATTGAGTGTTAACCCCATGGTGTCGGCTTCAAATGGATTAAAAGATCTTGCGGGTGTCCTATTTGGGGCTAAGGGATGACTATTTGCCGGCCCTAGATTGTCCATGGACAATGAGCTAGTTGTTCTGGAGGAAAGGGTATCGGATTGGGATTCAGAAAGGGTTTCAGCAATATCTACCAAATTTCCTACCGATTGGGTCCCACTTTCCTGCGTAGGTACTCTAGAAGGTGCCCTAGGCCCTATGGCAGAATCTATAAGACGTCCCGACCGCAAGTGCATAAGGTCAAATTTTTTTTGGTTTTTTATGTGTTTTTTTGTCTTTGTTTTTGTTTTTTTTTGTTTTTTATAAATATAAATATATATATATATGTATGTATATATATATATATATATTTTTTACCCTACCTAACCACTAAATGCAACTAAAATGAGTATGTGTGGTGTAACTATCTGTCCTCTTTTTTTTTATTTTTTTGAATTTTTTTTGAACGATTTTATTTTTTTTTAAATTACAAAAATATGAATCACGCTAAACAAAACACTAATTATGCACACACTTACAGAAATTTTTAAACAATGCGAGTTACCCTAATTATGCAAAAAATTAAAAAATGAAAAATTACAAGATATGCAAAGAATATGGACTCCTAAAAAACACTTAATTTATAGAATTTTTTTTATTTTTTTAATTTCTATTTCTTTTTTTTGTTTTCTTCTCCTTTTGTTGTTTTTTGTTTTTTTATTTTTTTTTGTTTTTTTAATACTAATAAATTTCGTACCAATTACAAAAAATATGAATCTACTAATTATGCAAAAATAAAAATAAAAAATACAAGCTACTTTAATTATGCAAAATTTTACAGAAATTTAAAAAATGAACAATGGATTCAAAATACAAAAATAAAAATTGTTTTTCTTTTTTTTCTCCTTTTTTTAAAAAATAAATTTATTATTTTATGGTTTTTTTTCTTTTTTCTTTTTTTTTCTTTCTTTTTTTCTATCTCTTTTTCTTTTTTTTAAAAAAAATTACATATATATATATATTTTTTATTGTTTTGTTGTTTTTATTTATTTATTTATTATTATTATTTTATTTAAAAAAATACAAAAATATGAAAAATTAATAAAAAAATAAAAAAAAAGAAATTCACCAACCTTATCCTTCACCGCTCGCGCCGGATTTTTCGCCTCACCGCTCGCCGTTCTGCTTACAGCCATCGTCTTCTTCAATGCTTCGACCGCCTCTTCGTGGCCCCTTCGCCTCGCTTACAGTCGCCAACAACCACCTTGCGCCACCGCCTTCTACACGGCCGCTCTTCTCCTCGCCTTCCACTCAGTGCTGCCGACGCTCCGTCGCCTTCCCACTCCACTTTCTGCCGCCTTCTGCAATGCCTACAGCCAGCCCGCGCTATGGTTGCTGTCCGCGCTTCGTGCTGCCGACACCGCTCGCCGTTCTTCTTTGCTGCGGGTGAGGCCAACCCCGTCAACGCCTGGGCCTCCCCACCTTGCTTGCTTCGCTTCTGCCCGCCTACACTCAGCTCGACGTCTTCCGCCTCACACAGCTCGACGTCTTTCGCCTCACACAGCTCTTCTTCCTTCGCGAGCTGCAGCCTACTTCGCTGCCAGCCGCCTTGCTCAACTTCCACTGGCACGTCAGCTGCAGCCGGCTTCCCACTGCGCTCGATGCAGACGACCCCCTCCAGCTGCCATGTCAGACGTATAAATATATATATATATATATATATATATATATATATATATATATATTAAAGCTGCCTTCGCTCTCCTTTCAGCCGGCGTTCCAACTGTCCTTCGCCTGTCTACAGCAGAATACATATATATAGAAATATATATATATATATATATATATATATATATATATACATATATTTCTTTTTCTTCACTGCGCCCTATGAAGACACCTCCCCACACAACTTCACTGCAGCCTCTTTCTGTGTATATGTTTTTTTTTTAAAAAAAAACCGCCTCCAACACCTCCTACCTACCTCTCGCCAACCCCATCAAAAATACAAAAACAGAAAGTACTTAAATCTGATTAACGGCAGGATTTCTCTACCGCATTGGGGTTTTAATGTTTTTTTTGCTTCTAATCAAAAAACCGAAAACACACAAGGCGCCCTTGAGATCACACACTCAATGCCCTTGCAAACTCTACTCTAATCTACCCTAATCCACGATTTTGCAATCAATGGAGCACTTAGTAAGAAGTAATGGTTAACACCCTTCACTAACTTAGGTGTGCGTTCCCCGACAGCGGCGCCATTGTTTGGGACATCATAGCATAGCGGAGGCTACACTCCAACCCACACACTTTGTCAATCCGTGAATGCAACCCGGTTAGCGCATAGAGGCTATCCCGAATGGGAGAAGATTAGTTAACCACACACTAATGACTTCTAGTCCTACTCAATCCTTCTTCAACACTCAAGCAATCAATCTAACATAATCAACACATCAAGATTAGGCTACACTTAAGCACAAAAATGCAACTTATGCAAAGAATCTAACATGCAAAGAGCTATCACACAAGCCTCAACTACACATCATTTCATGCACAAGCTTCATCACATGCACTCTACAAATCAGATTTTAGCATCAAAACATCATTAAGAAATCTAGATTAGCAAGTGTGTAGACCATAACCTCATATCATTGAAAATGTAGAGAATAGAGAGTACAAGATTGAAGCAAGAATGGAGATGGAGAGCCTTGGGAGAGTACATGAGAAGGAGCTATGGAGCAAGCTCTCTCTATGAGCCTCTCAACCAAATGACCAAAGAGTGTCTCTAGCTCTCAAATGGGCCACTTTTTATACAAAAACTCTAGAACTCCCAAAAGTTCCCATGTGGGATTATTGTCAAGCCCACTCCCACATTCATCTACAACTTGGAACTCTTTTCAAGAGCCCTAAGTGTCTTTTTTGTTGCATCCTTGCATTGATCTTCATTCGTACACTCCCCCCTTCCTATTTTGCGCACGTCCTCGAGCGCGGTAGTAGCAAGAGCTGCAAAAAACAATAGATACAAGTAAAGTCTTTATTGAAAAAAAGAAAAGAAAAGAAGAAAAGAAAAGAAAAAGAAAAAAAAACAGCAATGACAATTCCACATGTGAGCATACAAGTGAAAGGCTGATTAAAGTTTTAAAGAGTACTAAAGTAGGTGAGTAAAGACTAGTCAAAGTGAGACTAAGTGGTAGATAGTGCTATGCAAAGGCAAGTGTGCTTGTACATCGCCGGTTATGACCGCAGTCTCAACGTCCTACAAGTATTTAAGTTATTCCTAAGTGGCAAACCTACTCCTAAATATGAGCAAAGGTGATTGGAACTCTCTCTTTTTTTTGATTGGAACTCTCTCTTTTTTTTCTTTTTTTTCTTTTTTTTAAAAATGTGTGTGTAGAAGGTGATAAAGATTAAGGTTCTATCCCAATGAAACCCAAGCAATGGCCAAGAGACCTCCGCCAAGAGAATCTAAAGGCCGCTAAGTATCTCAAAGGCGACAGACGCTTTTCTTTCTTTTTGTCATAAAGGAGTACCTCATGTAGATGAGGGCATCGGTCTCGAAGGCCCATAGTGTACCCCAGAGTCCTACCAACATCTATCAAGGCGATAGATTCCTTGAAGGTCTTTTTCTGCAGCTTTTAGACGTCAGTGTTTACCCCATGGAAACCAAGGCATCGGCCCCAAGGTGCTAAGACAACCCTAGGTCCTACCAAGCATTCCTCATGGCTGTAGACACGTCATGTCTCAATTCACTTTGTATATATATATTTTTTAGGGTATATTTTCATAAATTTTTATTACTCCTAGCACCTAGCTCATACGTAAGAGGTAGCTACCACTAGGGATAACTAATATACCTTGAAAGCATAAGAACTTGGCATACTCCCTTGGTATATATCCTACACTGTCTTTAGATAGAAATATCTTTTACTAAGTCCTCTAAGAATCTAGAATTTACTCACCATATTTTAACAACTAATCAAAAACTTAAACCAGCCAATATTGTGTGAACATGCAAACCATATATCCAAAAGATAAAAGCACATAAAGAACAAAAGATTATGATTTGAGTACACCTGTTGTAGTGCCCGTTGATGTTGTCGTTTGCATTGATGCATTGCTGATTATGTGCAGATTGTTCCTCCTTGGTCTTTGTAGGCGTAGCATGTCTCCCCCCTTCCTAATTTGTGTGCATGGTAGGTGGACTATTGGGGCGTGGTAGATGCTCTTGTTTAGCTGAGATCTCTGCAAAATTTTTATTAACAAACAAGAAAAGAAAATAAAGGAATAAAATTTGTTATTGGTGCCAATCACCGAATATAGCCTAGGGAAAAAACCCAATGGGAGAAAAGTGCCCTGGCTTGTCGATCTTATTGTGGAGTCACTGAGCTTACCCTTGCCCTGGTGGTGGAGATCATCAAAAAGAACATAATTCTCTAAAGGCATAAGGAACCACACTATTCAAACATTGATCTACCAAAGAGCTTCAATTGTAGTGTTAATGCCTTATCTTTGGTTTTGGGTATGTCCTTCTTAAGAGGTGGGAATTTTAGCAATTGTCTTGGAATTTGAGCAAGATAAGAGGATTTAGGCATTGAAGTGCTAGAATCTATGCTCAAAGGAGACTCATGTGAAGTTGGATGTGTCTTAGGTACACCAGTTGAGGGTGGAATTGTGTAACAAGGAGAATTTGGGACAACTGGTGATTCATTACATGTTTTGGGAAGATCAGCACAAGGAGATTTGTAGATGCTATTACTACCACCTATCTTATCTTGAAGAGTTTGTGTTGATTTCTTTTGCACCCACTGATATGGGAAACCAAGGGTGGCTTTTGGAATCTTTCTGATATACTCTTTTACCCCTAGCAAACCATGGCATTTTGGAAGCCAAATTGCTGTTGCCCCCTCATAATAGCCTTGTGCTTTAAGAACATGTTTTGGGACCCAACGAGTAACAATCCGAGGTTTAGGCTTGGAAAAGATGTGCTTCTTAAGAGGCTTAGCAACTGGACTAGATGGTATAAGTTTGTACGCATCTTTGGGTAGCCAAATAGATAATCCCTTCTTGCCTGGCCTCCTTTGAGCAGTGACTAAAGTAGTTGGAACAGGCCAGCCATGGCCCTCACTTGAGTACTCATCAATTATCCACATCATTTGTGTTGGAGCTTCCTCCACTGAGACTTCCTCTACATGCAGTGCTGTTGTGGATGTATCCCTATAGTACAAATCATCTAGAAGGTCACGTGGTTGTACCATTCGTATAGGAATAATATCATATCCATCTGAGTCACAGAATTGAATTGGCTTAGGTAAAGCACTGGTCGATAATGTTGCAAGGACATGGCTCCATTCTAGTGGATCAATTAAATGCTCAGGAAAGGGTTGTGGAATGTATGCCTCATCTGATACACTTCGATTACCCTTAAGTCTCTCAGTGTTGAAATCCCTACATGAGGCTCCACACATCCACAGATCTTCTCGCCCATCTGACAATGTAACTCTTGAGCCCTCAGATGAAGCAGAATTAAACTCATCTATTGGAGACCTTGTTACATCACGATATGAGTGATTCCTTAGGTTGACCCTTGTGATGACAGAATCATGTCGGAGGTACAAATAATTGTATCCCCAATCTTGAATCATTTGAAATTGTTGCATGAATGGTCTACCCAATATCACTTCATAGTTTGGATGTTTTCCAAAATCCACTACTGCAAAGGTGTGCTCATATTCAATCCCACATGTGGTGACCAATATGTTCTCAAGCAACCCAAGGGGTTCTAAGCTTCCATCTGCTAGCTGCAAGCGCATCCTGGTACTCCTAATAGCTGGTTTGCCCCACTTTTCCCAAATGGACCTTGTCACAATGTCCACTCCTGCACCACTATCAAGTATTGTAGTTGAAACTACTTTTCGCACTTCTAATGGGAGGGTAGCATTTCCCTGATCGTCCTCACAAAATTTTCCTACTTTGTTGATAGGAACTGGCATAACATGCTTTGTCTCAGGGTGTATAGTACACTCATGGTGACCCTTTTGTAGCAATACCTGCTCTGACAAACATGTGGCAATATCATTCCACAACTCAGGACGATTTTTTATCAAATCAAGCAATGGTAAGGTACAAGCCACTGGTGCTGACAAAATAGCTTACACGATACTCATATCCTTCTCCTTTGTCAACCTTTTATGCATGGAGGGTATCCTCAAGGTTTGAGAACAGTTCTCATATTCTCCTAGATATGATGGTAAGGTTTTCAGTGTATGCTTACTTCTAGGAGAAACAATTGTTTGAACTTCTTCCTGGATGCTTGGGCGTCTAAAGTTGTTTTCCGTGCCCCTGGTAAAATCCACCTCAGAGAATGGAGGCGAACTAATAGAAGACATGTTCTCATTAACTTTCTCATGAACTGCGGCCCACATCTCATTTGCCATGTCCTCATTAGCATCAATAACTTCATCATTGCATGGGAAGACAAGGCTAGGTGGTGGCAGAATACCTCCTTTCAATTGGGTGTCAATTGGTGCAGACCTTTCGCTATGAGCTTGTGAAATGAGCTCACTTTTCATTTCCCGACTTGATGATACTTCCGGTATGGTTTCTAATGTTGGCTTAAGAGAGGTTGGGCCCCGAGGAATAGGTGGTGGTGGTCCCTCAAGTATTGACTGAGCTTCCCTAATGAGTTGCTGATGTACAGCTAGATTGATCTTCTCCTCACACGAGGGTTTGGGTATTCTTGAAGCTTCTTGGGTAGCTCAGATAAAGCTGCAATGTGACTTCTATGAGCATCAATGATGGCATCTAGAGTCTCATTCACTTTATCCACAAAAACAGAACCCCCAGAACTATCCTCGGTCGTACTAGCCTCATCTTGTTTAGCACTAGGCCCAGGTTGAGGTTGATGTTCCTCATGCACTTCTTGGGATGTAAAAGTTTGATCCCTCATGTTTTGTTTAGAGGCATCTTGAGAACTAGTGGATGCACTTTTAGTTTGCTTGTTTCGGTTCTTCTTCCTCCTAGTGGTCTTTTTTCTATTGGACTGTAGGGTCTTGTCCACTAGATTTGTCTTTGCATCCCTAGTTCGAGGTGTCTCATCAGTTTGTATTTCAGCATTTCGTGTCTGTGATCTAGTCATGACTCTAAGTGGCACGGCATCCTCATTCTCTGATGAAGGTGGTGATGGAACTGCCCCTACAAGGTTGAGTGAGACCTTTGGTTGAGAGGTGCCTTCCTCATGTGGTTTCAGCAGACAATCCTTTGGGAAGTGTTCTACACAACACCCTAGACAATGTCTTTTAATTGGTGAAAACTGTTGTACTGTTGTATTGGATCGAGATGCTTGCCTTGAGCGATGTGGACAATCACGAGCCCAATGGGGTTCTCTGCACTCATAACAGGGGCCCATTGGTTTGGCCTCTACTTTCCTTGGCTGCCATTGACCTGAGGGGCCTGGAGTCCTAGGTTGGTAGCCGCCTAGCAACATTAAAGAGTTTTGTTCCCCTGGTTGAGTCTCCAGTGCTTGGCTTGGGTATGCGGGACTTTCAAAGAGATTTTCTTTGGATGAATATGATGCGTATTCCTCTTCCACATAGCCTGGGTTTACCAAGTCTCTACACATATTTGAATTGTCGTAGTCCACAACCCTTACAGGAGCAGTCCCAGGAGCAGGAGGTTGAGCACCAAGAATAGGTCGTGCTTGCTCTCTTATGCCATTGGTGGCTTACGTTCAAAATTAGTATACTGTTGATACATTTGTGGAGCCACTCCACCCCTTGGCTGCTCACGCTCCTGTCTCATTCTTGCAATGCGAGTACATTCCTGTGTGGTATGGGTAAAGTTCCAAGCACAGGCTTGGCACCACTTTTTTGTGGGTTGGTTTGTGACTAGAGGAGAAAAGGTATTACATTCCTCTGTTTTATGGTTACCGCCACATGCTCCACAAAGATGAGGACCTGTAGGAAGTACACTCCTCATTCTCTGCTGCTGTTTTTGTGGCTGCATGGGTGGACGATAGGTCTGTCCCAATCTCCTTAGTACTAGGTTAGCTATCTGGTCTGGATTTACTAGCGCGCTAGACCCTGAACTTTGGTCATCACCCCACTGATCTCTAGGTTTCACCTCTGGGCCAGAACCATCTTGGAATTTGAAGTTATCGGTGAAATCCATAGCATCATGGCAACACTTCATTGAAATTTGTATGCTTCTTCGCATAGAGATGTGTATGCAGTGTTGAATTTTTGAGTCCTTTTAAGAAGAGAGAAATTAATCGACTTTGGGCAGGCTTCTCATCTTCTGGGCAATGATTAATGTACTGCTTCATTCTATTTACACAGTCTCTAACACTCTCATTCTCGCCTTGCTTGAAAGAGTAGATGTGTGCTACCGTGTCATGTTGAATTTCCATCAAGGAAAAAGCAGCAATGAATCTCTCTTCCAAAACTCGTAAAGAAGATTTGTCTGAAGCCTCTAGTGCCTGAAACCAAGCAAGGGCTTTTCCCTCAAGAGTGAGTCCAAATCCTTCAATTTGAGTATGCTTATCAGCCACTTGCTCAGCTCGAACTGCTTGCCTAAATGCTGCTACATGGTCATATGGATCTCCCGACCCTTCATACTTCTTTACTAGTTTCTGAAGAGTTGATGGCCTTACTTGTCGTGAATACTCATCATAGGGCCTACGGCCTCTCACTCTCAGTGGGAATTGTTCCTCTCTTTGGAAAGATGGTCCACATGCATCCAAAATTGGTATAGGTCCCCTATTACCAGCCTCACCAAACCCCTCCAAAGATCTTGTCACCCGCATTGCAGGAGGTGCATTTATGGGAGGCCGAGTTGGCTCCCCTACCCTCCGATTGTTATAGTGAGAAAGATGTTGTGGTGTGACTTGTGGTCGCACATTTGGTGTAGGACTATATCTTGGTGCTAGAGTTGGGCTACTAGCAGTGGTCCACTTTGATGTTGAGGGTCCCTCTCTAGTGAACTCTCGTAGGGGAGGAGCAACAGTTTCTCCAAGAAAGGCTGTCTCTCCTGGTTTAGCTGTATTTGTTGAGAACACTTCCATGAATAATGGTTGTCCTTTCCACGTGAGCTCCCGAATCTCTTTCCAATCTAAGGTTTAGTATTCATTGGCCCATTTATCAATTATTCGTTTCATGTGTCCTGCAAGCTTCTCAACTACCACCACCAGTGCTAGAGGAAGATCTAGCTCCGGCAATTTAGTTGTGGCATAATATCCCTCTAAAGAGTCCTTATAGACCTCTTGAAGTGGGTCATCCTGTAAGACCTTTGTCACTGGAATTTGTCGTACAAACTCCCATTGATTCTCAGCCCCCTGATCCATTTTGTTCTTGCCTTTCCTATCCCTTTCCAAATTTAGATCTACAAGAAGTAAATCATCAATGGATGGCTTTGAGGACTGGGCATTGGAGGGTTCAGGTATGTCCGGCTCAATGAGCCAGTCATCTCTAGACTCCCTTGCTCTGGAAAGTTTTGATAAGTCAAAGAACTCGGTTTTAGAGAGCTCCCCTAATTTGTCTACATTTTCTGGATAGTAGGTGACTTTGTAGCGAACACCATCTCCACCCATGTACATGTTACCCTGGTCATTGACTAGAGGTGCTCTATCAAGTTCTGAGAAAATGTCTGCGATCTTAACAAGATACCGTTGTTGTGGATCCCTAAAGATCTCAGCTCCTTGAGCATTCGCGTAGACATATTGGAGTCTCACATTGAGTGTTAACCCCATGGTGTCGGCTTCAAATGGATTAAAAGATCTTGCGGGTGTCCTATTTGGGGCTAAGGGATGACTATTTGTCGGCCCTAGATTGTCCATGGACAATGAGCTAGTTGTTCTGGAGGAAAGGGTATCGGATTAGGATTCAGAAAGGGTTTCAGCAATATCTACCAAATTTCCTACCGATTGGGTCCCACTTTCCTGCGTAGGTACTCTAGAAGGTGCCCTAGGCCCTATGGCAGAATCTATAAGACGTCCCGACCGCAAGTGCATAAGGTCAAATTTTTTTTGGTTTTTTATGTGTTTTTTTGTCTTTGTTTTTATTTTTTTTTTGTTTTTTATAAATATATATATATATATATATGTATGTATATATATATATATATTTTTTACCCTACCTAACCACTAAATGCAACTAAAATGAGTATGTGTGGTGTAACTATCTATCCTCTTTTTTTTTATTTTTTTGAATTTTTTTTGAACGATTTTATTTTTTTTTAAATTACAAAAATATGAATCACGCTAAACAAAACACTAATTATGCACACACTTATAGAAATTTTTAAACAATGCAAGTTACCCTAATTATGCAAAAAATTAAAAAATGAAAAATTACAAGATATGCAAAGAATATGGACTCCTAAAAAACACTTAATTTATAGAATTTTTTTTATTTTTTTAATTTCTATTTCTTTTTTTTTTGTTTTCTTCTCCTTTTGTTGTTTTTTGTTTTTTTATTTTTTTTTGTTTTTTTAATACTAATAAATTTCGTACCAATTACAAAAAATATGAATCTACTAATTATGCAAAAATAAAAATAAAAAATACAAGCTACTTTAATTATGCAAAATTTTACAAAAATTTAAAAAATGAACAATGGATTCAAAATACAAAAATAAAAATTGTTTTTCTTTTTTTTCTCCTTTTTTTTAAAAATAAATTTATTATTTTATGGTTTTTTTTCTTTTTTCTTTTTTTTTTCTTTCTTTTTTTTATCTCTTTTTCTTTTTTTTAAAAAAAAATTACATATATATATTTTTTTTATTGTTTTATTGTTTTTATTTATTTATTTATTATTATTTTTTATTTAAAAAAATACAAAAACATAAAAAATTAATAAAAAAATAAAAAAAAAGAAATTCACCAACCTTATCCTTCACCGCTCGCGCCGGATTTTTCGCCTCACCGCTCGCCGTTCTGCTTACAGCCAACGTCTTCTTCAATGCTTCGACCGCCTCTTCGTGGCCCCTTCGCCTCGCTTATTACAGTCGCCAACAACCACCTTGCGCCACCGCCTTCTACACGGCCGCTCTTCTCCTCGCCTTCCACTCAGTGCTGCCGACGCTCCGTCGCCTTCCCACTCCACTTTCTGCCGCCTTCTGCAATGCCTACAGCCAGCCCGCGCTATGGTTGCTGTCCGCGCTTCGTGCTGCCGACACCGCTCGCCGTTCTTCTTTGCTGCGGGTGAGGCCAACCCCGTCAACGCCTGGGCCTCCCCACCTTGCTTGCTTCGCTTCTGCCCGCCTACACTCAGCTCGACGTCTTCCGCCTCACACAGCTCGACGTCTTTCGCCTCACACAGCTCTTCTTCCTTCGCGAGCTGCAGCCTACTTCGCTGCCAGCCGCCTTGCTCAACTTCCACTGGCACGTCAGCTGCAGCCGGCTTCCCACTACGCTCGATGCAGACGACCCCCTCCAGTTGCCATGTCAGACGTATAAATATATATATATATATATATATATATATATATATATATATATATATATATATATATATATATTAAAGCTGCCTTCGCTCTCCTTTCAGCCGGCGTTCCAACTGTCCTTCGCCTGTCTACAGCAGCAGAATACATATATATAGAAATATATATATATATATATATATATATATATATATATATATATATATATATATATATATATATATATATATATATATATATATACATATATTTCTTTTTCTTCACTGCGCCCTATGAAGACACCTCCCCACACAACTTCACTGCAGCCTCTTTCTGTGTATATGTTTTTTTTTTAAAAAAAACCGCCTCCAACACCTCCTACCTACCTCTCGCCAACCCCATCAAAAATACAAAAACAGAAAGTACTTAAATCTGATTAACGGCAGGATTTCTCTACCGCATTGGGCTTTTAATTTTTTTTTTTGCTTCTAATCAAAAAACCGAAAACACACAAGGCGCCCTTGAGATCACACACTCAATGCCCTTGCAAACTCTACTCTAATCTACCCTAATCCACGATTTTGCAATCAATGGAGCACTTAGTAAGAAGTAATGGTTAACACCCTTCACTAACTTAGGTGTGCGTTCCCCGACAGCGGCGCCATTGTTTGGGACATCATAGCATAGCGGAGGCTACACTCCAACCCACACACTTTGTCAATCCGTGAATGCAACCCGGTTAGCGCATAGAGGCTATCCCGAATGGGAGAAGATTAGTTAACCACACACTAATGACTTCTAGTCCTACTCAATCCTTCTTCAACACTCAAGCAATCAATCTAACATAATCAACACATCAAGATTAGGCTCCACTTAAGCACAAAAATGCAACTTATGCAAAGAATCTAACATGCAAAGAGCTATCACACAAGCCTCAACTACACATCATTTCATGCACAAGCTTCATCACATGCACTCTACAAATCAGATTTTAGCATCAAAACATCATTAAGAAATCTAGATTAGCAAGTGTGTAGACCATAACCTCATATCATTGAAAATGTAGAGAATAGAGAGTACAAGATTGAAGCAAGAATGGAGATGGAGAGCCTTGGGAGAGTACATGAGAAGGAGCTATGGAGCAAGCTCTCTCTATGAGCCTCTCAACCAAATGACCAAAGAGTGTCTCTAGCTCTCAAATGGGCCACTTTTTATACAAAAACCCTAGAACTCCCAAAAGTTCCCATGTGGGATTATTGTCAAGCCCACTCCCACATTCATCTACAACTTGGAACTCTTTTCAAGAGCCCTAAGTGTCTTTTTTGTTGCATCCTTGCATTGATCTTCATTCGTCATGCAACAGAGGAGTGGGTGTATTAATAGGGAGGGGCTGGTGTTAAAGGCTTGGCATAGGGGAGGCAGCAAGGTGGTCATCATCATGAGCATTAAAAAATGCATAAAAATGAGGGAATGATGGTGGCAAGGGATATATTTTAAGTTTAGGTTTTGTAATATATATATATATATATATAGAACAAAATATAAAATTAATTATTAAAGCTTGCAAGTTTACAAGTGAACCAGAAACACCTCAAAGTCTACCGAGAGATAATGACACTAAAGATGGGTGCATAGAGATAAATGTGTAAATGAGTATAAAGTTATTAAAGAAAAGGTTAAAAATAGGTTAGAAGGTGTAAATGAGTGTGCATATGTACATGTTAAAAAAAAGGTGTTACAAATTTATATATTAGATATATGTATAGGTTAAATTTTATTGAATGGGAGTGTATATATATTAAAATAAAATTAATATATAATTAAAAATATATACATGAAGTTTGTGTGTGTGTGTGTGTGTGTGTGTGCACGTGCACACATGTGTGAGTGCATGTGAGAATATAATAATTAGGCAAAAGGAAAAATTGTGTATGTGTGTGTGTGCACGTGCATGGGTGCATGCATGTATGTGTGTGAATATGACAATTAGGTAAAAGCAAATATATATGTTTATATAAATCATAGGAAATGTGTGTGTGTGTGTATGTGTGTGTAAGATATAGAAGTATACGTGAAAAATATATGAGTGTGTGTATGATGATGAAAAATTTATGTTTGAATGGTGAATAATGAAAATGAAAAAGTGTGTAAGTGTGTGCATGTCAACCCCTCTACCCAAAATCCCTAGCACACGCTCAAGTGTGAAGATCTAACACAATAGCCTATGGAAACCAAGGAAAAGTGCAAAGTGTTACTTTAGATATGATGGAGAAGATAGATGTAACCTAGTTAGAGGAGCAAAGTGTTACCTTTAGATATGGTGGGGAAGACTCTTTGGAGAAGCTCCTCCAACTGGTAGAGCAGCAAGCAACAAGGTGAGGCTCCAATTGTATCACACCCATTGTTGTAGCAGCACACTAAGGCAAAGTCCTCAAAGATGCAAGAAGCAACAATGGTGGAGAGAAGAAAGATAACCTACAAGAAAACCCCAGCTCACTCTCTCACTTACCCCTTTCTACACAAGCACATGAGGAAAGCCCCACACACAGGCAAGCAAGGAAGCAAGAGCTCTCAAGCTTTTCTCAAAGGGAATGTCCATTCTCAGTAGCTGAGTTATCCTTTATACAAAAGTTATATGTGGCTAGGTATTGTATATAACATCTATGTGACCTAGGCTATCTAGTATACGTGGCTAGGTATTGCATATAACATCTATGTGACCTAGGCTATCTAGGTATTGCATATAACATCTATGCAACCTAGGCTATCTAGGTATTGCATATAACATCTATGTGACCTAGGCTATCTAGTATACACCAATGTGACCTAGGCTATCTAGTATACTTAGCTCGGTTATCCCTTGCTTACATCATTATGAGCTCATTAGAATGGAAAATTTCATAAAATAAGCATTAAATGAAAAATTGCTCAAGTGGACAAAAATTACAAAGAGATGCAAAATAAACAATTTTTTTTATGTGCCGATCACTTGTTGTAATAACTTTGACTTTGTTAAAAATTTGTTGTTGATGCAAAGTCAAGGGAGGTGTGACAAAGATAAGCCATTGAACCTATATAAAACATTCTTTATTATCATTGAAGTGCAATCTAGAACCTAGTGAAAAGAGGTTGGAAGATGTAGGTTGTTGGTGAAGAAGCACTTCCAAGTAGAGGGTCATCTTCATTCTATGGAGATGGGCGATCTTAAGAAATGAAATGTGCCAAGGAGATTAAGGTGAGATTAATAATTAATGAGATGAGTTAGGGGTAAGAAAATTATAAAAGAAGTGAAATCAGGCTACTCCCAATCCCATGTCAACCTCTACCCTAATCTCCTCTCTCAACAAATAAGTGGATTTCAGTAAGCCCTCCAAATCCTCTCTTTGTCTGGCCTTGAGCCGTGGATGTTACCTCCACATCACACATGTACCATACAGCCTGCCACATTCAAGCTTCCTCACTCACAATCGCCACATGCACATGTAAGGAGGTATTCATTTAATAAAAAAATAAATAGTAGAAGGTATTCATTATTTAAAAAACAAACGCTTTAAATATGGTTAATACAACCCCCTCCTTTTAGCCTAATCACCACACACACTCCAACATACACACACTTCCATACATTGAACTTAACAATACAAACAAACAAAAACGTACAAAAATACATACACACACAAGCACACTCACACGCACATTAGTTCACACACCCATTAGCATGCACACAAGCCCAAACTTTTGAAAAAACTCAAGAACATAAAAAAAACTTACAAATATCAATACACACATCCATATACACATAGCCCAACATCAAAACAATGAAAACACACAAACCATAATACCAACAAATATAATAATAATAAACTAGCACACACATAACAGAAAAAAAGCACACAAAATGCAAACATATTAAAAATCAAAACAATGGAAACACACAAACTACAATACTAACAAATAAATAAAAATACCCGAAAAAACAAAAACATAACTATACAAATCCACAAAGTAAAAATAAATTATCCCCACATCTAAGGAAGTGGAGGTTGACATTAAGATGGCTGAAGCAAAGCGTCAATTATGACTTCTAAGCTTAAAAAGTCAAGAGCTCATTATGCATAGAATGGCGGCAGAACAGAGGGAGATTGATAATTTACTTCTGTTACGTGGCAAGGAAACAGAAACATCTAAGGATGCCATGGATAACATGGGGATGGGACTGACAAGAGAAGGATTACCAACCCTAGAAGTCATAAATGAGGAACCCAAGGCTGAGGAAGACCTCAAATTGCAAGAAGAAGTGGATGATCTACCTAGGGCATCTACAGGAGAAGAGGATTAGCTCTATAAAAGGGAGGAGATAAATGAAATAATCAATAATCCCAATTGCTCGGACCTAGTCATAGACCTGGATTGGATAGAAGGACCCATGCAGGCAGAGGACGAAGTCTAGGCAGGGGGGGGATAGCTCCTCAAAGGCCAATAGTGGATCCCCACACAGATCTAAATACGGCCATAAGGGCGGATTTGTTGAATATGACCATGGAAATGAGCAAAGGTATTGTTAGGGAACTAGACACTACCCTTGAATCCAAACCATCTCAAATGAAGCCACACATCATTTTGAAACTCGTGAAAAAGTTCTTAGGAGAGATGGGGATCCAATACAACACCTAGAGATTTTTGAGTCAACATGTGAAACATGTGGGTCAATGAACGATGTGACCATGATACATGCCTTTTCTCTAACTCTAGAAGGGAAGGCCCACTAGTGGTATCAAACCCTAAAGCCTGAGGACAAAATCAATTTCACTCGGCTTAAGAATGTGTTCATACCAAGCGTCGCTCAAAGTAGTGATAGATAGAGTCCTGTGGCTCAGCTCCATATAACATCAAGCACAGAAAGAGAATGAATCCATGAAGGATTATGTTTCTCTACTCAAGCACCTAAACTCAAGATGCAAATTGAGGGAAAGTCTAACTGATGATCAGTTATTACCTTGTTTCTGAAGAGGAGTATGAGATCATAAGATGCATGATTATTTGGTGCTAGCCCCGGCTGACTACTGTGGACACTTGCTATAAGTTGGCTATCGAGTATAAAGATAACATGCTTGAGTTGTGGCAACCAGAAGATGCCAAGGTAGCTTTGGTAGTAGCAACATCATGAGACGCATGACCAAATAATAAGCAAGTTGGCAACATGACAGTTAAAGTACTCAATAATGCCATATTGGAGAAGCTAAAAACAAGGGATGGGAGGGAAGCATCAGGGAATGCCCATCTCCACCCACCACACAGAGGGAGTTAATTTGGTGCTCAATCTGTAGACAAAATCATACAAGCATTGAATGTCCTCACCTAAGACCGAGATAGTTGCTCTATTGTGCTCATTGTCAAAGACTAGGGAACCACAATATTTCCATGTGCAGATATTCAAGGACCCAACCCTTAGCACAAATCTAGCACCCAAAGCGCCACTAGCTTTACCAGAACCACCAATGCAACTTAACGTGGCTACAGAGGACAGCTAAATGCATCCTATTTACCGAGAGGAATGTTCAGTTAGAACAAGATGTTGCCATTACCACCACCACCTATTCTACCACCACAACCACCACAGGGCCAAGATCAATCAGGTGTTGATTAAAGAATCCTTGGAAGATGGGAAAGCGATGCGTGAAGTAGAAGTGAATAACGACTACTACAAGAAACCAAATGAGATCACACCAAAGTATTATGTCCTGCAAAATAGCACGCCAGTACCAGTGTTTCAAATCATGGTATAGTGGAAGGGAAAAGACATAAACTCGACTATGAGAAGGGGACCCATAAAATGTCTTCATTGTAATGGACCTCATCGAGTAGCGGAGTGTCCCCTAAAAAATGTAGCTAATAGCTGGTCAACCTCAGCCGATAGTAGCACAGACCAATACCATGCCAACTCTTTCTTGTGTTAAGTGCAGTGTTGATCATTTGATCAAGGACTACGCTTCTACATCTAACCATGCCACCATTAGGACTATAAGTGTGCAGCCTCAAAACATCACATCAGTAAATGTCTTGACACGCGCATAAGCAAAATAGGTGGACAAAGGGAAAAACCCAAGAGTTATTACAACTTCTAAGATTGGGAGAAGGAGAACAAAAAAGGTGGGCAAGGGTGACACCTTGGTCATAATTCAGGATAGATCTGAGAAAGATACCATTGACACCGACTCCACCTAGTCAGAGCAAGGAGGTGATCAAGTGCCAAGACTGAATGAGCAGGCACACGGAACCATTTAAGGGAGAGACCAGCGACCCCCAAGAGTGTTGGAGAATATTCGAATGCAGAAGAGGAAATAAGAAAGCTTGAAGAAGCTAAGGCCATTGTAGAGGAATGTCAACATAACCATGAAGCTAAATTAAGGGCTAACAAAACTAGGGACGGAATGAGTTGCTAAAAAAAAGTTGGAGGTGTCTACTCCAACTCTAGAAGACTCTAAAGAACGGCCTCATAGTGATCTGATGGCAAGGATGTTTGTAAAGTTAGATCAAGAACTGTCCTGACTCATTCATTTTCTAGGATGGAGTATGAGACAAATATGTGGGAGGAGCCTTCACTTGGCAGGGAACCCAGAGATATAGGTAGTCTCTCAGCAATGTTTTCCACAAGTGTTAAGATGCCACTTGGACCATTCCTACGCAACATGCCAGCATTATAGGTAAATGTCAAGGATTGGGTAGAAGGAAGAATGAACCCAATGACCGATACAGAGGAGAGCCAGACATCTTTGGCTGAGAAAAACCTAGTACTTAAGGAAAGGGTAGCACCCAGATTCATCCAAATACCTATCAACCAATTGGGAAGGTATTACGAGGGCAATGACATGAATGCCACAATTCTAATCCACCGTAACGGGTACCAAGCACTTGCTATCCTAGATGGAGGTTGTGAGCCTTATCACCAAAGCGATGTTGGGAAAATTGGGGAAAACTGAAGCTAGAAAGAGCTGACCTAATCATTAAGATGGCAGGTGGAACATCCTCAAGGCCAATGGGGTTATTGAAAAACATTAAGCTTAAGGTCTTTTTGTTCCATTACCATCAAGCATTCTGCACCAACCAAATTCGTATGATATTATCTTGGGTAGACCTTTCATGAGGGAAGCTAAGGTGGTGCATGGTTGGGCATTAGATCAAGTTTATATACAAAAGGATTCGCAAATTTTGAAGATCGATCTCTATACGTGGAAGGCACACCCCATGGAAGGGCAATTGTTTGGAGATGATTCAGTCACCAACAATTGAACGAACCACATCCTTACAAATCTGCCCAACCAGTTAAAGAACACTCACGGGAAGAGGAAGAGAATGAGATGTACGCATCACTTTCACCTCCGGACTTTAGTGAAAACTGGATGTATGTACTTGCCACCATAGATGTGTTGCCCCCTAGAGGAACAAAGTATGCTGAACGAGAACCATTCCCACTACCTCATAACCTTAAGGGTTAAGGTTAGGGTCAGGCATCCAAGGGTCACACATGAGAAATGGAAAGTCAAGAGTCACTTGAGGGCCCTCCTATATAATGGGGGCATGGGGCACACTCAAGAGAGCTTGGAGCTTGGAGGCTTGGAGGCTTATGCTATGGTCTCTTGTGTAGAGGTCCATATCTACTCACCTACCATTTCACACTATAGCTACATGCTATTGGATTGTGTTATACCTCTTGATGGTATGGGACATCAAGGTAGAGGTATGATGTATTTCATTTAATATTCATGTGTGCATCCCTTGGGCTCGGGGGTGGTTGGGTGGTTGAGTTTATGCCTGATTTATGCATGCTTATGCATAACAATTATCTAGAGAGATCTTAGGATTTTAACAGTGGTATCAGAGCAATCTCTATTTAATTGTTGTTGATTTTTTTTAGTAAATTTTAATATTTACTAATAAAATATTATTTTTTATTGATTTGTGTTGATGAATTGCACGTGGATCATCGATTTGGTGATTGGAACGTGTGTAACTACAATTCAATGGACGAATCAACGTTGCGGGGAAATTCCGTGAGTTAATGCTATTTTTCCCTATTTTTTATGGTTAAAATCAAGCATTAATAGATTTTTTTACAAAAATACCATAAAGTTTATGGTGGATATTTTTGTAGAATGGATTCCTTGGATTTCTAGAATTTTTAGAAATTTTTTCTAAATTTTTAGGAATTTTTTGAGCATTGTTTTGAAATAAAATGTATTTTTATACATTTTTTGCGGGTTTTTTCCACGGGAATGCGATCAAATTTTTGTCAATTTCTACTGAAATTCAGTATAGGGGACAGCGTGTTGATGCATGAGATGCTCTCCCGTGTGCGTGGGACTCTCTCCACCTCTCAAATCTGATTTTTCCTTCTTTTTTCGTGAGATAATCTCTTTAAAATGATTTTTTTAAACATTAATCATAATTACTGATAATTATGATTTAAAAAAGTTTAATTAAAAACTTAATCATGGATTAAGTTAATCTCTTTGATTAAGAGAGAGAGAGAGAAGAGATGGGAGGAGAATGAATTGGAGAGGAAAGATAATGGAGAGGGTGGAGAGGGTGGAGAGAAGAGACTATCTCTCTCTCACACATCTCCCTATGCGCAGGCGACGGGAGGGGCGGGGCTGTGCACAGCAGAGCCGACGGAAAAAAACGCCCCCCCCCTAAAAAATCAAATTCTAGTATAAGCTTTAAAAAAAAGTTTTTTTTCATTTTAAAAAAAATGAGTTTTTTATTTTAAAAAAAGCTTTTTGATAATATTTCAAAAAAAAGCCTGGAAAATACTAAAAAATATGGGATTTGAGAAAAAAAATCTCTGAAAATTCCTGGAAATTTCTTCTTGAAAATTTTTTGGCTTTTCATCTTCCGGAAAACCTTTGGCTTTCTGTTTTCCCAAAACCTTTTGGCTTTCCGAATTCCGGAAAAACTTTTGACCTTCCGTATTCCGGAAACTTTTGACCTTTCACATTCCGATTTTTTTTTGTCTTTTCATTTTCCCAAAACTTTTGGCTTTCCGTATTCCGGGAAAACCGTTGGAATTCTGAAATTTTCTGACCGTTCGTATTCTAAATACGTTCGGGGTAATTTAAAATTTTTAAAAAATTCCTGAAAATTAGTGAAAAATTAGACAAAGGTTATTTTAAATTTCGAGAAAATGTGGGGTTGGTGTTTGGCATGTGGTGTGTCCATTCGGGCGCCCGTGACCATTCAAATTCCTTTAAAAAATATATTTTTGGATAGAAATTTAAAAAATCCATTAAAATTAAAAAAATTCATTGGATTTGAGAATTGTCGGGCGGAATTGGAAATTTCGTGAACGATGGGATTCTCGGGAAAAATTAGGAATATTCTAGATATTATTTTTAGAAATCCTAAAAATTGGTATTTTTTAAAATATCAATGATATTTTGGCAAAATTAATTGCTAAAAATTTTCTGGAAAAATATAGGTTTGGAATGCCATAAGATAGGTTTGGTGGAATTCAAAATTGTTATATTTTGAGGCCCTAGAAAATTAGGAAAAATTTGAAAAAAAATTATGATAATTCTTTTTCTCGAGAATTTAATATTTTCGAGGGTTATTTAATGTTGAAGTACGTTTTCTCGTGCTGACATTAGATAGATGCGGGTTATTCGTATATTATTAATACGATTATACCTCGTATTAATGGATATTTATGTTTGGATTAATTCTAAACGATGTATTCATGATTTTTTATCATTTTTTTAGCCATTCTTTTTGGACATGTTCCTTAATTTCTTTTGATGGTTATAATTTACGTTCAAAGTGTGTTTCACCTTTGACACTTTTTCATGATAATTTATTTTGCACTTATTTAAGTGTGGTTTGTGCTTAATTTCTTAAGCCTCTATCATGGGTTAGTTGATCGGTTTGTTTTGGTGGATTTTATTGGATGTTTTCCAAGTTTTATTTGGACTCATTAGGTTCTGCCTAGATCACTTGTGTCTAGGGGTTTTTTATTGAGTGTTACACACGTGTTTCACTTTCTTACTTTGGAGTTTTATTTGAACAACACAATGTTCATATACTCCGGATTGATGAGTTGGCCACCAATTTTAATGCTTCTTTTGGCATGATTTATGTCCATTAGATGGTATACATTGATTTTTATGATCAACTATGCTGTTTATGGATTGGAGGAGCTTCTATGCTTTTATCCATGGTTTTATAAGGATCTTTTGATCTTTTGAATACTTACATATGCTTTGAAGGTAGCATTTGCCTTCGTTTTTTACACGTAATTTTGGACTATGTTCCTTGTACTCTTGTACATATTCCAACTCAGATACCTAGTTGCTTATGTATCTAGGTGAGTTATTTTTCTACCCTAACTTTATTGTGTTTTGGGTAGTTATCATTAGAAATGCGCCAATAATTCAATTTCTTTTCTAATGATGTACTCGGAAGGAGTTATTCCTTGATGTAGTCTCAAGTATATAGAGACAGGTTTAGTATGTGAAAGTCTGGATAAGGCCATCTTATTCCTTTTATATAGGATTTTATTCATATTTTCCTAGACGGCATACTAGGGAGTTTCAAATTGTTAAGGTATGTATGGGTGGTATCATGGTGGTATGGGATGCTAGTGATCCCTCACATATATTATCTTATGGGATAATTTGGGCTCAAGATTGTTGCTTTGCTTACATCACTTAGCATGTTGACCTCAACATTCAAAGACAATCTTATTTTCTAAATTCACTAGAAGTTATGGTGTGGACATTCTCTAGATAAACTTCTTTTATCTATAGCCTACATGTTTTGATGAGGGAAATCTCGTCGGCATTTTCACTTGTTGAAATCTCTTTCTTTAGAGTTCAAACAAGTTTATCTTGTTGTGTTCGGATAAGGAAATTTGGATTCTTCCTTTGTTGGCATTTCTTTCTCTAGTTCCGTACTTTAGGTGATTTACACAATCAACCTGATAGGTTTACGGATGGACATATGTAACTCATCGAGACGTTGATGATTCTCTATGTTGATATGGGTAACTCGAGACGTCGATTATTCCATATGCAGATGTGGATATGTCGGGGCGCCGATGAATCCCTGGTTTTTGCTGTTATAATGCCATGTTTTCTTACTTTATTCCGAATGGTTTACAAACAACGAGAAAGTTACTTTGAATGTGAATTGCTCTGATCATCCGCAGTAGTCTGATAGGCAAGCAGAGTGTATGAATCAGATTATAGTGTATATGCTTTGTGTATATGTCTCTAGAAAGTCATCGTATTGGAAAAAATATCTTCCAATGATGGAATTTGCCTATAACAGTTTTAAATATACGGCTATTGGTTTTAGTCCGTGCATACTTATGTATGGGTATTAACCCAGGGCACCTATTGATGTTGATCTTAAGGACATAGAGCTTGATGCATCGAGGGATTTCTTGCGAGATATGCAGGAAATGTTGACCGAAGCTCGGGATTCTATCAGGAGTGCTCAAGATAGGGCATGGTTTTATGCTGATAGGGGACGCTCATCTCGGTCTTTTGAACCAAGAGCGTTGGTTTATTTTAATGTTCCTAAAGATTCTCAGACTTTGTCAATGGAAAAATGCTCGAATTTATCTCCTAGATATTGTGGTCCATTTCGAGTTATACACACGGTTGCGTATGAACTAAAACTACCTCCAATTATTAGAGTTCATCCAGTCTTTCATATCGATAGATTGAAAGGGAAACTGGGAGGTGAGGATAACACAGTTACTCCTCAGAACTCGTTGAAGTCAAAGATTTATCCTATGTTCCACATGAACCTGATATGGTACATAAATTCAGGGAAAGGAAACTTTGTAGTTGACTTATCCTTGAGGTTAAAATTAGGTGGAAAGATAGGAAAATTGAGGATTCGACTTGGGAGTCGGTTGAGATTGTTCAGCGCAGTTCTCCTTCTTTTCATTGCAAGAGTGCAATGTTTTGAGAGAGGGGAAGTATGTTATATGTACATTATGTGTGCTATGCTATATACACATTATGTGTGCATATACTAGGAGGCTAACCCACATTAGGCTTGTGAGCATGGGAGCATGGGAACAAGCTCTAGTGGAACATGGGTTAGGACTAACCTTAAGTGTTAAGGTTAGGGTCAGGCATCCAAGGGTCACACATGAGAAATGGAAAGTCAAGAGTCACTTGAGGGCCCTCCTATATAATAGGGGCATGGGGCACACTCAAGAGAGCTTGGAGCTTGGAGGCTTGGAGGCTTATGCTATGGTCTCTTGTGTAGAGGTCCATATCTACTCACCTACCATTTCACACTATAGCTACATGCTATTGGATTGTGTTATACCTCTTGATGGTATGGGACATCAAGGTAGAGGTATGATGTATTTCATTTATTATTCATGTGTGCATCCCTTGGGCTCGGGGGTGGTTGGGTGGTTGAGTTTATGCCTGATTTATGCATGCTTATGCATAACAATTATCTAGAGAGATCTTAGGGTTTTAACACCCCCTGCCCACCAACTTTGCCCCTAACAACCTCCTCCTAGCCACACCCCCACTCCCACACCCAGGCTCTAGCTCTCAACAAACACCCAATCCACCCCCCACTAGTGCCCACCAATGCTCCCTCAAACCACCCACACTCCATGCCAAAATCCTATCAGGCACTAGCTTCCCCCCTACCACCTCTTCCCCTGCCACCCTTCCCCTCTTTCCCTCACCACATACAACCCCTCTACCTACACCATCGTCACCCCCTTTCTCCCTCCATCTAGGATTGGTCCCGCCATTTCTCCCTAAGGATCTCCCTTCTTTATCGGCGTGCCCACATCTTCTCCTCAATGCCTCGCTCAACACCACCCCCTCTACCTCCAAAACTCCTCCACCTCCCCTCAACAACCCCAATTTGCCAACCTACCTTCACCCACCCCCTTTGGAAGAGCGTGAAATCCCACCCCAACCCCCATAGGAGCAAGATGAGGTAGATCCCCCATCAATCCCCTCAACTGGTGCGATCCTCTCAACCGCACCAAGCTTGAGCATGCCATCTGCATCCTGCTAGGTCGCCAGCTTTAACAAGTGCCACTAGCAAAGATCACAGACTATATGGACATTAATGTCCTCCAACTCTACATCGATGCTTGCCAAGTAGGATGCTTGGAAGCAACATCACCTATACTGATAGCGCGCCGGCTACATCCGGCCCCACGCCATGCTCAGCCCCTCACATTTAATCTTCTAGGCGAGCAGTCGGTTTAGCGGCATCCCTTTCTACTCAAGCCATAGATCTGGGTTGAGTATTACAAAGCATTCCACGATCTCTGCATCAACCCGGCTTATCTCCCCAACCGTCACATCGATGACCTATTCTGCACCAAACAGAAGCAGAACCCTAAGCTAAATTTCAACCTCCTACGTCCCGAAGCCCATGCATACAAGAAAGCATGCTAGCCCAAATGCATGCATTCATGGCCAAATATGATCAGGTGCCAGATCCCACCATCATCGCCACCATCTGCTTCTTTAACCTCATCACCACCCTCTTGGCAGAGTTCCCACGTGGCATCACTACCATGAAGGAGCCCAAGGCCTCGCCTTTGACATCAATACAAGACCCACACTCAAGAAGCTCTTTGGTTACTACTACGAACGTATCCACCAGTGGATGCTCACCTAGCATCTCGAGACCTTCAAAGATATGATGGAGACCGCCTTCTGGACTAGCTACAAAGTTTCCATCGATCCCCCCAGTATCCCAAATTGTGGTATGATTTTGTCCACACATACTCCCTCTACTACTACTGAGCCTTCTTGTTGCCACTTCCGAGGACAAACCTGAATTAGGGAGGGGGTATGTTAACAACAATGATTAACATTATTTTAAGCGTGGTTATGCTTCATGTAATTCATTTTTATCCAAAACCATGCTAAGCGCTTCATGTAAAAGATATGGGATGACCAAGGTTATGACATGTGTAATGCCAGCCACATGAGCAACAAGCCTAGGTGTACATAGAGCTAGAGAACCAATTTTGGGCCCCCAATTGTTAAATGGGTGGCCGACCATTGTAAAAAGAGAGCTCATGTATATAAGTGACTTATGAAATATGAAAATGGTATACAATCCCATTATAACAATTGAGTCTTCTTCTCTCTCCCTCTTGCTCTCTTGTGGCTATGGTGGTGAGCTTGTGTGTAGATGCATGGTTGCTTGCTTGATTGTATGTGTGTACTTGTAGGTGATGCACTCCTTTGCTTGCCTCTTCTCCTTCTTCTTGATCTCTCTCTCTCTCTTTCTCTTGCACACACCAAGGCATTGAGATATGAGTTGAGCTCTCCATAGCTCCTTTTCTCATTGCTCCCTACCTAGCTCAAGGAAAGCTCCACTTAGGTGACAGAAGTGGTCGTGGAGTGAGCCCCTAGCAGCTTCACATTGAGGAGTTAACCCTCATTAGGATTGGCTAAGTGCATGTTTCCAAACTAACCCTTGGATTGTCTCTCTTCTCTTCTCTTCTTCCTCTCTCATGCAATGAGTATTATGCTCATTTAGGTGAACACTGATAATCAGAGTTTCAAAGAGAGATCTGCAAGTATTGTTGTCCATCAAGTAGTTAGTGTGCAATGGAAGTTGCAAAGAATCCTATCTTTTTCATGCCACGACCAAGCACATTGAAGTTCATTACCACTATGTCAGAGAGATGCTCCATGCTTCTAGTGTAGTGCACATGACAATGTGGCACATCTTTTCACTAAAGCCTTATCATGTAAAAATTTTGAGGCATCCTCCAAAGCTTTGGGCCCCTTCCTTTTCAAATATTCATCTACAATCTCTGTAAACCTCACATTTGTACTACAAGGGGGTTTGTTAGATATATGGTAGTACTACACTATGTGGTCATGAACTTATGCCATGGGTACTTTTGTCCCATTGGGTTTTTCCCAATGGCCATCCAGGTGTGAACGGGTATCTTAGGGTTAGCTAGTATATAAGCAACCTCATTTATAGTTTATAAAAGCTTACTCATTTGTACTTTCTCTTTGTACTAGTTGAGAGTTTCATCTCTCTCTTTTGAGTTTGCTAATCTATCTCATTTGTACTTTCTCTTGAGAGCTTCATCTATTCTATCAATTTCTCTACACCCTTATGTTCTTGTCTTTGAGCATTATGTGTGCATGAGTCCAGCTCTATGAGCTAAGCTAACAGACATACCAGAGAGTTGGTATGCATCAACAACAAGCTGAGGAAACTGACTATGCATTGATGCTTAGTATGCTGTAGGTACATGAGCCACTTTTCTATGAGGATGCATGTAATAATCTTCATGGAAAGCACGGACTATGCATTGATGTGACTAGTATGCTACGAGTACATGAGCCACTTTTCCATGAGGGTGCATGTGATAATCCTCAATTGACAAGTAGCCATGGATGATGAAATTGAAGCTTTACAAAGGAATGGATATATGGGATTTATCTCCCTTGCCAATTGGCAATTGGTAAGAAATTACTAAGCTGCAAGTGACTTTACAAAGTCAAATACAATATTGATGGTTTAATTGGCAAGTATAAGGCTAGATTAGTGGCCCATGGCTTTAGCCCCCAATAGTATAGAATTAACTATGAGGAGGCATTTGCTTCTGTAGTTATGTAGTCAAGATGGTGGATAACACTAGAATGTTATTTTCTTTGGCTTAGATATGCAAATGAAATGTGTATTCGATGGAATATGTTATAAATGCTTTGCTTAATAGTGATCTTGATGCAGAGATCTACATGGAGAAGTATCCACAAGGTTATGCTACATGCAAGGAAAAGAGCATTTGTTATACAACCTCAATAAGAGTCTCTATGGACACTACTTTAATTTGAAGTTTACACATCTTAGGACAGTACTTTCATTTGACAAAATACGTATCTACATAGAATTTTGTTGAAGTTCAACATGTGATTGTAAGCCAGTTAAGTTTCCAATGGATGCAAACACCAAGCTTCTCAAATATGAGGAGGAGAATGCAACACAATATAGAGGTTTTATTGGTTCACTTTTACACCTTACTATTACTATACAATATTAATAATGTGGGAGTGTTGGCTCAATTTATGTATAAAGGATGCCCATGCCCATTTGAGTGTAGAAAAAGAGGGTACTCAAATACCTCAATAGAACAAGAGACGTTGGTCTCACTTACAGTAGCAATTTGATGAGCTTATATGGATTCTCAAATTTTGATTATGTAGGTGATCCCAATGATAGGAGAACTCATGGAAATGTATTTTTTTTGCTAGTGGATCCATATTTTGGCTTTTCAAGAAAAAACCTAATGTTTCTTTATCCTCTACAGAAGCTAAATATAAAGCTTTAACTACAGTTATATGCAAAAGGCTATTACTCTTGGGTTTTGTTGATGTTAGTACTTAGCCTACACCTCTCTTTTGTGACAATTTGTCTACACAAGCACTCGCAAAGAACCTAGTTCATCATGTAATAACTAAGCACATTGGAACACGGTGAATTTTATAAGGGAAAGAGATTTTTTAGGAGATATACTTATGCATCATGTAAGCACTATACACATTGGAACAAGGAGCATTGTATAAGGGAAAGAGATTTTTTAGGAGATATACTTATGCATCATGTAAGCACTATACACATTGGAACAAGGAGCATTTTATAAGTGAAAGATAACTTCTGATAGATATACTTCTGCAACATGTGGATAACTTAGGAGATATCTATTTACAAAACATAAGGCATACGAAGGATGTTGTGTAATTATGCATAATAACTTAGGAGATATACTTTTGCAACCTGTGGAAAACTTGGGTCAAAACGGGTCCTAGTGAGCTGCGCACCCCCCTTCTTGCTCAGCGTCTTGCCACCGACGCCCTCCCCCCTATGCCTTTGCTCTTCCACCTATGCCCCCCTCACCTGCTCTACCCCCTTCTCTTTCTCTCTTTCCCCTTTGCTGCTTGGTCCTCCTCCTCCTCCCCCCCCCCCGCGCCATGCGTTTGCGCCTGTGCCCTCCCCTTCCCTTCACCGCTAGCACCTCCCTTTCTCCCCGTTTCTTCCTGCGCCTGTCCCCCCTCCCTTCACCGCATGTGCCCCCCCTTCTTTTCCTTCTTGCGCCCCCCCCACCCCCGTTTTGTTTTTTTCATGCACCCGCCCCCTTTGCCCATTTCTTCCCTCCCCTCCCTTTCCTCTCGCTGCACGCCTCCTCCATCCCCCCCTTCTCTCCTCTTGTCTCAGCACCTCCCTCCCCCCTTGTCCCCTTTGCTCTCTAGCCCTTTCCCCCTCGCCTGTGCCGCATGCCCTTCCGCTTCCCCTTTTTTGTCTTCTCCTTGTTCCTCCGACAGCGCCCCCAGCTAGTGGGTTGTTTTCTCTTTTCGGCAAGTTTCAACATCTTTTGGTCTTTGCCCCCAAGAGGACTCCATGCTCTGTCACCCCTAACCAAGGCTGTCGTTACTTGCCTTTCTTTTTCTGAAGCAGACCTACAAGTTCTTGCTAAATGAATGTTGCTGGTATTCAAGATTGTCAGCCGCCCCACGCACGAACAACTCAGAGATCTTCTTTAGGCTAACCTCCTAGGTGGACCTACATGTTGAGATATCGAGCTCATCTAGTGAGGTGGTGGACACCGATGACCCGCCTGGGGGATAGGCCCCACACTTACACCACTGGCATGGTTGGTGATGAGATCATGGGTGATATACGGCCAGTGGGATGACAGGTTGTGTGACAGCCATTCTAGACTGGCATAGTATAGCACCAGCTCATTTAGTTGGGTTCACACTGTAGAGAACCCTAGTATGTATTTGGCTGAGTACCTTTTCATATAGTGTGTACTCTTATCTTTGTATATGGTGTATTGAGTGTTGAGTGAAGAAGAAGAAGATTTTCAGCCTCTCACCTGTGTGTGTTATCTTTTAGGGTTTTGTGAGTGTGTGTGTGCTTGCAAGAGCTCAAGCTCTCTTCTCCCCTGCATCTTTTCATGGTATCAGAGCCTGGTTCATGCTAAGGACCGAGCTGCAAGCAAGAGAAGCATAGGAAGCGGTACGAGGGTAAGAGCTTCAACTACTCTTCCCTATTTGTGTTGGCGACTATACCCTTGTCGGGAGCTCTACGGGAGGCACCGGCAACGATCTCTGATTGAGAAGCTTTTTTCGCGAGAGAAAATCTATAGGGAAACTATATTATCCTATTGGACTACGTTTTTTAGGCCAAAAACACGTTTCGGGCGTGTTACGACCTTCGTTTTTCAGAAAGTATGCGATTTCGAGCACTGCGGGTAAGTCATCGATTCTCTACACAGAACTCTGTTTTAAGAACTATAGGAAGACAGATTGGTTGTGCAGACATTGTGTGTACTGCAAGGAGGTCAACAGTTGCCATTGGGTGTATGTATGCACATTGAGGTCACTGGTTGTGACATTTGAGTGTAGTACAGTACCGCTCTGCAAACAGCAAATACATCAGTTTGAGTGTAGTACAGTACCGCTCTGCAAACATTTGAGTGTAGTACAGTACCGCTCTGCAAACAGCAAATACATCAGTTTGTGCAAGACAAACCAGAGTGCTGTTTCTGATAAATTTGTGTGTCTGGCAAGATGTCAAATGATGGCATAAACTAGATTGTTGCTGAGAAGCTTGATAAAAACAACTTCAATGCTTGTGACATTTGAGTGTAGTACAGTACCGCTCTGCAAACAGCAAATACATCAGTTTGTGCAAGACAAACCAGAGTCCTGTTTCTGATAAATTTGTGTGTCTGGCAAGATGTCAAATGATGGCATAAACTAGATTGTTGCTGAGAAGCTTGATAAAAACAACTTCAATGCTTGGAGGTTCAGGTTGACGAATTTCCTGATGGGAAAGGGTTACTGGGACTACATAGAAGGTGAGCCGCATGAAGAGGCACCGGAGATACTGAAGATCAATCCGACTGCTGCAGATGTGAAAGAGTTCAAGGATTGGAACCAAGGAGCCAGAAAAGTTATGTATTGGCTCTCTATTAGTATACAAGATACCATGATTGGGCACATATAGGATGCCAAGTCCCCCAAGGAGGCGTGGGACACCTTGGTAAAACTCTATGAAACAAATACCAAGGCATGAAAGATACAGTTGAAGAATGAACTTCATAGTGTGGAGAAAAAGAGTATGTCTGTGAATGACTATGCATTGAAGATCAAGGGTATTGTGGAGTCCCTTGCATCTATTGGTGTTTCAGTAGATGATGATGATAAGGTGGAAGTCTGTCTACGTGGTCTCGGGCCACAATACAAGGCATTCAAGACGTCTATTCAGACTCAGGAAAGCATTCCCAATTTCATAGATTTGGTGTCTATGTTGATTATAGAAGGGAAGATCTTAGGTGAAGACCAACAGCCTTCACAAAATAAAAACAGTTCAGAGCAACAGGCCTTCTACACAAGTTCAGGAAGAGGACGAGGTAGAGGAGGCCGTGAACGCGGCCAAGAAGGTGGCCGAATAGGTAATCAGAATTATGGCCAGCAGAAACAACAACAGTTCCAAAATTCACAACAACAACAACACACAGGTGGTAGAGGCCAATTCAGAGGCAGGGGGAGTCAAAGAGGTCGTGGAAATTGACAAAGGCAGTATAATGATACACGTGGATACTTTTATTGTGGTAAGCCTGGACATGTGCAGGCAGATTGTTATAAGAAGCAGAGGCTAACATGCAAAATGGGAAATTGTAGCAAAACAACTATGCATCCTCGAGCAGAAACAATGAGGATAATGAAAGGTTGTTTGTTATGCAGCATGTCATTAATGCCATGTCTGAAAATGTTGAAGCAGCACATAAAGATGATATATGGTACGTTGATTCAGGTGCTTCAAACCACATGACAAGTCATGGGGAGTGGTTCAAGGAGATGAAAAACCTTGAAAGACCAAGTTTTGTGAAAATAGGGGATGACACTACTCATCTAATTGCCCATGTTGGAGATGTGCCATTGTCTAT
Source organism: Cibotium barometz (assembly GCF_041138505.1). Classification (NCBI taxonomy): domain Eukaryota; kingdom Viridiplantae; phylum Streptophyta; class Polypodiopsida; order Cyatheales; family Cibotiaceae; genus Cibotium; species Cibotium barometz. Next base: position 22,558,945 of record NC_141082.1, on the reverse strand, counting down.
GCAGGATGGCAAAGTGAAGTACCTTGCAGATGTACTTCATGTTCCAAACATAACAAAGAATCTGGTTCCAGTTGGCTAGATGATTGAGCAGGGGTTGCAAGTTTGGTTTAACCCTGATGGTTGTTATGTTGAAGACTTTAAAGACAAGTGCAAGTTGGTTGCAAAAGGCAACAGAGTGGGCAGAATGTTTACATTGAATGTAAACATGCCTGAAGTGAGTGCTGCGATGTTTGCAAATGGTTTGCAAATGGTTCAAGAATTGTTGCAGACACAGACATTTGGCATAAAAGAATTGGGCATGTGAATGTGCAGAGAATGAAGTCTATGCAGACTAAAGGAATTGTGACAGGACTACCAAAGTTTAAAGTTGAAGGTATGCAGAAAATATGTGAAGCATGCCAATTTGGAAAGCAAACAAAGCATGTATTTCCACGTAAGAGAAATGTGAGTAGAAATGCACTAGATGTTGTGCATTCAGATGTATGGGGTCCTACGAAGACCATGTCTATGGGAGGCTGCAGGTACTATGTGACATTTATTGATGACCACACAAGGAAAGTGTGGGTATACTTCATGAAGGAGAAGGGTGAGGTGTTCACTCATTTTTAGAATTTCAGAGTTATGGTTGAAAAGCAAACAGGAAAATATGTAAAGTGCCTAAGGTCAGATGGAGGGGGAGAGTACTTCTCCAATGAGTTCTCTGAATTTTTGAAGAAGAATGGTATTCGGAGACAGTTTACATGCAGATACACTCCGCAACAAAATGGAGTTGCTGAGCGAAAAAACAAGCACATTGCTGAGATTGCGCGAGCATTGATGGAAGCGAAGAATATGCCGCATAGCTATTGGGCTGAGGCTGTTTCTACAGTAGTTTACATCATGAACGGGACTCCAACTGCAGCCATACATGATGTAACTCCAGAGGAGAGTTTTACTGGCAGAAAACCTGATTTGTCTCATCTAAAAGTCTTTGGATGCATTATATATGTGCATGTGCCAGATGATAGTTTTTCTGACAAGGTCTCACCGAATTCCATCCAATCTAATTGAGCATTATGCATGGGGGAAGTTTAGTTAGGGAGGGCAATCATGACACGTATCTTTATGATTTTTTCCATGCAACAATGTGTGTGGATGATATCTTCTAGTCTAATTAAGTAATACCTGGACTTTGCTTCACTCATTCTACTAGAGCTTTTTGCATGTCTTCCTCGAAAACAGTCATGAATATTAAGCTATGGAAGCTTATCTTGAGTTCTCAGGGTGCACAATAGAGCCATTGAGAGTTCCATTGAGAGAGGGTAAGGTTATCATCTCAAAATAGTTCCTTACAAAGAACATAAATCCATCCAAACCATAGAAATCTTGAATGCAATTGTCAATGAGAACATAAAATCACCATTTTTGAGTAAGCTAGATTGTCATGTGGAGAAAGAATGAAATGACCAATACATGTTGGACTCCTCTCTTTCTTTACGTTATCTTGTGGTGGTAGGAAAACAGTTGCATAGCAATGTTCTCCAAAGTTCAAATGTTTCAAGTAGCTTTCTCAACCAAGCTACCTCACATGCTGCCATAGCAGCACCTCTGTACTTGGCCTCTGTACTCGATAGAGCAACCGTAGGCTGCTTCTTGCTGCTCCAAGTCACAACAGTACTCCCCAAAGAAAACATGAAGCCACTAGTAGATCCTCTATCTGAGATACTACCAGCCCAATCAGCATCTGTGTACCCATGTACACATATCTTTGTCCCAGTTTTATAAAATAGTCCACAATGCAAAGTAAACCTCACATATCTCAGTATGCGTCTCAATGCATCCAAATGCGGCTTCCGTGGAACCTGCATAAACTGACTCACCAACCCAACAACATAGCTCAAATCTGGCCTGGTGATCGTCATGTAGATCAACCTTCCTACTATGCGGGTATTCCCTTTAACAAAAGGGATATAGGTGTTATAACCCTGCTACACGTGAGTTGAGGAGGGTAAGCAGGGATGTTGTTTTTAATGAGATGAGCAGCTGGTATGCTGCTGGAAAAAGAAGCTGTTGGGGCTAATGTGAGTGGACATGTGGTTGCACAGAATGCAAGTCAGCAATCACAGTCTTTGAGTGGACCAAGAGCTAGTGGTTCAGATAGACCATGGAGTGGCAAGCTGCATCATAATACCAGTCCTGCAAAGGTGATTAGTACATCACATAAAGGCAAAGAGATGTTGTTTTTGATGAGATGAGCAGCTGGTATGCTGCTGGAAAAAGAAGCTGTTGGGGCTAATGTGAGTGGACATGTGGTTGCACAGAATGCAAGTCAGCAATCACAGTCTTTGAGTGGACCAGGAGGGTCCTCATCTAGTGGTCCAGATAGACCATGGAGTGGCAGGCTGCATCATAATACCAGTCCTGCAAATGTGATTAGTACATCACATAAAGGCAAAGAGAAAGTGGTTGAGCCCCGTAGTATGCCTGACATTTCTGCAGGGCATTCTCATGTTGATGGAGAGTCTAGTGGCTCAGAGATGAGCCTTGATGAGGAACTTGGGATACCAGCTATGAGAACACTAGGTGTAAAGAAGGCTATGGAAGCCATGAATGCAAAGCTGCAAAGATCTGGGAGAGTGAAGAATCCTGTGCAGAGGTTTACCTATGATGGTTATGTGGCATATCACTATGCATACATGGCAAAAGTTGTACAGGTTATAGAGCCCACATGCATTGATGAGGCTATTGGAAATGTGTGTTGGGAGAAAGCTATGGATGAGGAGATGGATGCACTATATGGAAATGAGACTTGGGATTTAGTGTAATTTCCTGAAGGCAAGAAAGCCATTGGATGCAAGTGGGTGTACAAAGTAAAACATAACAGTGATGGAAGCATAAGCACGTACAAGGCTAGATTGGTAGCCAAAGGATATGCACAGACATATGGCATTGATTATGAGGAAACTTTCAGCCCAGTTGCCAAGATGGCAATAGTGAGAGTTGTGATAGCAATGGCTGCGTCAAAGCAATGGTCTTTACATCAGATGGATGTAAAGAATGCATTCTTGCATGGGGATTTACAGGAAGAGGTGTATATGTTGGAGCCACCTGGAGGATGTGAGTCACCCCGAGCATGTTTGCAGGTTGAAGAAAGCCTTGTATGGCTTAAAACAAGCACCAAGAGTATGGTCTGACAAGATTTCTGAATATCTTATCACTATTGGCTTTCATGTAGCCAATGCAGATTTCTCGTTGTATGTGAGACACGCTGATAGAGGGGTTGTGCTTGTTGTCATCTATGTAGATGACTTGATCATTATACGGGGGACCATGATGCAGAGATCTTTGATGTAAAGATCTTGCTTAGATAGAAGTTTGAGATGAAGGATTTGGGGGAGCTCAGATATTTCTTGGGCACATTGAGGTGATTAGGTCACCACATGGTATTAGATTACTGCAGAGACAGTATGGCTTGGACATGTTGTCCAAGTATGGTATGACAGGCTGTAAGCCTATCTTAGTGCCATTGGATCAGAATGGCAAGTTGAGTGCAGATTCACGAGAGATTTTGGAGGATCCTACTATGTATAGGCGCATAGTAGAAAGCTTGATCTACATGACGATCACCAGGCTAGATTTGAGCTATGCTATTGGGTTGGCGAGTCAGTTTATGCAGGTTCGAAAGCCGCATTTGGATGCATTGAGATGCATACTGAGGTATATGAGGTCTACTTTGCATTGTGGACTATTTTATGAAATTGGAACAGAGATATGTGTACATGGGTACACAGATGCTGATTAGGCTAGTAGTATCTCTCAGATAGAAGATCTACTAGTGGCTTCATGTTTTCTTTGGGGAGTGCTGCTGTACTTGGAGCAGCAAGAAGCAGCCTACAGTTGCTCTATCCAGTACACAGAGGCCGAGTACAGAGGTGCTGCTATGGCAGCATGTGAGGTAGCTTGGTTGAGAAAGCTACTTGCAGATTTGGGTCTATCAGTGGATAGACAAGTTGTCATTTTCTGTGATAACATTAGCAGTATACAGTTGGCCAGGAGCCCACTTTTTCATGCTCGCACGAAGCATATAGAGGTCCACTACCATTTTGTCAAAGAGAAGGTCTTGGTAGGAGACGTTAACCTTGTTTATGTCAGCACACAGGATCAGGTAGCTGACATCTTCACCAAAGCATTGGGTACAGAGAAGCTCCGCAGATTTAGGGCTTTGCTTGGTGTACATGAGATGGAGTTGAGCTCGAGGGGGAGTGTTGAGATATCAAGCTCATCTAGTGAGGCGGTGGACACTGATGACCTGCCTGGGGGATAGGCCCCACACTTACACCACTAGCATGGTTGGTGAGATCATGGGTGATATGCGACCCCAGTGGGATGACAGGCTGTGTGACAACCATTCTAGAGACTGGTATAGTTATAGCGCCAGCTCATTTAGTTGGGTTCACACTATAGAGAACCCTAGTATGTATTTGGTTGAGTACCTTTTCATATGGTGTGTACTCTTATCTTTGTATATGGTGTGTTGAGTGTTGAGTGAAGAAGAAGAAGATTTTCAGCCTCTCACCTATGTGTGTTCTCTTTTAGGGTTTTGTGAGTGTGTGTGTGCTTGCAAGAGCTCAAGCTCTCTTCTCCCCTGTATCTTTTCACTACAAAGATCACAGACATTCATCCTCTAGGGCATGGCTACTACTAGGTTGAGTTCGACTCACCAGTGGTGTCTGATCTTGTCATGCAACTGAGCCCCGTTACATTGTGTATGGCCCATGCCTTCTTTGCGCGATGGCATCACGGCTTTGACTTGGCATTCGACCCTCTTGCTAGAGTTTCAGGCTTTCTCATGATACTCTTCTTCCCAGACCTCAGGAAGGAATGCCTTCCTCTTCTCCTGATGATCGGTGGAGCCATTGGTAGAGTGATGGAATCCCCCCCCCACTGTCGCTTTGTCCCTCACATGAGCGGATGGGATTCCATCCCTCTGCATCTATATCGCCTCGCCAGAGGTAGTGCCCCATGTCATATCCATTCCTTACCTTTGGGGAAACCCCACCATTCAACGTGTGGAGTACTCGGGCCTACCCGGCCACTGCTTCATCTATAGGCAGATGGGACACCTTGCTAGAGCTTGCCCCTAGCATCAGTCTAGGAGACTACCTCTGGTGGTCCCCCCGGGTCCCCATTGAAATTCACACCAGGGGGTAGAAAGAGAGGTAGGCTCTCAAACAGCCAAGCATTCGGACTTTGGCCATGGATGACTCTGCTTGCGGAGAGTGGCGGACCATTGGCCCGTGCAAGGACCGTCAGCAACCGACCACCAGAGCCGAATGCCACCACCGCGTGCGCCAGGCTAGTAGAGTATATAAGGATTCGGTTTTATCAGAGAACTATTTCGAGCATTACAGCACCCACTAGTCAGTGATGATGGGCTCTCTCCTGCCACTATAAGGGTCCCTTCAGCCCCACCAGTTTGGAGGCCACTTTCTTGTCGAGATTTCTCCTCCAATTCTTAGTATCTAGTGAGGCCTACTAGCCCCATTGATCCCCCGGCATGCACCTCCTAGCACCCTCCCTCTCTGGAGGCCCATTCCGACCCGCTCCCTTCTCCCTCCTCCCCGCCTCCCCACACCCCTCCGCCTCCGCCTCTCCCCCTCCTCCTCCTCCGCCATCCTTGCCTCTAACTCCTTGCATTAGCCCGCTCTACCCCATCCTCTTCCTCTCTAAGCCCACCCTCCCCCCACCCTGTACCTCTCCAGAGCACTCACGGTGGTGCCCTCCAACAGCCCCCGACCCGGAAAAGCAGAGACAGCCAGTGAGTTTCGTTCGCCGCTTGATTCATCGTTTCTCTGAGCTGATTGAGATGACCATTGCCGCTTCCCCAATGAGGGCTCTCCTGCCCCATTCCTCAGGTGGGCACCCTAGGATCTTTGGGCTATCTGTGGATTACAGTTTCTTTCAATCTCTTCCGGTGGAAGGGATATATATTTTTTAGCAGGCAATAGCCCCCATTTGGATTTGTGTGGTTTTTCACCACTCGACCTTCTACGCCAGAGAGTGGCGTGATGATCTTCTCTTTTCTTTTGAGTGTAGCCCCAAGGATGGAGTGGGACTCGAAGTTGTTGTGGCTGTCACCATCTAGGGACATGCAGTTGAGCTTTCTCACCATCTTCACGATCTTCGCATCACTGACATGCTCACCCACATATGGCCCTTGACTAGGATGGAGCTAGGAGGCTCAGGTCATAGAGACCAAGACGGGGAGGTGGTGACCTCGAGCCTAGAGGTGCAGCTCTTCGTGTTCTCACATATCTCAGTCGTAGTACCCTTCCCCCCTTCCTATGGATACCTACATTTCGATCGATGGAGCTCAGAGTATGCCTACTCTCGAGCTCAAACAGAGTGGCGTCACATGGAGGACAGGATCTGCACCCACTTGGCGCACCTTCACCCTAGGATGGATTGTTATTATTCCCCGTCTAATCCCATGCCCAAGACTCTTCGAGTGGAGGGTAGTTCCGATAGTTCTGCCATCGCCCACAGAGATTGATATGCGGATAGTCTCACATGGAACATTCAAGGTTTAGGGGGGCCTCATTCCTTTCAAACGAGGCGTCCTCAGGGGAGAGCTTCACAGAGCCACAATTAGGGGACCCATTAACATTCTTTTCCTCCAGGAACACCACCTTTCCGAGGGGTGCACCCGCCTGCGGGAAGATTTTACCAGCAGGCAAGAGTCACACTTTTTAGTCTCCACCCGCCCGCTATGGGAAGATTTTACCAGACAGGAGTCACACTTTCTGGTCTCCATCCTTTGGCCCCTCATGGACACAGGGGGAGTTTGTATTATCAGTGAGAGCAACTTTTATCTCAGTAGTGATAGGCACATGAGTCATAGTTTCTAGGTGAGTAGAGTGGGTTACCATTATGTGATTGGAGAGGATTGCGTGGGTTTCCTCGATGTTTATGCCCCGAATGCCACTGCAGGTAGAGCCATCTTATGGAGCATAGTCCGGCAAGCCCTTCCTCAGGCCTGACTGTTGGTGCATGGGTGGAGACTTAAACATGATTGAGACAACAGAGGACGGACTTGGAGGAGGCATGGCCACAATGTCAGGAGAGCTGAGTACTCTATATGGGTTTCCTCAATGTTTATGCTCCGAATGCCATTGCAAGTATAGCCATCTTATGGAGCACAGTCCGGTAGGCCCTTCCTCAGGCTGACTTTTGGTGTATGAGTGGAGACTTTAACATGATTGAGGCAACAAAGGACATACTTGGAGGAGGCACAGCCACAATCTCAAGAGCTGCGTACTCTGCTTAGGAGATGATACTAGCACTCAAGGGACAAGACCCTTGGCATCTTCCAAAGTTTGGGCGTAGCCCTCGGAGCCTTAGCTTCTCATAGTCAGATTGGAGGAGCATTGTCCCCAACTTCTCTAGACTTGACAGGTTTTATGTTGATGAGTGGGCTTGTAGCCATGGAGGCATGATCGGTATCTTGGCGGGCACTACTTTTTCAGATCATGCTCCAGCTCTTATGTCCTTAGAGGATCCCTGGAGGCAGCACATGCATGCGAGCTCTAGGATTTTGGATAGCCTCATTTAGGACCTTGAGATCTGCAAGCAGGATAGAGTAGATATGGGCGGGATTGGGCTATGTGCACCTTGGTGGATGTGGGCCTAGGGGAGATCAACAACTTCTTACAAGAGGCAGCCCATAGCAAATTGGAGGGATTTCGGGAGTAGGAGAGGAGTCTAAGGAGGGCTATGGCTTCTCTTTAGCGGCTTCAGGAGTGTTCCCTAGGTAGCCTTGGATTGAGAGTCAGCTTGTTGTTGTTCGCACGAAGATTAGATCCATAGAGGAGAGGAGGGTGGAGTACAAGTACCACGCCAGAGCTTCCTTCTGGACCCAACTGGTGACAGAGTCATAAGGGATTTCTTAGAGATAGACGGCCCTCCCACAGGAGGAGACACGACATCCGTAGGTTATATGGCCAGGATGGAGCTGTTGTTTCTGATCCCCCCATGTGAGAGCCATCACCATGGATTTTTTTCTGATCTCTTCTACCGGTGTCACGGGATCTTTTTGTACTTCTTTGAAGAAATAATTAAAAACTCACAAATACATCAAAATTTAAAAACAAAGACTTAAATCAAATTGATTAAAATTTTAATCGTCAACAACTTAAGTCCAACCAATTTAAGTGTTGCACGACTTTTATTGTTGCAATCCATGTTTACCCGAGTCTCTGCGCCATGCTTGGTTAATAAACCTCTAAGTCTGTTTGTGGTATTCCATGTCCATAAGAACCTCTAAGTCTGTTTGTGGTATTCTATGTCCATAAGAACCTCTAAGCCATGCCTAATCAGCCTCTAAGCCATGTTCGGATCTATGAGTTTACCTTGCAGGTTATGACATCGATAGCTACTATGAGCATAAAGTTGTTGTAGCATTTTCTTCTACACAATTGAGAACAGTTACTTCCTCAAATGGGAGGATTGTTACAGGTATATATTTTATCATATAAACTAAAATGTTAAAGCCTAAGCTTTATAATATGTGTTTTAGAGCTTATATTATAAAGCTTTATAACATAAGGCTTTGATATATATATATAATATTTAGTTTTAAGCTTTAACCAAAGCTTAATCTAAAGCCTTCAAGTAACAAGTCTCCCCATAGCACGATAAGAGCACGTAGCACTCAAAAGAAATTAAAGCTTTAATCAAGGCTTTAGAATAAAGTTTTATTTTTTTTTGGTATTAAAAGTTTTTAAACTCTTTAGAGCTTAATCAAAGCTTTGGTAAAGTCTCCTTTTTAAAGCTTATAAGCTTTTTCTAATATAAACTTTAAAGCTTATACATTAGGGTTTTAAAAGAAAGTAAAGCTTTAATAAAGAAAGGTTTGAAAACTTTAAAAGCTATTGGAAAGAAACTTTTAAGCTTTTGGAAAGAAACTTTTAAGCTTTAAGTTAAAAGCTTAGCTTTTAATGAATAAAGCTTAGTTTACAAAACTTTAAACTAAGCTCGCTGGTGATGGGAGCGATGTCCGATTTGCGCAAAACAAGGGCGACTGAAATTTGAGGCGGCCGGTGCGCGAAGGGTAGAAAGAGGCAGCCATCGAATGAAAAAAAAAAATACAATGATTTTTAAAAAAAATTATAGAGCTTATAATGTAAAATGAGCTTGACTAAAGCTTGTTTCAAACATGCCGCTAAAGCTTGTAGTGGCATGTTTGAAACAGCCTCGCAGCCCGCCCATAATAGGTAAAATCGGACACTCTACTCAACGTAGCGTGAAGAAAGAAAGAAAGAAGAAATTCGCCATGGCTGTCAAGCGTCGCCGAATTGGAGGGAGAGGAGATAAGAAATAATTTTAAAAAAATAAAAAAAAATTGGGCTTTAATTTCCCCAGCTGCGCTGTAGTGATTTGTAATTGAAGAAGAGAAAATTGAAAGCTAGAAGCCCTCCATACTCTCCATTATAAAAATCAGAGACTTCCACTAGCTTCGCAATCTTGCTATGGCTTTCTATGTTCCTTCCCTTGCTGTTTCGATCCGTACATACGGATTATGAAGAGGATTAGTGAGATTTAAGATGGTTTTGTGGTTTTTCTTAAACCCACAAATGGTTTTCTACCTTGCTTTTATCCTTTGTGCAAAATATTGATGGGAATTTGTTGCCCAATGCTTAACAACAAGCCTTCTTTCAACCATACATAACCATAAACATGTTCTTCTTCAAATTAAATTGAAAAACCTCTTTGTCCACACATCAATGATAGGTCAATGATAAACATGTTCTTCTTCAAATTAAATTGAAAAACCTCTTTGTCCACAACTCATTGTTGACTGGTCTAAAGCTTGAATTAATCCAAAGCTCTAATACCACTCTCATGTAGAAGCTTGAATTAATCCAAAGCTCTGATATCACTCTCACGGGATCTTTTTGTACTTGAAGAAATAATTAAAAACTCACAAAAACATCAAAAATTAAAAACAGAGACTTGAATAAAATTTATATCAAAGAGCACAATATAGCATAAGACAAGAGAAATAGAATAACATCACCACCAAGACAAGATTGGGTGCAATCTCTTCCCCCCATGCGTGTAGCTCCACTTCCACTACATGAGTATTTAGAGAATTGTATTCATAAAAACAGCCCAAGGAACTAATAATAGTTGTGCGTACAAATTTGGGCTTTCTTTTCCCACTTTTGAGTATTGCTTTACATATTATTAACCATATGAAAGTTCATAAGGTTTGTACATATAAAAGCCTTTGCCCAAATATAAATGCTAATGTGCCTTTACACATGAAAAAACTTTGAGCACATTTACACATATAATAACCTTGTGCACATTCGCACATTCCATTAAGTCGATTTCTACACATATTAAATCAAGCATATTTTTCTACGATTATTAAGCATTAAAAATATGATAAAATATATACATGTAACAACCGGCGGTGATGGACATGTGCAATAGGGTCTAGCGGCACACGAGAGAGGTGGTTCCCCCCCTGCTCTTCGTTCTTTCTTATTAAATCACTGCAAAGGAGCTAGCCGAGGCACTGACGGCACTTCCCAAGGGAAAATGCCCAGGGTCCGACAGGCTTCGAGCCTCTTTCATTCTTCGTCACCACTGGGACCTCATGGAAGGCGGCCTTTGAGCTTCCTTCAATGAGATTATGATCACTTGTGCCATGCTAGAGAGGCTTTCAAAGGGTTTGATACACTTGATTCTCAAGGAGAGTGGTGACAGATTGGAGATCCGATAGTGGAGACCCATCACCCTTCTTGGGACCACCTACAAGATTTTGGCCAAGGCCATTAGCAGTAGGAGACTTCAACCTTTCCTCCTTGTCTTGATTCATGAAACTCATAAAGGCTTTGTTTAAGATCAGAGCATTCTGGACAACATCTTCATCTTCTAGGAGGTGACAGCTTTGGCCAGGATGTGGCAACGAGACCTCATAGTGCTCCTCCTAGACTTTGAGAAAGCTTATGATAGGGTTGATTGGATTGGAGGGCACTATGAGCCGGATGGGGTTCCCCTGTGGAGTGGATCTGAGGTGTTTCAGGACTCTACTCAACTTCTCACAGCCAGGTTCTCATTCAGGAGGCGCGTGGAGATAGATTTTACCTTTCCCGCTCAGTTTGGCAGGGCTTCCCTCTGGCACCTTATCTTTTCTTATTCATTGCCGAGGCCATGAGTAGTTTTCTCTCAACTCAGGAGATAGGGCTTTAGGGATTACGTTTCCCCCTCCGTACTCATCACGAGGAGCTGTTGGACTCAGAATTTGCAAATGATACAGCAACTTACCTTTCTAGAGATACTGGGATTCTCTAGAGATTCGTTGAGGCGATTAAGATCCTTTGTCGCGTATCAAGAGCGCTGATCAACTGGCACAAGTCGTGTGGCTTCTAGGTAGGCTCTGCACCCGGCCCGACTTGGCGTCTAGTTGAGGCTTTTCAGTGGATTCCGAGAGGCACTCTAGTTCGGTATCTTGGATGTCAGGTGGGCATCGACATTTCTTCGGAGTAGCAGCTCGCCCCCCTTCTTCTAAGCATTTGGAAGAAGATTTTGTACTGGAGTTCTGAAAGATTCTCCCTAGTTGTGGTAGAGTGGTGGTGGTGAACCAAGTCCTTCTTGCCACTATGTGGTACATTACTTCTTGTTGGGCCTTCTCTTATGCATGTATTGGTCAGGTCCGATTGATCTGGAATTTCTTATGGGTCGGCGCAACAGTGAACGGGCGGCCTGGTAAGGCCAAGGTGGCATGGAGAGTGATCATTCAGCCGGGATGCAGAGGGAGCCTAGGCATCATTGACCCTATTATTCAGAGGCGCAGGCAAGCTGATTGCTAGAGGACTCCTTCCAGGGTGAGCCTTGGAAGGACTTCCTCTTGGCCCGGATTTCATCCCTCGTAGAGTACCAGACAGAGATGTGGACCCGCAAATTCAGCCCTACCTTTGAGGATACATTTACAACGAGTTTACTTCGAGCTTGGGATCACCTTAGGAAGCTAACTCCGGTTGCCTCTGGGGGGTCTTCGGTAGCCATTGATTTGGAACCCTTTTTTCTGTTTAGCCAGTGGCCACATGACCTCATGTATCATGGGGCACATTAAGCTTAGGACTTTCCAGGTCCCTTGGAGACTGGCTTGCACATAGGCAGTTATCGGAGGTTTAGGAGAGAGGCTTGGCAGGGATCCGGGGTAGAGACATGCTTAGCATTGACATTGACTCACCTATTCCTTAGGACTAGTTGACACCTGTTATGACCCATGTTATTTGAATAATAATCATGGTCATTTAAATTTATATATTTTTATGATGCCTATTTCTCATGAACACGTTAGGATTGATTGATGTGATGTCAATTGATTGTTACTACTGACGTGGTTTATGTTTATGAGTTTAGGTGATGAGGTGTGCAAGGGTACCGATTTAGGTGTTGCACAGTGCGAGGGTACCGATTTAGGTGTCGCACGGATGGTGGATTGAGTCATGGCGTGTGGACCGATCTCACAATATTTTGTGGCTGTATTATGGCATTTGAAATTATTTTGACATCAGTGTGATGTGTGTGTGTGCATGCGTCAATTTATTGTACAGTGTGCGTACGAGCATTAGTTGATTTATTTTGTAATGTGCATACGTGCACAAGTTAGATTATTGCATTAGAAAAAAATAGTGCAAACCTTAGAAGGTTTGAGAACAAAGGTTAATTGAGGACAAAGGCTAATTAAATGGCAAAGTCCAAATATGGATGTATACTTCATTTTTGGCTTAAAGCCTGCTTTTTGGAATATATAAAAATACCCACGCGAGAAGAAGCCACTCACGTTGGGGGGGGGAAGATTGCACCCAGTCTTGTGTTGCCTTGTATTGATGGTGATGTATTTCTTTCTCTTGCTCTATGTTTTGATATGTGCTTTAATTTTTCAATTCAAGTAGTGGTTTTGATATTTGATATAATTTTTATGAGTCTTTTATTAATCTCTTCAAGAAAATTAAAGGTCCGGTTGCAGTGGTATCAGAGCTTTGGTGAAATTTAATTTTCTTGAAGGCGGTCAAAAGAGGTGAAAGAGACAAAAACAGAGTTCGACATTCCATATGAGTATTCAGGAACAGCTTGACACCGAAGAGGTTAACACACTCGACACACTAACCAAAGGTGGAGGTATGTGTTAAAAATTATTTATTGTATACAATTTTTTGTTTACTTTTGTATCTGTTTTCTGAATATTCTTTTCTTCTAGACCTAGTTAGAAAACTTTAGCTCTTGGAAAGAATTTTAGATACATTGACCTAACTAGAAAGATCAAGACAAGATTAGCGAAAGTTATCTTCAAGATCTAGTTGCCCAAATTCAAGTAAAAGTGATTGCTAGACATTTCATAAAAGATTAAGACCAATTTGAAGATTCAAGAATCAAGCAAGTTTCTCCAGTCTTTGATTCAAGTTATCAATTGCTTCACCATCGAATTTAGTGATGATGAGAAAAGTAAAAAAATAGCTCAAGTGACTAGAAACCAAGCTTAAGTTGTATACCAATTACAATTATGAAGTTTATAACAATTCAAGTAAAGTTTTATCTAAATTTTCAAGTGTTCTATTTTAAGATCTATCTGAGTACAAGATTCTTTCAAGTAAAGTTTTGAGACCAAGAATCGCTTTAAGTCAAAGATATATTCAAGCACAAGATTTAAACCCCTTCAGAACAAGATTTATTCAAGAATTGCAATTATGATTAATTAAAGACTAATCTCTCAATTTTCGTCAATTCAAGTATTTTTAATCTAAGCCAAGATGCATTACTAGTATATCAAGTTCTTGCTATCAATTAGGGTGAAAGATGTCTATTTTTATTCAAGTTCTGATTTCAAGTTTAAGATTAAGCTTAAGATCAAGATCCCCTTAAGATTTCATTATTTACAAGTAACATTCACAAATTCAAGAATTATAGACCTATTCAAAGATTATAATTTTTGAATTTTGTTAAACAATTATAAGATTAAGATTAAGATTAAGATAAAAAAAATAACTCTCGAGAATTCATCAAGATTAAGATCAAGAACAAATCCCCAGAATTCATCAAGTTATTGACAGTAATGTAAGTGATTATTTTTTCAATCTTAAGTTGATAAGAATTTCCATTTCGACCTAATTCATTTTTGGAATAAGACTTGTAGTTTAATTTTGAGGATAGAGAAAAGTTATGTCGGAATGAAAGTTTCAGAGGGAATTAGCTACTCCGTCTCAAACTTCTATTCTTAAGGTAGTGTCGTGTGAAATTAATCTATGGTATGGGACATTAGATTGGTTTTACATACCTACCCCAGATGTATCTATGTCTTCTATCTTTCACCAGCGAGTGTTTGTATGTGGAAGGTACCTCTGTGGTATGGGACACTTAGATCCCTTTTACATGCGTCCATTTGTTTGGTTTTATTTTTTAGAAATTGTTTGATGTGATGATGTTGTCCTCCACTTGTGCCATGAAGCCATCCACTCATTGATTACGCAACTGAGGACAGTTGATTCCCAACAGGGAGGACTGTTATGACCCATGTTATTTGAATAATAATCATGGTCATTTAAATTTATATATTTTTATGATGCCTATTTCTCATGAACACGTTAGGATTGATTGATGTGATGTCAATTGATTGTTACTACTGACGTGGTTTATGTTTATGAGTTTAGGTGATGAGGTGTGCAAGGGTACCGATTTAGGTGTTGCACAGTGCGAGGGTACCGATTTAGGTATCGCACGGATGGTGGATTGAGTCATGGCGTGTGGACCGATCTCACAATATTTTGTGGCTGTATTATGGCATTTGAAATTATTTTGACATCAGTGTGATGTGTGTGTGTGCATGCGTCAATTTATTGTACAGTGTGTGTACGAGCATTAGTTGATTTATTTTATAATGTGCATACGTGCACAAGTTAGATTATTGCATTAGAAAAAAATAGTGCAAACCTTAGAAGGTTTGAGAACAAAGGTTAATTGAGGACAAAGGCTAATTAAATGGCAAAGTCCAAATATGGATGTATACTTTATTTTTGGCTTAAAGCCTGCTTTTTGGAATATATAAAAATACCCACGCGAGAAGAAGCCACTCACGTTGGGGGGGGAAAGATTGCACCCAGTCTTGTGTTGCCTTGTATTGATGGTGATGTATTTCTTTCTCTTGCTCTATGTTTTGATATGTGCTTTAATTTTTCAATTCAATTCAAGTAGTGGTTTTGATATTTGATATAATTTTTATGAGTCTTTTGATTAATCTCTTCAAGAAAATTGAAGGTCCGGTTGCAACACCTATCCTAGACCTGCCAACCCCCCCCATTGTGGCTAGGAGTGTTTACTCGACATGATATTCTTCTGGCAATCCATGGGACGGACGAGGGTAGTGGTTTGCTCACTTTTTCTATTGGTCCCGATGGTAGATTAGAGAGATCCAAGCCCCTCTAGAGGATTTTAGTGGATGCACCTTGCAGTGGGTGAGGGTGATTGGTTTTTGGTATGGGTATGGGAGAACCGACCCCTCACGCTAATCAGGAGGAGACTTTGGATGCCCCCTTTTTTTGCCTATTCAGCACGGCTAGGCCGCAAGATCCAGATGGCAGAGATTGATGGCACCCCGATAGTAGCAATACATTGGTAGTCACAGGGCCTCTCATAACGATTCCTCTCAGATTTTTGGAAGAGGCTTTGGGACAGCTTTTGGCCTAGAAAGATCACCCTCTTTCTTTGGTTGATGGCACACAGGAGCTTGGCGGTTGGCACTTAGTTGGTAGTTGAAGGTCGGCCAACAGCTTGCTAGGTGCGGCCACCCTCAGGAGTCTCAGCGACATTGTCTTTGGGATTGCCAGAAGGCTCAGTAGGTTTGGTGGGCAGATTCTTCGCATATTCACGATGGACATAGCCTCGATACGAATCATTTCTTGGGGCACGATTGCTTGGGCCATAGAGGCTGAGGTGGTTAGGGCATATGAGGAGGATGGTGGGAGGTAGCCCTTCAGGTCTCTCACCTCCACATTTTGGTAGTACCAGTCTCACAGCCCCACCTACCGAAAAAACTGGTGAGACTAGGCTCATGCCAGAGATGGGAAATTTGCA
Source organism: Cibotium barometz (assembly GCF_041138505.1). NCBI lineage: Eukaryota > Viridiplantae > Streptophyta > Polypodiopsida > Cyatheales > Cibotiaceae > Cibotium > Cibotium barometz. The sequence continues at coordinate 22,542,823 of NC_141082.1, read as the reverse complement.
GGAGCATTGCAGTCTGGCACATATGGCGAGCTAGATGTAGCGAAGCCATCGAGGGTACCCACACTCCGCCCGTAAAGTCCATCTCAGGAGTATTTGGCTCGACATCATCCATACCCTCCGTAGTCATCAATGGGGGAAGTTGCAGGAGGGTGGCTTTAACCACATGATGCGGAAGCGCTAGGAAGGTTTTATGAGGCTTTGGCAACCTATCCCTTTTCTCATTGATAGAGGTGGTGACCCCACTTGGCACTACAGGCCACCTGTGTGGTTGTTCCCCCCCTCCCCCTATATGAGATAGCTTTCTCCTCATAAAGTGGCCAACCGGAGGAGAAGTGTCTCTTTCCCCTCATTTGATTACTTGATCCTCGCCCTGTACACGAGGCAAGTCTGTATCTAGCCATTCAGGGTTGTATGTAGCCCTTTGTGGTGGCTGTTTTTTTAGTAACTAATAGAAGGATCTTTTTCTCGGGAAAAAAACCATGTAGACAACTTAGGAGATATCATAGGGCATGCATTGGCCTTCATTTAAAGGAAGGATGCTGCCCTTTAAGGGGGGATGATTATGCATAATAACTTGGGAGATATACTTCTGCAACATGTGGAAAACTTAGGAGATATCTATTTACAAAACATAGGGCATACCTTGAACTTCATTTAAAGGAAGGATGTTGCCCTTAAGGGGGGATGATCATTTAAAGGAAGGATGTTGCCCTTAAGGGGGGATGATCATGCATAATAAGTGCAACCCCTTCCCTTACTTTGCATCATGTAATTGGAATAATCTTTAGATGGTGCTGAACTTGAGGGGGGATGGTGAGGATGCAAGTGTCAACTCCATCATATAACATCCTTAACACATGCATAAAGGTTGATGATGCATGATCTTGATATTTGAATGTATCTTAGGTTGCCAAGGCCCAAAGCTTCCTAAGTATAAGCTTATGTTTATATGTGCTCTAGGTCTATGCACAGAAGTGCGTGTACCCTAGTGGTAGGGCTATTGACTTGTACCTATGACTTGCATCTATGAGGTGCTTAGATCGACTGCCAACTAACAGATCCAACATGGCATGTTGGATCTGTGACTCGTACCTGTGAGGTGCTTAGATCGACTGCCAGCAGATCCAACATGGCACGTGTGCTTGAATGCACAACATATGCTCATTTTTGCATAGTGATACTCACCCAAACTCTGATCTCACGAAGAAGTACTTGTCTCTGTAAGTGGGAACTTGCCCAAGTGGCTTAGCCAAGAGGTCGTGGGTTTGAGCCCTGACACTGTAGGGTTGTGTGTGTGAGTGGTGTAGCCTCTAGCTCAGCTACATCCCCTCGATCATGCACACATGGCAAAATGGGTAAGCGTAGATTTATCCTTGGCCATCGTACGAAGAGGCATTGGCATAGTTCATCGAAACACAACCAAGAATAGCACTCATCGCAGCTTTGGGCCAAATTATCTAGAGTTGCTGCATGAGAGAGAGAGAGAGTATTTCTTGGAGCTTTTGCTCCTCATCGGATATGTTATGTAGTAGTATGAAATCGCTTGGCCGTTTTAATGGGCATCCTTGTGTGAAAACAGGACGCCCGCACATTATCAAAGGCAAGATCAGCTTATACTCTCTAGTTTAGCGTCTGTATTGGTAATTGATTTCGTGCGAGGGGCGGAGGACTAGGCATAGGGTCTCTGTCAGGATTAGCCTTAGGATCTTTGTGTTCTGCAGGATGGCGATGTGCAGTTAGATAGATCGATGCACTGGTGCTCTTTGTGTTGGTATCGTACAATCAGAAAGAAGCTCTTCTGTAAGGCTTAGGGTTGGTGTTTCCATGGCTGGACCGATGGACGATGATCCTGTGCAAGTGATTGTGGAGAGCAGTTGGTCTGTTTTGCAGGGTTCCTTGGATTCCGTTGTGACTGTGGTGTTTCTGGACCCTGCCTCTCAAGAGCCGGCCATTCCCCCTTCACCCCGCGCAGCAGGAAAGCTTGTACTGGTACCCCCTTCAGAGGTTGTGCCCTGCGAAATTACAGGTTAGATCCGTGTTATCTCATGTTGAATTTCCACCAGCAAGTCCAAACTTTTTTAAATATTTATTTCCCTCATAATTGCGCTGCCTATAAACAAACTAGTTGTAGTCAAATGCAATCCTGAGAGATTAATTATTATATGCAGATGCCAAGTTTTATTCTTATAGAAGATTTTCTTTAATATTGTCCTTCAGAACTTGCATAGATTATAAAGGAAGTTCAATTGTAAAGAACAATCTGGACAATGATGTTTTTGTAACATGCGCGTGGAAGCGCGAAGGATTAACATTAATCAGAGCTAATTAACATTAATCATTTTATGGTGCAAATACACAAGAAGACCAAGGAATGGACCTTATCTACTGTAAATTAATATATGCAATGCTGAACTTGGTTCTAGACTTAGATCAAGACTTTTATCATGCTAGCGGTTAAGTTATGTTATGAGCAAAAAGGTACGGTTGTCCCAATACTTGTGCATGGCTGAGATCTGCACATTTGGGGCTGCCATCTTGATGATTCAGGCATTTCCACTAGATTTGGCAGCCCTTAACTGCCCATTTATATGCATATGTAGGGCTTGGTTGGCTGTCATGTTGGACAGAGAGAACACAGCAACATAAAGGTAGTTTCCAGCTGCCGACTGGCCAACTGGCTCCACATTTGGGTGCCTGGCCTTTGGGTGTTTGCACAGCTCTTGTACCTTATGAATGGTGTCTATGAGGCCTCGGATCTTGCCATCAAGCTTGTTGACCATGTCTATGTCGCATTCACATAGGTGATGCATTTGACATTTCCTTCTGCTAAACTTGTAGCATAGGGGAACATGATTCACCTTAGCTGAATATATAGTTCTTGCCCAAAAGCACTTGAGAAAAGCGTTTTAGAACTCACTTTTTAATAATAAAATCTCTTCTCTTTTTAGTATTTAAAAAGCTTTTAATCTTTTGCTTTCCCAAAAGTTGGTTGCATCATTCTAAGCATGTAAGGTTGCCTTGCGTTGCTATCTTGCCATGTGGCAATGCCATGTCAGCATTGCCATGCCATTAAAAAAAACCTTTTTTTGTGCGTGCGCGCTGTTGCGTTTTTGCATGTTAGCAACTTGTATTTTGATGCTGTGGTGACATCCCCCAACTTATTAAACAATTGTCCTCAATTGATAGGTCTAGGTTTGTCTAGCTTGTCCTTGCTTTTTCTTGCTTTTCTCTGCCTTTTCTTGCTATGGGCCTAGCTCTTCTCTCTCAAGCTCTTGAGACATGGTTCTTCATGCGGAATGTCGTCCTCTTCTCTTGTGCTTGGCTTCGGGGAGCATCTTGCCCTCACGGTTTTCACCCTTCACATAAAATGACCTTGGGTTTGACCTCTTTGGCAGATACTCCCACCCCTTGCACCTCTAGGATCGCCCTCGTTTCCCAGCATGATTCTCTTCCTGTAAAGATTAACATGCAGCACAAAGACGTGCACACATGCTCATTCTTGGGTTTAACCGGGCATCCTCGATCCTTGGCACACATACATGGATATGCTTACAAGCATAAATCAAATGAACAAATGAATGCACAAAGAGTTTCTTGGTTTTGACACCTATTTCTTGGTTTTTACACTAGTTCCTACTGTAGTCCAACTACCCATGTCAGTGTCTGACTATGGTATGTCAGAATACGCAGCGGAGATGATGACCTGATCTGGGAACACGAGCAAAAACGCATGCAGAAAAATACAGCACAAGAGAGAGAGAAATAGGCGTGTAACTCTGCTCTATATACACAAGAAAATTGCGGGTATGATACACAAGTGGTATGGGGGCTGGGGCCTATTTATATGCCCCCAGATGAGCAGTCGGCCTGCTGAAAAAAGCTCCACGACTGCAGCATCAGTCGGCCAGCACTAAATGAAGCCCACGACTGCATACATCCAGTCGGCTAGCAGTACAGAGGTCCACGATTGTTGTTGGGTAGTCGGCGAGTCACCTGTCTGCTGATGGGTCAGTCGGCCAGCCACTCAGTGCTCCTGCGAACTCAGAACTGCCTCCCAAGCCACAGAAAAAATAGGGGAAAAATGCGGAGAGTGGGGAAAAATGATAAAACACCTCATAAGGGCGGGCACACCCACAACAAAGGTCTTGGTGTATAAAACTGGACATGAGATGACTTCTAACACCCCCTCTCAGCTCTTGGCTGTGAAACCAACAAGAGGGAGCTGGGGTGCCGCTTGAGCAAATCCTGAGATAGCGACTTCGTGAAGAGGTCCACGGTACTGTCCTCCGTCGAACAGAACTCTAGCAAGATGTCATCAGCACAACGATCTGTTCACGAACAAAGTGCCTCTGGATGACCATGGGTTCCTCCAGTGGAAGTCCAAACCTCTGCCTGCAATGCAACCTCTGCATCCTCACAAGCAGCATCACAAGCAGCATCACAAGCAGCCTGGTACTCTGCCTCTGTCCGCGACAAGGCAAAAGATGACTGTCTCTCACTGCTCCGTAAGACTGCTCCTGGGCTTGAAGTATATCTCTTCGTGTCCGGATCTCCTCCCCAAACTGAGTCACTCCAACCGTGGAGTCGGACTCCATCCAACAATCCCCCTCCTGTGTACAAGAGTCCATGATCCTTCGCATGCCGCAGAAACCACAGGAAACGCAATCCTGCCTCCCAAAGAGTCATCCGCAACCATGAGCTCAACTGCCTCATCAGGAAGCTCCCGTCCAACCTGGTGTCCATCAACCAGATCAATGAACCATATAGCTTCTGAGTCAAAGAGGCATTACACTGCTCACAAGGATCAACACCTGTTACGGTGCACAAACAAGTCCTGGAAACCTGATGAAGACCACGCAAGGCCTTTTGAAGCCTGTCAACCACCCCCTCTGAATCCGGAACCACAAAGCCTGGAGAAACCACCTCCTTCTGCAAGTAATCACCTGCCACTTGCTTGGCTTTCCGAAAGGTCCCCGTGGAAAGAACATCCTCATCTACTGGAGGTTCTTTGTCCCGAATACGACGAGACATCAGAGCATAAGTGACCTGTTCAGTTTCCTCTGACTGACGAACACAAGAACCACCAACATCAGTATTGGAAGATCCCTGCCAACTGCTGCCATCTACTGGCAAGCTATCCACCATCTGGTCCCGGAAAGCCCGCACCTGCAGCGTATCCACACTTAAGTGGCCATTACCAGACTGCCACTCATCACAAACCTGAGGACCTGGGAGAGAGAGTGCTGAAAGCTTGTAAACTCCATTCTCCACTCCGCCTTCCCAAACCACTTGGCCTGTTGCTTTGTCTCGGAGAGCAACAAAATGCTCATCAAACTCCACCCGTACGCCAGTCTTGCAAACCTGATGCACTGACAACAGATGAAAACCAAGTGCCAGAACATAGAACACCTGGGAGGAATGCTTCCCCCTTTGCCATCGGGAACTATCCCTCACTGTGAACTGGGATAGTGGATGTATCCCCAGTAAGAATGTGACCAGAAAGCTTGCAGAGATCCTGTAAACCGGAACGGGAAGGAGTCATGTGCCTGGAAGCACCACTATCGAGAATCCACTCTCGAGTATCCGTTGCGGAGAATCCTCCAATCTCCTCCGTGCCTGAAGAAAATGAAACATCGGTGTCCATCACCTCCACGTGCACAAAAGCCGGAGTCTTCATGATTGCTGCTGAGGAATCTTCACCCTTCTCGGTCTTCCGCTTGGGACACTGCCTCCAGTAGTGGCCTTTCTCGCCACAATCATTACAGGTCCTCTCTGCCTTTAGTTTCTCGCGGTCAGTAATGGACTTCTTCTCAGAAGACTTCTCCGACGAAGCCTTCCCTTTGCCCGTGTTACGGCCTTTCGACTGTTGGCCAGTTAAGGCCTCCGAACCTCCACCCTGAGAAGGGTTCGTGAATCGTTCCTCCTGGTCCAAGACCATGGGCACAAGCTCCTCCCACGTGATGGTGCTGAGCCTGCCACTGGTAATCAGAGACGAGTAAAATGCTGAGTACGAAGAGGCCAAGTGTGACAGCAACGTTATGGCCATGTCCTCTGACGATATCTCCTTCCCAGCCTGAAGAACTTCCTGCTGAAGAGCCTGCAGCTTGTTAATATGCTCCTGCATCGTCGACGACTTTGCAAGGTTCATAACCCGTATCTGTACTTCGAAGGAAATCCTCTTCATGGGCGATACCCTGTTGTAAAGAGAGGCCAAATGCTGCCATATACCTCTGGCCAGCGTCATATGCTTTACATGCTTGCTTACCTGCGGTGTGTAGTTGAGAAAGATAAACGAACGGACCCTGGCGTTGACACGATCCCACATCTGTGTTTGGGCCTCCCGGTCCTTTCGGGTTGACGGTAACTCCCCTTCCTCTACTTCCGGCCGTGGAACCCCAACGACGACGAAATCAGCGAGGTCGTAAGACTCCAGAACAGATTCCATCATAACCTTCCATATGCCGTAGTTACTCGCGCCCAACTGATGGTCCACCGGGAACGTGGGGAGTGTCGGGATCTTCACATGCCTCTCGGCCATCTCAAACAGATCTGCCATTGCGGGGATGTACTCTGAAAAGGGTGGGTGGGTGGGAACAAAGAAGAACTAATACTTACAAGTGGCTGTCCAGCAAATCAGCCCGCCGTCCTCTTGCTTCTCCTCTTCCCGAACATTCCAAAACAGTCCACCAATCAGCCACAAAACAGTCCCCCTCTTGCTCACACAAATCCCAAGAACTATCTAGGGCCTAGGGCTCTGATACCATGTCAGAATACGCAGCGGAGATGATGACCAGATCTGGGAACACGAGCAAAAACGCATGCAGAAAAATACAGCACAAGAGAGAGAGAAATAGGCGTGTAACTCTGCTCTATATACACAAGAAAATTGCGGGTATGATACACAAGTGGTATGGGGGCTGGGGGCCTATTTATATGCCCCCAGATGAGCAGTCGGCCTGCTGAAAAAAGCTCCACGACTGCAGCATCAGTCGGCTAGCACTAAATGAAGCCCACGACTGCATACATCCAGTCGGCCAGCAGTACAGAGGTCCACGACTGTTGTTGGGCAGTCGGTGTCAAATCCCCACGGATCCCCTCGTGATCGATCTTGGTTCGAAACTCGAATCCTGCAAACAAACGAACAAACAACAAAGCAAGGGGGTGCAGGCCTGACTCACCTCCCAACCATGACAGCCGTGGGCAAGCCCACAATCTTGGCTGTCCCCACCGAGCCACGAGCTGAGCTAACTAGGATGACGTACCGACCAATCTCCTCCTCGTAACGTCCCATACCGCCACGAAGCTGCCCTCGCGGGCCTCGAGATTGCTGCCGGCCTTGGCTGCATAAAGCAGGTGCACGTCTGCACTAGATCCAGGCTCCAAGACCATAGAGCTCTCACAAACTCGCGAGACTCTCTATAATGCAATAACTAACATTGGCCACCCTTTTATAGGCTCTTGGCCGGTCATCGGGCGTCCACACTTGGCCGCCCGCCCGTCCATACTTGGGTGCCCGCCCGTTAGTATATCCCTAACTCAGCTCGTCAATCAGCCTGCCTAGTTCCAAGCTTCCCCAAGCCTCGAAACTAGTCTTGCATGCGTATAGCACACGGTAGATACCCACTGTGCACATGACATACTCCCCTTCCTCTAAGAGCTCACTAAAAAGCCAGGATAATCTCTCTGAAGAGAAGTCAATGTCTCCCATGTAGCGTCCTCCTCAACACGATCCTTCCACTTGATCTTGTATTCCGTGATAAGCGTATGACGCAATCTTCGTTCACGAAATCCAAGAATCCTTTCAGGTTCGTGCGGAACAAATGTCATGTCTTGGACATCTATAATTTCTTGAGGAGTAACTAACTGATCTGCTCCACCCAGTACTTCCTTAAGTCTACTGACATGAAATACAGGATGAACTTTCACATGAGAAGGCAAATCCAATTCATATGCAACTGAACCAATCCGTCGTGTAACACGAAATGGTCCACAGTATCTAGGGGATAATTTCGGAGATCTACCTGTCCGTAAAGTCTCGGAATCTTTCGGAACTCGCAAATACACCATCGTTCCTTCAGAGAACTCTCTAGGTGAACGATGTCTATTAGAGTAAAACCTGTCTCGGTCTTGAGCACTTCTAATAATTCCTTTGCAACTTGTAACATTTCTTGCATATCTTGCAAAAAATTACGTGCTGCATCATGCTGAAGTCCTGAGAATCCTACTGTAACAGGTGATCCTGGTTGAAAACCATACATAAGCATGAAAGGACTAAACCCTGTACTCGTATGCTTAGTACTGTTATATGCAAATTCTAACATAGGAAGATAATCCTCCCATGAACTTTGTCTTTTGGATACATATGCTCGAAGCATATCCTCCAAAATCTGATTCACTCTTTCAGTCTGGCCATCAGATTGAGGATGATCTGAGGAACTCAAATTCAAAGTTGTTTCCAACTTCTCAAAAACAAGTTTCCAAAAGTCACTCGTAAACTTAGAGTCCCTGTCACTGACTATGTCCTGCGGTAACCCGTACAGTCTAAACAATTGCTCGATAAACTGCCGAGCTAATTGCGTAGCTGTAATATTCTTCCGGGTCCGTAAAAATCTAGCCATCTTTGTCAAGCGATCTACCACAACCCAAATAGAATCGTGGCCTTGATGTGTTCTTGGCAATCCGGTAATAAAATCCATGGAAATACTTTCCCATTTATTACCTGGGATTTGCAAAGGATGCAACAACCCAGCCTGTCTAAAGCGTTCAGCTTTATTTGCCTGACAAATCTGACACTTGAGAACATAATCTTCTACATACCCTTTCATCTTCGGCCAATAAAAAGTGTGTTTCACTAAAGATAGTGTCCTGTGTACCCCAGGGTGTCCAGCAGAAGGGGCGTCGTGACACTCCCTCAGAATCTTGGACCTAATGTCCGGGATCTGTGGTACACAAATTTTGTCATTACGGAATAGTAAACCATTCCGAATCATCCACTGACCTCCTGCAGCCTGAATGGTAGACTGCGCAGTCACCGAGTCTTGGTCAATCAATGAGCTCCCGTCCTGGATCTTCTGCCAAAATGGACCAAAATAACTATCAGTCCTGCAAAGCCCTCTCAATGACTGAAATAAGTCAGTAGAAATCTTGGTGAACGACAAAGTATTCACCTCTCTAATCCGACTAAGCGCATCTGCAATATTATTCATGGACCCTTTCCGATAACGGATTTCAAAATCAAAATCTTGCATTAACTCTGCCCAACGAGCTTTCCTGCCTCTCAAATCGTCCGCATCACACACATACTTGATTGACTGATGATCAGTCAATACCACAAACTTGGAGCCATATAAATAATGTCTCCACCTTGAGAGCATGAATCACAGCATAAAGCTCCTTCTCAAGGGTTGGCCAACGAGATTGAGTGTCGTCTAGCTTTTTACTTTCAAAAGCAACCGGTCTACCATCTTGAAATAAAGCAGCCCCGATAGCGCAGTCACTGGCATCAGTTTCAAGAACATAAGGCCGACTAGGATCAGGCAATGCTAAGATAGGTGCTTCCTTGACTTTATCTTTCAAAAGTCTGAAGGCCATATCCAAATCGTTATTCCAAGTGATAGGCTGATTGGACTTACGTCCACGACCTTTCAATAAGTCGGTCATCGGTAGTGTGAGCTGTGAGAGTACTCCCGTACAGATTTCCGAAGAAAAACTACAAAACCGAGAAAAGAACGAAGTTGTTTCACTGTTTGCGGTATAGGCCAGTCCAAAACCTTCTGAACTCGGTCATAGTCAATGCTCAATCCATCTCTAGTGATCTTGTGTCCCAAGGAAATGATGTCGGTCATAAAGAACTCACATTTACTGAATTTAGCATATAGTCGATTCTGTCTTAAAATAGATAAGACAATCGTGAGGTGTCTGACATGATCCTCAAGAGTACGACTATATATCAAAATATCATCCAGGAACACCACCACAAATTTTCCCAAATGTTCACGAAAAAGATCGTTCATCATTTGCTGGAAAGTGGCTGGAGCATTGGTTAACCCAAAAGGTAATACGAGAAACTCGTAATGGCCATACCTAGTCCGAAAGGCGGTTCTTTCGACATGCCTTTCATGAATACGTATCTGGTGATAGCCAGTACGTAAATCTATCTTCGTGAAATATTTCGCTCCTGCTAACCGGTCAATTAGGTCATCTGATCTAGGGAGAGGATAACGGTTCTTAATTGTCAGCTTGTTCAATCTTTTGTAATCTATACACATTCTCCAAGTATTGTCCTTCTTTCTCCTAAGCAACACAGGTGCACCCCAAGGTGATTTACTTGGACGGATCTGGCCCATCCTCAAATAATCTGCGAGTTGTTTAGCCAACTCATCTTCCTCAGCTTGGCTCATCCTATAAGGTGGAATACTCACAGGATGAGCACCAGGGATCAAGTCAATACGATGATCTACTGCCCGTTCAGGTGGTAAACCCGATGGCAGTTCCTTAGGAAATACATCTTGAAACGAATCAAGTATCTTCTGTAATTCTTTGCTTTCAAACACACTCAATTCATTTACATCCATGGAAGGGATGAGAAAAGAAGAAAGTGAAATCAATACACAATGGAAAGCGGTATACAAAGAAGAATCCATTATATTTCCAAAATCAATTGTATTTACAAGAGGTCCCTGAGAGGGATGGATACAATCACCTAAAATACTATACTTGGTGTCCCTATGCTGAAAAGAAAAAATATGACTAGACCAATCTATCTGGACGTCAAGAGTCTTAAACCACTCAATCCCTAATAACAAGTCTACATTTTCCAGATGCATAACATAGCATTCCACAGTATCTTTGTAGTCCTGAATCTGGATTGGAAGCATCTCGACCTTGCGATCCCAAACTTGTCTGCCCGCAGGTAGACGTACCTCATAGGTATGGTCGCTGAGTGTCGTATCAAGACTCAATTTCTGCACAAGTTTGTAGTTAACAAAGTTATGCGAACTGCCAGGGTCTAAAAGAATGTGAATTTTATGGCCATTCACTTCTCCATAAACTCGGAGAAGATCATGTATGCCAAATACCTTAGAATTGAACAGACAATCAGAACAAGTACTAGGGCGAGAGAGTACAGTAATTGACGTACCTGTCAAAGACAACTGGTTAGCTGCCTTTGGCTTGGGTCCTGCGTTTGACTTGGTACTCTTTTTCTTCGGGCACTCATTACGCATGTGTCCTTTTTCTTCGCAGATGAAACAACGTTCTTCCTTCTTGAGCTTCAAAGCCCTAAGGAGTCGTTTCTTCTTCGCTGGTGTCGAACTTGAACTCTTCGAAGGTTGGTCCGAAGACTTGCCTTCAGTCGTGTTAGCCATAGGTGCGGAGAACTTCCTTTTCTGCTTGTTCCTCTGCTCGGTAACGGGTTTTGACTTGGAAGAGACCATCGTATCATCATAGATACGAGCTGAATGAATGGCCTCGTCCAATGTTTTACATTTGTTATTTTTAACCTGTAATCGGTACGAGTCGGGTAAACCAGCTACGAAAAACCCCAAAAGAGTAGTGGGATCCATCTTTGTAGCTTTCATCTGCAAGTCACGAAACTTCTGGAGGTAGACCTCATAAGTGAGGTGCTGCGAGGTCATGGTTAAAGCTGAAAACCGGGCAACAACATCGTAGTCATCCTCTTTCTTGAGGAAGTCTTTCTTGAAGATATCTTCAAATTGTGCCCAAGTTGTTGGCTTAGGGTTCAGTTCTTTCCACCAAAGCAAAGCTTTGCCGGACAGGAAACCAGCTGCTAACTGGATCTTCTTTCCATCATCATATGGATGAAACTGAAAGTGAACTTGCCACTTATGTAGCCAAGTGTCCACGATCTCCTTGGTTCGCTGCTTTTGCTCGCCCCCGAACGGTTCCGAAGTAATGTTGGGGCCTAAAGCTGAAGCCAAGGTATCCATTCCCGAAAAAGTAGAGGGGGTAGTGGTCAAGAGAGCGATGGAGTTCTGCAAAGCCTGCATCTGGGCTGCGATTTGTGCCTGACGTTCCGCCGAAGAAGCTTCGAGAGCTACTTTGAACTCTTGGAAATCTGATTTTGACACAAACTCGTCAAAAAGATCGGCATCAGTGCCTTCCGTAGCCGGCAAGCCTTCGCGTTCCACGAGGGGCTCCAACTCTGATTCTTGGGTCGACATCGTGAAGAGGATACGTGGAGAGAAAATTTGGTCTTTGCACAACAAAAGTGCGAGCGAACTTGAGAGCTTGAGAGCTTGAAAACTTGAGAACTTGAGAACTCGAGAGATGTGTGGCAAGAAGCCCACTAGAGGGGTTTATAAAGGTTTCCCAAAAGCCAAAAAAAATCTCGAAAAGCTATGCTTAGCTTTTACTTTAGCTTTTGTGTTTTTTTTTTCTTGAATAAATATATATATATATGGATATATATATTCTAAAGTCTTTAAAAAAAAAAAAAACCTTGGAAACCTTTTGAACCTTGGAGGTGTCTTTTTAAAACTTTGAAAGTTTTAAATGCTAAAAAAAAAAACAAAAGCTAAAAACAACGTACTTGCCTTATGTTTTTTTTTTTTTTTGGCAACCTCCTAGATTAGCCCCGTCAGTGAGTTGCTGCAGACGTCATCCATGAGCTGACGTCGCCTACTGCCTTGCGCCAACCTGCACCTGTCACGAAAGCTTGGGCGCCCGCCGGCTGTGCGTGGTCGACTGAGCGCTGGTCTGCCTAGGTGCCATCCTGCTGTAGGTGGCCTGGGTCGCCTGCGCTACGTAAGCTTGGCCTAGGCGCTGCCCGGCTGGGGCGCCTGCGTAGGCCTGGGCTGGCCTGGGCGCCTACCCGCCTGGCCTAGGCGCCTACATGGGCCTGGCCGCCTGGCCACGCAAGCCCATGCGCCCACCTGCATACGCTCCTGCTCGCCTGCCACGTCAACAGAAGTCGCCAGCAAACCCACTCGCCAACGATTAAGTGAACCAGCAGTTCTCTTGCTCTCTCTCTCTCGTTCAATCAACGAAAAGCAATAAACGTGCTTTTTCCTCTCTTTTTTTTCTGTTTTCTCTTCCTGCAAGATATGCGACTGCACACAAGGCCTCTTCTTTGCAAAAGCAATCAACCCTATTCAACCTACCATCTCCCATCAACATGGGTGTCCTTGATGAAGGAAAAACACATACAAAATCTGAAAACTGCAGTATGCACAGAAAAAACAGCAAGCTTTTAAACACATACCGTACTTCGACCTCTTCTTCTCTACCTACCGACTTGCTCGTTCACGAGGTATGCTCTGATACCACTGTCAAATCCCCACGGATCCCCTCGTGATCGATCTTGGTTCGAAACTCGAATCCTGCAAACAAACGAACAAACAACAAAGCAAGGGGGTGCAGGCCTGACTCACCTCCCAACCATGACAGCCGTGGGCAAGCCCACAATCTTGGCTGTCCCCACCGAGCCACGAGCTGAGCTAACTAGGATGACGTACCGACCAATCTCCTCCTCGTAACGTCCCATACCGCCACGAAGCTGCCCTCGCGGGCCTCGAGATTGCTGCCGGCCTTGGCTGCATAAAGCAGGTGCACGTCTGCACTAGATCCAGGCTCCAAGACCATAGAGCTCTCACAAACTCGCGAGACTCTCTATAATGCAATAACTAACATTGGCCACCCTTTTATAGGCTCTTGGCCGGTCATCGGGCGTCCACACTTGGCCGCCCGCCCGTCCATACTTGGGTGCCCGCCCGTTAGTATATCCCTAACTCAGCTCGTCAATCAGCCTGCCTAGTTCCAAGCTTCCCCAAGCCTCGAAACTAGTCTTGCATGCGTATAGCACACGGTAGATACCCACTGTGCACATGACAGTCGGCCAGTCACCTGTCTGCTGATGGGTCAGGCGGCCAGCCACTCAGTGCTCCTGCCAACTCAGAACTGCCTCCCAAGCCACAGAAAAAATAGGGGAAAAATGCGAAGAGTGGGGAAAAATGATAAAACACCTCATAAGGGCGGGCACACCCACAACAAAGGCCCTGGTGTATAAAACTGGACAGGAGATGACTTCTAACATGGTAGACCAACAGTATTCATATCCATGTACTCGGTTTTGTTTTCCTTCACTGATAAATAGTCAATGAGATGGCTAGTCCCATGACTCTTGCACAGAAGATTTAGTGTTGTTCAATCTCAAAGTTGCTCCTTTTGGATACAACTTGGACAACAACCCTCAAGTTCTAGAATACTCAATTCCTTGCAGTGGAATATAAACTTGAGCATTCTCCTGTGTTCCTAGTTCCTTGGATGTCAAATACAAAGATCGATGACATCCCCTCGGCTTCTAATCCGTTGCCCTCAACTGAAAAGCTTCCTGATATGCGTGTAAAACTTGTGGATACTCCGCAAAGAAGTTCTCATCCACCCACTTGTCATCCACAGCCTAATAATTCTTGAACTTGACAAGATACTTTCTAGGAACCTGGGTGAAGAATTTTCTCTAGCTCTTCAACTTCCGGTGGATCCTGGACTCTTATAAGCTCTTAGGAGACCACATGAAAAGCATTGTGAATCCTCCAATGATTGGGCAATGCTGTTCTAAAAGACACATCGTTGATCTTTTCCAATATTTAGAAAGGTCCATAGTACCTCTTCGACAACTTAGGAAATGTCACATGCACGCCCATGCCATGGTTAATCTCCAAGCAGGAACATCATAATCCTTGACTAGGACAACATTTAGGTCATCTTCATCAGTATGAGCAGTAGCATCATTACCATCATCAGCATTAGCAGCGTCAACATCAACATCAGCAGTAGCATCATCATCACCATCATCACAACAACATCATAAGCATTGGAGAACATGGGACCCTGTCGGTAGCCATAAGAAGCCTTAAGGCTGCAGCCGGCAGCCAGTAGGAGGCCAAGTAGCAGGCGGCCTAGCATCAGGTGAAGGTTAGCTGTGTGGGCAGCAATTGAAGGCAAAGTGTAGAAATTAATGGGATTTAATTCTTGAATATTTGTCCATGAACTGGCCGACAGCACCATATGCTAGCCGACCAGCATCTCCTGAAGGGAGAGAGTTAGGGTTTCATGTGGGAGACATACACAGAGAAGAAGGGAGAGAGAGAGAGAGACATATGGGGATAAGTCAACTCACAGTATGAGTGTGTGACTCCCCTATCACACATGTATATTTGCTCTAGTACACATAGTGCACTTAGTACATTAAAAGTACTAAGTGTACTATGTACTATAAAACTTATGGGCTAGTACACACTATAAGGGTGGGCATAATGCCTTTACCCCAACAATCTCCCACTTAAAGGCAAAGTGCCCTTAAATGAAGGAAAAGAAAAAATCAATATGTACATGATAATATACAAGGCCATATCAAGGCTGAAACTGGCCTCATCCAATGCCCATCAAGTGTCTGCAATGAGCAAACCGCTCTGGAGGCAAACTCTTTGTCAACAGATCAGCCGGGTTGTCATCCGTATGAATCTTGACAAGCTGAATCAGCTTGTTCTCTATCACCTCTCTGATGAAGTGATACTTCACATCCACATGCTTCGTCTTTGCATGAAAGACAGGGTTCTTTGCCAACTGGATGGCACTCTGACTGTCACAATGCAACAATGGAATATCCCCTGTATAACCCAAATCAACCACTAACCGAGATAGCCATAATGCCTCCTTGCAAGCCTCTGTGGTTGCAATATACTCGGCCTCTGTAGTAGATAAGGCAGTGCACTTCTGCATCCTGGATATCCATGACACAGCACCTCCTGTGAATGTAAACACATAACCGGTAGTAGACTTCCGGTTATCTGGATGACCGGCATAATCCGAATCCGTGTAACCATGCACTAATGCATCCTGTTTGCCAAAGCAGATGCACATATCCTGTGTGCCCTTCAGGTATCTCATGACACCTTTCACTGCTTCCCAATGCTTCTTGCCAGGTTTGGCCATGTATCTAGTAACCACTCCCACTGCAAATGCAATGTCCGGCCTGGTAGCAACCATGGCATACATGAGACTGCCACAAGCTGAAGCATACGGAATCTTGGCCATATCAGCCCTGTCACTATCCGACTGTGGGCTGTCCATAGCACTGAGTTTCACATATGGAGGCAAAGGAGTACTAGTCTTCTTCCCCCCTTCCATATTGAACCTCTGCAATACTTTGCCAATGTATTCCTTCTGAGACAAATACAACACATGCTGATTTCTGTCCCGAAGTATCCGCATACCCAAAATGTGATTTGCATCACCCAAATCCTTCATATCAAAGGTTTGATGCAGCCTCTTCTTCAAAGCATCCATCTCTTTACGAGATTTCCCGGCAATCAACATATCATCAACATACAAGATGAGGATCAATAGACTGCCATCCAAAGCTTTCTTGGTGTATAAGCAGTGATCTATGTCACTTCTCCTGAAATCCTGGGATTTCATGAATGTATCAAATTTATGATACCATTCCCTTGGTGCCTGTTTGAGCCCATAAAGACTCTTTTTCAGCTTGCATACAAGCTTCTCCTTTCCATTCACTGCATAACCCTCTGGCTGTTGCATATATATCTCCTCATGGAGATCACCGTGAAGAAAAGCAGTGTTCACATCCATCTGAATCAAATCCAGATCATCATGAGCAACCAAAGCTAATACAGCTCTAAGTGTGGTCATTTTTACCACTGGAGAGAAGATCTCATCAAAGTCCACACCATATTCCTGCTTGAAGCCCTTAGCCACTAACCTGGCTTTGTATCTTGGCTTTGCATCAGGTGCAACTTTGAGCCTGTAAACCCACTTGCATGGCAAAACCTTCTTGCCTGTAGGCAAATGCACCAACTTCCATGTTCCATTTTTGTGCATAGCACGCTCCCAAAGAGCCTTGTCTGCCCTCTGTAAAGCCTCCTTATAACATGAGGGCTCCCCACAGTCAGTGAGCATCAAGTAGTCAACCCCTGGAACAAACCTGTCAGGAATACTGGAGGGTCTTGTGGACCTCCGTACCCAATGACCATCATTTGCAGGTTGCTGTCCAGCCTGCATATCACCTATTGGTGGCTCTTGTTCCATGCCATAAGGTTGAAGGATCATGCCCGGTATCTCCTCTAACTGTGGGATATCCATAGGGATATCTTCTGCCATCTCTGGCTGTCCATTTGGACCATTTCCAGCACCATTTAAGGGCTGGTTTTGATGCTGTAATGGCTGATTTACAGCCCTTGGTTGTTGTCCATGATGTCCATCATCATCAAAGACGACTCTGCCAGGCTCCTGTTGCCTTGCTGGCTCCTTATACATGCATGTTTCATCAAAAATGACATCATTGTTGCGTATAATCTTTCTATTCACTGGATCCCAAAGTCTATACCCCATTTCATCTCTGTCACCATATCCTAGGAATATGCATTTGTGAGACTTAGGATCAAGTTTGGTGCGTATTTCCCTGCGTATGTGCACGTATGCAACACAACCAAACACTCTCAAGTGCTTGTAGGACGGAGGCTTCCCTGTCCATACTTCCTCTGGCACTTTCCCACCAAGCCTCGTGTTAGGTGACCTGTTTATAAGATGAACGGCTGTCATAACAGCTTCAGCCCAAAAACCATGAGGTAACGCAGCATGTGACAACATAGAACGGACCTTCTCCTGAATGGTCCTGTTAATCCTCTCTGCTGTCCCGTTTTGTGGAGGATCATAAGGAGTATTGATGCCTTTAGCATCACAAAAGTCCTGAAACTGTTTGGACATATACTCTCCACCATTGTCGGAACGCAAAGCCTTCAGTGTTTTGCCAGTTTGATTTCAACATGAGCAACAAACTTCTCAAACACTGAGAATGTATCACTTTTCAAACGAAGAGGATAAATCCACACACCTTGCGTGTGGCATCATCAATAAAAGACAAAATATTTTGCCCCTCCCAAAGAAAGCTGAGGCATCTCACATATATCTGTATGCACAAGCTCTAACTGAGTATCTTTCTGTCCAAGAGCTTTCTTGTGGGGGCACTGGAGTTGCCTGCCATATATACAATGCTCACAAAACTGAAAACTTGAGAACTTTAGAGAAGGCAAGTAACCAAAACGGGACAATTGCTCCATTCCTTTGACACTCATGTGTCCCAACCGGCTATGCCACATAGAGATTTCCGGCAGCTCGGTTGCATTTACATTAGCACGGTGACAAACATTAGCATGCATCAAGTAAAGAGTGTCCACCTTAGAGCCTCTGGCAACAACCAGTGAGCCCTTACTAATCTTCCACTTTCCACCACCACATGTGGTAACATAACCAACATCATCAAGCTGTCCAGTAGAAAACAGGTTCTTCTTGATCTCAGGCACATGCCTGACATCATGGAGCATAAGCTGTGAGCCATCTGAAAACACAAGCCTCACATCACCTCTGCCAAGAATTTGGCATGCATGGTTGTCACCCAAATAAACTACTCCTTCATTGCCAGCAATATACCTGACAAACAAGTCTCTGCAACCTGTGACATGAAAGGAGGCACCTGAATCAATGATCCATGAGTGCATACCATGACCATCTCCTGCATGGAGTGAATGGGCATCAAGTGAAGACATGAATAGGACTTCATCCTCACTGTCACCTGCATGTGACACATTGACTTCTTCAATCTTGACTCCACTTTTGCCCTTTGGCTTTGCATCTTTGGCTTGACATCATCATCACGTGTAGCCTCTCTGTGCTCCTCTAGTGATCCTTCCCTAGGCTTGGCCCCCAAAAGACTGCACCATGCATAGCCGCTGGTCGTACTAGAGTATCAAAGAGCTAGCACTTAGTGCGAGGTTCTTGGAAATGTGCCCGGAAACATTCTCTCTCCATACGGGCTAGGGAGGCATGCCCCCTCGCAAGTTGATCAGTGGCAGCTGTGGTCATGTAGAACAAAGGGCTTGTAAAAGTGACTCCTAGATACACATACTTTTGCACAATCTCCACTGGGCCATATCTCTATATATGAAAGAAAATCGTGAGGCGACTACATAAGATGTGTTGAAGGCCATAACCTTGGTTTTGCCCAAATTGACCGTAAGGTCTCTCTCCCTGCAAAATCTGTCCGATGCATTTAAGTGTTTCTGTAAACACTCGGCTGAATCTAAGATCAAGACAATGTCGTCGGCATATAGTAATATGGGCACTATTGTCTGAGCCAATGGTGAACCACTACCACCGAAACTATCCACAAATACTACGATCTCATCAATGTATAGGCCAAAGAGTGTAGGTGAGAGTGGGCAGCCCTGCTTAGCCCCGGTAGTGCTACATATATCTCCTCAGGTCCCACCGGGTGCACGTACTCGGTCGAGTATTGCCTCATAATATGCCATCACACCCCATATCATCTCATGTGAGAATTGGAGCTCTTGCAAGTGTCCTATGAGACGGGATCGAGGGACAGAGTCAAAGGCTTTGCGGAAATCCACAAAGCAGCAATACACGTGTCTCTTTGAGGACCTCGCCTCCTCTATGATAGCCCGTAAAGTAAAGATATGGTCCAGCGTGGAGAAGTTTCTCCTGAAGCCTGCCTAGCTTGATGCTCTGTTTCGCACCCTCTCTGCCATAGAGCTCATCATATTGCCCCATAGATTTTGGCCGTTGTGTGACCAATCATGAGTCCTGTAGTTACCTGGGTCCATGGGGTCTCCTGCTTTGTGGATGGGGACAATGGTGTTCTTAGTTCAGGAGGGTGGGAAGCCTTCACAGAGTGCTCTGTTAAAAAGACTGGCAAGAATGGGAGCCAATACGTGGCGCCCATGGGCAAAATGTTCCGCGCGTAGATCCTCATGATCTTTTGCTCTCACATTATGCAGCTTTTTAAGAGCCCTAGTGACATTAGGGGAATCAAAGAGATAAGATGATGTAGGTGTCAGAATATGCAGCGGAAATGATATCCAAACTTGGGTAGACAAGAGCAAGTAGACTGCAGAAAATAATCAGCACAAGAAACACAGAGAGATGTGTGTAAACTCTTCTCTATACACAAGATCCCGAAGATACTGAATGAGAAAGTGGAGGAGGATGGGGGGCAATATATACAAGCCCATGAGGGCAGTCGGCCAGCACTGGAAAGGGCCCACGACTGAGCAAAACTCCCACGACTGCTGAATATAGCAGTCGGCCAGCATCTGATGCCCCACGCCTGGACAGAACAAGTCGGTCAGCACTCCTACAGCCCACGACTGATACAGATGCAGTCGGCCAGCTTCAGAGTGCTCCTGGCATCAACTGGCAGCCCTCCAGCCACTAGAAAAAAAATGGGAAAAATAGGGAAAAAATACGGGGAGTGTGGAAAAAATGATATACGGGCGGGCACACCCACAACAGAGGCCCTGGTGTATACAAATAGACAGGAGATGACTTCTAACACCCCCTCTCAGCTCCTGGCTGTGTAACCAACCCCAGGGAGCTGGAGTGCCGCCTGAGCGTAGCCTGAGGTAGAGACTTCGTGAAGAGGTCCGCCGCATTGTCCTCCGTCGAACAATAAAGTAGCAAGATGTCACCCGCCAAGATCTTCTCACGAACAAAGTGATACTGTATCTCTATATGCTTGGTCCGGGCATGGAAAACCGGGTTCCGAGCAATAGCTATACAACTCTGGTTATATCACACTGGATGACTGTGGGCTCCCTCTGTGGAAACCCCATCTCGCCAAGCAGCCTCCGCAGCCATACAACCTCACAAGCAGCACCACAAGCAGCCCGATACTCTGCCTCTGTCGAAGAAAGGGCAATAGTCGGCTGCTTCTTGCTGCTCCAAGAAACCGCTCCTGAGCCGAGGGTAAAAGTGTATCCTGAAGTAGATCTCCTCGTGTCTGGATCTCCTCCCCAATCTGAGTCACTCCAACCTTGGAGCTTGACTCCATTCCCTCTTGTGTAAAAGAGTCCCAGATCCTTCGTACTCTGCAGATACCGCAAGATCCGCAATCCTGCGTCCCAATGAGTCTTCAATGGTGTCTGCATAAAAGAGCTCAACAGCCCCACGGAGAAGCTCAAGTCCAATCTGGTGTTCAGCAACCAGATCAATGAACCAACCAACTTCCGGTACTGCGAGGCATCAACTGGCTCACAAGGATCTGTAACGGTTAACTTTGTGTTCGGGTCCATCGGCGAAGTAATAGGCTTGCAGTTCTCCATCCCAAAGGCCTCAAGCAACTCATGAACATACCGCTGCTGAGAGACGAAAAACCCCCTCTGGGTCTACCAGATCTCCAATCCCAAGAAGAAGTGGAGTAAGCCTAAATCGGTCATCTCAAACTCCTTTGACAAGGCAGCCTTCGTCACTCCAATGTGCTCCACATGACCGCCGGTGAGAATGAGATCATCCACATAAAGGATGATGAGTGTGACCATGCCGCGTTCCCGAAAGAGATACAGGTTCGGATCTGCAACCGATCTCTGGAATCCAGTCCGAATAAAGAAGGAATCAATCTTCTGATTCCAAGCCCGCGGAGCCTGCTTAAGACCATACAAGGCCTTACGTAACCTGTAAACCATCCCTTCCGATCCTGGAACAATGAAGCCTGGAGGCTGCTCTACGTACACCTCCTCCTGCAGGTCACCATTAAGGAACGCCGATTTTACATCCATCTGGTACACGGGCCACCTCTGAGAAGAAGCAAGGGCAAGAAATCGTGGTCATCCGCGCTGTCGGTGCAAAGGTATCCTCGTAGTCGATGCCTGGCCGCTGAGCATAACCCTTAGCCACGAGCCTGGCTTTGTGTTTGTCCACCGACCCATCAGCCGCGTACTTGGTCTTAAAGACCCATTTGACACCAATGACTGACCGCTTCGACGGCCTCGGTACCAACTCCCAAGTGTTGTTCTTCTCGATGGCGTCAAGTTCCACCTGCATGGCTTCCCTCCAAGTATCCTGGGAAAGGGCTTCCTTTACGGAAGTGGGCTCTTTATCCCGCATGATACGAGACATAAGAGCATAGTTCACCTGAAGAAGCTCCGCCGTGTTGCTTTTATCTCGAACTCGATGTGATCTTCGAGGGCCGTCCTCTGTGGTCCACTCGGAGGGTAGCTCCGTGACACCTGACTCCCGAAGGGTGTCCATTTACCACCTAGGTACTCGAACAGATCGTGGAGCCTCCTGTGGTCGCGGGGGCTCAACTCCAGCTGCGGGCTCAACCTCCTGTGATGACTGAGGTGGATCAACTGGAGTGGTAGACTGGGAATCATCATCAGACTCTGGATCTCCAAGAAGTGGCGGCTCCTCGACAGTGGATGCTGGAACATGCTCGTCAAAGACCACATCCCGGCTGACAACAATCTCGTTCCTCTCTGGATCATACAACCTGTATCCCTTGGAAAGAGAGTTATACCCCACAAATACCAGCTTGCGGGACTTGGAGTCAAGCTTCCCCCTCTGCTTCTTCGGAATATGTACATACGCGTCACTCCCAAAGACACGGAAGTGCGAGACATCGGGTTTCCTGCCAAAATATGCCTCAAATGGAGTCATATGGGATACAGAAGTCGTCGGAGAGCGGTTAATGGTATGGACAGCTGTTGCCACAGCCTCACCCCAAAGTGGACGAGGAAGATCACGATGCTCCTGCATAGTCCTCGCCATCTCCACCACAGTCCTGTTCTTACGTTCAACAACTCCATTCTCCGAAGGCGATCCGGTATTGGCCAATTCCCTCTTGATGCCATGATCTGCACAAAACCGAAAGAATACAGTCGAGGAGAATTCCCCTCCTTTGTCAGCCCTGAGAGTCTTGACCTGAAATCCAGACTCTTTCTCCACCATCACGTGCCAATCCTTGAACCGAGCAAAAGCCTGGTCCTTCTGTGAAAGAAAGTAGACCCACGTGAATCTGGTACAATCATCAACAAGCAGCATGAAGTAGAGAGATCCTCCCAAGGATGGAATCTGCTGTGGTCCACACAAGTCAGTGTGAATCAACTCCAAAGGTTTCGAAGCCCGCCTGGAAGCCTGCTTCGGAAAGGATTCCCTGTGCTGCTTACCACGTATGCAAGAACTGCAGCGTCCTTGCCTACTACCAACATCTGGCAAGCCAACCACCATCTGGTCCCGGAAGGCGCGCCGCAAAGCATCCACATTTAAGTGGCCAAAACGAAAGTGCCACAAATCTCCGACCTGAGAGCCTGTCAGTGAGGAGAGTGCAGAGAGCTTGTAGATGCCGTTCTCCACACCGCCTTCCCAAACAACTTTGCCTGTCTCACGGTCCCTTAGAGCAACTGAGTGCTCCTCAAATTCCACCCGAAAGCCAGTCTTGCATACCTCATGCACTGACAAAAGATGAAAGCCCAGAGCAGGGACATAAAGAACACGGGAAGCATGCTTGCCCCTCTTGCCGTCGGGAATGATCTCCATCCGGCCCTCACTATGAATCGGAATAGTGGAGTTATCGCCAATAAAAATACGACCTGACTGCCGTTTCAGATCCAGGAAGAAGTCACGGGATGGAGTCATGTGCCTGGAAGCACCACGGTCGAGAATCCATTCCCGAGTATCCTTTGCGGTGAAGCCAACTGCCTCCTCGCTCGAAGACGATGAATCATCGGAGTCCACCATCTCCAAGTGCACAAATGCCGGAGTCTTCGCAGCTGAGGCTGAGGACTCAGCACTCTTTCCTGTCCGCTTAGGGCACTTCCTCCAGTAGTGGCCTTTCTCGCCACAATCATTACAAGATCTTTCGGCCTTCAGCTTCTCTCGTTCTGGATCAGGCTTCTTCTTGGAAGACTTATCTGGTGAAGCCTTCCCTTTGCCCTTGTTGGTATTACGGCCTTTCGACCGTTGGCCAGTTAAGGCCTCCGAACCTCCGCCGTGAGGAGGGTTCGTGAAACGTTCCTCGTGGTCCAAGACCATTGGCACAAGCTCCTCCCATGTAATGGTGCTGAGCCTGCCACTCGTGATCAACGAGGAATAGAAAGCGGAATACTGACCAGGCAAGTGGGAAAGTAACGTGATGGCCATATCTTCGGATGATATCTCTTTCCCAGCTTGAAAGTTGAAGGACTTCCTGCTGAAGGGCCTGCAGCTTGTTAATGTGTTCCCGCATCGTCGAAGACTTTGCAGGGTTCATAACCCGCATCTGCACTTCCAAGGATATCCGCTTCATGGGTGACACCCTGTTGTACAAAGAAGCCAAGTGCTCCCATATGCCTCTCGCCAGCGTCATGTGCTTCACATGGTTGATCACCTGTGGTGTGCAATTCAGGAATATAAACGACCGGACCCTGGCGTTGACACGGTCCCACATTTGTGCCTGTGCCTCTCGGTCCTTCCTCGTCGATAAAACCTCCCCTTCCTCAGCTTCCGGCCTTGGCACCCCTTTGATAATAAAATCAGCAAGATCATATGACTCCAAAACTGACTCCATCATGACCTTCCAGATGCCATAATTGGACCCGTCCAACTGCCGATCCACTGGGAACGTGGGAAGAGTCGGAATCTTCACGTGCTTCTCTGCCATCTCGAGTAAATCTGCCATCTCGGAGAGTAACCTGAAAGGGTGGGTGGGTGGGAAAAATCTGAAAATCAGAAAATATGCAAGTGGCTGTCCAGCCCCTTTGCCCGCCTTCCTCTTGCACCTTCACTTCCCGTTCAGCCCGAAACAGTCCACCGATCAGCAACCTGTTGCTCCCCCTCTTGCTCAGAAAAACGCCCAAGATCTGCTAGAGCCTAGGGCTCTGATACCATGTCAGAATATGCAGCGGAAATGATATCCAAACTTGGGTAGACAAGAGCAAGTAGACTGCAGAAAATAATCAGCACAAGAAACACAGAGAGATGTGTGTAAACTCTTCTCTATACACAAGATCCCGAAGATACTGAATGAGAAAGTGGAGGAGGATGGGGGGCAATATATACAAGCCCATGAGGGCAGTCGGCCAGCACTGGAAAGGGCCCACGACTGAGCAAAACTCCCACGACTGTTGAATATAGCAGTCGGCCAGCATCTGATGCCCCACGCCTGGACAGAACAAGTCGGCCAGCACTCCTACAGCCCACGACTGATACAGATGCAGTCGGCCAGCTTCAGAGTGCTCCTGGCATCAACTGGCAGCCCTCCAGCCACTAGAAAAAAAATGGGAAAAATAGGAAAAAAATACGGGGAGTGTGGAAAAATGATATACGGGCGGGCACACCCACAACAGAGGCCCTGGTGTATACAAATAGACAGGAGATGACTTCTAACAGTAGGCTGAAGGATGTGTGACATTTGTGGTATAGGTTGGTTTGGCACATCATATAGCTGTCGTGCATAGGCTTCCCAAAGGCTAGGATCTGTGATAGGTATAGGTGCTCTTTTTTAATGTGCCAAGCTTCTGAGTTGTCCTCCCTCAAAAGGGGCTGGTATAACTCTTGTTCTCTTCTGGCGAGTAATGCCCGTTTCTTTCGGTGAGTGAATGTACGGAAGATGCGTTGCATCTTATGTGCTGAAATCAGCCCATGTTCCCTCTCGTGTAAGAGGCAAAGCCCGGTGTTTTTGCACTCTTCATCATACCATCCATTCTGGGGTTGGGATCCCACTGGCAAACTTGTTGTGGAGCATGTGGTGTAGGGGAAGCTGGTGTGGGCGGAGTTCTTCTAGAATATCTAACATAGAGGAGTCTGTGACTGTTGAGCTATGTCCACTTCTGGTGGGGGGTGTCCCTGTCTTTCTAAAGAATCTTTCTGATCTGAAGCTGCCGGATGGAAGGCTGCAGCTGATGGGTTCCGTCCGGGTGACTCCAAGAGGCTGTGATGGGCTGTTTACTGGCTCGGTGTGGTGTCTGGTCTTTCTAGGGAGGTCCTTGCCTTCGAATGCTTTTCGAGGTCGTCGTTAGAAGAAACTCATGATGGACAACTGTGAGGTGTCCTGGGGTTTTAACGTCTTCAAAAGACCCTATGAGACCAAGATGTTGTTTACATAGTGTCCATGAAATCTCGTCATGGATGAAAAAAGAAAAAGCAAAAGAAAGAAAGAAAGATATATTAAGCGTCTACTAAAGACCCAATGGGCCTATGAGACCAAAGTGATACAATAATGTCCATGGCATATCTCATCAAAAGAGAGAGAGAGAGAGAGAGAGTGTTCTATTAACGTCTACAAAAGACTGAAGGGTCCATGAGACCAAAAATGTTACAATATATCCATGAAGAGAAAAAACATAAAAAAACCAATCAGAACTGATACAATGATATACTGTGATGGGATCAATGTGGATCCTC
This sequence comes from Cibotium barometz, assembly GCF_041138505.1. NCBI lineage: Eukaryota > Viridiplantae > Streptophyta > Polypodiopsida > Cyatheales > Cibotiaceae > Cibotium > Cibotium barometz. Next base: position 22,516,612 of record NC_141082.1, on the reverse strand, counting down.
GCATCAGTGGCTGGATAGAGGCTCTCCACGTCCACTGCATGTGGAGGATCCCTCGGATTCGAAGTTGTTGAGTGGAGCATCGTTGCAGGCCAGTGGGTCTGGCTGCTAATGTGCACCTCCTGGTCAGTTGGGTAGGGGTCCTGGGCATCTGGGTTAAAACTCTCTCGTGGTCACCATTGGGGGCCACCATCCTGCCACCATCCTTGTGATGGCAGCCTGTGAGGTATCTGGGGTTTGCATCTCTCTCTCTCTCTCTCTCTCTCTCTCTCTCTCTCTCTGCAAAGCTGGTCTCTCTGGTGATGCAGCTCAATTGAGGTAGCCAGGCATTTTTGGTCTGGGAAATCAACGACCGGAGGTAGTGGGCCAAATCCCTCCCTCAAGAGGCAAAGAAACCTTCCTTGTATCTCATAGTACACTGGGCATCAGAAAAGATGGTGTTCACCTGTTTCAACCCTAGTGAACAGTATTGGCAGATCCTGTTCTCTCTAGCATTGCCACAGCTTGCCTGTTCTCCACCTTTAGGCGATGTGATGAGACTATGATCTGGCCAATCACTATCCTCATGGCACGTGACATGTATATGTGAAGATAGCCAGCTTCTGAATGAATCTATCTTCTGTGATACTCATAAAAAGATCCTGGTGGAACTGCGTCTTCAAGGAAAGCAACAGAGGATTCAGCCAGATAGAGACATAGAGAGTTATATTAATGTCTACAGAAACTGAAAAGGAAATGAAATAAAAGGGGGGAAAAAAACACTAGTGTGTGTATACAAAGGTTAAACATTCAATTGCATAACCTTTGTCAAACACCCTTTCAGATTATGTATTTGGCAATTTTAATGCGTAACTGGTTTTTTATGCAGTTAAGTTCCAGGGGAGGTTGTGTCATGTTCAAAGCTGCTACATTTTGAGCACAGCTCGCATTTGTGAACTATACAGTCGAGCTAAATTTGGAATGGACCCAGAATACATCTGCACCGTTAAAGGATGGATCCCCGATGAGAACAAGTCTGGTGAAGAGATGGTTTCCGCAAGCTGGGAAGTTGAGAATGTGGAGGGGAATGGAGTGCACATGCTTCAAAGCAGGAAAATAGATATCATTGAAGGAAATTTAAACGAAAGTATGATGTCAAGTGTGGGTTATTTGACAAACGCTCTCAAATCCAATGATGACGTGGGAAGATCTGTTTACAGTAGTGGCGAAGGTAGCTGGGTGGAAGTAAATCTCAGTGGATCTTTGAGTGGTGATAGCCTATTTGAAGGTCTAACTGTTCCTGAGTGTAATGGCAGGCATGTGGATACAAACCAGGATGAATCATGTCATTCTGAAAATCAGTCATTTATCTGCAGTTCAAGGCCAATATCAAAGGCCACTGGTGTGGAATTTAACACTGAACATGATACTTGTTCTGAAAAAAAAGTGCAGTCTGTGGATCAGATTGTGCCTTGTGATGTCCAACAGGAAATGTATGAAGCAGAACTGGAACTCGTTGATCACAGTCCATGGGCAGCTCTCACCATTCGCCTTCTCTCTCTTCAAGACAAGTCTCGAGTCGAAATTGATCAGGCAGTATTTCTTGCTGTGTTGGGTCCTGCTCCAGAGCCTGCTACCCCATATCCGTCTGCAGAAAGAGGGGCTAATTCTGCTTTACTTGCAATGTTCATTCCAAGTATGCTTCAAATGGCTCGCGGAGTTTCAAACCCAATACATGGTGAGGAGTCTTCTAATAGTGACACACATTTGGTGAAGTTTGAGACAAACAGTCGACCATGTGAGAGGGCACAGGACATGATGAATAGATTGCCGGTTGAAAAGGATCTTGGTGTTTCTGCATATCAGAATGCAGTTTCTGTACAGGAGGATACAGTGGACCCGCCAGGCCATCTATACAACTTTGCTGCTTCTGTTGTGTCCAGAACAGATAGCATATTGAAGTCAGAAGAGTCAGATCAAAGGATCATGCAGCAAGGAGATGCAAGTGTAGAAGAGTCAGGTGAACAACCTTTGCAGCCAGGTATAAATGTCTTTTCAAGATGTGAACGTGTATCCCATTTATGTGATACTTCAAATGGATCCTTGGCCAAGGATCTCTTTCATACTTTGGGGACGTTTTCGGAACGCTTTGACAGGCTGGAGTCATTATGTGTGCAAATGGAATCATATCTTCAAAGGACTGTTGAAAGGTTGGACCAGAGAATCACAATTTTAGAAGAAAAATATAGCAGGGCTTCTGGAGACACAGCTCCTGTAGAAGCATCTCTGGAGCAAAGGCACTCTTCTGTAGATGCATCTCTAGAGCAAAAGCACCACATTGTAGGAGAACCATGCCCTTCTTCAAGCATGCATTATTCCCCTAAGTCTGCTCTATCACCTAGATCTGAGTCGAAGGTTGAAGTTTCATCTGCATGGACTGAATCCACCAAACATGACAATTTAGGAACACAAGATACACCCACCAAGGAGGCTTTAGAACCGTTGGACGACATTGTAGATAATGTGGAGTCAGGCTTCTCTGTCAGTGAGAACGTGGTAAGGAAGGCTTCTTCAGGAACCCAAGATCTAGCAAGTGGGCCTACTACACCACCAAGGATGATGGTCAATCAAAGTAGAAAGTTCTGTCCATCTTTGGATGATGCTTGGACTGCAGCACTCTCTGCATTTGCTTCCTCTTGCACTCCAGTTGTTGATGTAGACACTAAAGACTCAGAAGACACTTTGAAATGCGTAGGGGATAACCAGTCTTCATGTCCTCCAGGTGATGCGTCCACATCCAGGACACAGGGCTACAAAACTTTCAAAGAAGAGCAAAAATTTTCAGGAGAAAACTTCCATCCTGATGTGGACTCTGATTCAGACTTTATATATGATATAGATTCTGAGGTGTTCAACTCTGACTATGGTCCAAGCTCTGAAGATTCAAGATACCTTTCAGACTGGGAAAATGATACACAGTCTTCTTGTGATAAATGGACATCATTGCCACATGCCTATTCAAAGGGCATTTTGAAAGGAAAAGAGTTTAAACTGTTGCCTTGCCATCCATTGGATTCGTCCATATCCATGCTGCATGCTGATTTGGATTGCACACTTTTCAAAGAAGCTCAAGGTATATCAAGAAAAAGCTCAGCCATGGGTGCAGAAGTTGACTGTCCCCATGATGATGTGGACTCTGCATCTACAGAAGAGCTTTCAGAGCTCAGAGAGAAAACACAGTTACCTTGTCCTCAGTTTGATGTATTTGCATCAGTGCAACATGTTGATTCCGGGTTCACATTATTCAAAGAAGCTCAAGCATTCTCAGCAAACATCTCAGCCGCTGCCATGGGGTCTGAGAATGGATCATCACCAGTGTTTGGCTCTTCAGCTCATCAGATGCAGCAAGCCAGAGTACTTTCTTTTGACAACAGCAACTTAAAAACTGACTTCCAGCATCATGTAGTTGACACAGTGTACACCAACCGAATCCATTGCCAAGAGAAAGGAGACCTCTCCCTCTCTGGAGGTAAAGTTCCAGAAAATCTGTACAATCTTATTGAGGAAACATCAGATAGGGATGCCATTGGCGTCTGGTTCAGGCCTGTTCCTTCAAAGTTTGGTGAACATAATGCTTCTTGTTCTGAAGGAAGAGATGAGACAACCTTAGATGACAGAAATGAGCATGCTGTGATTGATTGGCTTAGCTGTTCTCTTTCAGCTGAACCAACAATGGTGGTCTCTGGACTTGAAGCTTTGTGTTCGAACACAGTCAATCTGCTTTCTAGTGAAGTGCAGCATACAAATTCCGAACTCTTTGGTGATACATGCTCTTCTTTTATGAATGGAACTCCTAGTTCACAGTGCAAAGTTGAGGAAGCTACTAGCTCCCTTAATCTTCTTGGAGAAGACCATTCAAAATGTCAATACGATAAAGCATGCAATGATCATGCTGTGATTGATTGGCTAAGCTGTTCTCTTTCAGCTGAACCAACAATGGTGGTCTCCGGACTTGAAGCCTTGTGTTCAAACACAGTCAATCTGCTTTCTAGTGAAGTGCAGCATACAAATTCCGAATTCATTGGTGATACATGCTCTTCTTTTATAAATGGAACTCCTACTTCACAGGGCAAAGTTGAGGAAGGTACTAGCTCCCTCAATCTTCTTGGAGAAGACCATTCAAAATGTCAATACGATAAAGCATGCAGTGAGGATAGTCTCTGCTTTTCCCAAGATTTTGATACCTGTCCGAATGATTTATGTGATGATGAGTGGTCCAGTGCTCAGAATATCTTTCGTCTGCATGACCCTGACTTTATGTATGATGAGTCAAATAGCCTAGTGATTGATCTGGAGGAGAATTTTGCCATCTGTGATTCAAATCCTTCAGGTAAATATTTTGACCGAGGCTCTACACAGGTTCATCTATTTTGGCCCGACCTACATGATGCAAAACAAGAGCACCACACAATCTTCCCAGGGTTTGAGGATTTCTCCTAAAGCAAGGCTATATCTAATTTGTTGATCCTTGTAATTAATGGGTTACTTGGTAATTATATGTAACTGCTTGTGTATATTTAACAGTTGGAGGCACTTTTTGAGAATTTATCTACATGGGAAGCAAATGAAGGTCATAATTGTGAATAAATGCTTGAGATACTTCGAAAGAGCTCCACATTTCTGCTTTTTTGTAGTAGTTTATTTGGTTGCTTATCTCAGTAAGGAGTGTGTTATGGTGCATGAATGTCTGATGCTGTCGAGTGCGATAACATGCTAACGTGGATAGAATACCGAGGGGTCTGTCGATGTGGGCATGTGCTTGTTTTGAGTCTGCCATTTGTTAACACATTCCTACCCAGTTTTTGCTGCTTCTATCTAGCCCTCAAATTTACCAAACTGGTTGGTGGCATTGTGATGCTGCCCGGGGTACAATTTTGCAATTTTGGTAATTGTCCAGAGTGGGTTCAAAGTATTTGTCAGTTGTTTGATATGATAGCAGCTGCGTGTCTGCAAGCTGTTCAGTGTGTAGATGAGATTAGACAATGCTTTCAATGCCACCATTGCCATGCACGAGTGATCCACATGATGCCACCATTGCCATGCCAAGGACCCTAAGTGCTCCACATGGTGTGGGACTTGAGTACAAGATCTCTTTGTTGCGTAAATGTCCTTTTTTGAGAGAGAGAGAGAGAGGAGTTGACAATGGACTAGAGACCAAACGTAGTACAACAATGACGAAGGTATGTAGTGGGAGATGCCTAAAGCTAATGCAGTGAGGATGGAGCCAAAGTACAATATTACATGAAGCTCATGAGTTTTGAATTGGTGCTTTTATACTTAGGAATTTTGCATTTATTATCGCTAAGTTATTTTACCGTAGAGAAATGATGCCTTTTCCTTTTTGGTTCTTTATAAATGAAATCTCTCTTTTTATGTTTTAAGGTATAAGAGACGATGATCTCCTCTCTTCATTTTGGGTAGTTGAGGTGAAAAGCACAATTTTCACCAACACTCACAATAACACTGGCTTTCCCATGTTGCCCTTGCACTAATGACAGTATTAAACGTCCCTCAGAGCCAATCAGCATGGGGACATAACATGCCTCTCCAAAATGGAGTTGCTCGATTAAAGGAGTTTGCATATCCATTAATAATAGTATGTAGAAGTGAATGATAGTATATGAAGCAAAATATAAGAAGAAAGAGAATAAAGGGATCTTCAAAACTACCAAAAATCCATTTAGAGGAAGTTTTTTTCCTCCATGATGGGAGGGTAAAGAATATTCACTTTTTCTAAGAGCTTGTGAATACCACCCTTGGCATTGATGCTCATCCATGCCTAACAAAGGAAAAAAACCTCACCACACACTCCCTTATTTGAAAATAAAGGGACATAGATGTTCTCTGCAAACATGGAAGATATTGTGTTGACAATGGTTTAGCGCATCTCCATAGCTACAGAAGCATGCGACATAGTGCATAGCTAATACAAGACCACACATTTATCAAGGATTTAGAATCTCAAGAATTAGAGAAGACAAATAAAGGTGAAGTGGTGGAATTGTTTCTTAGGATGGAGTAGGAGCTTTCTTGCACTCCATCATATAGCATGGAGATCATCGGAGCATCAAAATCTTGAGTAGCCTTGTGGGCTTCCTTGGATTATAGCCCACACCATTTCTAAAATTGAATTATAAAGTGAAAGACACAAATCTTGTGCTACACCACTTAAGGGTAAGCTATTTCTACATGGGTTAAAGGGTTAAATATTAATAGTGATGAATGTGTAATAAACAGGTGTTAGATGGTTGCGTAAACTGGCACCAAATAACTTAGTATTCTAGGTTTAAAATAAAGCGGTTCTAGTGTGTGTGAACAATTGCTAGTGTGCGGGTTCTTTTGTGTGTAGGAACATGTGGCATATGTGGTGGTAGAATATGTACATACCTTGTAAGGGGGTTTGTAAAGGGGTAAAAGGGCCATCATTATAATGTTGTGAGTACGTTCACATGGCCTCTTGCTTAATCACTCTTGTTAAACCCTTATGATTAACTTCTAATCCCAACATCTAGCATCAAAGCTAGCCTGTCACCTCTCCCCTTCTTTTCCCTACTGTCCTTCCACTTTTGTGCATGCGACTCCAGTCCGCCTCTAGTTGCGCCTCTACTGCCAGTTTTCGCCACGTTGATAGTTTTTTTGTCCATAGAAAAATCCCCAAATGATATGTCCACCCTACCCCAAATTCTCTCTTCTAACATAGGTGGGATAGGCAACATTGATGGCATATACATCCAGGTTCTTGCCCAACCCCTCCTTTGCTAATGCATTTGCAGCTTGATTCTGCTCTCTCTTCACATGCAGTATCTGTACTTCCTGGAACCTGGGTAGCATCCTCTTTATTTGAAAATTCCATTTCTTTAATTTAGGATTCTTTGCTTTCCAAATAGCCTGCAGATGTCTAATGATCAACAAGCTATCTCCCTTGACGATAAGCCTTATGATTCCCCTCTTGATACATTGTTGCAGACCATACTCCAAGGTAGCATACTCAGCCTCATTGCTGGTCTGCACCTGTAATTTAATTCCTTCTTTAAATACTTCCTTGACTTTTGGGTTCAACAAGACTACCCCTCCATTGGCCACACCTGAGCTTCTCTTGAAAGCCCCATCAAGAAACATAGTCTAAGCATCTGACAGCGGGTCCTTCCATTTGGGCACCTTCTTCTTTGCCACCACTGTCTCTTCCTTCAACACTACTGGATTCTTCCTATATGTCAGAATGTCAACTAGTGTAGCCCTAGTGCTGTCCTCCACCATGCAAGTAAACTGAAACTCCTGTAATTCAATCAACCACTTGGACAACCTCCTAGAAGGAATGTCAGACTGGATCAGATGAGGAAGCAAAGAATAGTGAGTAAGAATAGTAAAGGGCTTTGGGAGTAAGTAGGATCTAAACTTCCTCAAAGCAAACACTACAACCACCATCACATGTTTTACCTTAGAATAATCTCTCTCCCCTTGAGTTTTTGTTTTGCTGACAAAATATATAGGCCTCATGTAATAGTGTTCTTTCCTCTACTTCAAAACAGTACTGCTCCCACAGAATCCTCACCCACACTAGGGTTTACAAAAAATTCCCTGCTCCAGTCAGGAGACATGACTACTAGCAAAGTACTTAAGATCTCCTTCATCTGCATAAAGGCCTCTTCCTCTTTGTCTTGCCAATTGAAAGGATCCCTTTGGGATGCCTACTGTAGTGGTTATAAAGCTTGAGACAAAAGAAAGATAAACCTAGCCATATATCTTACCTTGTGGTGGGTAAAAGTCAGCAATTGCTTCACATCTTGAGGAGCTTTCAATAAAAGCAAAGCTTTCACTCTTTTAGGATCTACTTCAATCCCATTCTGTGAAACCACATGACACAGTGAATCCATCTTCCACTGTATATACAAAAATCATCAATGAACACTCTGATAAAGAACCCTAGATAGGGCTCAAATACTAAATTCATAAACCTTGGAAAGGTTGCAGGGGTATTTGTTAGCCCAAAAGGCATAACCCTGAGCAAAACACCCCCAGGGGGTAATAAAGGTGGTTTTCCTCTAGTCCTCTAGGGCAATCGAGATCTAAAAGTATCCTGAGACATACACTATATCTTTCTCATGTCCAGCCACACTATCCAGATCTCATCTTGAAAAGTGTTATGTGAATATATTTTAAGCCCTCTTAAAAATATTATTCTACCCTCTTAGATAATTTGGGGACGCTTGGGGTCTCCAATGTTTGTTTCAGTTGGTTTGTATGTAGGGGTGATTCTTGGGTTACTTGCACCTGGCAAACATGTGTGTAAAGATGGTTTATATGCTTATGGAATATTTATTTCACCAATTTATTGTTGGTTATTTTATAGGTGAAGAGAATTCCGAGGATTGAAGAGAAGTCGCACAAATTTATTACTTGGCACACACCATTTTTGTAAACAAGCTTTGTATATACATGTGCTAGCTTGTGCACATTTTGATTTATTTTGAAAAAGCCATAGTTTATGAAGCATAGACTTGAATTTTAATATTTGGTAAAGCATGATATGCTTTAAAGCCAAGCCTCAATTTATGGGCACTCTATTTTTGAAGATAAGAGAGTGTCGTGCAAGAAAAGCATGCTTTTTGTATTTTTGGAGGCTATGGCCTAAATTGGAATAAAGTATCTCATAAATACTCGTGTGGGGAGAAAATAGGCCATACACACATGAGGGGGAATGATTGCACCCAATCTTGGAGTCTAGCTTTTGTGAGCTAAGTATTTTTATTTGTTTTTGAATATATTAATCATGATCATGTGGTGTTTGATGAATTGTTTGAATTTAAATCAATTCTTGCAAATTTATTTAAATTCTATCTTCCTAGAAATTTAGATCAATGTCATTGGTAAAGGTGGTAAAGGTTAGTAAAGGTTAGTGGTAAAGGTGGTAAATGTTAACAGAAGGGTGGTAAGGGTGGTAAAGGTGGTAAAGGTTAACAGAAGGGTGGCAAACCACTTGCAGAAAACCATGAAACCACTATATAATTGAAAAGCGGTTTTCCAGATTCTTGATCTCATCCTAATCCGTCTGTATGGATGAAATCTATAATTGATAGGGAATCCGGTTTAGCTTTTGGATTGCTAAACCACTGTTGGAGGGAGAAATCTATAATGGACGATGTTTGTGTCTCCATAAGTCAATTTGTGAGAAATTTACAGACTGGAGGGTTTTTAGAAAAATACGTTTAGTTAATTTTTTTTTCTTTCTTCCTTTCCTTTCTATCCACGGTGATGGGACTGGCAAAGAGCCTCCAAGAATATATATTTTCTCTTCTTCAATAATCAAGCCGCGCTGTGCGAATTACTCCAGGGAGGAGAAGGAGTCGACTTAAAGTGTAGCGATAAATAAGCTTTATAAAACAAGCTTTATATATATATATATATATATATATATATATATATATATATATATATATAAATCCACTTTACTTCTTTTTTTTGAGGGCTAAATCCAAGGAGAGAAACTCCATTGTTTTTCTTAAAGCAAGCTTTGCAATTAAACTTTGCCAATAAGCTTTAAAAACTTATAAAGCCTATCCTTAAAATACAATTTAAGAGAACTCATCACTCCCCACAAAAGGCAACAATTCAAAAAAAATCAAAAATTTCAAATCTTTTAGAGGACTGAATTGAGCCAATTATTTCGTGACTAATTCAAAGATTAAATTGTTCGTCTTAATTTAGTTGCAATGGCTACTTTACCCATTCCACCCACCACGGTACAAGAACAAATCTTAGCACTTCAAGAACAAATTGCTAGTGAACGAGAACTCCAACGCAAATTAGAGCGTCAAGTCAAGTGTACCAAATGCAACGCAATGCTTCTAATTCTTTTGACTCAGACGAGGAGGAAAGTGACCATGTTAGACACACTGTTAAAGCTACATTCATGCTCAAAATTCTAAGAAAGGTTCACAAATCAGTAGAAAGGCATTCACTTTCCAAAATTATGATGGCAAGTAGGATGCACGAGTCCTCATTGCTTGGATTAGCCAACTAGATGACTATTTCTCTGGCGAGAAGTTCTCAAAAAAGGATAAAATTAAATGTGCTTGTAATCACTTGATCGAAAGTGCGGCTTTATGGTAGAATGTGATTAAGCAAGGTAAACAGTGACCTTCAACATGGAAAGAGTTTTAGGAACTCTTAAAGAAACATTTTCTACTATTGCAGTACAAAGCTAAAATGGGACACTCTACTCCAGATTGATAAAGAGAATGTCCAAGCTTATATTGACAAATTTTGGGATATTCTTTTACAAGTTCAAGTAATTGAAAAAGTCTAAGGAAAAAGAGCAACGAAGAAAATTCATTGTAGGACTTAAGTCTACCATTAGGACTGACGTTGACATGTTTCATCCACATGACCTTAGCACTGCTATGGACCTCGCCTTAAATTCAGAACGTAAAACAACTATATCTAGAGATTTCAAGATGCAGGATAAATCTTTTACAAAATCTACAAAATCTTCTTCCCTTCTAGTACTTTTGATAAATCCAGGATGCAAAAGGGTAAAGATATGGATAAAGGAGGTACTCGAAAGGACGACAACAACAAACCTTCGAATAGACAACCAAAGAATCGAGTCTTCAGATGCTACAATTATCATAAGGAAGGACACCTTGCGCAAGATTGTCCTGACAAAAAGACGAATTCCATGTTGGATAGGTGTCATCTCCAGATGGTGTCACACTAGTGGCACACTCTTTAGCCTCTAGGCATTTTTGGGATTTATAGTATTCATTTCCATTTTTTCCTATTTACACACTTTTTGGGTGGAGGAACTTTCCTATATATATGAGGCATTGTAGTTCATTTCTAATGAAGTTGGCTAGTGGTTCATTGATGAGTTCTTGAGTACATTGTCTCTTCTCTCATCTCTTCTTTCTCACATGGTATCAGAGCAAGGTGGTGGCGCACATAGAGCCTCCTTATCCTTCTTCCTCTCTACCTCTAGTCCTCTTCAACAACCCCGCTTTCAATTGTATTTTTTCATTCGTGATTATCTGCTAAACGGATGCGTTTTTGAGGATTGTGCCCGCGTGAACCTACTGGAATCATCGTGGTCTACAACTTTGCAAAAGAAAGTTTTCGCAAATTCCTCACTGTTTTTGAGTTATTCTTCGCAGACTGCTTGCATGCAGAATTTCTGCTTGCGTTTTTTGTAGAAGCCCTTACATGCTTGATTATCTGCTAAACGGATGCGTTTTTGAGGATTGTGCCCGCGAGACCTACTGGAATCATTGTGGTCTACAACTTTATATAGGAAAGTGTTCGCAAATTCCTCACCGTTTTTGAGTTATTCTTCGCAGACTGCCTGCATGCAGAATTTCTGCTTGCGTTTTTTGTAGAAGCCCTTACTCATCATCCTTGCACTCATTCAATGATACAAGAGGCTTGAAACCAGCCCCTTACCATCCTCTACAAGTGTGCTTTTAAAGCACTTCAATCCGACTCCTACAACTCTACTTGCGTGGTGAAAACATTGCCACTAGTTTTCCCTACATGCGGTAGCGTTTTTTTGGAGGCTTCTTGTGGAGAGATTTCTTGGCAGCGTTTTCATCATCAACTTCAGCCCTCTTCATGGTGTTTTGAGGTACATATTCATCCTCTTTTCTACACCTTTCTACCGACTGAAAATTCCACTTTGCTACACACTTTGTGTTTGCGTTTTTGTGGACAATCAACTCCTCCATACTCCTTCTACCTAAGGCTACATTCTCAGCCCTCTTTTGGTGGTTTCTATGGAGTCTATTGGTTCATATATTGGCTGCGTTTTCACACTTTGTGCATATTTTGGAGATACTTCCTTGGTGGATAGCCCATCTATTGGCTGCGTTTTTTGGAGGTACGACACTTCTTCCCTTGTGTTTTCACACCCTCCACTCCCTATGGGATCTCGTAAGTCCTCTACTCCAAAAGACAAAGACAAACTTGAAGATACTATGGATCCTACATCTCCTACGACGGTTGGACCGGCAACTACTACAACGGAAGTTGGTGCAATTCCTTCTTCGGTAGGTGCTTCTACTTTCTCTTTTCCGTCGTATCCATTACCTTCTACGGATCCATACACTCTTTCTTCTTTGTCCTTTATGCCTTCCTATCCACATACTTCTATGCCCTCTATGGTATATCCCCCTACATCATCTATGCCTTTTATGGCAACTTCATCTACTATGATTCCTCCTTCTACTACTTCCACTACTACTCCTCTCCCCACTCAATCATATCAGCCCTTTAACCCATTCACTCAATCTTTGAGCCTTCCAAGTCTTTCCGATTCACAAAAGCTTACCCCAAACAACTACCACACTTGGTCCTTGTTTATGCAACTTCTTTTGGAAAGCGCCGGAGTGTGGTCTATAATCACTTCTCCTCATATGGTGCCTTCTCAATATCAAACCTATATGGATGCACGGGCCAAAGCTTTACTTGTGCATGGCATGTCTACATCGGTTGTGTCTCAATTTCTCTCTACAAGGAGTACGGCTCAACAATTATGGCACGCTATACAAATGCAATATGGAAGACTTTCAACGGTTAAGATGGCTAAGTTGGAAGAAGATTTGGATAAGCTTTCTATCTCCGAATCTGACAACATAGTGGAGAAGCTTGGAGAATTCAATCGAATCAAGCGGCAACTTGAAGAGTTTGGTACATTGGTAAGCAATCCGGTCCACAAGCTACTTGGTAAATTGCCTTCTTCTTTTGAATCGTTCAAAGATAACATCTTTCTTCGAGTTCCTTTCCCTTCCTTTGAAGAGACTATGGGTCTTCTTCATGATAAGTGCCTTACTCGCAAGCAAAACAAAAAGGACTCGGCTTTTGTAAGCCAAGGTAAGGGCAAAGGCAAAGGCAAGGGGCAAAGGCAAGGGGAATGATCAACGCAAAGGCTCTAATTCCAATGCTAAAGATTCTTTAACCAAAGGCGACAAGGACAAATCAAAGGATTCTTCCAAGGAGTGCACTTTCTGTGGTCGTAGTGGCCATACGGAGGATCGTTGTTTTGATAAGAAGGCGGCATCCAAGAAGGTAAAAGCTGAACTTGAATCCAAATCTAAGGGTTCTTCTACATCAATATCTTCTCACGGCAAAATCATTGATAGAGAGTCACTTTCTTGTGTGGCACATGGTTCTCAAAATGCTGGGCCTTATCATATAAGCTCTTTTATAGCACAGTTGCCACCACATGAGTCTTATCTTCATCAATTATTTGCTTCTCCTAAAGCACTTGTTTCTAATGAAGATAGTGATCTATGGCATTTTCGCTTTAGCCATGTTCCTCTTGCTACTTTTTGCAACATCTTGTCTCAAATGACATGGTTACAGGTCTACCAAAGCTTCAGAAACCTCGCCATCATATTTGTTCTTCTTGTGCTCAAGGAAAGCAACATCGGGCTCCTTTTCCAGAGGAGGCTACTCATAGGGCCACACGCATACTTGAGGTTATTCATGCTGATCTTGCAGGACCTATGGAAGTACAATCGCTTGGTGGATCCAAGTATTATATGCTTCTTGTGGATGACTTCTCTCGCAAATCATGGGTTTATTTCTTACTCTCTCTCAAATTTTGAATCACCTTGGATGTTCATCTACTCCGACACTCACCTACTCAGATTCACAGAGTGCTATTGCTTTAGCCAAAAATCCAGTTATTCGAGGACGATCCAAACACATTGATGTTCATTTTCATTTTGTTCGTGATTGGATTTCTGAAGGTCGCTTTCAGCTTGAGTATTGTCCTACCAAAGATAATGTTGCTGATTTGTTTACTAAGCCTCTTCCTCGACCTCCCTTGGATTATCTTCTTTAGCGCGTTGGCGTTGGTCCTCCCATCTGGACCTGAAGAGGAGGTGTTGGATAGGTGTCATCTCCAGATGGTGTCACACTAGTGGCACACTCTTTAGCCTCTAGGCATTTTTGGGATTTATAGTATTCATTTCCATTTTTTCCTATTTACACACTTTTTGGGTGGAGGAAAGGGTGGAGGAACTTTCCTATATATATGAGGCATTGTAGTTCATTTCTAATGAAGTTGGCTAGTGGTTCATTGATGAGTTCTTGAGTACATTGTCTCTTCTCTCATCTCTTCTTTCTCACATTCCACATCGATTGCTCGACTCAACGTTATTGAAGAAGATGACGAAGATTCTTTCAAGCAAGAGGGTAACTCTGATCTCGGCTATTTAGATCAAGGTAAGTCTTCAATTCATGCTTTATTGAAAATTCAAGGGAAAATAAAAGAAAAATTAATTTCTATATTGCATGATGATGGTAGTTCGCATGATTTTATTTCTCAGAAAGCATTGAAAGCACTTAACCTAGATGCATCGTACTCTAATTACAAAGTAAAAGCACCATTTCAAGGCATGAAGTACAACTGCACCAAGGAGGTTAAACATTTAGAATTACAGATGGGTTCACTAAAAGAAAAGAGAACATTCTTAGTGGCACCTTTACAAGGTGTGGATGTCATTTTAGGTATGCCATGGAGACATGAGCATAACCCCCATATTGATTATGACACCCATACCATATGGTTAATAAAAGATGACCAAGACATTTATCTTCAATGCCAAAACAAAGGTAAATTAGGCCCATTTTTGACTCATACTCAAGCAAAAAGAGCCGTACAAAAAAAGAAGAAATTTTTGATTTTTGTCAACCAGCTTACTGCCCAGAATGACTCCAAATCAAATATGTCTCATGACCCTTTCGTCTCTAAATTTTCTAATTGCTTCATAGATAATTTACCACCTGGCTTACCAAGACCTCATCCAGAAGACCATAAAATTGAAATAATTCCTGGTAGCTCACCGCCATGTAAAGCTCCTTATAGAGTTAACATGCTTGAGCAAAAGGAGATTTAAAGGCAAATCAAAGAACTATTAGATAAATAATTGACTCGACCCAGTAGTTCTCCATTTGGTGCTCTAGTTCTTCTCGTTAAAAAGAAGAATGGTACATATCGATTATGTATTGATTATCATGCACTAAACAAAATTACTGTTAAGAATCGATATTAAATACCTCGAGTGGATGACTTGCTAGACAAACTTAAAGGAGTCCAAGTATTTAGCAAGATCGACCTAAAGTCCGGTTATCATCAGATTTGAATGGACGAAGGAGATATCTACAAAACTATCTTCAGGACCCAAACTGGCCATTATGAGTTTTTAGTTATGCCATTCGGTTTGACTAATGCTCCAACTACTTTCAACACAATGATGAACATGATATTCTTGAAATATTAAAATTTTGTTGTAGGGTTTTTCGATGATATCTTAGTTTTTAGTAAGAATCATCAAGAGCATGAACAACATTTAGAAAAAGTATTCTCACTTCTTCAAGAGAATCAACTCTATGTCAATTTTAAAAAGAGCAAATTCTTTCAAGAAGAAATTGAATATCTAGGACATATTGTCTCTGCTGATGGTATTAGAGTAGATCCTAAAAAGATCGAAAGCATTACGAATTGGCCTAGACCATGTGATATTCACGAACTCCGATCTTTTCGTGGATTATGTAGCTACTACAGGAAGTTCGTTAGAAATTTTGTATATATTGCACATCCTTTGACTGAACTTCTTAAGAAAGCTAGACATTTTGATTGGACTAGTCGAGAGGATCATTCCTTCACTGAACTTAAGAAAGCATTGACCCATGCACTAGTTCTTACATTACCAGATTTTCAACGACCATTCTTCGTTGTAGTTACTGATGCTAGTGGACAAGGCTTTGGTGTTGTTCTTATGCAAGACGGACATCCAAATGCTTATGAAAGTCATAAGCTTAAACCAGCCGAAAGAAATTATAGTACATATGACAAAGAATTAGCGGATTGCCAAAAGTCATTGTTTCTGACAGAGATTCAAGATTTTGTAGTAACTTTTGGATCACATTATTCTCCAACTTAGGCACTAAAGTAGATTTCTCAACAGCTTTCCATCCGAAAACAAATGGAAAAACTGAGGTTACTAATAACTCTATCTTAGATCTACTCAGAGCCTATGTTGCCCAACAACCTAACTCATGGGAAAAGTACATTCATCTTCTCCAATTTGCTTACAATAATACTCCTCATTCAGCTACTACTGGTCGAGCACCTTTCGAAACAGTGTATGGAAAACTTTTGCCTATTTTGGCAACTAGACTTTCTCACAAAATCAAAGCTACTGATCAATTCGCTATTGATTTTACTACCATTCTAAATGAGATAAAACATTCTATTGTTCATGCTCAAGAAAAGTATGTTAAGCAAGAAAATCATAAACGTAAAGCTATATCTTTTGAACTTGGAGACTATGTACATTTGAAAATTGAAAAGCGTAGACTTAAAAGTGTTGACAAATTCCCAGCTGTTAAGCTTGCACCAAGATTTTATGGACCTTTTAAAGTGATCCACAAAATTAATAATGTTGCATATAAACTTGAATTACCTTCTCATTGGCATATTTATAATTCATTTCATGTTAGCTTATTAAAACCTTTCAAAGGACCACTTCCCACTCATCCAAGTATATGAAGAACCACCTCTTATTGAAGGAGACCAAGAAATTTTACTCTAAGATACTATCATTGACCATCAAATTACACCAACTTGTACTGGAATCCAATATAGCAAATATTTAATAACTTTCAAAAATCATCCTCGTGAAGATGCAAGATGGGTGCCTGAGAAATATTTTTGTGCTTTCCCTGAAATCCTCTATTATTTTCAACAAACCAGTAATTGAGGGCAATTGCAAACTCAAGCAAGAGGAAATGTTATGGAAATATATTTTAAGCCCTCTTAAAAATATTATTCTATCCTCTTAGATAATTCCGGGATGCTTGGATTATCTTTGCATCATGCCAAATTATGTTAATATCATGGGTGATACCATTATAAGTATTAATACGTTTGGTGGATATTGACGTATGCTTGGGGTCTCCAATGTTTGTTTCAATTGGTTCGTATGTAGGGGTGATTCCTGGGTTACTTACGCTTGGCAAGCATGTGTGTGATGATGGTTTCTATGCTTATGGAATATTTATTTCACCAATTTATTGTTGGTTATTTTATAGGTGAAGAGGATTCCGAGGATTGAAGAGAAGTCGCACAAATTTATTACTTGGCACACCATTTTTGTAAATAAGCTTTGTATATACATGTGCTAGCTTGTGCACATTTTGATTTATTTTGAAAAAGCCATAGTTTATCAAGCATAGACTTGATCTTTAATATTTGGTAAAGCGTGATATGCTTTAAACCCAAGCCTCAATTTATGGGCACTCTATTTTTGAAGATAAGAGAGTGTCGTGCAAGAAAAGCACTCTTTTTGTATTTGTTGGAGGCTATGGCCTAAATTGGAATAAAGTATCTCGTAAATACTCATGTGTGGGGAGAAAATAGGCCATATACACATGAGGGGGGATGATTGCACCCAATCTTGGAGTCGAGCTTTTATGAGCTAAGTATTTTTATTTGTTTTTGAATATATTGATCATGTGGTGTTTGATGAATTGTTTGAATTTAAATAAATTCTTGTAAATTTATTTAAATTCTATCTCCCTAGAAATTTAGATCCGTGAAAAAAAGGCAGTGGGTAATGATCTCTTTTGGTGGTCACTACATTTAGAGGTTTAAAATCAACACAGACTCTCCATTTTCCATTTTTCTTCGGGGTTATCACTACTGGTGCCTTGTTGGCCATAGTTTAAGTGTGTCAGTTTCTCTCATAACGCAATATACTCTCCCATTCTACAATAAAGTCTTACTCTTGTGCCAATCCTCTCTCTAATCTTCCTCTCTAACACATGCTAGTGAGCTTGTATGAGCGTTGTGATGTGAGAGGAGGGACGAGTAGTCTAACGTGTCAACGGCGACAGTGTGATGTTTCTCGCACGAGAGACGATGATGGAAACTGCTACTCAAGGAAGTGTGGAGCTTGGAGACCTTAAGGGTTAGGAGCTCGGCCATTGGAAAGATCCCCAGATATTTGTAGCTTGTCAAGGAAATATTTTGTGATTGTGTTTCTAGGAGAGGCCGAAGTGGGCAATAACATTATTGATGGTGTTGATGTTGTCAGAGGCCGCTCCAATTGGGAATGTAGAGAATAAAAAAAAATATAAAGCCAAATCTTGGGGGGCGTAATAGGCTCCCCTATCTAGAAATAAGAGAAGCATTTTCCTTGAAAAAAGTAGCGTAGTTTTCTCAAAAAGAGACTTTTCTAATTGGAAATAGGGAAAATTTATTGCTAATCAATGTACTTGGGAAAAAATCCCTCGTGCTTTTCCAAAAAATCTAAGACATTTATTTTGGAAAAAGAGCCCACATGTTTTACAAAAAATCTAAATGTATTTTGAGAAAAGAGCCCTTGTGCTTTCAAAAAAGAGCTTCATTAATATTTAAAGAAAATATATATTGAAAAAGAAAAAGAGCTTTGTTGCTAGTTAAACCAGGCTATGTATTTTTGGAAAATGAGTAAAGAAGATGTTTTATTCTCATGACGTTTTTAAAATTAATGTCATGAGTATAAAAAATGACATTTTTACTCATTTTTTGAAAATGAGTAAAGAAGTTGTTTTATACTCATGACATTTTTTAAAAATTTGTTTTATGAGTCGGGATTTACTAGGCATAAAATGTGTCACGTTTTATACTCACGTGAGTTTTTTAAAATGTATGCCAATGTATATATATATACCATGACTGCCAAAAAAATTTGTCACGATTATACTCATCTGAGTTTTAAAAAACTTGTGCCAATGTATATATATACCATGACTGTCAGCGTTTGGATTTTATTTATAGTATACGCTCAAGGGCCTTGGCCTAATTTCACTAAATTTTGCAAACTACTAACATCCATACTCTATATGGGAGATCAAGTCGTAATAAATATTCATTCTACTCATTGTGTTGGTGGATACGGTACATCATTTTTTAATTCTAATGTCTTTTTTGGCTTATGGGGCACTTTAATCTGTGTGTTTGATCCACTTCACTCTATGGATAACTTGTCATATGCGAAGAGAGTGTCATAGAGAGTCTTGGAGGTATCCTCTCTTTTCACATGGTGGGTCATCTAGTCCTAAAGATAATATGGGTAATTTACCGTGCAAAGAGAAGGCCCATGTTTCTCTTAAAATTCTTCTTTTTGGATGGTGAGACACCTTCAACAAAGAGATACTAATAATATATAATATTTGTTTGAAATGCAAGTGCTTCACATGATGTAGTCCGTGGATGTTGAAGAGTTAATTGAAGAAGAGACTTCTGGGGAGAAGCTATTCGGTTTTCTTTACAAAGTTGGGACATATTAAAGATTTACATCTATCAAAGAAATATTCAATCCCAAGATTAACCTTACCAATATAATATCGAGAACTTTTGATTACTACAAAGGCCTCTTTTTGGAATTTCACAGGATTACATATGGTCATTCGTTGGTTATTGAATCTAAGGAATATGTGAACATTAGTGATCTTGTGTCAACTACCAATGAGAAGTCAAGACTCACAAAAAGATATGTTTCCCTGGTAGAGGATATTAAGTGCACATAGATATGTACTACACATGGAGTCAGAAGGTGCCAGTTTCTATTAGAGGATGTTGCACTAATGTGCTACATATACTTAAAAGTTGACACAGATGACAACAATGATAGTAATAAAGGCCCCAACATGCTGCTAATATAGTATTAGAGATGCAATAGAAGATGAGAAGATAGAGAACCCTCTGGAGCTCAAAGTTGAGGTAGAGCTCAATAAAGAACTTGAAATTGTAGAACTCAAAGCAAGCATAGTAATTAAGGAGGAGAATGTCAGTAGAAAGAAAATAGAAAGACCAGTGAGCTTGCCATACTTACAATCATTTAGTATCAACGACAAGGACTTTGTCTTGCTATCAGATATAGAAATGATATTCTCCTCTAGGGAAGATTATTGTATTGCTACTATTGCGCAGGTGACTAAAGATGAGGAAGATTGGGTGGATTTTAAGACCAAATTCTCTTTTTGGGACATAGATACAAAAAATTATGTTGGTGTATCTACGGTCCTCATTATCTTATTCTAAAGAAGCAACACATTTTGCATGGTTGGGCAACCTCATTCTACCAAGCAAAGAGATGGCCAAGGGGTTCTTGGACACCTTTGTTTTACATGGAGAGGCTTACATAGAAGGTGCTCTACTATATGAAGAGGAAGTGTTAGGTCCCTTAGATGCCTCCTATCATGTAGAGGGTGCTCTTTGACCCACGGTAGGGAAGGTGCTCTAGCATGCGAAGAGATAACATTGGGGCCCCTTGGATGCTTTCTTATCGCACCTTCAATTTTTTTAATTTCATAAATTTCAAAATTAAATCTGATCTAATGAATTTTTATTTTCTCTAGCTTGAGATTGAAGATGCTAATGGGTTTCTTGGACAAGAGCTGGTGCAAACCGAGGAGGAAGAATTAGTAATGAGTCTCAGCTTGGTTATTATATATTGGTAAAATATACAAAGAAGTCCTTGATATTATATTGGTAAAATAAATAAAGAAGTCCTTGCCATTTTTTTCTTATAAATACTTCGATAGCCTTGAGGTTGCATTAGTAGCACTTAAGGTAGCTACAAGGTATCTACATTAGTCTATTGTCCCCTTAAATATATGAAAGAGTACTTGTAGAGGAATATGAAGGTATTGGGATTTTTTGGTATGCACTTGGGATTTGGGCTATGAGATCATCTTATTTTTCAAATTACACCACACATGCTTTAATGGTTGTGGTAAGATGGATATAGATTTCCAGGCACTTTTGATAAAACACATATTGAATATCCTAACATAAGTTCTGAGGATATCACTGAGCTCCAAGATTTTATGAAACTCCAGAAACCTAGCCACCCACCCCCAGTTCAGGTCATGGTCATCACCCACTACATGGTAAGAAATTTTTTTAACTTGTATAAAATAATATCTAAAATTACGTTAGTTTTTCTTAAAGTATAAAAGTGCTTACGATATGGACTTTACTTTGCAACACATTTTGGAGGCTCATGAACCTTTTCCAAGGAGGGAAGTTTAGCAATATGGTCTACTCAAGGCGGCATGGAACGATTTCATTGGCAAGCCCGACGTGGTTCGTTTATTTCCCAAAATACATCTTCATGAAAAGCTATGACCAATAACTCTTATGCTTGTGGTTTACAAACTGGTTACAAAAATGCTGGTTAACTGTTTGAAGAACATCTAATATTGGGGTCTACACCTTGCACAATATGGTTTAATGCCTAGAAGGCGAATAATGGATAACATTGCCAATGCTTACATTGGCATTGAATATGTGAAATATACTCAGCAGGATGTACTCATAATGCAGATAGACATAGAAAAAGCATTTGATATAGTACAATGGCAGTTTATTGCAAATGTTATGGAAAATATGGACTTGGGCCTAAGATGAGAAATATGATTTACTGGCTAAATGAAGGAGGCACTCCTTGATGTATATTACACAAGGGTCTTTCATATATTTGGTCTCTAGGCAAATATTGGGCTTTGGGCCTAAGATGAAAAATATTATTTACTGGCTCTATGAAGGAGGCATTGCTTGATGTATATTACACAAGGGTCTTGCATATATTTGGTCTCTAGGCAAATCAGTGCGACAAGCTTGCCTCCTCAGTGCACTACTCTATGTAATAGCCACTCATCCCATGCTCTTATAAATGGACAGAGAACAAGCTACATGGCATATAGATTTTGGATGTAAATCACTTTGTTAGCCAAGCTTATGTAGATGACTCATTTTTCTTTCCAAGGAATACTCAAGATGATGTTAAAATAATTATGGATTCTCTAGATCTGTTTGGTCTTGTGGCAGGCTTGAAAATTAATTTTGCTAAGCCAAGCTCCCATCGCTTTAAGCATTGTGATTGGCACTCTATTCTTTGGCCGGAGGGCCATAAAATTTCACCAAATTAGACGGTTAGACATCTTGGGTATCCTTTGGGCTGGAATGTCTGCAGCATTCACACAACCCCCACACACCCACACAACCGCCCAAAAAAAAAAAGGGGAAAAAATTCAACTCTCTATATATTTGCACAGGCCAACTTAACTAGTAAACCTGTACTGTCCTCCTACGATTCTAGACAGTATGGCCGATATCCACGACAGAAAGAAGAAGAAAACGAAGAAGGGTAGCAAGCTGAAAGGGCAGTTGGAGACTGGCTCCATCCCGTGGAAAAATGTCACTCCGGAGGACTCCATCGCGCTCCTTGCTGGCTCCAACGAAGGAGGTAAGAGCTTCTGCTCATACATCACGCTAGAAACACCCTTGTTTTATGATACAAAACACCATAGCTTCTTTGCATTGCTCCCTGTATATCCATGGACCCTTGTGCAGAAGCTAATTACCTTACCAAAGCACCATGTAGAAATACCCTTGCATTTTTATATTGAACCCTATGGCCATAGTTGTCAAAACTTGGAATTTGCAAGCTTCCAACCCCCTTCTCTCGTTTTTATGTTGCATGCTTTCGCCCTTGCCAACCCCGTGGAGTTATTTGCATCCCAACTTGGGAGCCAACCTTTCCTAACGCCATTGACAACAAGGCTAGAAAGTGTTCTTTTCCAAGTTGGGAAAGGCCATATTGGTTAGAATGCCTTATCACAATAAGCAACGATGTCCTAGTTGTTGACGAGGATACCGTTGTTGACGAGGATATCAAGAGTGCCGCCATTGGCTTGGTGGTGTACCTTCAACCAACTCTTCCTTGCACTGAAACCTTAACTTGATTCTGTGTCTGTGTGAGGTGCATGTTGACATGGTGCTGGGTCCATTTTCGTTTTCATCTTGTTGTTTTCAATAGGAAAATCCTTGTATTATCATATCAAGTCCTATGACCTTTGTGTATCAACATATCAAAACACCCTGTAGAAAAACCCTTGTATTATCATATATTAGCAAAACATTTTAAAGAGAAACCCTTCTAATATCATAAATTGCCAAAACATCATGTAAGAAACAATGTGTATCACCCCATGGCTTCCGGTATTATTGTATGCAACAGCATGGCTTCCTTTCTAATATTATCACAAACACATGGCTTTTTACAATGTCAAACCCTTTTGCATTTTGCACAGGATTCATGTGCTTGGAAGAAGTCAATGGAGACTTCTATTCACAGCTCAATGGGGATGCCATGGAACCTGCTGTAGAAGAAGAGCATGCTAAGCAGACACATGAGGCAACTCTACCTGATTCCTCTACAAAGCTCAAGGGTGCTAAGAAAAGGAAAAGGACCAATAAGAAGGGGGAAAAAGAAGACAGTACTAGCAGTGGTTTCGATGAAGCATCCACAAACAAAACAAATAGTAAGACAAAGAAGAGAAGAAACGAGCAAGCTATACAGGATGAATTGAATACTTTCAAAGCACAAAAGTGCTCTATGGCACAAACAGGTAAATCAACAGTTAATGCTATTTCCATATTCTTGTCTTAGGTGCAAGCAATTGTACTCCTATTTGAGAATGAGAGTCGATTGTGCTTTTTGTGTTTTCAATCGAGACATCTGGCTGGTCATAACTGTGTTTCACGCTCCATGAATCATTGTGTGCAATGCTACCTAAGCTTACTTAGCTCATGTACGCATCTATGTATGTGTATATATGCATATATGTTTGTGTATGTGTGTTTGCATGTAATTTGCACATTGTATGTATATATGCATGCTTTTATGTATGTATGCATGTATGTGTGCATATGTATCTGTTTATGTATGTGTGTTACTCTCTCTCTCTCTCTCTCTCTCTCTCTCTCTCTCTCTCTCACACACACACACACACACACACACACACACGACATTATTGTGTCTGCATGCTTTTTTGGCACGAGCAAACTTGTTGTAGTAGAAGCAGTAGACTTTGGGATCGAGGAAGGTTACCTTTGTAATCCTAACCATACCCTTATGTCCCCTTGCCCTTCAATTAAGCATTGATCACTTAACTTACCTTGTAAGTTATTTTTGAAGGTATTGGGAGAGTTCTGCACAGTTTAATGGGGTTGCCATGGAACCTTATGGATAAGGAAAATATATCAATTAGTCAGCTGAAGTCCCACCACCTGACTGCTCCATTTGTGGCTGGTAGCCTTCACTATGCTGATGATGAACTTGATAATCTGAAGCTTAATGAGTAGTGTTTGGAATAAAACCTGAACAGTTTATTGCTAGATAATGCGCACATGACGGCAAATCAATTGGTGCATGTGACATCCCATTTGCTTAACTTCGAGCACAGGGAAACATAATTCACCTTTGCTCCATTTCCACCTGGATCATCCCTCCCTGCTTGTGTCCTTAAATCTTTTGTTGGGTTCTCGAATGGTTCTATATGATGGCAAAGGACACAACAACCCAATCATCACAAAACTTACTGAGATCTGTTTTCTACATCATGTGGCTCTAGCTTCCGAAAATCTGACTATCCAAATCGACAAAACAGAGGAGTTTTTTTCCTCCCTGAGGTCAAACTGGTTACTATAGGCACTGCACTTTAGGTTCTACTTTCAGCTGTGGTTTCTGCTTTGCCAACTTCACTGGAATCGCTGACACAGGACACATTGTGGGCCTTCTGGCCCTTCTGATTCGTGCCTATCTGGCCTCTAATCTTGCAGACCATGTCCACTCATGCTTGGACTTCACTCCATTGGAGGATGAAGTGAGTAGCTGTATGGAGATCCCAAGACAAGGCGACCAAGTATGAACACCCCTCTATGGGGCTCTGTGGTGCTAGCAGACCAGCAGGACAGCCAACCAGCCTGCCCCAAAACAGTCGACCAGTGTCAAAATACGCAGCGGAAATGATAACCAAACTTGGGTCCACAAGAGCAAGTAGAGTGCAGAAAATAGACACCACAAGAGACACTGAGAGATAGGCGTGTAAACTCTTCTCTATACACAAGATCCCGTACAAGACTGGGTGAGGAGCATGGGGCCTATTTATATGCAGTCGGCCACAGTGCTTGATGGCTCTCCACGACTGCATAAAGCAGTCGGCCAGCAGAATATCTCCACGACTGTATAAGAACAGGTCGGCCAGCATAAAAGCCTCCACGACTGTATCATAGGCAGTCGGCCAGCCACCAGGAGCACATGAGGTGCAGTCGGCCAGCACCATGGGCTCCTGCCAACATGTGGCATCCATCCACACCATGAAAAAATGGGGAAAAAATACGGGGAGTGAGGAAAAATGATAAAACACCTATACAGGGCGGGCACACCCACAACAGAGGCCCTGGTGTCTGATTAAGACAGGAGATGACTTCTAACACCCCCTCTCAGCTCCTGGCTGTGCAATCAACCCAAGGGAGCTGGAGTGCCGCCTGAGCGTAGCCTGAGGTAGAGACTTCGTGAAGAGGTCCGCCGCATTGTCCTCCGTCGAACAATAAAGTAGCAAGATGTCACCAGCCAAGATCTTCTCACGTACAAAGTGATACTGTATCTCTATGTGCTTGGTCCGGGCATGGAAGACCGGGTTCCGAGCAATAGCTATACAACTCTGGTTATCGCATTGGATGACTGTGGGCTCCTTGTGTGGAAACCCAATCTCGCCTAGCCGCCTCCGCAGCCACACAACCTCACAAGCAGCACCACAAGCAGCCCGGTACTCTGCCTCTGTCGAAGAGAGGGCAATAGTTGGTTGCCTCTTGCTGCTCCAAGAAACTACTCCTGAGCGGAGAGTAAAACTGTATCCTGAAGTAGATCTCCTCGTGTCTAGATCTCCTCCCCAATCTGAGTCACTCCAACCTTGGAGTCTGACTCCATCCCCTCCTGTGTAAAAGAGTCCTAGATCCTTCGTACTCTGCAGATACCGCAAGATCGGCAATCTTGCGTCCCAATGAGACTTCAATGGCGTCTGCATGAAAGAGCTCAATAGCCCCACGGAGAAGCTCAAGTCCAATCTGGTGTTCAGCAACCAGATCAATGAACCAACCAACTTCCGGTACTGCGAGGCATCAACTGGCTCACAAGGATGAGTAACGGTTAACTTTGTGTTTGGGTCCATTAGCGAAGTAATAGGCTTGCAGTTCTCCATCCCAAAGGCCTCAAGCAACTCATGAACATACCGCTGCTGAGAGATGAAAAACCCCCTCTGGGTCTGCTAGATCTCCAATCCCAAAAAGAAGTGGAGTAAGCCTAAGTCGGTCATCTCAAACTCCTTTGACAAGGCAGCCTTCGTCACACCAATGTGCTCCACATGACCGCCGGTGAGAATGAGATCATCCACATAAAGGATGATAATTGTGACCATGCCGCGTTCCCGAAAGAGATACAGGTTAGGATTTGCAACCGATCTCTGAAATCCAGTCCGAACAAAGAAGGAATCAATCTTCTGATTCCAAGCCTTGGGAGCCTGCTTAAGACCATACAAGGCCTTACGTAACTTGTAAACCATCCCTTCTGATCCTGGAACAATAAAGCCTGGAAGCTGCTCAACATACACCTCCTCCTGCAGGTCACCATTAAGGAACGCAGATTTTACATCCATTTGATACACGGGCCACGTCTGAGAAGAAGCAAGGGCAAGAACGGTCCGAATCGTGGACATCCGTGCTGTCGGTGCAAAGGTATCCTCGTAGTCGATGCCTGGCCGCTGAGCATAACCTTTAGCCACAAGTCTGGCTTTGTGTTTGTCCACCGACCCATCAGACGCATATTTGATCTTAAAGACCCATTTGACACCAATGACTGACCGTTTCGACGGCCTTGGTACCAACTCCCATGTGTTGTTCTTCTCGACGGCATCAAGTTCCACCTGCATGGCTTTCCTCCAAGTATCTTGTGAGGGCTTCCTTGACGGAAGTGGGCTCCTTGTCCCGCATAATACGAGACATCAGAGCATAGTTTACCTGAAGAAGCTCCGTTGTATTGCTTTTATCTCGGACTCTGTGTGATCTTCGAGGGCCGTCCTCTGTGGTCCACTCGGAGGGTAACTCCGTGACACCGGACTCCCGAAGGGTGTCCAACAACCACCTAGGTACTTGAACAGATCGTGGAGCCTCCTGTGGTCGCGGGGGCTCAACCTCCTGCACTGAATGAGGTTGATCAACTGGAATAATGGTTTGGGAATCATCATCAGACTCCTCTGGATCTCCAAGAAGTGGCGGCTCCTTGACAGTGGATACTGAAACATGCTCGTCAAAGACCACATCCCGGCTGACAACAATCTTGTTCCTGTCTGGATCATACAATCTGTATCCCTTGGAAAGAGAATTATACCCCACAAATATAAGCTTGCGGGACTTGGAGTCAAGCTTCCCCCTTTGCCTCTTCGGAATATGTACATACGCATCACTCCCAAAAACACGGAAGTGCGAGACATCAGGTTTCCTGCCGAAATATGCCTCAAATGGAGTCATATGAGGTACTGAAGTCGTCGGAGATCGGTTGAGAGTATGGATAGCCGTTGCCACAGCCTTTTCCCAAAGTGGACGAGGAAGATCACGATGCTCCAGCATGGTCCTCGCCATCTCCACCACAGTCCTGTTCTTGCGTTCTACAACTCCATTCTCCGAAGGCGATCCTGTATTGGCCAGTTCCCTCTTGATGCCATGATCTGCACAAAATCTGAGAAATACAGTCGAGGAGAATTCACCTCCTTTGTCAGCCCTGAGAGTCTTTACTTGAAATCCAGACTCCTTCTCCACCATCACGTGTCAATCCTTGAACCGTGCAAAAGCTTGGTCCTTCTGGGAAAGAAAGTAGACCCACGTGAATCTGGTACAATCATCAACAAGCAGCATAAAGTAGAGAGATCCTCCCAAAGATGGTGTCTGCTGAGGTCCACACAAGTCAGTGTGAATCAACTCCAATGGTTTCGAAGCCCGCCTGGAAGCCTGCTTCGGAAAGGATTTCCTGTGCTGCTTACCACGTATGCAAGAACTGCAACGCCCTTGCCTACTGCCAACATCTGGCAAGCCAACCACCATCTGGTCTTGGAAAGCTCACCGCAATGCATCCACATTTAAGTGGCCAAAACGAAAGTGCCACAAATCTCCGACCTGAGAACCTGTCAACGAGAAGAGTGCAGAGAGCTTGTAGATACCATTCTCCACACCGCCTTCCCAAACAACCTGGGCAGTCTCACGGTCCTGTAGAGCAACTGAATGCTCCTCAAATTCCACCCGAAAGCCAGTCTTGCATACTTCATGCACTGACAAAAGATGAAGACCCAGAGCAGGGACATAAAGAACACGGGAAGCATGCTTGCCCCCCTTGCCGTTTGGAATAATCTCCATTCGGCCCTCACTATGTATCGGAATAGTGGAGTTATTGCCAATAAAGATGCGACCTGACTGCCGTTTCAGATCTAAAAAGAAGTCACGGGACGGAGTCATATGCCTGGAAGCACCAATGTCAAGAATCCATTCTCGGGTATCCTTTGCGGTGAAGCCAACTGCCTCCTCGCTTGAAGACGATGAAGCGTCGGAGTCCATCATCTCTAAGTGCACAAATGCAGGAGTCTTTGCAGTTGAGGCTGAGGAATCAACACTCTTCCCAGTCCGCTTAGGACAGTGGCCTTTCTCGCCACAATCATTGCAGGATCTTTCGGCCTTCAGCTTCTCTCGTTCTGAGTTAGGCTTCTTCTCAGAAGACTTCTCTCCGGTGAAGCCTTCCCTTTGTCCTTGTTGTTATTCTGGCCTTTCGACCGTTGGCCAGTTAAGGCCTCCGAACCGCCGCTGTGAGGAGGGTTCGTGAAATGTTCCTCCTGGTCCAAGACCATTGGCACAAGCTCCTCCCAGGTAATGGTGCTGAGCCTGCCACCCGTATGCTGCCATATGCCTTTGGCCAGCGTCATGTGCTTTATGTGATTGATTACTTGTGGTGTGCAGTTGAGGAAAATAAATGACCGGACCCTGGCGTTGACACGATCCCACATGTGTGCCTGTGCCTCTCGGTCCTTCTTCATCGATAGTAACTCCCCTTCCTCTGCTTCCGGCCGTGGAACCCCGATGACGATGAAATCCGCAAGGTCATATGACTCCAGCACAGGCTCCATCATAACCTTCCAGATGCCGTAATTGTTCCCGTCCAACTGACGGTCCATAGGGAACGTGGGGAGAGTCGGGATCTTCACGTGCTTCTCAGCCATCTCTAACAAATCTGCCATCGCGGGGATTAAACTGAAAAAGGGTGGGTGGGTGGGAAAAAAAACTTAAACCTGCAAGTGGCTGTCCAGCACCTTAGCCCGCCTTCCTCTTGCAACTTCTCTTCCCGAACAGTCCAAAACAGTCCACCAATCAGCAACTTAACTATCCCCCTCTTGTTCAGAAAACTCCCAAGATCTATCAAGAGCCTAGGGCTCTGATACCATGTCAAAATACACAGCGGTAATGATAACCAAACTTGGGTCCACAAGAGCAAGTAGAGTGCAGAAAATAGACAGCACAAGAGACACTGAGAGATAGGCGTGTAAACTCTTCTCTATACACAAGATCCCGTACAAGACTGAATGAATAAATGGTGAGGAGCATGGGGCCTATTTATATGCCCCATGGATGTAGTCGGCCAGCGCTTGATGGCTCTCCACGACTGCATAAAGCAGTCGGCCAGCAGAATATCTCCACGACTACTGTATAAGAACAGGTCGGCCAGCATAAAAGCCTCCACGACTGCATCATAGGCAGTTGGCCAGCCACAAGGAGCACATGAGGTGCAGTCAGCCAGCACCATGGGCTCCTGCCAACATGTGGCATCCATCCACACCATGAAAAAATGGGGAAAAAAAAACGGGGAGTGAGGAAAAATGATAAAACACCTATACAGGGCGGGCACACCCACAACAGAGGCCCTGGTGTCTGATTAAGACAGGAGATGACTTCTAACAACCAGCCCTAAAGGAACCTATAAATAGGCAGCTAAGGGACAGATGAAGACAACCATACACCAGATTTGCAGTCTCAGTCGAGGAGTAGAAGGGAGGTGAGTCTTGGGTTTTTGTTCATGCATGTAGCTTACACTTGCACAGGTGAGGTGTCCGGATATGAGTCTAGATTCAAGTTTGGCATTGTATATATTCATGTTTGGGCAATATACATCTGGTTCAGTCTCTAGTCTTCTTGTGTACTTGCAGCAGCATGATGTGATTAGGTCAAGGAGGTGGGGAATGTGCACGGTCTTGGGTAGGGGAAAGCTTGTTGTCACATGAGTGCCTACAGTGGAAGACTGAAACACGATTAAGGCAAACTAAATTAACACTAATTCAAATGATATGGCAAATACACCGGATCCTACTCATGCATGCCTATCTATTGATACATACCAAAGGTTCATGGCTGTCCTCCAGGTTCATGGCTGTCCTCCTCTTGTGCATACCAAAGGTACATGAGGACTGCCTTCTTGCTGACTCACAGCTACTTCTGCTGATCCCGATGCCTTGGTTGTATGCTCTAGATAGATGCCTTGGCTCTTTTTCCCTCGGTCTTGGCTCTCTTGTCCTTGTTCTTGGCTTTGCAACCTTTATCTCTGAATCCCCAAGCATGACCTTTTCTTCCTTTATATAGGGATCTGATGGCAAGTCGGAGTCAGGTCTTCAGGTCACAAAACATCATCAAAAAGGTCATAAGACACGTTCATATTGTGCCTAATAAATGTCCCAACCATTGTGCATGTCTTGGGCCCTTTAGGGTTGTCAAAATTGCTCCAATTTGCTGATAAACTGCCCTGTATTTTTCCTAGAAGGTGGCTGCAAGTAGGATGCATGTCCTTGTGGCACTCATATGGGGGATGCAAGTGACATCCCCTCCTGCTAAACTTGGAGCATTGGGGCAAATAAGGCACCTTTGCTCCACTTGTGGTCTGGTCTATTTGCAAAATCCGCTCCATATCCATCGGCTCGATCTCCAAGCTATGTGGCTTGGTAGCCTCATCCTACTCCTTATTGGATTTTGGAGAGACTTCCTTGAAGCTCCTCCGGAATTAATAGACTCCGCTCCATATCCATCGGCTTGATCTCCAAGCTAGGTGGCTTGGTAGCCTCATCCTACTCCTTATTGTATTTTGGAGAGACTTCCCAGAAGCTCCTCTGGAACTTTTAGACAAACCCCATCCTCCTCCTCTTGGGCTTAAGATAGATCTACTTGCCGGCTCTTTGGTTTGGGTTTGGGCATTTGGCAACATGGGCAATGAAACCTCTGCTGAAAATTGTGATAGTGTCACTTCCTCACTCAGATCAAAACTCTAAGTCTTGGGCTGCTCCTCAATCCTAGGCGACTTCATTTTGTCCCTTACCCATGCTGCCACTTACTTCATCACGTCATTGTTCTCCATCTTGGTGATCTGTGCTGTCCATTGCTTGTCTTGGAGCCACGCTTCAGGTGATTCCTCCTCTTGCCATTGTCGTTCCTCGTGTTACCAAGATTCTCGTTCCTCTCGCATCCGTTTGTACTAGGTTGCAATCTCTTTATCCATATGACAATACCGCTCTTGGAGCTCTCCTTGTTTTTGCTGAAACTCCTTCCGTCGGATCTCCGACTCCTGTCGATGCCTCTTCTTCATGTCTTCAAGGCTCTCCATCAGTGTCTTGTTCATGTCGGGGAATAGATTGAAGAAATAGATGGTTCACTAGGCTTGACCTAGATGCAACACCTAATTTGCAAGAAATCTAATGCCACATGCAAGACTTATGCAAATCTATGGAGGACTTGGATCCAAAAACCCTAAAACACATACATCCACTGCAAAATGGCTGTTGCAAAACCTAAACGCAGCCCTAAATGCAATGTGGGATGAAAACGCAAAACCCAATACATGAATCAGGTTGGAGGACTTAATGCACATGCAAAAATCTCCTCTATCTGACCTAATGCACATGCAAAAAACGTGCTGCAAAGGCAAAAACACAATCCCTAATTGCCCATCATCAAGGCAGCCGATAGAGCAAAAATGCAGCCCATCTTCAGTGCATCAAAAAGCACATCAGGGGTGGCCTGTAGGGCAGCAAAAAGCACCCAAAAGGGTCGCTCAAATTAGGCACAATCAGAGTGGCTCTCTGTAAGCAGCCTAACGTGAGAGAATGATTGAAGGCAGCAAGCGGATGCAGAGGAGAGACTTGGAGCAGCCAACAATGATCCAACACTTGAGCAAAAATGATGAATGAATTAAATGGCAAAAAGCCTGTTCTTATATACATCATGAAGGGGCTGGTTGGCCAAAGGGATCAAACAGGGTTGGAGATGATCATTCCAACACCTGCCTGCCAGAATTGTATCCTTTTTGTATATTACGAATATACTAAAAATTCAGCTCTCTCTCTCTCTTCTCTCCAATTGGCTGGGACTATCATGACATTCATAAAGGCGCCTATGTAAAGTGACTTACGGGCACACCTTTTGAGGCTACTTGTGCCAACCCTAGCCCTTTGGATGCCTGAATAGAGGGCTTACCTGAGGCCCAAGAGATCATCTTGATAGCCATCATCTTGTGGGCTTTTCTCCCAGCCAAGAAGCTAGTGGAGTTGTACTCTCTGCATCAAGGGCAAGCTAAGGTGGGAAACACACCAGGGCAAGAGGGGGACCAAGTCATGCTTGTGCAGAAGGAGTCTCAGCCCAATAACGCACTTCATCATCAGCTCCACATTAAAACACAGCCCACACAGGTGCTGCAATTCAGCAAACAAGGGCGGCTACAGGGCAGCCAAACACCTAGGAGTAGGGTGAGGTCCAATTCTGTCCCATAAGGTCTTAGTCCAGTGCAATTCCTTGGACAGCACTTTCAGTCATTGTTTGTCTTCATTTTCTTGCAATAGGCAAATACAACCAGCAGTGGGGGCCTTGAGAGGGTACTTGGGACCCAATACTGTGTCTTTGCGTATGTTCTAAACCCTAATCTCTGTGCATATTCAGTTTTCAGCAAGTGTGATTGCATTAATCTTATCTCAAAAACGCTTCCACACTCCAAGGGGGTTTGTAGATAGCTATGTCGTGGGCAGTGGTGCGTGAACACTCTAGGACTAGCTGGGGTACTTTTTCCCTCTTTAGGAGGTTTTTTTTTTCCCGTGCATGTGAACACCCTCTTAACACTTATCATTTGGGGTGTACTTATCCTTTGTACTTTGTACCACTCATTCTACTTGGTAAATCATCATCGAGTTGTGTGCCTCTCACTCTAGGACTAGCTGGGGCACTTTTTCCCTCTTTAGGAGGTTTTTTTCCTGTGCATGTGAACACCCTCTAACACATGGAGTATCCTTTGTCCCTTGTACCACTCATTCTACTTGGTAAATCATTGAGTTGTGTGCCTCACTCTTACTCTGTGTGAGCTCTACTGTGAGTGTCTTGGTGCTGGTAACCCTGACCTGTAGGTTCCAACACTAGCCTTGAGTAAGTCAAGAGTAGGGTGGTTGTACAGTTGGCAATTGTGGCTGTGCCTGCAGGTGTTACATCATACTTTCTCGTCTTTAACATACCTTTTATGTAGCTGGAAGAGGGACTTCATCGATTCTTGTGTGGGTGACCTACATGGGTTATGGAATACCTGCAAACTTGCATACCCAAAGGGTT
Organism: Cibotium barometz; assembly: GCF_041138505.1. Classification (NCBI taxonomy): domain Eukaryota; kingdom Viridiplantae; phylum Streptophyta; class Polypodiopsida; order Cyatheales; family Cibotiaceae; genus Cibotium; species Cibotium barometz. The sequence continues at coordinate 22,483,017 of NC_141082.1, read as the reverse complement.
AGCGTGGTTATACAAGTATGTTTTCATCCATAGGCATAGCTGGTGGATGCACACCTGTTTGTGTGGTGCATGCACACACATATACATAAATCCATACATACATCTATACATACACACAAACATACATACCTACATACATGCATACATACATACTTACACATACAACACACACATACATGCATACAAACATCCACGTGCATGTGCGCCTGTGAGCGCGTGTGCACGCGCACACAGGCACACACAAACACATTTACAGACATACATATGATCTTAAAGTAAAGTATACTGAATTACTTTTCTTAATGTTAGTTCTCTAGTGTTCAAGACTTAAGATCTGATAAACTACTGAAATTTGCAGGTGATGCATCTTTAGAAGTCTACGGTCAGGGGAGTGCTTGCACAAGCTATCAGGATGTTGGCCTAGAGGGTGAAGAGACCCTAGATGAGAAACTTCCAGCATGGGTGGAGTTGCGTCTTCATGGGAGTATCATGAAAGCACTAGCCACTTTGAATTTTACACAGCCGACATCGATTCAGAAGGCTTGCATTCCTGCTGCAGCTCATCAGGGAAAGGTTGACACTCCTGCTTAGCTGATGCTATAGAGGCTTGCTTTTTCTTTTATTTTGTCCTTGGTAAAATGTTTTATTATATATGTGCTGGCCCTTGTTAGTGGGGACCTGAGACCAAGCAAGTTGCAGCTCCTCTTGGCATCTTGCAGTGGCAGCCGCCCAAAGGCAGGTCTTCACACAAAGAAAAACTCTTCTGTAATATGAGTATCCAGCTTGTGCATCTACCACAGCGCCAGACCTTCTGCACCTTTCTTGCTATTGTTGTGCCCAGTTGCAAGGTCAGAGCCAAGCACAGAATGACCAAATCAGGTGTTTACACAGCATATGCAGTGCAGAACCCACCCAATTTTCAGCACGGGGGGAACCCAATCTCAGCAAAACTCTCAAAATTGAGCTCAACTTGCCAATTCACATGAAAATGCCATTAGACAATCCATGTGTACATGTTGGTGGGCTAGGCATAGATAGACAGAGATTAAAGCTCTAAAATGAGCCATGTTAAAGGAGTATGGGAAAGCCCTTAAGGGCTTGCGGTGCCAAGGACAGAGGGAACATTTATTTGTAAAATGGAAAGAGAGATAGAAGGGGTGGGGGGCTAAAGCCATATTGTTTGTCTAAGTTACCCTACGAATTTCTATTTATTTTTCTTTTCAATGTTAACTTTATTAGCTTTGTTTTTTCCTAAAGTGAGATTTGAACCCTTCTTGTCTTTCAGGACATCATAGGAGCAGCCGAAACAGGCTCCGGTAAAACTCTTGCCTATGTCATCCCTATTCTACAACGTCTTTTGGATGAAGAAGAGAAATATCATGTTTTTGAAGAGAATGGAGATGTGGATGATGGAGACTCTTCAAGAAGAAGTAGAACTAGAGGGCCTCTACGTGCATTAATTTTGACTCCTACCAGAGAGCTCTCATTACAGGTAAGCAATGAAGCTTAGGTTACTCATTGGTTTTAGAAAATTGTGAATGTAACACACCTGGGACAATACGAGCTTTCTCTCTCACTAATGTGTTCACATTACCAAGTCTTTTAAAGAGTTGGCAACTTAAAAATACCATTCACTTAGCATAAATTGAGAGGAGACACACACTGTTGCCAGAATGAACCAACCCCTGATTGGGAATTCTTATTTTCCAAAAAGTGTATTTTACAGATACAAATATCAGGGTGCCAAGCACCACATTTCCAAGTGCATAAAAACAAATCAAACAATAGCTTCAAACCCTAGCCACAGGGCTGGGTCAAGAACCAAGAATCAACCACTGCCCAAGCCTCTCAGCAAGGGCAAGGGGAGAACCCCTTGCCTGCCTGCTGCTACTCAAGCCACTCAACAGGAGTAGAGGCACCATTGCCCAAGCCACTCGCAAGAGGAGACACCTTCCTGCTACTCAAGCCACTCAATAGCAGTAGAGTCACCATGCGTGCCTGCTACTCAAGCCACTCAGCAGAAAGAGTAGAGGCACCACCACCCAAGCCACACAACAAGGGGGGACACATGCCTGCTACTCAAGCCACTCACTAGGAGTAGAGGCACCACCGCTCGAGCCACTAAGCAAGGGGAGAACTCTAGAGCTTTGTCTAAAAGATCTTTAGTCTTCAAATCTCCAAATCACTAGGCATCCTTGGCAATTGAAACACCTTCCTAGCAACCAAAATAGGGTTCAACTAAGCAGCAAGCCTCGAATCAGCACCAAAGATGAGGGGGCAGCTTGTGACTCCTCCAAATATAGGTTTAGTGGGAAAAGTGATAAAACAACATGTTTTATTGATTTTCAAGTGATAGAAACTCTCGAAGTAGCCAATGAGGTGATAGCTCAAGTGGTAAAGGTGTTTGCCTAGGACGAGGTGTTTGCCTAGGACGAGGAGATCCTGGGTTCAAAACCCCACAAGGTGCTTCCTCGGCGGCTTTGCCTATGGGTGGATTAAAAAAGCGTTCTGTGCGGTGAAAAATGCTAAGTTCTAACTATGGAAGGATCTTGGGCCTAAGTCTAGTTGAAAAAAAAGAAACTCTCGGAGCAGCATTTTAGGGTTTCTGTTCAGATTGACCAAGTGGCGGGCCAGCCCTAAAAGCCCACACTTGCTAATAAAATGCTTGGGCACCTCAAACTAGTAGCCCAAAAGAGGGCGCTTGGACCAAAAGAAGTGTAGAGGATGCCGCACTTCCGTAAGTGCCCGGTGTCCACATAAAGGTGTCCACACACATTAATAAGTGCGTGTAAACACATCAATTCATAAAATTTGTCAAAGTCCCCAACAAGGTTTTTGAGCGGAGTGCTGGCATAACTTTGGAGTCCTGCAAAATGACCACCACTTGTCAACAAGTAGGAGCACTCGCACATGCCAACATGTGGGTGTCCGTTGCACCGTTGGACTTTAGCACGATATCACAAGCGGTACATGAAGACCGGTCAAACCCCTAGCAAAATCCATTATTCAAGCATGCAAACATGAGTAGTGCAAATGCATATAAACTTGGAACTTGCATCTGGACGTCCAGTCTTACTGGGAGTCTCTCTGGGCACCATTCAGGAAAAAGGGGTCAGGACCAAATGGCGACATCTGCCCCTTCCTCTAAACAATTGACCTCGGTTGAGAAGTTCCTCTTACTTCACTAAGAAGCAAGATTATTCTCATTTCTAGGAACGAGCCCGGATTGTGAATCACTGAGATTCTCACCATGTCACGTGCATCCTACAATTGGATGCGAGGTGGACATATATGTACAGCAGCAGGTACAAGACTGAGAGTGGTAACCGGCCCTTTGTGAGCCCATGTCCAGGATGAGTCAGCCAGGGATCCACTGTAGAGCATCATGACTAGGTGTACAAGTTCCGTACATGGTGATGGTCAGGTGTGCATGTCCCGCACATGAAGTCAGTGCATGTCGTGCACATCTTTGTAACCCTCTGGAATGATGTAGAGGTGTACCGGGCATTTATTAGGCTTCCAGCCAGATGACCAACCTAGGTTTAGGAGACAGGTCTTGAAGAACTTGAACATTGGCATGGGTGCTAGCCGTAGGCTAGCCCATTGCCCAGTCGGTCAGCTGTAGGGAGACTAGGCCAGCACTAGGCAAGCCATTGCTCAATTGGCCAGTCCCATAAAGGCCTGTCGACCAGCAGCAAATGCAGCCAGCCACACATAGGAAAAGCATCATATGGAAACTGATCAGCATCTGTGTGTTCATATATAAGTACCTTCAGTCCCTTGCATAAATCATCTCATATTTTTTGCAAGTGCCAAGGTTCAAGGGCCTAGACAGCCAGGAGTCAAGGGCAAGGTGGAAGGTGAAGATCAAGGGTCATCTTCAGGCTGAGAGTTACCTCAGCCAAGTGAAGGGCCGCTAGCTCGGTTCAGTCCTGGTTATTTACAACGAGTAGTCAGTCATTCTACTCATTCAATAAAGCAAATACACCAAACGTGGTGGGGGCCCTTCAGGGGGTATTTGGGACCCAATTCTGTGTATTGTCTCTCTTTTCTCTATGCATTTTCACTCTCATTACATTGTGCTATACATTGTCAAGAACAAAGGTGCTGAAAGCTATTTAATCCTCGTGTGTAAGCTTCCACATATTATAGTGGTAATTGGGCTTTGCCTTTTGGTGAAGAGATTCAGCTAAGATTTTTTTTTTCCCCGCTTGTGTGGTTAGTTTATAGAGCACTCCCTATTCCGGTGTGACTCCTGTCGCTCGAAGGATGGTTGGTATTGAGCCGTTGGAACGCGATCGGAAAGGTCTCCCACACATGTACTGGATGGTTTGTTTGCGGTTAGGAAGAACGTTAACCACTACCACTATGGCGACCTCCGACGATAAGAGAGAACAACTAATCTAGGAAGCGATGTCACTTCTACAGCAACGGCATAAGGGAGCACTGCTCTCAGTGGGGACCAGATGACATTGATGTTCCAGAATTTCATGCAACTCATAAAGCAACAGGGAGATCAATTGCTTGAGCAAAAAGCTATGATCCAAGCCCTAGAGAAGCCATAACCTTTTCCAGCCTCTTCTTTCCCAATTCACTTTTCCCTTTACCCTTCTCCTTCTCATGCTTCATTTTTGTTGGCATTTCTTCCATTGATACTTCCTGTGGAGGTCTGCTATGCGGTGGAGGCATATGTGATGGCCCAGGATCCTTCTTTTCACTACCACGGGTAACCTTTTTTGATGGCCCTCCTTTCTCATTTTCCCTCTTACGCTTTTCCTCTACCTGTGCCTCATTATTCTGGCATTTTGCAATGTATGCATGAACAGATAAAGAATCCACAGGCTCTTCCCAGCCAGTCTCAAGACGTATACAGTCACCTGCCTCATGCAAAGCCTGCTTAGACACCTTCTTTGACGCAATTAGTTCCATTGTTGATGGCCAAAAATCTTCATTCTCATAATCTTCATCATTCTCAGATTCCTGTTTTGATTGACCAGCCTTTAACCCATAGGTTGCTGCCTCAACCATAGAGATGGCATGGCTAGCAGCCATATCCTCAACCAATAGCTTTCTTGAGCGTGCAAGCCAGGCTTCTTTAAAAATAAGTGTGAGCCTTGAACCTTATAAAAGTGCACATATCTTAAAAAATCAAATATGTACAAGGGAGCTTTCACATGTTCCAAATAATATATACACATTGCTAATAAATATGAATATCGTCCAAATGAATTAATGGCACTTGTTGTTACAAAATTAAATATTATTTGTCGACATTCAAAATCGGTTATCTCAAGATATTATCAGCCCGCCTCCATTATTATGTCCAATGATCTGTACTTGCATCAACTAAGCTAATTAATTAATAAATTAATTGATTAAAAATAAACATCCATATGAAACTTCATATTAATAAGATGATGCAACTAATACTTCCTCGCATGTACGGATTCACTCGCGTACAAGTAAAGTAAGCTACGATTGCCCGGATTTAGAAAGGCATTCCAATCTAAACCTGTCCAGGAGAATTCATAACATAAACACCTGGGAATAAAATATTCCATGAATTCTTTTAAGAATCCATAAATAGCACAACATGGGAATATATAAAATATTTCATGAATTCACTCTCATAACATGCCTCAGGGGTGACAAGTAATTGTCCTCAATTGTCATAAAATCATCAATAATAATCATGGACTAGTATCCTTGTAAGATGCAATCAAGGATGGATAGGTGACGAGGGCATGATGAGGTAACCATTGAGAATCTTCGATGGGATGTTCTTTATAATGTTTGGTGTTGGCTATGGGTATTATGACGTAACATGATTTGTGGTCGTTTGTGCATATTTTTGTCCATTCGTCCTCTTGTTTATCATTGAAGATATGGAGTAATGCGTGAAATAAATGTGCATTGCATATAGAAATATATGTGAGACGCAGACATTCAGCCATAAGTTGTAGTAGCTCGAGTAGTAGTTGTTGATTTTGAGGATTTGGATTAGTCATTGCTAATGGTACTAATTGATCTGGCAAAAAAAAAGAAAGTCAAAATATGTTAGTCGTAAAAGAAATATGAAATAGCCAATGAGGTGATAGCTCAAGTGGTGAAGGTGTTTGCCTAGGACCAAGAGGTCCCGGGTTTAAAACTCCCCTTGATGCTTCTTTGGCGGCATCGCCTATGGGCGAATAATTAAGCGCCTACGGGCGGTGACAAATTGGTAACTAGAAGAGGATCTTGGGCCTAAGGTCAATCGAAAAAAAAAGGAAAAAAGGAAAAAAAAGAAATATGAAATAACATTACCTTAATTTTATTTGGCACATGTAAGTTATCGAGAATGTATCCAATTTGCTGTGGAAACTACATTGTTGAGGAAATAATTGTGTATTTTTGTATAAAAGAGTGAGCTATGGGAAGATAAAATAAATTGAGATTCTAGAAAATTGAAAGAAAATTTTAAGACTTTTAAGGTAAAAGCTTTAAACAATTTAAAACTTTGGAAAGCTTTAATAATTAAGCTTTAAAAGCTTTATTAGTTGAAAAGCTTTTAGTGAGTAGGCAAAAAAAGACGGGTCAGTCGGTTGGAGCGCTAAACAAAGAGAGAAAGACCGATAAATCGACAAAGAGAGGGAAAGGAGAAAACGCTAGTGAAGAGAGAGAAAGTGGAGGTGGAGATGCGCAAAAGAGAGAGGAAAAAATAAACAGGTGGTAGCACGTAACAGAGAGGGAGAGATAATTTTAAAAAAAATATTTTAAATCTTTTAATTCTAAAGATTGCAAACTTTTAAAGCAAAGCTTGTAAAAGAAAGAGGAATCGTGCAGCATGCAGACGGTATTAGAAAATGTAATTTAGGAAGAAGAGTTCGCCCGTTGCTGTTGAGAGGAAGGAAAAGATGAATTGCAATAGAAGACCTATTTAAGAGTGGTTTGCGGGCCTCTGGGTTGGGAGAAATTCATCTGCGGCGGTGGCTGATTGGAAAGAGGGATTGAGAATAGAAAAACCACTTTGGGATTTTGGGTGGTTTTGGCAGGTTGTTTTCAAATTGGAAAATTAGTATTTCATCTTGGAAAGAAAAGATTTATGGGTTTTTGTTACCTATTGGACAAAAACATGCCTTTCTTGTAAACCTTAGACTTTCTGTGCTTTGTATTGAATTTTATCTTTGGCCAACCTCTTCCACTTCTTTATCCACTAGCTCTTCACCGCTTTCAATCAATTGCAGTCACTCTTGGCTTTCTTGTAAACCTTTCTGTGCTTTGTATTGAATTTTATCTTTGGCCAAGCTCTTTCACTTCTTTATCCACTAGCTCTTCACCGCTTTCAATCAATTGCAGTCACTCTTGGCTCTGATACCACTTTTGTGGGAGGTTGAATTCATAATAGTGATTGCAATAAATAAAATATTAAGAATAAATAGAAGAAATAGGATAAATAAATACTCAATACACAATGTTGGGTCTAATTTATCTCCACATAAGAGTGAGTCCACACTTCCTCTTGGTGTACGTAAATATATTTCATGGGATAGCTTTTGGGACTAAAAAATAGTATATTTTACAAATATGTTGACTTCTTCAAGAATAGTATTCTTCAACAGTAGCTTGCTTTAAAAATAGCTTTCTTGAGCGTCTAAGCTAGGCTTCTTGAAAAATAGGTGCAAGCCTTGAACCTTATAAAAGTGCACATATCTTTAAAAATCAAATATGTACAAGGGAGCTTTCACATGTCTTAAATAATATATACACATTGCTAATAAATATGAATGGCATCCAAATGAATTAATGACGCTTGTTGTCACAAAATCAAATATTATTTGTCGACATTCAAAATTGGTCATCTCTAGATAAGCTCACCTTGCATCAACTAAGCCAATCAATCAATAAATTAATTGATTAAAAATAAACATCCATATGAAACTTCATATCAATAAGACGATGCAACTGACACTCCCACGCATGTACGGATTCACCCGCGTACGTGTAAAGTAAGCTACGATCGCTTGGATTTAGAAAGGCGTCCCAATCTCAATCCATCTGGGAGAATTTATAACATAAAGACCTAGGAATAAAATATTCCATGAATTCTATTAAGAATCCATAAATAACACAACATGGGAATATATAAAATATTCCATGAATTTATCCTCATAACAGCCCAAGCCCTTTTGCTACATAGGTGGCCCTGAAATTTATTGTGTTGTTTGACAACGATAGTATGGAGAATGTGATTATGGAACATGTTGCTCGGTTGGCCCGTTTTCCATTGGCTTTGGTAGACAAGCAGGTAGAGGGACTAAGCACATGTATGACGAGGAGTATTAAGTTTGAGGCTTGTAGTGCTAAATTAATCATGTAGGGCACATAATTTGTGCAGGATTTCATGGTTCTCTCTCGTTGGTTTCACAAGTTTCATCCAAAAATTGACTGGGAGCGGCACACTTTTTCAGATTCTCTCTAGAATGTATGTGTCCAAGGCTCTTCTGATCATCAAGTGTGAGCTAGGGAAACCTAACTTTCCTCATGCAAGTTAAACAAGAAATTGAGAAAGGTGCACATTGTGCGGTGATCTATATGTTCAGATCACCTAGACAACCACCAGTGCTTTCAAGAAGTACCAGGCTCTAGATAATCGGTTCTAGGAGATTTTTCTTCGGGACAATCTCCCTCCCAAGCTTTCCTTGTCTAGATCGGAGGATCACAAGATAGATCTCCTCCCAGGCTTGGAACCACCGAGCAAGTTTCCAAGCAAGGCTACCGAATCGGAGTTGGACCACCAACTCCAAGAATTGTTGCAAGCTGGTTTCATACGTTCTAGTGTGTCTCCTGAGTCCTTTTGTAGCACTGATCCAGTCGTTAAGAAAAATGATGGATCTTCTAGACTTTGTATGGATTACCGTGCTCTTAATAAGTTGATAGTCAAGAGCAAGTTATCAATGCCTTGGATTGATTATATCTTAGAGAGGCTGAATGAAGCCAAGGTGTTTTCGAAGCTTGACCTGAAAAGTGGATACCATTAGGTACGGATTGTCGATAGGGACATCCCCAAAATAGCATTCCGCAGTGAATGAAGCCAAGGTGTTTTTGAAGCTTGACCTGAAAAGTGGATACCATTAGGTACGGATTGTCGATAGGGACATCCCCAAAATAGCATTCCGCAGTGAATGGACACACTACAAGTTTGTGATCACGTCCTTCGGATTGACAAACGTCCCGGAGACATTTAACTGCATGATGATGTGTTTTTAGGGACTTAATTGGAAAGTGTGTCTTCATTTTCTTAGATGACTTACTTGTATTTTTAGCTACAATAGAGGAACATGACATTGACGTCGAAAAAGCGATGAAGTTAAAAAAGCTTTATGTCAATGAAAAGAAACCGGAGTTCTATTTATTCGAGATTCGTTACCTTGGATATATTATTAGTGCCGATGGCATTCGATTAGATCTTACCAAAGTAGCAAGTCGTTAGTGAGAATTCGCTAGGCGTATTCCACCCACATCGACAAGTTTTCTGACCTCTTGACAACTCTCATAGATCTACTCAAGGGTGTCAAGACTCGTAGGTAGCATGTCCACATAACTCTGCAGTCTTTCAAGGGCCTCAAGGTTGCTTTAGCAGAGGCTCCTTGTTTAGTGCTTTCCTCATGGGATGATTCATTCCATGGTGATGGAGTAGATTGCCATTGGAGCTGTTTTAGCAGAATGGTCATCCAGTTGCTTACATGTCTCGTAAGTTGATCCCTATTGAGAAGAATTACTCGGTCTATGATCGGGAATTCCTTGCTGTGATTGAGGCCTTGAAACATTGGAAATATTTTCTATATGGCGCGACTTAGGTTCGCACCGATCATCAAGCATTGGGTTGACTTTAGATAATGCCAAGTGTACCATATCAAGCATGGCTTTTGTCACGTGCACGCTTGTGCCATGGCTAATCTTCAGCATGAACATCTTAATCCTTGATTATGTTAGCACATTCATCCCCAGATTCTGCTCATTTATGGTGCCCATTTGGTCCCTTTTGCATGGTCCTTGCTCTATAAATAGTGGGTGTTGGCCTCTCATCATTCATTCAGTCTTGTACATATTTGCTCCCTGACTTATGAGACTTGTAGTGTCTCTTGCTCGGGACTGTTTTGCTTCAGTATATTCAGCATAGTTTGCTCCATCTCTCTCTCTCTCTCTCTCTCTTGCACTCTCTGTTCAGCACATTCTAGTGACCCTTTGCTTCCGCTATGTGCACTCTTTCTGGTATCATCGCTCCCGGTTTTGCAACCTCCTTTCTGCCCTAGATGCAGCCCTGTTTTCAGCACCTCTCCTTTGCGTTTTCTCTCAGATCTGGCGCCCTTTACTGCTGCGTTTTCTGGACTGAACCTGCTGGTCGCTTCGCTTTCAGATTGGCTTCATCAACTCAGCCGTCAGGTACTTGTTGACCAGCGTTTTCTTTTCCACGTGGAGTTTGGGACATAGGCGGCCTGTTTTCTTCAGGACAGCAGCCTTCTATGCTGCGTTTTCCTCTCCAGTGGGCTTGCTCCTTTGCAGAGGGGGTCTTTGGTGTTGCAGGCTTTGGTGGCACTCTTGGTACCTGTGGAGGACACTTCTTCTTCAGAGATTGTGCATTTTCTTGAGGAGAGCCCAAGCTACTGTCCTTGTTGTTGCCTTTCCCTCTTGCACCCTCTTACAGCATATTCCCAAGCCCTGTGTGGCTGCCTTTCCTTTCTATATCAAATCTGCATTTTTTGCTTCCTTCTTCTGGTGACCTCAAGGTTGGAGGTACAGTCGACAGAAACTTCTGCGTTTTTTGCTACCCGAGGATTCTCGGGTGCTGTCTAGCCTCATAGGGCTGCGTTTTGGTGGGAGCAAGGTAGGTCCATACGTACGGTACGTATGGTACGGTACGAGTACGGTACGCAGTACAGTACGGTCTTCGAGCAAAAGTACGTAAAGTGCGTCAATATAATATATATATAAATTAGATCCACTAGTACATATCATTGAATGTCATTCATGAAACATAAACTTTGAATGGTTTAAACTTTAAACATTGAACATTGAAAGAGTAGAGATTCAAGAAGGATACAAATGAACATAAGGTAAAATCATGATTACAGAAACTCTGAGCATGCGCAAAGCGCTACAAGTAAAGAAACCAATACAAAGGACACGGGGGAAAAAACCTCTCCTAAAGAGAGTAAAAAGTGCCCCGGTCAACCTAGGTCCTGCAAAGGCTACTCATCATCATCAACACCTGACGATGAAGCTGAATCAGATGGGACGTCTCCATCGGTAAGGACATTCCCATCAGAATCATACTCAGGCTCTACATAGGGTACTCTCTCATGATCATCTAGCATCTCCTCTGTAGCTACTGTCGATGTCTCCGCATGTGATGTGGTAGATGTGCGTCGTCCTCGTCCTCGACGAGTCCCGCGCCTAGCGCCTCGTCTACCTCGCCCGCTCGACTGCACAACATGCGCATCACCACTGGGCTCAATGTCATACGCCCTGGAAGAAGCCCGAGTCACCCTGCGGTCTATACTCTCCAGCTCTCTGTGCAACATGCGAATTATCTCCTCCTGCTCGTTTCTCAATGCGGTCTGCGCCTCTTCTGCGGTAGCAACGTGCTCCAGAGATAGAGGATCAACCTGTCAACAACAATAAACATGTTCAATGCGAATTGTCTGTGACCATGGCATGCCAAAAATGCTGGCAGCTGCATGCATCATAATATTGTTACTTGTATATACTAATGTCTACACTCTATGACACAATCAGTCACCTGTATAGGATGCTCAAGTTTCTTAAGATTTTGAACCAATCGAAGATTGGCTCGGCAATAAACCAAGCGTTCCAACTGGCTGGTCTTGAGTTTATTGCGGATCTTTGTATGAATAAGAGAGTAGGCACTCCAATTACGCTCACACGCACCAGCTGAACAATCCTACAAGTAATAAAAGTCTTAAAGTAATCAAAACCTATTTATTATCACACATCGTTTTCCAAATTCCATTTAGGGAGTTATTGTCACTCACTTGAGAGAGGACGCGCAATGCCACTTGTTGGAGTTGGAATGATTGATAACCATAAATCAACCACCAGTTAATCGGGGCCTTTGCCTCGTCTTCCTTGTTGCATGAGGTTCTGCTAAAAGCGGCACCCAAGCTATGCATGTAGGATACCATGGAGTTGTTTACCTCTGACTGCTGCTCCTGAGGATAGGTTGCCTCCAAGTACATGTCGCGCATGGTAAGAAGCTCTGGATTGCTTATGGTCTCATCCTTTCGATAAAGAGGATGAAGGAGTGCAGCCATGCCATGAATTGGGCGAGACATGTACTCCCAACGCGTCTCTATAATCTGATTCAGTTCTCTAATTCTAGAGAGGAAAAAAGAGTCAAGACCAAAGTTATAATAAGAGCAATTTAAAATGATTGGTGCGATAAACATGTGACGTGCACTTGACAATGGCTTACCTGTCTTGAGACACCACTGTGGACCGGCTAATCTCTAGCCGCATCCTCCTAAACATGTGGTAGAGGAGACCCATGGTAGATCCCTCCATGTCTGTCATGCGCAAGAGAAAGAAGAGCGGCTTCAGCAACTTGACAATCTTTGCTGTCTCCTCCCAAAAATTCTCGTCCAAGATCTTACGTTGGACATACTTTGTAGGCTCTGAATTGCAATGTCGTGGATCTTTCCACGTTGGATCAACCACAGTGGCTTGTAGAGGATCATGGAGCCTCTGCAAACGCTCCAAGACCATGTATGCATAAGCGAATCGAGTCTTGGAAGGCCGTACCATATCAAGCCCGGGGCTCTTGCTGCGAAAGAGCGCCAATGCTTTGTGTTTTTTTCTGAAAAAGGTGGTGATGCGATTGGCATCCGCCAACACTGGCTGCACCCAAGTAAGCTTCCCCACATCCTCCATTAATAAATCCAAGCAATGTGCAGCACATGGAGTCCACACAATGCTTGGGAACTCACCTTCTACCAACTCTCCCATCCTCCTACAGTTGGAGGCATTGTCAGTGACCACCTGTACAACATTTTCTGGACCCACCTCTATGATGGCTTGCCTAATGTGCTGATATATAAATTCAGCTGTAACACTCTCACCTGCCTTACCAGCATCCACCGCACGCAAGAAATAGGTGCCAAAACATGATGATACAAGAATGTTTATCATGTGGCGCCTTCGGATGTCGGCCCATCCATCAGACAAGATGGTGCATCCAAACTTTCTCCAGCTGTCCCGTATTGGTTGCAGCGCCACATCTATCCTGGCTTTCTCCTCATCTAGCATGCGTGTCCTCATTTGTTTGTATTCGACCCCGTGCCAATCCTCGCACGAACCCACAGCGGCTATTGCTTGAACCATCTTCTTCCATTGGTCCGTGCGAAGCACATTGAAGGAGATATTGCATTGTATAAGTGTGCGTGCAATCTCTATCTCGGCAACCCTTTGCCGCTCCTTTACCCATGCGGTGCTAAAGATGCGAGATGGGAGAGTGGTCTGCTGTTTAGAAGAACTATCACAATGCATGTCGGAACCTGCACCTTCCTCCATAATGCTCTCCTCTACTCTTGCCCTCTTTCTACTAGGCTGCCCCATTGCACTAGAGGATCCTGTAGCAGCCGTTGGATTAACAAATGCAGCTCGAGGAGGAAGAGGATCCAACAAATCCTCGTCTTCAGCTGCCATGGCTGCACCCTGTGAAGCCTTCAAATTTTGCTCGGCTATCACCTTATTTGCTATGTCGCGTGGCACAGATTTGCAAGCTGAAATGCCATTGCCACCGAGACCCGATACATGAGAGATGAGGCGAGTAACTGAACTTTTGAAGTCACCTCCACAATACCGGCATCTCCATTGGTTGCTCTTCTCATCATCTTGGAGTGTGTGAAGCTTCCAATAGGCATGTCGTTTCTTGCCCATGGCACACAGAGAGAGAGAGAGAGAGAGAGAGAGAGAGAGAGAGAGAGAGAGAGAGATGTGTGTGTGTTATTTTGGAATTTGGATGTGTGTGTACAGTGTACACGCTTGTCACTATGTGTGTGTGTGTGGGGGGGGGGGGGGGGGGGGGGGGGGGGCAATGAGGCTATGAGCTCTTCAATGTCATGTGAATGTCAAATAAAAAGGTTGAATTTTCATGTTGACAGTGTATAATGTAGAGGTATATGGAGAGAGAGAGAGAGAGAGAGAGAGAGAGAGAGAGAGAGAGAGAGAGATTATTCAACCTTCAGTCGTGTGTGTGTGTGTGTGACATGTTTGTGTGTGTGTGTGTGTGTGTGTGTGTGTGTGTGAGAGAGAGAGAGAGAGAGAGAGAGAGAGAGAGAGATTATTCAACCTTCAGTCGTGTGTGTGTGTGTGTGACATGTTTGTGTGTGTGTGTGTGTGTGTGAGAGAGAGAGAGAGAGAGAGAGAGAGAGAGAGAGATTGCTTGCAGCCTTGTTGAGTGTGTGTGTGCGCGCCAATACTCTGCGCGCTGCTGGCTGCATGTGCGCGTTGTTTTTTTTTTCATTTTTCTTCCCGTTTTTTTTTTCTCTCTCCCGTTTATTTTTTCGTTTTTTAATTGGGCCCGTTTTCTGCAGCCCGCCGAACCCGTTTTTTTTTTGTTTTTTTCTACTTTAAGTTTGGCCCTTTATTTGGGCCATGCCTTATAAATAATAAAGGCTAATGAGCCCAGCGGCGGCCAGCCCAGCCCCGCCCCAAAAAAATGACGACCGACGCGCAGCATTAAAGAGACGACGCCGCGTGGAAAAAAAAAATAGCACACGCCCCTAACGTTCCGTACGTACAAAAACGTACGTACGTCTAGAACGCCTCACATCCAAGTGTACGCGTACCTGACCCAACCCTGGGTGGGAGGAAGGGCCCTATATCAGCGTTTTCTGATTTGGACATTTTTATCTTATGAGGGTTGGTCCTATTGATTGGATCAATGATGACAACTTCAGATTTGGCTCCCGTACCACTCTCTTGTTATTTCCTTGATGAGGCAGACAAGTTGGATGGTGGTAACTTTCAGTCATGGAAGTTGCAGGTTACTTCTATTCCTAGGGAGTATTGTTTGGAGTTTCTCTCGTACAAGAATTGGTGCTTGCCGGACCTTGCCTCTGCGGAGGATGTGTGTCGGTGGAGGAAGAATGACGGACAGATCTATGGCTTTCTCCTCTTGAATTGTCAGGATTCGGTTCTTCGACACTTCATCTATGCTCTTGATGATGCTTCTACTTTCTATGTGTGGCAGTTGCTTTGTGACCTGTATGGTGATGCCAGTGATCGGTAGATGCTTTCTGCTTCTGGGTGCTCTGCAACCAGTGATCTTATGGATACTTCTTTTGGAGATGTTCCTGCAGGAGTGAAGGATAGTGGGCCAGTTTTGCTCATTGCATCTGAGGAGTTTGTCTCTCCTGTTGCCTTGCCTTCAGTTTCTGTGCATACTTCTCCCTGCCAAGATGATATTTCTGGTAATGTTTTTGAGGATGACAATGGGCTGTCTTTGCTCATAGCGTCTGAGGGGGATTTTTCTCCTATTGTTTCGCCTCCGATTCTTTCTTCGTCAACCAGTGACCAGGATGTGTTGCTGGTCCCTTTGCCTTCTATGGAGGAGCTTGCTTCTTCGCTCTGTGATGCTATTGAGGAGGCTACTACTACTTCAGTTACCACTACTGTGAATGTTCCTATTTCCCTTACTCTGTGTGAGGATTCTGGATTGTGGTCAGGTGTGTCCGTGACCATGCCTGGGACACAAAGGTACTTCCAAGGATTGAAGGATTGGGATTTGGATTTGGTTGGGCTTGTGGAGTCCCGACATCAGTTTTCAGAGGGGGCAGTTGAGTTCTTACATTTGGCTACTCTTGGTACAATGTTGGAGCAGATGGACTCTATTTCTTTTGAGGAGGGTGCTATTATACAGCATTTGGCTACTCTTGGTACAATGTTGGAGCAGATGGACTCTATTTCTTTTGAGGGTATTATCTTCTTGGAGCTACAGGCTTCTAGAGATTCCTGTGACACTGTGTTTACATTTGGGCTTGGCACCGATATTTGGAGCAGCACGACGCAACCTTCATGGTTGTTTTCTTCTAGAGGAACAGTGTACCTGGTAGCTTGTTCTGTTGCTTTTGTAGCTGAGTTGCTGTGGAGATTGCTTGTGGAGCTTTCTTGGTACCTGTTGTTGCTGCTTTCTTTTGTCTTTGACAGAGGACGACTTCTGTGATTGGAGAGCTTCTCGGAGTTATGTACAGCATCTAGTGCTGAGAGGGGGTGTTAGCACATTCATCCCCAGTTTCTGCCCATTTATGGTGCCCATTTGGTCCCTTTTGCATGGCCCTTGCTTGCGGGCTGGCCACCCCTTTTTCTAGTATTTTTTTGGGATTTTTCCCAGCATTTTTGGCATTTTCCAGTCGGCATATTTGCAGCTCCAGTCGGCCATATTTGCAGCTCCAGTCGGCCAGCTTACCTCTACTATAAATAGTGGGTGCTGGCCTCTCATTGTTTATTCAGTCTTGTACATATTTGCTCCCTCACTTATGAGACTTGTAGTGTCTCTTGCTTGGGACTGTTTTGCTTCAGTATATTCAGCATAGTTTGCTCCATATCTCTCTCTCTTTTGCACTCTCTGTTCAGCACATTCTAGTGCCCCTTTGCTTCTGCTTTGTGCACTCTTCCATGTTGGCACATTCATCAATAGCGGTGCTTGGTACTAGCATCCAACTTGTCTGCCTCATCAAGGAAGTAACAAGAGAGTGGTATGGGAGCCAAATCTGAAGTTGTCATTATTGATCCAATCAATAGGACCAACCCTCATAAGATAAAACTGTCCAAATCAGAAAACGCTAATATAGGGCCCTTCCTCCCACCAAAACGCAGCCCTAAGAGGCTGGTACCAAGCCCGCAGATTGTTGATAGCGGTGCTACTGCTCATATGACACCCCATCGAGATTGGTTTGAGGACTTCATTGCCAGATCAGGCGAGATCACTTTGGGTGATTCTTCTTCTGTGCCAGTGCATGGACATGGCACTATCCCCATCTTCTGTTCTGACGAGGACAAGAGGTACTTCTCTGACGTTTTGTATATTCCAGATTTGGCTTTTAACCTTTTGTCAGTGAGTGCTCTCACAGCTTCGGGTGCGGAGGTGATCTTTTCTCGTTATGAGATTACCATTCATGATAAGGCGACTGGTAGCATCTTGGCTTAGGGAGTCCAAGATAGTGGTCTCTACAAGTTGACCGCTCTGCTTTCTTCTGCTCTTTGGCATGCTCGGTTTGGCCATTTGAGCTATCAGCTTCTGCAGCGAGCTTCGAAGGATGGGTTGGTTGAGGGATTACTGACCATCAAGGCTCCGTCTTCTGCTTGTTCCTCTTGTTTACAGGGGAAGCAACACCGAGCCGTCTTTCCGAAGGAGGCGACACACAGATCTTCGACATCACTTGCTCTCATTCATGGAGACTTATGTGGTCCTATGAGCACTGCGTCTTTGAGTAAGGTGTTGTACATGCTCGTGATGGTGGATGATTTTACCAAATATACTTGGGTTTTCTTTCTAAAGACCAAGGATGAGACTTTTTAGCACTTCTGTGATTGGAGAGTTGAGGTGGGAAAAGAGACTGGTCACTCGGTCAAGGCTCTTAGGACCGGCGGAGGGGGTGAGTTCACATCCTAGGAGTTTAAGCAATATTGCAAGACACATGGCATTCGGAGACAGCTTACTACATCATATACTCCATCACAGAATGTAGTTGCCGAGAGGAAGAATAGGACCATTATGGAGATGGCCCGTGCTATGCTTGAGCATTCTTCATTACCTCAAAGGTTCTGGGCTGAGGCGGCTTCCACTGTTGTCTACATTTAGAACAGGTCTCCTACTGCTGCTCTTCCCGATAAAACTCCACATGAGGCTTTCCATGGTGAGAAGCCCTCCGTTGTTCATTTCCGGATATTTGGGTGTATGGCGTATGTTCATGTGCCTAAGGAGCATCGCTCCAAGTTGGACTCCAAGTCTCAGCGCATGACTTTTCTCGGATATAGCACTGTGTCCAAGGCATATCATCTTTATGATCCTCAGGCCGGCAAATTTGTTGTGAGCCGTGGTGTGGTGTTTGACGAGACTCCTACATCTTCAGAGGGGGGTGGTGAGCTTCTTCTTCCTCCACACCTCCGTCTCCGTCTCCGCCTCCTTCTCCTACTCCTCCTGCTGCTGCTTCTGTTCCACCTCCAGCTGTGGATTCTCAGTCAGATGATGATGACTGTGCTCCTCCTCCAGTGAGTTCGAGCAGATCTGTGCCTGGATGGTATTATCAGACAGTTCGTGATTCTGGGTTACATGAGCTACCTTCTGCTCCTCCGCGTGGTTCTCTCCGGCGTTCTTCCAGAGTTATAGGGAAACAAATTCATGAGGGCAACATGTTTGTTAATTACGCTCTTATGTCCACTATCATTAATGGTCCTTCTGATCCCACTTCTGTGGACCATTAATGGTCCTTCTGATCCCACTTCTGTGGACGAGGCTCTTTCACATGAGCCTTGGTGTCGTGCTATGTAGGCAAAGCTGGATGCTATCGAATGGAATGGCACTGGGATTTTGGTGCCTCGGCCACTGCAGCGTAAGGTGATTGGTGTGCGTTGGATCTTCAAATCGAAGTTATGAGCTGATGGCAGCTTGGACAAGCACATGGCGAGGTTGGTTGCCAAGGGTTATGCTCAGCGCCCTGGTGTCGACTTCAATGAGACCTTCGCTCCGACGGCCCGGATGACTACCATTCGCACTGTTCTTGCTCTTATAGGTTATCATAGATGGCCCGTTTTCCAGATGGACGTCAAGTCGGCTTTCCTGAATGGAGAGCTTACATAGGAGGTTTATGTTGATCAGCCGGGATTTGTTGTTCCAGGCAAACAGGATCACGTGTACTGGCTGAAGAAAGCTTTATATGGTTTGAAGCAAGCTCCGCGGGCTGAGTTCTTTCAGGGTGAAGTAGCATCAGCACAACCTGTCGGCAGCCATCGGGGGCTCTCAGCCCATAGTCGGCAGGCCCTAGGTGAACTAGACAGTAGGTGGCTAATGCCCAGACAGTGGCCGATAGCAAGGGGTAGTAAGCGCTGCATTAAATAAATTAAAATATGAATTCTTGTCCAGTCTACAGGCCAACAGCATGGCGACTGGCCGACTGGCACTCGAGAAACATTCAAACATACATAAGCATTAGACATAATTCAGCATGAAGCAAGTCATTTTCAGCAGTTTATTCTTTCCATAGTCAGTAGAAGTCATGTAGAAAGGGGCCAGGGTCACCCCTATGGGGCTGACCAAGGCTTAAGTCATGTACAAGCATTAAAGCAACCTTTTTGTACCATATGAATAAAAGAAAACCCTGAAATGCAATTCCTCTTCTCTTCTCTCTCCTTTGTCTTAATCATCTTAATTCAGCATCAATGTTCTTAATCAGGCTTAGGGATGTGGGGCAGCACAGCAAGGCTTCTGTGCATGCAACAGCTTTGGTTGAAAAGAGTATCAATTCCTCATGAAGTTTCAAGACCGAGAGATGCATGAAACGGTTTGGCTTGACAAGAACTTCTTTGAAGACTCTTGGGCATTATTGATGGACTATTTGGAGGCTATGTAGTGTGTGGGAGGATTAGAATTAGGGTTAGAGTTCATGTGGGAGACATACACAGAGAGAACAAGGGAGAGAGAAAGAGAGAGTTGTGGGGATAAGTCAACTCATCAAGTGAGTGTGTGACTCCCCTATCACACATGTATATTGCACTAGTACACATAGTGCACTTAGTACATTAAAAGTACTAAGTGTACTATGTACTATAACTTATGGGCTTGTACACACTATAAGGGTGGGCATTATGCCTTTACCCCAACAACCTCCCACTTAAAGGCAAAGTGCCCTTAAGTAAAGGAAAAGAAAAATCAGCATGTACATGATAATATACAAGGCCATATCAAGGCTGAAACTGGCCTCATCCAATGCCCATCAAGTGTCTGCAATGAGCAAACCGCTCCGGAGGCAAACTCTTTGTCAACAGATCAGCCGGGTTGTCATCCGTATGAATCTTAACAAGCTGAATTTGCTTGTTCTCTATCACCTCTCTGATGAAGTGATACTTCACATCCACATGCTTCGTCTTTGCATGAAAGACAGGGTTCTTTGCCAACTGGATGGCACTCTGACTGTCACAATGCAACAATGGAATATCCCCTGTATATCCCAAATCAACCACTAACCGAGATAGCCATAATGCCTCCTTGCAAGCCTCTGTGGCTGCAATATACTCGGCCTCTGTAGTAGATAAGGCAGTGCACTTCTGCATCCTGGATATCCATGACATAGCACCTCCTGTGAATGTAAACACATAACCGGTAGTAGACTTCCGGTTATCTGGATGACCGGCATAATCCGAATCCGTGTGACCATGCACTAATGCATCCTGTTTGCCAAAACAAATGCACATATCCTGTGTGCCCCATGACACCTTTCACTGCTTCCCAATGCTTCTTGCCAGGGTTGGCCATGTATCTAGAAACCACTCCCACTGCAAATGCAATGTCCGGCCTAGTAGCAACCATGGCATACATGAGACTGCCACAAGCTGAAGCATACGGAATCTTGGCCATATCAACCCTGTCTCTATCTGACTGTGGGCTGTCCATAGCACTGAGTTTCACATATGGAGGCAAAGGAGTACTAGTCTTCTTCCCCCCGTCCATATTGAACCTCTGCAAGACTTTGCCAATGTATTCCTTCTGAGACAAATACAACACATGCTGATTTCTGTCCCGAAGTATCCGCATACCCAAGATGTGATTTGCATCACCCAAATCCTTCATATCAAAGGTTTGATGCAGCCTCTGCTTCAAGGTATCCATCTCCTTACGAGATTTCCCGGCAATCAACATATCATCAACATACAAGATGAGGATCAATAGACTGCCATCCAAAGCTTTCTTGGTGTACAAGCAGTGATCTATGTCACTTCTCCTGAATTTCTGGGATTTCATGAATGTATCAAATTTATGATACCATTCCCTTGGTGCCTGTTTGAGCCCATAAAGACTCTTTTTCAGCTTGCATACAAGCTTCTCCTTTCCACTTACTGCATAACCCTCTGGCTGTTGCATATATAAATCCTCATGGAGATCACCGTGAAGAAAAGCAGTCTTCACATCCATCTGAATCAAGTCCAGATCATCATGCGCAACCAAAGCCAACACAGCTCTAAGTGTGGTCATTTTGACCACTGGAGAGAAGATCTCATCAAAGTCCACACCATATTCCTGCTTGAAGCCCTTAGCCACTAACTTGGCTTTGTATCTTGGCTTTGCATCTGGTGCAACTTTGAGCTTGTAAACCCACTTGCATGGCAAAATCTTCTTGCCTGCAGGCAAATGCACTAACTTCCAAGTTCCATTTTTATGCAGAGAATCCATCTCTGACTTCATGGCACGCTCCCAAAGAGCCTTGTCTACCCACTGTAAAGCCTCCTTATAACATGAGGGTTCCCCACAGTCAGTGAGCATCAAGTAGTCAACCCCTGGAACAAACCTGTCAGGGGCTCTGGAGGGTCTAGTGGACCTCCGTACCCAATGACCATCATTTGCAGGTTGCTGTCCAGCCTGCATATCACCCATTGGTGGCTCCTGTTCCATGCCATAAGGCTGAAAAATCATGCCCGGTATCTCCTCTAACTGTGGTATATCCATAGGGATATCTTCTGCCATCTCTGGCTGTCCATTTGGACCATTTTCAGCACCATTTAAGGGCTGGTTTTGCTGCTGTAATGGCTGATTTACAGCCCTCTGTTGTTGTCCATGATGTCCATCATCATCAAAGATGACTCTGCTAGGCTCCTGTTGCCTTGCAGGCTCCTTATACATGCATGTTTCATCAAAAATGACATCATTGCTGCGTATAATCTTTCTATTCACGAGATCCCAAAGTCTATACCCCGTTTCACCTCTGTCACCATATCCTAGGAATATGCATTTGTGAGACTTAGGATCAAGTTTGGTGCGCATTTCCCTGCGTATGTGCACGTACGCAACGCAACCAAACACTCTCAAGTGCTTGTATGACGGAGGCTTCCCTGTCCATACTTCTTCTGGCACTTTCCCACCAAGCCTCGTGTTAGTGACCTGTTTATAAGGTGAACGGCTGTCATAACAGCTTCAGCCCAAAAACCATGCAGCATGTGACAACATAGAACGAACCTTCTCTTGAATGGTCCTGTTCATCCTCTCTGCTGTCCCGTTTTGTGGAGGATCATAAGGAGTAGAGAGCTCCCTCTTGATGCCTTTAGCATCACAAAAGTCCTGAAACTGTTTGGACATGTACTCTCCACCATTGTCGGAACGCAAAGCTTTCAGTGTTTTGCCAGTTTGATTCTCAACAAGAGCAACAAACTTCTCAAACACTGAGAATGTATCACTCTTCAAACGAAGAGGATAAACCCACACCTTGCGTGTGGCATCATCTATAAAAGACAAAGTATTTTGCCCCTCCCAAAGAAAGCTGAGGCATCTCACATACATCTGTATGCACAAGCTCTAACTGAGCATCTTTCTGTCCAAGAGCTTTCTTGTGGGGGCACTGTAGTTGCCTACCATATATACAATGCTCACAAAATTGAAAACTTGAAAACTTTAGAGAAGGCAAGTAACCCAAACGAGACAATTGCTCTATTCCTTTGACACTCATGTGTCCCAACCGGCTATGCTACATAGAGATTTCCGGCAGCTCGGTTGCATTTACATGAGCATGGTGACAAACACCTGCATGCATAAAGTAAAGAGTGTCCACCTTAGAGCCTCTGGCAACAACCAGTGAGCCCTTACTAATCTTCCACTTTCCACGACCAAATGTGGTAACATAATCAGCATCATCAAGCTGTCCAATAGAAAGCAGATTCTTCTTGATCTCAGGCACATGCCTGACATCATGGAGCATAAGCTGTGAGCCATCTGAAAACACAAGCCTCACATCACCTCTGCCAAGAATCTTGCATGCATGGTTATCACCCAAATAAACCACTCCTTCATTGCCAGCAGTGTACCTGACAAACAAGTCTCTGCAACCTGTGACATGAAAGGAGGCACCTGAATCAATGATCCATGAGTGCATACCATGACCACCTGTAAGAAGTGAATGGGCATCAAGTGAAGACGTAAATAGGACCTCATCCTCATTGCCATCTGCATGTGACACATTGATTTCTTCAATCTTGACTCCACTTTTGCCCTTTGGCTTTACATCTTTGGCTTCATCTTTCTCTTTGTCTTTGCCTTTTCCCTTTTCCTTTTGATCATTTTTCCATTTGTAGCATTGCTTTTTAATGTGTCCCTTCTTGCCACAACAATGGCATTCCAAGTCCTTTTTGGAGCGAGACTTGCTCCTTCCCCGTTCTTGGCTTTTTCCCCTTTGCTGGGATCTCCCACGTGCATTCATTGCATTGGACTTTCCAACAGAGTTGTTTTTCTTGTTCATCTCTTCTTGAAGAAGAGCACCCTCAACATCTGCATATGACAGCATAGCATGCGAATTGCTAGTGGCTGTCCTGAATGTGTCCCAACTCTCTGGCAAAGTGCATAACAGAAAAGTGGCTTTGAACTCATCGTCCATTGCCAACTTTTGATTAATGACCTGGCTGACAATACCATTAAACTCATTTAGATGGGCTGTCATAGACGCCCCTTCCTTCATCTGAAGACCTATGAGTTTCTTCAACCAATACACTTTGCTTGAGGCACTTTGTTGGGCATACAAGTCCTGCAATCTCTGCCACATTCCCCAAGCTGTCTTCTCTTCACGAATGCTGAAAAGTAAAGAGTCTGACACAGACAACATGATAGTAGATCTTGCCAGCTCATCCATATCTTCCCACTCTTCAGCAGTAAGAGAAGCGGGCATTACACCCCTTTCTTTGATAGGCTTGTGCTGCTTCTTCTGGAGCAACACATTATAGCACTGGGTTTGCCAAATATCATAGTTATGTGAGCCTTCAAGCTTCTTGATGTGAAGCAATGAAGAGCTCTCACCTGTGGTTGCCATAGCAATATGCAACCTGTCAATGCCTGACTCCCTGCAAAATGTGCAAACACTGCACCAAAAGCACACAAAGTGCTCACAGTTATTCTCCCAAGCTTTATCTCCCATTGCGGAAGCACGAATGCAACTTTACTCCCACTTTATGTGATGAAATCACCAAAATCTGGTTGCTGCAGATTTAGGACAGCACCTTAAATGTGCTCTGTTGCCCTTCCAAAGTACTGTACAGCAGTACTAAGTGCTCACCAATGATGTACCAAACCTGTACCGGCAAGTACAGCAGCTGAAATTGAACCTTTTCCTCACTCAAATCAGTGTACAGCCATGCCAAAACTTGCACAAAGTTGTGCCAAATCTGTACCAGCAGGTACAATAGCAATAAATGCTCTCCTGGCTGTCCAAATGAGTGAAAATCAGATTTTTACAGTCCCGAACACTGCATACAACAGTTCCGAACAGAAATTGGGCAAAAGCCCCTTGACTGCAAGCTGATTTCTGAGGATTCAAGGCATAAATGTCTTGTCTGCTGCTTTGCCAAGCTTAACAAGTATAAAATCTTGAAAAGCCCCTTGATTTAAGATCAATTGCTGATCATACATGGTACATTGACGCACATAAAGGCATCCAAAGTCTTCACGGTGCTTCCCTCTGGCCACATATACATCAAATACATGAAACCCCCTTGATTTACAGGCACATTGAGTGCTTGTCAGGCATCAACACATTGCCCAAAGCATCAACTGCGAGTGCCTGCATGCAAATCAACCAAATCGGCACAAAAGCCCCTTGATTTGCACTGCAATTTGCTGCAATTTTGCCCGAATGTGCGATTTCTCACACCATACAGCATGTATGAGTGCTTAATTGCACAATTACATCAAAAGCCCCAAATTTCGACATCCAATTTCCTGCAAATTGATCCTGATTGTGACCAATGTCACCCAATTTTGCCAATTTTGCTCAAAAATTGAGCAATTCGGCACCTATACCTGCTCAATTTTGCTCAGAAATTGCTCAATTGCAAGTCCCAAAAAAAAAATTGAAGCAAAATACCTTGTAATTTCTGAATTTTTGTTGCAGGAAAGAGGGGTTTGCTGATGCTGCTGCAGTATTAGTGCAGCATGAAGGACTCCTTTGCAGCAGCTCGTGCGGCTATTGAAGCAGTACCACACTATTGGGAAGCAGGCAGGTTGATGTTGGTGCGCCTGCAGATTGCTGTGCGTGTACGGATGCTAGGCTGCATAGCTCTCCTCGTGGGCAACACAGTAGACGTCTCCTCGCTGGCCTCCTCGCTACCTCTGCCTGGCTGTTGACTACGCGGCGAAGTGATACCAGGAGAAGGTGACGTGGAGTATATCAGCTATGTCACGGCGCTCACGTATTGCTGGCGGCGTTTAGCTCCTCACCTGCTGCGAGCGCTGCTGTTGACGGGTGCCGGGAGTTGTGCGCGCTGGCCTCCTCGCTTATGCGCTACCCTGTAGCCCGCGCCTTCGTACGTGTTCGCTCATTGACGGCGCCTCCGACCGGTAGCTCTACGCCGTCTAACGCCCAGCGCTGACACCCCTTCTTCGCTCGCCTGCCTGCGACCTTCTACGCCATCGCTCCCAGCTGCCTTCACGATTACACGCCTGCGTATGGACACCCGCCACCTGCTCCTGCTCTTTCCGTCAGGCCTCTATTCGGCTGTGGTCATCGCTTCTACCATGTGCACTACACCTCTGTAGCCTTCGCTTCACACACCTTGGCCTTTCCAGAGTATACACGGACGAAAGGGAGTCTTGGGCTTTCTTTGCTCGATCAAACAGAGAGGACGGGCCTGCTCTAGCTTCAGCTTCAGCTACGCGTTTCTGAAGAAACTCAGCGTCAACCCCTAGTCGACCTGCAGGCTCTGATACCAGTTGTGTGGGAGGATTAGAATTAGGGTTAGAGTTCATGTGGGAGACATACACAGAGAGAACAAGGGAGAGAGAGAGAGAGAGTTGTGGGGATAAGTCAACTCATCAAGTGAGTGTGTGACTCCCCTATCACACATGTATATTGCACTAGTACACATAGTGCACTTAGTACATTAAAAGTACTAAGTGTACTATGTACTATAACTTATGGGCTTGAACACACTATAAGGGTGGGCATTATGCCTTTACCCCAACATGTAGCTTCCGTCAAGTGAAGTAGAAGGAGATGTCACGTGCATCCTGCACTTGGTTGCCACTACATATCTGTACAACAACAGATACAAGACTTAGAGTGGTAACTAGCTCTTTTTGAGCCCTTGTCGGGAGGAGTCAGCTAGGGATCCACTGAGCGTCATGGTTAGGTGTACAAGTCCCGCACATTGTCATGGTTAGGTGTGCATGTCCCACACATGAAGTCAGTGCATGTCCCACACGACTTTCTAACCCTCTGGAATGATGTAGAGGTGTAGTGGGCATTTATTAGACTTCCAGCCGGATGCACGGGCACCAGTCTAGGTTCAAGAGACATAGGTCTTGAAGAACTTGAACATTGGCATGGGGGCTAGCTGTAGGCCAGCCCATTGCCTAGTCGGCCAGCCCTAGGTAGACTAGGCTAGCAATAGGCTAGCCATTGTTGCCAGTCTCAAAAAGGCCAGTCGGTCGGCAGCAAATGTAGTCAGCCACACATAGGAAAAGCGATAGCATTTAATGCTAATTTTCTGCAAGTCGTGAGCATATTAAGAGGCCGGCAGCATCATCTGGAACCCAACCAGCATCTGGGTGTTCATATATAAGTGACCTTCAATCCCTTGCATAAATCATCTCATATTTCCTGCAAGTGCCAAGGTTCAAGGGCCTAGACAGCCCAAAGGAGCCAAGGGCAAGGTGGAAGGTGAAGATCAAGGGTCATCTTCAGGCTGAGAGTTACCTCAGCCAAGTGAAGGTCTCCGAGGTGAGTTTAGTCTTGGTTATTTACAGCCAACAGTAAGTCATTCTACTCATTCAATAAAGCAAATACACCATATGTGGTGGGGGCCCTCAGAGGGTATTCGGGATCCAACATTGTGTATTGTCTCTCCTCTCTCTGCACTCTTACTCTCATTACATTGTGCTTTACATTGTCAAGAACAAAGGTGCTGAAAGCTATTCATCAAAGTATAAATCCTCATCTATAAGCTTCCACATGTTACACACAAACTCTACTCAAATTGGAATAGAGAGAAGGGCTGTTCAAACCAGTATGTCCTAGTTACACTAGGCAGCTAGCTCTCTCTCTAGCTAACTCCAGCCAAACTGGAAACATGGCTCTAGTAGTCAAACTAGGGGGTACCATGGAATGTGTTCCTGGTCAAACCAGTAGCACACCAACTCTTCTACCCACCTCATTCCAAGCCACTCAGAGGGAAAGAGACTATCATCCAAGCCACTCAGCAAGGAGACAATTGTTCTTTGGACTCTACCGTATGCACCTAGTGTTTGACTCCAAACACTGAGGAGGCTTGTGCTCGAGTCAGCTCTACCACATGTACTCCGTGTTTGAATGCAAACACATGTGAGTGGTGGGCTCAAGCAAAGGGATGCTCTACCACATACACTCCATGCTAGGCTTTAAACATAGAGGAGAGGTGGGCTCAAGAAGATACATCAAAAACAGTCTCACGGGCCTACTAGTGCACTTGCACTCCCTCATGACACAAAATCCAGGGTGTACATCCAACATGGCAAACTATCACCATACATCCCTTCTTTGTGAAGGTTCTGTTGCCATCCCTGATTCCTTGCTGTCATGAGCTGCATAGCCTCTAAACGTCTCTGCATTCACAGTTTGCTTTCACAATGTACCAACGGTGAACCTTTCCAACATCAGCTTAGGTCCCGCAAAGGGGCATTCTTAAGGCTGAGTTATAGCCTTCTCAAAACAATGCTATTGCTGTCCATAATCTACTTCAAACTCAGTGTCTCTCCTCAATACATATGCTGATTATGCCTTGCAAAACAAAGTCATCCATTGGTTACGAACTGCTCGACACTTCGTTGCATAAAACATGCCTCTACTAATGCTTAAGATATCTGCAAAACAATCCACGTACTCATAGCCCATAGACTATACACATGATACAAAGTATCCATAGAGTTGATACCCATTGTATACATCACACGTTCATATCATGATGTCACGTGCATCCCGCACTTTGATGCCACGTGGACATATTTGCACAACAGGTGTTGGACTTGGAGTGGTAACTGGTCTCTTGTGAGCTTGAGTCCGGGACAAGTCAGCTAGGGTTCCACTCTAAGCATCCAAGGTGAGGTGTACAAGTCCCGTACATGATCTTGGTTAGGTGTGCAAGTCCCGCACATGGAGCAGTGCGAGTCCGTACTGTGAGTCACCCTTTGGAATGATGTAGAGGTGTATTGGGCTCTGCCTGGGACACCGATCGTAGGATTAGATGTCTTGTGGCATACCTTTTTGGGGATGTGGGCTGGTAGGCAAAGGGGCAGCCCTATGGGTCACCCCACAAGGGCTCAATGCCCTTGCCTACTTGAAGGGTAGCCTTGTGGGCCACCCTAGGGGCCAAAGAGGCCCCGTGGCCAAGCCCAAACAGCGCATGAAGGGCTGGCTGGGCATGCTGCCGGCCAGGCCTGGAAGGACCTACAAACCCATGGCAAGGACCATATTCTTGGGTACTGACAGACCCATAGCAGCTGCCATAAAAGTTATTGGCAACATCACACGGCTGTCCCATATGCATTCATAGCATCACATGCCTGTCACATTGTAACATGGGTCCTTGCGGAAGCATGTTTATGAATTGATTGATTGCGATTAGCACCTAATGAAAGAGTTATACCCATGTTCAAATGTTTCTTCTTCATGCTCAATACACAATAGAGAGAGATGACCTAATCTACCATGTATCACTGACATGAAACGTATACAATGCTGAACAAAGATACTCAATGGTAGCACTGCTCCTGAGTTCTTAATGACTCAATGATGATCAATGAATGAATATGGCTAAAGCCTAGATTCCTATTTATAGTGTCTAATGTTGGTGATTTACCTTCTTGATGGTCCGAACAACTTACTATGGAGCTTCATGATGAAGAGTCTTTTGATAGCCGAGGAGCTGTGGGAGATTGTTACAGGTAAAGAGCCACATTGTGCAAAGAGTAGAAACGACTACCTCTTTGGCAACATCAACCACAACACGAAGGGGACCCAAACTACAGCTCAAGTGGTGGCAGGTACTCCAGCACGGTTGCCTCCACTTAGTGAAGATCAAAGATGGTGGGATGTTCGTGATGCCGAAGCAATGGCTTGATAAAGTTGCACAATGCAGAAGCAAAACATAGGAGAAAAGAAAAGATATATTAACGTCTACGGAAGGCCAGATTGACCTATGAGAGGGAGAGCAAAGGAGAGAGAGAGAGAGACATCAGACAATGAACATCATGTTATGTAGCAAGAGGCTTTTACCCAACAGATGGTGTAGAATACATATACATACATACATGCATGCATACATACATACCTATGTGTGTGTGTGTGCATGCAAGAGACAGGCTTCAAGATTGGCATCTTCAGTCTTCAGGCTCAAGATTATCCTCTCAATCTTTGCATCAGTTGACTTCTATACAGGCTTATCGATTGATATTACCTCCTCCATGGATTGCTCAACATGCTAATTCTCTTTGGCATCTGGATAAGTCTTTAGCTTGGTGGAAAGCAAAACTGACTTTGATATGGAAGTTGAAAATGCCATTGAAACAGAGACTCTTTCTCTGGAGATGCATTGTTGGTATTTTTCCAGTGGGAGTGAAATTGGCTCAAAGAAGGATTGCCTCTCCTATTTGTCCAAGATGTCATCATACTACTGAGAGTGTTCCGCATTTATTGTGGTCTTGTTCACGTTCCAGAATCCTTCTAGACAAGATCTCCTATTTTTTATCTCTCAGATTTCCTGCACACAGATTCTACAAGTTTTTCTGGATGTTTGGCACCTTATCAGCTTCATTGTCACAGTATTCTCTTTTCTTCCATTGGATCAGATACTGGGCCTTGTGGACCCTCTGGCTACAGCGAAATCATACATATCTGAATTCACCCCTTCAGCAGCCTTATGAGTTCTTCCGAGCCTCGTTGCGGCAGTCTTTATATGATGCTGTGCATGAGGGAGATTTGGATGTTTCTTGTATTCAGCTTTTCTTTTACTGTTTCTGATAGATAGGGCATAGGCTCTTTTCTTGAGCACTGCCCTGCTCTTGCATAGAACTTTTTTACTGCTGTTTTTTGAGTTCTAGGGTTTAGACATCCTCCTGATGCCTAACCCTTTTGTACATTCATGATATAATGCAATTTCAACTAGTTTTACTAAAAAAAAAAAGTGTGTGCATGCATGCATGCATGAATGTGTGTGCGCGTGTGTATTATATGTATGTATGTATGTTTATGTAACTCACTAGAAGAAAAGAAAGCCACAAGAGCTCCTTGATGTAGATCCAGGTTTTTGATCTGAAGAGAGACGGTCGATTACATTATTTGTTCTCATTCTTTTGCTTTGGTTTTCTTCTCTTCTCAAGAATTCATGAGAACTTTTGATACAGGTTTGTGATCATTTCCGAGAAGCAGCAAAATATACCACTATCAAAGTGGTTCCGATTGTTGGGGGGATGTCTCTACAAAAGCAAGAACGACTCCTAAAGCAAAGGCCACAAGCTATTGTGGGGACACCTGGGCGACTGTGGGAGCTCATGAGTGCCGGGGAACAACACCTAACTGAGGTATGTTCTTATCTTATATCCCACCAAACACACACGATCCCCACCCCCCCCCCCCCCCCCCCCTCTGCAGCACTCCTCTCCCCACCACTCTTTCCAAATAAAAAGCACGCGCGCTTGCATGCAAAGAATGACAATTAGTGACTGCTTCTGTCCTTGCTGGTTTCTAGAGATTGCCACCAGCTTTTGTCACAAACTTCCGAGTCCTTACAAATGATGGTGATTCTAAGGGTCAATCTAGACATTCTCCTTATCAACTTTGAGAAGGCATACGATAGGGTTGATTATGAATGTTTGGACAAGGCTATGCTACACGTTATTTTTCCCTTCAAGTTGTTATCCACAGGTTGTAGTTGTGTTGTGATTCAAGGTACTGGGAAGGAGTGGTTTGCTATTTCTGAACTTATCTCTCAGAGTTATCCCTTTG
Organism: Cibotium barometz; assembly: GCF_041138505.1. Taxonomy (NCBI): domain Eukaryota; kingdom Viridiplantae; phylum Streptophyta; class Polypodiopsida; order Cyatheales; family Cibotiaceae; genus Cibotium; species Cibotium barometz. Next base: position 22,451,794 of record NC_141082.1, on the reverse strand, counting down.
CTCCATAATTGTTTCTGTTCATGAAAGAAGCAATGAACAACTTTGTGGTGGCTTGTGGCACAGGGCTTTAGGGCTTGTGCTCACCCATTTAAGAGGCTAGGAGTTGTCACAATGCAGAGTTTGCAGATTATACTTGTACCTATCTTGAGGGGGAGAGCAAGGCTTCTAATCTGTTATAGAAATGCTGAGCTTTTTATGTCAGATGCTTGGATTAATTTATATATCATGAACTTTGGGTGATTCCCACACCCCTCCGGCTGTTTGATGCAAAGGTGGGCATACAATGTGTGCGTTTTCACATGAGGGTCAAGTACTTGGCTATCATGTGGGGATTGATGTCTCCATGATGTAGGTTGCCCCACTTCTCACCAGCATTTGCAAGAAGTTTGTGACTAAAGCACAATGAATTTGTTCTGGGCAGGTTTGGGTAACCAGGTGTTGCTAGCCATCATGCAGTATATCACATTTGGATGTTGCTTCTTGCATGCCTGCATTTTTATTTTGCAACATGATCTTGCACTTGGATGCCGTGGACAAGACTGAGCGTAATGTTTTGGTTACCAAGGGCTTTGGAATGTTGTTAGACTGTGGCATCCATCTCCGCGCTTCCCACAACACAACAAGCGAGGTGGGATGGCGGGCATGCACATGCATTGGCGGCACTTTGTGTGAAAAGGAGCATTATTCATTATATTTGTCCATGTAAAATTGTCAAGCAAGCTTGGGATGCGCTTTACCAGGTGCGTAATGTGGCACAGGTGGCCTACTTGCGCAAGCCGTTAGAGTTCAAACATATGAACAAGGAAGGCCTATCCGGACACTTCATTGGTGTCTACTATTTCATAGCTTTACCGGATTCGTACCAAGGTTTTGCATCCACACTTCGGCTCAAGGGTAATCCCAATGCCCTTACGTAGAAGTTGGTTGTAGTGCCCTTGTAAGAAGAGAAATCCCGGCAAAACCAAACTAGTATGCGTGTGGGAGATCAGGCATTCGCTACCCGTCAGAAAGGTAAAGGCAAAGCCTTTTCTCAAGGTGGCTACAAGTCAAAGGAAGAATCAACCTAGTCTTTTGGCAAGGATGTTGAGAAGGGGGGTGATAAGCTGAAGAAAAAAGGCAGATGTAACTATTGTCGGAAGCTAGGTCATTATATCGATGAATGCAAAAAAAGATTGGAGAAGGAGAAGAAGAAAGAGTCAAGCATGGTTGTGGCTGATGCATCAATACCAAGTGTTGAAAAGGAGTCAGCGAACTATGCACAGGATGATTGGATTCATTGTGCATTGCAGTTATGACTCCTCTGTCCATGATGTATCCATATTAGTGTCGGATTAGCATGTCTAGTATTTTGATAGTGGTACTAGCAAGCACATTACTTCTCTCTTGAGTCAGCTCCTCAAGGAGGCACACTCACATATGGAAACAACTCCTTATATCCAGTGAAAGGAGTTGGTAAGGTTATGCTCACTACTGTAAATGGTGGGTTTGTTCAAGGCATTAAAAAGAACTTGGTGTCAGTCTCTATCATTGCTAGGGTTTTCTAGTGGTTAGATTTGTTGATGATAGGTGTACAGTTCAAGACCAGAGTGATGGAGACATGATTGTGGTATTCGGTACTCGAAGCCATGGGCTTTACAGGTTGGACATGTTTAAGAGGTTGACACATAATGCTTGTTCAGTTACTGCCACATGTGCTATAAGTGACGTGGAGCTATGGCATGTCTGATTTGGTCACTTGAATTTTGGTAGTTTGTTGTGTCTTAAAAGGCAAGAGATGATGTCAGAGTTGCCAAGCTTGAGGCCCTTGTTAAACATGTATGTGAGGGGTGCAGTTTGGGCAAGATGAATCATTCCCGAAAGATGGATCAGTAAGGGTTACCTAGAAATTACCGCTTAAACATAGTGACGTATGTTGGGTATATCGGAGTCTCGTGTACGTGTACGTGTACCCCTGTTTATGTACCCATATGTGTGTGTGTGTGTGTGTGTGTGTGTGTGTGTGTGTGTGTGTGTGTGTGAACAATCCCTAAAGGGGTGTGAACACTCACTTGTGCTTATTTGTGTGAACCCACTGTTAGGTGGATAAGATATTGTGTGTGTGGTAAGCAGGGTTGTTCGAGGTAGAGGCGTTTGGTACGAGGCAGGTATCGTATGCAACCCGAAAGACTCATATTTTTTAGAGACGTTAGAGATGTGTTAGAGGCGTATGTTGTATATTATATATATATATATATATATATATGTACGTATGTATGTATGTATATACATAGTGATAGAAAGAAAGAAAGTTATATTAAATGTCTTCAAAAGACCCAGTGGGTGTATGAGACCAAAAGTGATACAATAGTGTCCATGTAATCTCATCATGGTACAAAAGAAAACACTAGAGCTATGAGCTGGGAATGTCAAATCCGAGCCATATGATACAAAGCATAGTAACATAAAAACCCGTTTTTCCCTCTCGAAACGGCATGAAACGTTTCGAAACAAAACGAAACCTGCCCATCGAAACGGTGTTTCGCCCAAATGTAAAGTGAGGTCAAAAAAACGGGCGGGAGGTTTTTTTTTTTGCAAATGTGATTTTTGCCGTCGTTTCTGTCCTTGTTTGCTGCCCATTTACCACTTCACGCATCCGACGCTTCTTCTCGGTCGCGACCTGTTGCTCCGTCTCTTCTCCTCGTCCACTCCTCCTTTTCGCTCCTTCACTTCTTCTCCTCCATGCCTCCTCTTCCTCTTCCCCTCCTCTTCCCTCCTCCTCTTTCTCACCTTTTCTTGTCTTCCAACTTTCTCTCCTTTTCTTCTCATCTCCCTCTTCCCTTCCAACTTGTTTCTTTCCTCCTCTCTTTCTTCCCTTTCTTGCCCAAATTTTGAAAATACCAAAAAACCTACTTCCAAAAATGATGAATTTCATACCCACTAGTCCCAAAAAATGCATCTTCATCTTTTTGTTGGCTATGTTATAAATTTGGTATGTGTATATAAGAAGTGTCATTTCGAAACCTTTGCGTTTCGTCCAAAACAGATGAAACGAAACCTTCGAAACGACGAAACAACGAAATAGACGAAACGTTTCATGTTACTATGATACAAAGTGGGACTATCATCATCATACAACCTATGGAGCTAACCCCCCCCCCCGTAAGAGGAGGGGGGCATCAAGGATATCGAGCATGGGGTTAGCTTGTAGAAGGCTCTGCAGATCCACTGAGCGTGGAAAGGTGGCTCTCCAAGGTCTCTTCAAGCTGGGGCTGATGTCTGTGTTGCTAGCAAGGTCTAGGGAGTTTGGGGCATTGGGCTCACTGTAGTGATAGATTATTAGAGAGAGAGAGAGAGAGAGAGAGAGTTATATTAACGTCTACGGAAGACCCCAAGGGCCTATGAGACCAAAAGTAATACAATGGTACCATGGATATACTGCGCCATGGAAAACTGAAAGAAAAAGTAAAATGAAAACATTTGACAGTACATGTGATCAAGAGATGATCCTGTGTAGAGTGAGATATGTTGTGATCAGCTAATGACGATACCCGCCTTGGCCAGAACCGATCCAATGGTGGAGTGAATGTCAGGCCTTTGTGATGGGAGTGTGTCATGTCGGCAGAGAACCTCATGAATTTGTCTCTGTGTGGTGGAGGGACCTGATGCTCTGGGTCGGGGACGTCTCTCTCGCAGAATGGATCGAGCTCTCTCGCTAAGAAACTTTTATTAACATTTCAAAAGACCACTAGGGTGTATGAGACAAAAAGGTGATACAAAGTATCCAAGTGTTACATTGATCCTGGTAAGACATAAAAATAAAACATTGGAAAAAAGACTACTAGCTACAAATACAAGTAGCAGGACCCAAGGTCCAAGGAACATCAAGCTAGGGTGGGTGGTGGAGAGGTCTCATCATCATCCCCAAGAACTGTGTAAAGGGCATCAATGTCCACGTCTTGTGTGGACATCTTTGTATCGCCGGTGCATCTCATCGACTTGGAGTTGACGGGCGGAGTGCCTAGGTGGCCCTGTAGGCCTTGGGCGCCTAGTTCGTTGCATCTGAACCGCTTGATCTACGGTAACCCCGGGGAAACGGAGAAAAGAAAGAAAGACCCCAAGGGTCTATGAGACCAAAAGTAATACAAGGGTACCATGGATATATTGAGCCATGGAAACTGAAAGAAAAAGTAAAATGAAAACGTCTGACAGTACATGTGATCAGCAGATGATCCTATGCAGAGTGAGATATGTTGTGATTAGCTAATGATGATACCCGCCTCCGCCATAACCGATCTGATGGTGGAGTGAATGTCAGGCCTCTGTGATGGGAGCGTGACATGTCGGCGGAGAAACTCACGAGTCCGTCTCTGTGTGGTGGAGAGTCCTGATGCTCTGGGTCAGGGACGTCTGGCTCGGGGAGGGAGAGAGGGAGGGAGGGAGGGAGGGAGGGAGGGAGGGAGAAATGAAATGAAATGTTATATTAACGTCTTCAAAAGGCCATAATGACCTATGAGACCAAAAGTTACATCATGGTGGATCTGATACAATGTCTGGATAAAAAAACCCAGAAAATGAAAAATAAAGATGATACTACTGGCACCTAGAAAATGAAACTGGAACTGGAATATAGCGAGGGGGGGTACACTATGGAGGTGAGTGGAATATAGTGAGAGGATACAATATCATGTGGGACGGAGGGGTACACTATGGAGGTGCCTCCATCTCATAATATGTGCCGCATCGGACACTGGCGGATCTCCTCAATATCCTCTGTGGTCAGCACCCTGACTGGGTGTCCCGCATGCCTCGCAAGAATAATCCGAATCTGCCGCTGCAACCTCCGTCTATGCTGGGATGCCCCCCTCCGTAGTCGTGGGCGTCTAGACCACCCAAGCTCAATCGCACGATCAATCAGTGTACCCCTAGTGTGGGCGGTATCCATGTCCTGCTGCTGCTGTGGTCCATCTGGCGCAGTGATGGCTGGACTAAAGAAATCTGTAATGTGCCTCTGAGTCCGGCTCTCTGTGCGCCTAAGCAGGCTATCTCTATGTCTCCGCAGCTCAAGCAAGAACAATCCCAAACACCTCTGGTCCTGGTACCCCATGACTCTGGAAAGTGGTCCAAAACCCTCTCTGAATAAACAGTGGAAACGACCACGTATCTCATAGTATGCAGTACAATGGCATATATAATGCAGCTCTGTCTCTGGCTCCCCATGGCATACTCGGCATATCCTGGCCTCAGCTGGTATACCTCTATATGGGCCAATCTCAATCTCAAGCTGGTGTGAGGATGTGTGAATCTGACCAATAGCACATCGTACTGCATGAGACAAGTGTACATCCATGTAACTGGGTCTGATCACAAAACCATCTGCTGTGAGCTGAAGAAAATGCTCTCTGTAGAAAGCCATCTTCGTGCCCAGCTCCTCAGTCGGCTGTATCCATGTCCTCCTAATGTCCAGCTGAACTAAATCCTGACGGATGAGTCTGGTAATCTCTGTCCGTGTGAGAGTGAGAGAGGGTGCCTCCAGAGAATACTGGAAGGGAGGCAATCTGTCCATGCTAAAACCATGTGCCTGGAACCAAGATGTCATCTGTCCATACCAACAAGCCGTGTCTCCCTGTAAAGCTAACTGTCGGGAGGACTCCAGGGCGAGGCGTGCATATCTGTCTCGGGGGAGATCCCACAAGCCATGTATGTAGGAGACTGATCTCGTAAGAGCCTCAATCACCAGAGGGGCAGCCGCCAGCTCTGCTCGAATAATCTCATGAGGTACCACGGCCTTGGCTCTAATAATCCTAGCAATCATAGATACCAAAGGCCTCTCCATACCTCTCCACCCGCCTGCGCTGTGATGGCCCACTGAAGGTCCCCATATCTGCACTCCATAAAGCATAGCTGATGTCACTAGAGTGTCAAAAAGCCAAAGTTTCGTTCGAGGTTCCTGAAACTGAACATGCGAACACATCCTCTCCAAACCACCCAGGGCTGCATGTGCTCTAGTCAATCTAGTCTCTGCTGCTCTCCTCATCGAAAACACTGGCCCACTGAATACTACCCCAAGATATGTATATGCATCTGTACACTCCACAATCTCTTGCCCATATGTAAACGTGGAAGCTGATCGCCTAACCCACTGTGGCGTGGTGTTAAACACCATAACCTTGGTTTTGCCAAGGTTGACAGACAATCCACTATCATGTGCAAACTCATGTAAAGCATCCAGATGACGCTGCATACCCTCAGGGGAATCAGAGATCAACACAATATCATCAGCATATAACAATAGTGGGATCCATGTACCTGCTAGCTGGGCTCCTCTGACCCCCAATCTCTCAATGTAGTCAGAAGCCTCATCCACATACATACCAAACAGTGAAGGAGATAACGGGCAACCTTGCTTCACTCCTATAGTGGAGTGAACCAAAGTAGAGACCCCCTCTGGGGTGCGTACCTGTCCTGCAACTGATCTATATAAAGCCATAATCCCCCATATGAGCTATGTGGGTACCCCCATCTCCTGTAATCGCCTCATCAATCTGGCTCTGGGCACTGTATCAAATGCTTTGCGGAAGTCCACAAAGCTACAATAAATCCGTCGCCCATGCGACCTGCCCTCCTCAATAATGGCCCGGAGAGTCAAGATGTGGTCAAGAGTAGAGAAACCTCTCCTGAACCCTGCCTGTCCCTCTGCTCGAATGCCAACTCTCTCTACCCATCTACTCAACTGCTGCTCAAGAATGGATGCATACAATCGTGCTAGTGTGTGACCAATCATAATAGTGCGATAATTCCCTGGCTCCATAGGGTCCCCTGACTTGAAGATAGGCACGATGGTGGACCTACTCCAAGTCTCGAGTAAGCCTTCGCACATAGCACGATTGAACATCACTGCTAGAAGCTCTGCCAGCATGTCTCTCGCATGAATAAAGTGCTCAGCGACCAATCCATCATGATCATATGCTCTCCCAGTCTTCATCCTATCAATGGCCTTCCTTACCATCTCTGCGGTAAAGAAAGTACATGTCTGTGGGCATGGTGCTGGCGGGTCAGGAAAAGGTGTCTGTCCAGGAACTGTATATAGAGATGCTGCATAACTACCCCAGACCTCTGTAGAAGTGATGGCCAAAGCAGGGGAGGACTCATGAAACAGACGCCAAGCCTCCCTCGAATCCTGGCTCAAGAACAGCTGGTATAATTCCTGCTCTAGCTAAGCAAGGCCGGCCCGCTTCTTCCTTCGCACAAGACGTCGGAAGGCAATACGTGACTGTCGGTGAGTAGTGACTCCCAAAGCAACCTCCCGCTGCAGTCGGGCTCTGGTCTCTCTGCACTCCTCATCATACCAGCTGTTTTGGGGCATACATCTAGAACGCTGTCTCTGTCCAGGCTGAGTATGTGGATATGCCTCTCTCGCTGCATCATGTAAAGTCTCTGTCAGTATATGGGTCAACTCCTCCAAAGGTCTCTCTGGCTCCTTTGTGTACAGACGTTTGTAAATCCCATCTGTGTAGACAGCATCAGTCTCTGAGGTAAAAGTATATCGAGTGTGATCTGCCCCTCGTGTCCTCTGAGCTGTGGTAAAGTGAAAAGAGATGGTCAATGTCAACAATGCATGATCCACTACTACCCCAATGGGCCGAGATCCAACTGTGAAGTCCTCAATGCATGAAACAAAGCTGGGCATAGCCATAACATAATCCACTGTGCTAGCACCATGTCTATGTGGAAAGCAAGTAAATCCAGCTGCTGACGGAAACCTCTGCAAGCCATTATGTATGGCCAACCCATGTGCAGTCCCCATATCTACCAAATATCTCCCATACTCTGTGCACTCCACATCCTGTGAGCGTCTGTCTAATCCCATATCCAGAGTGTCCAACTCTCTTAGCATCTCCTCCGAGGTATCATAAAAGGCTGTCTGGCGGTTGCCCGTCCGGGCATTAAAGTCCCCTAACAGGATGATGTCTCCATCCCTAGAGAACTCCCACATGTCATCATCTAGCACAGAGAAAGGAGACTGCCCTCTAGGTGCTGCATATGTCGATGTACTAGGAGCAAAATAGCATATGGCAATATACAGGAATCTGCCTGTGTCGGCCCTCAGTCTCACCCACATATATCTGGCCTGATCATCTCTCCGAACGATGTGTAGAAGCGGTTGCAGCTCCTCCCTGAAAAGAACTGCCACCCCTCCTGATCCTCTACTACTGTGTACCGATCTCGTCCCTACTCTGCAAGCTGTCTCCCATCTGTATCCTGTCACCTGTGGCATCATCTGACCAGGAGGGTGAGTCTCCGAGTAGAAGACTATATCTCTATCTCTAAAGCTGTCCTCAAAGGCACCTACATCAAGTCTGAGGGATCCATTGCAGTTCCAGGCTGCCAGCTTTAATTTGGTCCCATAGGTCTCGCACCGTCATGTAGAGCGTCGCTCCACGATGACCACCCTCCCTTCTCTATAAAATGCTATCTTTCCCTTTTCTCTTGCCGCTCTAATCTCTGGCATAACTTCCTTCATATGTGCAAGCTGTGAAAGAGTAAGATCATCACCAAGAAAAATGCCTGTATTCTTTAAAGTGGGTCGTCTCTTCAAGAACTCCTTCTTCGCCTCAATAGAGGGGAAGCGAAGTATGAGAGCTCTTTCCTTTGATGTTTCCCCGTTGCCTCCGCTTTTTTTGCCCACTCTCCAAGCTTTTGCGTGTGCCGGACTGTCAATCCCCATCAACACCATAAGCTCTTTCACCTCCTCTTCAACTTTATCCCTGTCTTTAAGGCCGGTAATCCTCACATGCAAAGCACGTGTACGTCTTCGTTGTTCCTCTTCTAAAGTCATGTTAATGATTGTAGGTGTAGGGGTTGTTATCTCCTTACCTTTACCCTTCTTGGCGACCTCTATCCACTTCTCCGCTTCATCCATCTTCTTTTGCGTCTTGGTGATGACTTCCACCCATGAGGAAGTTTTGCTTCATGTTGCTTCTCTTCTTCCTTAATTGCCCGTACTTGTTCTTTGATAACCTTGAGCTCTTCTATCATTGATAGCTGAATTTCACCTTCTTCAAGTCCACCATTTGCCTTGGCCTCTTCAAGCTCCCTCTGAAGAGCTGAAATTACGCCTTTGAGCGTGTTGACTTCCCCGTGAAGGTCTTTGACTTCCGCTAAGAGGTCCTCCTTCTCCTCTTTCCACCGCTTACCCTCATTGAATACCATCTGGAGAAAGTTGGCTTTCTCCTTCCACCATCCCTCCATCTCTGCCTTCCATTCCTTCATTTCCTTTTCCACATTTGTTATCCTCTTGTTTGTGACCATAAAGGTCGCCTTCATCGGGTTGCGCAAGGGGGAAGCCATGGAAGAAGCGAGAGAGAGAGAGAGTTATGCTGCTGCCTTGGGGGCCTGAGCAAGGGTGGGTGGCGAAAGCAAGCCGGACAGCCTAACGGATAGATAGACTGGCCATTGCCAGCAGAACTGTGCGGCGTACAGGGCAGCAGGGGGGAGCGAAGCAGGCGGTGCTAACAGGGCGACGGCGGCGAGCAGGGAGGGAAGGCGGTGGAAGCGAGCAGGCGAGAGGGGGTGACAGAAAGTTCGAACAGAGAGGGGGCGGCGAACAGCAGGCGGGAGGGGGAAGCGAAGCAGGCGGCGCTAACAGGGCGGCGGAAGAGAGAGAGAGAGAGAGAGAGAGAGAGAGAGAGAGAGAGAGAGAGAGAGAGAGAGAGAGAGAGAGAGAGAGAGAGAGAGAGATTTTATTAACGTCTTCCAAAAGACCGAACTCGGCCTATGAGACAAATCGGAGTACCTGTATGGGGTATCCTCTGTCATCCCAACAAAATGAAGAAGTACTGAATAAAAAAGCTGAATCTGGGTGTGCAGGGGATGGAGCTCTATTACTAGGAGAATGCAAAGCTATATGCATGGAGTATACAATCATGATATGCAACCTAGCTAGCTCCATCCTGTACCATACTGGGGGTATAAAATGGTATACATCAGTGAAGGGGGTGTCCACAGCTCCCTGAAGAACATGCCTGGGAAAAGAAAAGAGGTAGCCCCACAATACATCAGTAGGGGGGAAGCTAATGCTACTAGTCAAAATGGGGTACATGAGTACATGGATACATGAATAAATGAATATGGGGGAGTACAAAAGTGACAGTGAGTACAACAGTATATGGCTGGAGTCGTAATCATCCTAGGAGCTCTAGCATGGGTCTCTACCGGATGGCCTAGATATATGCCATAGTGAGATGCCTGGTCGGACGAGCCCGATGCCTCGCAATGATGCTCTGAATCCTTCGGTGTAGGCACCGTCTCCGATGTGAGGATCCGGAACCCTCAGGCGTCTAGATCTGCCCAACTGGATAGCTCTCTTAACTAGAGTCCCACGGGGTGCCCACTGCTGGGCTGTCGGCTATGTGTCCTCCCTGGTAGTCCCTCTAAAGAAGTCAGTAACCTGTCTCCGTGTGAACTCCCTGCCAGTCGGGCGTCTGCTCCTGATAATGGACTCTCCGAGCCTGCAGATCTCCAGGAGATAAAAACCCAAGCATCGCTGATCACAATAGTCCATGACTCTAGCCAGTGGTCCAAATCCCTCTCTGAAAAGGCAATGGTAGCGCCCTCGAATCTCATAATATGCTGTGCAGCGACAGATGTAGTGCTCCTCCGTCTCTGGCTCTATCCAACAAATCTGACAAATCCTGTCCCTTGGAGGTATGCCTCTAAATCTGCCTGTCTCTATCTCTAACTGATGCATACTGGTGTCGGGGAAGCTCCCAGGTGCTATGAATGAAGGACACTGATCTGGCAAGAGCCTCGACTACGATCGGTGGTGCTCCCATCTCGGCTCTAATAATCTCATGGGGTACCGAGGCCTTAGCCCGAAAGAAAGAAAGAAAGATTTTATTAACGTCTTCCAAAAGACCGAACTCGGCCTATGAGACAAATCAGTATACCTGTGTGGGGTATCCTCTGTTATCCCAACAAAATGAAAAAGTACTGAACTAAAAAGCTGAATCTGGGTGTGCAATAAGTACAATGAGTGGGGGAGGTGATGGAGCTCTACTACTAGGAGAATGCAAAGCTATATGCATGGAGTATACAATCATGCTCAAAAGGCCAAAATGACCTATGAGACCAAAAAGGTTACAACAATTGGTGAATCTGATACAATGTCTATGTAAGAAAAGCTAAAACAACTAAACAACTAACTGAAACTGAAACAACAACTATGAGGAAAAGTAAGGTACTAGGAGCTCCTAATGGATAACATCTGGGAAGGAAAACTCCAGCAACAAAGATAAGCATTATATACATCACTATCCAAAGATGTCTCTCCTCCATGGTGAGTACTCTGACACTCTACGTCTCCCATGCCGTGCTAGTATGGTCCTGATCCTCTGTTGTAGTCTCCGTCGGTGTTGGGATGGGCCTCTCATCTTGGGGCACCTAGACCACCCCAGCTCTATAGCCCGATCAATCAGTGTACCTCTGGTGCGGCTATTCTCTGGGGCTAGCTGCAATGCCTGCTGGCCTGACTGCTCAATCTCTGGTCGAAAGAAGTCTGTAATCTGCCTCTGTAGGTGTCTCTCCCTCTCTGATCCCCTCCCTCTCAAGAGACCCTCTCTATGTCTACGTAGCTCCAGCAAGTATAATCCGAGGCATCTCTGACCCTGGTATCTCATGACTCTAGAAAGTGGTCCGAAACCCTCTCTGAACAGGCAGTGAAAACGGCCTCGTATCTCATAATATACTGGACAGTGACATATGTAATGTAACTCTGTCTCTGGCTCCATCTGGCACAGCTAACAAATCCTGGCCTCAGCTGGTACTCCTCTGAATCTGCCAGTCTCAATCTCTAGCTGGTGTGAGGATGTGCGCATTTGACCAATAGCACAACGTACCCCATGAGAAAGATGAGTATCCATGTAGCTGGGTCTAATCACAAACCCATCCTCCGTGAGCTGGAGAAGATGATCTCTATAGAAAGCCATCTTCGTACCAAGCTCGTGTGTCGGCTGTATCCATGTCCTCCTAGTGTCCAGCTGAGTCAAGTCCTGCTTGATAAGTCTGGTCATCTCTGCCCGTGTGAGAGAGAGGGAGGGTGCATCCAGGGAGTACTGAAATGGAGGTAGCCTGTCCATACTAAAGCCAGGCAGTTGGAACCAAGCTGTCATCTGTGCATACCAACATGATCCGTCTCCATGTGATGCCAAGTGTCGTGAAGACTCCAGGGCTAAGCGAGCATATCTGTCTCTAGGGAGAGCCCAAGTGCTATGTATAAAGGAGATTGATCGAGTGAGTGCCTCTACTACCAATGGGGGGGCAGCCATCTCTGCACGGATAATATCATGTGGTACGGAGGCCTTGGCCCTAATCATCCGGGAAATCATAGAAACCAAGGGCCTCTCCATACATCTCCATCCATCAGTGCTACCAGCTCGGCTGTGGTGATCCACTGAGGGTCCCCATATCTCCACTCCATACAGCATGGCTGAAGTGACCAAAGTGTCAAAGAGCCAGAGCTTTGTTCAAGGTTCTTGAAACTGAACCTGCGAACACATCCTCTCTAGTCTCCCCAATGCTGCAGAAGCTTTGGTCAATGTGGTCTCCGTTGCTCTCCTCAAGGAAAATAGTGGGCCACTAAAAACCACACCAAGGTAAGTATATGCATCTGTATACTCCACTGTCTCTTGACCATATGTAAAGTTGTGTACTGACCTCCTAACCCACTGTGCTGTGGTGTTAAACACCATCACCTTGGTTTTACCAAGGTTAACAGACAATGCACTGTCCTGTGCAAACGTGTGCAATGCATCCAAATGACGCTGCATCCCCTCTGGAGAATCTGAGATCAGCACAATATCATCAGCATACAATAACAGCGGAATCCATGTCCCTGCTAGCTGTGCTCCTCTGTCACCCTCCGGCTCTACATAGTCCGAAACCTCATCCACATACATCCCAAATAAGGTGGGAGAAAGGGGGCAGCCCTGTTTCACCCCAATAGTGGAGTGAACCATCTCAGATATACCTTGAGTAGTACGTACCTGCCCCACAACTGTCCTGTATAAAGCCATGATTCCCCAAATCAGCTCTGTGGGCACTCCCATCTCCTGTAGTCTGCGCATCAGTCTGGCTCTCGGTACTGTGTCAAAAGCTTTGCGGAAATCCACAAAGCAACAATAAATCCTCCTGCCATATAATCTGCCCTCCTCAATAATAGCTCTGAGTGTCAAGATATGGTCAAGAGTGGAGAAACCTCTCCTAAACCGTGCCTACCTTGATGCACGTATGCCCTCTCTCTCTGCCCATCCACTCAACTCCTGCTCAAGAATAGATGCATATAATCTAGCCAATGTGTGACCAATCATGATGGTACGATAATTCCCAGGAAGCATGGGATCCCCTGACTTGAAGATAGAGATTACAGTTTCACCACAGAATTTGAGAGAGAGGGAGAGATTTAACACAGAATCTAAGAGGGAGAGATTTAACACAGAATCTAAGAGAGACCACAGCATGAGAGAGAGATAGATATATAGAGAGAGAGGGGGGGGGAGATGCACCACAGAATCTGAGAGAAAGAAAGAAAGTTGTATTAACATCTTCAAAAGGCCAAAATGACCTATGAGACCAAAAGGTTACATCATATCCATGAGGTACATCATCCTAGGTACAAAATAGTAATAAAGAAAGAGAGAGAGAGAGAGAGAGAGAGAGAGAGAGAGAGAGAGAGAGAAGAAAGAAAGAAAATAAGTTGTATTAACGTCTTCAAAAGGCCAAAATGACCTATGAGACCAAAAGGTTACATGAGAGAGAGAGAGAGAGAGAGAGAGAGAGAGAGAGAGAGAGAGATTACACCGTGAAATAGAAGAGACCTAAAATGGAGAGAAGGAGATGGTGTGTCGGCTCTTGAGAGAGAGAGAAATGAAATGAAATGAAATGAAATGATATATTAACGTCTTCAGAAGGCCAAAATGACCTATGAGACCAAAAAGGTTACAACATCAATGTACCTTTGTGGGGTATCCTCTGTCATCCCAACAAAATGAAAAAGTACTGAACTAAAAAGCTGAATCTGGGTGTGCAATAAGTACAATGAGTGGGGGAGGGGATGGAGCTCTACTACTAGGAGAATGCAAAGCTATATGCATGGAGTATACAATCATGATATGCAACCTAGCTAGCTCCATCCTGTACCATACTAGGGGTATAAAATGGTATACATCAATGAAAGGGGTGTCCATAGCTCCCTGAAGAACATGCCTGGGTTTGCTCTGAAGCGAGCCAGTCGCTCCGCACCCTCTATGAAACTGAGCTCTGATCTCTGTCATCTCTCTTTGGTATAGGCGTGGTGTACGAAAGCCAGGTGTCCTCTGTCTCCTGCGGGCTCTGAGTGTCTCTGCTCTCTGGAGAGTAATTCCCTGCTGTGTGTAGGGGCTGGGAGTGGGGTGGATCTCTGAAAAAATGTAGTAATCTGTGTCTGTCGTTCCCCCTTTGGAGCTGTATGAGCCTGTAATGATGTCTCTGTGATGCTGTATGTCTAGAATGAATCTCTTCAGTATGCGCTGGTCTGCTGCCTCAAAGAGCTGGCGTAGGGAATGTGGCTCTTTGAATAAAATGGGATATCTCTCTCTGATGGTTGTATATGCTCTGCATCTGCATACATAATGCTCCTCACTCTCCACCTCCTCTCTGCACAATCTGCATACCCTCTCCTCTCGGGGGATCCGTGCTGCTCTGCTAGTCTCGATCTCCAATCGATGTGATGAGACTCTAAGCTGACCAATAGCTACTTGGGAACCGTGTGGTAAAAAGCCCTCCATGTATCTAGGCCTCTCTATAAATCCATCATCAATGATACTCATGAAGTGATCTCTGTAGTACAGCATCTTCGTTGGAAGAGGCTGTGTAGGCGATATCCATGTCTCTCGTGTATAGAGCTGCCATAGGTCGTGTCTCAATACTCTGTTCCTCTCACTATGAGAGAGACGGATATGTGGTGCATCCCTGTCATACTGGAATGGTGGTAGATGATCCATGTCTAGGCCATGCTGTGAGAACCAATGTGTGACCTGTGCATACCATGATCCTCTGTCTCCTGCCTCAGCCAGCTGTCTAGATGCCTCAAAAGCTCTGTATGACAATCTGTCCTGTGGCATCTCTCTCAATCTGTCTAGCAGGCATATAGTCTGGAATATGGCCTCTACCATCATAGGAGGCGCAACAAACTGTGCTCGGATAATGTCATGAGGTACTGACGGTTTACTGCGTATCATGCGTGCCATCATGAGGGCCTGTGGTCTCTCTATCTGTGTCCACCAATGGGTAGCAAGACTTGGCGCCCATACCGTTGCTCCATACATCAGTGCCGGTGTGACTAATGTGTCAAATAGCCACCTCTTCGTCCAAGGCTCCTGAAAATGCCCCTGGTGGCACTGTCTCTCTAGCATAGCCAATGCTACATATCCCCATGTCAATCTAGCTCTGGCTGCTGAACCCATGGTGAAGCGCGTGGCTGCTGCAGAGAAGGTAACCCCTAGGTACACGTATGATGTCACCACCTCCACCTGGCGTCCTGCGAGAAGACCCCTCTGTGTGCAGAAATCATCGAGTGCATGTAGATGCTGTTGTAGACCTCCTGGAGACTCAGACACTAATACAATATCATCAGCATAAAACATAATATGTACTGAGGTACCTGCTAGATCAACTCCATCTCCGCCTCCCTGTGTAATGAAGTCAGCCACCTCATCAATGTATAACCCAAATAGCGTGGGGGAAAGTGGGCATCCTTGCTTCACACCAATGGTGCTAGCAATAGTCTCGGACATACCTCCTGGGCATCTGACTCGCCCAAAAAGCTGCTCATATAATGCATAGATGCCCCATGTCATATCTGCTGGTATGCCAAGAGACTGCAGGCGCTGAAAGAGCCTCTCTCGTGGTACTGTGTCAAATGCCTTGCGGAAATCCACAAAGCAGCAATAGAGCTTTCTCTTCCTCACTCTGGCCTGATCAATCGTACATCTCAAAGTGAATACATGGTCAGTGGTAGAGAAAGCTCTCCTGAAGCCTGCCTGCCCTGATGAGCGTAAACCTTCTCTTTCAGCATATAAGCTAAGCTCTTGCTCCAACACTGCACCATAGAGTTTGGCCAACACGTGGCCAACCATAACCATCCTGTAGTTGCTCGGATCGAGCATATCCCGTGTTTTTTGGATCGGCACAATGGTGTGCATCGTCCACTCCGCAGGCAAACCCTCTGCTAGTGCCCTGTTAAACAAGTGTGCAAGAAAAGGAGCCAAAGAATCTACTGCATATATGAGATGCTCACCCTATAGGCCCATATGGTCGGCGGCCCGTCCATGCTGTAGGCGGCGGATAGCTTCCTTTACCATGGAGTGGGTAAAGAAGCTAGCTGTGGTAGGTCGAGGCTCCTGTGGCGTGGCTGAGGTATAGGTGGCTGCTGTGGGGCATGGTATAGGCCCTCTGCATATGTGTGCCATGTCTGTGGGTCTGCAATGGGTGTCGGTGTCCGGGGCTCTCTGAAGTGCCGCCATGAGATAGGGCTATCTCTACTCATGAAGAAATGGAAGATCTCTAGCTCCTATATCCCTGCGAAGGCGCGCCTTTTGCAGCGAGTAAGTCTCCTCATCTCTCTCCTCGACTCCTGCTCTGTGATGGCTCCCAAGGCTCTCTGTATGCGGAGCCGTGAGTATAGGGCTCTGCACTCGTCATCATACCATCTGTTCTGGGGCATAGTCCCAGATCTCGTAGGCTCTCCTGAGTGGACACGATGTGGGAAGCTTTGTAATGCAGCCGTGTGTAGGAGTGATGCCAGTTGGGCTGTAATGGTATCCATAGGTGCCAGGGATCCATGAGTAGGAGCCCATCCTCTACTTTGCGAGTGTATTGAGAGAGAACAAGGCTCTTAGAGAGTATTTGCACAACTCAATGATAGCTTGATTGGATGTGTTGAGCTTACACCAAGTACATGCTTTTGTAGGCTGTAAGCCTTACTCAAGGGTATCATACACATACTAGACAAGTGACACATGGCACACTTATCCACACCTAAGAGTGGGTTCACACACACTAACACAGGCGAAGAGGCTTGTGAGAGTCGGTGTAGGTCTTCTTTGCAAGAATGAATTGCTTGGGAAGAGTTTTCAGCCCAAGTCTCTTCTCTTTTTCAGCTTATGGTACTTAACACTATTTCATGAAACCAAGCTGAGAATCTGGTGAAGGCCATTTGACCCATCTATTGTGTGCTCACTGCCATTTTGAGTGATTGTGAAGGTAGCACCATTGGACTCCTTTATGAGTTCATGGATAAGATTGGATAGGCCCTTGATTATTGCACATACTTGTCTCGAGAAAGGTAAGCAAGATTTTTGTTTGTATTATTTTATTTTTTGCTTTCTGAATTCGCTTTTGCTTGAGCTTGAAATCAGATGGTGTCTTTGATTTCAGACTTAGTGCAAATCTTGATTCATGGTCTTTTGTTCTCGATGATTGATGAAATTAGAGGATGGAACTGGGATTGGTTCCATAACTCAGGTAGCCTCTTGCGTGCATGGAGGCTCCTTTAGGCCAAGCTTTTTGAGACTCACAGCTAGCTTTTTGTGTGCATGGATGCACCTTCAGATCGGTCTCTTTCAGTTTTCTGCTGGCATGATTGATGAGTGCTCCTACCAACCCTTGATGCAGTACCTCGGTGGACTGGCCCCTTAGCAAGGGCTCTTATGGCTGTTAGGAGGCATGGCCATTTTTCTGGGAGGATCTCATGCAGTGACGGGGTTTTCTTGCAAGCTTAGAGCTTTCTTGTGGGGTGATCCAAGGTGACAATAGGTCGGTTCTTGGTTCTACACACACAGCTGCTCTCTTTTTTTGAAATCGTACTTGGGGTGGGAATCCCTCTATGGCTGCTGTGACTTCAGGAATAGTCCAATGGTCCATATTGATGTCCATCTACTCAGTTATGCTTCAAGCTTGTCTTCGTTTTCTTTGAATGCACTCAAAATATATGTATGAAGCCAATTAGGCATCCTGCGAATATATCTAATGCAGATAAAATTTTCTGTGTATGTGGGCAGCTCCATTCTCTCTCCTTCTTTGTGCTGGATGAAGCTGATCGCATGGTAGAGAAAGGCCACTTTCAAGAGCTTCAGTCAATCATGAGCATGCTTCCGGTGATGGACCAGAGGAGGGGTGGGGTGGCAAGCTCTGATGGAAAGGGAACACAAAGTGATCCTTCAAGTTTGGAAGCAGCTAGCACTGATACCAAAAGGATGATTCGGAGGCAGACTTTTGTGTTTTCAGCAACTCTGGCTTTACCTCAGGGCTTCCGAAAGAAGCTAAAGAAAGGGCATCTTCAAGCAAAACAACAGTCAAAAAGCGATGAATGCTCTGTGGCTTCTCTTTCAGAGAGAGCAGGAGTGCGGCCCAATGCTGCGATCGTTGATCTAACATCTCAGAATATAGTAGCAGACAAACTCGAAGAATCAATCATTCAGTAAGACGCCTTTCCTCTTGCCCCTAAGCTTTCTTTTCAAAGGATTTTCCTTCGAAGTTTGTACCGGAGGTCTTCTGTTGCTGTGCATGTACTCTTGAGGCAGTGGGGATTATGCCAAGTGGCAAGATCCCAGCCTCCATCGTGTGAGAGGTTGTTATCCTGTAATCATAGGGCTAATCCATCACGAATGGTTTGTGCAGATGCAGGGAAGAGGAGAAGGATATGTTCTTATACTACATACTTAAGCTGCACGGGCGAGGGCGTGCCATAGTTTTCTGCACATCCATTGCAGCTGTTCGCCGCGTAGCTGCAATATTAGATCTCCTGCAAATTCAGGCTTGGTCTTTGCATGCTCAAATGCAGCAAAGACAGCGGTTAAAGGTGATTGTTCCATGCTATACCTGCTTTTGGAGATCAAACTACTTTTACGTTTATAGGGGGTCTTTTTTTGTGGCCCAAGCATGAAAGATTTTCTCTGTGCAGGCTATGGATCGCTTTCGCAGTGGGGAAAACTCTTTTCTTGTATCCACTGATGTGGCTGCAAGAGGTTTGGATATACCAGGTGTTCGGACCATAATCCATTACCAGCTTCCCCACTCTGCAGAGGTGATACTTGTTTAGAGTTACTGGTATGTGGCTACTTTATAACAGGTCTTACAGGCAGTTGTAGGTTTATGTGCACAGGAGTGGAAGGACAGCCCGGGCATCAAGGGATGGATGCAGCATAGTACTTGTTTCTCCTACGGATCAAATGAAGTATAATGCTCTGTGCCATGCTCTTTGTAAGGTAATATTCAATCACACCCCTGTCATGCAGCTGACCAATCTGGTTGTCTGTTGCCTGATACTCTATGCATGTATATTTGTATGTATGGATGAAACTTTCTATAGTATTTTGATGCCTGTCCTGCCTTCCCTTATCAGAAAGATTTAAACGTTTCTTTTGTCATTTAAATGGAGGATATCAGAAAGATGGAATTCCGGCCTTTCCTGTCAACAGCGCTTATATGCCTGCAATTGTAAAACGTATCCACTTGGCTCAGAAGATCGATACCCTTCTGAGGAAAAATGCCCAGGTAATATGCTATTTTTAAATTCTTACTTGCTGTGGTTCTGATAGTGTAAAAAGCTTTCTTGGTGTTAGCTTGTATGCATTTTGGTGCAGCCTTGGTCTCTAATTTTCACCTCTTGGAATGACTCATATTTCAACTCAGGCTTCCTGTAAGGGTAGTGAGATGATAAGAAGGGTAGCATCGGCAGGCATGGAGATAGAGGCAAGAGGAGAGAAGGAAATCAGAGCCAGACACTAAACACATCATTCCTCCAAAATGGTGGGGGCCGAGTGAGAGAACTAGATGCTGAGGAGGTGACATAAGGGTACCAGAGCACCCCACCACTAGGAGTCCTTGTTATGACATCAGACAGCTAGCTGCCTCTGCAATGCATCCAGGTGTCAGCCCTTTCATAGAATCAGAGATTCGGAATATGTCGTCCGCATTAAGCAGAATGGACACAACTGCTTGGGCCAACCATGAGGTGGTCGTCCCAAATCTGTCCACATCTATATGCAGCCTGAATATAGTGAGAGAGAGCGGGCAACCCTGTTTGACCTCAACGGTGGTACTGATGTCCCCCGAGAGCCCTCGTGGTACCTGAACCCTGCCAGTCACGGCCTTGTAGAAACCCATCACTCCCCATATCATGTCTGATGGAAACTGAAGCTCCTATAGGTGATCTAGAAGTGAGGATCAGGGGGGACAGAGTCGAAAGAAATCCACAAATAGGAGTATACCTTTTGGTTCCATGCCCTCACCTCCTCAATAATGGTTTGGAGGGTAAGGATATGTTTCCGAGTAGAGTACTTCCTCCTAAAGCATGCTTGGCTGGTGGCTTTCTCTGCCAAAAAACTAATCTCAGCCTCCAATACCACCCTGTAAATCTTGGCAATTGTGTGGCCTATTATGATGGTCCTGTAGTTGTTGTGATCGATGGGGTCTCCTGCTTTATGGACGGGAACGATGATTGCATCTAGCTCTCCAGAAGTGCCAGGAAGCAAAGCTGCCACAAATCTCCCATCTTTGGCACGAACCTGGAGTCCAATGATCAGTAGATGGGGCTGGGACTGGTATTGCTGCAATGCAAAGGTCATAGACCTGAAGGGTTAGCCCCCCACCTTCCTCCTCATAAACGATGATAAACTCAGCCTCAGTGGCCCAAGCGACAGTGCCCCATGAAATGATACAGGTCGAGGTCCTGTCCATCGTGAAAATGCGGAGAATCCGCAGCCAAACCCGCTGAGCCTTCGGACAATCCCAAAGACAATGTCTCTGAGACTCCTAAGGGTGGCCGCACCTCGAACAAACTGCTGGTCGACCGCCTATGGCCAACCACGTGCCAACTGCCAAACTCGTGTGTGCCAGTAGCCAAAGCAAGAGGGTGATCTTTCGAGGCTGAAAACTGTCCCATAGCCTCTTCCAAAACTCTAAGAGAAAACGCTTTAAGAGGCCTTGTGATGACTGCCAGTGTGCTGCTGCTGCTGCTGCTGATGAGGTGCCCTCAACCTTGGGCATTTAGATCCTGCGGCCTAGCCGTGCAGTGTATGCAAAGAAAGGGGTACCCATCATCTCCTCCCTGTCAGCTGGATCGTGCCAAGTCCGCTCCCCCGGGTCCCACTGGCTCTCACAAATCCCTGGCCAAGTCCACTCCCCCGGGTCCCATTGGCCGGCTCTCACAAATCCAAAGCCGCCAGAGTCTCTCCCTGGCCACCTTGGTCGGTGGGGGGTCAATGTGCCACTCATGTGCTTGAAATCCAATCACCCTCACCCTCTGTAAGGTGCAGCCACTAAAGTCATCCAGAGGGGGCTTTGATCTCGCTAATCTACCATGGGGTCCAATAGAAAAAGTGAGCAAAGCACAACTCTCATCCACGCCATGGACTGCCAAGAGAATATCATGCCTAGTAAACACACCCAATCACTGCCGGGGGGGGGGGGGGGGGGGGGGGGGTGCGCGGTGGGTTTGGCATAGGGGTTAGCTACTCCGAGGGAATAGTAGAGTTGATGTCGAGGCTGAGTCTGTCTCTACCCCGGATCCTAGCCAAGCCTCTCTCCTGAGCCTCTGGGGGAAGCTGTCTGAATGCAATCCAATCTCCAAGGGACTTGGCAAGTCCTATGCTCAACGCTCCCCATGATACATGAGGTCGGGCCCCCAACATGTGTTCACCGGGTAAATGGATCAGGGAGTTCAAGATCAGGGGCTGCTGAAGACGCTCCTCGGAGGCTACCGGAGACTGTTGAAGGGCCGGCCCGAGGCGATCCCAAGCGCAGAGTAGGCTGCCTGCAAATCTGTCCTCAAAAGCTGGACTAAAGCCACGGGCCCGCATCGCTGTGAAGATCCATTCCCCCCCAGGCTCGGTGTACAGGCTGAAATTCGGGCCAAGAGGAAGTCCTTCCAAGGCTCACCACTTGGAAGAAGTCCTCTAACAATCAACTTGCCCAGCAAGGTGCAACTCTGAATGGTGGGGTCAATGATGCCTAGGCCCTCTCTGTGTCAATGATCACTCTTGAGGCCACCTTGGCCCAAGCAAGCCTCCCATCATTGCCAGCCCACAAGAAGTTCCGAATCAACCACTGTACCTGACCAATGCATGCTCGGGAGAAGGCCCAACAAGAAGTAATGTACGACATGGTGACAAGGACTTGGTTCGCCACCACCACCTGGCCGGATAAGGAGAGCCTCGCAGAATTCCAGTGCAAAAGCTTCTTCCGAATGCTCAAAAGAAGAGGGGCAAGCTGCTGCTCTGGGGAGATATTGATGCCTACCTAGCATCCCAGCTAGCCGATTGGAGTGCCCCTTGGGATCCACTGGAAAGCCTCAACTGGACGCCAAATTGGGGCGGGTGTGGATCCTACCCAAAAACTAAACGACTTGTGCTAGTTGATCTACGCTCCTGATGCGCGACAAAAGATCTCAATGGCCTCTGCGAATCTCTGGAGATTCCCCACATCTCCGGATAAGTATATTGTTGTGTCATCTGCAAACTCTGAGTCCAGCAGCTCCTCCTTGAGTAAGGATCGGGAGACGCAATCCTTGTAGCCTCGTCCCCTGAGCTGGAGAATATTGCTTATGGCCTCAGCGACAAATAGAAAGAGGTATGGTGCCAGTGGATAGACTTGGCGGACCGAGCGAGAAAGGGGAAATCTCTCACCTCGGGCTCCTTAAATGAGAACCTGATTGTGAGAGGCTGAGTAGAGGCCTGAAACACCGTAGATCCACTCCACTCGGAACCCCATCCGGTGCATTGTGCCTTCTAGAAAGCTCCAGTCAACTCTATCATAAGCTTTCTCAAAGTCTAGAAGGAGCACAATGAGGTCTTGCTGCCGCATCTTGGCCGAAGCCGTCTCCTCCCAGAAAGTGAAGATGTTGTCCAGAATGCTCCGATCCTGAACAAAGCTTGTCTAAGTGTCATGGATCAAGTCAGGGAGGAAAGGCTGAAGTCTTCGGCTGATGGGCTTGGCCAAAATCTTGTAAGTGGTCTCGAGGATGGTGATGGGTCTCCACTGCCTAATCTTAGATTTGTCACCACCCTCCTTAGGAATCAAGTGAATCAAACCCTCTGAAAGCCTCTCTAGCATGGCACCTGTAGTCATAATCTCATTGAAGGTTGCTCGAAGGCCGCCTTCCATGAGATCCCAGTGGCGAAGAAAGAAGGAAATTGGAAGCATGTCCGCTCCCAGGCATTTGTCCCTAGGAAGAGCCGTCAATACCTCCGCCAGCTCCTTTGCTATGAAGGGAGTCAATAAGAAGGTCCGGAGAGCGCGTCCACCTCCTGTGAGGATAATGGGGCACCCGTGAGGGGGGATCTAAAAAATATGTGGCAATGACTCTCACATGGGGAGGGGGGGGGTCAAAAACGATAGCTCCATCCTAGCTATGCAACCTGCGAATACCATCTCTCTGCCTATGGGGGCCTGCAATCTCAAAGAAGTCTCCAATGACTCTTATCTCCAGCCTAGGTCCAGAAGGAAGATATGGCATGGTATCTGTACTCCACCCTCCTCTCCTCAATGGATCTGATCTCCGTATGGGCGGCAGCAAGTTGACTCTCAATCCACGGGCTATCGGGGGGGAACTCTCTTTAAGACGCTGAAGAGAAGCAAGACCTCTCCGAATGCTCCTCTACTGCTCACAAAATCCCTCCAATCTACTCTGTGCTGTCCCCTGCAAAAAGCTACTCATCCCACCGAGGCCCGCGTCCATGGTGCGCGCGGCAAAACCCGAGATAAAATCCAGTCCCTCTCATATCCGCTCTATCTTGCTTCAGATCTTAGGGTCCTGTATGAGGTTGTCGAGAATCCTAGTGCTCCTATGCCTGTCCTACCTCTAGGGGTCTTCCAAGGACATAATAACCGGAGCATGATCTGAGAAAGTGGTGCTCGCCAAGATGCCAATCAGTATGGGAGGTAGAGCAATGAGTCCACCAAGAGATGGCTTCTCCTTCGATGTAGTAACTAGCTAACATCACGTTCTCTATGTCAAACTTCCTACCAACGGTGGCAGAGTAGGCTTCAAAGTTCAAACTGATGAATCTAGGAATACAAAGTTGTGGGATCGAGTTTACCGTTATACTTACTAGTGAGTTGAAGAAGTTGTAGGTACTATCCTTGCGTCGAGAGCTGTAAGGTATCGCTTGTGCTCCACGTGCCGACATTTTTCCTCTTGTGCGGCAACGCGGGCTATGCCGCTTGTATTCGAAGGGCCCAAGCTAATTCTAATTATGAAGTTGTTGCCTACAAGTGGGACCAATGTCACTGACCTGAAGAAGCGGTTTCTACCACCTCATTATCTTGAGCGACTAGAGGACGAATATTAGGGATTGCGCCAGAACGCGCTACTAGTCCTCCAATTTGCAAATAAAGTCACTCACTTGGCTTTACAATTGCAGAAATCAGATGAGGACAAACGAGGTCAATTGCTCTACGGTTTGGACACGCAAATCCAATGGGACGTGCGCATGTTTAAACGCTAGACTTTTAATCAGGCACTTTCACTTGTGTACAGTGCCGAGATGAAATACGACGACGGAAAACCAAAGGTCTCCTAGCTCAAAGTAGCCAAGGCAGCCACTGCCACTAGTAAGAGCCAGAACCAGACCCAGTCAGGATCTACCTTGGGAGCATCGGTCTCCAAGAACTCGAACAATGGACCTCAAACTAGAAGGCTCTGGCCAGCAAGACAGGTGGTAAGCTCAGTCCCGAAGAGCACGAAGAATACAAGGGGCAATGTTTCTTTTGTCATACAAAAGGATATACATCTAAGGCATGCCCTAAGAAGACCCTTGCTCAGACCCCCACCCCAGCCTCGACGGCTTCCGTGGTGAGCCAACCTCCCACACTGACCCCCTAGGTTGTCGCTAGTCTTCCAGCTCCCCCTCCTACAGTTAGCGCCATTGTCAGCCGAGAGCTCAAAGATAAGCAAAAGGGCAACCATGACTAGGAGTATGAGCTAAATGAATTGCCCAAGACATTTGGCTACATAGGTGGCCAAAGAGTAATTGTCTTGTTTGACAGTGGCAGTATAGACAACGTGGTCATAGAACAGGCCGCTTGGCGAGCCCGGTTTTTGTTGACCTCTGTAGATAAAAAAGTGGAGATTTTTAGCATAGGTATGACAACGAGCATCAAGTTTAAGGCTCATCGTGTTAAATTAGTTGTTCAGGGCACATAATTTGTGTGCGATTTCATTGTTGCTCCTCTTGTTGGTGCAAACATAATCTTAGGGATCCAGTGGTTTCACAAGCTCACGTGGTCATTAAGTGTAAACCAGGGATACCTAACTTTCCGGTCATTAGCCATATACAAGCTAAACGAGAGATCCGAAAAGGTGGGCAGTGTGTGGTGATCTATGTTCAGACCACCTAGACAGTGACGAGTGCTTTGAAGAAGTACCAGGCCCTACATAACCGGTTCCAGAAGATCTTTCTTCGGGATAACTTGCCTTGTAAGCTTCCCCCATCTAGACGGGAGGACCACAAAATTGAGCTCCTCCTAGGTTCTGAACCTCCCAATAAGTTTCCATATCGCCTGAGCAAGGCCATGAAGACGGGGTTGGATTGTCAACTCCATAAATTGTTTCAATCCGGTTTCATATGCTCTAGTGTGTCTCCATTCGTATCCCCAATCCTCTTTGTAAAAAAGAAGAACGGATCCTTTGGGCTTTGTATAGGTTATCGGACACTCAACAAGATGACGATAAAGAGCAAGTTCTCTATGCCTTGGATTGATTACATCCTAGAGAGGTTGAATGGAGCGAAGGTGTTTTCCAAGATTGACCTCAAAAGTGGGCACCATCAGGTACGAATTGTGGGTGGGGACATCCCCAAAACCGCATTCTGAAGTGAGCGGCAAGTTCGTGGTCATACCCTTTGGTTTAACAAATGCTCCAACTACATTTAACGGCATGATGATGCGGGTTTTCAGGGACTTTATAGGCAAGTATGTCTTCATCTTTTTGAATGATATACTAATTTTTTCAGCTGCAAAAGAGCATCACAACATTGACATGGAAAAAGTGATAAAATTGTTGGAAAGCAATGAGTTTTACATAAATGAGAAAAAATCAGAATTTTATCTAACGAGGTTCATTACCTCGGATATATAATGAGTGCCAAGGGTATCCAATTAGACCCTGCAGAGGTGACGGAAATCCTTAATCAGGAGATTCCGGAAATTGCGTATGATATTCGGTCATTTGTGGGTATTTGCTAGGCATATTCAACCCACATCGACAAGTTTTCTGATGTCTCGGCACTTCATTGATCTACTTAGAGGTGTCAAGACTCAGAGGCAACGGATTAGATCGAGATGCCAAGTTTACCAGTCATTTCTGGAAGGCATTATTTGATAACTTTGGAACTAAGTTGAATTTTTCCAGTGCATTCCACTCACAGAAGGATGACCAGACAGAGATTTATAATCAATTGGCGTTTGATGTGTTGAAGTATTATGTTCATGACCAGCAAGGTAAGTGGGAACAATTTTTGCCTTTAGTTCAACCTGTGTTAAATGACTCTTTTTCTTCAGCTTTTGGCAAGATTCCATACGAGGCAACATTTGAAAGATAGCTCTAGTATTTTTTGGGCATGACGTCGTCCTCAGTGCATAAAGCTAACAAACTGATGGAGTCTTATCAGGAGATTTTGGAGTCTGTGAAAGATAGGTTGGCTAAAGCAGAGCAGACCTATACTCGATAGGCCAACAAGGATAGAAGAGATGTGATCTTCTCGGAAGAAGATTCGGTATATCTCAGGATCATGAAGCAAAGGTTGAAATAGGTGCGCAAGCAATGCCCAAAGTTGTTGTTTGAGAGCTTTGGACCCTTTCCCATTCTAAAGAAGATCAATGAGGTTTTTATGAAGCTAAAGCTACCTCCCACTTGAACCATGCATGATGTGTTTCATGTCAGTTGGTTGAAGCCTTATATTGGACCTCCTCTCTCCAGGATGTCCACGATGAACAGGAACCTGACATAGTGGACGAATCTGAAGTTATGGTTTCGGAATAGACCCGCTTGCATCGTTTCAAGCCAGCCAAAAAAAAGACAGTTCCTCACAAAGTTTCAAGTCGAGGGACACATGAAGCAGCGTGGCTTGACAAGAACAACTTTGAAGATTATCCGGCATTATCAACGGACTATTTGGAGGCTTTGTAGTTTCTGTCAAGTTAAGGAGAAGGGGATGTCACATGCATCCTGTACTTGGATGCCACGTGGACACATCTCTACAGCAAGTACAGAACTTGGAGTGGAAACTAGTTCCTTGTGAGCCCTAGTCCTAGTTGAGTCAGCTAGGGTTCCAACTTCCACTCTAAGCATCCAAGGTCAGGTGTACAAGTCCCGTACATTGTCTTGGTCAGGTGTGCAAGTCTTGCACATGGAGCAATGCTAGTCCATACT
Organism: Cibotium barometz; assembly: GCF_041138505.1. NCBI lineage: Eukaryota > Viridiplantae > Streptophyta > Polypodiopsida > Cyatheales > Cibotiaceae > Cibotium > Cibotium barometz. The sequence goes on along the minus strand of NC_141082.1, from coordinate 22,424,352 downwards.
GTGAGTCACCCGAGCATTGATAGGCTTGTAGCCAGAGTCAAGGCACCTAGGAAGCATATAGATTTGCATAGAGTGTGGGGGCAAGGGTTTACCCATGTTGCCCCACAATTGGGCTACCCGGGGCAGCCCATGCTCCATGACATTGGCCCACAAGAATCCCTAAGCATTGTGGCCAGCCCTTATAGGGCATAGGTCTTGTTGGCCAGCCTCTAGGAGGCAAGGGCCCAACCGGCCAGCCCCTAGAAGGCCTAGGCAGCCAGTTGGCCAGCCCATGAGGGCGTCACAACTAGTCGGTCAGGCCATGAAGGACCAGCACATAGGCACCCAGCGATAGATTCAAGGCATCCAACATTGGGTGGCCTCCATATGAAAGGCGCCTATTAAAGCACATAAAACAGGTCGTGGGAGAGAAATAAGCAGGCTGACAGCTTATTAACCCACTGACCAGTATATCAGAAAGTATATAAGCATGGGCTGGTCGAAGGTCTTATACATCTCATATTCACAAAGTGCTAAAGGTATTCAAGGGCCAGGACAGCCAAGGGAATTCCCAAGCAAGGTGAAGTTGAAGGTCAAGAGTCAGGTAACTCAGGCTGCAGATTTACAGCCAAGGTGTCCTACAAATATTAGTCTTTTTCTTATCATTCAATAAAGCAGATACACCAATCCTTGGTGGGGGCCCTTGAGAGGGTATTTGGGACCCAAGCGGGTGTACCTTGTTAGAAATATAAGCCCAACTTGTCCCTTAGCCATAAAACAAATGTGCATAGGATGAAATGTTCGCCTAAGCTAAAATCAAAGTGTGTTAGCATACTCCACATGTCCATCCTTATGTGAAGGGGCATCCCTACATCAAAGGAGTCGTGGAGCATCTTTAGGAGAAGCATCTAGCTCATTTGCATCATCAGTGATGTCATCCAAGACTAAATCCAAAGGCTATATAAAGCCCATGTAGCACTCACATTGGATATGAAGCAATGCAGTTATTTTTCATATTATGAATGGCTCAAATCTCTTCCCACCTTGATTTCTTTCATGGTATTAGAGCCGATTATGTTCCCAAGGCCCTCATTAATTTAATTTATTAGTTACTTAGCATATTAATTAAGTTATTAATCACCCACCATTAGTGGAGCCAAAATAGGGTTTTCCAAAACAGCACCTACTTGCATTGGAGGGTTTCCACCGCCTTCTTCAGGCATTATTGTGGCGCATTTTCTTCACAAGAAATCTTCCTTCACTCAGGGTGCAGGTTGCTATCGCTTCAATTAATCGATTTCGCTACTGTGGCGCATTTTCTTCACAAGAAATCTTCCTTCACTCAGGGTGCAGGTTCGCTACTATACGACCCGGCACGGCCGTTTCCCCCAATTCGTCACGGTTTCTGAATACGCAGCTGCTGCAGAGCTTTGTTCTCTCTCCACAAAAGGAATTGCGTCAATTCCTCTAAGCTACAAGTGCGCCCCAAGGTGCTCTAGCTTCCCCTAAAAGGGCTTGCCAAATGGTGTAGCCAATCTCCAATGCCAAGTTGATTTGCAGAGGGGGGTTCTACTGCAGATTTTCCACATAAGCATTTTAATGCTTGGTGGTAATGATCTTGCTTAATCCTTTTTTTAATGATCATAATAATGTTATCTCATGCACTAAAGGCTAATCCTCTACTTTGATTAAGCATTATCATATCTCTATCCACATAGATAATATATGTGTATGTGGTTATCATGCTTGAATGCCATCTCTTGTAAAGGGATTATAGACACTGCCCTGAGTCTATCTTCTTAGTGGGGTAAGACCTCCCTATCTATGGCATCCACATCAATCATGGCTTCTAATTCTAAGTGTCGAGATAAGTTCAATGGTATAGGGTTTCACACCTGGCAAATGAAGGTCAAGGGCCATTTAATGAGAAAGAACTTATGGAGCTTAGTCAAACCACAAGTAGAAGGAGAGGGAGAAGGAGTTGTCACTAGAGCTACCACTGTTGCTTTGCAAGAAAAGGATGAACAAGCTTCAGGGATAATAATCACAGCATTAGATGATAATTTTATACATTATATAGATGATGCTGACATTGCAGCTCAAGCTTGGGAAACACTTGAGAAAATCTTTGGTGCTAAAGCAAAGCATTCTAAGATTAGTCTTAAAATGCAACTCTATGGACTCACAATAGAAGCAAATGAAGGAGTGGCTTCACTCATCAATAGGTTAAAGAGTCTTATGACTCAACTTGTGTATGTCCAATCTCCTATACCTAATGAAGATGCTGTTGCTATCTTGTTGAAGACTGCGTCTTCAAAATTTGATCAACTTGTCACTGTGCTTAAAGAGAAGGAACCTATTCCTTCTTTGGAAAGTGTGATGAACTCTTTGCAGGTTGAAGAAAAAAAACAAATCAAAGACTTCTAAGAAGATGCCTATGCGGTCTCCACCATCAACAAGAAGAAGAAATGTGCAACCTGTGAGAGGACTAATCACCAAACAAAGAATTGCTTCACCAACAACCCTTGTGTGCACTGTGGAAAGACAAATCATCCATCACAAAGATACTATCTTAAGGACAAGAAGAAAGAGATGGTCAACACTGTTGAAGAAAATCACTTTGTAGAAGTCTCTGATATTGTTGGACCTAGAGATGATAATGATTCCTATGCTTTGTAAAAAGGTTGTCATTGTCCACTCTTGTATGGTCAAAAAGCCTTAGTTGTTTTCTTTCCCTTGTTGTTTGTAAAGAGTACTCAAACCTTGTTATTGTATGGTTGAGACTCTAATGTATCAAGGGGGGATGCTGGTAGGCTCAAAACTTTTACTAGAGTGTCAAGTTTGGCTTAAGGGGGGGTGTTAGAATATAAACCCAACTTGTCTCTTAGCCATAAAACAAATGTGCATAGGATGAAATGTTAGCCTAAGCTAAAATCAAAGTGTGTGGCATCACTCCACATGGCCATCCTTATGTCAAGGGGCATCCCTACATCAGAGGAGTTGTGGAACATCTTTAGGAGAAGCATCCAGCTCATCTGCATCATCGGGATCCAAAGGCTATATAATATAGCACTCACATTGGATATGAAGCAATGCAGTTATTTTTCATATTATGAATGGCTCAAATCTCTTCTCACCTTGATTTCTTTCATACCTTGTCTTTATTCTTCTTCTTTTTCCATCTCCCCCCCTTTCTCTTGCACTCTTATCTCCGCTACATTGTGCAATGGTCAGGAACCAAGGTGTTGAATATTCATAATCAAAGTATAATCCTGTCTGTAAGCTTTTGCATGTTACAACATCCTCAAAAGAGTTGGTATTGAGCAGCGGAAGAGGACCACCACATCCACGAAAGAGCTGGTAGTGAGTAGGAAGCTTCTTGAAAAAACAGAATCCACCGGATGTCCCATGAGGCAAGACGGACGACCAGCTGACTTCCGAAAGAATCAAGACTGGAGAAGAGCAGATGACCATCTCCACCGGATTCGAAAACTGCTTCAATGAGCAGTACGGAGGATGGGAAGGATCAATGCCATAGGGGGGCGGTGAACAACTGTAGAAAACAATGAAGTGGAGGCTATGGTGGATCATAGAGAAATGTGGCTATGGCTATGGCATAGGGAGAGAAAAGAAAGAAAGAAAGAAAGTCATATTAACGTCCACGGAATGCCTTGAAGGCATATGGGACCAAAAATCGGTACCTCGCAGTCATTACAATCCACTTCGGGGTGCACTTAGGCACAAGCAAAAGATTAATGAAAACCCTAGGATGATAAACAACTATCTGTGATACAAAACATGCCGATGGCACATTAGAATGCTAGTCAATTGGGTTTAGGCTTACATAAGTCCTCGATTATTGTGTCAGAATACGCAGCGGAGATGATGACCAGATCTGGGAACACACGAGCAAAAAACGCAGGCAGAAAAACAGCACAAGAGAGAGAGAGAGAGAAGTAGGCGTGTAACTCTGCTCTGATATACACAAGAAGATCCCGATATGATACAAATAGTGGTATGGGGCTGGGGGCCTATATATATGCCCCCACATCAGCAGTCGGCCTGCTGTAGGGCAGTCGACTGGACACAGGAACCTCCACGACTGGATAATCACAGTCGGCCAGCATCTGAATGGGTCGGCCAGCACCAGTAGAGTCCCACGACTCATGCACTGCAGTCGGCCATGTCACAGATGCAGTCGGCCAGGCTCAGGGTCCTCCTGCCACTACTAGACTGCCTCCCATGCCACAGAAAAATGGAAAAAAATAGGGGAAAAATACGGGGAGTGAGGAAAAATGATAAAACACCTGATAAGGGCGGGCACACCCACAACAAAGGCCCTGGTGTATAAAACTAGACAGGAGATGACTTCTAACACCCCCTCTCAGCTCCTGCTGTGAAACCATCAACAGGGAGCTGGGGTGCCGCCTGAGCAAATCCTGAGAGAGCGACTTCGTGAAGAGGTGCACCGTACTGTCCTCCGTCGAACAGAACTCTAGCAAGATGTCATCAGCAACGATCTGTTCACGAACAAAGTGCCTCTCGATGACCATGGGCTCCTCCAGTGGAAGCCCAAACCTGCTATGCAACCTCTGCATCCTATCCACCTCACAAACATCATCACAAACAGCCCGGTACTCCGCCTCTGTTCTCGACAAGGCAAAAGATGACTGTCTCCAACTGCTCCGTAAAACTGCTCCTGGGCCTGAAGTAGATCCCCTCGTGTCCGGATCTCCTCCCCAAACTGAGTCACTCCAACCGTGGAGTCGGACTCCATCCAACAACCCCCCTCCTGTGTACAAGAGTACCTGATCCTTCGCATGCCGCAGAAACCACAGGAAACGCAATCCTGCCTCCCGAAGAGTCATCCGCAACCATGAGCTCAATTGCCTCATCAGGAAGCTCCCGTCCAATCTGGTGTCCATCAACCAGATCAATGAACCGTACAGCTTCTGAGTCAAAAAGGCATCACACTGCTCACAAGGATCAACACCTGTGTCGGTGCACAAACAAGTCCTGGAAACCTCTTGAAGACCACGCAAGGCCTTCTGAAACCTGTCAACCACCCCCTCTGAATCCGGAACCTCAAAGCCTGGAGAAACCACCTCCTTCTGCAAGTAATCACCTGCCACCTGCCTGGCTTTCCGAAAGGTCCCCGTGGAAAGAACATCCTCAACTACTGGAGGTTCTTTGTCCCGAATACTACGAGACATCAGAGCATAAGTGACGTGTTCAGTTTCCTCTGACTGACGAACACAAGAACTACCAACATCAGTACTGGAAAGTTCCTGCCAACTGCTGCCTTCTACTGGCAAGCTATCCACCATCTGGTCCCGGAAAGCCCGCACCTGCAGCGTATCCACACTTGAGTGGCCATTACCAGACTGCCACTCATCACAAACCTGAGGACCTGGGAGAGAGTGTGCTGAAAGCTTGTAAACTCCATTCTCCACTCCGCCTTCCCAAACCACTTGGCCTGTTGCTTTGTCCCGGAGAGCAACAAAATGCTCATCAAACTCCACCCGTACGCCAGTCTTGCAAACCTGATGCACTGACAACAGATGAAAACCAAGTGCCGGAACATACAACACCTGGGAGGAATGCTTCCCCCCTCTGCCATCGGGAACTATCTCCATCCTGCCCTCACTGTGAATTGGGATAGTGGACGTATCCCCAGTAAGAATATGACCAGAAAGCCTGCAGAGATCCTGTAAACCGGAACGGGAAGGAGTCATGTGCCTAGAAGCACCACTATCGAGAATCCACTCCCGAGTATCCATTGCGGAGAGTCCTCCAATCTCCTCCCTGCCTGAAGAAAATGAAGCATCGGTGTCCATCACCTCCAGGTGCACAAAAGCCGGAGTCTTCATGATTGCTGCTGAGGAGTCTTCACCCTTCTCGGTCTTCCGCTTGGGACACTGCCTCCAATAGTGGCCTTTCTCGCCACAATCATTACAGGTCCTCTCTGCCTTCAACTTCTCGCGGTCAGCGTCGGACTTCTTCTCAGAAGACTTCTCCGATGAAGCCTTCCCTTTGTCCGAGTTACAGCCTTTCGACCGTTGGCCAGTTAAGGCCTCCGAACCTCCACCCTGAGGAGGGTTCGTGAATCGTTCCTCCTGGTCCAGGACCATGGGCACAAGCTCCTCCCACGTGATGGTGCTGAGCCTGCCACTGGTAATCAAAGACGAGTAAAATGCTGAGTATGAAGAGGGCAAATGCGACGGCAACGTTATGGCCATGTCCTCAAACGATATCTCCTTCCCAGCCTAAAGAACTTCCTGCTGAAGAGCCTGCAGCTTGTTAATATGCTCCCACATCGTCGACGACTTTGCAGGGCTCATAACCCGCATCTGTACTTCCAAGGAAATCCTCTTCATGGGCGATACCCTGTTGTAAAGTGAGGCCAAATGCTGCCATATACCTCTGGCCAGTGTCATATGCTTTACATGATTGATTACCTGCGGTGTGCAATTGAGGAAAATAAATGAACGGACCCTGGCGTTGACACGATCCCACATCTGTGTATGAGCCTCCCGGTCCTTTCGGGTTGACGGTAACTCCCCTTCCTCAACTTCCGGCCGTGGAACACCAACAACGACGAAATCGGCGAGGTCGTAAGACTCCAGAACAGATTCCATCATCACCTTCCATATGCCGTAGTTGCTCCCGTCCAACTGACGGTCCACCGGGAATGTGGGGAGTGTCGGGATCTTCACATGTCTCTCGGCCATCTCGAACAGATCTGCCATAGCGGGGATGTACTCTGAAAGGGTGGGTGGGTGGGAACAAAGAAGAACGAAAACCTGCACGTGGCTGTCCAGCAAATCAGCCCGCCTTCCTCTTGTTTCTCCTCTTCCCGAACAGTCCAAAACAGTCCACCAATCAGCCACAAAACAGTCCCCCTCTTGCTCACACAAATCCCAAGACCTATCTAGAGCCTAGGGCTCTGATACCATGTCAGAATACGCAGCGGAGATGATGACCAGATCTGGGAACACAAGAGCAAAAAATGCAGGCAGAAAAACAGCACAAGAGAGAGAGAGAAGTAGGCGTGTAACTCTGCTCTGATATACACAAGAAGATCCCGATATGATACAAATAGTGGTATGGGGCTGGGGGCCTATATATATGCCCGCACATCAGCAGTCGGCCAGCACCAGTAGAGTCCCACGACTCATGCACTGCAGTCGGCCATGTCACAGATGCAGTCGGCCAGGCTCAGGGTCCTCCTACCACTACTAGACTGCCTCCCATGCCACAGAAAAATGGGAAAAAATAGGGGAAAAATACGGGGAGTGAGGAAAAATGATAAAACACCTGATAAGGGCGGGCACACCCACAACAAAGGCCCTGGTGTATAAAACTAGACAGGAGATGACTTCTAACAATTGCCCTTCCGTCACGGTAGACTGCCCACTTTCCAGCTTGGCGGGCTGCTCAGATTTTGGTGAGTTCTGCACTATTGTTTTTAAGCTGTAGGGGAGTGAGTTCATCAGCTAACCAGAGCCTAGTGCCCTGTAATGATTTGGACTGTCGGAGAACTTGGATCTTGTCCTGTTTATTGTGATATTTCGGAATGGCATGCTTCCCTTTCTTGACAATGGTCCATGGGTTGCCTATATCAATGAGGGGGAGGGCCTTATTGAGTCGCCTCCTCATAATCTCCGTGTCTGAGATGCATTCATCTTCATCAATTTCCGTTTGCTCTCTGACTTCTTGCTCGTCCCAACCCTCCGAGAGTCCAGCTACTCGGAGATGCTCAGCAATGCTTTCTCGGAGTTCTTCGTCCTTGATGGTTGACATGATTTTTGTGGTAAGATGCTGCTCCATACCTTCTGTAGCTTCAATGAACTCTGCTTTGGCTGCATGAATCTGCTCCTGAACTTCCGAACTAGGTCGGGCTTGCCCTCAAGGGAGGCCAGCTGGGTTTCAATTTCAGTGAGCTGATCCTTCAGCTTGCCATTCTCCTCTTGCAGCTTATCGATTTCTGTTAGGAGGAACACCTCCCATGAGATCGAGCTTTGACTGGTTAGGGTTTTGGTTGGTGTTGCCAGGGCACGAGCGTACAACTTCTTTGGCATCGTGGATCGCTGGTAGGGCTAGGTCGTCTGTACCACCTGCATCTGTATCATCAACTATGACAAGGCGGGCCCCCTATCTGAGGTAACCGCCTGGCCTGGCGATGCCCTACACCAGGCCTGGCATGAATGAGCAGAGGCGAGAGGCAAGGGCGAGGAGGGTAGGCGAGAGGCGAGAAGTGAGAGGGTAGGCGAGAAGCAAGAAGCGAGAGGGTAGGCGAGAGAGAGAGAAAGAAAGAAAGAAAGAAAGATTTTATTAACGTCTTCCAAAAGACCGAACTCGGCCTATGAGACAAATCGGTGTACCTGTATGGGGTATCCTCTGTCATCCCAACAAAATGAAAAAGTACTGAACTAAAAAGCTGAATCTGGGTGTGCAATAAGTACAATGAGTGGGGGAGGGGATGGAGCTCTACTACTAGGATAATGCAAAGCTATTAAGTAAGAAAAAATATACAAAAAGGAGATTTCAAATCAAACAAGGGGGAAATCTCAACCAATCAGGTGCATTGTGCTGCCAACAAGGTCCCATATGAGTGGCAGTGAAAAAGATGCCATAATCCCACTCTCTCATAAACTCACAATGCTTTCTCTCCGCAACCCTTGAAGATTCCTTGATCTGGCCCACAACTCCAACTTCATCCTACAGTTTACCCACCTGTCTATGTGAAGTGATATTTGCAGATCTAATCATATATTAGGATTGTGGACTTGAATTTTTCTTGATTTCAAGTAAGATCTTATCACATTCTTGTATTTTGGACTAGACAAGGGCGAAGACAAACTGGTTCAAAAGGAATGCAGATGCGTTGGAACTTGAAATAGAAGACAGTGACAACAAGGATGAGGAGCAGCATGACCTGGCCAGAAACTCTCCTTCTGGAAAGAAGGCATCCTTTGAGCTCAAAAAGCTACAGCAGGTTTTTCCTCAGATCTTTGTGGAACTTAGTGCAGATAGCAGCTGAGCAAATAAAAAAATTGCAAAAACTGATTTACAGTGACTGGGTTTGAGCAGGAGCTGAAGGATATGTTGGAGCAGCCATTGGAGCCAAAGGCATTTTCTCACCGGTTTATAACAGGGGTGGGTTCTTTTAAAACACTTGAATATGTTAGTTTATCTTTTGTGGATGTATACTGTTTAGTTATATCCCATCTAGCAGGTGTAGGTTGGCGGGTAATGAACAAGCTTTTTACCCCTAGAGGTGAAACCCTTCTCCACCATCATGCATGTTACATGCCCATGGACAAATTCAGAAGTAGACCGGTCCCTTTGATGTCCTCAATGAAGTGCCCAAGCTTTGACAACTTAGAATCCATAGAATTGCATTGTGGTCCTCCACAAAATATTTCCTTTGTGCAGGCTTGGGATGTGACCTGCTCATATAATGCTTCGATTTCCCATAAGACCTTCTCTACCAGCTAGCGTGGCATGGGAATCTGTTTTGAGAGAGAGAGAGAGAGAAAGAAAGAAAGAAAGATTTTATTAACGTCTTCCAAAAGACCGAACTCGGCCTATGAGACAAATCGGAGTACCTGTATGGGGTATCCTCTGTCATCCCAACAAAATGAAAAAGTACTGAATAAAAAAGCTGAATCTGGGTGTGCAGGGGATGGAGCTCTATTACTAGGAGAATGCAAAGCTATATGCATGGAGTATACAATCATGATATGCAACCTAGCTAGCTCCATCCTGTACCATACTGGGGGTATAAAATGCAATTGTCTCGTTTGGGTTACTTGCCTTCTCTAAAGTTTTCAATTTTGTGAGCATTGTATATATGGTAGGCAACTACAGTGCCCCCACAAGAAAGCTCTTGGACAGAAAGATGCTCAGTTAGAGCTTGTGCATACAGATGTATGTGAGATGCCTCAGCTTTCTTTGGGAGGGGCAAAATATTTTGTGTCATTTATAGATGATGCCACACGCAAGGTGTGGGTTTATCCTCTTCGTTTGAAGAGTGATACATTCTCAGTGTTTGAGAAGTTTGTTGCTCTTGTTGAGAATCAAACTGGCAAAACACTGAAGGCTTTGCGTTCCGACAATGGTGGAGAGTACATGTCCAAACAGTTTCAGGACTTTTGTGATGCTAAAGGCATCAAGAGGGAGCTCTCTACTCCTTATGATCCTCCACAAAACGGGACAGCAGAGAGGATGAACAGGACCATTCAGGAGAAGGTCCGTTCTATGTTGTCACATGCTGCATTACCTCATGGTTTTTGGGCTGAAGCTGTTATGACAGCCGTTCACCTTATAAATAGGTCACCTAACACGAGGCTTGGTGGGAAAGTGCCAGAAGAAGTATGGACAGGGAAGCCTCCGTCATACAAGCACTTGAGAGTGTTTGGTTGCGTTGCGTACGTGCACATACGCAGGGAAATGCGCACCAAACTTGATCCTAAGTCTCATAAATGCATATTCCTAGGATATGGTGAGAAAGGTGAAATGGGGTATAGACTTTGGGATCCCATGAATAGAAAGATCATACGCAGCAATGATGTCATTTTTGATGAAACATGCATGTATAAGGAGCCTGCAAGGCAACAGGAGCTTGGCAGAGTCATCTTTGATGATGATGGACATCATGGACAACAACAAAGGGCTGTAAATCAGCCATTACAGCAGGAAAACCAGCCCTTAAATGCTGCTGAAAATGGTCCAAATGGACAGCCAGAGATGGCAGAAGATATCCCTATGGATATACCACAGTTAGAGGAGATACCGGGCATGATTTTTCAGCCTTATGGCGTGGAACAGGAGCCACCAATGGGTGATATGCAGGCTGGACAGCAACCTGCAAATGATGGTCATTGGGTACGGAGGTCCACAAGACCCTCCAGAGCCCCTGACAGGTTTGTTCCAGGGGTTGACTACTTGATGCTCACTGACTGTGGGGAGCCCTCATGTTACAAGGAGGCTTTACAGAGGGCAGACAAGGCTCTTTGGGAGCGTGCCATGAAGTCAGAGATGGATTCTCTGCATAAAAATGGAACTTGGAAGTTGGTGCATTTGCCTGCAGGCAAGAAGGTTTTGCCATGCAAGTGGGTTTACAGGCTCAAAGTTGCACCTGATGCAAAGCCAAGATACAAAGCCAGGTTAGTGGCTAAGGGCTTCAAGCAGGAATATGGTGTGGACTTTGATGAGATCTTCTCTCCAGTGGTCAAAATGACCACACTTAGAGCTGTGTTAGCTTTGGTTGCGCATGATGATCTGGACTTGATTCAGATGGATGTGAAGACTGCTTTTCTTCACGGTGATCTCCATGAGGAGATATATATGCAGCAGCCAGAGGGTTATGCAGTGAGTGGAAAGGAGAAGCTTGTATGCAAGCTGAAAAAGAGTCTTTATGGACTCAAACAGGCACCAAGAGAATGGTATCATAAATTTGATACATTCATGAAATCTCAGAAATTCAGGAGAAGTGACATAGATCACTGCTTGTACACCAAGAAAGCTTTGGATGGCAGTCTATTGATCCTCATCTTGTATGTTGATGATATGTTGATTGCCGGAAAATCTCGTAAGGAGATGGATACCTTGAAGCAGAGGCTGCATCAAACCTTTGATATGAAGGATTTGGGTGATGCAAATCACATCTTGGGTATGCGGATACTTCGGGACAGAAATCAGCATGTGTTGTATTTGTCTCAGAAGGAATACATTGGCAAAGTCTTGCAGAGGTTCAATATGGACGGGGGGAAGAAGACTAGTACTCCTTTGCCTCCATATGTGAAACTCAGTGCTATGGACAGCCCACAGTTAGATAGAGACAGGGCTGATATGGCCAAGATTCCGTATGCTTCAGCTTGTGGCAGTCTCATGTATGCCATGGTTGCTACTAGGCCAGACATTGCATTTGCAGTGGGAGTGGTTTCTAGATACATGGCCAACCCTGGCAAGAAGCATTGGGAAGCAGTGAAAGGTGTCATGAGATACCTGAAGGGCACACAGGATATGTGCATTTGTTTTGGCAAACAGGATGCATTAGTGCATGGTTACACGGATTCGGATTATGCCGGTCATCCAGATAACCGAAAGTCTACTACCGGTTATGTATTTACATTCACAGGAGGTGCTGTGTCATGGATATCCAGGATGCAGAAGTGCACTGCCTTATTTACTACAGAGGCCGAGTATATTGCAGCCACAGAGGCTTGCAAGGAGGCATTATGGCTATCTCGGTTAGTGGTTGATTTGGGTTATACAGGGGATATTCCATTGTTGCATTGTGACAGTCAGAGTGCCATCCAGTTGGCAAAGAACCCTGTCTTTCATGCAAAGACGAAGCATGTGGATGTGAAGTATCACTTCATCAGAGAGGTGATAGAGAACAAGCAAATTCAGCTTGTTAAGATTCATACAGATGACAACCCGGCTGATCTGTTGACAAAGAGTTTGCCTCCGGAGCGGTTTGCTCATTGCAGACACTTGATGGGCATTGGATGAGGCCAGTTTCAGCCTTGATTTGGCCTTGTATATTATCATGTACATGCTGATTTTTCTTTTCCTTTACTTAAGGGCACTTTGTCTTTAAGTGGGAGGTTGTTGGGGTAAAGGCGTTATGCCCACCCTTATAGTGTGTACAAGCCCATAAGTTATAGTACATAGTACACTTAGTACTTTTAATGTACTAAGTGCACTATGTGTACTAGTGCAATATACATGTGTGACAGGGGAGTCACACACTCATGCTATTGATGAGTTGACTTATCCCCACAACTCTCTCTCTCTCTCTCTCCCTTGCTTCTCTGTGTATGTCTCCCACATGAACTCTTAACCTAACCCTAATTCTGTTCCTTCTCCCATCATATGATAATCTGTCCTGTGGCATCTCTCTGAATCTGTCTAGTAGGCATATAGTCTGAAATATGGCCTCTACCATCATAGGAGGCGCAGCAAACTCTGCTCGGATAATGTCATGAGGTACTGACGGTTTGCTGCGTATCATGCGTGCCATCATGAGGGCCTGTGGTCTCTCTATCTGTGTCCACCAATGAGTAGCAAGGCCTGGCGCCCATACTGCTGCTCCATACATCAATGCCGGTGTGACTAATGTGTCAAATAGCCACCCCTTCGTCCGGGGCTCCTGAAAATGCGCCTGGTGGCACTGTCTCTCTAGCATAGCCAATGCTGCATATCCCCGTGTCAATCTAGCTCTGGCTGCTGAACCCATGGTAAAGCGTGTGGCTGCTGCAGAGACGGTAACCCCTAGGTACACGTATGATGTCACCACCTCCACCTGGCATCCTGCGAGAGTGAATGTCAGCTGACTCCTGCCCTGTCTCGATGTATGAAAGACCATAACCTTGGTTTTCCCAAGGTTCACAGTAAGACCCCTCTGTGTGCAGAAATCATGGAGTGCATGTAGATGCTGCTGTAGACCACCTGGGGACTCAGACACTAATACAATATCATCAGCATAGAGCATAATATGTACTGAGGTACCTGCTAAATCAACTCCATCTCCGCCTCCCCGTGTAATGAAGTCAGCCACCTCATCAATGTATAACCCAAATAGCGTGGGGGAAAGTGGGCATCCTTGCTTCACACCAATGGTGCTAGCAATAGTCTCGGACATACCTCCTGGACATCTGACTCGCCCAAAAACCTGCTCATATAATGCATAGATGCCCCATGTCATATCTGCTGGTATGCCAAGAGACTGCAGGCGCTGAAAGAGCCTCTCTCGTGGTACTGTGTCAAATGCCTTGCGGAAATCCACAAAGCAGCAATAGAGCTTTCTCTTCCTCACTCTGGCCTGATCAATCATACATCTCAAAGTGAATACATGGTCAGTGGTAGAGAAAGCTCTCCTGAAGACTGCCTGCCCTGATGAGCGTAAACCTGCTCGCTCAGCATATAAGCTAAGCTCCTGCTCCAGCACTGCACCATAGAGTTTGGCCAGCACGTGGCCAACCATAACCGTCCTGTAGTTGCTCGGATCGAGCATATCCCCTGTTTTGTGAATCGGCACAATGGTGTGCATCGTCCACTCCGCAGGCGAACCCTCTGCTAGTGCCCTGTTAAACAGGTGTGCAAGAAAAGGAGCTAAAGAATCTACTGCATATATGAGATGCTCACCCTGTAGGCCCATATGGTCGGCGGCCCGTCCATGCTGTAGGCGGCGGATAGCTTCCTGTACCATCGAGTGGGTAAAGAAGCTAGCTGTGGTAGGTCGAGGCTCCTGTGGCTGAGGTATAGGTGGCTGCTGTGGGGCATGGTATAGACCCTCTGCATATGTGTGCCATGTCTGTGGGTCTCCAATAGGTGTCGGGGTCCGGGGCTCGCTGAAGTGCCGCCATGAGACAGGGCTATCTCTACTCATGAAGAAATGAAAGATCTCTAGCTCCTGTATCTCTGCGAAGGCCTGCCTTTTGCGGCGACTAAGTCTCCTCATCTCTCTCCTCGACTCCTGCTCTGTGATGGCTCCCAAGGCTCTCTGTATGCGGAGTCGTGAGTATAGGGCTCTGCACTCGTCATCATACCAAGAAGAAGATTAGTCTTTAACAAATTAAGGGGTCCTTAAGGGGGGAAGAGGGGGCTTTTTGAGAGAGAGAGAGAGAGAGTGTCTGTAGGCTGTGAGTTGACTGTGCAAGCTACTGTCCCTTTAACATGCTTGTACAAGCTAATGTCCCTGTAATATTCATCTGGATTGCAATATGTCAATGGTCTAATAATAGGCAGGGTTTAATCAGGCCTTTTACACGTCAGTGCCCCCTTTTTGTCTCTTAACTGCTGAACCCCGATTGCAGGCTGGAATGTCACCACTTGTTGCTGGCCAACTGAAAGACTACGCAAAGCAGAAGATGATTAACAAGCAGGCCAAATTAACAAAAAAGATGAACAAAGCAGGATTTGGAAATGAAAAACATAGAAGAGGGCTGGTGGTAATTGGCCAAGAAACAGTTGAGCCACTTACTGTTTTGCGAACATCTATCAAATATTGATTGTCCAACTGGTGATAGATTGTCTATGAAATGCAGTTCATGCTTCAAAGGCAATGTGTGCCGGCAGTTCAAATTTTGGGACTGAAAGGTTGATGGCATACATTGGCCTTTCTGAAAGTTGTGGGTGGTGCTCACCTATCTCACCTATGTGTGTTTCTGCTGGAGTGTGAGTACGAGCAAGTTGATGATAATGGGGTCTGCCTGATACCTAGCCTACAATCTCTTGGTCTCAATTGAGTTCATCTAAGTTTTCATGGTGTTACTTTTCTGTTTGTGCAGATTTTCCATCAGCTTGCATTAATGTCCTTAAAAAAAGCAGCAGCTGTGAGTACGAAAGAAAAAAAGCATGTACACCTGTGTGCATGCACGCATGTGCATGTATGTGAGAAAAGAAGTGGTCTAATGCAAGTCTTTTTTAAAATCCATTAGGAAATTGAACTCCTTCAAATACAGTGTCTATTATGCATAATGGCATGTCACAGAAGGCAACATCCTGTTGAGTGGCCCAAAAAAAGGCAAGCTACATGAATGAAGTAAGTTGAGGCTAGGGGATTGCTACATACACGCATGAACAGTAAATAGTTATTGTTTGAACAACGAGAAACATATTGGAACGGCATTTATTGCAATATGCTGGTCAAAATCTATCTTGGGGATTTGAGCGGTCTTGGACTTCAGTCCAGACTCCACCTTGTCTCTATCAAGTCCAAGATTGGGTGCAGTGATCCAGAAGTCCATCCTCTCCGTGTAGTGTAAGGGTGGATTTTTGTCCAAGCTCGTTAGTCTGTGTGGACTAGAAGAGATGATTTGGCTTCTTCTCTAAGGCAGACTTAATTTAATCTTGAGCAGTAGTTGGTGTTTCACTTGTCAAGCCACAACAAAAACTAGTGGGCTCTCAACTCTAGCCTGGTATTTTGAGTGGATTTTGACTAAAGTTTTGCCTATCACCTTTATATCTTACACAAAACTAGTGTCAGCTCACGTATGGCTTGAGATTTTGTGTTGTTTTGCACTCAAGTCCAACCTACTTTTATATACATGAATTTAGTGTTTTTGAGTGGTCTTGGACTCGAGTCCATTGTGTCTGTATACAGTACAAGGAAAGAATTTGTGACCATGCTGTGCATCCATTGTTTGAAGAAGAGGAAAAAGTTTAAGATCCAAGTGTGACATGATCCTATGGCTAGCCCACGTCCAACCTAGTGTTCTGAGTGACATTGGACCTGCCTGAGTTCAACCTCGCAATAGTGCAAGTTTTTATTTAGCCTTTTAGAGGATCTTGTACTCATGTCCGACCTCTCCCTATGTAGAGAGTCTCGAGGTCAATGGTAATGTCCATTGTTTGTACAAGAGGCTACGTTGCTGGACTAAAAGTCCAAGATCTTATTTACATGTTAATCATTTCCAACTTGTCACTTTCAAGCTATAGAGAAAACTGGTCTTGACTCAAGTCTTAACTTGAATTGTCATGCTGTTTTGACTCTTGCTTGTATGTGGGTGTAATTTAGCGTCTCCAAAGCTATTGTTTGAAAATGCCTTTTTGTGGACATGTTTCTTTTTCCACAACCAATAGGATTAGAGGATCTTCAACTCTAGTTCTCCATTCACTTTGAAGCTACTGAGAAAAAGAGCTTGGGCTTTATTCTAGCCTAGAGTTTTGAGTGGTCTTGGACAACCTCTCCATGTAGTATCAGTGTGTGTTCATTGTCAAGTTCAGTAGTCATTGCTTGAAAGGAGGATGCCATTTTAGGCTCACATCAACCTACTCCTATGCCTCCTTTTTGATGTGAACGATTTGTTTTAATCTAGAGTAATACATGGTCTTGGAGTTGGGGGTTCAACCTCCTACTATTGAAGCTAGAGTAGGTTGTGCACATGTGCCGAATAGTTTAGAGTGGTTTTGGAGTAATTAGTTCTCATGTAGTACAATTCTAGTGTCTTGTAATCAAGTCCAATCTCTTCACATGTATTTCAAAGGTGGATTTGTGAACAAGCTTAGAAGACTGCTTTTGGACAAGAGGTAATCACTTGGGAGTTGATTTTAGTGTCCTCTACTCTTGGACTTGAGCCTAACCTACGAATTTTAAGCCATTAAGAAAATCAGTCTGAAATTGTACTAGTTTTTGGCTTGAGTGCAATTTAGCTCAATATAGGCTAGTTCTCGTGTTTTGAATGGTCTTAGACGTGAGTCTAGTCTCTTTCTATCTAGTCTAAGGAGGTCTAATGCAAGCTTTGTGATCGCAATCCAAAGCCACTATAGCATACCCACACAAGAAGTTTCATTTTGTGGCACTACAACAAAGCACCCAATGGAACATGTTTCGGCAAATGCAAGGTAAGATATAACCTTGAACATAAAGCCACACCTCTAGTGCCACCCCCAAAGCTTTCTAGTGCCACCCCCAAAGCTTACATAGGTATGGAGGGCAGTGGCTACCGCTTCTGCTACTCTGAAGCCAATACCACCCGCAAAGCAATCAAAAGTTCTCGTAAGTACCACGCGTCAAGAGCAAATACCAAGGGGTGTGGTGGCCATATCCATTTCCACTGTATCATCAAAGAAGAGCCATCCATGGTGCCAAACCCAAGTGTGCTATTGTGCACCAACCACCGTGGCACCACCAAGGAATGTCAAGGCTCAAAGGGATCACCAATGTGTTACGCCGCAATAGCAACTCACCAACTGGAAAGCCACCAAAGATCAATCAAGCACGCTAGCAAAGCTATTAGGAGAAATGACATCCAAGCTTTTGTCATGGATGAGTAAGTGATTTTCTGCCTTCACCTAATAAGGTCATAGAATACTCTTGGAAACCTTAAAGTGATTTTCTGCCTTCACCTAATAAGGTCATAGAATACTCTTGGAAACCTTAAAGCCTCATTTGCACGTGTAACATAGCAACCCTTGTCAATTGTATAGATACACATACTTGGGAATGAAAAAACATCCCGTATCTTCACAAACACATCCACCCGTTGTCGCCTCGCCTATCTTTTCCCACTCTATCCTTTGCACACAATACATACACACACACAAACAGAGCCACAAAACACTCAACACACCCTACACCTATCCACACCTTGCTGCACTCACATACCCACAAACATTACCTATCCCACTCACACTTTCGCACACACCTACCTGCCCCCAGACCCACTCCAACAAGCTATTCGACCATTAAGCTATCACGTGGCCACACTATGAAGGCCACCCTTTGACTGTTCATGTTGGTTTTGCTTGACCATTAAAAGCTCTTAAAGAACGAACCTAGGGGTTGTCCATAAGACCATCATGTGGCCACACTAGGGGCCTCATCGCCTAACCATTAAGCCTATTGTTGCACCACACTAAAAGACACTTCGAAAGTGGGCACAACAACTCTTTGATGAGTACAACTTAGTGCTTGAGATGCCAGAATCTTCAGCAGCAAATGCACCACGTTGTTCAACGAGAATAGAGGAGCATAGAAGAGTATGCGATCTCATTGTTAACATAGCCTTAATGGTTGAGATAATTGGAACAGTGAAGGAGTCGGCCACTTTGGATGAGGCCTTAGCACATCCAAAGTGGAAAGTCGCGATGTAGTTCGAGTATGACAACATCATAAAGAATAATACTTGGGAGGTAATTGATGACCAGTAAACAAAAAGCTAATTGGTATCAAATGGGTTTGGAAAGCTAAATATAAAGCTGATGGCTCTTTTGAAAAATACAAGCCTAGGTTAATTGCACAGGGATTTTCACAAGTAGAGGGTTTCAACTTTACTGAAGTCTTCTTCCATGACAACTATCAAGGCGGTACTTGCCTTGGTTGCTCATAAACAATGGACAGTTTTTCATATGGATGTCAAATTAGCATTTCTAAACGGGCATCTCACAAGGAGGAGGTATATGTGGCTCAACCAAGTTTTGAGATGTCCGTATCTGAAAACAAATTGTGTCTTTGCTTCCAAGGAGCTCAAGATCACCCTCCCTTGAATTCTTCTCATGGTATCAAAGCGTCAGTTCATGTGGAGAGCTTAAGAGATTGATTTGATAGCAAATATCTACAAGTAGTTGCTAGGCAAGAGCAACACGCAGGCACAACAGTAAGGTGCTTTGTCACATCTAGAACCACCCTTCATGGTGAAGCAAAAGAGCATTATACTGTGGAAAAGTATGCATGTAGGACTATTGTGATTTTAAATTTGTATTTAAGGCCGTTTTGGAATACATTTTGGCTTTGTAGGTTTTTCATAGGCACTCGATTTTATGTGTATGCCTAATTTTTCGTTCGGTGCAAAGTTACAGCATAACTGTGGTTGCAAGACAGTTTGTGCAGAGAATTTGAGATTTACAGATTGGTGGTGGATGTATGTTTGTGTGGTTGGCTCACATTCAATTATAGTATAATAGGTTTACAATATTGTTGTGTTGGAGATTGCAAGTTTAAGTGTAAATTTTTTGTAAGCATTGTTTTGTAAGTTGCTTCAGGTAATCATGTTGGACAATCTATCCTTGATTGTGAGTGAGAAGCTGGACAAGAATAACTTCCAAGCACGAAAGTTCAGGATGTGAAATTTTCTCGTGGGTCAAGGATACTTGGAGTCTATTTTAAGAGCAAGAGCTTTTGAAAGAAAATGCCACTTCTCAGCAGACACATGCTTTTAAGTCATGGCATAAGAGAGCTAAAAAAGTGATGTATTATTGTCTATTAGCGTGGCAAATGCTATGATTGGTCATATATAGGATGCCTAAGAATGCGTGGGATACCTTGCTTAAACTATATAGCACAATTACCAAGGCAAGAAAGACAGTTAAATCAAGATTTGCATAATGTGCAGAGAAATAAGATAAGTATCAGTGATTAGTCATTGAAAGTTACTAGGCTTACATATTCCCTCTGCTCTATTGGAGCTTCTCTTGATCATGACTTGGTGTCAGTCACATTGAATGGACTTGTCAAAGAGTATGATGAGTTTCAAGTATCTATCCAAACTCAAGAAAAGTTTTCAAACTTTAAAGATCTTATATCCCTTCTTATCATTAAGGAGATGAATGTCGACAATAAATCATATTTTGAAAATATGCAAGAGCAGGCTTTCTACACAGACATAGGTATGGGTAGAGACATATCATTATCTAGTGGCCGAGATGTAGGCCATTCTGGAAACAAAAATCATGGGCAACAATAACAAGAATCCTAATGTACAAACAGGGGAAGAGGCCACTCTAGAAACAGGGCAAGTCATAGAGACCGAGGTAGATGGCAAGTCATAGAGACCGAGGTAGATGGCAAAGAAATCAAAGTTAAAATAGCATGGAGTGCTATTATTATGAAAAACTAGCTCGTATAGAAAAGAAGTGCTATAAAAAGCATAACAATATTAAAACTGAGAAGCCACAGAGAAAGGAAACTATACATCTTCAAGTATGTAAGCTAAAGATAAAGGTGCGCAGCGTTTTGTGATGCATCATCATATGCTTAGTTCTATGATTGTAGATGCAAGGGACCCTGGAGATGTATGGTATGTTGATTCAGGGACTTATAACTACATGCCCAGTTTCATGGAGAGTGGTTTAGAGATATGAAAATAATATAGAAAGTAGGATATGTGGAAACTATTATTGTACATCCTATTGTGCATGTTGGTAAGTTGCCATTGTCTATGCAGGATGGCAAAATGAAGTACTTGGTTGATTTACTTCATGTTCCAAATATTGTAAAAAATGTGATTTCTGTGTTGGACAAATGGTTGAGTAAGGTTTACAAGTGATGTTTAACTCTCATGTCTATTATATACATTAGGTTGAAATTTAGATGAAATTTGGACTAAAAAAGGATCTTATTAGAAAGTAATAAAAACAAAATGGTCCAGCTAATGAGAGCTAGGCTTCAAGATCCATGTAACGTGGATCTTTTTGAATCTCTTGTCCACCAACTCTCACAAGGTAAAGTTTCTCAAATAAAGTATTGAGAGGTTTATATTAAAATATTGGGAAGTGATATATGAACCTTGTGCTCCTGACAACAAGGGGATTTGATTGTAATTTAAAAAATTTACCTTTTTACTTTTTGTTTCTTCCCTTTTCATATTTTTCCCCTCCCCCCACTCCTCTCTCTCTCTCTCTCTCTCTCTCTCTCCTTTTTCTACTCCTCATTCAACTCTACCATAGCTTTTGCTTTTCTCCTTATTTTGTTAGGAAACATTTATAGATACATTGCTTATGCTACTAGCCTTCAAGTCTTTATAATTATAGCCTTTTATTACACCTTATTGATGTGTATGTCATTATTTGATAATACATGTTATCTTGTAGGTTTAAGCATTTGAAATTTTGATGTGCTCATAAGTTTTTTAGAGTAGGTAGTAATAATTACTCTTTAGGTTTTTAATTAAGTATAGACTTTAGATTTGGAGGTTAGTCTTCCATGGTGCTTATAGGATTTTTCTAGAATAGACCATATGAAGTCTTTAGATTTTTTTTTAGTCTACGGGTTTTACTTTTTCAAGCAATCTTAGATAATATTTGTCTTTACGTGGTTGTTGCTACAAATGTAAGAATTTGCTTTATTTATCAACATCTTCTTTAAAGAGCTATAAGATAACACATTTTATATTTTACATATTCTTTGATTCTTAGTCTTATTTCCCATCTAGATAGCAGAAGTCAAAAGAAAGATTGGAGTAACAATATGAGAGTATGAATTTTATCGGTTCTGCCGCCATGCAAACCCTTATCTTGGTTAGTACTCTAATTTATTATGATAATACTGCACTAATTGTTTAAAAATTTACTAAAACTTGACAATTCTTATACAATTTCGAGGAATCAATAGAGAAAACTTTTGACAATAGAACTAGTTAATGCAGAGGATATGAGAAGAGAAAAATGCTATGCAGAAACATCACAACTTGGAATTAGCGGATGAGTAAATACGTATATAAAGTGCTTTGTAGTAACATAGTCTCACCAGAAATAAAAGTATATGTCTTAAACAACCTCAATAGAATAATATATGGGCTTGATTAGGTGTTATTTAGAATGATTTTACGATAGAATTTTTTTCATGTGATGAAAAACTCTTGCTTATAGTTTTTACTCAAAGATTTCTTTCGGTGCAACTTTTCTTTGGGTCTCCTATGGGGACTTATGTGGAGATTTCCAAAGAGCATAACCCGCGTCTTTTTTGAAGGCAGAGAAGCAGAGGGCATTCCTTTTCTTTTCTTTGGTGTTCTATCACTATCTGTTGTATGTTGTGTCCCTTGTGGTCCAATGCTCTAGCAGCAACTAGAATATTTTTTTGAAGGCAGAGAAGCAGAGGACATTACTTTTCTTTTCTTTGGTGTTCTATTTGTATGTGTTATATGTTGTGTCCCTCAGTCCAATGCTCTAGCGCGACAACTAGAATATTTTTTAACCGATGATGTTCGAGTTAGCCACAAAGTCATTTAAATAAATATCCTACGAAAACTAAATAAAGAAACAAAATTTAGGACATCATTCTTTAAATAAAATACCAAGAAGAAAGATAAAACCATCATCCACTTGCTCACCTTCACATCATTCTCGTTTCATTAAAAAAATGGTGCTCTATAAATTTAATTGTGTTGGCGATTACTCTCCGCCCACATGTGTGAGCATTAGCTTGGATAGAGGTCTACTAAGCTGAAAGATTTAATATCATAATAGTCTTACTAAGTTAATTAAAAAATATTAAAATATAGACTTTAAGGTTTATTTAAGTATTTTATTGATCCATGCAAATCTTGTATTAATGTCATACGTTCTATTATTGTGACTACATGCTTTGCAATGAATACATTATAAATAAAAAACGAGCAAACATTAAAGGAGACATTATAAAATATGCCATAATTTTTCCATAGTACGATAGAAGGGGATGCACTTGCTTTAGGGTCTCCATTATTGTACGGTGAGGTACCTTGAAATAAACACTTACAGTTTTGCATCTCTATGAAGATCAAGAATCGAATTCATAAAATATAATGCATTTCGCTCAATATCAATTGCTATTAAGCTCTAGTGGCTCTTGAAATTTAATATACTAAATAAGGGATATTTTAATTAGAAAGTACTTTTTCATAAAGAGGGAGCACTTTTCATAATAAGGGAACAACAAAATTTTAACAGTGATAAAGGGGACATCACTCAACCATTATCTTAATTCATTTTTTGTTGTGTTTGTATCTCTGATGTAAGTTGAAAACATAGGATCCACTATCCAAAATTGTCTTTGGATGTCCTTTGGTTTCTCTGCCATCAACAAGCAATCAATATTCCCTCTCCATAGGTAGACATAATCTGCACATTGTTCGGTATATTGAATCCTTGAGACATACTCGAGAGTGATCCAAGAGTGATTTTTCATTGTCTACATCCAATATAATCACTCTCTGTTATGTTTCTTGAGCCCTTTGTTCTAGTAGTTTCTAATACTCTTCCAATTTTAAATCAATTGCCTTCCTTATGATTACGTCATGGGTTACTTGTTCAGTCTTTATCCCACCATCACGAGTCTTTCTGATTGGAGGGATATTTAGTATTTTAAAAGTTTTTTTTATATGTCCATAGGCCGATCTCAATTGATTTATCGGATCTATAATCCACTCTCCTTAGAGAGTGCTATCTTTATCCATAAGTGTAACCCTATGAGCGTGTGCAACCAATATATAACTATCTTATAGAAACTCCACCAAAAACTCTTCAAAAGCCTCTTGCAAACAATCAAGAGTTCTCTCTACCAACTGAAAAATTGTAAGATCTGATGTTTTCACATATACTCTTGTATATTCTTTGAAAAAGGTGCTTCAAGATAAGTGCCTTCTATGCTTTTTAATGTCTCTAAGCACCGACACTTTTTGTGAGAACCATTTGGCCCTTTTATGCTTCCTCAAAAGACCTATAGGCTTTCCCTTCATAGGTACATGTTTTACTTTTATAGTTGGCTACCTTGCTAGGCAAGACCTATTCCTACCTCCACTTTTCTTTCTATCTTCTTTGTTCTTGCCATCTCAGAAACAAAACAAAGAATATAAGTAAATTACAAAATAGGTACTCTACCATGCGCGATGAGAATACAGTCAAGGCCCCTACAGTCTCTCATATTGCATGGTGGGGTACCTTGATCGGTTTGTGGAAATTTAGCTCCTCTCAAGCCCTTCCAATGCCCTAAAAGCCTAATGAACATAAGATTTATGGCATAGATGTGGAAAAATGCAATAAAAATTTGTGGAACGTTCATATGCAAAGATATTATTGTTGCTCTTGGATATCGTCGACGATGCTAGAGATGTGATGTTTGTTGTCGATGTTTCCTATGCAGCTACTATTACCGATAATGCCATTGTTTCCACCAGCAACCCCCATTTTCAAATACCATCATGAATTTCCCCCTTTGCAAGCTACTACTATAAGATGCAAGTGAAGGTCATTACCCTTGTGTGCAATCCCCTCAGCTACCACAAGAGACATCATCACTTATGCTGCTAAAAGCTTTTATTTTGCAAGCAAAGGTGATACCATTGGATGAACCTAATGTGAGCTTACACACTTACGATGGAAAAACGCTTCTCAAGGCGAGTGTAGTATGCTACACAAGGGAAATCAAGAGTCAAGACCATGTGAGAAGGAAGAAGGGCCTACATTTTTTTGGTAAAGCCGGGCCTAGTCAAGGTGGCAATTTGGAAATACATACAGTGATTGGAGGCTCCTAATCAGGCTAGAGCTCTCATGGAAAAATATCACTAGGATCCCTACAAAGATTCACAAGACACACAAAACATCGGGCATGGAAATTTTTCATTGGATCCACAAGACACACCAAACATGCACTCTTTAGAGTTTTCAAATCTCTTGCAAGATGCCACTGTGCATTGTATTCACCAAATTCATCTACTTTCAGGACTTCTCTCCTAGTTTGATGTTCAACCACATTTGAGAGAGAGCAAGAGGGAGAAGGAGATTCAATATTTTAATATTATCTTTTGCCTCTCTCTTATCTATGTGGAAGGGAGAGAAGCTCTTAGACGGTCCTTTTTTGGTGTTTTGCCTAATAAAATATTTCAATAACTAGTGTTGTTGTGAGGTTGCAAAGGAGGGCAACATAATTGGAAGAATGTTAACATTGGATATAAACAAGCCTGATGTTCAGGGTGCATTGCACATGGTACATGTGTGATATACAGATATTGACATTTATTAGCATAAGCGTATTAGTTAGTCAATAAATATTCACTAGGGCTAAAAAATATGCAGACACAAAGTATTGTTAATAAGTTTGCCGAAGTTCAAAGTGGACAGAATGCACAAAGTATGTGAAGTATGCCAATTGAGAAAATAGTCTAAGCATGCATTTTCACATGATAGGAATGTCAACCAAAGATCTTTGGATGTGGTGCATTCTAATGTTTGGGAACTAACATCAGATGACAATAATCAAAGTATGCCACTACTATGTATCTTTCATTGATGATCACACTAGGAAAGGTGTGGGTTTACTTAGTGAAAGAGAAAAGTGAATTGATTATGCACTTTTTTTAGCTTCAAAAGGCAATGGTTGAGAAAGACAAAGGCATGTACATAAAATGCCTAAGATTAGATGGTGGGGGAGAATATTTCTCCAATGAATTTAGTTATTATATAATACAACATGAGATGGAATCAATCAAAGGATGCCACTACTATGTATCTTTCATTGATCACACTAGGAAGGTGTGGCTTTACTTCATGAAAGAGAAAATGGAAGTAATTAGGCACTTTTTTTAGAGCTTCAAGACAATGGTTGAGAAAGACAAAGGCATGTAAATAAAATGCCTATGGTTAGATGGTGGGGGAGAATATTTTTCCAATGAATTTAGTGATTATCAAGAGAGCATGGAATAAAGAGGATATTCACATGTAGGTACACCATCCCCATCAAAAAATGGGGTTAAAGAAGGAAGAGCATGCATATTACAGAAGTTACTTGTGCATTGATGAAAAGGAGAAAGGGACGCCTCATTATTTTTGGGCTAAAGCAGTAGCAACTGCAATTTGCATTATGAACAGAATTCCCATTACAACAGTTCATGGCATGACACCCTAAACAGAAGTTTACTAGTAGAAAATGAGATTTGGCACACTTGAAAGTATTTGGTTGCATTGCCTATGTACATGTACCAAATGAAGTAAGAAGCAAATTTCATCCTAAGGTAGAGAAATCTATCTTTATTGGATAGTCCCTTGAGTAGAATGGTGATACATGTTATAATCCCACTACTCATGAGATGTGAGTGAGCAGGGATGCTGTTTTTTTTGCGACGAGTAGCTGGTATACACCAGTGAAGGATGAGATGAGTAACCAGTCACAAGGATTCCATAGAGACTGATGTAAACAACAATGTGACTGCAACATAGGGAGAGCAATAATCACATGTGCTTAGTGGACCTAGAGAGTCCTCTAGCATCGGGTCTATGTAAGATTCCTCCTCAGCCTGAATAATGAAAAAGCTTTTACCTCAATCCCATGTAATCATTCCCTATTTCAGAATACAAGAAAATATTATTTTTCCTTGTTTTTGCCTAGAGAGAAGAAAAATTCTAGAGAGAGATAATTCAATATTAAGATAATTTTAGATATAAAGATTCTCCTAATATCTAAAATATATTTTTCCAAAATAGAAGTTCAAAATAAATTCTCTAAGGTGCATTAGAAATCAATTAAAAAAGATATAAGGGCCCTTAGTCTAAGGGTCTAGATTTTCAGAAATTTCTGGATTATGGTCCAATTAAGGTTCCGATGGGCCAATAGAATTAATCCAAGTGTTGGGATGAGAAAAATCCAATGAATAAAATAAAATATCCAAAAATGAGTAAATGCTCACATAAGATGAAGAGTTGACTGAGTACAAGATTTATTAGTTAAAAATTAAGAGATATTACTAAAAAAATGAGATATTTTAGAAAAATGATGAATTTTTGACACCTTGGTAAGGAGAGGGGGACCTTTGAGGTAGGCGCCTCCTGCGCATGTGTGGAAGGGTTTTTTAATTCAAAAAAATTGTGATATTTTTATCTCTCCTCTCTCTCATGGATCAAAATGGATCAAAAGGGGAGCCAAACTCGTCCAAATCTTGTCCAAATTCAGTCAAACTAAAGCTGGAAAATTCTAGAATCCAGTTGGACTCAGTTAGTGGCCTCCCTCACCTATAAATAGACCCTCATTCTTTTGTATTCTCATCTGTGAGCTATACCATGCCGTTATTACATTAAAATAATCATATTTTCTATTATCCCTTAAAAATCCTCTACTTTTGGGGAGCTTGGAGCTTCTCTCTCTCTTCAACAACTCTTGGAGCTCTCTTCTCCACTTGCTAAACCAATTGATTGGTCGGGGGCTTCACTTCTAGAAAAGAAGCAAGCTAATCCTTGAGGTAAGAAATGAATTTTATGGTTTTTTGTTAAATTTTCTCAAATGACTTCTCTTCTCAACCCCTCTCAAGCTTGAGAAGTTTTCTAATTGGTTGTTTTAAATTCAAATCAAGCCTTCCCTAAGAATTTTAATGTGTAATCAAGAAAAAGTTAATCGTTTATGCTTAATTAGAATGTTTTCTTATGTATATCTCTCTCTCAAAAAGAATAGTCATTCCTATGGCTAATTCTTCAGCAAAAGAATGCTTCTCATTGATAAATTCTTAATTCAAAATCAAACTCTAAGCTTGTTAAGCTAGAGAATAAGAAAATGCTATTTTTATGCTTTTATGTTAACAAAATAATGGTTAATTCTTTTAGATTATTTATAAGTAGTTATAAGTAGTTAAAAACTACTTTAATTGATTCTAAATGGGAAAAAGATAATCTTATCAATTTGGGAAAAGAGGAATAATGGAAATAGCTTAATCTAGTAGAATAATCATAATCAAGTTTATGGTTATGGTTAAAATTATGATTTAAATTCATAGTTTAGATTTAAGTTTAAGAATAGATCTTCCATCATATTTGCATTACAATGTTTTATTCTTTTAAGAAAAAAAAATTATCAGTAATAGCAACGAAGCTATGTCAAAATTTTCAGAAAATAATACATATCTTATTTTTATGCATAATGCTAAAAGAGGACTTCCTACCATATTCTAGGATTGGACATCCTATGCAAAAAGAATGATTTTCATCATATTCATGTGAAATAAATTTTAGTATTTATGCATAAATATTTAATTAAAAGAAAAGAGAAATTTTTGGTAAATTGATTTTTATGCAAAAAAAGAAATTTCCATGATAATTGAGATCCAAATAATTAAATAGTAAAAGAGGAATTTTTGGCATATTTAAAATAATAGATATTTTTATTTAATTTAAAAAAAGAAATTCTAAATAAATTTATTTTATGCATAAGAAATTTTAAAATGATAAAACAAGAATTTCCATGACATTTGGAATTCAATCATTTAAATACAAAAAGAGGGATTTAAAGCATATTTAAAAAATGGATATTTGTATTTAATTAAAAGAAGAATTTTTATGGTATTTTAAGTAGAGAAAGGTTTAAATTAAATTTTGGTGACAAAAGAGGAATTTTCACCATAATTCCACCTAGAAACTTAGGGTTGATAATTAAATTGGTAGAAAGAATATTCTTAGATATTTTAGGTGGATAAATCACCAAATTGATATTTATCCAAAATTAGATTAATGGAAGAAGAATATTTTTATAAAAACCTGATATTCTCATATAGAACCATTTCTTAATCTATAATGGCTAGGAAGGAATGAAATTCATAAAGTTAGAATTTTCCTTATGGTTAGAAGTTCAGTAGATTTTTATCTATAGAAAATCCTTAGGAATTTAGAAGTAAACCGAATAATTTTGGTTAGACCACGACTGTGAGAGGGGCGGCCAATAAACTACTTACCCATCTCTCGAATCTGAATCAAGCAAAAACCTCATGATCAATTCCAATTCTTGACACAAAGAATAGACTACCGTTGAATTAGCATAGTTTTCCCTTAACCGAAATCACCAAGAATCTAGTTGGAAATTCAGTCAAATGATGGGTAGATTATCCTGATGAGAGAATGATTCTCATCAAGAAAATCTGGATTAAGGGAAAAGGGTTTTGTAGAACCAATCTCCAACCGGGAATTCTACTTGCATAAAACCTCTGTTTTCTTTTAAAGGACTATTTTATGCCAGAATGCTGGAGGAAGCATTTGGTATGTGATTAACTAAGGAGAGACTCGTTGCAACTGGCGGGGAGTCGTCGAGGGACGTCGCTCGTGACAAAACTTAACCAAAATCACCAAGAATCTAGTTGGAAATTCAGTCAAATGATGGGTAGATTACCCTGATGAGAGATCAATGATTCTCATTAAGAAAATATAGATTAAGGGAAAAGGGTTTTGTGGAACCAATCTCCAACCGGGAATTCTACTTGCATAGAACCTTTGTTTTCTTTTAAAGGACTGTTTTACGCCAGAATGCTGGAGGAAGCATTTGGTATATGATTAACTATAAGGAGAGACTCGTGTTGTTGCAACAGTTGACGGGGAGTCGTCGAGGGACGTCGCTCGTGGAGCCTACCGAGGTCTTGACCAGCCTCGGTATGGTTAAAATGGTGCACTTCCGGTACGATGGGCGAGGACCGTTGAAGCGGTCCCTGAGTGAAGTGGTAGGACACCTAAGTAGGATCCTAGAGGGTTCTGACCAAGTGATGCACGGGCTCGCGGTTGCTCATGCATACGTCGAGAAAGATACAGATGAACTGAAAAGAATGACTTTTTTGAACTAAATTTTGATATTAGATCTTGTTGGTTGACCAGCTGGTCTTCAACAATGGAGAGTCCGAATGATATATTTTGTAAAACAATGGACTCAATATTTTGGAGGATTATGATCAGTAATACTATGATTTGTCAGGTATTCTCAATACTGCTTTGGCTCTTTCTACATCTAATGTATTACTTTGACCATAAGTATAATGATGGGCTATATACCCAACATATCTCAAACTGCGACCCTCATAGAGACATGCATACACTTAGATCACTCCTGCCAAGTATTCTCAACACTTCTTTAGCTTTATTTCATGTATTGCTTTGACCATAAGCATAATGATGGGCTGTATATTGCTTTAGCTCTTTGCACAGTGTAACAACAATTGAGATCCCAAACTCCTTATCAAGGCTATGTTCTGAGGCACTATCTCGATTAATAAAAGAATGACCTGTTGAAACATCAGACATTATAAACGGTTGATCCACCTTCCCTTTTTCCCCACGTGATACATGTGAATTTGCTAAATTTTTAACACTTATAGTACCACCAAATGATGTGTCAGAATTCCCGGCATCTTGCCCTCAATATCCTTGACCAAGATTTAATAATAGACTATGAGACCCCTGCCCCCTCCACGGGCGCTGGGTACGGAAGCAGCGTCAGTCTCTCGCATGGGGTAGGGATCCACACTCGGGGTCTCGCCCACGGATAGCCAGACAAGAGACTAGCCTGGTGGTTCCTCCAAAACAGAACCTGGAAAAACTTCCCTCGCCCGGAAGGCACAGGCGATTCCACTAGGAAAATCATATAATGGGAGAATTGATCTAACAAGTCAAAGTCTTAACTAACCAAACTGATCTGATCGAACCCGAAAGTCACATGGTCAGAGCAAGGAAGAGACTTGCACTTGGTCCATAGAATCACTGCTTTTTTCCTCCTTTAGCGAGACACAGCCGCCGCTGATTCCCTCCCACAGAACAAGGGTCTTGGACTTATTCTAACTAACATAACTTAATCGTAACTATTTGTATCGCAAAAATCCCCCGATCCAACCTAACCCCAACCAACCGCCCAATCACTGTATTGCTGGGATTTGTTTATAAAAATTTGGTTATGTTTTGCCCGGGTACCGAGGGAAAAGAGTTCCCAGGCCCCCTAGCTGGCGCTTCAAGAAAAATTCAAGATAGTAATGCCACTTACACACCCAATATGAAATTACCATTTTTAACAGATTTGGCTGTCTTTAAAACAATCTTTCAGTGATCCAAGTGTACATAGGTCTATGACAAGGGTCGGAGTTTGAGATATGTTGGATATACAAGCCATCATTATGCTTATGGTCAAAGAAATACATGAAATAGAGCCCACATGTTTTGAGGAGGCACTTGGACATCATATGCATTCAAAAGACACCACTCCCACGGATGAAGAGATGGCTTCATTGGATGCAAATGAGACATGAGAGTTAGTGACTTTTCATAAGGAGAAGAAGGCAATTGGATGCAAGTGGGTCTAGAAAGTAACACAAAATTTAGATGGGTTTGTGAGAAAGTACAAGGTAAGATTGGTAGCTAAAGAGTATAGGAGGTTGTAATCCAATCTTAATTTCATTGGAGCATAATATCAACTTGACTGCAAATGCAAGTGATCTTTTAGAGGACCTTACAATGTGCGGGAACATTATAGGGAGTTTGATTTATATGACTATCACCAAGCCTATATTTGAGCTACATTGGTGAGTGAGTTTATGCAGCCCTGAGGAAGCCACATTTGGATGTTGCTAGGAGGATACTTAGGTAGATAAAGTCCAAAGTACACTATGGACTTTTCTTTGAGGCTGGAGTACATGTACATGTACGTAGATATACAAATGTAGATTAGGATGGTAGTGTCTCAGAAATGAGATCTACTAGCAAGTTCATCTTTACTTTTGGAAGTGATGGGAGCAGCAAGAAGAAACAAACAGTTTCTTTGTTGAGTAGTACAAGGGTGCTGCTATGCCTGAGTACAAGGGCGCTACTATGCCATCATGTGAGGTAGCTTGCTAGGAGGATACTAAGGTATATAAAGTCCAAAGTACACTATGGACTTTTCTTTGAGGCTAGAGTACATGTACATGTACATGGATATACAAATATAGATTAGGATGGTAGTGTCTCAGGCACGAGATCTACTAGAAAGTTCATGTTTACTTTTGGAAGTGATAGGAGCAGCAAGAAGAAACAAACAGTTTCTTTGTTGAGTATAGGGGTGCTACTATGGCTGAGTACAGGGGCGCTACTATGGCAGCATGTGAGGTAGCTTGGTTACAAAAGCTACTGGAAATATAGGTGAGCTCATGGATAGGGATGTTGTCATTTATTGTGGTAATATACCTAGTGCCAATATGGATGACACACCAAGATGATAGCTCCACACTTACGTGTGTGAGAGACACTTTGGTGTACTAGAGTTACGGTATAGTTATAGCAACATCTCAAATAGTCATGTTCACACTATGGACCGACCATTTTGTTTGTTATAGTAGGAGAGTACTTTTCCACATAGTATGTACTTTTATCTTTATATTATAGCTATAGAGAAGACAAGAGAATAGAAGAAAATTCATCCATCCATCTCTATTGCATGCTTGTCTACTCTTGCGCGCACACGCATGTGTGTGCGTGTGTGTGTGCAAGGAGCTTAAGCTCCCCCTCTCCCCCGAATTCTTCTCATTTATATAGAAGACAAGAGAATAGAATAATCATCCATCCATCTCTCTTGTGTGCTTGTCTACTCGTGTGTGTGCATGCGTGCGCACTTGTAAGGAGCTCAAGCTCACCCTCTCACCCTGAATTCTTCTCATTTATATAGTGCCTTCTTACTTTATTCATCCATCCATCTCTCTTATGTGCTTATCTACTCGAGAGTGTGTACATGCTTACAAAGAGATCACCCTCTCCCCCGAATTCTTCTCATTTATATAATGCCTTCTTACTTTATTCATTGATATCCCTTTTTTCTCATCAATTTCTTCCCATACTTCTCATCCATAAATTTTCTTCCTATGTATTTAATTAATTTATGATTATTGATACAATGCCTTAGAATGAAGTAACCTTTTTAGAGCTTTTGAGAGATGATGATAGAGAGGTTGATCCAAGCATCAACTTTCTCCATGAGGAGTTTTGGATTCATTGCTTTTATGTTGAAGTGGATGTGAAGATAACATGAAGATTATTCTTTTCACTTGTGATGGTGTGTTAGCACTTTAATTGGCTAAGTAAAACTATGATGTGTGGGCTCAAATCAAATAGCATTAAAAATTTCATGGGAAAAATGGTGAGTTATCACTCAAAGCTTCTCCTATCTCTATATGACTCTAGTTTTAATTTTGATGTGGGTTCTTGTGGGGGATCTAGGTCTTCAATTAATGAATGTTTTATACTAATACCCCTAATCTAGTTCCATGCCTCTATTCACTTTTATTATTTTTCCTCCAAAAGTTATCATAGACAAATCTTTCTCTTATCGTATGGGGATTAATTTCTTTTTCCAAAGAGGCCCCTATTTCGATATAATCCTTAGATAAATCAGCTTATTATTTACGACTCATCCATATGAATTGTTAATTTAGAGTAGCTTCCTATGTTGTGCTCCCTATTTCTCCACGTAATTAGCACTCATAGTCACTACTCAGACTATAAGGAGCCATCTTGGCAATGTTTTTCTCCCTATTTCTCCATGTAATTAGCATACTCATAGTCTCACTGGTTACAACTACAAGGAGCCATCTTGGCTATTTTTTCATATAGTGCTATTTTCTCATGTTTATAATGGTGTGAATAGAAATCATTTTGGAAAAAAGGATGTATAATCTAATAGAGAATTCCATACAAACCTCATACAACAAGCTTGGATGCATGTGGAGAACTAGTTAGATACCAATTTTGCTTGTAACAGAGATAGTGATGAACTAGTTGTCGTTTTATGTGTTGACAAGGGAAGAAATTTTTTTATAGTGGCATTGTGTGAAAAATATGGGAATAAAGTAAGCCATATTTGATAGAAAGGCCAATGTGGTCATTTTGGTAAATAATTGAGTATATTTTAAAATTTTAAGCATCATAGTAGATGATTTCACTCTCCATTGCTTAGATCTCAAAAAAATGAATTCCATATGAAAAGAGGTCTTTAACTATTTTAGTATTTCTTATGAACCTCTTGCTAAAGTGCTACCTCAAAAAGTGTAGGTGGGTCTCAATAGACAGTTTTGTCTACCCAACCTTCTTTCAAACCCAACAACTTTTTATAGCAATTACAAAATTGGCCACCATTAATCCACAACAATGGAGTAGTAGGACATGAGAATTAGGGTTGGTGCAAAATTAGTGACTTTCATTTCTCCTCTTTATATTGTCCTAGACCATTCAAATTAGAGAGAAAGAAAATGTGGGCCTTATTTACATGGGAGTGTGTGAAGTGGTCAAGGCACTAAAAAGGTTAAGATTTCACTTTCTAGATTATTTATTCTTGGCTAGTTTCACATGGGGGTCACTAAGACCTATTATAAAATCAATTACTTATTCCTTAAAATACCCAAAATCTTATCAAGCTTAGTCTTGACACGAGAGGAATGTTTGGGTTTTTCTAGCCTAGGGAAGGGTTAGCCAAAATGTGAAGTCATAAAATTGGCTCTAATCCATCAGTGATGGACATAAGAAATTAACTAAATCTATATTATTATTATTGGCTAGTAGAGAATTGTTGACATTGGTAAGGTGGACTTTTGTGATGGCTTTACAACTAAAGACTCACACATGATAATAAGTGCAAATGATGTTTTCCAATCTTGAATGACAATTCTAGATCCAAGACACATTGGTTCACATGATTCTTTGGCCAAAGGAAAGGAGTTAATTCCAAAGAGTAGTACATTAGAAGAAGAAGATGAAGAAACTAGTTCTACAAAGGATTCTGAAATAGAGGAGGTCAATTCAGAGGATGATTAAGAAGAGGTCTAGTTTTGCTGGAGCCTGATTCTAACCTCATGTGTATGTCTGTATAGCTATGTATAGAGAAAGGGAAGAAACTAAAGACTGAAGATGAAGTACAGTCATGTTGAGAAGAAGTCTTACAAAAGATGCTAGCTAAGGATCTAATTGAGGCTGAGAGAAAGGAATATACAAATATGTTGTAGAAGTTTCCAGATTTGTTTATCTCCTCTTATACACAGGTTAGGGGAGTGTCTGCAGTGCAACATGAGATCCTACTAAAGCCAAAGGCTAAGCCATGTGTATGGAAGTTGAGAAGATTGGGGGTTGTACAACAACAAGTGTTGAGAGAGGAAGTGGATAAACTAGTGAAAGCTAGGTTTATATATCCAGTTGATAATTTTGAATGGGATTCTCCAGTCCCAAAGCTCATAAGTGACCTATTAAAATAGTTCATATAATGCTTAATCTCATAATATATGTGTGATATACATTCATAGGGAATCTATTCTAGCTTTTTGCCACATGCTATTGGAGCGAAAATCGCTATAAATATTCTATCGGACCATTTTATGTTGCCTATCCAAGTTGTAGATTTGGGCAAAGTTGCTTCGTAGATTGATGGTACATTCTTGTGGTGTCTCCATGTTTACTACTTGTGGCAAATGGCAACTCCTATTAACCCCAAAATGGGTTAAAATTTTCCCCTGATCGCATCCTTGATTGAGTAGAAGACTGTGTTGTGGGGAGAATTGAGAAGCTGTTTAGTTGATGCTTATGATGTTACATGAATGGTCAATGGTCATTGTTCCTCTAAAAGGAATGGGGAAGGCTAGTTATTAGTAAATGATGAAGTTAGTAAATGAGGTGCGGATTTCTCCAAGTGATTACATTTTTTTCTTTTAAATTTTTGGCAATCACAAGCATGCTTACATTGATTATTTTAAGTTAACAATGATTTTAAAGTTTATTGGAGAAGAGGTGGGGGATCCGGAGGAACATTGACATAATCATCAGAACAAGAGTAAATCTATGTTCCTCATTTGATATATTAAAATGATGCAAATGTAGAGTCTTAGTTGTTACTTTCCCTGTTTGCAGGTCTTTGTTAAATAATCTTAAAATGATATAGAAGTGGACTTGACCTTGTATTCTTCATCCCATGTACTTTTGATCTTTTTATCTATAAACATATTTTGCACTCTTACCAGTAGATATATAATGAGAAGAATTAAATGAGTGAATCAGACTCTTGAGGGTAACTGTTGAAGTCAAAATCATTGAAGAGGTATGAAAGGATATTTTTACTTGTGAGGTTAATAGAAGAGTTCTTCACCTTGTATGGAATTATATGGCGAAGAGATTATTGTTGAAGGTGTTCGATGGTGATGAGGTTTAAATGGGTGTCATTGAGGACAACCTAACGGCTTACACCTTTTAAGGGACATTGGGTGATAGGTCGTACCATTGACCAAGCTTTTGCCTATGGTCCCCCATCCAAAGATGTACCTGGAATAATGTCTATGATGATGCTACGGTGCACCCATCAGTGGGGTGGGTGAGGGCTTGTGGTTACTCCTACTACAATGGTTAGCCAATTGAAGAATGGTAAAACAATGAGCTTACCCATTATTGATGTAATCGGCTATTAATGACAATACTTGGCCTTGCATCCAAGTATTCCAGCGATGTAACTTGTGAAATTCTCTTCAATGTGTGACCTAGAGATATGAATGAAGCATGGCTAGTGGAGGTCAACCACAAAAAGTTTTTTTCCCCTTTCTTTTCTTTATCTATTCTTCTTTTTTTAATTAAAAAAATAATACATTCAAGGGATCTACACACTTGTGTAACGATCTTGAAGGGTTTCCTCTATGATAAAAAACTAGGTTGTTTTTTCACAAAAACCGTGAATATCTTGAGATATTTACGTCTAAAACAAATCATCATCTTGAGGCACAACTATGCTAGAATGGTTCACTTATATAAAAGAAGATGTGATCAATGTGAAAAGGACCATTCTAGAACCCTTTTCTTGATGTGACAAACCAAAGTGGTTTTTCATGGTATAAATATCTTCAGATATTCACATCAAAAAAATTTGCTATTTAGTGATTTTGATAAGATGCAGGCTCTTCGTATACCTTATGGAATCTTGTGGTCACCTCACTGGATAAAATTAAAGCATTTATTTAGACGTGAAAAACATAAGATGTTCGAGTTGATAGTGAATATCTATGATTTTTCTCATCAAAAAACCATTTAAATTTCATGTTTCTAAGATGATTTCTTGAAGTACCTGATCATTGTTGTGATGACCTTTATATGATTTAGAGTGCCTTTGACCACCTTTTTGGACATGAAAAACTACCGATACTTATAACCATGAACTTTGACTAGTTTTTCAAGTCAACTAAACTTTTGAGTTTTATTTTTTTGAGGATACCTTATGGTACAAGTGATTTATCAACAGGCTGGGTATGATTTTCATTGCTTTTAGAATAACTATTTTTTGGTGTGAAAAATTCACACTTATGAGTTTTCACTAGTTGTTGAGTGTCATAGAGCTGACATTGCACCAAGTACCCCAACTCCATCTTTGAATCTAGTGCCAAACCCCAATGTTATTCCATATGGAGGCACATGTTACTCTCCCCCTCAAGTGTTATCCATCCCATTAGCAAATGGGATTTAACCTATTTTGATACATAGATTTTCACCATTTTAATAATGGGTGATGTTTTACATAAGTAGGAGTTGCAGGTGGCGTAAAGAACTTTGAGGCTTTTAGAATGCCCAATCATCTTTAGCAAGGTTTTCCCCTTCTTCTTTCAAGCTCGAGGAAGGTTCCCCTTCTTCTTCATTAGTAATTTGTCTTGGGAAATGATGCTTCTCTATGTGATTGGTCGTCTTGCAGTAGTTGCATTTGAGTTTCCCCTTTGCTTTGTTTGGACCTTTTGGTAGGCCCTTTGTTGGAGTTCTTGCTGGAGAAGTATGCTGTGTTGAAATCTCCCCCTTCTTACTTGCTTTGGAACTTTATCACATCTCATTGAAGTGATGTAATCACCCCTTCTAATGTTGACTCTGGAATTTTACTCAAAGTAGTGATAATGTGGCCATAGATAATGTGGCCATAGATATCATCATCAAGCATGCCCTTAAGTAGCACAGATATGGCATCATCATCAAACATTGGTGTACCAATGGTTGGATCATGAGGCTTTGTTGAGATATCGAGCTCATCTAGTGAGGCGGTGGACACTAATGACCCGCCTGGGGGAGAGGCCCCACACTTACACCACTGGCATGGTTGGTGAGATCTTGGGTGATATGCGACCAGTGGGATAACAAGCTGTGTGACAGCCATTCTAGAGACTGGCATAGTTATAGCGCCAGCTCATTTAGTCGGGTTCACACTATAGAGAACCTGTGTATGTATTTGGTTGAGTATCTTTCATATTATTGTGTACTCTTATCTTGTATATGGTGTGTTGAGTGTTGAGTGAAGAAGAAGAAGATTTTCAGCCTCTCACCTTGTGTGTTCTCTATTAGGGTTTTGTGAGTGTGTGTGTGCTTGCAAGAGCTCAAGCTCTCTTTCCCCTTGCATCTTTTCATGGTATCAGAGCCTGGTTCATGCTAAGGGCTGAGCTGTAAGCAAGAGAACCACAGGAAGCGGTACGAGGGTAAGAGCTTCAACTACTTTTCCCTATTTGTGTTGGTGACTACACCCTTGTCGGGAGCTCTACGGGAGGCACCGGCAAATGATCTTTGATTAAGGAGCTTTCTTCGCGGGAGTAAAGCTATAGGGCAATAATACTATCCTATCGGACTATATTTTCTAGGCCGAACATACGTTTCGGGCGCATCTAGACCTCCGTTTTTCAGAAAGCAGGCGATTTCGAGCACTGCGGGTAAGTTCTCTGCAGAACTGTGTTTTAAGAACTGCAGGAAGACAGATTGACTGTGCAGACACTGTGGGTGCTGCAAAGAGGTCAACAGTTGCCATTGGGTGTATGTATGCACATTGAAGTCACTGGTTGTGACATTTGAGAGTACTACAGTACCGATGTGCAGAAAAATACAGCAGTTTGTGCAGAAAAATACAGCAGTTTGTGCAGAAAAACCGGAGTGCAGTTTCTGGTAAAATTGTGTTTTGGCAAGATGTCAAATGATGGGATAACTCAAATTGTGGCTAAGAAGCTTGATAAGAATAACTTCCATGCTTGGAGGTTCAGGTTGACGAATTTCCTAATGGGAAAAGGCTATTGGGACTACATAGAAGGTGAGCATGAAGAGGCACCGGAGATACCTGATATAAATCCGACTGCTTCTACTGCAGATGTGAAAGAGTTTAAAGACTGGAACCAAGGAGCCAGGAAGGTTATGTATTGGCTATCCATCAGTATACAGGACACCATGATTGGGCACATTCAGGATGCCAAGTCCCCCAAGGAGGCGTGGGACACCTTGGTAAAGCTTTATGAAACAAATACCAAGGCACGCAAGATATAGTTGAAGAATGAACTTCATACTGTGGAGAAAAAGAGCATGTCTGTGAATGACTATGCGTTGAAGATAAAGGGTATTGTGGAATCCCTTGCATCTATTGGTGTGTCAGTAGATGATGATGATAAGGTGGAGGTCTGTCTACGTGGTCTCGGGCCACAATACAAGGCGTTCAAGACGTCTATTCAGACTCGGGAAAACATTCCCAACTTTACAGATTTGGTGTCTATGCTAATTATAGAAGAAAAGAGCTTGGGTGAAGACCAACAGTCTTCAAGACCAACAGTCTTCACAAACCAAAAACAGTTCAGAGCAACAGGCCTTCTACACAGGTTCAGGAAGAGGACGAGGTAGAGGAGGCCGTGGACGCGGTCAAGGAGGTGGCCGAACAGGTAATCAGAATTATGGCCAGCAGCAGCAGCAGCAGCAACAACAGTCCCAGAATCAACAACAACAACAACACGCAGGTGGAAGAGGCAAATTCAGAGGTAGGGGGAGTCAAAGAGGCCGTGGAAATTGGCAAAGGCAATATAATGATACACGTGAATGCTATTATTGTGCTAAGCCTGGACATGTGCAGGCAGGATGTTATAAGAAGCAGGCTGACATGCAAAATGGGAAAGTGCAGCAAAACAATTATGCATCCTCAAGCAGAAATAATGAGGATAATGAAAGGTTGTTTGTTATGCAGCATGTCGTGAATGCCATGTCTGAAAATGTTGATGCAGCACAAAAAGATAATGTATGGTATGTGGATTCAAGCGCTTCGAACCACATGACAAGTCATGGGGAGTGGTTCAAGGAGATGAAGAACCCGGAAAGACCAAGTTTTGTGGAAACAGGGGATGACACTGCTCATCCAATTGCCCATGTTGGAGATGTGCCATTGTCTATGCAGGATGGCAAAGTGAAGTACCTTGCAGATGTACTTCATGTACCAAACATAACAAAGAATTTGGTTTTAGTTGGCCAGATGATTGAGCAGGGTTTGCAGGTTCGGTTTAACCCTGATGGTTGTTATGTCGAAGACTTCAAAGACAAGTGCAGGTTGGTTGCAAAAGGCAACAGAGTGGGCATAATATTTACGTTGAATGTAGACATGCCTGAAATGAGTACTGCGATGTTTGCAAATGGTTCAGGAATTGTTGCAGACACAGACATTTGGCATAAAAGGATTAGACATGTGAATGTGCAGAGATTGAAGTCTATGCAGACTAAAGGAATTGTGACAGGGCTGCCAAAATTTAAAGTGGAAGGTATGCAGAAAATATGTGAAGCATGGCAATTTGGGAAACAAACAAAGCATGTGTTTCCACGTAATAGATATGTGAGCAGAAATGCACTAGATGTTGTGCATTCAGATGTATAGGGTCCTACGAAGACCATATCTATGGGAGGCTGCAGGTATTATGTGACTTTCATTGATGACCACACAAGAAAAGTGTGGGTATATTTCATGAAGGAGAAGAGTGAGGTGTTCACTCACTTTCAGAATTTCAGAGTTTTGGTTGAAAAGCAAACAGGGGAATATGTAAAGTGCCTAAGGTCAGATGGAGGGGGAGAGTACTTCTCCAATGAGTTCTCTGAATATTTGAAGAAGAATGGTATTCGGAGACAGTTTACATGCAGATACACTCCGCAGCAAAATGGAGTTGCTGAGCAGAAAAACAGGCACATTGCTGAGATTGCGCGAGCATTGATGGAAGAGAAGAATATGCCGCATAGCTATTGGGCGGCTGTTCCTACAGCAGTATACATCATGAACAGGACTCCAACTGCAGCCATACATGATGTAACTCCAGAGGAGAGGTTTACTGGCAGAAAACCAGATTTGTCTCATCTGAAAGTTTTTGGATGCATTGCATATGTGCATGTGCCAGATGAGCTGAGAACTAAGCTGGATCCGAAAGCTGAAAAATGTGTGTTTATTGGATATTCCCTTGAGCAAAAGGGATACAGGTGTTATAATCCTGCTCTACAGGTGAGTTGAGGGTAAGCAGGGATGTTGTCTTTGATGAGATGAGCAGCTGGTATGCTCCTGAAAAACAAGCTGTTGGGGCTGATGTGAGTGGAAGTGTGGTTGCACAGAATGCAGGTCAGCAATCACAGTCTTTGAGTGGACCAGGAGAGTCCTCATCTAGTGGGTCTGTTGATAGACCATGGAGTGGCAGGCTGCATCATAATACCAGTCCTGCAAATGTGATTAGTACATCACGTAAAGGAAAAGAGAAAGTGGTTGAGCCCCTTGGTATGCCTAACATTTCTGCAGGGCATTCTCATGTTGA
Source organism: Cibotium barometz (assembly GCF_041138505.1). Classification (NCBI taxonomy): domain Eukaryota; kingdom Viridiplantae; phylum Streptophyta; class Polypodiopsida; order Cyatheales; family Cibotiaceae; genus Cibotium; species Cibotium barometz. The sequence goes on along the minus strand of NC_141082.1, from coordinate 22,382,827 downwards.
TGGAGAGTCTAGTGGCTCAGATATGAGCCTTGATGAGGAGCTTGGGATCCCAGCTATGAGAACACCTGGTGTAAAGAAGGCTATGGAAGCCACGAATGAAAAGCTGCGAAGATCTGGGAGAGTGAAAAATTCTGTGCAGAGATTTACCTATGATGGTTATGTGGCACATCACTATGCATATATGGCAAAGGTTGTGCAGGTTGTTGAGCCCACATGCATTGATGAGGCTGTTGGAAATGTGTGTTGGGAGAAAGCTATGGATGAGGAGATGGATGCACTATATGGAAATGAGACTTGGGATTTAGTGCAATTGCCTGAAGGCAAGAAAGCCATTGGATGCAAGTGGGTGTACAAAGTAAAACATAACAGTGATGGAAGCATAAACAGGTACAAGGCTAGATTGGTAGCCAAAGGATATGCGCAGACATATGGCATTGATTATGAGGAAACTTTCAGCCCCGTTGCCAAGATGGCAACAGTGAGAGTTGTGATAGCAGTGGCTGCGTCAAAACAATGGTCTTTACATCAGATGGATGTAAAGAATGCATTCTTGCATGGGGATTTGCAAGAAGAGGTGTATATGTTGCAGCCACCTGGTTATGAGGATGTGAGTCACCCCGAGCATGGTTGCAGGTTGAAGAAATCCTTGTATGGCTTAATGCAAGCACCAAGAGCATGGTCTGACAAGATTTCTGAATATCTTGTCACTATTGGCTTTCATGTAGCCAATGCAGATTTCTCGCTGTATGTAAGACATGGTGATAGAGGGGTTGTGCTTGTTGTCATCTATGTAGATGACTTGATCATTACGGGGGACCATGATGTAGAGATCTTTGATGTAAAGATCTTGCTTAGACAGAAGTTCGAGATGAAGGATCTAGGGGAGCTCAGATATTTCTTGGGCATTGAGGTGATTAGGTCACCACATGGTATTGGATTACTGCAGAGACAGTATGGCTTGGTCATGTTGTCCAAGTATGGTATGATAGGCTGTAAGCCTATTTCCGTGCCACTGGATCAGAATGGCAAGTTGAGTGCAGATTCAGGAGAGATCTTGGAGGATCCTACTATGTATAGGCGCATAGTAGGAAGTCTGATTTACATGACGATTACCAGACCAGATTTGAGCTATGCTGTTGGGTTGGTGAGTCAGTTTATGCAGGTTCCACGGAAATCGCATTTGGATACAGTGAGACGCATACTGAGGTATGTGAGGTCTACTTTGCATTGTGGACTATTCTATGAGACTGGGACAGAGATATGTGTACATGGGTACACAGATGGTGATTGGGCTGGTAGTATCTCAGATAGAAGATCTACCAGTGGATTCATGTTTTCTTTGGGGAGTGCTGATGTGACTTGGAGCAGCAAGAAGCAGCCTACGGTTGCTCTATCCAGTACAGAGGCGGAGTACAGAGGAGCTGCTATGGCAGCATGTGAGGTAGCTTGGTTGAGAAAGCTACTTGCAGATTTCGGTCTATCAGTGGATAGACAAGTTGTCATTTTCTGTGACAACATTAGCAGTATACAATTGGCCAGGAACCCAGTCTTTTATGCTCGCACGAAGCATATAGAGGTCCACTACCATTTCATCAGAGAGAAGGTCTTGGCAAGATACCTTGACCTTGTTTATGTCAGCACAGAGGATCAGGTAGCTGACATCTTCACCAAAGCATTGGGTACAAAGAAGCTCCGCAGATTTAGGGCTTCGCTTGGTGTACATGAGATGGAGTTGAGCTCGAGGGGGAGTGTTGAGATATCGAGTTCATCTAGTGAGGCGGTGGACACTGATGACCCGCCTGGGGGATAGGCCCCACACTTACACCACTGGCATGGTTGGTGAGATCTTGGGTGATATGCGGCCAGTGGGATGACAGGCTGTGTGACAGCCATTCTAGAGACTGGCATAGTTATAGCGCCAGCTCATTTAGTCGGGTTCACACTATAGAGAACCTGTGTATGTATTTGGTTGAGTACCTTTCATATTATTGTGTACTCTTATCTTGTATATGGTGTGTTGAGTGTTGAGTGAAGAAGAAGAAGATTTTCAGCCTCTCACCTTGTGTGTTCTCTATTAGGGTTTTGTGAGTGTGTGTGCTTGCAAGAGCTCAAGCTCTCTTCCCCCCTGCATCTTTTCAGGCTTTTCATGTGATTAATGTGAGTGGCAAAAGAATCATGAGGTTTCATTTTTTACTCAAAGAATTCAAATTTAAGTGCAAATTTTTCAATTCTTTCCTCTTTGCCCAAATAGCTTCTCAAGCTTCTCCCATGCATCAACAAATGATGATTGAAGATCATAAATGTGATGTATGTAACTCACTTAAAGTTAATGCAATGATGGAGAATGCCTTGTCATCTCTCGTAGCCCATGAAATTTCTCCCTCTCTAGTATTTAGCTTTTATTCGTTTCCATTGGCTACATTCCATATGTTCTCTCTCATTAGATGGTATTTTCTTTTCATTTGCCATGTATGGAATCTATGCCCATTTGCCTATCAAACTTATCTAGATGCATGGAATGAGATTCCATAATGAAAAAGAGGGAATTTCTTACTTCTTGGTGAATCATCCCAAGGGCAGTGTCTAGTCCTCCTAATACAATAATGTTCTAACTCCCTTCACCATAAAATGCATGTTTGTGCTCTAAAACTCAGAAAACCTTCGTGATTTTGCATAATGATAATAGCAGAGTTTGGATTTAGTTTTGAAAAATTTCTTCTTGGGCTTTGAAATAAGCTTTTCCTCCTTGATTTGTTTTAGAGATGGGAACATCATGTAGTGAAAAAATCATTGAGTTGTTGGAGAGGCTTGATGAGGGTTGTTATAATGATGAAGCAACCTTATACAATGATGAAGCAACCTTATACAATGATGTAGATGATCCTTGATGTTAGCTTGAAGCTCAAAATACAAAGGATTAATTTGGGTATGTTGATTAATGTAAACACTCATTGGTTTGATTTTAAAAAAATGATCACTTTGGAATCAGAAATTAGAGGTTTTAATCATAGGGCTAATTGAATTTGATGAAATAGGCATGTATAGCATCCTCTAAACTAGTGATTAGAATCTTGAGATAAATATCACTTACTTTAATATTAATCACTCTATCTCAGAAGGCATCTTCTTCTGAGTCCAAAAACAGAGGAAGGAATGATTGATTTAGGTAAAATACCTAACCATTGCTCACAAAATTTTATTTGGATCCTCCTTAAAGCATTGCTAATAGGGGTTCATAGTCAATTTTGGCAATGAACACGTGGAAGAACTGATTTTACACTTTTATACAGAATTGTGTCATCAAAGAGTGAACTACTGGAGAACTTTGTTGTTGATGATGAGCTTCATGTAGCATAGAGTGATGTTGGGAAGCTTCTCCTTTTCTTTAGGTCCAATAGAATTTCCTCAAACTTTAGATTTGAGCTAATTAAGTCCCAGGGGTAAAGAGGGGAAAAAATATAGTTTTGGCTTAAGATGCTTAATTGAGATGATTGGGCTCATCTAGGACGAAAACGTGGCTTTAAAAAGGAAAGTAAAGGGGTGCACCAACAACACAAAAAATAAATTATATTTGCCCAAAGCACTCGATTTATGAGAATAACTTTCCCATCCATGTTAAGAAATGAAGTAGTCCATTTGTTAATTTTCTACTTCACCTTTTGTAAGACCCAGTCCCATATTTGATTGAGTGAAACATTTTTAACACCTCTTTTGGGATTGCAAGATATTTTAAAAATGGTTGTGATGGGTGTGGAAAGCCAAGGGAAAGTTGGGAGAATCGAATGGAAATGTGCATACATTCTTTTGGGGGGATTGGACATGATGTAGTAGGGTCAGTTTGGGCCCTAGTGACTAGTCAATTGTTATGGACAATCTGGTGGTTGCACAACCTAGATAGTCTTTTGGAAAGAAGTGAAGATTCGAGCAACACACCCGATGGATCCTTAATTATGCTACAAAAAAAATTTGTGCATATTAATTTAACCATCTAATTTAGGTTCTAAAATAACTTCTCTTGTACACGTTAATTTAGCTGTATAATAAACCATTGATATGTGGTCTTTGCCGTAATGTGTATACATTATGCTATCTTTTTCATCCTGATCATTGCAATGATTCAAGATGGTAGAGTGTTATTAAAGCTACTCTAAGGAGTAAATGAATATTTCAAGGCATCGAAGATAAGGAGCTTTCAAACATGCTAGATAGGCAATGGGTGGTTATGGATGATGAGCAAGTTAACATGGATGAAGTCATCTACCATCTGTGCTCCACCAACATAAATGTGGAAATTGAAGATGAAGCCACTAAACACCTTGTTGTAGACTAGAAATCTTCACAAGAAAGTGAAACTTTGGAATATGAGGTTGATGATGATGATACATTCTGTGAAATATCTATATTAAACTCTCAACATCCACTATCAATGTCAAACTTTCTAATGTCCTCTCTCCATAAACTTTTAAAAATTCTCTCTCTAATGTCAAACTCTCCAATGTCCTCTCTCTAATGTCAGATCTCCACAATTCCCACTATAGGCCTATTTATAGTTATAGAAAAATAACCTTAGACATATGCAACCTTCACTAAGACTCACACTAAGGATATATGGATATACTAGATCACCCATATTTCTCAACACTTTCTCTTGATCAAGTATCCATACCAGGCAGAGGGTGTGCTTGACCAAGAATACAAAAAACATAATGCCCACTGGCTAGAAAAGAACATTAAACATAAACACTATGAGCTTTTGAGATCTAAGACGATATGCCAAGGGTGATGGGCCCATGGATGATCGACCATGATTAATTTTTTTTTATCATGATTTTTTTTTGCATGTCTCAATATTTCATTTCATTCGTTTCTTATTTTTACTAGCACGTTTTAATGTTTGGTTAAGTATGAACTCAAAAAATAAAATAAACTTATTTGATTATGATCAATAGAGACTAAATCATGTCTCTGGAAAAAGCCTCGCTTAGCCCTAGAGTCACAATAAGCTCACCTAAACCTTGCTATAAGCCTCTCTATAACCCTCACCAATTTCAAGAGTTATTACAAGGAATTTCAATAGGTAAGACAATAAGCCTCACATCCCCTTACCTAAACCTCACTACAAGTCTCTAAAACTATGATTGATTCCAAGGCTTGATAGTTTTGCTCTGAAATGTTGGCTAACTTACAAAAAATCCTTGCAATACAATTGAACTATTAGGTGAATGAAGGATATTTTTCAAGTCACTATAACCATAATATATAGAAAAACAACTATCTTAATAAATCATAAACTCTACTTTACAATAATGTAGACTTATTAAAAATTGTGGTCCAAAAGAAGCATTAAGACTTCACAAATGACACGTTGGTCACATTTCACCATAGTAGCTAGAGAGAGAGAGAGAGAGAGAGAGAGAGAGAGAGAGAGAGAGAGAGAGAGAGAGAGAGCACAACTGTTTACACCACAAGCCTTTTTCATTTGCAAGAACAAATAAAAATTGAAGATCTATTATCCTAAAAAGATAATATTATATTACTCTTGTTTGAATGCGATCAAAACTTACCATAAATTTGAATATTTTATATAGTAAGCTAACATGATACCTTGTTGATACTTGATGCAAAATCAATCTATATAACTAGCTTTCTTGGGTTTGTTCATTTTGGATGTTTCTTTGGGGTATTACTTCTTGTTGACTTGGTGTTGTATAAAAGACATGCTTGATAGGGAGATTCCTTTATTGTTATATGAAATCACTTTTCCCAAAAAGGAATAATAATTAAGTATTGGGAACTTAATAGGGGACCCTACTTAGTCTAAAAATACTCTTTTGACATATTACATTATGGTGGGAAGATCCCTTGAGTTAGTAGTGCTCCATCATGGAGGCAATCTAAAACTTTACATGTAACTTTAGGAGTATACAAGTAGTCAACATCTTGATGTATTCTTTCATGTTATACTCATAGTCTTTAATAACATAGCAAGCTTTGTCCATCATAGCCATATTTACATTTGAAGTCCTACTAGGAACGACTTAACCTTTGTTTAGTATTCTTTCTTGTAAAGAACTTGAGAGTGCAATATCTCACATAATTACTTCTATTATTATAAGTATACAATAAAATTTGTAAGATTCCTCCCCAGTCTCTCAAGATATCCAGCATCTTTCCCTGTAATCAATTCCCTCTTCAGAATTATAAGAGATCTCGTCTCTGCCTGTTTTATCATAGAGAGAGAAAATATTCTAGAGAGAGAATATTCAGATTTTTAATATTTTTGGATAGAAAATTATCTCATCTTATTAAAATAAGTTCCCCTGGAACAGAAATTCAAAAAGAACTTTCCAATGTGCAATTGGAATTAATTGGAAATGGGTATAAAGGACCTTAGCCTAAGGATCTAGATTTTCAGAAATTTTTGGATTATGGTCCAATTAAGGTTTCTATGGGCCAATAGCATCAATCCATGTGTAGGGAGGAGATAAATCCAATTTGTAAAAGAAGATACCCAAAAATGAGTAAATGCTTACATAAGATGAAGAGTTGAAAATGTACAAGGTTTATTAGTAAAAAACTATGAGCAATATTAAAAATATGAGATATTTTGGGTATCCAAAAATGAGTAAATGCTCACATAAGATGAAGAGTTGAAAATGTACAAGGTTTATTAGTAAAAAACTATGAGCAATATTAAAAATATGAGATATTTTGGGTATAATGATTCTATTTTGACACATATGTAAGGAAGGGGAGTCCATTAAAGGAGGTGCATATTTCACATGCTTGAATGAGTTTTAAACTCAAAAATAATGTGATATTTTTATCTCTCCTCTCTCTTGAACCAAACCAAATCAAAATGGAACCAAATCGAATCAAAAAGTAACCAAACTAGGTCCAAATCTAGTCCAAATTCAACCAAACTGAATTTGAAAAATTCTAGAATTAAGTTAGCTTTGGTTAGAGATTTCCTCTCCTATAAATAGAACATGAGTCCTTTGAAAAAAATAGAAGAATTTTACTATACTAGAGTTATGCTGAAATAATGCTAATTTCTACTATTCTCTAAAATTCTCTCCAAATTGAAGAAATTGGAGCTTCCCTCTTTCTTCAATCCCCATTGGTGGCTCCATCAACATACTGAACCAATTGATTGGTTGGGGGCCTCTACCGTGAACAAAGAATCAAGCAATTTGTAAGGTAAATGGTGAATTTTGATCTTTTCTATAATTTCTCAATGCTTCTCTCTTCTTAACCCCTCTCAAGCTTGAGAAGCTTAATTGGAATGGTTTTTGAATGCTATTGAAGTTAATTGATGAATGGTAGTGAAGAGTTACATAATTTGATGAATGCTATTGAAGTTAATTTGATGAATGGTAGTGAAGAGTTACATAATTTGATGAATGCTATTGAAGTTAATTGATTAATGATAGTTAAGAATTACATAAATTTCCCTTTATGCTTAATTCAAATGGTTTTTATGTAATTTCTCTCTCTCACTCAAGAAATGGTTATACTTATGACCCATTCTCAATTCAAACGAAGCTTTTCATAAAGCTTTTCCTTAATCCAAGATTAATCTATGCTTGAGGCCAAATTAATGGCTTTTTTCTATGCTTTTAGTTTATGTATTTCATGAATATTGATGATTCAATCCATTATGGATTAATGATCCAATGAGGGATCATTCTAATTATTTCCTTAATGATAAGCTTTATCCCTTAGAAAAATTGAGATTTATCAGTCATAGCAACGGAGCTATGGCAAAATTTTTATAAAAATTACGCATAAAATAATTTCATTCAAAGCATGAAAAGAGGACTTCCTACCATATTCTAGGAATTATCATCCTAGATTAATTGAAAGATATTCATTGTAATCCTAGAGAAATTGATTTTTATATTATGCATAATTGATTTTCATGCATAGAGGTATGCATAAAAGATTATTATTTTAACATAAAAGTGTTACTTTTATCATAATTAGATTTCATGCATAGAGGTATGCATAAAAGTTGATTATTTTATTATAAAAGTGTTACTTTATCATAATTGGATTTCATGCATAGAGGTATGCATAAAAGAAAATTTTTATACTAAAAGTGTGATTTTCATGATAAATGGATTTTATGCATAAGTTAGATGCATAAGAGAAATTCTTTTATTCTAAAAGAGTAATTCCTACTAAATTGAATTTATGCATAGGAAGATGCATAAAAGATTGATTTTAATGCAAAAGTGTCATTCTCATTTAAAATGAATTTATGCATAGGAAGATTGTGACGCCTCCACTACGGTTGCGTCTTCCTCAAGCCGCCATAGCCTAGGCGTGGAGAAGAAGAGAGGGTGGAAGTCGGTTCACCTCCCAACCATATAATGACGAGTTAGGGTTTCTCGTTGGGTTTTATACCAAAACCCTGGCCTGTGTCCACACCTCCTAGCCCGGCCGCCCATCTTACTTAAGAGCCGTGCTAACTTAGATGTGTACACACATCGACCAAACCCTAACGCCCATTAACCCCTGAACCCCGCTAGCACTAATAATACTCTCGAGACTCCGAAAGCTATTAACTTATGCTAGGGCTCGACTTCCGTGGACCATAGTCCTGACATTACTCCCCCCTTCGAAAAGAGTTTTCGTCCTCGAAAACAAAAGTGGGGAAACGTTTCCTCATCACACTAATGTTTTCCCAAGTGGAGCCTTCCTCTGGACGGTCCTTCCACTTGATAAGAGCTTGTTTCCAAACTTGGTGGCGAGTACATAACATGTGGTAATCCAATACTCTTTCTGGTTCATGAGGCAGTCTTGGGGGTTCCACATATTCTACCAAGAAAGAATCATCCACCGGCCTTTCATGACCCATAAGGCGTTTCCTCAAACGGCTTACGTGAAAGATGGGATGAACCTTGGAATGTGCTGGTAACTCAAGTTTATAGGCTACTGGGCCCACCTTCTTGAGTATCTTAAACGGTCCACAAAATCGGGGCGACAATTTTGGTACGGGACCCGTTTTTAAACTGGTGGAGTTTTCTGGTACCTTTAGAAACACCCAATCACCTTCTTGAAAGTGAAGTGGCCTACGTTTCTGGTCCGCAAACTTCTTGTAACGATCTTGCGCTTGACGAACATTTAATCGTGCAAGGCGCAACATATCCATATGGTCTTGGATAAAATCCTTAACCTGACTGATTTTCTCATTCGCTAGTCCCACCGACATTGGTGAACGTGGCTGAAAACCATACATCAACATGAAAGGGCTAAAGCCTGTCGAGACATGCTTTGCACTATTGTAAGCAAACTCGAGAATAGGCAAATAAGACTCCCAATCAGATTGTTTTTTGCTGACATATGCCCTAAGCATATCTTCCAGCACTTGATTAACCCGTTCAGTCTGACCATCTGTCTGCGGATGATCAGCTGTACTAAGGTTCAACATAGTACCCAGCTTACTGAATACTGCTCGCCAAAAATGGCTGTTAAACTTGCGATCGCGATCACTGACAATATTGGACGGTAAGCCATAAAGTCGGTAAACATTCTCCACGAAAAGGCGTCCCAATTCTGGAGTTGTAATTGTTTTCTTAGTAGGCACAAACCTACAAAGCTTGGTTAATCGATCCACGATTACCCAAATGGCATCATGTCCACGATTCGTTGTGGGCAAGCCCGTTATAAAATCCATAGAGATACTTTCCCACTTTCCGTCGGGAATCTCTAATGGATGCAGTAACGCGCCAGCTTTAAGACGTTCTGCTTTGTTCACTTGACACTTCTGACACTGCAGAACATAGTCAGTAACATCCTTGTGAAGTCCAGGCCAATAGAAATGCTTTCTTACGAGAGCATACGTTTTGCGAATGCCCGCATGACCTGCACTTGGACTATCATGACACTCAAAAAGAATTTGGCGCCTAGTGTCTAAGTCCACCAATGGAACACAAACTCTCCCCTTGTGGAGTAAGTATCCATCATCGATGGAAAAGTTTTTCCATCGCTGTAGTTCATCTTGTGATAAAGAAGAACCATGTGTGGAAGAACTGGGAACACTACCGTGTGAGTGAGAGGGACCCCTCATTTGAACATGATTCCACACCTTTGAGTATGTTGAATCCTGCTTGCATTTGCCTCGTAAAGATTCTAACAATTCGCTTTTCAACTCTATGAATAACAGCGAATTAATCTCTGGCATACGACTCAAAGCATCAGCTACAATATTGTAACGTCCTTTGCGATAGCGTAGCTTGCAATCATATTCCTGAAGGATCTCAGCCCATCTGGCCTTTCGACCCTGCAAATCTGTTTGGTTCATAAACCACTTTATGCTTTCGTGATCAAAAACAATCTCGAATTGCGCACCATATAAGTAATGTCGCCATTTTCGTAAGGCATATATGATGGCAAAGAGCTCACGCTCGTAAGCTGAGTAGTTTTGTTGAGCACGATTGAGCTTCTTGCTCTCATAGGCAACAGGATGACCATCTTGAATGAGAACCGCACCCACTACCTTAGCACTGGCATCCCCGTTTCAATCACAAATGGTTTTTGAGGATCCACAAAATTGCCAAGATGGGAGCCGTAGCCAAAGCAACTTTAAGCTTATCAAAGCTACGTTGTTGCTCCTCACGCCATTGAAAGGTAATTGCCGCACCTTTCAATTGATCAGTCATCATGGGAGCGGCAATCTTTGCATAACCGTTCACATATTTGCGATAAAATCCTGCCATTCCCAAGAAGATTTGAAGTGTTGGCCATCACATAATAGCATCAACCTTACTAGCATCCATAGCAATTCCGTCTGCAGAAATTACATGACCTAGGTATTGTATGCTATCCTTGAGAAATTTGCACTTACTTTCTTTTGCGTAAAGTGCATTCTCGCGTAGTAACTGAAAAACTTTTTGTAAGTGTTCCAAATGCTCTTCTAAAGTCAAACTATAGACCAAAATGTCATCAAGAAAGACAATGACAAATTTGCCTAAGTACGGCCTTAGTACGCTATCCATAAGCATCATAAACGTTGCCGGGGCATTAGTAAGCCCAAACGGCATAACCAAAAACTCATAGTGTCCAAAGCGAGTCCGGAACGCAGTCTTGGTTATATCATCAGCGTTAATACGCACTTGATGATATCCTGAACGTAAATCAATTTTAGAAAAATACTTTGCACCTTTGAGTTGATCAAACAACTCATCTATCCTAGGTAGCGGGTATTTGTTCTTAATTGTTACCGCATTCAAGGAACGATAATCCACACACATGCGCATGGATCCATCCTTTTTCTTCACCAAAAGAATGGGCGATGCCCATGGTGAAGCACTATGGCGAATGAAGCCCTTACTAAGGTAGTCAGCAAGCTGACGTTCCACCTCAGCTGCTTCAGTCGCACTAAGCCTGTACGACGGCTTGGTTTGGTGCCCGGAACGACATCAATGCGATGAGGCAAAGCTCGTTCGGGTGGCAAACCCTCAGGCAAATCATTAGGAAAAATATCTTTAAATTCTTGTAACAGTTGTTGCAAAGACAAAGCATTAACTGGTTGCTTAAGATTATTTAAAGAGATTTTAGAAGAAGGTAAAGAGAAAGAAGGCATCGCTGAGGAAGATTCATTTGAAGAAGAAACATCATGCACATCAAACCCACTAGTTTGCGACACACAATAACAAAAATAGACTTCTTCTATTTGATTACTATGCTCCAAAAAAGAGAGTTCGTCATTACATATGAGTGGTGTTGGGGGTACATCACGTTCCCCAATAAGTAAAACATGCTTACCATTGGCCTCAAACGTAAACGTATTATGTTTATAACTCCTTTTGAGTGATGACCCTAACCCATACAACCACTCCCGTCCTAAGATGACATCCGCACAAGACATATTCACATCACTTGGAAGTCAAGAACCATAGTGTGTTCTTGCACAAACACATGCACTTGCCATACTAGAGTATCCCACACATCGTGATCATCCCCCTGAATGGTGGACACCACATAACGATGAGAACTCTTTGTCTCCGGCAACTTTAATTTCTTAACTAATGCATAGTTTAAGAAATTGTGCGTGGCACCATCGTCAATGAGAATACGTACTCGATGACCATAAATGGAGCCATGCATACGGACCAAATCATGTGGTCCAATTGTCTCTTGCCACATAGATGCAGTGAGATTACACTCATGCATCTCGGTAGTGTGCGAAACCTCTACCGCAGAATACTTAGGATCAGCATCCAAGGGAAGCGTTTGCACCATGTGTACAGCCTTCTCCTTGACCTTATCCTTATTCTTGCGAGGCAACTGTGGACAATTTTTCTTCTCATGATCACTACCTAAGCAATGATAACATAGTTTCTCCTTCTTGGCCCGTTCATAGTCTTGTGGAGACAACGGACCACTTGAGCCTTTAGACTTCTTTGTGTTTTCAGTAGAATTGCTGGCAAGTTTACGCTTATTAGCATTAAATTGCAAGCCATTGAATTTGGCCGGTCTATCCATGCCCTTCTTATCCATGGTGTCATCAAAGATAAGGGCACTTTGGATAGCCGCTTCCAAAGTTTTAGGATACTGGGTTTTAACCTTTGCCTGATATTCTTTATCAAGGCCTCTAACAAACCCACGAACCTTTTGAAAGTCGTCCAAACCGTCTAGCTTGAGAATGACTTCATGGTATTTGGACACATACTGATTAAGTGTAAGACCTTCCATCTTGCACTTGTCCCAGGCTGTCCAACTCCGATCTTTCTCGTTTTGCGGTAAGAACTCCTTTTTAAAAGCTGCCTCAAACTCCTCCCAAGTCTTAGGGCGAGTTTCAATAGGTAGACTCATCCACCACTTGTTGTAGGCTTTACCTTCAAGTGTGAGACTCGTCTCAGTGGCCATAACAGCAGCGGGAGTGCGGCGTAAGCGATGCAAGTCCGTCCACTTGTGTAAAAATATATGGACCGCATCCTTGTTACGATCGCGCTCCTCTCCCTTAAACACAGGCGGCTTCACGTTTTTCAACATAGCCCCTTCCTGTGTTGCAGAGGGTGCAATAGATTCTACTGTAGGAGTTGGAACAAGAGGAGGCATAACTATCGGAATAGGCCCTCCACTTGCCGTCGATCCAGTTGCAAAACGTGCCACAAATTCAGTAAAAAGCGTGCTCATGTTTGTGAGATTGGTATTGACATTTGTTATAGTGCGCTCAAGTGCAACTACCCTTGAAGTGAGACGCCCAAACTCTAACGTGTCTACCAAACCATAATCATCTAGTGGACTCGCACCCCCTTCAGCATCGGTCATGTTGGCATCCTGATCAGGCTCAACGGCCTGTGCGAATCACCCACACCACCACCCAAAGGGTGTGCCTCACTAACATCATGCATATCATTCTCAAAATCGAAGTGAACATGAGACGGTTCCGCTGAGGCCATGGTATGCACGTGCTTACAAATAGAGAACGGATTACCTTAAAAAGCGAACTCCAATTGAAGCGTCGTAGAAGAATTCCTCTTGCATGCACGAAAATCGAGAAGAAATCACCACTCGAGTCATCAATCAACACATGCATGCAAAAAAGTGTGTTGCATGTAGCATGTCGTTGAAGATCCGTCCACCAAAAACTTCCAAACTTGGAGCATAGAAAACTCCTCTCTTTGAACTTCTATTTTAGGGAAAATTTCAAACACTAGGAGGATTTTTATATCCAAAGATATCTCAATTTTGGATTGTCTCTCTCTAGACATTTTCTCTCTCTAGGCCAAAACAGGGTATAACAAGATCTTTCTTCTATTTCAGAGAGGGGAATACTTACAAGAACAGAAGGGGAGGTTCTTACACCTTTACACCTCAAAAGCTAGAGGGAGGAATCTTACATCCTACCCTAGTTAAAAAACACGAGATGTCCTCATCTCGCAGGTGGAGTATAATCTCTTTCATCTTCTTCTTCTTCTTCAATCACTTCCAGCGTTACTGCCTTAGAAGTGGATGGCCAATTCGGGAACATCTACCTTTGACTTCCCCTATTCTGAGGGAGATGTCTTGCATTACTTAGAATTGAAACTAAGGGTTAGTTAGAGGATCTACCTCTGGGATTTCCCTGATTTTGGCGAAAAGGAACCTGATTACTCTGGAAGGAAGGAGCTGGAGTCTGGAATCTTGGTCCCTGATTTCCCGGCACTGAAAATCTTGATCCAAAAGAAGTTGGGCAATCCATACTGCGATTGCCAAATCCTTGACAGTTATAGCATTTCACTTCCTTATTCAAGGGTGGAACTTTTAAAGTTGAATTCTAGGGAATTGAGTTTCGGGAAAAGGACCTTTCGGGGATTGAGTTTCGGGAAAAGGACCTTTCTTTCGTTCTAGAACTTTCCATATCCTGTGCTTGACTTTGTTGTCTCTTAGGCGGTGGAAGGTTGGAATCACCTTCTGGAGCTAGAAATCTTTTGAAAGATGATGGTGCTAGCTTCGACGAGACCTTGACATCAAAGGCCTTGGTGAGATCCTTCGCCATCAGCACTACTTCGGTCATGGAAACTGGCTTGGCATTCTTCACTAGGATATTCAAAGGTATGTTCAGTCGCTCAATGAACCTGGCCATCAGCTGTTCTTCGTCCAACGATGGCGAGTACGTGAGGAGGACAGCAAACGCTTAGTGATACACTTCAATAGTTCTGCTCCCCTGGGTTAACTCTAAGAATTCGTTCATCTTAGTTTCCATAGACCCGGGAGGACAGAATCTCTTCCTTAGGTAAATTTTAAGATCATTCAATGTCTGGGTGTTCCGATCCAGATGGTTTGTCTTGCACTGGTTTCTGCATGTCACTTTGGCTATTTCTACTATCTTCAGCCTTGCAAGAGCCATTTTACCAATCTCGTTGTACCCGATGACATTGAAGTTTGCTTCCATAGCTTCAATCCACTTCTCCACAGCCTCGCCCAAGCTTTCCTCTTCACCCTTGAAAGGTCCACACTGCGATCTATGAAGAGTTTTACGAACATCCAAGTCGAGCTCTTGGGTTAACATTCCTACCACGATGACCTCGATCCATGATCCTATCAATACGAAAATTCTTGTTAAGTCCCTTTATTTATAATTCAAATCCGACTTTAGATTCTGGGGTTTCTTATAGTCTGGTCAACCCATGCAAAATCCTCGGATAAAGATCCCTTCTAACAGAAGAACATACAGAACTCATTTATCAGAGAATAATTCTTTCATATTCTTAACACAGTAATGGTCCATAACACAAAAAATTCCATCTGAACATTCCTCCACGGGAATTTCAATTATGTAGGTTCTCAATCTGTGAGCACAATCCACTAATCTCATAGTGATTTACTGAAGTTAGAATAATCATTCGAGTTACTATCATCATCACTAGGATTCATCCCATTCTTCTTTCAACTAGAATTCAAGAATCATTATCTTTCAATGAGAATCCAAATCAACTCATCAATTCTCATCCAGAAATCTAAAATCATATCAAGCAGCATTCGAGTTTATCATCTGGATAGCATTTTTGCTTATAATTTCAAGGTCTTAGATTTACTCGTATATATTGTCAGTAAAGAGCTGTAGTTATACCCATGGTATATACGGGTAGTCACGGTCCTTGGAGTTATAAGGTAAATACCATCATATCTAGGCCTCAAGCAAGCCAGGGATCCCATACAATTGCGGTACTTCCATCTGAAGACCCAATTACCAATTTATGAATTTTTATTTTGAATATCAATTTGTATGAATTTCATCACACAATTACAATCTTTTACTGGTATTTCATAAATTTTTGACATTTCTTGCTTCTCGGTTGATCCATTTTAGCCAATTCGCTCTAATACCAGCTGAGAGATCCCTGTCCCCTCCGCGCAACAAATTTGGGGGTGCTAGCAGTTGAAGTAGTATTTCTTACGTAGGGCAGAGCCTCTCACTCGGGGCCTCGCCCAACAGATATCCAGACAAGAGACTAATCCCTCGGTTTCTTCTGAAACCAAAGTCGAATAAAATTCCCTCGCCCATAAAGCACGCGCGATTCCTCTAGGATATTTTTATTCTAACGTAGTCAAGAGCCTTAATTAACCCAACTAATCCGACCGAACCTATAAGTCACATGGTCAAATCAAGGAAGAAACTTGCACTTGGATCATAGAGACCAACGCTTTTTTCCTCATCCAGAGTCACAGCCGTTGATTCTTTTCCATAGAACAAGACTATCCGGGATTTACTTCATCTATCGTACCATAACATAATTGAGTCTCATTTTAGGGATCCATCAGTGTAGCCTACCCCATCCAATCCCATGGGTTAGCCAACCCCCCACAACCACTGTAGTGATAGGATCCATTTAGGAATTTGGTTATGTTTTGCCCCGTGTACCAGGGAAAAGAGTTCCGAGGTCCCCTAGCCGACGCTTCATGCAAACTTCAAGATAGTCACACCACTATGAAATTTCTTGTTTCACAAATTCAACTGTCTTTAAAACAATCTTTTAATAAAACCATAGTATCACTAATCATAATCGTTCAAAATATCCGGTTGAATTCTAATTTCCAATCATTCCTTCATCGGTGTACCTATGGCATCATTAGCAACCAGAATGCTCACCACCTGTCCACTCAGGAGCCTTTTCAATAGTTCCTAGCTCATAGTACCCAGAAATATATTCACTTATAAAAATCGAGATGGACTCTTGTTTGAGGATCAGCAAGGTCAATCAACCAGATCCATGCCCGAGTTCAGAAAACAACTCTAACACCTTGTTTGAGATGGACTCTTGTTTGAGGATCAACAAGGTCAATCAACCAGATCCATGCCCGAGTTCAGAAAACAACTCTAACACCTTGTTCCATTTTCTTCCTCGACGCATGCGTGGGTATCTTTGGCGACCCAGAGCCCGAGCATCGTATGGTCAGCACCCTCTAGGATCCTTCGTAGGTCACCTAGCGCTTCACTCACAGGCCGCTTCCTTGGTTCCACATCCACCGTACTAGAAGCTCACCATTTGGTCAAGACCTCGGCCGACCTTGCTATGCGAGACGTCCTCTGTTGACTCTCTGTTCGTCAGCTGTTGCAACTTTATCACTTAGGTCTCTAGGACCTCATTTACAAGATGGTCAAAATGCTTCCCCACGAATCTTGACATAAAACAGTCATTTAAAAATTCACATCCACATCCCTTTACATCACATCCACATCCATTTACATCACATCACATCTTATCACATCCACATCCACATTTTCTTGCATCACACCACACCTTATCACATCCATATCCACATTCATTTACATCACCTCACATCCTATCACATCCACATCCACACCCATTTACATCACATCTACATCCACATTCATTTACATCTCATCACATCTACATCCACATTCATTTACATTTCATCACATCCTTTTACGTCACATCTACATCCACATTCATTTACATCTCATCACATTTACATCCACATCTCATCACATCCTTTCACATCACATCTACATCCACATTCCTTTACATCTTATCACATCCTTTTACATATCCTCACATCTCATTCTTATCTCTTCATTCGCATCCACATCCTTATCCATTTACATTTAGTAACATTTCCTATTTTTGATACCGATGGGACTTTTCTAAATTTATACCAATTGCTTGGCCTGGTTAAAGTTATTTTTTCTCGACGGATATTTTCATATTCTTTCTCAAATTCCTCAAGTGAAATATATTCAATATTCTTCTTTTGAGTAAAAGATTCATGGGATTTACAAAAATCAATTCTACCCATATTTCCCAATAATGCTAAAAATTCCACATCTGATAAATACTCATAATTTGAATCATGCTAAAAATTTCTCTTTTTTCCATTTAAGTTATTGGACCTCAAATATCATGGGAATTCCTCTTTTTACATTTAAATGATTGAATTCCAAATGTCATGGGGATTCCTCTTTTATCATTTAAATTTTCTCATGCATAAATTAAATTTATCTAAAATTTCTCTTCAAATTTAAATAAAATATCCATTAATTCAAATATGCCAAGAATTCCACTTTTACTATTTAAATGATTGAATTCCAAATGTCATGGGAATTCCTCTTTTATCATTTACATTTTCTCATGCATAAAATTAAATTTATCTAAAATTTCTCTTTAAATAAAATATTCATTATTTTAATATACCAAAATTTCTCTTTTTCCATTTAAATACATGGATCTCCATTATCATGGGAATTCCTCTTTTTGCATAAAAATAAAATTACCAAAATTACCTCTTTTCTTAATTACTTATTTATGCATAAACACTAAAAATTAGTTTTCCATGAACGTGATGAAAATCATTCTTTTAGCATAGGATGACCAATCCTAGAATATGGTAGGAATTCCTCTTTTCACATTATGTATAAAAATGAATTATGTATTAATTTCTTAAAATTTTACCATAGCTTCGATGCTATTATTGTTAATTTTTAATATTTTTAAAAAGAATAAGGCTTTATAATACAATTATGATAGAATAACTATCATTGGACCTAAATCCAATTTATGGATTTAAATCATAAGTTTACTATAATTTTATTGGTATAAAAGCATTAAAAAGCCATTTTCTAACCTCTAGCTTAACTAGCATAGAGTTTGATTTTTGAATTGAGAATTTATCAATGAGAAGCATCCATTTGAATAAGAATTAGTCATGGGAATGACCATTCTTTTGGGGAGAGAAATATACATTAAAAAGCATCCTAATTAAGCACAAATATAAACTTTTTGTGATTAGTCATTAGAATTCTTATAGAAAGCTTAATTTGCATTGAAAAACAATTCATTTGAAACTTCTCAAGCTTGAGAGGGGTTGAGAAGTGAAATGATTGAGAATATTAAAGAAAACCATGAAATTACATCTTACCTCTTGATTTTGCTTGCTTCTTTATCTTAGAAGGAAACCCCCAACCAATCAATTGGTTTAGTGTGTTGAGAGGAAAGCTCCAAGGATTGTTGATGAAGAGAGAGAGAAGCTCCAATCTCTCCAAAAGTAGAGGATTTTTAAGGGATAATAGAGAATATGCTTATTTTAATGTAATACTGGCATGGTCTAGCTCAAAGATGAGAATATAAAAGAATGAGGGTCTATTTATAGGTGAGGGAGGCCACTAACTGAGTCCAACTAAGTTCTAGAATTTTCCAGCTTCAGTTTGGCTAAATTTGGACAAGATTTGGACTAGTTTGGCTCCCTTTTTTATTTGGTTTGATCTAGGAGAGAGGAGAGATAAAAATATCCAAATTTTTTTGAATTAAAAACTCATCCACATGTGTGAAATAGGTGCCTAGCTCAAAAGTCTCCCCCTCCTTACCAAGGTGTCAAAAATTCATCATTTCTCCAAAATATCTCATTTTTTTAGTAATATCTCATAATTTTTAACTAATAAACCTTGTACTCAGTCAACTCTTCATCTTATTTGAGCATTTACTCATTTTGGGTATTTTCTTTTATTCATTGGATTTATCTCATCCCGACACTTGGATTAATCTTATTGGCCCATATGAACCTTAATTGGACCATTATCCAAAATTTTTAGAAAATCTTGACCCTTTGGCTAAGGTCTTTTAATTCATTTTTAATTGATTCCTAATGCACTTTGGAGAATTTATTTTGAACTTCTCTTTCAGGGTAAACCATTTCAGACAGTAGGAGGATTTTTAAATCCAAAGATATCTCAGTTTTGGATTACCTATCTCTAGACATTTTCTCTCTCTAGGCCAAATTAGGGTAAAACAAGATCTTTCTTCTATTTCAGAGAGGGGAATAATTACAAGAACAAAAACACCTTTACACCTCAAAAGCTAGAGGGAGGAATCTTACATCCTACCCCACTTAAAAAAGGCGAGATGTCCTCGTCTCGCAGGTGGAGCATAATCTCTTTCATCTTCTTCTTCTTTAATCACTTCCAGCATTACTGTCTTGGAAGTGGACGACCGATTCGGGAACATTTTCCTTTGACTTCCCCTATTCTAAGGCGGAGGAGGTCTTGCATTACTTAGGATTGAAACTGAGGGTTGGTTAGAGGGTCTACCTCTGGGATTTCCCTAATTTTGGCGTAAAGGAACCTGATTACTCTAGAAGGAAGGAGCTGGAGTCTGGAATCTTGGTCCCTGATTTCCCCGCCCCAAAAACCTTGATCCAAAAGGAGTTAGGCAATCCATACTGCGATGTCCAAATCCTTGATAGTTAGAGTATTTCACTTCTTTGTTCAAGGGTGGAACTTCTGAAGTTGAATTCCAGGGGATTGAGTTCCGGGAAAGGGACCTTTCTTCAGTTCTAGAACTTTCCATATCCTGAGCTTGACTTTGTTATCTCTTAGGCGGTGAAAGGTTGGAATCACCTTCTGGAGCTAGAAATCTTTTGAAAGATGATGGTGTTGGCTTCAGCGGGACCTTGAAATCAAAGCCCTTGGCGAAATCCTTCACCATCCGCACTACTTCGGCCATGGAAACTGGCTTGGCATTCTTCACTAGGATATTCAAAGGTTTGTTCAGTCCCTGAATGAACCTGGCCATCAGCTATTCTTCATCCAATGGTGTCGAGTACTTGAGGAGGAGAGCGAATGCTTGGTGATACACTTCAATAGTTATGCTCCCCTGGGTTAACTCTAAGATTTCGTTCATCTTGGTTTCCATAGAGCCGGGAGGACAGAATCTCTTCCTTAGGTAAATTTTGAGATCATTCCATGTATGGGTGGTCCAATGCAAATAGTTTGTCTCGCAGTGGTTTCTGCATGCCACTCTGGCTATTTCTATTATCTTCAGCCTCTTGCAACAAGAGCCATTTTACTTTTCTCGTTGTACCCGCCGGTGACATCGCAGTATGCTTCCATAGCTTTGATTCACTTCTCCACAGCCTCGCCCAAGTTTTCCCCTTCACCCTTGAAAGGTCTAGGCTGCGATCTATGAAGAGTTTTAAGAACATCCAAGTCAAGCTCTTCCTCATCGAGTTGGGGGTTAACAGTCCTACCACGATGACCTTGATCCATGATCCTATCAATATATGAAAATTCTTGTTAAGTCCCTTTATTTGTAATTCAAATCCAACTTTAGATCCAACTAAATTCTGGGGTTCCTTATAGTCTGGTCAACCCACGCAGAATCCTGGGATAAAGATCCCTTCTAACAGAAGAACATACATAACTCATTATCAGAGAATAATTCATTCATATTCTTAACACAGTAATGGTCCATCACACCAAAAATTCCATCTGAACATTCCTCCACGGGAATTTCAGTTATGCAGGTTCTCAATTTGTCATCACTTAATTAGAGTCACTGGGTCAAGGTCAACAGTAACAATCTATCAGCACAATCCACTAATCTCATAGTGATTTGCTGAAGTCATAATCATCATTCCAGTTACTATCATCATCACTGGGATTCGTCCCATTCATCCGCATTGTGGCTTTGTTAAGCTTATCTTCTTTCACCTAGAATTCAGGAATCATTATCTCTCAATCATAATCCAAATCAACTCATCAATTCTCAACCAGCATTCGAGTTCATCATCTAGATAGCATTTTTGCTAATAATTTCAAGGTCTTAGATTTACTCGTATATATTGTCAGTAAAGAGCTGCAGTTATACCCATGGTATATACGGGTAGTCACGGTCCTTGGAGTTATAAGGTAAATACCATCATATCTAGGCCTCAAGCAAGTCAAGGATCCCATACAATTGCGGTACTTCCATCTGAAGACCCAATTACCAATTTATGAATTTTTATTTTGAATACCAATTTGTATGAATTTCATCACGCAGCAGAAGTAGTACTTCTTGTGCAGGGCAGAGCCTTTCACTCAGGGCCTTGTGGATATCCAGACAAGAGACTAATCCCTCGGTTTGTTCCGAAACCGAACCCAAATAAACTTCCCTCGCCCAAAAAGCATGGGTGATTCCTCTAGGATATTTTTATTCTAACGTAGTCAAGAGCCTTAACTAACCAAACTGATCCGACCGAACCCGTAAGTCGCATGGTCAGATCAAAGAAGAAACTTGCACTTGGATCATAGAGACCAACGCTTTTTTCCTCATCGAGAGGCACAACCGTTGATTCTTTTCCATAGAACAAGACTATCCGGGATTCACTTCATCTATCGCACCATAACATCATTGAGTTTCATTTTAGGGATCCATTAGTCTAGCCTAACCCCATCCAGTCCCATGGGTTAGCCAACCGCCCAACCACTGTAGTGATAGGATCCATTTAGGAATTTGGTTATGTTTTGCCCCGGGTACTAGGGAAAAGAGTTCCCAGGCCCCCTAGCCGACGCTTCATGCAAACTTCAAGATAGTCACACCACTTACACACCCAATATGAAATTTCTTGTTTCACAGATTCAGCTGTCTTTAAAATAATCATTTAATAAAACCATAGTATCATTGATCATAATCCTCAAAAATATCCGGTTGAATTCTAATTTCTAATCATTCCTTCATCGATGTACCTATGGCATCATTAGCAACCACCAGAATGCTCACCACTTGTCCACTCAGGGACCTTTTCAATAGTTCCTAGCTCATAGTACCCGAAAATATATTCACTTATAAAAATCCAAATGGACTCTCCATTGAGGACTAGCAAGGTCAATCAACCAGATCCATGCCCAAGTTCAGAAAATAACTCTAACAACTTGTTCCATTTTCTTCCTCGACACACGCGTAGGTATCTTCGGCGACCTAGAGTTCGAGCACCGTATGGTCAGCACCCTCTAGGATCCTTCGCAAGTCACCTAACACTTCACTCATAGGCTGCTTCTTTGTTCCCTCATCCACCGTACCAAAAGCTCACCATTTAAATCGAACCAAGGCTGGTCAAGATCTCGATTGACCTTGCTACGTGAGACGTCCTGCGTTGACTCTCCGTCAGTTGTTGCAACTTTATCACTTAGGTCTCCACGACCTCATTCACAAGATGGTCAAAATGCTTCCCCAGCATTCTTGACATAAAACAGTCATTTAAATACAGGTCATAAATACAGATTCTATCGAACTCTCATCTTTCCACATTGTTCCACATAATTTCTCGTTATTCCACATTCTTCTATATCAATTCACATTACTTATTCCACATCCAGTCATATGTATTCCCATCGTCTTCATACATTCTCATCCAATCTTATCCTATTACATCTCATCACGTCTATCCAAATCACATCACATGCATCGACATCACATCTCATCACATCTAATTAAATCTATTCAGATCCTCATCTCATCACATCTAATTAAATCTATTCAGATCCTCATCACATCACATCAGATCCATCCTCATCACATCTCATCCATTCACATCTACCTATATCCACATCACATCCATTGACATCACATTGTTGAAATTAGAGCAATGTGATGAGCTATGGTGGATCAAATACTAGAATCAACATCATTAACAAAGTGATTAGTAAATAATTAAGATGTAATTAGTGAGTAAATAGAAAATAGCTTAATGTAGGCATGGATAATCAAAAACCAGCAAATTCTCATCAGGCCAATGCCTCAATTTATAGAGTTTACATCCAAGCATCAAATCCCACTGATTTCTCCTTGATTCACTCCACCTCTCCCAGAATATCTCCACCTCTTTTGCTTGATTCTCTCCACCTCTTCACTTCTCCCAGAATATCTCCACACTTCCTAAATCTTCTCATGCTACCCTTTATTCTCTCCCAGTAGATTCTTCTCACCTTTTCATAGGTTCTCTCACATTTACAGATTCTCTTTTATAGCCTCTAACCAAGGGCTTGTTCCTACACACACCCTATTCACTTGTATATTTCAACACCTCCCCTCAAGTGAATACTCTCTAGCACACCTGGACCCTATACCAAGTTTCCCTCTTACTTGATAGCCCGCGACCAGTGCCTCAAGTCCCTAAACTCATAGTCCTTGACACTCTCTCTCTCTATGTGTCCAAGGCTTACTACAAGTGCTCGTGACCTTGACTAAAGTGCTCACACATACATCTACCTACCACGTGGCCTACATCATCCGGTGGCTCAGAGGTGGTTTTACTTTGTTGGGGCAGGTTACATTGGGTTGTGGGGTCTCTCTCTCTCTCTCTCTCTCAGAAAAGATGATCCGACTCCACTTCCTTTTGGAGCCTCCATGAAGTTTGCTGATGTCGTTCCTTCTCCACTGGGTTTGTTGTAACAGTCTCTTGCCATGTGTCCTGGCTTTCCACATTTATGGTAAGTGAAGGTCCTTCCTCCTACTCTGCCTCTTCCTCGTCCTCGTCCTCGAGAGAATCCTCCTCGGGTGAAGAATGCTTTTTCTTCTCCTGTTGTTGAGTTGAGCCATTTCTTCTCTTTGCCTCTACTCTCTTGCTCTAGTAGAGCTGCTTCTATCTCGTGTAGCTTCAATTCAGGTACATTCTTTAGTGTTGCTACAATATTTTCATATTCCCCTTTGTCCACACTCTTCAGAAGCACTGCTAGTGCCTCATCATCTTCTACCTTTTTGCCAATAGCTACCAGCTATTGGCAAAAAGGTGCTTAATGCTTTTATATCTGTTCAAGTGTGTGATTAAAGGTTCACTTTTCTTCATATCCAATTTGTAGAATTGCATTAACAGATTTATCTTTGAATTTTTAGCTTGTGTGCCAAAAAATTTATTGAGTTCATCCCATGCATCTTTTGTCCATTGTATCCCTGTGATGTGATGAATGATTTCATCATTTAAACTGAGTGCAATAAGTTCCAATGCTTTTTCATTCCTGCTCTTCCACTCATTTTTCCCTCTCGTCTCTGGGCATTCATCTCTTCCCTCAACTAGCCCCCACAGATTTTTTCTCATGAGCAAATACATGGTTTTTGTCTGCGATGTGTAAAACTGCTCCTCATTAAATTTGGCTATTTCTTGTGCTGTACTCATGGTGATGTGAAGGGGGTCTTACCTCTTGATCCAATTTCAAGATTCAAGGGTAGTGTCTACCCTTTTACAACTCAATCTGGTGTTTAAGCGATGATTACAACAAATTTATCAGCATAAAATCACTAGAAATTACATTAAATCAAGGGTAACCAATTTGTACGGAATGATTGGAGTATCAAACCAACTCCGAATTGCAATCTGAAGTTATAGGGATCTGTATCAGATACCTAATGGTTAATTTAAACCATCAATTGCACCAAAATATAGTGATTAGCACTGATTAATCACTGATTAGCAAATTAATCTACTGTTTTGTGTGTAGAAAACAGAGTATGTGGGGAGTCCAGATCTGGGGCCTTAGACTTCAAATAAGCTCAAATGCTTTTAAGGACATCAATAGCAATGAGTCTAGTAGAGGATTAAGCCAATAAACACAAGATTTGACCAAATATTGAAAGCTTAATCTCTGTTTTACCAAAGTCACCTGCAGATCTGATGAAGAGCTTAGATCTCACTGTAGACTTGATGAAATTGAATTCTGACTTCACCAGCTTGTAGAGCATGCTTGAAAACCCATGGAGCTATGAGGAATTAGACCAATTTGATTTGGAGCAGCTGCAATGTCAAATTTTCTTAGAAAAAAATGCGCTGAAGAAAAATGCGATTTCTCCCAGCTCCGTCTCGGCGGTTTGCGCTTCTGTTTTGACTGGCTGGAGTAGCAATGGGTTAGCTAACTTGGGCTAGAAGGGTTTGGGCAATGGTTGAGTGTGCAAAGAGCTAGAGCTCCTCCACCAGCTAGGGGTACAGAGGTGAGTTGAAAAATAACTAAAAAAATTGATTAATTTTTAATTATCTACTAATCTTAATTAATTAGATAATGGGCTCATAAACCTGATGGATTCTAGGCATGGCTCTGATACCATGTTGAAATTAGAGCAATGTGATGAGCTATGGTGGATCAAATACTAGAATCAATATCATTAACAAAGTGATTAGTAAATAATTAAGATGTAATTAGCAAATAGCTTAATGTAGGCATGGATAATCAAAAACCAGCAAATTAGCGAGTAATTAGAAAATAGCTTAATGTAGGCATGGATAATCAAAAACTAACAAATTCTCATTAGGCCAATGCTTCAATTTATAGAGTTTACATCCAAGCATCAAATCCCACTGATTTCTCCTTGATTCACTCCACCTCTCCCAGAATATCTCCACCTCTTTTGCTTGATTCTCTCCACCTCTTCACTTTTCCCAGAATATCTCCACACTTCCTAAATCTTCTCATGCTACCCTTTATTCTCTCCCAGTAGATTCTTCTCACCTTTTCACAGGTTCTCTCACATTTACAGATTCTCTTTTACAGCCTCTAACCAAGGGCTTGTTCCCGCACACACCCTATTCACTTGTATATTTCAACAGACATCTCATCCATTCACATCACATCCATTCACATCTCATCCATTCACATCAAATGCTCAAATAATGCTCAAAATTTCACTTTTGATAAATACTCATAATTTGAATCATGCTAAAAATTCCTCTTTCTTCCATTTGATTTCTTGGATCTCAAATATCATGGGAATTTCTCTTTTTACATTTAAATGATTGAATTCCAAATGTCATGGGAATTCCTCTTTTATCATTTAAATTTTCTCATGCATAAATTAAATTTATCTAAAATTTCTCTTCAAATTTAAATAAAATATCCATCAATTCAAATATGCCAAGAATTCCACTTTTACTATTTAAATGATTGAATTCCAAATGTCATGGGAATTCCCCTTTTATCATTTAAATTTTCTCATGCATAAAATAAAATTTATATGAAATTCCTCTTTAAATAAAATATTCATTATTTTAATATACCAAAATTTCTCTTTTTCCATTTAATTACATGGATCTCCATTATCATGGGAATTCCTCTTTGCTTAAAATTAAAATTACCAAAATGACCTCTTTTCTTAATTACTTATTTATACATAAACACTAAAAATTAGTTTTTCATGAATGTGATGAAAATCATTCTTTTAGCATAGGATGACCAATCCTAGAATATGGTAGGAAGTCTTCTTTTCACATTATGTACAAAAATGAATTATGTATTAATTTCTTAAAATTTTGCCATAGCTTCGATGCTATTATTGATAATTTTCAATATTTTTGAAAAGAATAAGGCTTTATAATACAATTATGATAGAATAACTATCATTGGACCTAAATCTAATTTATGGAATTAAATCATAAGTTTACTATAATTTTATTGGCATAAAAGCATTAAAAAGCCATTTTCTAACCTCTAGCTTAACTAGCATAGAGTTTGATTTTTGAATTGAGAATTTATCAGTGAGAAGCATCCATTTGAATAAGAATTAGTCATAGTAGGAATGACCATTCGTTTGGGTAGAGAGAGATATACATAAAAAAGCATCCTAATTAAGCATAAATATAAACTTTTTGTGATTAATCATTAGAATTCTTATAGAAAGCTTAATTTGCATTGAAAAACAATTCATTTGAAACTTCTCAAGCTTGAGAGGGGTTGAGAAGTGAAATCATTGAGAATATTGAAAAAAACCATAAAATTACATCTTACCTCTTGATTTTGCTTGCTTCTTTATCTTAGAAGGAAGCCCCCAACCAATCAATTGGTTTAGTGTGTTGAGAGGAAAGCTCCAAGGATTGTTGAAGAGAGAGAGAAGCTCCAATCTCTCCAAAAGTAGAGGACTTTTAGGGGATAATAGAAAATATGCTTATTTTAATGTAATACTGGCATGGTCTAGCTCAAAGATGAGAATACAAAAGAATGAGGGTCTATTTATAGGTGAGGGAGGCCACTAACTGAGTCCAACTAAGTTCTAGAATTTTCCAACTTCAGTTTGTGGGCTGAATTTGGACAAGATTTGGACCAGTTTGGCTCCCTTTTTTATTTGGTTTGATCCAGGAGAGAGGAGAGATAAAAATATCAGAATTTTTTTGAATTAAAAACTCATCCACATGTGCGAAATAGGCGCCTAGCTCAAAAGTCTCCCCCTCCTTACCAAGGTGTCAAAAATTCATCATTTCTCCAAAATATCTCATTTTTTGGTAATATCTCATAATTTTTAACTAATAAACCTTGTACTCAGTCAACTCTTCATCTTATGTGAGCATTTGCTCATTTTTGTGTATTTTCTTTTATTCATTGGATTTATCTCATCCCAACACTTGGATTAATCTTTTTGGCCCATAGGAACCTTAATTGGATCATAATCCAAAATTTTCAGAAAATCTTGACTCTTAGGCTAAAGTCTTTTAAATCATTTTTAATTGATTCCACATCCCTTTACATCACATCACATCTCATCCACATCGACATGCACATCCATTTACATCACATCACATCTTATCACATCCACATCCACATTCATTTGCATCACACCACTTTTTATCACATCCATATCCATATCCATATCCACATCCACATTCATTTGCATCACACCACATCTTATCACATCCATATCCATATCACATCCACATCCATATCCACATTCATTTACATCACCTCACATTTTATCACATCCACACCCATTTACATCACCTCACATCTTATCACATCCATATCCACATTCATTTACATCACCTCACATTTTATCACATCCACACCCATTTACATCACCTCATATCCACATCCACACCCATTTACATCACATCACATCTTATCACATCTACATCCACATTCATTTCCATCACATCACATCCTTTCGCATATCCTCACATCTCATTCTCAACTCTTCATTCGCATCCACATCCACATCCATTTACATTTAGTAACATTTTCTATTTTTGATACCGATGGGACTTTTCTAAATTTCTACCAATTGCTTGGCCTAGTTAAAGGTACTTTTTCTCTACGGATATTTTCATATTCTTTCTCAAATTCCTCAAGTGAAATATATTCAATATTCTTCTTTTGAGTAAAAGATTCATGGGATTTACAAAAATCAATTCTACCCATATTTCCCAATAATGCTCAAAATTTCACTTTTGATAAATACTCATAATTTGAATCATGCTAAAAATTTCTCTTTTTTCCATTTAATTTCTTGGATCTGAAATATCATGGAAATTCCTCTTTTTACATTTAAATGATTGAATTTCAAATGTCATGGGAATTTCTCTTTTATCATTTAAATTTTCTCATGCATAAATTAAATTTATCTAAAATTTCTCTTCAAATTTAAATAAAATATCCATTAATTCAAATATGCCAAGAATTTCACTTTTACTATTTAAATGATTGAATTCCAAATGTTATGGGAATTCCTCTTTTATCATTTAAATTTTCTCATGCATAAAATTAAATTTATCTAAAATTCCTCTTTAAATGAAATATTTTTGCAGATTTGCTTACAGGTAGGGAAGAAGAAGAAGAAGGAACGAGGACAAAGGAAGAAGTATGTGATGATTTGGAAACTCCACCAACCGCTTTCACTTTGCATTTTGATGGAGCTTTTATCCCTTCTAAGTGATCCAGAAGGAAAAGTGGTATGGACCAAGGGTAGGGAATTTCCAAAAGCTAATATCAAATAATGTGGCTGAGTACAATGCCTTGATTTTTGGATTAGAATATTGCCTAAAGTAGGGGGTGAAAGAGATAGAGGTTAAAGCGGATTCTCAACTACATCATTAGGCAAATGAAAGGAAAATACAAAGCAAGGAGTCTGAATGTGCAAGATTTATATAAAAGAGCAATGGAGTTAAAAGAAGTTTTTGAGTTTTGAAAATTTGTGCATATTCAAAGGAAGGATAACCAAAAGGCAGATGAATTGGCTACTAAAGCTTTGGCTTCTTTAAAAGAAGCTACTCTTGCATTGATGAATACAGGTTGGCCAGAGCTCTAAGATGTTCAACAATACTTGGATAAAGGATACTTCCCTCATGGATTGACCCCTCAACAGAAGCAAAGAAGCTACTCTTGCATTGATGAATACAGGTTGGCCAGAGCTCTAAGGGCACAAGCAATTGGTTCGTGGACCTTTAAATCCTATTCCAGCATATGGTCCATTTGAAAGGTGGGGATTGGATTTTGTAGGCCCACTTCCTCGCTCCTCACATGGGAAGTATTATATATTGGTTGCAAACGACTATGCAACTAGATGGGCAGAAGCAAAGGCCACGGTCAACAATAAGGCAACAACTATGGCATCATTTCTCAAAGAGTACATATGTGCCCGATTTGGGGGCCCATTGGAAATCCTTACAGATGGAGGGAGATCTTTTAAGAATGACTTGATTGAATCTTTGGTGCACAAATTAAAAATAAATCATGCCATGTCAACCCCCTATTATCCTCAGTGCAATGGTTTAGTTGAAAAGACTAATGGTTTGCTTTGTGGATCCTTGTCTAAGCTAGTGGATGCCATGAAAAGGAAGTGGGATGTGCATGTATCAAAGGTCCTATGGGCTTATAGAACCACTCATAATCTCTCTCTTGCTTTCACACCTTTTCAACTAGTGTATGGAGTGGAGTCCATTTTGCTAATAGAATTGGAAATCACAAGCCTTCGCACATCTTTTGCACGATCAAGTAATGAAGAAGAAACTCATGCCCAACGCCTAGTATAACTGGAGACCTTGAATGAGAAGCGGCTTCAAGCACTTCAACATTTGGAGGCAGCACAACAACGGCGCAAGGCAATGCATGACACTCTTACAAAGAAGAAGAAGAAGCTAGAACTCAAGAAAGGAAGCTTGGTCATGAGATTTGATGGTCATGTAGAGAAGTGACTAGATAAGAATCTTCTTCAACACTGGGAGGGCCCCTTTAGGATAAAGAAAAATTTCAAAAACAACACCTATATTTTGGAAGATGCAAATGGTCAAGAGGTTCCTATGGTGGACATGCCAATGAATACTAGCTAAAGATATTTTACCATCGGATACCATGGCTAGCAGACCCCCAAGACAGGCTTGGGGATCTGCGAGGGGGGGAAGATGTGACAACAAAAATTGATATCTTTTTTTCATAATAACAGTAAGGTGGAAATGTGCCCTCTTGCCGCACGTGTCGGAGCTTGAGCTAGGGACTTGCCAAGCCATTCGTGTGCGAGCCACGAATGGCTGCAAGCACACAACCAGGAAACTAGCAAGCTCAAAACAGGGAGCAATGGTGTGTCACTCACCGCTCAGACCGCCGTCTCGTGAAGGATTCTCATGTCGCGATGAAGAAGGAGTCACCGCCCTCACTCTACCGCCTCGCCTCCACCGTGCCGCCACGCAATGCTCGATTGCTACACACACACACTCTCTCTCTCTCTCTCTCTCTCTCTCTCTCTCTCTCACACACACACACACACACACGCGCGCGCTAGGGAAGGAGATGGAGAAGATGAAGCAAGAGCACTCCTTGTATTCAACACTCCGAGAATGAGAGGTTTTAGGTTACATTTGACTTTTATATGTGACCTCGCCGTTCACACATGGGCGCCCACACATGGCCGACCGATCCTAACCCTTATCCTGATGAAATTCGAGGTGCGCCTCTCATCGGTGATCACCCAATCCCCTTATCCTTTACATGTGGTGCCGACAAGCCCGGCCCATGACTCAGAATACATAAAATAATTATATGACGTAAAAAGTAATATGTCTCAATGTCCGCTATAGGTTAACATGCCCCCCTTCCCTGATGTAGATTCCGTCCTCGTCGGAAGCTATGGTATGATAAGCTCGACAGGGTTTGTTGTGTGGTAGACTGTATCTACAAAACAGGGAAGTAGAGTGAAAGCATGTTTGGTCTTCAAAAGATATAGAGTGTATCAAAAATAAAATCAAGCATGTTAGACCACAATGGAAGTATGCCATGAGAACCTAGTTTAAGAGGTCACATTAAGGAGCTAGCGTAGCAAATTAACAGGAGTTTAAAACTATTGAAAGTAATTCAATAGTTAGCAAGGTGTCGAAGGTTAATCAAGGTCTACAACTGGCCTAAGTCAAGGAAAATTACCAAGCTTAAGAAATAAACAGATGACCACAATGTGTCTATTCTAAGAACAAGCTAATCCCAAGAGCCTAAGGACACAAGAAACAACAGAATCATAGGAGTCTTTTGCCTTTATTTCTTTTATGCACGTGACAATTTTTACAAACAATGGCGACCTCCCTAAAGCAAAACTAGCATCGACCCTGGTGCCATGTTTACCACAAGGCCTTCTCCAGGAATCTACTAGCTCACCTTAGGCAAGGCTACCCCCTACCAACCCAGGGCATCGGTCTGGAGTGGAATACTCCTTGCCTACCAAG
The DNA here is from genome assembly GCF_041138505.1 of Cibotium barometz. NCBI lineage: Eukaryota > Viridiplantae > Streptophyta > Polypodiopsida > Cyatheales > Cibotiaceae > Cibotium > Cibotium barometz. The sequence continues at coordinate 22,350,661 of NC_141082.1, read as the reverse complement.
TGTCAATAGGGCAATAGGCCGACATGAAAGCACATAACAGACATACATTGCCATTTTTTGTAGGCCTTTCTTTTTATTTTTTATTTATCTCTTTGGATTTTTGCTCCCAAATTATCATGCGTTCTTACATCCTGTCGACAAAGGGGTAGAAGCTATGTCTTAGAGGTCAACACACACGGCCAGGTTGTTCAAGCATTAAGATGATTTTAACCCTAGACCTAAGACAACCATATTCCAAGGTTAACTAAAGACATCATGCATTCCCAAGAATTTCTAAAATAAGGTTAAACTCAATTAATGATTTACACTATCACCTTATGCAACTTCAAAAACTAAGTAGTGCTTGACAAATTCTATGTGGTCATGCATTATAGTTCATGCAATTAATTGAACAGTAAAAATGAAAGAGAGTGGGCATGGAAGAATTACACATGTAGGAGATCTCCTTGATTCGATGAGAAATGCCCGCAATTTGATGTAGATATCCATGTATGAACATTGCGGCAGTCCCAGGACTATGAAAGCAAACCCACCTCAAACTTTTCAACATGTACAATTAACTAACAAGCACTATACCTCGAGAGACACATCAGTGGGGAAAAATAAGGACTCATTTAAGGACACAAAACTAGAAACAACTTGAAAACATTAACCTACCTACCAGTCACCACACTAATACTGAGGATCAAGGTAAGAGGATGTTGTAGAGTTCTGGCTGTAGCCCTAAGGCTAAGCCTCTATCCGCATCATCCAAATAAATAAAATCAACCTTGGTAGTGCCATGAGTCTCATCCGTCCATTCATCGTCGTCAGATATATCTTCTTCATCCTCCCATCCACATAGACTCGTTAAGAATGTAACTATGCGAGGATAGTCATCCTGTGGAAAATTAAAGACGGGCTATTGGGGATACGTCCTCTACGGAGTAGGGGTCAGTCGTGGTCAATAGGCGAATTAGCCATTCTGATTCCTCAACATTTCCCTCGCTAGATAGTACATCTATATGACCCAATTTGGTTTTAATTACAGGATAGCACATGTGAAATATTTGAGAAAGGTACAGATGATACCTCTCACCAAAGGTGGGAGTGGATGAAGTGTGTGATGCTCGTGCATCTACCATATCTGCAAACACAGATATAGCATCAGTAGGTTCATGAAGACAGGTCAATCTTGTTTCTAGTTGTGTGCGGATCAGTCTCCTCTTAATGTACTCTTGCTCTTTTTACTTTTTACTTTTCTTTTCTTTTCTTTTCTTTTTTGTGTATAAAGCTATATATATACATTCCCTCGAATTTGGAAGTTACATGGTCAGGGGAGAAGGTTAGGGAGGAAGCAACAGAATGTCGAACGTGAGTACATGCTCCCCCTTCCTTGGGTAGATCATTTTTTTTGCAATGATGTTGTAGCCCCTTGGAACCAATTTGTCCAGTGGGTTATAGGTGGTGATGTGGGCAGATAGCTTTTTATGACCCTTGTGGCCACATCAAGTTGCAGAGATGGTAGTGTACGCTCCCATGAACAAACGGAGGATATGACTTCCGACGATACATTTACAAGGGGAGATGTAGACTCATTGGTTTCTTGGTGGGTATTGACAAGGGTAGGTGTAGAGCATGTAGAAACTTCTATATCAACGTGTGAATGGCATGAGGAGCTAGAAGCTTCCTATGACTCCCCCCTTCCTGAGCTAGGTGGTATCGATCGATATCGTTTGGGAATCCAAACTAGCTTTGGAAGAAGTGGTGTGGAGTACTCTGTTACCTTTCCCTTACCACGGTCTTGAATTGTCGTTGGGGTGGCAACATTTGGCTTACAAGATTTTACAGGCATGCAGAGGAATTCAGCTTATGTTTAGGGACCCAAATCTGGTCATTCCCTTCGTAGTACCCTTGGGCTGCTAATAATATTTAAGGAATCCAACGTGATGTTACCTTGCCTTTTCTAGGGCGGGTAGCTGCTTTCCTACTCTACGAGGCTTCTTATCTGAAACGAGATTGAGCAGTAGAGGTAGCTGTTAACGAAGCTTTTGGGACCCATTTGTATGTACTCTTGAATAAAGTAAGCAGAGCCTTACGGACCACACTGCCTGTCTCCACTCTTGGCGTTGAAGCGTTAGAGGGGTGGCAAACAATCAAAGATGGTGTAGCCACTTGACTTTGTGATTTTTCCTTATCTAGCATTTTGTCCAGAGTTGATGGCTTAGGTGCGGGACCCTGAGTGGTCAGGCTAAGAGCTGGTTCTTGCGTTGTAACTCGCCTAGTTGCCCAATCAATATTGCACTTGGTGGGGCTGACATCCATTTGCGCCCTAAGTTTACAGTTCCCTCCATGGTACCAGCAATAAGCATAACCAAAAAGCTTTGAACCACAGTCCCCTTGTCATAGGCAACATGAGTGTGACAGTGGTTTTCTTCTTATTGATACCCTTAACTTGGATGGTACTCTTGGATAAGGGTGGTTTTCCAAGTTGACACCACACTCCATATGACAGCGAATTGTGTTGAGCTCTCATATCCAATAATGCATTATATAGCACCTTCCCGCCGTAAGGACTCTGTAGCTCAATTGGGTATTGTAGAGGAGGGTCAGATTCTAGTGAATCCTCCTCTGCCTCCTCGAAAAATGCTTGTGTAATCCCCAAGTTGGCCTCTCGTTGGCGCCTAACATGCTGCTGACGTTCTTTAGCTTCAACTCTCGCTTGTATCTTCTTAAGCTCAGCCTGTTCTTTAGCTGCCCTCTTCTGATGGATTGCATGTAATTCCTATTGGCTTAGGGGGTCATAGTATCTTTTGAATTTACTCCCATCGAGGAATCCAACGGTTTCAACTCCGTCGAGTCTCCACTCGGATGGTACCTTGTGGGGTAATTTCACATACTCTGTACGGTCCCTTACCATCATATTTTAGCTTCTCCTTTTTGTTACTCACTCCATACATCAGGACTTTATCCCCAACTTTAATGTCCTTGTTTTTCACGTGGCGATCAAACCATTTCTTCCTTCTATCCTTCTCTACAAGGGCATTGTACACCGTCAATTGTCTTTCAAACACTCTACTAAGGGATTACCATCCCAGCCCTCTTGAGTAGCAACATGAAGACTAGGAATGACAAATTTCCACGGCATGACTGCTTCTTGGCCATATACCATCTTGAATGGTGTGCAATTAATAGCCACTTTGTACGCAGTATGATAAGCCCATAAAGCTGACGTAAGCTTTAGATCATCCCAATCCGTGCGATGAGCCTCAACTGTCTTTGTCTGAATAGAGATTAAGGTCTTGTTGGTACTCTCGGCTTGGCCATTCGCTTGCGGATAATAAGGAGTAGATTTATAATGGGATATCATGAAATTTGTTGTGAGCTCCTTAATCACTTCATTTATAAAATGTGTACCATTGTCGCTCACAAGTTCAAAAGGACAACCGAAGCGTGTGATTATATTTTCAAAGAGGAACTTGGTTGTTGTCCTCGCATTTGCCTTACGTGTCGCTTTCGCTTCACCCCATTTGGTCACATAGTCAGTGGTCACAATAATACAGCAAGATTGTGTGTTACAGGGGCCGCTGGGCTAATTAGACCTACAAAGTCTAAACCCCACTTTTCAAACGGTTGGTTTACTTTAATTGGATGTAGGGGCATCTGATCTTTTTGCCGCTGGGGTTTCTTGTAGCGTTGGCATTCATCACAACCCTTCACAAAAAGTGATGCATCTTGGAACATAGTGGGCCACCAATACCCTGATTGCAATATCTTTCGCGTAGTTAAGTCTCCTGAAAAGTGACCATCGGCTACGACCATATGTGCCTCTTGCAAAATATATAGATACTCATCCTCTCCGGGCACAACGCCTAAGAACGTCATCCCTTCCTCTTTTATAAAGAGTCCCGGCCATTAGGCAATAGGGTTCACATTCCTTGATCAGCTTTCGAGCTAGATCTTTATTACGAAACTCTTTGGGTGGAAAACCATTAACCAAGAAGTTAACAATCTTCTCACTCCATTCAGGCATTGTCTCCACCATGAACAAGGAAGTGTCATGTAAGTCATCATCAACTCCCGTAGGAGCTTCACCATTAGGTATGCGAGACAAATGATCAACCACCATGACATGTTTTTTGCCAGGTCTCATAACAACAATGAAATCAAACTCAAGAAGAATCAACAACCATCGTGTGATTCTTCTTGTAGAGCATGGTTTGTTCACCAGATACAACAATGCTTGATGATTCACATAGAAAACAAACTTGGTGGCAAGAAGGTAATAACGAAATTTCTTTACTGCATATATCATTGCCAACCCTTCTCGCTTCGTAGTGGTGTAGTTCATTTCAGCATCGTTCAACTGGCAACAACTGGCAAAGCTAATGGGGTAGTCTAGTTTATGTTCTCCAGGTTGAGTTAGTACACACCCAATAGCAAAGTTTGATGCATCAATATGCACATGGAAGATTAAATTCCAATTAGGGCAATTAGGGCATTTGCAAGATTGGAGCACTTGCCACCACGGCCTTCTTTAATAACTCATATGCACGGTCACAATCTTCGGTCCAAATAAACTCGATGAGAAGCTTGTACAATGGTCGAGCTATCTCAGCAAAGAATAAAATAAACCTTCGATAATAACCAACATGGCCCATAAAGCACTGGACTCCTTTATAGTTGGTGGGTGGGGGCAATTCCAGAATGACCTTGATTTTACTTTCCTCGGTGGAAATCCCATTTGTGGACACTATATGCCCTAGAATAACTCCGTGTTTAACCCAGAATTGGCATTTGAAAGGATTCAATGAGATGCGATATAATTTACACCTTTCAAATACTTTTCGTAAACACATCAAGTGCTCGTCCCAAGAGGAATGAACACAAAGATCATCTAAGAAGGCTTCACAAAAGTCCCTTAGATATTCCTTAAAGGCTGTGTTTATCAATCGTTGGAATGTTGCAGGTGCATTGGCTAAGCCAAAGGCCATGACGCGAAAGGCAAACACTCCAAACTCCGTTATAAAGGCTGTTTTAGCTTGGTCCTCTACTGCAATTGTGATCTGATTATAACTAGAGTATCCGTCTAAAACGCTATGAGCCTCCTTGCCTGCAACTCTTTCAAGCACATGTTTCAAATATACGGCAAGGGGTAATGATCTCTTCTGGTGGGCTGCATTAACCTTTTTGAGATCAACGCACACTCTGAGTTTCCCATTCTTCTTTGGTATAATGACTATCGAAGAAACCCATTCTGAGTGCTCAATAGGGTATGTGAATCCACATTATATAAGCTTTTCAATTTCCTCTTGTACAATCTTTGCATACTTAGGATTCATTGGGTAGGGACGTTGCTGGACTGGTTTAGTAGTACTAATCATTGGAATTGTGTGTTGCACCACAGAGGGTGGAACACCCAAGCAAATATGTCCTTGAATTCTTTAAGAAGCATCTTAAGTGTAGCTTCTTCTGTGTTGGTGAGGTCTTGAGCAATAAAAACTGGTTTTTTAGACTCCTCACCTGGATCTGCTAGTTCTATCTCCTTAACTACCGCCGGGCCATCGTAGACACCGCTACTCCCATTGGTAGGCGTTCGTTGGGCTTTTGTGTAGACGACTTTATGTTCCCCCGTGGTAAAAGATTTGAAATGCTTGGGTGCAGGGTGTAAGTCTACCACTTCTTGTTGTGCCATGCTTTTTTCTTTAATTTTCGCTTCCTTTTGTTGTTGAGCTAACTCTTGGTTTTGACGCCTTCTCGCAGTACGACTTAGTTTCGGCTTCTCTTTGATTTCTAATTGGGCGATGTCATGAGGTTGCGGACTACACCACATGACACTTTGGAGGTATTCTCCCCAATTATCCACACTAACTTCCGATAAGCGTGATATGCTCCTACATAACTAAGCCATTTTACAGTGGATCTCTCTATGTGGACATTGAGCAATCAGATGATCTATGCCACAACGATTACATGTAAGTACCGGCATTCCCGACGTGCTCCCTTGATTTGGTTGCATTTGAGTAGCAATCTTCTGTAGCCTATTAGGGCACTCCGCTACACGATGCGGTCCACCACAATCGTAGCATTGAAGAGGTGGTCTCCTGGGGCAAAGGTATTAAGGTTTTGTCCTCTTGTGGCAAAGCAGTTGCTTGATATACAGGATTGACTTGCCCAAAATGATCCTCCATGTAGTACTAGGGAGTCATTTCAAACGTATCATTTCAAACGTATCAATCCCATATGGAACAGTGAGGTCTATATCCCCTTCATAATCCCCACATGCACTATGTGACTCACAACCCATCTGGTTTATAGGGGTAACCCTTGGATGCAGAGGTTGTGGTCCTAGCACTGGCGATGGTAACGGCACAGACTGGACTAAATTTGGGTTCCTTGGCACTATGTGTTGTGATGGTTCCTCGACAGGTGGTGCAGGCATCAGTGTAGGTACTTGAGGTGTGTTTGACTAGGCTAGTGGTGCCTGATTTGCTAACATACGCTTAAGTACTAGGCAATCCTTAGATTGATGTCCATACTTACCACATGTATTGCAAGTCCCATTGAATTTAACTCTGAATGTAGGACATTCACTCGTGCTATGTGGTCCTAAGAAAACCGAACACCATTGTTGCTCTCTTCTTGGGTGCATATGGCTATTTTGAGGAGCTCAATTACCCCTAAAGTATTCTTGGAGAGCCTTAGTAAGGTCAGCTATAGACATTTTGGATATCTTGGGCTCCTTGGCAATAGGTTTTACAATCATTGGCTCGTGCCCAAATACTTGCGAACTAACAAACTTTGTCTCCGAAGACACCTTTTTACAATCATTCGCTCGTGCCCAGATACTTGTAAACTAACAGACTTTGTCTCCGAAGACACCTTTTTACCTGGAATCATCAAGTTGTCTTCTCGGGGGGTGCACCTCAAAAAATGTAAGTCTACCACGTGCGATCATTAGGTGGGATTTTTTTAATCCAAAATATTGGGTAAATCTACAGAAATACAATTACAAGAGGGGTATTTTAATTGTACTTTGGAAAAAAACCCGTAAGTCTATAAAGAAAAAGGGGTAGTTTTATCAGCTCAAAATTCACAGATAAGGGGTTTTTTAAATACCCCTTGAACGCACGTCGTAGGAGGGGCTTCCATATAGTGCACCCCCCGAGGTTGTCTTCTAACTGGATTGCATTGGTAGTGACTGCTTCCCATGTCGTAAGACCTCTAATGACTAGGCCATTATGTATGTCCTCATGGCACAATCCTCGGATGAATCTATCAAGAAGTTGGTTGTTATTGAAGCACTCATCGGGAGTACAACGAGAATTATTAGATGCTTTAGTCGACTAATAAAGTCTCTCACTGACTCTCCTTTCTCGCATTTAGCTTTTTAGAGTTGAGATGCTACACCCCAAAGCACACCCTCACGTATGTATTCTTTCAAGAACAATCTCTTGAGAGTGGGATAGTGAGTACGCTCTTCAACCCTTAAAGTTCGATACCAATCTCCGGCTTTTCCACTCAAGGTTAAGCCTAAGGCTTTACACTTATGTAGCTCATTGTGCTCTTCCAAGGAATCACACGTGTTCAAAAACTTCAATGTGCTTCCTAACATCTTCGTTACCCACTGAAGTTCTGAGTGAGCTTGGCAACTTGTATCGCCTTGCTTCTAGGCTCTCTCTCAAGTATGCCACGCATGTTTTCCACAATAGATCGTCCGATCGTTTGAGCAAATGCTGCTAGATCACCTAAGTGAGCAGGCATAGCTGGTGGAGGCACTTCTGGGATGGCCTGGTTGATAGGAGTTGGCATTGGTCTTAGTATGTATGCAGCTGACGCAGGATATGATATGTGACTAGGCATAGCTCCTCTTGGATAAGGGTTTTGATAAGGCATTCATGGAGCATATGCCATTGGCATAATAGGAGGCGTAGGAGCTACATGAGCATGAGTAGCGATATGTACATATGGTCAATATGCACTCGTACGCACTATTGTAGGTACTGTACCACTAGGTAGCGGCGTTGTACTAACTACAGTGGTAACAGGTGCACTTTCCGTCATGCTCATCATCGGAGTAGGCATTGTGGATTCCCTAATGGAAAGTTGAGCCAAAGTTGGAAAGCTAAAGTTACTGCTCGTGGGCTCAACCTGCATTGAGACTCCAGGCGAAACAACATACGAAGGATCTACGGGACTCACCGAGGGAGTCTCCAATTGCCACAGGGTTGGTTGTTTAGCCTTGCCCGTATCCAAAAATCTCATAGAGCCAGTTGAAACTAGGTTCACTCCCCTATTCTGCCTCTCGAATTGGATAATTCTATGGATAACTTCACATATCATTTGTTGTTGTTCATCTAGATTGGTGGCACTAGATGTAGATCGTATGACTTCTAACCAACCTACATGGTATGTGTAACCTGTGTATAGGTCAGTCAGAGTCTCCGTGTGTAGGTCATATTCCCAATTTTCATTGAGAAATATCCGATCTAAACTTGGTGTGCCAAAAGGTTCTCTCGAAGTGGACGCAATGTCACTTCTTGTGGTTTGACTTCTAGGGGCCTCTACTTTAGGAAGAGCGTCAGAAGGTGGTAGCTCAGTAGGGCCTTCATTAAATGAAGTGGGTAGAATATCCACATGGACACTCTTTGGGAGGGCAGGGTCTACATGAGATGTGAATGGTGAATCTACTTCCCCACCTCCTTCGTTTACTTTACTTGTCGCAAGTTCAGAGTAGCGCGTAGCTCTACTAAAAGTCTCTATTAAACGACTAAACATGCTAGATCCGGGTTGTGGGGCCCAAACTGGCACATTTTGGCTTGCTTCCTCAGAGTTCTGGGTAGGATGCCCTTCCATGACTTTAGAGTCAGAGGACGAGTCACTAGCCGCTATTCGTGGATCTTGGGTTGCACTTCCTTGGGTTCCAAACTAAAGGCCAAGATGTTAACGTGGAGGGATGGTGTGAGCCTGCATAAACTGAAACGCTTTCTAGTTGCTCAGACTCTAGCACACCTGACCATAGCATAGATGCATGTGACATGGGTATCCTACGGGCATTGGTAACTACCCTTGAAGCCCACACAAGTGGTTTCTCAGGCGTTTCGCACCCCGTTTTTACTTGTTTTCAACCCGTTTTTACCCCCTTACTTATAGTTGAAACTAGACTAAGGCGTGTGATAGCTCAAGACAAGCATATCGTTCAAGGGGTCCTAGCGTGCTTTATGAGGCTTAAATTAGAAAGTCCAAGGGTGCCTGTGGGGGGAAAGGTGAAGGCTTTGTCCCACATGCCCACTCCACTCCTTGGGGGGGTAGACTATATATAGAGCTTCACTCCCCTTAAGCTTTCACTTGAGAGAAAGCTATAGAGGCTCACTCTCCTATATATATATATATATATATATATATCAAAAGATCGAGGCCGGGGTCGATTGGGGGTTTTTTCTTTTCCATGCAGGTTGGGTTGATTTAATTTTTTTAATTTTTTAATTTTTTTAACTCAAAAAATATTTTTAGAAAAAAAAAACAAATCTCAAGGATAATGTTTTAGCTCATGTGCACCTAGGGCTGGCCGCTTGCCGCCGCCGCGGTGCCCTCTGCGGGCAGCTCTTCTACCCTCTGTCTACACGCATGCACTAACACTAACTAGCTTACTACTCTAATAGCTAACACACAGAACTGAAATGAGTAGAAAATGAAGAAAACAAAACTGAAAAATGACTGAAGAACAGTAGCATACACACAAACACGCCTCTCTTTGCCTTTCTTGTAGGATAAAATAAACTTCAAACAGTCGCCCGAGCTACATCTAGAGCTTGGTGTGCAGGGCGATTCCCCGGCAGCGACGCCAAAAATGTGCGCTCTTGCCGCATGTGTCGGAGCTAGGGACTTGCCAAGCACCGTGTGCGAGCCACGAATGGCTGCAAGCACACAACCAGGAAACCAGCAAGCTCAAAACAGGGAGCAATGGTGTGTCACTCACCGCCGCCGTCGTGAAGGATTCTCGCGCCGCGATGAAGGAGGAGTCACCATCGTCGCTCTACCGCCTCGCCGCCACGCAATGCTCGATCACTACACACACACTCTCTCTCTCTCTCTCTCTCTCTCTCTCTCACACACACACACACACACACACACACGCTGGGAAAGGAGATGTGGAGAAGATGAAGCAAGAGCACTCCTTGTATTCAACACTCCGAGAATGAGAGGTTTTAGAATACATTTGACTTTTATATGTGACCTGGCCATTCACACATGGGCGCGCACACATGGCCGGCTAATCCTAACCCTTATCTTGATGAAATTCGAGGTGTGCCTCTCATCGGCGATCACCCAATCCCCTTACCCTTTACATGTGGTGCCGACAAGCCCGGACCATGACTTAGAATACGAAAAATAATTATATGACGTAAAAGTAATACGTCTCAATGTCTGCCATAGGTTAATAGGAAACTTATGGGAGAATCTTGCAAGGCTCACAATGTGATGGCAAAGCTAGCCATGGAGACATGGGAGCCGAGAAGCGTGATGGAGAAGCTGGCGATGAACGGGAGACGACTTTTGGTGGCTAATCTCTTTGCAGATTGTCAATCATTTAATGACGACTACTTTATCTCATGTAATAACAAATATGGGCTTGATACTAATTAGAATAATTAGTAGAATGATTGTGGATGTGAGTATGAGTGGAGTGAATCATTGTAAATACCATGTGTATGAGTTATAAATACCTTGGTATGGGGATAGAGTGGTTTGAGAGAGAAATATTATTGGATTGTATTGGGAAGATAGAAATGGGTCATGTATTTAGGGTGGGCCAAATGTTTACATGGACTCAATAAGATACTTAAATAATATGGAGACCACATGCTAAGCACATAAAGGGCATGTGGAGGAGTGTAGAGAAGTGTGGGATCAAGAGGAATCCTTCTAGAAGTCCTAAGTGGAATATAGAGGATGTTGACATGTGGAGGAGTGTAGAGAAGTGTGGGATCAAGAGGAATCCTTCTAGAAGTCCTAAGTGGAATATAGAGGATATTGACATGTGGAAAAGAGAGGGTCCCTATGGGCTCCATGTGAGAGGAATCTTTACTTTTTCAATTTTAAAAGATTTCATGAGCATCTTTAGATGGGACACTTGTCACAAAATGTATCCAAAATGACAATTGATGGTGACCCATGTCCTTATGTCACCAGGGGTGAAGGAATTTACTAGCTGGAAATGTAACAGGGTGAGTTTCTCTATAAAAGAGGCCTCTCTCCTCCCTCTCAAGCACCTTATTTTTTCTCCTTATAGCTATGCGATAGCCTTGTATCCATCTCCTCCTATGCTTTTTCATCTCCCTTAAGCATTAGGCTCTCCTACTCTTGTAGTCCTCTACAATTGGAAGTCTTTTTTTTGCTTCATGAATCAAGCTTTTGCTTCCTTTCTCTATCTTTTTCCTCTTGGCTTCAAAGCTTAGTGTGTCCACATGAGTAGCTTGCTTCCAGATCTGTTATAAGAGGATCCTCTACTCCCTTGGGTGACCTCAACCCACCATGCATCTTGGAAGTTACTTCTCTACTGAGGGAAATCGTTGCCTCTTCACAACTGCAGGCGGGTATAGACAGTTTTGGTACTGTTCACTAAAACAGTCTAGCTTTGTGCTCCCTTCTTTGTTTTTGATGAAACTTATATCAAAATCTTCATTTTTCAAGATCTATTTGATTTTTTCAGTTCTTTGTTTTGAACAGCACAAAAAAAGTTATGGCTGTCTGATTAGAGCAGACTGTGTATTTGGGACAGTTTTGACACTTCTCACTAAAACAGTTATAACTTTGTGCTCGCTTCTCTGTTTTTTATGAAACTTATATCAAAATCTTTGTTTTTTCAAGCTCTATCCAGTGATGTTTTCGATGCTTCTTTTTTTTTTTACAACACAGAAAAAGTTATGGCTGTCTATTCAGAGTAGATTGTGTATTTGGGACAGTTTTGACACTTCTCTCACTAAAACAGTCATAACTTTGTGCTCACTTCTCCGATTTTCATGAAAATTATATCAAAATCTTTGTTTTTTTCAAGCTCTATCCCTGATGTTTTTGAGACTTTGTTTTGAGTAGCATAGAAAAATTTATAGATATCTTATCAGCACAGATTTTTCACTTTGGGAAGTTTTATTGGTTTTTTTTTTTGGAAAATGATGCGGCCCAACCATCCGATCCGTCCAAATGAGCCATATCAATATACTCCTTTCACTTCAATTGGCATTGTATTAAGCTGAAAGATTTTCTTCCAGCAAAGACTTGCCCTCACTTTTGGAGCTGATCGCTTGGCTCAAATTAATGCTTCCCCAGAGCCTTTCCTATTTCCTCTTCTGGACTACAATCTCACCTTCGATGTCTATGTATTTGTTTTGATCTAGGGAGATAGAGGGTGAGAGTTTTTTCCTATTGCTTTATTTGGCACCGAGACCGCCTCCCCTTCTTCAACCTTTAAGTTTGAGACGTGACCAAAGTTAAACCCCCAACTTTGTGTCATAGTGTAAAGAAATCCAACCATAATCCCCCATTCAAATGCTCTAAAGCATTTATAAACATGCATTTTTTACGGACTCTTGAAGCCATGTGGAGCCCACTGTGATATGTGCAAAAGATACAAAAGGTAATGGCATAGCCATGTTGAGCTACAAAGATGACCATGAGTGGCACATGGTTTATTTTGTATACGTATGAGGGTGCCCTGCCCAAGACATGAAGATCCTTAAAATGGATGTAATCTCTTAACCCATTTATGAGGGTCCTCTGCGCGAGCCTAGGAGCTCAAATGAATGTATTTGTGATGTGTGTTGAGTTGTGCACGTGTGGGCATAGTACTTTGTGGTTGGTTGCTTCTCCTAAGCACATAGGTATTAAGCACATTGGTTGGTTGCTTCTCCTAAGCACATAGATATTAAAAAAAAAGCACTTGGGTGGCTCTGTCTGAGTGAAATAGTGCTCGAAATGGACTTGAGGTGTCTAGGTTGGCTAGACACATGCACACACACTTGTTGAACACTCTAATTTGCATTGAGGGGGAGTGTTGAGATTGGAAATGCCAAATTGTTGAGGTTGAGAAGTGAGATGGTCAAATTGGTTGGAGAGATGATTAGTTCACACACCTAATTTTACATTGAGGAGGGGTGTTAAAATGTGCAATGTAAAATAAATTTTGGTTGAGTGTGTAAATGCACCCTAGAGGTGCAAGATATTGTGGAAAGATAAGAATGCCACATAAGATATTATGTGAATGGTGAGAGCCACATAAAAGAATGTGGAAAAGGGATTGACACATGGCATGATGATGTGTAAAGGAGATTGGGCTAAAGGCTATCTATATTATAAGCCTTTATTGTATGTTTTGATAACATACGCAATAAAGTATTGTTGAGTGTGCTACTCTCTCTATCTCTCTAGGAATGGATTTCTCAGTGTGGTATAACCCACCTTAGTTATCATGCTTAATCTTTTGTCTACCACTATGATCAATCCCATATTAAGATTCTTAACACAATATAGGTGACACTCTTATAGGTTACTGTGATTCAAATTAGGTAGGAGATTGTGATTCCAAGGAAATCAGTTTCAGGATATTGTTTTTTGCTTGGTTCTAATGCTTTCTCTTGGACCAACAAGAAGCATCCCTACACTGGCACTTTCTTCTATTGAAGCTAAGTACAAGGTAGCCTGTTTTGCTACTTGCAAAGTAGTATGGTTGAGGAGGATTTTAGTAGACATGGGAGTTCAAATTAGTAGGGCTACAACCTTACAATGCAACAACCAAAGTTGCATGGCTATTGTTAAGAACCCTTTGTTCCATACCCGAATAAAGCACATTGAGATTCAGTATCATTATGTGTGAGAGTTGATTGAGGGTGAAGTAGTGGAGTTAGAGTACTGTTCTATAGACCAGAGCTAAGTCGACATCTTCACCAAGGCTCTTGGGAAGGACCAACTCACTTGGCATCTTCATCGACTTGGCATTGGGCCAAGAACATAATCTGTCTTTGGGCAAACATTGAGGAAGCATGTTAGTCTACACTCAATGCCCACCTCTCAGCATAAATCTCACATCAATGTTTTGGTGCACATTTGTAAAGGCCCCCATTATGAGGAGAAGCCATTGGTACACAGAACCTCGACTTAGACGCGATGGGATCATTATTGTGACATTGATGGTTAAAAAATGGTCAAAGGTTCGAGCGTTAGCTGAGGCCCGAGGCCCACTAGTATGGGTTTATTATTAGTGGTGGTTGGTCACATTGAGGGGCGGTGAGACAGTGTCTATGCAGCATAACCGCCCATGTTGTATACACACCTATCACACCACCCTTGAGCATTGTATAGACATAGTTATCACAAGCTCAGGTATCCAATGCTTGTGACTATCCACACAACCTCTACACTTAGTACATCCTCTATCCAGAGTTTATCTAGATCTCCATCTAAGCTGTACTTGAGAGCGCATGATGGTGGACATCACCATCACATTGTAGCTATCTCAAAATTTTAAATTCTCTCCATGATGGTGGACATCACCATCACATTTGTACCTATCTCAAAATTTTAAATTTTCTCCATTCTCTATCTATTGCATTGTCTATTGCACTTTGTTTTGCTATCTATCTTTCTGCTGTGCTATATTTTTATACAAGGGACATCTTGGACACCAAACACGCACATGGAGGCACTCTATAAACTATATAGCTTTTAAGGGATATCTTGGAAATTTTAATGGACATTCATGGCTCACCTAGGTTGATGAGTCAGCTTCTTCTAGTTGGGGTTGGTCTTCAACGTGCAAGGCACTAGGTAGCATATAAAAGAGGATGGCAAATGTCACTATACAATATGTCATCCATGGCTCACCCAAGTTGATTCTAGCTGGGGTTGGCCACACTAAGCCTTAGGTCTCATTCTGACGTTGGTGTGACAAAAAAATAGGGAGGTATGGCTGGCAATTGTATGGTAAGACCATGGAAGGCTTTGCACGAACAAGGCTTCAGACCTCTACAAGTCAGACATCTTCGGATAGTTACGTAAAAGTGGGTATGATACCAATGCATTCAGAGATTTTTGGTGTGCCGTCTTTGAACTGAACTACCACGAGCTGTTTTGCAGTGCCAAGGTGTGAACCGACTAAGACTCAAGAGGCTAGAGAGAGAGAGAGAGAGAGGTATTAACGTTGGTAGAATGCAACATGAGGGCATATACCACTCAAGAGGCTAGATAAGTTCTTGTTGGTTTCATCACCTGGCAGCATAGTGTAGTGTTTCATACATCTCGTTGTTTGTCCCTTGGGCGGGTGCTTGGGCGGGCGCTTCACATACTGAAGTGAGAAATGTTCTAGAGCGATCGCGAAGGCTCCGTTTCTCTTTCACTGTGCATGGCGCGCCTGCCGATGTATTTTAACATCGACAAGCCCCTACAATCTCTTCTTACCCCATATCTTCATTTTCTGTACTGTTTGTTGTTGTGAAGCTATGGAGAGCTTTTTGTTGGGTCTTGAAGATGTGGATGCCCGCCTGGAGATGCCGAGGCGATGCGGGAAGACGGAAATCAGAAGCCCCTACTACTCTGTTATGGGCCCTCGTTGCATCCAGGTAACCCGTGCTCAATGCCATGGTCTTGTTTTGTAAAAGAAGGGTGGGATGGGGAGCAGTACTATCCTATTGCCTTTCCCCTGGTAGCTTAATGAAGAAAATTGACAAAAGCACACGGTCCAATTCACTGACATTCCTCTGGGCTCTAGCCCAACACTAGTGCCTGTGCCTTTCTGAGACGAGGTAGTGTGTTCGAATCTACCCTAGTGGCATCAGAAATTGGGTACCCTTTCAACAAAATTACCGACATCAATCACCATCATGCACATATCACATACAAAGGCCATGATGTTTGACCGGTTCACCACACAACAATAGCTTCGACCAGAGTGCACACTGACAGACCGATGCTAGACTAACACCAAGTGCCCTCTTTGCCGAAACTTCAGTGCTCCATGGTAGCCCACCAGCCAAGTAAAAGTCTAGAACTTGGTTTAGGCTTGATCTTTGGAAATCCTCCTTGTTTAGAAAGCCCTGTTATGAGAAATCCATTATATTGGCTTTGGGTCAGTATTAAAATAACTGTCATATAGAAGCAGTGCACTTTGGAAGGTCAAGGTGTTATTACTCAGGCCAAAGCCTACTTCACATAACAATTATAGGATAGTCTCAGTGATAAATCAGGCATACAACGTGTGGTGTTCTATAGAATGGAACCTCTATCAAAGGATGAAAATAGAGGAGGATTTTTTGAAAATTTGTAAGCTTTTTGCACACTCAAGAAGTCTATCTTTGTCATTTCCTGATTTCTCCTCAAATTTGCCTAGAAGTAGGTGTTTTCGCATAGTGCACCTTAACATTGGTATCATAGCTTGCTTCTCTTAGAGCAGGTCTAGATTGCTAACTTCAGCAACAGTTTGTTTTTCCTTTGGGGAAGAGGCAACATGTAGATGAGTATTGGAACGTATCTTAAGCCTTCAATTAACAAGTTAGGCTCAAATGGTGTCATGAAGCTATGTCATAGCTCCCACATTTACCACGAGGTGGGTAAAGGCATGTTCCGTAGCGGGGTCAAGAGAATTTCTAAGTTGGTATTTGACATGGAAATATTTTACAAAGCTCTGTAAGATGACAGACTTCTATGATTTACAGTTCATATGATTTATGATGTTCTGCCTGTTGTTCAGGAGTGACTGTGTGAGACTTATTTGTGGACATAAACATTGCATGGATTTAAATGCATGTGAATGTTTGCGGATTTTGTGGATGCATAAAAATCCAAAATATGTGTTAAGATGTTGTACAACTGTTTATCTGGCATTGATCCCTTCTGAGAGTTGGATGCCCCAGACAAGTAGTCATGCTTTTCATGTATACAGGATTTCTACCTATAAGGTCAACTTCTTGTGAACTGAAATACTGCTCACGACATTACCACGCACAGCATTTTCAAACAAGCAATTCAACAAAGTTAGTCTACAAATCGCCTAGAGCCACCACGATAAATTTCTTTTAGCCAATTATGTAGCGTATTGGACTCATTTCCAAACATAGATTCACTCATAGTCACATGAAATTTTAACATTGACACGAATCCAACAAATCAAAGCCTTAAGGTTGGACTAAAGCTGTACTAGGGTGATGAATAGAAGACAAATAGTATACTCTTGCTATATGTAGATGACATGGTCCCGATTTTCGATTCTGCAGAGGAGTTATAGAGACATGTAGATTCACTGCGAAGATTTTCTGACAAAAGAGACCTCATGGTGAACCTCGGCAATGGTCAACACCTTCTATTGAGTGGAGGCTGGCCATGTGTGAAAATATACCCAAATCTGGTATTTTATCCAGCCCAAAAGGGATTTATTATGGTTTTCTTTGTCTTGCTACTGGCCGACAGTCCTCCCTGGGCCGACCAGCAGCCCAACACCATATATATACAAAAGCTTCATAATTCAGCCAATACATCACAACATATAATCAAATCGACTCTGCTGCTGACGCTTCCTCTGCAACAGACTGAATCATCATCATTGTTCTTCAGCAGCAGTAGCAACCGTGCTTCTTCATCTCAGGAGCAATGCTACACACCTACCTATCCGCAGCGCTCAGCTTGATCTCTGCAGCTCTAACGCAGCGCCCGTTGACCTGTACCTGCAGTAGTCTGACCTTCAGACCTGCAGATCTGAGCCCTCTTTGCTCACATGACATCGGGACAGCAGCCCACTCTCTGCTTATCACTCAACAGTCATCAGACCTGTACCTGGGACAGCAGCCCTCTCTGCTCATCTGACAGCTACCTTACCTCGTGATGGCAGCACACCATCTGCCTGGGACAGCAGCCCTCTATGCACTTCAGATCTGTGCTTATCTGCAGTCCATCCTCATCTGCACCTTTGGAGAGCCATTGCCTCACATCGATGTGTGCCTTCGACACCCAGACCGAGCTACCTGCTTTGACTTCATCTTCGCATCTATGCCAGTTTCTCTTTGGGTTACCACATCGGAGACTCACACTGAGGCCTCTTGTACTGGATTTCATCTACCTTTATACATACACTCATTCATCCATTTCATGCTATGTTCATTTGCTCTGATCTCTTGCACATTTGGTCCTTTCATCCTTTTGCCCTCACATGGTATCAGAGCTATTGTGAGCAAAGGGATTGAAGACCCCGAGAGCACACATCATGGATCGTCTACCCATGATTCCAAAGGACCAGCCTTTGTCTCCAGATATTGATTCTCCTTACTTTGATGTGGACCACACGGAGTATAGGATTTCTTTCTGATTGGAGAGCCTTGTTCGAGGTCTTTCATTGGGAGACGACCAACCTATCTACACCTACTCACCCTGTACACCTCTGGCATCTCGACCTTCCTCTTTGAGCTTATCAGACTTCGCTTCTAGAAGGGGATACATGCCTATAGCCAGTGTGCCAGTACTGGACCCCAGTATCCAGCCTCAGGTGGAGAGCCTTGCGGCGTAGTCCAGTCGACAGCTTGGACTTCGGTATGGTTCTCTCTCTTAGGGAGGATAGGTATCACCATGGTCGTCTGGAGATCCACTATTATTAACTCAGCGGAAGATCGCGACAGGTTCGTATGTACCTTTGAGTACTTATGTACCTAACACTTCCTGGGTGTCTTCTTCTGTAGCACGAGAGTACGCTCCTAGATTACTGGTGTTCATGTAGGTAACAGTGTTTTCTCTTCTAGTTCACCTACTATTCCTGTTGCTAATGTGTTTTGGAATATTGTATAACCTCAAGTACAAAGCCCTCCCATCCAACCCATGTTTCTTCTTGCAGGTGTTGGTATGTAGCCATTACGGGCCGCACCACCATAGGGACCTGCTTATGGGTTTTACCCGATACAGGGATCTCTCGGCACTATGCCTCTTGATTGTGTCGCCACCCAACATTCCAGGGTATTAGGTAGTTTACCAACCCATCTCAGGCACTACCTCAGTCCCATCTTAAGTGCCCACTCAAGGATTTGTGCCTCAGCTAGGTATTCCGCCTGTGCTAAGTGCCCAGTCTTAAATCCCATCTTACGGAGTGCTCTCGCCAGGTCGTACACTTGTGCCGAGTATTAGTGGATTTTCTGGAGTTCCATCTAACCCTCTACTCTTCGGATATGGGTACTAGCCATCTTGGATTCCCCATCTCCTTCCTTTCACGTCTCTATGTCCAGAAATGCTTTCACAGAAAGGACTCGTTTCAATGTGTCTAATTACACCACTTGGGCTAATCTTATGAAACAAGTTTTCACTTCC
Organism: Cibotium barometz; assembly: GCF_041138505.1. Taxonomy (NCBI): domain Eukaryota; kingdom Viridiplantae; phylum Streptophyta; class Polypodiopsida; order Cyatheales; family Cibotiaceae; genus Cibotium; species Cibotium barometz. The sequence goes on along the minus strand of NC_141082.1, from coordinate 22,331,347 downwards.
CAAGGCTCTTGGAACTTGGTGAAGAGATTTGAACCGAAACCCCGCCCCTCACTAGTACCTCCTGAAGTCATCCGTTATTGGGAAGCTAGGAATGGCACTGACATAGTGGAGCTCATGCAAGATCTTCTACCGGAGTTCCATTCACAACTCTAGCAGTTCCCCTATGTTTTTGACAGATGGGCACACCTTGCAGAGAGATGTAGCACGTGATCGCATGCGTCGCATTGATCTCGAGCATCAAATCCAAATTTTCTCTATCAAAGAGGGGGATGACCTGACTCTCAAGGTTGCTGAGTACTGGTGCCTTAATGCGGTGTACGCCACTATTGGCCCTGCCAAGTCTCAGGAAGACCAGGTCATTACATTTCTGAACAAGTTGCCACTAAGTTTCTTTACTTTTGTCACACAGACCATTAGTTTAGAACCTATGCCTAACCTATATGAGTGTGAGTGTCAACTCCTACACTTCGCTTGGTTGCATGATCAGTTTTACTTCAAGAAGTCATCTTCTTTGTCCTCTACTCAAGAGGGGGACCCTTGTCCAATACCACCTTTACTAAAAAAGGGCAGCAAGGGAAGGGGAATAGTAACCCAGGTAATCAAGGCAAAACCCAAGGCAACACCATTGATTCCAAAAACCTTGCCTCGACACCCACTCCCTACTGGCAGAATATTCCCAAAAAGAATAGATTCTACACTCATTGCCAAATGTCTGAGTGTGGCATTAAAGCCAGGGAAAATAGAGGTAACAATCCCAACACTGACAACTCGAATTGCCAAAACAACCAAGGTGGCAGCATGCCCCCAGTTGGTGGTCGAGAGGGGGGTAATACTCCAACACCTACTCTACAGGGTTCCCCACCAGGGAACTTGGTACGAATTGGCCTAGATCTTCTCAGTAGCGAACCATTGGTCAGGTTGCTCAAGGTCCATTCCCGAGTCAGTTTCCTTTGCCATCTCGGAAGAGATGTCTGATTGGTCATCATTTACACCACATCTCAGGCTCTTGGCCAAGGTCACTCTTTCGAAAGGAAGAAGAAACAATGGACTAGATGAGGGAGTCAGCGTGTGGAAGCTTCTGCTCTCGTTCAGATCTGTCAGTTACCCGATGATCCACTTGTGCCCATCATCGAAGCTCACCCAACTCTTTTCTGTGGCCATCTGGTCACTTGGATAGTTGACAATGAATCTACACACCATATGGCATGCAATGCTGACATTTTCATCTCTTAGAAGTTAGCGTCTTACTAATGGTGAAGTTTGATGTGGCAACAAATACCCTGATGCCCATCAAATTTGTTTGCACCGTTTTATTTGACTCCAACACATGCCCCAACCAGGCAACATTGGACGATGTCTATCTTGTTCCTAACTTGGGCCTTAATTTACTTTCCGTATCCGAGCTGACCCAACTCGATCATGAAGTTTACTTCAACAAGCGAGTTGTCGAGGTGATTGGTGAGACTACCAGTCTACTGTCTAGTTGTTCCTAGAGGTCAAGCACAGAAGGATGGCATATATTGGATGTCTACTTTTTTATTGGAGCCCTCTTCCGAGGGTTCTGAGTTTCATCGAGCATGTGACCAGAGCTCCTTCGGACATTGAACGACTATGTCACTATCGCTATGCTCACCTGCCCTATGACACACCCTATGAGTTGTCTAGAGACTAGTTGGTCGAAGGCATACCCTGCCTCAAATTAGATGTCTGCCAGCCATGTAAAATGGGTAAGCAACATCGTAGATTGTTCCCACATTATGCTACTCATCGTGCTCAGGGTATCCTCAAGTTGATTCACTTCGACTTGAGTGGACGATTCCCAACCCCTTCTTGAATGGGTCTCTCTACTACATGTGTTGATTGTGGATGATTATTTGAGTTACATGTGGGTGGATTCCTTGAAGCATAAATCAGATGCCTTCCAATACTTTTTCACGTGGGTTTGGTTAGTACTAATGTAACATGCGGAAGCTCTGGGTAGTCTTCTTTCAGCCCTAAACACTCTTGGAAACCTTTTGATGCAAAAACGCACCATCTGATGCAAAAACGCAGGTAGAGAGAGAGAGAGAGAGAGAGAGAGAGAGAGAGAGAGAGAGAGAGAGAGAGAGAGAGAGAGAGAGAGAAGTGCTGGAAATTCAGTATATACTATGGTACAAAAAGGTACATATCTTTGCAGCCCTTGGCTGCCTCCTTGAAAAGGTGATAACACACCAAAACTGCCCTAGACTAGGACTCCTAATGACTCATACCCCTAGTGGGTTGAATGACTCAAACAAAGAGCAAGTGTGCCTTTATATAGGCCTTGGAGCATGTGGGAAACTGGCCGACTGCTGGTCGGCCAGTTACTAATTCATAAAATCAATTAAATGCAGCCGACTGGGTCTTCTGGATGCGCCTGCTGCCAGCACCTTCTGTCCTGCAGCCGACAGCCCTTTGGTACTGCTGATGTCATCCTCCATGCAGCCGACAGCCCTTCTGATCCATGCTTTGCTCCAAGTCCTGCTCCATGTCTATCTTGTACTGGTTCATAGTCTTTATCTGCTTGCCCCTTCTGGATTTAGTCTTGAGAAAGTCCATGGCATTGCTGATGCACATGACATCCCCCTCTGCTAAACTTGATGACGGGAATCCAACCTGCTCTTGTATGACTGTCATCATCCCATTCCTGTCTCGAAGTCCCTCTGTCATCTTCCATCCCTGGCAAACCTTTTTCTCTGAAAATCCGGTCTGTTCTCCAAACTACTCTGTCTCTGATGAAGATCTATGCATCTGGTCTTCCTCTAGTCCACAATCCATTCCTGCCCTGGCTCTGAACACCGTCGTGGTCTTCGTTCCTGGAACTGAGTCTGGCACTCTCACATCACCCTTGGAGGATCAACCTCCCTTGGTACCGTTGCCTGAGAACCTATCTGGCTCACGGAACTGCCATCCCCATCTGGCACTGTGGAACACCACCAACAAACCTCCTGGGAGTTCTTCCCGATGTGTGTTCCCGCCTTGGGCTTTGAATCCGTGTACTTTCCTGTACCTTGGACCTGTACACCATCATCTGGGATTGATTCAGTGTTTAGCTTTGCTGAGCCTGATGCTCTGATACCAATGTAACATGCGGAAGCTCTGGGTAGTCTTCTTTCAGCCCTAAACACTCTTGGAAACCTTTTGATGCAAAAACGCACCATCTGATGCAAAAACGCAGGTAGAGAGAGAGAGAGAGAGAGAGAGAGAGAGAGAGAGAGGTGCTGGAAATTCAGTATATACTATGGTACAAAAAGGTACATATCTTTGCAGCCCTTGGCTGCCTCCTTGAAAAGGTGATAACACACCAAAACTGCCCTAGACTAGGACTCCTAATGACTCATACCCCTAGTGGGTTGAATGACTCAAACAAAGAGCAAGTGTGCCTTTATATAGGCCTTGGAGCATGTGGGAAACTGGCCGACTGCTGGTCGGCCAGTTACTAATTCATAAAATCAATTAAATGCAGCCGACTGGGTCTTCTGGATGCGCCTGCTGCCAGCACCTTCTGTCCTGCAGCCGACAGCCCTTTGGTACTGCTGATGTCATCCTCCATGCAGCCGACAGCCCTTCTGATCCATGCTTTGCTCCAAGTCCTGCTCCATGTCTATCTTGTACTGGTTCATAGTCTTTATCTGCTTGCCCCTTCTGGATTTAGTCTTGAGAAAGTCCATGGCATTGCTGATGCACATGACATCCCCCTCTGCTAAACTTGATGACGGGAATCCAACCTGCTCTTGTATGACTGTCATCATCCCATTCCTGTCTCGAAGTCCCTCTGTCATCTTCCATCCCTGGCAAACCTTTTTCTCTGAAAATCCGGTCTGTTCTCCAAACCACTCTGTCTCTGATGAAGATCTATGCATCTGGTCTTCCTCTAGTCCACAATCCATTCCTGCCCTGGCTCTGAACACCGTCGTGGTCTTCGTTCCTGGAACTGAGTCTGGCACTCTCACATCACCCTTGGAGGATCAACCTCCCTTGGGACCGTTGCCTGAGAACCTATCTGGCTCACGGAACTGCCATCCCCATCTGGCACTGTGGAACACCACCAACAAACCTCCTGGGAGTTCTTCCCGATGTGTGTTCCCGCCTTGGGCTTTGAATCCGTGTACTTTCCTGTACCTTGGACCTGTACACCATCATCTGGGATTGATTCAGTGTTTAGCTTTGCTGAGCCTGATGCTCTGATACCAATGTAACATGCGGAAGCTCTGGGTAGTCTTCTTTCAGCCCTAAACACTCTTGGAAACCTTTTGATGCAAAAACGCACCATCTGATGCAAAAACGCAGGTAGAGAGAGAGTACAGAGAGAGAGAGAGAGAGAGAGAGAGAGAGAGAGAGAGAGAGAGAGAGAGAGAGAAGTGCTGGAAATTCAGTATATACTATGGTACAAAAAGGTACATATCTTTGCAGCCCTTGGCTGCCTCCTTGAAAAGGTGATAACACACCAAAACTGCCCTAGACTAGGACTCCTAATGACTCATACCCCTAGTGGGTTGAATGACTCAAACAAAGAGCAAGTGTGCCTTTATATAGGCCTTGGAGCATGTGGGAAACTGGCCGACTGCTGGTCGGCCAGTTACTAATTCATAAAATCAATTAAATGCAGCCGACTGGGTCTTCTGGATGCGCCTGCTGCCAGCACCTTCTGTCCTGCAGCCGACAGCCCTTTGGTACTGCTGATGTCATCCTCCATGCAGCCGACAGCCCTTCTGATCCATGCTTTGCTCCAAGTCCTGCTCCATGTCTATCTTCTACTGGTTCATAGTCTTTATCTGCTTGCCCCTTCTGGATTTAGTCTTGAGAAAGTCCATGGCATTGCTGATGCACATGACATCCCCCTCTGCTAAACTTGATGATGGGAATCCAACCTGCTCTTGTATGACTGTCATCATCCCATTCCTGTCTCGAAGTCCCTCTGTCATCTTCCATCCCTGGCAAACCTTTTTCTATGAAAATCCGGTCTGTTCTCCAAACCACTCTGTCTCTGATGAAGATCTATGCATCTGGTCTTCCTCTAGTCCACAATCCATTCCTGCCCTGGCTCTGAACACCGTCGTGGTCTTCGTTCCTGGAACTGAGTCTGGCACTCTCACATCACCCTTGGAGGATCAACCTCCCTTGGGACCGTTGCCTGAGAACCTATCTGGCTCACGGAACTGCCATCCCCATCTGGCACTGTGGAACACCACCAACAAACCTCCTGGGAGTTCTTCCAGATGTGTGTTCCCGCCTTGGGCTTTGAATCCGTGTACTTTCCTGTACCTTGGACCTGTACACCATCATCTGGGATTGATTCAGTGTTTAGCTTTGCTGAGCCTGATGCTCTGATACCAATGTAACATGCGGAAGCTCTGGGTAGTCTTCTTTCAGCCCTAAACACTCTTGGAAACCTTTTGATGCAAAAACGCACCATCTGATGCAAAAACGCAGGTAGAGAGAGAGTAGAGAGAGAGAGAGAGAGAGAGAGAGAGAGAGAGAGAGAGAGAGAGAGAGAGAGAGAGAAGTGCTGGAAATTCAGTATATACTATGGTACAAAAAGGTACATATCTTTGCAGCCCTTGGCTGCCTCCTTGAAAAGGTGATAACACACCAAAACTGCCCTAGACTAGGACTCCTAATGACTCATACCCCTAGTGGGTTGAATGACTCAAACAAAGAGCAAGTGTGCCTTTATATAGGCCTTGGAGCATGTGGGAAACTGGCCGACTGCTGGTCGGCCAGTTACTAATTCATAAAATCAATTAAATGCAGCCGACTGGGTCTTCTGGATGCGCCTGCTGCCAGCACCTTCTGTCCTGCAGCCGACAGCCCTTTGGTACTGCTGATGTCATCCTCCATGCAGCCGACAGCCCTTCTGATCCATGCTTTGCTCCAAGTCCTGCTCCATGTCTATCTTGTACTGGTTCATAGTCTTTATCTGCTTGCCCCTTCTGGATTTAGTCTTGAGAAAGTCCATGGCATTGCTGATGCACATGACAACTAATCAAATGGGCATCTCGATTGGGATTGCTCGCAGTGACAATGGGACAACGGTCCTCTGCTCACATGACATCGGGACAGTAGCCCACTCTGCTTATCACTCCACAGTCATCAGTCTTGTACCTGATAGCAACCCTTTTTGCTCATTTGACAGCTACCTTACCTCTTGATCGTAGCACACCATTTGGTCGGGACAGTAGGCCTCTATGCTCTTCAGATCTGCGTGTATCTGCAGTCCATTTGTGATCTGTAGATTTGCATTTATTTGTATCAACGCAACTTCGAAGAGCCATTGCCTCACATCAATGCGTGCCTTCGACACCCAGACCGAGCTACCTGCTTCGACTCCGTCTTCACATCTATGCTGGTTTCTCTTTGGGTTGCCATACCGAACCCTCACACTGGGGCCTCTTGTACTGGATTTCGTTCACCATTATACATACGGGAACTATTTGTCCCTCCGAGCTCTTTTCACATGATAGAAGTCATACCCGGACACATGGACAAGTTGATGGACACATGGGAACAAGGTTCCTAATGGTGGCAGTGGAAAAAGCAAAAAGTCAAATTGTGTTGACCAAGAGTTGAAGGCACCATTGGAAAGAGGGCACTGAACTGGATCAAAAAGCTAAAAGCCACTTTTCCAAAAAGTAGCTCGAGGGCCAAAAAGCAAGGCCGTGAAGCTACAAAAGCATAGATTAAGAACTTTGGCTATATTTGATCTCTATTAAAATATTAAAAATGGAAAAGACAAAAGCAAAGTAAAAGCAAGGCACGGCAAAAAGTAGGGATCCCCTTCTAGTATATAAGAAGTTTGCACCGTCTTGAAGAACAAGAACTTGTGGAGAGCCATCTTGGGAAAAGAGCAAGAGCATTATTATCATCACCATCGTCATCTTTCTCTGCTTTGCTCTGTGCTCTTTGCTCTGCCATCTTTGTCGTGCGTCGCACCTGCAACGCTCAGTCTAGCCGTGCGTCGCCGCCTCTGTGAAGTCACCGCTGCCTTGCTCTAGCAGCTCTATCGTTGATCCGCCATGTGTCACCCCTACAGCGCCTTGTCTGGTGTGCGTCGCTCCTGCTTGTGCTGCCTTCTCTTGTTGTCCAGCTTGCGCTGCCAACAAGCAGTTCCACCTGCCAGCGATAAGCAACACCAGCTCCAGGCTTGGCTAGTAGCGCTAGCTGTCGCTAGTCATTGGTTGTTTTACAGGTGTTCGCCGCCCAGCCTAGCTGTTCGCCGTCCTGAGCAGCTTAACGAGCCTATTTCTTTGAAATCTCTAGCTTGAGGGGTTTGACAGTCAAAGTGCCACGTACATCCGACACTTCGGAGATTGCTTTTTTCGAGATCCCTTCCAATTTGAGGTGCAGAGTTTCAATTTGCTTGGATCGTCCCCGTATCACAGGATTTTGTGCTAGAGCAATAGCACTCTGAGAATCCGAGTAAATAGTAATCGGGGAAGTGTCGGCACAGCTCAAATGCTCCAGAATCTGATGAATCGAAAGTGTCTTAGTAGAGGAGAGAAGGTAGGATTTATACTCGGCCTCGGTGGAAAAAGCAAAAATAGTCCTCTGCTTTTGAGACTTCCAAGAGACCAATCCAGAACCAAGCATGAAGCAATATCCAGATGTAGACCTCCGAGTATCAATACAGCCTGCCCAATCAGAATCTGTGAAGTCAACCAAATTAGTACCACAAGAGTAGGTGATGCCATAATCTGAAGTACCTCAAAGATAATGAAGAACTCTCAAACTACCTGCCAATGAGACCTTCAAGCAGCTGATGAGAATTGGCTGAGGACATAGGAGATGTCTGGACGGGTGTTGGCAAGGTAAAGCAATGAGCCAACAATCTGTCGGTACTCTGTGGAATCCACCAAGGGTGTATCATCCTCCTTGGATAATTTGGCATTGGGATCCATGGGACAAGAGAGAGGAGTACAATTTGACAACCCATAAAGTGTGAGCAGCAATAATGTAGAAGGCCAAGATCAGTCATCTTAAATGTCTCTGAAAGCTTGGACTGAACCTGTGTGACCAATCCAGTATCTAAGCCATAAAGAATGAGGTCATCAACATGCAAAACAATGACACATATTGTTAGAAGTCATCTCTTGTCTATTTTTATACACCAGGGCCTTTGTTGAGGGTGTGCCCGCCCTTATGAGGTGTTTTCCCATTTTTCCCCACTGTTCGTATTTTTCCCCATTTTTTCCCTATTTTTCTGTGGCATGGGAGGCAGTCTAGTAGTGGCAGGAGGACCTTGAACCTGGCCGACTGCATCTGTGGAGATTCTGGAAGTGGCATGAGTCGTGGAACTTCTCTGATGTTGGCCGGCCCACTCTGCTGCTGGCCGACTGTGATTTTTCAGTTGTGGAGGTTTCTTGTGTCCTGTCGGCTGCCCTATAGCAGGCCGATTGCTGATGGGGGGCCATTTAAAAAGGCCCCCAGCCCCTTGTCATTTTTTGTATCATTTCTCGGGATCTTCTTGTGTATACAGAGGAGAGTTACACGCCTCTATCTCTCTCTCTCTCTCTCTTGTGCTGTGATTTTCTGCACTGCGTTTTGCTCGTGTTCCCAGATCTGATCATCATCTCCGTTGCGTATTTTGACATGGTATTAGAGCCTAGGCTCTAGATAGTTCTTGGGATTTGTGTGAGCAAGAGGGAGACTTGTGTTGCTGATTGGTGGACTGTTTGGGATTGTTCGGGAAGAGGAGAAGCAAGAGGACGGCGGGCTGATTCGCTTGACAGCCACTTGCAAGTGTTAGTTCTTCTTTGTTCCCACCCACCCACCCTTTTCAGAGTACATCCCCGCAATGGCAGATCTGTTTGAGATGGCCGAGAGGCATGTGAAGATCCCGACACTCCCCACGTTCCCGGTGGACCGTCAGTTGGACGGGAGCAACTACAGCATATGGAAGGTTATGATGGAATCTATTCTGGAGTCTTATGACCTCACTGATTTTGTCGTTGTTGGGGTTCCACGGCCGGAAGTAGAGGAAGGGGAGTTACCATCGATCCGAAAGGACCGGGAGGCTCAGACACAGATGTGGGATCGTGTCAATGCCAGGGTCGGTTCGTTTATCTTTCTCAATTGCACACCGCCACAGGTAATCAATCATGTAAAGCATATGACGCTGGCCAGAGGTATATGGCAGCATTTGGCCTCTCTTTACAACAGGGTATCGCCCATGAAGAGGATTTCCTTGGAAGTACAGATGCGGGTTATGAGCCCTCAAAGTCGTCGACGATGCGGGAGCATATTAACAAGCTGCAGGCTCTTCAGCAGGAAGTTCTTCAGGCTAGGAAGGAGATATCGTCAGAGGACATGGCCATAACATTGCTGTCACACATGCCCTCTCAGTACTCAGCATTTTACTCGTCTTTGATTACCAGTGGCAGGCTCAGCACCATCACATGGGAGGAGCTTGTGCCCATGGTCCTGGACCAGGAGGAACGATTCACGAACCCTCCTCAGGGTGGAGGTTCGGAGGCCTTAACTGTTCGAAAGGCCGTAGCACGGGCAAAGGGAAGGCTTTGTTGGAGAAGTCTTTTGAGAAGAAGTCCGTTACTGACCGCGAGAAACTAAAGGCAGAGAGGACCTGTAATGATTGTGGCGAGAAAGGCCACTATTGGAGGCAGTGTCCCAAGCGGAAGACCGAGAAGGGTGAAGATTCCTCAGCAGCAATCATGAATACTCCGGCTTTTGTGCACCTGGAGGTGGTGGACACCGATGTTTCATTTTCTTTAGGCAAGGAGGAGATTGGAGGATTCTCTGCAACAACGGATACTCGGGAGTGGATTCTAGACAGTGGTGCTTCTGGGCACATGACTCCTTCCCTTTCGGTTTACAGGATCTCTGCAGGCTTTCTGGTCACATACTTACTGGGGATACATCCACTATTCCAATTCACAGTGAGGGCAGGATGGAGATAGTTCCCGATGGCAGAGGGGAGAAGCATTCCTCCCAGGTGTTGTATGTTCCGTCACTTGGTTTTCATCTGTTGTCAGTGCATCAGGTTTGCAAGACTGGCATACGGGTGGAGTTTGATGAGCATTTTGTTGCTCTCCGGGACAAAGCAACAGGCCAAGTGGTTTGGGAAGGCGGAGTGGAGAATGGAGTTTACAAGCTTTCAGCACTCTCTCCCCCAGGTCCTCAGGTTTGTGATGAGTGGCAGTCTGGTAATGGCCACTTAAGTGTGGATACGCTGCAGGTGCAGGCTTTCCGGGACCAGATGATGGATAGCTTGCCAGTAGATGGCAGCAGTTGGCAGGAACTCTCCAATACTGATGTTGGTAGTTCTTGTGTTCGTCAGTTAGAGGAAACTGAACAGGTAACTTATGCTCTGATGTCTCGTAGTATTCGGGACGTGGTTTCTCCATGCTTTGTGGTTCCGGATTTAGAGGGGGTGGTTGACAGGTTTCAGAAGGCCTTGCGTGGTCTTCAACAGGTTTCCAGGACTTGTTTTTGCACCGTAACAGGTGTTGATCCTTGTGAACAGTGTGATGCCTCTCTGACTCAGAAGCAGAATGGTTCATTGATCTTGATGATGGACACCAGATTGGACGGGACCTTCCTGATGAGGCAGTTGAGCTCATGGTTGCGGATGACTCTTTGGGAGACAGTATTGTGTTTCCCGTGGTTTCTGTGGCATGCAAAGGATCGTGGACTCTTTTACATAGGAGGGGGATTGATTGATGGAGTCCGACTCCACAGTTGGAGTGACTCAGTTTGGGGAGGAGATCCGGACACGAGGAGATCTACTTCAGGCCCAGGAGCAGTTTTACGTAGCAGTAAGAGGCAGTCATCTTTTGCCTTGTCGAGGACAGAGGCAGAGTACCGGGCTGCTTGTGATACTGCTTGTGAGGTGGTGAGGATGCAGAGGTTGCATTGCAGGTTTGGGCTTCCACTGGAGGAACCCATGGTCATCTAGAGGCACTTTGTTCGTGAACAGATCGTTGCTGATGACATCTTGCTAGAGTTCTGTTCGACGGAGGACAGTACGATGGACCTCTTCACAAAGTCGCTATCTCAGGATTTGCTCAGGCGGCACCCTAGCTCCCTGTGGTTGGTTTTACAGCCAGGAGCTGAGAGGGGGTGTTAGAAGTCATCTCCTGTCTATTTTTATACACCAAGGCCTTTGTTGAGGGTGTGCGTGCCCTTATGAGGTGTTTTCTCATTTTTCCCCACTCTCCATATTTTTTTCCCATTTTTTCCCTATTTTTCTGTGGCATGGGAGGCAGTCTAGTAGTGGCAGGAGGACCTTGAACCTGGCCGACTGCATCTGTGGAGATTCTGGAAGTGGCCGACTGCAGTGCATGAGTCGTGGGACTTCTTTGATGCTGGCCGACCCACTCTGTTGCTGGCCAAACTGTGATTTTTCAGTCGTGGAGGTTTCTTGTGTCCTGTCGGCTGCCCTACAGCAGGCTGACTGCTGATGGGGGGCCATATAAAAAGGCCCCCAGCCCCTTGTCATTTTTTGTATCATTTCTCGGGATCTTCTTGTGTATATAGAGGAGAGATACACGCCTCTATCTCTCTCTCTCTCTTGTGCTGTGATTTTCTGCACTATGTTTTGCTCGTGTTCCCAGATTTGGTCATCATCTCCGCTGCGTATTCTGACACATATATCTCCATTAGAAAGAAGCAAGAGATTGCTGTCGGCATATGCCCTCTCAAAGCCAAGAGATAACAAGAAGGCATCAATCTTCTGATACCAGGCACGGGGTGCCTGTTTGAGACCATAAAGAGCCTTCTGCAGAAGATAAACATGGGTGTCCTGTCCCTGAATCACAAAACTAGGAGGCTGCTCAACATAAACTTCCTCCTCTAAATCTCCATTCAGAAAAGCGGATTTGACATCCATCTGGAACACGGGCCAAGTGTGCAACCAGAGCCAAAACAATCCTAATGGTGGTATACTTGGTTGTAGGAGCAAATGTCTCATCAAAGTCTTCACTTGCTTTCTGAGCATATCCTCGTGCAACAAGGCGGGCTTTGTACTTGTCCAAAGTACCATTTGCATGAAACTTGACTTTGAAAATCCATTTCACACCAATAACACGACGATGTAAAGGCCGTGGTACCAAAGACCAAGTGTTATTCCTCTCAATAGAGGCCATCTCTACTTCCATGGCTTGCCGCCACTGCGGCTGTGAAAGAGCCTCCTTTGGACTCTCAGGCTCATCAATCTCCTAGAGAGACTCATGAGAGCATAATTCACTCTCTGATGAGGTGTGGAAGCCCGAGATGAATGGCGAAGTCCAGGGGTGGGGATAGAGATCTAGTTATGGAGCTATGCATCAGTGAGACCAGAATCTCTAAAGAGTTGCTGAACCCACTGAGGTAGGCCAACCTTCCTCTCAAAGCGTGAAGAAGAAGATCAGCTACAGTAGAGGACTCATCTGATGCTGGTGGAAGTGGTGATGAGGTAAGCACTGGTGAGGGTAATCCCGGAGTCAAAGCAGGACTCCTAGAGGGAGTGGGAGCTACAGAAGCTGATGCAATGGGAACGGGTGACTGTAAGGAGCAGTTGGCACGGGGGTTGCAGTAGGGGGAGGAGGAGGAGTGTAACGGGAGGCGGACGCGTGTATTGGAATCGTATAAATGTGAACAAGATTCTGAGCACTTAACACTTGAGCATTACAACCACAAAGCTGAAAATGACAGTACACCACATAAAGGGGCCGATGATAGGCTGACCCCCCCCCTTTAGGTTATATTACCAAAAGAGTCTGCAAGTACAAGTTTACGGGTGCCTGGGGATTCACCACCAGCCTGCACCTGATTCTTCCAAATACATCATGAATGAATACATTTCAAACAAGAGAATCTGTAGGTACATCCGCCCTACACACAGGTACATCCGCCCTGCACAAGCCTCTTCACAGGTACATCCGCCCTGCACAAGAGTATCACAATCCTCACAATCCTCACAGGTACTCCGCCCTGCACAAGATGTAAATGGATCTTTAGGCCCTGTTTCCACGCGAGAAACTGATCCAGAAACCTGTGTTCTCCGCGAGCAAGTGTCCCCAATGCTTGCCCTAAGCACCTGTTACACCAGGAGTCCTTGAGACACATCCATGCTCTCATATTCCATTGCTGTCCGGCCTGTTTTGTGCAATAACCAGTCCAAAACAGCAACTTTCCATCGCGAGAAATCCACCTGTAAAGGGTCCTACAGCCCTGTGGAGGTCCCTAGAGCTGTCCTGTACTGTCCAAGTTGACTTTGGACACCTGTAACCAGCCCAAAACTTGCAATAACCAGAAATTGCAGGTCTGAAATTTACCAACCAGCCCTTTAGAAGAGAGTGGGGATCGATATCCAAGCTTGTGTGAGTCCGGGAAGCAAGCAACCAGCCCTGTAGCAACTCCCAAAGCTTCAACCAGCTCTCCAATGTGTTGAGTTATGAATAAAACAGCCCAAATGGCCTCTTGAAGGAGGCGCCTTTCTCCAGTGCCACCTATGGGGCTTGGTGGGTTCACATACAGGCTGACAAGTGTCCCCATAAGGTGTCCAGGTAGGTGTCCAGCCCATAGTGCTCCATTTGTCCTGTTTGTATAAGTTTAGGTCCAACCAAATGGGAAATGGCCATAAGCTGTCCGGACTTCATTAATTTTGGTCCAACCAAATGCGAACGCATTATAAGTTGTCCGGCCACTTATTAATGAGTGTGGACCTGCAAACCAATAAACTTTAGTAGTAAATGAAATAAGCTGTAAATTGAGTGTGGACGCACTTACCACCTGCAAAACCCATAAGCCCACAGTTTTAGGCCCAAGCAGGAGTGCACACACGTGTCCACAAGGTGCCCGGGCGTCCCCGGTCCCTCGGACTTCACAAGCCAAAATAACAAGCATTGTCCAGGCAGCAAGACAATGTCACACAAAGTAAAATAAAGTTATGGCATGCATCATTTATGCATTGTGCACATGTAAACTTGGAGAACCACCTATCATCATTCTTGTACTTGAAAATATTCCGCCTGCCATCATAACACACCATGTGTGCATGGCCGGAATCCACACGGGCACCGCCCGAAAGTCCACAAATGTCCTGCCATGTCCTTGGACTCATATGCATCCACTCATATGATCCATACACATGCCCAGGTATAATACATACATGCATCCGCATGTTTCTAGGCCTGACACGCATCCGCATGTCCCTAGAATATAGGGATTTGTGACATCCCCCCGGCTTCTAATCAGTTGACCGCAACTGAAAAGCCTCCAGATAGGCCTTCAAAAGATCTGGGTAATCCTCGAAGTAGGCCTCATCCATCCATTTCGCATCCAAAGCTGAATAATTCTTGAACTTCACAAGGTACCTACGAACAAGTTTGCCTCCCGCAAGCTTTCGTTCCTTGTGAAAAACAATCTGTTCAGGTTGAAGAATCTCTTCCAGCTCATCCACCTCGGGTGGGTCTTCCAAAACCGGCTCAAACGGTGTCGGTCCCACATAAGGCCTCAATAGGCTCACATGAAAAGCATTATGCATGTTCCAATGATCTGGGAGTACAAGCCGAAATGCAACATCATTGATCTTCTCCAAGATCTGAAAAGGTCCATAATACCTGTTGGAAAGCTTAGGGTACTTTCCCTCTTTCCCTGGCCTCTTCCGAAGGCGTGCCTTTTCAAATTTCAGCAAGACCCAATCACCTTGTTTAAATTGTACATCCCTTCTATGCTTATCAGCTGCCTTTTTAATCTTGGTTTGAGACCTCTCTATGGCTGTCCGTACCTGTGCAAATGCAGTATCCAAGTCTCTGACGTACTCATCTGCTGCAAAAATCTCATCCTTTGTACGAAGGATGGGTGGTAGTACCACCTTGCCATAGATAATCTCAAAGGGCGCCTTGCCCGTAGAAGTATGTACCGTATTGTTGTAGGCAAACTCCACAAGTGGTAAATACTTCTCCCAATCCGATTTACGGTCGGATACATAAGATTTCAGCAAGTCGAGGACAACTGAATTTGCTATTTCACTTTGCCCATCTGTCTGTGGATGATAAGCTGATGAGAAGTTCAGCTTTGTACCCATATTGTCAAACAATGCGCGCCAAAATAGGCTTGTGGTTCTAGGATCTCTATCCCCCACAATAGATTTAGGCATGCCATGGTGTTTGAATATCTGTGCCAAAAACATCCTAGCCATATGATCTGGCTTTATTGTCTTGCGCACGGGAATGAAATGTGCCTGCTTGCTAAACCTGTCAATAATGGTCCAAATAGCATCATTTCCCTGTGGCGTCCTTGGCAAATCCATAATGAAATCCATAGCAATGCTTTCCCATGGTTCATTTGGTACAGGTAAAGGCTGAAGCAATCCAGGTGCTTTATGTCTGTCAAATTTGACCTTTTGACACACCATACATTGACGTACATATGCTTCAATATCCTGGCGAATATGTGGCCAAAAGAAATACCTCTCCAAAGCTTGTGCTGTGGCCAAAATGCCTCTATGACCTGCATATGGAGGAGCATGGCACTCATCCATAACCTTATGGCGAAGGTTCTTTACCACACACATACGATTTTGCATCATGAGATATCCATCTCTTATGACATAAGATGGGACAGCAATACCCTCTTGCAAATCAGCCCATACATGTGCAAAATCCTCATCCAAATGATAAGTATTACGCATATCCGATAAGTCCTCATGGTATGCAACTGTAATAGCATGAACCTGTGGTCGTCTAGATAAGGCATCTGCCACCACATTCTTTTTCCCTGGAGTGTGTAAAATCTGAAAATGAAACATTGAGAGGAAATTTGCCCATCTCATATGCTTCTCTGAGAGCTTACTTTGAGTCAAAAAGTATCTCAAACTTTGATGATCAGTTTTGACCATAAAATCAGCCCCTAAAAGATAGTGTTTCCAAATAGTAAGGGCATGAATTACAGCCAACAACTCCTTCTCATAAACCTGTAAGTGAAGCTCTGCATGTTGCAAGCGTCTGCTCTCATAGGCAATGGCATGTCCTTCTTGGTTCAAAACAGCCCCTATGCAGTCCCCACTTGCATCACATTCCACAACAAAAGGTTTGTGCAAATCCGGAATAATGAGTACCGGTCCCGAGATGATTGCACTCTTCAACTTTTGAAAGGCATCTCTCTCTTCTTGTGTCCATTTAAAGATTGCTTTCTTCTTCGTTAAGTCATGTAACGGAGCGGCAATAAAAGCAAAATGCTTGACGAACCTCCTGTAGTAAGCACATAAACCAAGAAAGCTCCTCACTTCATGGACTGATTTCAGCTCTGGCCATTCTTGCATGGTTTGTATCTTTGCGGGATCCATGCGCACACCATCCTTTGATACAATGTGACCAAGATAGTGAATTTCTGGGAGGAAGAATTCACTCTTTTTTGCATTTATGTAGAGCTGATTTTCCTTAAGCTCTTTAAACACAATAGCCAGGTGCTCACGATGTTGGGCTTCATTCTTTGAGAATACAATAATGTCATCAAAGAATATACCTGTGAACTTTCTATGCTTTCTGAATACCCTGTCCATCATCCTGTTGAAGGTAGCGGGTGCATTTGTAAGGCCAAAAGGCACCACCAAAAACTCATAAAGACCAAAGGCTGTCTTGAATGCAGTCTTGTGTACATCTTGAGGTGCCACTCTCACTTGATGATACCCACTCTTGAGGTCTATTCGGCTGAAACATGCCGAACCTTCAAGCTTGTCCAAGATGTCATCAATGCGCGGAATCGGAAACCGATTCTTGATGGTTATCTTGTTGAGGGCACGGTAATCAACACACATCCTGTAAGTACCATCTTTCTTTTGAACAAGAAGTACCGGCGAGCAATATGGCGAGGAACTAGGCCGAATCAAACCCTTTTCCAAAAGTTCATTCACCTGTGCCATAATCTCTTCTTGTTGACTAGCACTCACCCTGTATGGTGGCCTATTAGGTGGAGAGCTACCGGGAATTAGATCTATGCAATGATCTTCCGGCCTCTCTGGTGGCAACCTTGCTGGCAAAGCATTTGCAAAACAATCTTTGAACTCATTCAAAAAGTTAAGCTTGTCTTGATCTAATGTACTAACATCAACACTAGAATGTTCAATGGTATCACGTACAAAAACCAAGTAAGAACAAGCTGATTTCTTTATTGCCTTATTAATTTGTACATGGCTTACAAGAGGTATGGTACTTCCAGTAGTACCAGCATCTATAGAGTGCTCACGGCCTCTATGTACAAAGCTGATTTTCTTCTCTTTGTAAGCCTTAATAGGCTCTAAACGGTGATGCCAGGGCATCCCCAACAAAACATCACAACCTGTAAGAGGAGCCACTAAAAAGCTCTCATAGTCGAGGTAGTCCTGTATATGTACACGGAGCTTACCAATGACCGGAGTTACATCAACCTGTTTGCCCTCAAAGGCGGCATCTGCATTCATTTGCATTCCCATGTCTTCCACATTGAGACCTATGGCGGCAGCCATCTGTACGGATATAAAGTTATCTGTGGAAGCATCATCAAAAAGAAACAAAGCGGGCTGATCCTTCAATTTGCCCCAAGCCTTGCATATGACTCTACTCTTGGGCTCATGCCCTGTATTACCCTGCACATCGGGTACAACATTCACAAGAGGCTTTTGCACATTAGGCTCAGCATTCTTAGGATTCTGTGGGCATTTAGGATATATATGATCTTTACTGCCACACTTAAAGCATTTTCCAGCCTTCCTGTACTCTTCCAATTGCTGTTTTGAGAGCCCAAAATTGTGGCGTTTACCCCCCGGCTTCTTTTCGGAGTCATCCTTTGCATCTCGGCCATCTTTGGGAGCATTCTTAGGTGGCTGTCCACCCTTTTTCTGGTCATAACCAGCCCTGAATTTGCTCTTGTTTTGACCTGCAAATGGCTTATTTGTGGGTGCTTTTATGTGCAAGTTCTCCGCAATCATGGCTGAGTGTATAAGCTCTTGTATGGTCTTATTTGGGTACACTCCCAAGCTTTGTTGGATGATGTGATGGAGCCTCGATTCAAACTTTCTCTTCTTCTCGTCCTCTCCAATCTTCATGAAGGGAGTAACCTTGAGAAGGACTTTCCAAAACTTTGCTATGTATGAAGCAACGGACTCTCCCTCATCTTGGGACAGCCAATCCCACTCCTTGCGTACATCCTTTGCAAAGTTTGGTGGTAAGAATTGATCATAAAACTGAATTTTGAAAGAAGACCAAGTTGGGGCAGCACTTCCATCAAGTATTTTTGCAAGCCACCAATCACTTGCCGTATCCTTGAGATGCATTCCCACATGCCTGAGCATAGACTTTTCCGAAAAGTCTTCATTGCAAAAAGCTATCTCAAACTGTCTAATGAAAGCAAGTGCTTTGGTAGAGTCCATCCGTCCCTGAAAGTTTTCAAACTTTACATCCTTGTCACCGGACTTGAACTCTCGAGGCTTCTTCCTTCTATATGCATCCCTATGTACATCCTGTTCATCTGCATGATGATGATGCCGCGATGAAGATTCACGATCCCTCTTCGTTCTCTCTTGAGCCACACTCTCCAAATGAGTGGAAAGCTCAACACGAGAACGGACATGTCTTCTTGGAGCAAAGCGGGAATGAGTAGAGGATCCCTCATCCTTACTCTTCTCTTGACCTGCATCAAGCCTAGCACCAGGGACTCTTGTCCTTTCAGCATTTGGCACTTGCTGTGCTCTTTCTGCTTGTTGTGCATCAAGTGCATCACCACGGGCAGCCATGAGGGGTGGCTTCTTGAAAGCCAAACTACCATCTGCTTCGGTATATACATCACCCTTAACCATTAGGTATGCAAGTGCAAGCTCTCGGGGTTTCTCAACATCCATTTCCTTTGCAATTGCTTCAAAAGTGACTTCATGGACCGAAGCCTTTGCCTTCGCAGCCAACACCCTTTGTACATCCGGGTCATTTTTCAATGACCTAAGCTCTTCGGTTTCAGCCCTATAGCGTCGCACTTGACACCTCAAAGATTCCAAATCAGAATGCATAGTGTCATGAGTACCTGCATCTCCATAGACATCATTGCCTGCAGCATCTCTTGCATCCTTTGTACCATGGAATTCACGGTCCTGTGTGTTCTCCACACTGTCAGAAATGTGGCTGTCCATGACACTCAAATCAGGTCACCACTTATGATTCCAAGCCTCAGACCGTTTTCCAATGAGGGGAAAAACTGAGCTCTGATACCAATGTAACGGGAGGCGGACGCGTGTATTGGAATCGTATAAATGTGAACAAGATTCTGAGCACTTAACACTTGAGCATTACAACCACAAAGCTGAAAATGACAGTACACCACATAAAGGGGCCGATGATAGGCTGACCCCCCCCCTTTAGGTTATATTACCAAAAGAGTCTGCAAGTACAAGTTTACGGGTGCCTGGGGATTCACCACCAGCCTGCACCTGATTCTTCCAAATACATCATGAATGAATACATTTCAAACAAGAGAATCTGTAGGTACATCCGCCCTACACACAGGTACATCCGCCCTGCACAAGCCTCTTCACAGGTACATCCGCCCTGCACAAGAGTATCACAATCCTCACAATCCTCACAGGTACTCCGCCCTGCACAAGATGTAAATGGATCTTTAGGCCCTGTTTCCACGCGAGAAACTGATCCAGAAACCTGTGTTCTCCGCGAGCAAGTGTCCCCAATGCTTGCCCTAAGCACCTGTTACACCAGGAGTCCTTGAGACACATCCATGCTCTCATATTCCATTGCTGTCCGGCCTGTTTTGTGCAATAACCAGTCCAAAACAGCAACTTTCCATCGCGAGAAATCCACCTGTAAAGGGTCCTACAGCCCTGTGGAGGTCCCTAGAGCTGTCCTGTACTGTCCAAGTTGACTTTGGACACCTGTAACCAGCCCAAAACTTGCAATAACCAGAAATTGCAGGTCTGAAATTTACCAACCAGCCCTTTAGAAGAGAGTGGGGATCGATATCCAAGCTTGTGTGAGTCCGGGAAGCAAGCAACCAGCCCTGTAGCAACTCCCAAAGCTTCAACCAGCTCTCCAATGTGTTGAGTTATGAATAAAACAGCCCAAATGGCCTCTTGAAGGAGGCGCCTTTCTCCAGTGCCACCTATGGGGCTTGGTGGGTTCACATACAGGCTGACAAGTGTCCCCATAAGGTGTCCAGGTAGGTGTCCAGCCCATAGTGCTCCATTTGTCCTGTTTGTATAAGTTTAGGTCCAACCAAATGGGAAATGGCCATAAGCTGTCCGGACTTCATTAATTTTGGTCCAACCAAATGCGAACGTATTATAAGTTGTCCGGCCACTTATTAATGAGTGTGGACCTGCAAACCAATAAACTTTAGTAGTAAATGAAATAAGCTGTAAATTGAGTGTGGACGCACTTACCACCTGCAAAACCCATAAGCCCACAGTTTTAGGCCCAAGCAGGAGTGCACACACGTGTCCACAAGGTGCCCGGGCGTCCCCGGTCCCTCGGACTTCACAAGCCAAAATAACAAGCATTGTCCAGGCAGCAAGACAATGTCACACAAAGTAAAATAAAGTTATGGCATGCATCATTTATGCATTGTGCACATGTAAACTTGGAGAACCACCTATCATCATTCTTGTACTTGAAAATATTCCGCCTGCCATCATAACACACCATGTGTGCATGGCCGGAATCCACACGGGCACCGCCCGAAAGTCCACAAATGTCCTGCCATGTCCTTGGACTCATATGCATCCACTCATATGATCCATACACATGCCCAGGTATAATACATACATGCATCCGCATGTTTCTAGGCCTGACACGCATCCGCATGTCCCTAGAATATAGGGATTTGTGACAAGGAGCTGGACGTGGAAGAGGTAAAAGATCACTAGCATCTGTCGGGAATGGATCATCCAGAAAGTCGGAAGATGCATCAGGTGGAGAGGAATCAATGCCAAACAAGCTCTCATCAAATCGAGGATCACGGGAAATGATGATGTCATCAACCTCCTGATCCTAGAAGCGGTACCCTTTGGATCTCAGACTGTAGCCTGTGAAGATCATCCTCTTTAACAGCTTCACCCCAAAAAGCAAGAGGGAGACCTGCATGATGCAACAAAGCACGAGCCATCTCTTTGACAGTCCGGTTCTTTCGTTCCACAACTCCATTCTGCTGAGGAGTGTAAGGAACTGAAGTCTGTCGGTGAATGTCCTTCGAAGCAAGGAAGTCATCAAATGGTACAAACTCGCCACTGTTATCAGTCCGGAGGAATGAAACTCTACCCCCAGACTGATTTTCCACCATCGTGATCCAAGTCCTGAAAGTGGCAAAAGCATTTGATTTGCGAGCCCAAAAACATACCCAAACTTTGCGAGTGAAATCATCCACAAGAAGAAGAAAATATCGTGCCCCGCCAAGAGTCTCAACCTTCATAGGTCTTGCAAGATCTGCATGTATAAGCTCCAGGCTTTGGGTTGCTCGATGAGTGGCCTCCTTTGGAAATGCATCTCGATGATGCTTGCCCATCATGCAGGATGAGCAGATGTGTGAGAGAGACCTGAGCTGAGGTAGTCCGCTGACAACGTGCTTAGAATGGAACTTTTGTAAGGCAGCACTGGGTACATGACCGAAGCGAAAATGCCACAAAGAAGTATCTGCCCTAGAAACCAAAGCCAACACGGGTGAGAAAAGCGGATGAATATGGGAATCAGTGTGAGGGATTTGGGAAGCAAAATTGGTGATCTTGTAGAGACCCCCATCATGGACTCCATTGGCAACAACTGAGAGAGTCATCCTGTCGATTACTTCGATGACCTCATCATCAAAGTACACACCAAGTCCCTTCTGAGAAGCTTTGTATACTGAAAACAGATTTTTGGAAATTCGTGGTACATGCAGAACAGCATGTAAGGTGGTAGAGGAACCCAAAGAAACATTACCAACACCGGTGACAGAAAGCGAAGAGTTGTCGCCGATACGAACTGAAGAAGTGATAGTTTGGTAGTCCTCCAAGATATGGGCCTGATTGGTTATGTGGGCAAAAGCACCACTATCACCAACCCATTCCACCGCTTCAAGTGTGACATTAACCTCTTCAGGAGAAGTCATATCTATGATCACGAGGAATGAATCCTTTGAAGAAGTGGATGAATCTGTGATTGCCATGTATGCAACTTTGGCAAATCCCTCCTCTGAAACTTTACCTTTATCTTTGGTGTTGTTCTTGTCAGATTCTTTAGAAGCATCCTGGGCTTTATACTTGGCTTTTGCTGCCCGAGAATCATCACGACAAGCAAAGCAGCGAGTCTCAGTATGACCTGTCCTACCATAATAATCACATTCATTGCTTTTGTCCTTGGATTCCTTAGAATCGTATTATGCCTTTGCCTTTGTTTTTGTTGCTGTTGTTGTTGTTGTTGTTGTTGGAGTTCCCTTTTCCGCCTTTGCCTTTGCCCTTGTCAGAGGCAACAAAAGCAAACTCTGACTTGCCTTTTACGCGAAGCATGCACTTGTCGTGGAGATAACTCACAACTTCCTCAAAAGGGGGGAGAGGATCACGGAAATAAATATTATCCCTGAAAGAATCAAAGGAAGCAGGCAACTTACCAAGAAGTTTATGGATGGGATTGTTGATGGTGCTCCCGTACTCCTCAAGTTGTAGCTTGATATGGGAAAACTCTCCAATCTTCTCAATCAGGTTATCTGACTCAGTGATGGTAAGCTTCTCCAGATTTCACTCCAATTTGGCAATCTTCAGTGTCGAAACTCTCCCATACCTCCTCTGGATCTTTGTCCACATCTGACGAGCATTACTCCGGGAGGAGACAAACTGGGCCTGTATGGATGGAGTCATGCAATGGATGATGATAAGACGAGCCCGAGCATCCAATATGCTTCTCAAAGCAGGGTCCACCAAGTGAGGTGTGGAGATAGCCATCCACACACCGGCTCCTAGCAACAAGTGAGTGTAGAAAGACCGACAAGAAGGCAAGGGGACAAAGTGGAATAGATGCATATATCTTCATCGGATCAAGGTTTTTAGTGAAAAGGTTGCCAGGACGGAAAGGATGACAAGTTGGGGAGTCCATGAGGAGACAAAGGGACGATGACAATCATGCGGGGTTAGAATTGGAATCCCGTCATCAAGTTTAGCAAAAGGGGATGTCATGTCCATGCACACGGACATGCACATCCCAGGGCTAATCCCTTAAGGGCAGTAGAAAAATATAGATGAATTAGGGCATCAGCCGGGCACAGGAGATCCTAGAAAGCATCTTGTGGGTGCAAGATCTGGCCGATAGGGTATTGAAGGTACTACACGGTTGGTCGGTAGCAAGCATAATATTTTGTGTATTTTCTTGTCACATGCGCTCTGCATTGTAGTGCATGGTGACAAGCTGGCTCATCATCATCAGTGCAACATTGTACAGTATTAGTTCCTTTTAGGATGATATTTGTTGTACGCCGTGACCTCATTGTAATCCTCGGTCCAGGATAAGTTAGGCACGAGCTACGCAGGTCATTCTCAGCCTTAGACAGTCAGTCAGTTAGTCCAAGTCCCTTAACCCACTTGAAGAGACGCATTCATGCATGTAGAGTTGGTAGAAACCTTAGGGTTTGCATTAGAAAGCACTTTGCATATTGCATAGCATTCATTCCATATGCATGTAGGCTAGCTAGACCATTGCAGAAGCCTTCAGATATCATCTAGCAGCCATCAGAATTTATCTAGTATTATTCCCATATTTTACAGCTTTATTGGGCATTTTTTACATCATTTATATATCTTATTTGGACAAGTGTAGTCAGCCAGCCCTGTAGCCAGCCGACCAGTAGCTCTTGCCCATATAAATAGCCCAGCATATCATCCATTTATTCATTCATATCTCATTCAGCCTTGAAGCACTCAACGCTTGGAGCCTTCAGCACAAGGAGCATAGAGCGATTGCTGAATT
The DNA here is from genome assembly GCF_041138505.1 of Cibotium barometz. Lineage (NCBI taxonomy): Eukaryota > Viridiplantae > Streptophyta > Polypodiopsida > Cyatheales > Cibotiaceae > Cibotium > Cibotium barometz. The sequence continues at coordinate 22,307,426 of NC_141082.1, read as the reverse complement.
CAGCACCTCATACCTCAACGTTTTCCTCATCAGCATCTAGGAGCATCAACGCTTGAGCAATTCAGCCTCTATGCAGTAAAACATAGCATCTACAGCATTCAGCCTTCAGTCCCCTTTACGTTTTCAGCATTCATATCTTCATCGTTTTGCTACAGCCACTTGGTGAAGGTGAAACGCAGCATTCATACATAGCCTAGAACAGTCCCAAACAGCCCATATCTCAGCCTTAGATTTACAGCCCTTCCTCATTCCATTGGGAAGAGTGCATAGGCTCGAGATTGGACATCATTGGTGTTTCTACAGCTGTGTACAGTTCAACCCGACTCTTGGTCTTCAGAGATCTTGTGTTTGGTTTATCGTCAGCCACACTGTCAGTCTCTTCAAAGTAATAAAGCAAATACTAACGGGATAGGGGGCTCTTCGGTGGGTAATTCGGGACCCCACACGGTGTACAGTTTCCATCTCTCTCTCTCTCTCTCTCTCTCTCTCTCAATCTCTTAAAGTTTGAAGTCTTAAAGTGGATTGCTAAACTCGCGAAACTCAAGATACAGAAGACGGTGTGAGCATTTGTGTGTCAGGATCCTCAATTACGAATACTTCCGTTGCATGCTACATTTTTGTTGGCGGACAAGGTGGTGTTCCAAGGCCTATTTAAAGTCACAGCCAAGAATTTGTAGAGCATCTCATTCCTTTTTGGGATTTGATCATAGACTAGGACTCTAGTAGTCAAGACAACCTTTTGGGCATGCCTAGGGTTGCCAAGAACATGTACCCATTTTGTACTATATAAATATACCAAGGTGGTTCCAAACGTAGTGAACGATACATTTAGTACGTTTGGAAAACGTGTTGGAAAGATTCCAAACGTAGTGAATGCTGCTCTCGATATATATATATATATATATATATATATATACAAAGTTTATAGTTTACTTATAAAATTTTGAAATATGAAGTTTGAAGATTCATCAATGAACATTAAAGCACTTACTAATAGTATAGAACCTTTAGTCTCAATTTTGCGGGAGGGAGAGAGAGAGAGAGAGAGAGACTTGAGCGTGTGCGAGAGAGAGAGAGAGAGAGAGAGAGAGAGAGAGAGAGAGAGAGAGAGAGAGAGAGAGAGAGCGTCAAAACCCCAAAGGATCTCCTCGTAGAACGCTCCTGGTATGAGACTCGAAACCTGCAAACAAACCAAACAAACAAGAAGGGGGTGCAGGCTTGACTCACCTCCCAACCATGACAGTCGTGGGCAAGCCCACAGTCTTGGTTGTCCCCACCGAGCCACGAGCTGAGCTAACTAGGTTGACGTACCGACCAATCTCCACCTCGCGACGTCCCATACCGCCACGAAGCTACCCTCGCGGGCCTTGAGATTGCTGCCGGCCTCGGCTGCGTAAAGCAGGTGCACATCTGCACTAGATCCAGACTACAGACCATAGAGCTCTCACAAAACATGCGAGACTCTATATGACTAATGACCAACCTTGGCCACTCTTTTATAGGCTCTTGGCCGGTCATCGGGCGTCCACACTTGGATGCCCGTCCGTCCATACTTGGGTGCCCGCCTGTTAGTCTATTCCTAACTCAGCTCGCCAGTCAGTCTGCCTAGCTCCAAGCTTCCCTAAATCTCGAAGCTAGTCTTGCGTGCGTGTAGCACATGGTAGATACACACTGTGCACATGACATACTCCCCTTCTTCTAAGAGCTCACTCCTGAGCTCACTAAGAAGCCAGGGTAATCTCTCTGAAGAGTAGTCAATGTCTCCCATGTAGTGTCATCCTCAACACGATCCTTCCACTTGATCTTGTATTCCGTGATAAGCGTATTACGCAATCTTCTTTCACGAAATCCAAGAATCTTTTCAGGTTCGTGCGGAACAAATGTCATGTCCTCGACATCTATGATTTTTTGAGGAGTAACTAACTGGTCTGCTCCACCCAGTACTTCCTTAAGTCTACTGACATGAAATATAGGATGAACTTTCACATGAGAAGGCAAATCCAATTCATATGCAACTGAACCAATCCTTCGTGTAATATGAAATGGTCCACAGTATCTAGGGGATAATTTCGGAGATCGACCTGTCCGTAAAGTCTCGAAATCTTTCGGAACTCGCAAATATACCATCGTTCCTTTAGAGAACTCTCTGGGTGAACGATGTCTTAGAGAATAAAATCTCTCTCGGTCTTGAGTACTTCTAATAGATTCCTTTGCAACTTGTAACATTTCTTGCATATCTTGCAAAAAATTACGTGCTGCATCATGCTGAAGTCCTGAGAATCCTACTGTAACAGGTGATCTAGGTTGAAAACCATACATAAGCATGAAAGGACTAAATCCTGTACTCGTATGCTTAGTACTGTTATAAGCAAATTCTAACATAGGAAGATAATCCTCCCATGAACTCTGTCTTTTGGATACATATGCTCGAAGCATATTCTCCAAAATCTGATTCACTCTTTTTGTCTGGCCATCAGATTGAGGATGATGTGAGGAACTCAAATTCAAAGTTGTTTCCAACTTCTCAAACACAAGTTTCCAAAAATCACTCGTAAACTTAGAGTCTCTATCACTGACTATGTCCTGCGGCGGTAACCCGTACAGTCTAAACAATTGCTCGATAAACTGCCGTGCTAATTGCGTAGTTGTAATAGTCTTCCGGGTCGGTAAAAATCTAGCCATTTTTGTCAAGCGATCTACCATACCTGAATGGTAGGTTGTTCAGTCATTGAGTCTTGGTCAGTCAATGAGCTCCCGTCCTGGGTCTTAATGGACCAAAATAACTATTAGTCCTACAAAGCCCTCTCAATGACTGAAATAAGTCAGTAGAAATCTTGGTGAACGACAAAGTATTCACCTCTCTAATTTGACTAAGCGCATCTGCAACACTATTCATTGATCCTTTTCGATAACGAATCTCAAAATCAAAATCTTGCATTAACTCAGCCCAACGAGCTTTCCTTCCTCTCAAATCATTTGCATCACACACATACTTGATTAACTGATGATCTGTCAATACCACAAACTTGGAGCCATATAAATAATGTCTCCAAACCTTGAGAGCATGAATCACAGCATAAAGCCCCTTCTCAAGGGTTGGCCAACGAGATTGAGTGTCGTCTAGCTTTTTACTTTCAAAAGCAATCGGTCTACCATCTTGAAATAGAGCGGCCCCGATGGCATAGTCACTGGCATCAGTTTCAAGAACATAAGGCCGACTAGGATCGGGGGTGATAGGCTGATTTGACTTACGTCCTCGACCTTTGAACAAGTCGGTCATCGGTAGTGTGAGCTGAGAGTACTCCCGCACAGATTTCCGAAGAAAAACAACAAAACCGAGAAAAGAACGAAGTTGTTTCACTGTTCGCGGTATAGGCCAGTCCAGAACCTTCTGAACTCGGTCATAGTCAATGCTTAATCCATCTCTAGTGATCTTGTGTCCCAAGTAAATGATTTCTGTCATAAAGAACTCACATTTACTTAATTTAGCATATAGTCGATTCTGTCTTAAAATAGATAAGACAATCGTGAGGTGTCTAACATGATCCTCAAGAGTACGACTATATATCAAAATATCATCTAGGAACACCACCACAAATTTTTCCAAATGTTCACGAAAAAGATCGTTCATCATTTGCTGGAAAGTGGCTGGAGCATTGGTTAACCCAAAAGGTAATACGAGAAACTCGTAATGGCCATACCTAGTCCGAAAGGCGGTTCTTTCGACATGCCTTTCATGAATACGTATCTGGTGATAGCCAGTACGTAAATCTATCTTCGTGAAATATTTCTCTCCTGGCAACCGGTCAATCAGGTTATCTGATCTAGGGAGAGGATAACGGTTCTTAATTGTCAGCTTGTTCAATCTCTTGTAATCTATACACATTCTCCAGGTATTGTCCTTCTTTCTTCTAAGCAACACAGGTGCATCCCAAGGTGATTTACTTGGACGGATCTGGCCCATCCTCAAATAATCTTCGAGTTGTTTAGCCAACTCATCTTCCTCAGCTTGGCTCATCTTGTAAGGTGGAATACTGACAGGATGGACACCAGGGAGCAAGTCAATACGATGATCTACTGTCCGTTCAGGTGGTAAACCCGATGGTAGTTCCTTAGGAAATACATCTTGAAACGAATCAAGTATCTTCTGTAATTCTTTGCGTTCAAACACACTTAATGCATTGATATCCATGGAAGGTATGAGAAATGAAGAAAGTGGAATCAATACACAATGGAAAGTGGTATATAAAGAAGAATCCATTATATTTCCAAAATCAACTGTATTTACAAGAGGTCCCTGAGAGGGATGTATACAATCACCTAAAATACTATACTCGGTGTTCCTATGCTGAAAAGAAAAAATATGACTAGACCAATCTATCTGGACTTGAAGAGTCTTAAACCACTCAATCCCTAATAACAAGTCTACATTATCTAGGTGCATAACATAGCATTCTAGAGTATCTTTGTAGTCCTGAATCTGGATTGGAAGCATCTCCACCTTTTGATCCCATACTTGCCTTCCCGTAGGGAGGCGTACCTCATAGGTATGATCGCTGGGTGTCGTATCAAGACTCAATTTCTGCACAAGTTTATAGTTAATAAAATTGTGTGAGCTGCTAGGATCTAGAAGAATGTGGATTCTATGGCCATTCACTTCTCCATAAACGTGGAGAAGATCATGCAAGCCAAAAACGTTAGAATTGAACAGACAATCAGAACTAGGGCGAGAGAGTACAGTAACTGACGTACCTGTCAAAGAGAATTGGTTAGCTGTCTTTGGCTTGGTTCCTGCGTTGGTCTTGCACCCTTTTGCTTCGGGCACTCGTTATGCATGTGTCCTTTTTCTTCGCAGATAAAACAACGTCCCTCCTTCTTGAGCTTCAAAGCCTTAAGGAGTCGTTTCTTCTTCACTGGTGTCGAACTTGAATTCTTCGAAGGTTGGTCCGAAGACTTTCCTTCAGTCGTGTTAGCCATAGGTGCAGAGAACTTTCTTTTATGCTTGTTCCCCTGCTCGGTAACAGGTTTAGACTTGGAAGAGACCATTGTATCATCATAGATACGAGCTGAATGAATGGCCTCGTCCAAAGTTTTGCATTTGTTATTTTTAACCTGTAAACGGTATGAGTCTGGTAAACCAGCTATGAAGAACCCCAAAAGAGTAGTGGGATCCATCTTTGTAGCTTTCATCTGCAAGTCCCTAAACTTCTGGAGGTAGACCTCATAAGTGAGGTGCTGCGAGGTCATGGTCAAAGCGGTAAACCGGGCAACAACATCATAATCATCCTCTTTCTTGAGGAATTCCTTCTTGAAGACGTCTTCGAATTGTGCCCAAGTTGTTGGCTTAGGGTTGAGTTCCTTCCACCAAAGCAAAGCTTTGCCTGAGAGGAAACCTGCTGCTAAGTGGATCTTTTTCCCATCATCATATGGATGAAACTGAAAATGGACCTGCCACTTATGTAGCCAAGTGTCCACGATCTCCTTGGTACGTTGCTTTTGCTCGCCCCCTAACGGTTCTAGAGTAATGTTAGGGCCTAAAGCAGAGGCCAAGGTATCCATACTCGAAAGAGTAGAGAGGGTAGTGGTCAAGAGAGAGATGGAGTTTTGCAAGGCTTGCGTCTGGGCGGCGATGGGCTTCAACTCCAATTCTTCGGTCGACATCTTGAAGAGGGAAAGTGGAGAAATTTCGACCTTTGCACAATAAAAGTGCGAGGGAACTTGAGAGCTTGAGAGCTTGAAAACTTGAGAGATGTGTGGCAAGAAGCCCACTTAAGGGGTTTATATAACCTTCCCCAAAAGCAACTTGAGCTTTTGCTTTTGTGTTTATATATATATATATTCTGCTTTCTTAAAAAAACACACCTTAGAGGGGTCTCTAAACTCTTTAAAAAAAAAAGTTTAATCTAAAAAAAAACAAAAGCACCCAAATCATCGAATGCTTTCTCTTCCCCCCCCCTTGGAATTAGCGCCGCTGGCCTGCTGCTTTCGTCACCTGCGCTACTGTCGTCACCGACCGAGCTACAGGCGCTTTCATGTTTGTCGGCGCCGCCTATGCTCAGATATGCGTGGCTGCCTGTTGCTGTCGCTGACCGTGGTGCTTTCGCTTCTGCCTGCGCCTGCACCACCCTCGCGTAGGCCTGGCCACAAGCTGGCATAGGCAGCCAGCCTGGCCTAGGCGCTTGCCTACGTAGGCCTGGCCGATTGCCTACATAAGCCTGGCCGACTTCATGCATAGGCCTGGCCGACTTCAACAGCCGGTAGCCCATGACCAGCACGCAACTGCCAACGATCCCATTTGCGCATCTCTCGCTCGCTCTCCCTCTCACGTTCAACCAAAAGCAAACATGCTTTTTTTTTTTCCTGTTTTCTCACACGACTTGTTCATGCGACTGCACAAGCATCTTCAGCCTTCTTCTTGCAAAGCAAACAACCCTACTATCTACCTACACCCTCATCACGGGTTTCTTTGATGAAAAAGCATATACTATCTGAAAAAGCAGCAACATGCATAAACAAAACAGCAAGCTTCTTGAACACATACCTTTCTTCGACCTCATACCGACTTGCTCGTTCACGAGGCACGCTCTGATACCACTGTCAAAACCCCAAAGGATCTCCTCGTAGAACGCTCCTGGTACGAGACTCGAAACCTGCAAACAAACCAAACAAACAAGAAGGGGGTGCAGCCTGCAGGCCTGACTCACCTCCCAACCATGACAGTCGTGGGCAAGCCCACAGTCTTGGCTGTCCCCACCGAGCCACGAGCTGAGCTAACTAGGTTGACGTACCGACCAATCTCCACCTCGCAACGTCCCATACCGCCACGAAGCTACCCTCGCGGGCCTCGAGATTGCTGCCGGCCTCGGCTGCGTAAAGCAGGTGCACGTCTGCACTAGATCCTGGCTCCAGACCATAGAGCTCTCACAAAACATGCGAGACTCTATATGACTAATGACTAACCTTGGCCACCCTTTTATAGGCTCTTGGCCGGTCATCGGGCATCCACACTTGGATGCCCGCCCGTTAGACTATCCCTAACTCAGCTCGCCAATCAGCCTGCCTAGCTCCAAGCTTCCCTAAACCTCGAAGCTAGTCTTGCGTGCGTGTAGCACATGGTAGATACACACTGTGCACATGACAGAGAGAGACTTGAGCGTCACATAGAGATGCCCACAGGAGAAGACTTGAGCGCCACACAGAGGCTGCCACACGCACGTAAGGAAAAGCGAAAAAAAAAAACGACGTTGACTTGCGTCTGTTTTTTAAACCTATAAAATCAAAAGTGCATGTTCACTACGTTTCCAAACGATAGTGAACGTTCCAATCCAAACGCTTGGAACGTTCGGATTACATCCAAACTGTAATCCAAATGTAGTTTGGATGCAATTATGGAATATACTGAAAATACAGCTCTCTCTCTCTTCTCTCCATCTCTTCTTTGTGTTTTGCATCTATGTGTTCCTATGGAAAGGTGTTTATGGTTGAAAGAAGGCACAGAGCTTCCGTGTTGATCTATAATTAACGTTAGTTTTTTGGGATTGTTCTTCTTGAACTAGTTCCTCTAAAGGAACTACTTGGTCTGAGTCACCCAATTTTATCTTTAGTTGATGGACATGATAAACATGATGAACAATGACTCCCTCTGGAAGATTTGCATAGCAAGCAACATCACTAATCTTCCTTGTGGTTTGAAATGGCCCGCAATACTTGGAAGACAACTAATAATGTTTTCTTGTACGCATGGTCTTGTAATGTTATCCTGTACATAGTCTTGGAATCCTCCACCTCCAAGAGCGTTGGAGATCTATGTTGGTTAGCATAAGATCGAGCTCTTTCTTGAGCTGCTCTTGCACGCTCCCTCGTGAACTATTATGGAGCTACAACGACTAATTTTTGGCATGGAAAGCAGTGGAATGGACCAGGGTCCTGTCAGCCAGCAGAATAGGGATTTATTATGGTGTTGGTTGCAAGGTGGTGATTTTGTGTCCAGGGAACTGGCTGATAGCAGGTTGGCCAGTCCACAGGTCCTTCAACGGCTTATAAATAGCCAATGGCTGGGCTCCTTGTGATCATGGGCTCCTTGTGATCATTCAGTCCTATAGGGATTAGATCACTAGAATAGGGTTAGACTAGGTGTTTTCTACCTTTTCTAGGGCAGCCTAAGGCTTGCCAAGAATGTATTCCTTTTTCCTCACTCCGCGTATTTTTCCCCCATTTTTCCATATTTTTCTATGGCTTGGGTGGCAGCCCTGTGGTGGCAGGAGGACCTTTGATGCTGGCCAACTGCATTTGTTCATGCTGGTGCTGGCTGATTGTTTTGCTTCAGGTCCACGACCTCCCACATGTGCTGGCCGACACCCTTGCAGCTGACCGACTGGTTTTTTGGCTGGTCGTGGAGGTATAGTGCCTGTTGGCTGCCTCTGGAACAGGCTGACTGCACTATGGGGGACATATAAAATGGCCCCCGAGTCCCTTGTCACATTCGTCTTGTATTCGGGATCTTCTTTGTGTATATAGAGCAGAGTTACACGCCTCTATCTCTCTCCCTCTCTTGTGCTGTTTTTTCTGCATTGCATTTGCTCTCGTGTTCCCAGATTTGGTCATCATCTCCGCTGCGTATTTTGACATGGTATCAGAGCCCTAGGCTCTTGATAGTTCTTGGGATTACTGTTGTGTTGTTGATTGGTGGACTGTTAGGGACTGTTTGGGAAGAGGAGAAGCAAGAGGATGGCGGGGCTGATTTGCTCGACAGGCACTTGCAGGTTAAGTTCTTCTTTGTTCCCACCCACCCACCCTTTTTCAGAGTACATCCCCACAATGGTGGCAGATTTGTTAGAGATGAACGAGAGGCATGTGAAGATCCCTACACTCCCCACGTTCTCGGTGGACCGTCAGTTGGACGGGAACAACTACGGCATATGGAAGGTTATGATGGAATCTGTTCTGGAGTCATATGACCTTGCTGATTTCATTGTTGTTGGGGTTCCACGGCTGGAAGTAGAGGAAGGGGAGTTACCGTCAACCCGAAAGGACCGGGAGGCACAGGCACAGTTGTGGGATCGTGTCAACGCCAGGGTCCATTCATTTATCTTCCTCAACTGCACACCGCAAGTAATCAATCATGTAAAGCATATGACGCTAGCCAGAGGTATATGGCAGCATTTGGCTTCTCTTTACAACAGGGTATCGCCCATGAAGAGGATTTCCTTGGAAGTACAGATGTGGGTTATGAGCCCTGCAAAGTCGTTGACGATGCGGGAGCATATTAACAAGCTGTAGGCTCTTCAACAGGAAGTTCTACAGGCTGGGAAGGAGATATCGTCAGAGGACATGGCCATAACGTTGCTGTCGCATTTGTCCTCTCAGTACTCAACATTTTACTCGTCTTTGATTACCAATGGCAGGCTCAGCACCATCACGTGGGAGGAGCTTGTGTCCATGGTCTTGGACCAGGAGGAACGATTCACGAACCCACCACAGGGTGGAGGTTCGGAGGCCTAAATTGGCAAACGGTCGAAAGACCGTAACACTGGCAAAGGGAAGGCTTCATCGGCGAAGTCTTCTAAGAAGAAGTCCGACGCTGACCACGAGAAACTAAAGACAGAGAGGACCTATAATGATTGTGGCGAGAAAGGCCACTATTGGAGGCAGTGTCCCAAGTGGAGCACTGATAAGGGTGTAGAATCCTTAGCAGCAACCGTGAAGACTCCGGCTTTTGTGCACTTGGAGGTGATGGACATCGATGTTTCATTTTCTCAGGTAGGAAGGAGGTTGGAGGACTCTCCGCAACGGATACTCGGGAGTGGATTCTAGACAGTGGTGCTTCCAAGCACATGACTCCTTCCCGTTCGGATTTACAGGATCTCTGCAGGTATTTTGGTCACATTCTTATTGGGGATACATCCACTATCCCAGTTCACAGTGAGGGCAGGTTGGAGATAGTTCTCGATGGCAGAGGGGGGAAGCATTCCTCCCAGGTGTTGTATGTTCCGTCACTTGGTTTTCATCGGTTGTCGGTGCATCAGGTTTGCAAGACTGGTGTACGGGTGGAGTTTGATGAGCATTTTGTTGCTCTTCGGGACAAGGCAACAGGCCAGGTAGTTTGGGAAGGTGGAGTGGAGAATGGAGTTTACAAGCTTTCAGCACTCTCTCTCCGAGGTCCTCAAGTTTGTGATGAGTGGCAGTTTGGTAATGGCCACTTAAGTGTGGATACGTTGCAGGTGCAGGCTCTCCGGGACCAGATGGAGGATAGCTTGCCAGTTGATGGCAGTAGTTGGTAGGAACTTTCCAGTACTGATGTTGGTGGTTCTTGTGTTCGTCAGTCAGAGGAAACTGAATAGGTAACTTATTCTTTGATGTCTCATAGTATTCGGAACAAAGAAACTCATGTAGATGTTCTTTCCACGGGGACCTCTCGGAAAGCCAGGCAGGTGGCAGTTGATTAATTGCAGAAGGAGGTGGATGTTGTGCACTCTCTAGGCTTTGTGGTTCCGGATTCAGAGGGGCTGGTTGAGAGGTTTCAGAAGGCCTTACGTGGTCTTCAGTAAGTTTCCAGGATTTGGCTTTCCACCGTCACAAGTGTTGATCCTTGTGAGCAGTGCGATGCCTCTTTGACTCGGAAGCAGAATGGTTCATTGATTTGGTTGATGGATTTTAGATTGGATGGGAGCTTCCCGATGAGGCAGTTGAGCTCATGGTTGCAGATGACTCTTTGGGAGGCAGGATTGCGTATCTTGTGGTTTCTGTAGCATGCGAAGGATCATGGACTCTATTACACAGGAGGGGGATTGATGGATGGAGTCCAACTCCACGGTTGGAGTGACTCAGATTGGGGAGGAGATCCAGACACGAGGAGATCTACTTCAGGCCCAGGAGCAGTTTTATGGAGCAGTAAGAGGCAGTCATCTTTTGCCTTGTCGTCGACAGAGGCGGGCTGCTTGTGGTGCTGCTTGTGAGGTGGTAAGGTTGCAGAGGTTGCATGGCTGGATTAGGCTTCCACTGGAGGAACCCACGGTCATCCAGAGGCACTTTGTTCATGAACAGTTCGTTGCTGATGACATCTTGCTAGAGTTCTGTTTGACGGAGGACAGTACGGTGGACCTCTTCACGAAGTCGCTATCTCAGGCTTTGTTTAGGCGGCACCCCAGCTCCCTGTGGTTGGTTTCACAGCCAGGAGCTGAGAGGGGGTGTTAGAAGTCATCTCTTGTCTTTATTGAGACACCAGGGCCTCGGTTGTGGGTGTGCCCGCCCTTGTAGGTGTTGTTCTCATTTTTCCTCACTCCCCGTATTTTCCCCCCATTTTTTCCTATTTTTCTGTGGCTTGGGTGGCAGCCCTGTGGTGGCAGGAGGACCTCTGATGCTGGCCGACTGCATTTGTTCATGCTGGTGCTGGCTGATTGTTTTGCTTCAGGTCCACGACCTCCCACATGTGTGGCCGACACCCCTGCAGCTGGCCGACTGGTTTTTTGGTTGGTCGTGGAGGTATAGTGCCTGTTGGCTGCCTCTAGAACAGGCCGACTGCACTATGGGGGCCATATAAAATGGCCTCCCAGTCCCTTGTAACATTTGTCTTGTATTCGGGATCTTCTTTGTGTATATAGAGCAGAGTTACACGCCTCTATCTCTCTCCCTCTCTTGTGCTGTTTTTTCTGCATTGCATTTGCTCGTGTTTACAGATTTGGTCATCATCTCCGTTGCATATTCTGACAGAGCCTTGGAAGAATTTATTTTTGTTTCACATTTCCGGTTGTACACTTTGTGGTGGTGGAGATTGGATGGTCAGTTCACGTTTCATGTTTACTTAGGCAGAGCATAGGGCACTTTCCTCTCCTACCATTATCAAAGTCTGGAGTAGCATGAGACCTTCTTGAGACCGAGGCTTCCTAGATCAGAGGATGAGGGTGATAAGACAACCCAATATGTGGAATGACCTAGATGAGGTTGGGTGGCCTTTGGGTGTGTCTAGATGTATGCAGTGGCGAGGCTAAGAGAGATGTGTATTGACGGTTATTTGCTTGGAAAACTTTTAAAAGTCTTTCTATGGATTAGAGACTTACATCCACCCAACACCTCGGATCGATCAAATTGATGCAGCTATACCTCATGAGTGGATTACTGGCACATTTCGCGATCAACATCATCCTATGTGGCTGGGAATCTTCTCCAAGACAAGAGTGCCATTACAGGTGTTAGCCTTGCTGGATCAAGATGAGTAGGGAGATCATGTTCTTTATTCTATCCAGCCACGATGGAGATTGTTGAAAAATGTGACATGCAGGAGATTATCCTTTGCATTGTCCTTATCCAGTTAGAGTAGTTAGTCTTTCCTGTCATGTTGACCCTCCACCTGTTATTGTGACCCATGGGTCTTCGTGCTTATGGTTGTATGGTGGATGCCTGATCCATTGGGATCCTAGTGAGTGGGAGTGGATTTGATGCTTAGAGCTTCATACTTGACGCTCGTTGTCATGCCTTTTCTAAAACCCTCAACTTGTTTGTCCACCGAAGTCAGGATAAAACGGGCACACTGAGCGGCTTGTTCCGTGACCACGTCCTTCGTGCTGCCGCTGTCAAACAAGACAATGACTCTCTGGCCACCTATATAGCCAAAGGACTTGAGCAATTCGTTGCACTCATACTCTTGGTCATGGGTGCCCTTCTGCTTATCTTCAAGTTCCTGGCTAATAATTGCTCCAACTGAAGCATTGGGATTTGAAGAACTAGGGATAGCCACTGGGGTCTGTGTGGGAGTTGGGCTCACCACGGAAGCTGTGGAGGCTGCGGTGGCGGTCTTTGGAGTGGTAGTCTTCTTAGGACACTCCCGAGAAGTATGTCCTTTTGTATGACAAAAGAAACATCTACCCTCCTCCTTGTACTGAGAAATCTCCTCAACACTTAACTTGCCACCTGTCTCGCCTGCCTCTGCTTTCTGGTATGGAGTAAGCTTGGACGCATTGTTCGAGTTCTTGGAGCCAGAGGCTTCCGTGCTCTGTCCTAGGACCCCGGCTGGTTCTGGCCTTCACCCCCCCCCCCCCCCCCCCCCCCCGCGGCCCCCCCCGCGAGGCGGTAGCCTTGGGAGTAGCTGGCTGGGAAGTCTTGGGCTTGCCACCATTATGCTTCATTTTTGCACTCTACGCAAGCGAGAGTGCGTCTTTGAAGGTGGGTTGGTCTAAACATACGCATCTCCCACTAGATTTGCATGTCAAGGCCATACAAAAACTGCCCTTTCTTGTCCGAATCAGATAAGCCTAATTGCAAACATAAAGTTGAAATTCTATTGGCAAATTGAAGGACTGGTTGCGCATTCTGACGTGCTCCCTTGAACGAGTCGCTCAAGGTAGTGGGGCGGTAGAAACTGCTGCTTAAGGTCGCGGACAAACTTGTCCCACAAATAAGCTGCCATACCTAGTAAGCTTCAAACTGATGCAACCATGAATAAAGAGTTGTGGGGTCGAGTTGACCATTATACTTACTGAAGTTCATTTTCTCGGGAAAATGATTCGAGGGCGCCGCTGGTGTCAATCTGGCGTCCAAAGCTTTAAGGTAACGCTCATGTTCCACGCGTCACATGGCTTCGTCTTCACGTTGTCAGATCTCCAATGCACGCATATGCAACTCAAGCAAGGAGCTTGGCTGTGGTTGTGACCCCGCGAGAGGGTCCCTGTGTCGAGGATCTGGAATCTGGGATACGGAAGGAGAGGGAGGAGGAGATGGAAAACGCGACGTTGGAGAACGGGTACGCTCTTCCAGAGCCTGGATCTGTGCCTTCTGCTCTTCCAACTTGGTTGTCTGGTGTGCGATTGCTTGCATCGTCTGTTGGAACATCTCTGTAACACTCAAGCCTGGTGCCCTAGCTGGGCTGCCCGGTGTACTTTGGTCCCAAGGTTCTTGATCTCTCTCTTCACTCCGAAAAGGGGTAGTCCACCGGCGTCTGAAAACCAACCACACGAGCGAGAAAAAATTCTGGTTTCTTTGCTGAATCTTTGCACTTGAAGTAGGCTCTGATACCACTGTAACATGCGGAAGCTTCGGGGGAGATCGGTAACTTCAATGCTCAGAAATCAGCACACTTGTCGCGACGAAATTAACGCACATAACTGAATAAAGATGTGCAGAAAAATAGAAGAGAGAGGGAGAAGAGGACACAATATTGGGTCCCGAATACCCCTGTAGGGCCCCCACCACGAATGGTGTATTTGCTCTATTAGAATGATGCAAATCTGAAAATAAATACAGAAAACTTGACCTTTCTTGGCTGAGATAACTCTGCCCTTGACCTGCAATCCTTCACCCCTTCTGCGTTAGCTTGATTTGGGCAGTCCTGGCCCTTGCTTTAGCTTCAACACTTGGCAAATGATGAGATAACACAAATGAATTGGGGCCTTGGTATTTATACCCCTCAGGATGACCAGTCGGCTAGTCTTACTGTAGTCGGCTGTCATAAATTCAGCCCATGACTGAATAATACAGCAAATAATGCCATTAAATGCTGCGCATACTTTCCTTCTTGGCTGGGCATTAGGCACATGAGCACATGAGGGTTGGGCACTGATTACCTGCTGTTCTGGAGGCTGGGCAGCCTGTATGGGCTGCCCCATACTTGCCCTACACCCATTTCATGGCTGGATAGCCTGTCGGCTACCCCTGGCATGCCCCTAGGGCTGTCCTATAGCCCTCCCATGGCCTACCCATGGCTGGTGGGCATAGCCAGGGCCTTCCTGGCCCTTATGGGGGTGGTTTTATATTGTCCCCATGCCCACACAAGTACTTGGGGTAGCCCTATGGGATGGCCCCTTTGCTATATGCAAACCCTAACAGTCTACACAGTGATTTGGCATCCAGTACCATACCAGATACACAGAATCATTGACATCATTCCAGAGGGAGACTCACAGCGCGGATTGGCACTGTTTCATGTGCAAGACAATGCACACCTGACCTCGGACGATTGGGATGGAACCTTGGTTGACTCGTCCCGGACTGGGCTCACATGGGACGAGTTTACCATCCCAAGTCCTGCACCTTCTGTACAAATATGTCTACGTGGCATCCAAGTGTCACGATTGTGACGTGTTTATACATCAGATTCTCTCTTCATTGCTGATTACTGTTACAGATGTAAAGAGTTACCAGCCAAAGGGAACCCCTACCCTCGACTGGTTGCGACTCTTCGTCAAAGGATGTACCTCTTCATCGAATAGCCACATCTCTTCGACGAATGGTTGTATCCCTTAATGAATGGTTGTGCCTCTACATCGACTGGACACATCCCTTAGCCTAAAAGTTGTACCCTTTCGTCTAAGGTCATGTCCTTTCATCAAAGGACATGCCTCTTCAAATGTGTCTCTTCATCTCTTATATAAGAGACCTATTGTACTCAGTTTAATAACAACAAGTCAATTCAATCTTGTCTCAAGTGTTCTCCTGAAGGTTCTTGTTCTAAGTTAATTACTTAAGTAGTAATTAGTACACAATATGCAGGATTAACCACATAATCCTCACAGTGGTATCAGAGCAAATTTTTTCCTACCCGTGGGTTGTGAAGCCCTCACCCTCTCCGCGGCACTCCCTCATCCACCTCTCCTCTCGGTGTTGTATGGAAGAAGCAGAGCGATGGCGGACTTGGCGTGAATCTTTGCTTGTCGTAATGTAAACAAGTACACAAGGTCTCACACCCATATACACGTGTTGTGTGTATAGCAGAGAGGGACCCCTGCAGTATTTCCGGAATGCCCTCCCTCCCTGCTGCCGGTGGCGTTCGCAACATGGCAGGAACTGCCCCCTTCGCTGCTGACTATGGCGCCCCCCTCTCTTCGCCTTGGTTGCTGCCAACGGGCGCCCTAGTATGCTGAGCGTGGCTGAGCGTCACCTCCACTCCTACTTGGTGTGCTACTATAAGCAGTGACTGCAGCGACCCATTCGGTGATTCAGCGAAGCGTTAACTCCACTCGGCGACCCAACGTGAAGCGTCACCTCCACCCGGCGGCGACGGCCTTCGAAGCGTCAACTTTCACAACAAAAAAAAACAACAATACACCACATTATTAAGTGTACTGCCACGTGGATTTCACAACAAAAAAAAAAAACCCACACAAACGTGCGTAATCGGCTGGGCGTGCGCTGGCCGCCCGTTTGGATCTGCTGGTGTGAACAGCCAACGTGGGCGACTCGAAAACCACCACCCGGCTGCCAGGATGGCGCCTCGTTCTTACTCGCCTCCTTCTCTCCAGCGAATAGGCGCCCTGCTTCTTCGTGGCTGTTCGTGGGTTTTCCTGGTTTTGCCCACATCACATACTCGGTGTGCTCTTATCCCCTACGTGCATGCGTCATGGACCACTTCCCGGAGGAACCCGACATGCACATCTCTTACCTAAGTTACATCGACGAGCTCCCAGAGGCTGTTCTTCCCGAACACAGCCCTCCTCGTGCCTTCACTCCGGATTCAGTGCCACTACCCGCCGATGTTGGGTGAATTCCCAGTCTTTCAGCCTCTCCAATCCCAGCATCCCCGGCCTCTCAGGTGTACCGTATTCATGTCAGCAGCCCGCATGTGACCGAACCCGACACTTGGGCGATTTGGACCATTTTCCTCACCTGCGAGCCCCTGCATCTTACTCATTTCGAGTATTTTTTATCACGGTACCCGCAGCTGGCACACTTTCTGCCCGAGTGCAGTGTGGATGGCTTACGCAATGTCTCCTCCACGCGCCCTCCTGTGACATTTTACTGCGAGATCTTCGTCCCCGACTATACTCCATTATCTCCAGTACCCAGTTCTTTGGAGGAAGCCAATGCAGTAACTTCGGAGGACGATCCCGACGAAGTGGAAGATCCCGACTTCGCATACGAGGACCTTATTACTGCCTCTCCAGCAGCTGTTCCTTCCATTCTCCATTTCGGGTGGACCTTTCCGGCTTCACCACAGTACTCTCTCTGAGTGCTTCAGATGTCGACGTCACACGACAACGTGCCACCCGCCGATCCTCATATGGAAGCCTTGTTGATGACTACTCTCCAACAGCAGATGGAGGACTTACAAAAGGCATTTTTCGACGGAATGGCATCAATGAGGTCCCAGATGGAAGACATGCAGCAGCGGCACCAACCGGGATCCAGGAAGTCCCAGCGAGCGCATCGTTCGCATTCTCCACAGTCATCATCATCATCCTCGGTGGGCCAGCAGGACGATCCCTTACCTCCGCCCGATCCGACTGCCGAGGTAGATAATGCTGAACTTAAACTTTTATATAAACTAATGACCACAGCACAAACACGGAAGATGGACATCAAGTTACCCGAGCCCTACAATGGCCGCCGTGATAAGCGATTAATCGATCATTGGCTCTACAAAATGGAGGTTTACTTCTCGAATACTGAATTGCCCGAGAACAAAAAAGTAGCATTGGCCAGTACCCTCTTGAAGGATACCGCCTTCCTCTGGTGGCGACGCAGGATTGCAGATGGCAAGTCTACTCCAACGTGGGACAAATTCCGGCGTGCTCTTCGCAAGGCTTTTGAGCCTGCAAACGCGAATTTTCATGCCAGGTCTTCTCTCCGCCGCCTGAGTCAAACTGGCTCCGTGGCCGCGTACATCTCAGAGTTCCAAAAATTGGCTCTGGAGATAGAGACACTCAGCCCCTCTGACCAGCTTCACAGCTTCATTGACGGGCTTGAACCCACAATCCAAGACGAAGTCCATAAGTATAATCCTGCCACCCTGGATGAAGCAATCTCGTATGTCGAGCGCATCAGTGATTACCGGCGTCCTCCCAGGAACCTTTCCTCCGGCGCCCGTTCCTTCCAGCGGAATCGATCCAATGGGACTAGCCAACCTCAGCGTCCTAATTCTGGACAACCCAACTCTCGGCGACCATATTCTGGACAACAGTCCTTCCGGCCGCGATTTTCCGGGCAAACTTCTGCGTCAAATGCAGGATCCTCTCAGACCGAATCCTCTGGCAGCAGCAGAAACCGAGATCGGTCTCGACAGGACCGTCGCAACAATGATCGGCGCAATTTCAAGCGAGAACCCTCTTCAGGACAGCAAACCTCTTCGTCAACTGCCCCTTCATCCCAGCCTAGTCGCCCAGGCCTCTGCACAATTTGTTCTGGCGATCACCGGTGGTATGAATGCCCTCAGCGTCCTAAACCCTCCAACACTCGACGCAATTCTCAGGTGGACAGTTGTCACCATGCTGATCATGACCCGCCTCCTGTGAAAGACAAGAACAAACAGATGGCTTGTTCTGTTCGCGTTTCAGAGTTTGTCAGTACCCTGATGCTTAATGGCCAAAGTACCAACCCTGCTCCGGTGAATCTATCCAAACAGGTCCTTAGTCTTCTTGGCTTTATTGGCGACCATCCCATCAATGTGCTGGTGGACAGTGGTTGTTCCACTAATTTTGTGGGCACTTCTTTGGTTCATAAGCTTCGCCTACAGACCCGACATTTTGTGGATGCTTTTCAAGTGGAGCTTGCTGATGGTTCCTTCCTTAATTGTAACCAAAAGGTGCAACAACTCCAGTTCCAGATTCAAGATTACCAGGATCACCTTAATTTTTCGGTGATGCCGTTGTCACATTATGACATGATATTGGGACAATCTTGGCTGTATCGATATGATCCGGTGATTAGCTTTCGTTCCCATTCAATCCAATTATATCATAATGGTCGAGAGCTGGAACTTCATGGTCTTTTCAGTGCCAAACCCATCACCATTGTTTCTGCCCTGCAAGTCAAACGTCTCGTTCGCAAACGTGACAGTGCAACATCCTTGGTCATGTTACGGGAGATTGAAGCAGAAACCAATGAGCAATCTCAAGCCTCGTCATCAACTACTGCTTACTTGGAGCAACCCTTCTTCAGGCCTTTTCAGGATTTATTTCCGAATGATCTTCCGACGACATTGCCTCCTCGTCGTCCTGTGGATCACCCGATTGATCTTATCCCAGGTCAACCTCCTCCAACCCGAGCTCCATACCGTGTTTCTTACTCTGAATCTCAGGAGATACAAAAGCAATTACAGGAGTTGCTGGACAAAGGTCACATCCGTCCCAGCAAAAGTCCTTTCGGAGCCCCGGTTTTACTTGTCAAGAAGAAGGATGGATCAATGCGACTTTGCATTGATTACCGAGCTCTCAACAAGCTGACAATCAAGAACAAATTTCCTTTACCTCGCATCGATGAATTGTTCGACCAACTGCTTGGTGCTAAGGTGTTTTCCAAGATTGATTTAAAGTCCGGCTATCATCAAATTCGTATTCGTAATGGTGATGAATACAAGACAGCCTTTCGGACAAAATATGGCCATTATGAATTCTTGGTCATACCTTTTGGGTTAACCAATGCCCCGGCCACTTTCATGACCCTGATGAATGAAATTTTTGGGCCATACTTGGATAAGTTCGTGATCGTTTATCTTGATGATATTCTGGTTTTTAGCCGATCTATGGTCGATCACAAAGAGCATTTACAGATAGTCTTCGAAGTACTACGCAACAATGTGCTGTACATCAACAAAAAGAAGAGCGAATTTTTCAAAAATCATGTGGAATATCTTGGTCACATCATTTCTGCTAATGGGATTGCAGTAGATCCTAAGAAGATTCAGGCGATTGTGGATTGGCCTTTGCCTATCACCATTTCAGATGTTCGATCTTTCTTGGGACTTGCTAATTTTTATCACAACAAGGTGCATAGATTTTCGGAGATTGCTGCCCCTTTGACAGAATTGACAAAGCTGGACAAACTTCAGTGGTCTTCGGAAGCTGAGCAATCCTTCAATGATCTCAAGCATGCCTTGACGACAACCCCGGTCTTGGCCATTGCAGATCCCACTCAGCCCTTTGATGTAATGACAGATGCCTCAGATCGTGCTTCTGGTGGAGTTCTGATGCAGAATGATCGTGTCATTGCTTTTGACAGCAGAAAGTTTTCAGCCATTCAAAGCAGGTATCCTGTGTATGATAAGGAGTTTTTGGCAATCGTGCATGCTTATCGAACATGGAGACATTATCTTCTTGGAGCAGATTCAGTTGTACGTACAGATCATCAATCTCTGACGTATATTTTCACTCAGCCTGTTATGAACTCTCGACAAGGCAGATGGGTTGAATTCTTGGCTAATTTCCACATGATTATTCAGTATGTTCCTGGTCTTCAGAATGTGGTTGCAGATGCCTTAAGTCGCATGCCCCGAGCCATTAATTTTGCCATCACAGATGTGCAAATGGAAATCCCTGCTTGTTTCAAAAATGAATATTTGACGGATAGAGATTTTGGAGATGCGTTCCGTGCTCTCAAATCTTCTAATCCCAGTCCTGCAGAAATGAACATGTTTGCAGCCTATATTATCATAGATGAGTTGCTGTTCTTCTCTGACCGCATTTGTGTGCCTCACAATACTTCATTGCGGAAGATTCTTATTCAAGAACATCATGAAGTCCCTTATGCTGCTCACCCTGGTATCAACAAGACATATCGACTTTTGTCTGCTACATACTTCTGGCCTCAGATGCAGCAAGATGTTATCAAATTTGTCAAAGCTTGTCATTCATGTCAAACAATGAAAGCCTCTCGACAACTTCCTCAAGGGTTACTTCAACCATTGCCAGTTCCCAATGAGAGATGGGAAAGCATCAGTATGGATTTTATCACCACCTTGCCTCGTTCATCCAAAGGCAATGCTCAGATTCTTGTGGTGGTTGATCGATTTTCCAAAATGGCACATTTCATCCCTTGCAAGAAAGCTGCTTCAGCCCCAGACGTGGCGTCATTATTCGTGCAACATGTCTTCAAATTGCATGGTTTACCAAAGACCATCATTTCTGACAGAGATCCAAAGTTCACTGGACATTTTTGGACGTCTTTGTTCAAATCTCTTGGCACGAATTTGTTATTCAGTTCAGCCTATCATCCTCAAACAGATGGACAGACTGAAAGAGTCAATCAGATTTTGGAAGAAATGATTCGACATTACATTCAATTCCGTCTGGCATCATGGGAAGATTATTTACCACTCGTGGAATTTGCTTATAATAACTCCCATCATTCAGCAATTGGATTAACTCCATTTCAAGCAGCATATGGACATACTCCTCTTGTGCCTACAAACTTTGTTTTGCAACACAAAGTGGCGTTGGCAGATCAGTTGGTTCAGGAGATGCAAGATGTGCTTGTACAAGTTCGAGATAAATTGGTCCATGTGCAACAAAAATATCAAAAACAGGCCAACAAGCATCGTCGACATGCAGAATTTCAAGAAGGAGACTTGGTCTTATTATATGTGGCACCTCACCGCTACAAAACAGTGAAGTCAGTTTTTCCAAAGTTACGACCTCGCTTCTATGGGCCTTTCAAGATTCTTAAGAAAAATTCAACTGTCAGTTATAAGTTGGCACTTCCACCGTCATGGGGAAAGATTCATCCAACTTTTCACATATCTTGGCTCAAACAGTATATTCAAGGAGATTCGCCTGTTCCAGACTTATCTTCTTATGTACCAGAAATTGAAGATGACCATATTATCCTTGTTCCAGAAGTAATACTTGACGTAAGACAGAAGGAAACAAGAAGAAAGTTGACTACAGAATTTCTTGTGAAGTGGATGGACTTGGATGAGTCTGATTCCACTTGGCAAACAGATGAAGAAATGCAGCAGTACCCTAACCTTCTTCAGGAGTTCTTCGACAAACGGATGTCTATCATTTGACACATGGGTTTTATTTTAAATGGGAGGGAATGTCACGATTGTGACGTGTTTATACATCAGATTCTCTCTTCATTGCTGATTACTGTTACAGATGTAAAGAGTTACCAGCCAAAGGGAACCCCTACCCTCGACTGGTTGCGACTCTTCGTCAAAGGATGTACCTCTTCATCGAATAGCCACATCTCTTCGACGAATGGTTGTATCCCTTAATGAATGGTTGTGCCTCTACATCGACTGGACACATCCCTTAGCCTAAAAGTTGTACCCTTTCGTCTAAGGTCATGTCCTTTCATCAAAGGACATGCCTCTTCAAATGTGTCTCTTCATCTCTTATATAAGAGACCTATTGTACTCAGTTTAATAACAACAAGTCAATTCAATCTTGTCTCAAGTGTTCTCCTGAAGGTTCTTGTTCTAAGTTAATTACTTAAGTAGTAATTAGTACACAATATGCAGGATTAACCACATAATCCTCACACCAAGTGCGGGATGCACATGACATGTTGTATGGTGGATGCCCGATCCATTTGGATCCTAGTGAGTGGGAGTGGATTTGATGCAGCCGATCCTATGAAGAGTGTACCTTCTTTGTCCTTGTTAGCGATCCTAGGAGTGGGAGTGGATTTGATGCAGCCGATCCTATGAAGAGTGTACCTTCTTTGTCCTTGTTAGCGCAACTTTTGTTGTGCTTAGGTATATTTGGATTTTCTAAAAAAAAAGAAAAAAGAAAGGGTGTGTGCATACTAATCATGTTCTTAGCCAACTGCTGCTGTAAATGAACTTTCTCCTCATGGATTGGTTTTCTTGTGGCCAGGATATTTTGGAAACAAATGGACATTTTATTGATGGTCTCAAGTTCAAGGGGGGATCAACAAGCTTGATGCCAAAAAGCTTTTTGAAAGAAATTGCGGACATGGCACATCAACATGGTATATATGTGAGCACGGGAGGTTGGGCTGAACATGTGCTTCAGAGAGGCCCTAGTGCTTTCAAACAGTATGTCCAGGTAAGGCCATATGAAAAGAATGAGTAGTTCTATGATTTTAGTGACTATTTCTTTGCATTTTTCATAATGTTTTCATCGTGTTGACTTTTTTCCTTTGCTCCTATGATTTGGACTATCCTGTTTTTAAATTGCAACGGTACATGTTCTTCTCTCCACCGTGGCTTTCAGACTAGATTGCACAGCTCCCTTATTGGCCAACTTGCCCGTCTCCATGTCACATGCATCAGGCCTTAAATGCATGTGTCATGACTACTGAGGCCACATACAGGGTAGTGAAGGTCTGGTAGGTGACCGTAGTTTATATGGAGGGAAGGGGGCTGGCATTGGGACCCAATGCTTGTGTATTTGTGGATGAATAATCTCCTGCTGTCTATTTGATTCAGTATCCAAATTATTAGTGTTAAATTGAATGGCTTGGCCAAGGCACCCTGACACTCCATGCCTATTGACCGTGGGCAGTTGTGATTTTGTTAAAACTTACAGATAACCCTTTTCGCAGCTTGTACTGGTGCTCATCGCTACCCTTTCCATGATACAGCATTTCTTGGAGTCAAAATTCACACCATGCCTTGCACTTTTAAGCCATGCTTATGTATGTGAGACCAAATCCACTGCCTTGAAGGTTAACAGAATATCAGAATAGTATGTACAAGATCTTATATCATCAACCTGTTCTCTCTCACACTAACCAAAGTGTGAAGCAATAAAATAAAAAGAAACTCACATGGTGATTGCACATAAGAAGGTGATGAAGCATATGCTGTTGCAATGAAGCGAGTAGCACATGCAGAAGCACATGGTGGATGGATGCTTTCACTAGCAAGAGGTCACTCCAACAGGATGCAGCTCTCTTTTTTTTTTTTGGGGGGGGTGTGTGTGTGTGTGTGTGTGGTGTGGGGTGTTGGTAACATTGTGCGAAGAGTGATATATGTTTGACCTGCAATGACAGGACTGCAAAGACATTGGATTCGACATACTAGAATTGAACATGGACTTTCTGAATTTTCAAGAAGAAGACCTTTTACGGCTAATTCGCCTGGTGAAGAGTGAGGGCCTCAAGGCAAAACCTCAACTAGATGTGCAAATAGGGGATGCTTCTTCTATCCAGAACCTACAGAAAGGTGGTCATATTTAAAAAAAAATCTCAGGGGCACCTTTCTAGTAGTTTGTTTAAATGGCATGCTCATCATTGTGTTGCTTGAGTGACACGCTCATCATTGTGCTGCTCACCAACAGAGATGGACGCTCTGATTAGAAGAGCTGAAAGGTGCCTGGAAGCTGGGGCAGACATGATCATGTTTGATGCAGAGGGTATAACAAAAGATGTGGACGTATGGCGAACCGATCTGGTAGCGAAGATGATTGAACGGTTAGGGCTTCAAAGGATCATGTTTGAGGCGGATGAGCCCGAAAGTTTGCAGTGGTTTGTCAACAACTATGGATCAGGAGTAATGTTCTACAGCACTCTCTTGTGATTTTGGTCTTGGCGACAACACTGGTGTATCTGTGCGTTTGTTGACATTTTTGATGATTTTCTCAGCCATATTTCTAGCAACTCGGTTTTGCAGGTTAATTTGTTTGTTGACCACTCACATGCGGTGAGGCTGGAGTGTTTACGTTCTGCTGCGAATCGGGGAGGTGCTAGTGGTTGGGGTCACAGGCACTTGCCCAGACAAAAAATGTAGCATGTTGGTTGGGGTTGCAGATTATAACTTAAAAAAGATGGTAATAGGATTTTGTTGTGTCAAGCACACACAGTCTTTCTATAATGATGTATATCCATCATGTAGAAATTAGTAGACTCTGTGAGTCAAGATTGCAGTTGGTTTTGAGGTTTCGCGAGTAGACTCTCATGGAGTCAAGATTGCACTCTAGTTTTTGCTGAGTTTGGGAGATAACTTGATTTCTTTACTTGCTTAGTTTTCTGCCGTATTAATGGGAGATAACTTGATTTCTTTACTGGCTTTATTTTCTGCGGTATTAACAGATGGGCAGATTCTTCTCGAAGTCAATGGAATTACAGCTTTGTTTTTGTCCAGTTTGGGAAATAAAACTTGAACCTTCCACTTGTCTATAAGGAAACTCACAGCACTTAAATGGGACAAGGCTTGCTGTAGCTGAGGTATTAACCATTGACTTGCTCTGTTTTACTTCAATGCTCTCTTTTTTAGCCGAAGTCTCTAGACATATGCCCACTCTATGAAATGAAATAGATTCATACATGGGCTTGTTAACATGGTAAAATCAAATCCATGTGTTCGCCAAATTGTATGTCTAAGTATTGTACATTAGTCATGGTGGACCTGTGCCCTTGAAACCTTTGGCCCTCATTACTGGGCTACAAAATTGATTTGAAGGTTGAATCTTCCAACTCAACTTCGTCTTACAGGCGACAGTTTTTCATTATCAGAGGGTGTTGGGAGGAGGAGCCTTAACGTTGGTCACATGGATAATGTGTTACGCATTTGGCCATGCTTCAGGCCTTTTGATAATGGATGGAGAGTGCAACTAATAATTGCAACTTGAGAGATTATGCCCTAGTATAATAAGGAATTCTCTTTAAATCAATAGGGTCTCTTTTTTGTGGGTGCTGCATGATTTCGAGCTAAGCTACTATTGATACACGAAGTCATGGATTCTTTTAAAGGGCATTTTCACTCCTCCAATGTTTCTTTTGTCAACTTACATGATTTCAGGTGTAATAAAATTGTGTTAAAAAAGAAAACTACTGAGCTTGGGTAGCAGATGCAAGTGTGATGTGTTGAAGCCTTTCTTTGGCCTTTGCTCGCTTCAATGAGTGACTATATTTATTAGTCAGTGGCATTGATGTTGAACTACCCAAGAAAAGCACAATTGTAATGGTGACTTATAAGTGCAACTAAGAATTTCTCAAGGTTATATTCCAAGTAAGCAATTGCTTGATTGTGGCCATTTTTTTGTAAAGCTCACAATTTTGGTCTACAGAAAGGTAGTCTTGTTCTAAGAATTTGGAACTAAAACACATAGGTCTAAGACAACAACACATAGATGGTTATTGTATTGAGTAACAAACACCTTTGTGGGGGAAAAGCACCTTGTGACTCAAGCCAACTAATTCACGTCCCTCACATAGTTGTGCTAGTCATGGTTGAGAAAACCAATCTAGAGCCTAACAATGTCTTTATAGTTAGTACTACTTAGAAGAGCAGTTCTTTCATTACTAGAAGGATAGCTTGCACTCCATAGCTTTGGAGGAGAAAGGAGAATAAGAGGACAAAAAACAAGTTCACATTAGTATGATAGCTTGCTCTCCATAGCTTTCGAGGAGAAAAGAGAAGAAGACGATGACAATATTAGGTTCTCCTCGGCATCTAGGATAAACCTTTCATGGAAAAAGTAGAATGTCAGCTTTTGTGGTGCTTGTAGCCATCAAGACAGAGAGAAGGCCATCGCCAACAATGTGGTTTGAAGTCTTTAAGTTGTAGTCAGTTGGGCAAATAGACCTTGAGGGCTATGGCATTGTTGGCCCCTTCAAAGGTTCTCATCTCCACCAAGGCACAACTTTTGTCCAGTCGCCCATAGCAACCATGGTCTAGTTCCACAACATGGACATGGTAGATTGGTTTGTAGAGGGCTATACAGGCTACCTACACACACTCTATGCTTGGCTTGGTGTTGATGTGCCATCTTTGTTGTTTGCATGCTGCCTCTAAACGACGCCCAACATATTTCCACAAGCTTATGTTTTGGGTTTAAAAAGACATGATTTAATAAGAGAAAATGGAACACTTTCTTTATAAAAGAGGTTTCTCCATCTCATTTACTAGTTCAAAACGAACATAACTAGGAAGTGTGCAAACTAGAGAAAATGGAGCACTTCCTAGTTAGACAATCTAGGGAATTGATGGAATTTTTTTTTGAGAATCTCTAATGTCCAATGAACTTGATTACAAAATAAATATCATCCTGTTAGCCATTGAGACCTCCATTTTTTTTATAAAGATCATTAAATATAAACCTAATTAAAAGTCACAAAATTACATGTTTATTCCACTCATAACCTAGACTCTTACTCCAACCTTCTAGTCACTCTCTCTTTAACAATAATTTGGAATAAATTTTTACTTTTCTAATCATAAAGTAAAGATACTTTCTTTCCTCACTTGATATGTCTCTACATGTCTAATCCTTTTTGATATTATAATACATTTTTTAAACGAATTACACTTTGAAAATATAGTTAAAAGTCATGGTCTTTTATATGAATGAGTATTTGAAAGTATAGTTGTTGCTAGAACGTCCCTTACACAATGTTAAATTAGAAACTATTAGGATCCCATATATATCATAAGATCACACAAAATCTTCAAAGAGATCCTGTAATCCCACTTGTGCTAATCATGTGATCTCTTACTAGTGGATAGGAACTCACAAGGTCATGTAAGGTCTTGGAGAAACTCCCTCTTAAAAGACCTTGCAAAAGCTCATAAAAGAGCTTATGAATCTCATAAGATAACATTCCTATTCTTGTAGGTTCATTTGATTATCGTTTTGAACTCCAAACTCGTGAAACACTTGCTATCCTTTTGAAAAGAAGCCATGTTTAGCATTCATAATGATAAGGTGCTACCAATAAAATTTTCTTTCCCATTGTTTTAGATAAATACCAATATTTTTCCCTCTTTGCATATATTTTCGCTTAGCACAATCCTAATATAAGTCACACTAGGAATAGTAAAACCATTATCTTATTTTTTGGTATAAAATGAGAGCATATCCTACATTTTAGCATATGTTATACTGAGTTGAGTCGTGTGTGTGTGTGTGTGAGAGAGAGAGAGAGAGAGAGAGAGAGAGAGAGAGAATTTAACTATTTCAATTTGTAATAATATTGATGCATGTGGCTGGGGGGCTTGGAGGACATGGTTGAAGGGCTGGCATAGAGTGAGACGCATGGAGGGTTGGAAGGTGGCTATGGGGAAAGCAAAGAGAAGGCGCTCAGAGGAAGGGAGGGGAGAAGAAGGAGAGAATGCAAGGGTGGCAATGGTTGGGAGAGATGAGAGAGGAGGGGAGGGGAGGAAGAAGGAGAGGGAGGAAAGGAGAGGGGAGGGGAGGTCAGGTGAAGAAGAAGGAAAGTGAGGAGAGGAGAGGGGAGGAGGGGGGAGGTGAACAAGAAGGAGACGGTGAAAATGTGGCGATGGTTGGGAGGGAAGGGGAGGGGAGGGGAGAGAGGAAGGAGGAGAGGGAGGAGAGGGGAGGGGAAGGATAGGTGAAGAAGAATGGTGCAATGGTTTTAATATCATTTTTGGTGGTCCTGATAAGAAATATCATGTATGCTTGCTATATCATACGTGATTGCTTTGTGGAAGGTGTATGGGAAAGCTGGCTATATGTGAATAATTTCATGATACTCATGGCTATACATGGAGTGATGCACCAAAACATAAATAAATAAATAAAATTTGGCATCTACTAAGTGACTTTACAAAAGCTGAAAGCATGGGACCATGGGGGTTACAAAATTGCTTATGAATTACTATAACTCGTGTGCAAAAGATGAGGGAAGGCTTTTACCTCTAGCTTTTCACAAATCTTTGTATAAGAAACTTGACAAATTGTGTCAAGGCTTTGGGTTGTTTGATGGTGTTTTTTGTGCAAATGATGATGATAGGGATCAAAGTGATGGGGACCATGATGAATATTCTTATTTGAAAGAGGATAATGATGATAGCTAGAAATATAAAAAAGCTTTATCTTCTTCAAATAAAACCCATCGATTGAGCCCTTGCCTTTCAAAAGAGAGATACATGGTTCGAATCAACCCTTGTGGCATGTATACTAGTACCCTCTCTCACATAAGGATGCTTTATAAGTTGATGGCTAGCAATTCTTCGATTGCTAATAGATTACATTCATGTTGTTGTTATAAGAAGAATGCATGAGCTTTTAACAATTTGCTAGTAAAGCAACAATTCAAAGCATGTTAATAAGATTTTAGTTATTATATAATAAGTGCTGATTTTTAGGCATGCATGTAATCTTGTTCGTATGTCATTATTCCTTTCAAAAAAGTTTTTTGTGAATTGTTGTATAAATTTATTTTGTTTCTTCTATCTTATGTTTTATGTTGAGATGTTTGCTTACAACTGTAAACAATATAATGCTGAGTGATCCGACCAACATGTGAAGGATGTGGATGTTTTTTCTCTATCTTCTTTGTAATTGATCCAAAACATGGTCAATTTGAGTTTGGCTTATTGTAGTCATATATTATAAATTTTTTATATTTAGTCATAATGCTGCTATTATAATTGGTCCAAACATGGTCCATTTGAGTTTGGTTTATTACAATCGTACATTATAAATTGTTTTATATTTAGACGTAATTGGTTTCTTGTAGTTTAGTATAAATTATTTAATATTTAGTCATAATTGGTTTATTGTAGAGTTGTATATTATAAATTGTTTTATATTTAGTCGTAATGTTACTAATTGCTATTGAAGCTAGGTTTGTTTTATCAATATAAAAATCAACTAGTGCAACTATTTTATTTAAATGAGGTATATATTTTAGATAAAGTTCAAAGACTTGTAAAAATATTTGAATTTGTGTCTATGGGGGTTAATAAAGTGATAAAATGGTTATTGGTTTTGAGAGAATTGGATTAAAAGTAGCACAAATTATTTTAATTCCGTGGTGATTTTAAATTTAAAAATTTTTAAGTTGTACACATGGATATTGTGAATGCCTTGATTTATAGTCATTTTAAATTGATTTTCTTGCTATTTTTGTATGGGTTTCTTGTAAGATTAAAATATTTGAAGTAATAAGGTTGTGAGAGTTTGTTATTTCTTTGAAATGTTTAATTAATGATCTAGTATTTAAACAATCAAAAAATAATTTTACTTTCATTTTCTTGTTACTTTATGTTTTTTGTCTTTTATATCGCTCTTTTTTAAGGCATTCCATTTATTTTATTAACATGAAAAATTTCCATCACAAAAACAATTTATTTACCTCCTTTACTCTTGAAAGTGCTGTGTAGGCTAACAAATGTCCTTCACCTTTATATAGATTAAATGCTAGTAGTTGCATTATAAGTGTAGCATTCATATTGTAGTTATGTGTGGACGTAGGCTTGTGGGGGCTAGGCCACTATTTTCCTCTTTAGGAGGTTTTTTTCCTTGAGCGTATGTATGCATGAGTGTAATTGCCCTTATCATGTCACTTCACTTGTACTTCACACATTCTCATTAATCTACTTTTGAGCATTGTACTTCCATCTCTCTCTCCTTTCTTACTATATATCTATGTGTGTGTTGCTACATTGATCTCCACTCCAACAATTGCTATCAAAGTAGGTTCTCTTAGCTCCCACCCCCTTGTTATCTTCTCCTTGAGTTGCTCTTTTGATTATCTTAGATTGAGTTATCCTCTTAGGTGGAGAAGGTATACCATATACTGTGAAGTAATAATTTTTTTGGGTGCATTTCGGAGTATTTTAGGAGCGTTTAAGAGCTCGTTTGCATGCTGTAAGCTTTCCATAGGCATCTTGAGGGAGTATCATTTGGAACTGTTTTTGTTCGATTTTGGGTTTTCTGCAACACTAGCAGTAACATTTGGTGCATAGACATGGCCGCCGTCACCATCTTTGGCATCATATCTTCGAGTTCATCTTCAATAGCTTTAATAGCATCATCAACATTATCATCGATTTCTACATTCTTGCTGAGTATCATTTTCACACTTTGTACTTTGTAAATTTTTATACACTTTATAGCATCAATAACTTCAACAGCTTCAACATTATCATTAATTTTATCATGCAATTTCACATTCTTGCTAAGTATCATTTCCACACGCTACATTGTAACTTTTCATACACTGTAGGTTTCCATCATCATCAGTGATCTACTGACAGATCCATTTCAGTTGCATTTAGTGGGCATTGACAATACATGTAGGTAGTTGGGATATTTGCATTCTGTGTCAGAGATTAGTTATTTGTAGGTAAAATGACAGGAATTGATGTATTTTGGATGCTTTTCGCTGAAAATAAGCTTGATGGGACAACTACCCATTATGGTCCTATATGATGCATTATGTATTGGTGCCAAACGGCTTTAGAATGTTGTTATTGGCATTGAGGCATGCCCTGTCTCGCCAGCATAACAGCATAGTACAGGTACTTTGGATGTTGATCCAAGTTCAGAGATAACTATGGCATATGCCTTTGCACCTCCCACAACAGAACAAGCCAGGTGGGATGGTAGGGATGCACATGCACATGCATTATTCCTCATATTTTCTTATGAAAAACTATAAAGTATGCTTGGGATGCGCTTGTTGCGCTTTACCAGGTGTGTGTGTAACAAGGCATAAATGGCCTACTTGTGCTAGCAGTTAGAGTCCGAGCATATGAATGAGGGAGATTTGATGGATGAGTTCAAGATCTCAGGGAGCAGCTCTGTTGGCATGTATTGATAGGTCTATCCGGGCAGTTCTTTGGTATCTATTATTCTCACAGATTTGGTTGCAATGCTCTTGCAAGAATCTCAACAAATCTAAACTAGTATGTGTGTGGGAGATTAGGCCAAGGCAAAGTCTTTTCTCAGGGGGCAGCTATAAGTCAAAGGAGGAATCAACCTACTCTTGACTTTCATTGATGAATAGGACAAGCACACCTAGGTGTATCCCAAAAGATGGATTAGTTAGGGATGTCCAAAAATTACAACTTACACATAGTGATATATGTGGTCCCATGAGGACACCATCGATCAAGGGATATCTCTATTGATGATTAGTCCAAGAACACCTGGATGTACGTGATCACCAAGAACGCAAATTTCAGAGTGATGGCTGGCTAAAAAAAGACAAGAAAGCATGTGAAGTGCCTAAGGTCAGATGGAGGGAGGGAGAATACTTCAATGAGTTCACTGGATTCTTGCAAAAGAATAGCATTTAGAGATAATTTACATGTAGATACACTCCGTAGCAAAATGGAGTTATTGAGCGAAAAAATAGGCACATTGCAAAGATAGTATGAGCATTGATTTGCAGAGAAGAATATGCCGCATAGCTATTAGGCCGAGGCTGTGTCTACATTAGTTTATATCATGAACATGACTCCTACTGCAGCCATACATGATGTAACGCTAGAGGAGAAGTTTACTGGCAAAAAACTTGATTTATCTCACTTGAAAGTTTTTGGATGTATTGCATATGTGCATGTGCCACGAGTTTTATAGTAAGTTGGATCCAAGGCAGAAAAACGTGTGTTTATTGGGTATTCCCTTGAGCAAAAGAGATATAGATGTTATAATCTTGCTACACGTGAATTGAGGGTAAGCAGGGATGTTGTATTTGATGAGATGAGTAGCTGGTATGCTGCTAAAAAGAATGCTATTGGGGCTAATGTAATAAGTGGAAATGCGGTTACATAGAATGCAAGTCAGCAATCACAGTCATTTAGTGGACCAGGAGAGTCCTCATCCAGCAGTTCTGTTGATAGACCATGGAGTGGTAGGCTGCATCATAATACCAGTCCTTAAAATGTAGTTGGTGCATCACATAAAGGCAAAGAGAAAGTGGTTAATTCCCTTTGTATGCCAGATATTTCTATAGGACATTGGTGGAGAGTCTAGTTGCTCGGAGATGAGCCTTGATGATGAGGAGCTTGAGATTCCAGCAATGAGGACACCTGGTGTGAAGACGGCTATGGAAGCCATGAATGCAAAGTTACGAAGATTTGGAAGAGTCAAAAACCCTCTACAGAGGTTGACTTATGATGGTTATGTGGCACATCATATGCTTACATGGCAAAATTTGTGCAGGTTATAGAACTCACATTTTTGATGAGGCTATTGGAAATGTGTGTTAGGAGAAAGCTATGGATGAGGAGATGGATGCATTTTATGGAAACGAGACTTGGGATTTGGTGCCATTACCTAAAGGCAAGAAAGCTATTGGCTGTAAGTGGGTGTATAAGGTGAAACATAATAGTGATGGTAACATAAATAGGTACAAGGCTAGATTGGTAGCCAAAGGATATTCGTAGACACATGGGATTAATTATGAGGAGACATTTGCCTCGGTTGCAACGATGGCAACTGTGAGAGTTGTGATTGCGGTGGCTGCAAAGCAGCTAAAGGCTGTGGATGTAAAAAATGTTTTCTTGTATGGTGACTTGCAAGAAGAAGTGTATATGGATCAGCCACACCTAGTTTTGAGGATACAGGTCACCCAAAGTATGTATGTAAGCTTCGTAAGACCTTGTATGGGCTGAAGCAAGATCCACGAGCATGGCATGACAAGATTGTTGAGTATCTTGTCACTATTGGTTTTTATATGGTAGATGCAGATCACTCTTTGTATGTGCCCAAGAGTGATAAGGGTATTTTGATCATCACCATATATGGTATTTATATGGTTTTTATATGGTAGATGCAAATCACTCTTTGTATGTGCGCAAGAGTGATAAGGGTATTTTGATCATCATCACCATATATGTAGATGATCTTATTGCTGGGGGTGACAACTTGGATGAGATTGAGCATGTGAAAAGTCTTCTCAAAAGGAAGTTTGAGATGAAGGATTTGGGAGATTTGCGTTACTTTTTAGGAATTGTGGTCATTCGCACACCTGAGGGTATTTGGCTGTCACAGAGAAAGTATGTATTGGACATGTTGTCCAAGTATGGGATGGCTGATTGTAAGCCAATCTCAGTGCCATTAGATCAAAATGGCAAGCTTAGTGTGGATGCAGGTTATGTGTTCGAGGATCCCACTATGTACAAGAAGATTGTGGGGAGTTTGATTTATGTCACGATCAGCAA
This sequence comes from Cibotium barometz, assembly GCF_041138505.1. Classification (NCBI taxonomy): domain Eukaryota; kingdom Viridiplantae; phylum Streptophyta; class Polypodiopsida; order Cyatheales; family Cibotiaceae; genus Cibotium; species Cibotium barometz. Next base: position 22,273,897 of record NC_141082.1, on the reverse strand, counting down.
GCCATATTTGAGTTACACTGTTGGCTTAGAGAGCCAGTTTATGCAGGTTGCGTGCAAACCACATCTTGGTAGTGTGCGATTCACACTTCAGTGTTTGAGGGCCATTATTGATTATGCATTGTTTTATGCAGTAGGTGTACCATTGGAGCTATATGGTTACACAAATGCAGATTGGGCAGGTAGCATTTCAGACAGGAGATCAACCAGTGGATTTATGTTTTCATTGGGGAGTGCTGTTATGACATGGAGTAGCAAGAAGCAACCCACATTTGCCTTGTCGAGTACAGAGGCAGAGTATAGAGGAGCTGCAGTGGCAGCGTGTGAGGTAGCTTGGTTACACAAGCTACTTTGCTGATTTGGGGTTGCATGTGGAGAGAAAGGTTGTCATATATTGTGACAATCTTAGCAGTATACATTTGGCCAAGAACCCAGTTTTCCATGCACGGACGAAACACATTGAGGTACATTATCACTTCATACTAGGGAGAGAGTCTTGGCAGGCGACATCGACTTGGCCTACGCCAGCACACATGATCAGGTTGCTGACATCTTCACGAAGGCCTTGGGAGCTGAGAAGCTCCGTAGATTTTGAGATATGCTTGGAGTTCATGAGCTAGAGTTGAGCTTGAGGGGGAGTGTTTTTAGATGTCAATCTCAACATGAGCTGACACTCACGAGGTGCCTCCATGATCGTTCGACATTTACATCACTGGTGGCGGGTTGGTAGCTAGCACCGACATATCTTCGCAAGAGATTCTAAAGCTGGACTACACTGACTAGTCCACATTTACCCACTCCTCTAAGCGCGTGCACATTATGGACCGCTTGTATATACTCTATTATGTGTGCTAGTCACTTTATCTTCTTTGTAGACCTCTTTTGTTGTGTGAAGAAGAAGAAGAATTTTCAGCCTCTCACCTTGTGTGTTCTCTTCTAGGGTTTGTGTGAGTGTGTGTGTGCTTGCAAGAGCTCAAGATCTCTTCTCCTCTGCATCTTTTCAATGAGGACATGACAAAAATAGATCGATAAAGTGCCATTGGGTACAAATCTATGTCGACGAAGCAAGGGTACAGACCATGGAGACTAGAGGATCCTCGTTCTCCCTGCTCTAGATCCCTAGCTTGTTTTGAGCCGCATTTTGTATTTGGAGGCAACATTGTACATAGTTATACGTATTATTACCCATAGATATGAGTATAGGATTAGGTAGACTATGCCGGCCTCACATTCTACCATTTGTCTCATCATATTTTACCATTTACAAACATTTGATCACTTTATATACTTTGTACTCTTGTACGCTTACTTATATTTACATAAGCTTTTATTTTTGTTCAACTTTATGCACAAATGTAATTTTCTTACCGATGTTATAATCCGCCATGTTGAATTGATCATTGCTTACTTGTGTGCTCGACCTTTGAGAGAGAGAGGGAGAGTTCTTTAATGTGTTCTCAATCCAATTCAAGTCAAGAGAGAGAGAGAGAGAGTGCTCAATCCAATTTGAGGAGAGAGAGAGAGAGAGAGAGAGAGAGAGAGAGAGAATGAGTACTTTGATATTGTATGTATGTGTGTGTAAGAGAGAGAGAGAGAATGAGTACTTTGATATTGTATGTATGTGTGTGTAAGAGAGAGAAGTATTGTAATAATGAGAGAGACAGAGAGATAGAGAGAATCGTCATTCCAAAGAAAATACATGCTAGAGCAATAGAGAGAGAACTGGATTTTTAATCATTAAAATACTCGTCGAGCATCGCTTATGCAATGCCCGTCATCGTTTAAGCAATGCTCTAGATATTTGCGTCTATTAAAGCAACGTCTACTCCTAGGCGTCGCTTATGTGATGCAAAATGTGTCGCTTAAGCAATGCTTATGCATCACTTATGCGACGTTTAGGCGTCGCTAATGAGGTTGCCTAAGTGATACCCCATATCGATGCCCGTAGCGATGTAAACAAGCATCGCTATGCATGGGTTGTGTTGTAGTGCATAAATGCAATGTGGTGACAATACACAGGCTCTTAAGGGCAAAATCCACCTGTCTGTTGCTACCCCATCCGACCATAGTATAAATTTAAAATTTCTTAGAAATTAATATTGGTAACAAAATAAAAAACTTGAGTTACAATCAGGAAACTTTATAGACTTTTAAAGTTTTGGATAGGTTACTTTCATACTCGAGATGATTACCCAAAAAACTTGTATAGGTAGAGGGCATGGTAAGTTGCAATTACGAGACATGTCATACATTCTAATAGAGATAATAATGGATGTTGCATAAAATCAACATGTAAGGCACTCTTATAAAATTAGATCCACATGACAAGATTGAAATATTGATAATGAAAGGACAAAACCTAAAAGATCAACTACAAAAAGAAGTAAGAAAAACAACGAGTTCATGAAAAATTCCTTTCATACAAATTTGCATGAGTCTTATTTCTCATCTTACCATGGTTGAGTATGAATTGATGTAGCCACCCAGCATCGCTCCACAATCATAACCTTTGGCACATCCACAACCACAACCCATGACAAGTCTAATGGCTTCTGCTTTGATGTACCTATTAAATATAACTCTCTCTCTCTCTCTCTCTCTCTCTCTCTCTCTCCACACTTGTTGAAGTATAACTCTCGCTTTCACTCTCTCTCCCTCCTCCCTCCTCCCCCCCTCTCTCTCTCTCTACACTTTCTCCTACATATGCACTCAAAGGACTAACCTTATGAGACAAAATTTAACTTCTCCCCATGCATTTGTGAGAGCATAGTTGATATCCTCTAGAGCATTTCCAATAACATAAATTTAATTTTTAGCTACAGCTAATCATTCTAGATTTGACCTTCACTCTTATAAATGATAACGCGCCTTATTCTTTGTGATAGATAGATTCCAAACAAAACACAAAAGAAAAGGTGTTTGAAAATTTTGTTAAAGGTCAAAGGTAGACTTTCTCTCCATATATGCATGTGATTGACATGGCATAAAACAACAAACATGAGGTATTAGCAAGGTATATTTGTTTAAGGTTGGGTATGCGATGCCCTGATTTAGCATTTTATCTCTCGAGTTTTCCCCTTGAAGCCAAAGTATACAGATATGTGTTTTGCTAACGAGATGCTTCATTCTAGAGCAAACCCTAATCGGTGTTGTTGCCCTAGGCTTTATGTTGCAAACAAAACCCTTCATTCATATGATCTTTTCAAAGTTTCTAGAGCAAGAGCAAGACCAATCTGCGTTTTAGCCACACAAACCAAGCAAATATCCACACCATGGCTTTCTCAAGCAATCCTGTTGGGGGTCTCTATTTTGATGTTATCGGAGTGCCTGATGTATCATATTTTGACCTCAGGAAAGTAGCTGAATCAGTCCCATTTAAGCAGTGGATATCCAAATTATCCAATCTAAAGGGTCAAAGAGGTGTTTTAGGTCCAGCGATAAATGGAGGAGCTTCTTGCTCATTAAAAGGGGTCATAGTTCAGAGTGTTGATATATTTGGGCAGTGTGTGGGGTTTGTGAAGTTCAAGGCATAGGTGATAGAGATGATGCCAATGGCAAACCACTTCCAGGTATTGTGTTTGCTTGTGGTGGAGTAGTAGCCATTCTTATTTTACTAGAATGCAATGGAGGAATGCATGTTGTTTCTTGTAGAGAGCAAGCCGGGTTCCAATTGGTCATATGCTTTCTTGAGCTGCCTGCACGCATGTTGTGGATGATGATGCGGGAGACTTTGTTGGTGTTGCTGCTCATGAGGAAGAGGGGGAAACAGATCTACAGATAAAGATTGTTGATTTGGTTAATCTTACTTTTTTTCTCGACAAGCGAACTGGACAACAAATATACTCTTCTCCGGGTGGATGTGATGAAAGAATCACTTTATACCTCTACAAAAGCCATGTAAAACAAGAGGTGATTTATTCTTTACAAGGTCATGAGAAAATGGGCCTTAGAGAGCACGAGGAGTTCATAAAAGTACATGTAGTTTTGTACAAACCTTTATGGCGATCAACGACAACAGACACAAAAACACTTGTAGCAAATGGTGAAAGGGAGGGACTATTACTAGCTCCTCTAAATGCACCCAACTGACACATTTTCTCATGAACTCCAATTGAGACAATTTTTTTTTGTTTTTGTTTTTTTGCGATGTTACGAATTCTAAAAAACCTAGTAGTTCAAGGAGACAAGAACCCTAATGTATTGTGAGGCATCTAAATATAAGATTCACTAAATACTGAAGTTATTCTTCATGCCATCTACCAAGGCCTTCGACTATGATCATTCAAATCTTTCCATATATTTTCCACTCTTTTCCAATCCACTTCCTCATAGAACCCTTGTCATGTATATCATATACTTTCCACTCTTTTCCAATCCACTTCCTCATATGGAACCCTTGTCATAAAAATCATCATATGAGCATACAATGTGTCAAGATGAAAGAGGCTCCTTAGCTTTGATTTCACTAACCTCCTTGTAACCTGAACCCAAAAAGATTACCATTTGGGATTACCATTTGGTAACTTACCTTTGAGATGAAATTACATATTCGTAACTTGGAAATTCTAATAAAGTACCATATGGTAACTTAGTTTTTTTGAATAGGGCTCTCAATGAAACAGCTTCAGACAATGTTGAAAATAATCTAATGAACCATTTGAGGTACACGATTGCTATCCTCTGCTTACTTACAAGATGGTTCAATATCATTGATTTAATTCCTTGGTATTTATTCGTAACTACTTGGAATATATGTAATTACCCCAAATAAGATGCGATGGATATCTTTGAGGCTCTCAATGAAACAGTTGAAAGAAAATGTTGAAAATAATCTAATAAACCTTTTGAGATACATGATTACTATCCTTTGCTTACTTACAAGATGGTTCAATATCATTGATTTGATTCCTTGGCTATCCTTTGCTTACTTTCAAGATGGTTCGATATCATTTATTTGATTCCTTGGTTTTTATTCATAACTACTTGGAATATATGTAATTACCCCAAAGAAGATGTGATGTCTATCTTTGGGACTCTCAATGAAACAGCTTAAAGAAATTTTTGAAAATAATCTAATGAACCTTTTGCGATACGTTATTACTATCCTTTTCTTACTTACAAGATGGTTCAATATCATTGATTTGACTCCTTGGTTTTTGACATCAAATATTGGCTCAATATCATTAATTTGAACGTAAAAATGTTGCAAATTGGACTTCCTTGTTGTTGTGGCTAATTGCACACAACATATGTACTTACATGCATAGTACACATATGTATGTATTTATCCACATAAATACATGTATGCACACATATATGGATGTGTGTTTTTTTAAATCAAAAAGGTATGCAATGGTCAACTACATGTAATCCTTTGGAGGGAGGTGATGGTGCCAAATATTTCTTCTTTTCCAATGGGAATGTCAAAGTATGACTTGATGGATGTTTTTGTTTTCATTTTCTAGGTTTGTGGCCCTTGAGATAGTCTTGAGGTGCAGCTAATTTGTAATTGTGGGTATCTTTGCCTCTTCTAGCATGGGAAGCTTTATCTGGATTTTTTCTCATCAAACATCTTGAGCTCTTTTTTGTTTAGCGCTATCTTTGATTAAGAATGCATGGCTAGAAGCAAAGCTTATCATGTTTTCTCCCCAAAATTTTATTGTGTCCCCATTACCCATTTGTGTTTTTGCATATTAATGGAAGATCTTGATAAGCAGGAAGTTTCAAACAATTGAATTTAAATAGTTGGGTTCTGCCACAACCACCCCCAGTGCCTTCTGAGGTACAACACTCTAGTAGGATGTTGCACGAAGACAAATGTTTGAGAACTTTTTGGATAAAATTTCTCTACTTCTGAAGGAAGTGATGAGCTTGAGGCTGATTTAGAAGAGAGTAATGTAGTTGCACAAGCTAGCAGCTCAAAGTCTAAGGTAGGATTAACAAGAAAATTTAGGGACTCATGGAGGTTTTATCACTCGTGGGTGTCACCATATTCCAAAGATGGTGAGCTAGTGTGGTGAAATGCAAGGTTTGCAAAGAATCAAAGAAAAGAAGCATTTTTGCAACACCACAGGATCAGAAGTTATGCACATTGGAGCATTCAGGAAAAACATGAAAGCACAAATCAACACCAAAGCATTGAGAGGATATTGGAGAAGCTACTTAAAAATGGTGGGAAAGTGGTAGGAGCATTGGAGACCGGCTTGCAGAGAAGTGGGGAAGTTTATAGGTTTCAAGTTATAAGTGTCATGCAGGCGGTATACTACAAAGCTTTGGAAGGGAAGAGCTTGAATGGAATCCCGAGGCTTATAGAGTTCTTGAGATTCATGAAAACTCCTTTTATCCCTCTTATTGATAGCTATGGAAATTATGGAAATGCTATGGATGCAAGGGAAATGCTCCATGCTTAGTGGCAAAGCTGAGGAGGAGAAGTGAGTTTTTTTCTTTGTCCATTGATGAAAGCATAGATCGGCATTTGGAGAAACATTTGATAGTCTATATAACTTAGTTAACAACACAACTTGAGGTTCAGATGAACTTCTTGCAGCTATTCAAAATAGAAAGGGAAGATGCGGAGCCCACCCCCACATGCTTGCAAAGTGTGGTCATAATCGGAGCATGTTTGGGTTGGTAATTAGCGCCCATTGTGGATTTTTCAAGTCTCTTGGTGCTTAAGAGGCCATGGAAAATCCAGGCCGGGAGACTTGAAGCTAGACACAAAAAGATTTATAGCAATGGGCTATAGCACTGTGTGACAAGAAGATGAATAGCTGTGGTAGCTAGACTTAAAAGGTTGTTTCCAACTCTTATTGCTATCCATTGTATTGCGCATAGAGAGGCATTAGCTACTAAATATACTGCTAATCAATTCCCAAAAATGGGATTTATGGATAAGCTAATAGGAAAAATTTATAGTTAGTTGGATAAGTGGCTAAATTTTAAAAGCTTTTGAAACGGAAATTTATTTGAAAGCTTGTTTACATGATCAATAAGAATGCTTTGAATTTTAAAACATCACTTTGAATGCTTCTTTGTAGATGCTTTGGGAAAAAATGGCTTTGAAAAATTTGATAAAGTTTAAAAGGTATGAGAGACATTGTTATCTTTTATGTATTACAAATTCAAAAAGAGAAACACAAACACATGCATACTATGTGCAAAATAAAAAATAAGTGCAAAATTTAATGCAATGCTGGATAAAATCATTAACAAATATTCAACATATGTTAAGCTCTTAGCATCGTTTTCTTCTTCCCAAGGACAAACTTCCACTTTGGTTTCCTTTTTTAGTTTTTTCTGGTACTCCTCAAAGCTTTCCTTTTTATAGTTGTTTTGGTACTCTCCTTAAATCCAATGGCCAATGAATTCAAATGAAAAATAATGCATTCGTGGTAGTGACAAATTCATTAGCAATTGCAAAACAAGTACAAGCACATGTAAAGCTCTTATTGTGGAGCGTGGATGAGTACGCGAGGTGTACACTTGGATGAGTCCGTTTTGGGAACTCAAGCAGATGATGTAAGTAGTGAAATAACCCTTCTCTTATCTACATTATATCCTGATTTACGAGCATGAAGCAGTGGAAGGAAGTGAAGAGGAGGATGAAGACGATGATGATGATGAGAACTTGGAATCCGATGAGGATTTCGATTAGCCACCTCTTCATTGAATTTCCCTATGCTTACCTTGCGCTTGATGGCATGTATGTAGGATGAAGGGGAAGAGGAAGAGAAGGAGGCAAGATTATGACATATTATAAAGCTCATAGTTTATGAGCCGTTAAATGTTTAAGAGGAAAGACTATGAAATATCATAAAGCTCATAGTTTATGAGCCGTTAAATGTTTAAGAGGAAAGACTATGAAATATCATAAAGCTCATAGCTTATGAGTTGTTGAATGTTCAAGGTCATCTGAGGAAGCATTGAGCTAATAGTTGAGGTTGGGATGGAATCCAAAGAAAGATATACTGGTCTAAAAATTCAAAATGCAACATTCTTCTATGGGAAACCATAGATATAGTTAGAGTAGCATCACCCACGGCGGCAGAGGTGCTGCCCAACACATCACCAGGAAAAGCACCAAAGAGGAGGCCAAGACATTTGCACCATAGGAGAGGGGAAAAGTCATCAAAGGAAGGATCTTGTCTCCTACCCCCCTCCCCCCTATGCCCCTTAAAATATTAGGCATGGGGAGATGCAGACATGGGAGAGACAAAAAGACCTCATATAGAGTTTTAATGTATTAACCAACTTTGCTTACGAGATTGCTCCATGTGGCTCCACACACACACCAAGAAATTTAAGCCTCTAACACCCTCCTCTAATCATGCCACATGAACCAACTAGCCCAAGATCCATCTCAGACCCAAGCACTAATACCATGTGAGAAACCAAAACAACATTACCACCTCCAAGGTGCCCATGCCAATAAGGACCACCAAAGCAGATGCATCGGAACAGGGACCCAAGATAACCCCACCATTATTGGAGAGAGAAGACATCACCAAAGATAAGACATCACCAGGAAGGTTTCCATCTCTTGGTCATCCCCACTTAAAATATCAAGAGATGGAGGATTCCACCCCAACATTGGAGAGAGAAGGCATCACCAGGAAGGCTTCCATCTCTTGGTTGTCCCCCCCCCTCAAAATATCAAGCCTAGTCAGATGACAGACCTACAAGATAACTCCCCATGGTTCCATGCACACTAATCTATTTGAGCCACCATCGTCTAGCATGGATGAGTGACATTATCAATCTCACTTTCATTATTGGGGCTGGAAAAAATTATGTGGATTATTGATGGATTATCAAATATTAGGTTGAATTACTAGATAATAGGTTGAACAAAAAATAACATTCAAGATTTTTGTACGAAAAATATTTTTGTATAGATTCTATTATACAAAAAGTATATTCATGTATTTTAATTTTTGTACTAGTTGAAAAATTTAGGGTCTATTTAACCAATGTAAGGTTCCTCCCTTGTGAGGAATGTACCCCCTATTTATACTATCAAATCCAACAAAAGCTATTCTTATGCAGGCGGCAGAGTAACTCACTTGAGTTCTCTCCCCACAATATCCTAGGCTTAAGATTATCCCGTCAAGCTTCACATGCTTGACTAGGAAATACCCTTATTTCAGAAAAGAGGGGGATTCCTCTAGATCCTCACCAATCATGGGGATTTCCACTATAATCTCTAAGAAGGTGTGTTACTCTCATGGTAGCTTTCCAAGGCTCAACAAGCAAGCAACCATCGATATAAAAATTGAGGAGGGAAATCTCCAAGATTCATTATTAAACTATGGTGAAATCTAAGGTATTATCAACTTAACCAATCTAGTCAAACCCTCAATTCCCTTATCAAAAGCACTTATTAGATCCAATTGCCATGCCTAACCCCATCAAACACCCAACCATATAGTCATGAGATCTGAACCAAATTAAAGATATGTTATACCTGAGTACAAGGGGTTTCTCACCCAGGCCCCCAGCACTTCAACAGATATAAAATCAAGCACACCATCAATAAAGAAATCTTTACACACACACACACACACACACACACACAATACCCAAAATTATGAATAAAGAAAGTAGTTCATATAAAACCATATAAAAGAATCTCTATTACATAAAATGTAAAAATAAGTTATTCTCCTTTTTGAATCCCTCGATAACTATAGTAAGCCCGTCACGGTCTCATCTCATCAACTCGTGATGGTCTCATGTTCTCAACCTCAATAGAACCACCATGATCCCACCATGGATTTGATCCTTAGTTTTACCCATTAGGCTTATTTTGGACTAAAAAATGGACCTCCTAAGGAATGCCATGTCATCAAGGCCTATAAAAATGGTGGTCGTGGTGGGGTGAACCTTCCCCACCTTATATCGAAACCCCCTCATGTGACATATTGTTGGAAATATTTTGATGAGTAGAGACTAAATATATAATCTCTTACAAATTTAGAGTTGATATGCTCAAGATATGCCTTTCCCTCCAAAAAGTAAATTTAAAATCTCCGTATAGATCCCCCAAGCTAATTGGTTGTGAGAGCATCTTATTAGAATATTCTAAAACCTTAGGAGCCCCATTTTAGAGTCTAAAATAAGCCTAATAACCAACGGCCTGCCACATGATCATATATTCCATGGCATATATCCTAGGTTCACAAGTACGTGGGAGCCTATCACCTTTGAGGTGTCTCATCCCTGAGGTCCGTCTCAAGAGTGAAGGGTTGGCCATGACATACCACTCCCTTGCTTATGGCTAGATCCACATGCTACCATAATGCTATGGAGGATAGATTCCCCATGACACTCCCCAACCTCATCCTTTCCCTAGACATAATGTCCAGAAGCGTATCCATGCTCGACGGTTCAGGGCTCAAGGTCCTAGACGATCACTGTAGGAGGACACGTTTGTATCTATACTGACCAATTGTATTTATCAAAATTTGGAGTTCTATTGTTATAAAACAAACTCCACCAAGAAATTTGGTCAATTTATGTTGCCACTTTCACTGAATGTCGGGTACTTCATAATCCCAATTGACCTTTGCAAATATTATATCCATCTCTCAGGATAGCGAACTTGGGTTTATAAGAACGAATAGGAATCTTCACTGTTCTACTATTCTTTCTCTAGACTTACATAATTCTCTCTTAAAAATATTTTTTTTCTTTACAATCTATACATCTCAATATTAAACCTTAATTCATATTTCCATCCTTGTTTATGTAAACATAAAAGCAAATTCAATTTTAACAAATACAAGATTTCTATCTCTAGAATCTCGCATTCTTTCTCTAGAATTTAGCATTCTCTCTCTAGAAATACGTATAATCACTACCTATTAATCAAAGCATGATTAGAACATTGATAGTTATATTGAGTAAGTATTTGTTTGAGACTCTAATTATTGTTTATGTGTGCAAACAAGATTAAGTGTAAAACCGTATGTGTATAAAATGTTGAAATATATGATGTACAAGTAGTAAAGGGTGAGAGAAAGAGGTCATGTAGGTGTGAACACACCCCAAATAAAGTGGGAATGTCGGTGGAAAAGGGATCTAGGGTTGGCCCAAACCTAGCCTTCAATGGACCCTTAAAGGGAAAGAGACCCTACTTTTTGTAACACATGAAGTAGAAGGGTAAGCCAACTTTGGAGTGGCTAAAATAGAAGGTATATTAGAGCCTTGCAAAGGGTAAGTTCCCCTTCAATCCCCTTTTTTCTTTCTCTCTCACTATTATAAGCCATTCACGAAGGTGAGAAGAAAAAAGGTGTCAAGAAGGGAAGGCAACAAAAGAGCTTTATCAAAGAGGAGATTCCGTCATCATCAACAAGTTCTTGAAGCTTGGAAGAAAAAGAAGAAGACGTTCCTCATCATTGACAAGAAGAAGAAGAAAAAAGGTGAAGAAAACGCAAGCAACATAATTTTCTGGGTTTTTCCTTCAATAAACTTCCATGTGCGTGTTCCATCGATGATCCTCTTCAAAACTTTGGAGCCGTCCAAGGAAGCTATTTTGTGATGGGTTGATCATGTGGAAGGATTGCTGAGCTACTGTCTCCTTAGTCCCACAACAAAAGAGGCCAGAAGATTGTAGGCGCATCAAATGCAAGGAGGACATCGTCCGTCGTCGGCAGCGTTTCTCGTCGCCGTTCAATTGTTCCGTCAACGTTGCCGCCGCCGTCGATCCTGCAGTCCGCGCCTGCCGCCTTGTATGGTGGCTATGCAAGGTTTTTGAAAGCCTTGCTGGATACAATAACACAAGCTAGCCCCGGATTCAGCAGCAACATGCAAATCAACGCAGCAAGCTTCCGTTCGTCCATTCTTCCGTCGCTCGTCGTCCGTCCTTGCGGGCCGTCCATCTCGCCGACACTCACAAGGTGAAAGTGAAGCCAACTTTGGAGTAGGAAGTAATTTGATCTTTCATCCTGTTTTCTTCCTTCTTTAGATTCAAGGTGCCTTAGGAAATTCCACATTTCCATTTTCATTCTCCTTTGTCCTTGCAATCTCTAAATGACTAAGAGATTTTTTTTCCATAATGAAAAACTATTTGCTCAAAGTTTTTACTCGAAGATTTCTTTTGATACAATGTTTTTAAGGTCTTCTTTGGGGATTTTCTAAAGAGATTAACCCCTCCCTCTTTTAAAGATGGATAAGTAGAGGGAAATCCTTTTTTTCTCTTTTGTGTTCTATCTTTGGGTGTTTATTTTTCTCCCTTACTCCAATGCTATAGTGGTACCTATAATTTTTTGAATCAATAATGCTCAAGTTAGCGACATGTAGTCATCGCTCGAGTTAGCCACATGTAGTCATTTGAATAAGGATCGTTAAAAAACTAAATACATAAAAAAATATTAAAAGCACAAATTTTTAAATAAAATACCAAGAAGAAAGATAAAACCATCATCCGATTTCTTACCTTCACATCATTTGTTCCATTAAAAAAATGATGCTTTATAAAATTTAAGTGCATTGGAGATTACTCTCCCACCACGTGTGAGTCGCATCAGTTTGGGGAGAGAATTGCTGAGCCAAAAGATTTAATATCATAATAAACTCAATAAATTAACTAAAAATTATGAAAATAAAGACTTACAAGTTTATTGAAGAATTTCATTGATCCATATGAATCTTCTACTGATGCCATATGCTCTATTATTGTTTGTCTTAATTCACCTTATGTTCATCTCTAATGTAAGCTGAGAATGTAGGATCCAAACTTGTCTTTGGATGGCATCCAGTTTCTCCACCATCAAGGAACTTCAAAAAAATAAGAAGTTAGTTTCACGAAGTACGCCTTTTGAATATTGTTCTAGACTACCATATAGGGCCTAGTATATACCGTAAAGAGAGAAGAATAATTGCATCATTGATCTTCCTTCTCTTATCTCTTAGAATAGCCATGTCTTCAATTGTGGCAGTCAATATTTCATTTCCATGGGTAGACATGATCCCCACATTGAAGCCTTGAGACATGCTTGAGAGTGACTATTCCTTAGTTTTTACATCATTGATCTCCCTTCTCATGTCCCTTAGAATGGCCACATCTTTAGCTGTGGCCCTTAGCAGTCAATATTCCCTATCCATGGGTAGACATGATCCGTACATTGAAGCCTTAATACATGCCCAAGAGTGATTATTCATCATTTTTGCATCTAATGTGATCACACTATTATGTTTCTTGAGCCCTTTAATCTGCTAGTTTTTGAAACTTTGAGATTTTTTAGAACATTTGATCTAGCCATTAAAAAAGTCAATGGCATAATTAATGCTCGAAAAAACATATTTTTCAACCAATCAAAATAAGGACAAATCTTAAATCTGTTTGATTTTTGTTTCGAAATCTTTGGTTTTATACTAAAATGTATGAAAAATTCTAATTTCAAATCCTTGCTCGTATATTAACATCATGGATTACCTCTTCAATCTTTATTTGACCATATCACGTGTTTTTCTACTTAGAGAGGTATTTAGTATCTCAAAGTTTTTTTTAATCTGTCCATGGGATAGGCTCAATTAACTTATCAAATCTATAACACTCTCCCATAAGTGTAACCTATGTGTACAACCAATACATAACTGCATCTTACAAAAACTCGATCAATAATCCAAATAATCAAGAGCTTCTCTTTGCCACCTAAAGCTTTTACGATTTGATGTTTTTTAACATATTCTCCTACATAATCTCTGAAGAGGCAACTTTAGGTAATATTTGTAAGTGCCGTCAATGATTTTTTGATGTCTCTAAGACCTGGCACTTTTTATGAGAACAATCTATCCCTTCCATGCTTCCTCAGAAGATCGATAGATTTTATGGTACATGTTCTACCTTTATGGTTACATGGGTACATGTTCTACCTTTATGGTTACATGGGTACATGCTCTCTTCATGGGGTACATGTGATATCGTTTACGGTTTTTTTGCCTTAATGGTAAGATATATTCATGTCCCTACTTTCATTTTTTCTCTTTGTTCTTTCCATCTAAGAAACAAAAAAAAGAATATGAGTAAATTACAAAGTGGGTACCCCACTATATATGATGATAACAAAGTTGGGGCCCCTGCAGCCCCTCATATCGCACGATGGGGTACCTTGATTAGTTTATGGAAAATTAGTAAGACATTAACTCTCAAGGGATCCTGATGTCCTAAAACCTAACTACCACAATATTTATGTCATAGTAGATGCGAAACAAGTTAAAAAGAAATTAGTGGATGAAACATTTATATGTAGAGATATTGTAGTTGCCCTTAGATATTGCCAATGTTACCAATGGAGCGACTATTTTGCTGATGGTGCCATTGCTAGAAATCTAGAGAATGCAAAAAAACATAAAAGCAAATCTGGGGGGACTTGAATAGGTTCACCTATCCAAAACTAAGAGATAAGAAATTCTCCTTAAAAAAGTAGCCTAGTTTTTTTAATAAAAAGAACCGTTTCTAGTTATAAATATGCTTGGGAGAAGATCCCTCGTGCTTTCTTTTCTAAAATCTAAGACACATATCTTGGGAAAAGAGCCCACTATTTTCAAAAAATGGGCTTCATTGCTATTTAACGAAAATCTATCTCAAATTTCTTTATCTCTCAAAAAATAAAACGCACTTCATTGCTATCTAAATCGACCTATGTAGTTTTGGAAAATGAGGAATTTATACTTGTGTTAGCTCAAGATTTATGAGGCACAAAATGTGCACATTTTATACTTGTGTGAGTTTTTGAAAACTTATGCTAGTGTATGTATATATACCATGACCCATGAGAATTTGGATTTATACACTCTCTAGGCTTTTAAGAGTCGTGGCCTAATTTTACTAAATTTTGCAACACAAAAGTTAGACTATGGACATCCAAACTCAGTATGGGAGATTAAACCACAAATATTCACTCCAAACGTTATTGGATAAGTTTTTCCTTTGTTAACCTTGAAGTCTTTTTTTCCTATGGAGCACTTTAATCCGTGTGTTTTATCCACTTCACTCTGTGGGTACCCTATCGTGCAATAGGAATCATGTAATAGGAATGCCATAGAGAACCTTGGAGGTGCCCTCTTCACACGGTGGGTCATCTCTAGTCCTAAACATAATATGGATACTCTACCATACAAAGAGAAGGCCCATGGGATCCTTAAAATTTTCCTTTTTAGACGGTGAGACCTCCTTTAAAAGAGAGATATTAACACTTTATATAATATTTGTTTAAACATAGGTTTACTTTGTTGTTCACACAATACAAACAGAGGTTATAAGAGAGTTAATTGAAGAGGAGAATTATGGGGAGAATATATTCAGTTTGCTTTACAAAGTTGGGATAGACAAAAGCTTTACAACTATCAAGGAAAATATTTAGTTTGGTTTACAAAGTTGGAGCAGATAAAAGTTTTACAGACATCAAGGAAATATTCGATCCCAAGTTTAATCTTGCCAAGCTAATAACAAGAGCTTTTGCTTACTGTAAAGATCTCTTTTCAAAATTTCAAAGGATTACATATTCACATTTATGTGTATGGCATAGATACATAAGCTTATCAATTAAATCTAGAGCTTCATTATTCAAAAATTAGCATGCTTGTCCAACATGATATGGTTTTGGGAGAGAAATAATATGCGTTTTCTTCAAATATTATCTCAATGAAGGAAATAAGAGAACCTATCTACAATGTCAATAACTTTAGTACGATAAAATATATATTTTAGTCTTATGTTTAAATAATATTTCTTGACACAAGCTAGTTGTAAAATTGGTGCAAGCTAACTATTTTACTCAATGTAAATGTTGTACCAAATATATAGATGGATTTTCTCAAAGAAGAGCTTCCCTTAAGAAAGCAAACATTGACTCCATTGAGACCTTCATTTTATTGCTCTAAGTTTTTAAAACAATATATCTTGGGAAAAGTTATAGTATTTATTTTCTTTATTTGGAATCGACTTATCTTCAAGTATTATCAATATAATTTATTCATCATTTGATAGAACATAGGATACAAATCTAAAGCACACTTTTGTAAAATTTTTTTTTATAGCATGATCAATGAAATAAGAGCATATATTTTTAGCTATAATTAACCACATTGTGTTAAGGTCTCTACATGAGCTGCTTTATTACATGTTACAATTCTTAACTAGATCATCAAATGCAGAGTATAATTGTATATTACTTCTATTACATCTATGATACCCATGTCTGTTGAGATATCGAGCTCGTCTAGTGAGGCGGTGGCCACTGATGACCCGCCTGGGGGATAGGCCCCACACTTACACCACTGGCATGGTTGGTGAGATCTTGGGTGATATGCAGCCAGTGGGATGACAGGCTGTGTGACAGCCATTCTAGAGACTGGCATAGTTATAGCGCCAGCTCATTTAGTCGGGTTCACACTATAGAGAACCCGTGTATGTATTGGTTGAGTACCTTTCATATTATGTGTACTCTTATCTTGTATATGGTGTGTTGAGTGTTGAGTAGAGAAGAAGAAGATTTCAGCCTCTCACCTTGTGTGTTCTCTATTAGGGTTTTGTGAGTGTGTGTGTGTGCTTGCAAGAGCTCAAGCTCTCTTCCCCCTGCATCTTTTCATGGTATCAGAGCCTGGTTCATGCTAAGGGCTGATTGAGCTGCAAGCAAGAGAACCACAGGAAGCGGTACGAGGGTAAGAGCTTCAACTACTCTTCCCTATTGTGTTGGTGACTACACCCTTGTCGGGAGCTCTACGGGAGGCACCGGCAAACGGTCTCTGATTGAGGAGCTTTCTTCGTGGGAGTAAAGCTAGTGGGCAACTATACAATCCTACACGGACTATAATTTTTTGGGCCGAAAACGCGTTTTGGGCGCGTCTGGACCTCCGTTTTTCAGAAAGTAGGCGATTTCGAGCACTGCGGGTAAGTCATCGATTCTCTGCAGAACTCTGTTTTAAGAACTGCAGGAAGACAGATTGACTGTGTAGACACTGTGGGTGCTGCAAAGAGGTCTACAGTTGCCATTGGGTGTATGTATGCACATTGAAGTCACTGGTTGTGACATTTGAGAGTACTACAGTACCGCTGTGCAGAAAATACAGCAGTTTGTGCAGAAAAACCAGAGTGCAGTTTCTGGTAAAATTGTATGTTTGGCAAGATGTCAAATGATGGGATAACTCAGATTGTGGCTGAGAAGCTTGACAAGAATAACTTCCATGCTTGGAGGTTCAGGTTGACGAATTTCCTAATGGGAAAAGGCTATTGGGACTACATAGAAGGTGAGCATGAAGAGGCACCGGAGATACCGGATATAAATCCGACTGCTGCATATGAGAAAGAGTTTAAAGACTGGAACCAAGGAGCCAGGAAGGTTATGTATTGGCTATCCATTAGTATACAGGACACCATGATTGGGCACATTCAGGATGCCAAGTCCCCCAAGGAGGCGTGGGACACCTTGGTAAAGCTTTATGAAACAAATACCAAGGCACGTAAGATACAGTTGAAGAATGAACTTCATACTGTGGAGAAAAAGAGCATGTCTATGAATGACTATGCGCTGAAGATAAAGGGTATTGTGGAATCCCTTGCATCTATTGGTGTATCAGTAGATGATGATGACAAGGTGGAAGTCTGTCTACGTGGTCTCGGGCCACAATACAAGGCGTTCAAGACGTCTATTCAGACTCGGGAAAACATTCCCAACTTTACAGATTTGGTGTCTATGCTGATTATGGAAGAGAAGAGCTTGGGTGAAGACCAACAGTCTTCACAAAGCAAAAACAGTTCAGAGCAACAGGCCTTCTACACGAGTTCAAGAAGAGGATGAGGTAGAGGAGGCCGCGGACGCGGTCAAGGAGGTGGCCGAACAGGTAATCAGAATTATGGCCAGCAGCAGCAGCAGCAACAACAATAGTCCCAGAATACACAACAACAACAACAACAACACACAGGTGGAAGAGGCAGATTCAGAGGCAGGGGGAGTCAAAGAGGCCATGGAAATCGGCAAAGGCAATATAATGATGCACATGAATGCTTTTTATTGTGGTAAGCCTGGACATGTGCACGCAGAATGTTATAAGAAGCAGGCTGACATGCAAAATGGGAAAGTGCAGCAAAACAACTATGCATCCTCAAGCAGAAATAATGAGGATAATGAAAGGTTGTTTGTTATGCAGCATGTCGTGAATGCCATGTCTGAAAATGTTGATGCAGCACAAAAACATAATGTATGGTATATGGATTCAGGTGCTTCGAACCACATGACGAGTCATGGGGAGTGGTTCAAGGAGATGAAAAACCCGGAAAGACCAGGTTTTGTGGAAACAGGGGATGACACTACTCATCCAATTGCCCACGTTGGGAGATGTGCCATTGTCTATGCAGGATGGCAAAGTGAAGTACCTTGCAGATGTACTTCATGTACCGAACATAACAAAGAATCTGGTTTCAGTTGGCCAGATGATTGAGCAGGGTTTGCAGGTTCGGTTTAACCCTGATGGTTGTTATGTCGAAGACTTCAAAGACAAGTGCAGGTTGGTTGCAAAAGGCAACAGAGTGGGCAGAATGTTTACATTGAATGTAGACATGCCTGAAATGAGTGCTGCGATGTTTGCAAATGGTTCAGGAATTGTTGCAGACACAGACATTTGGCATAAAAGGATTGGACATGTAAATGTGCAGAGATTGAAGTCTATGCAGACAAAAGGAATTGTGACAGGATTGCCAAAATTTAAAGTGGAAGGTATGCAGAAAATATGTGAAGCATGCCAATTTGGGAAGCAAACAAAGCATGTGTTTCCACGTAATAGATATGTGAGCAGAAATGTACTAGATGTTGTGCATTCAGATGTATGGGGTCCTACGAAGACCATATCTATGGGAGGCTGCAGGTATTATGTGACTTTCATTGATGACCACACAAGGAAAGTGTGGGTATATTTCATGAAGGAGAAGAGTGAGGTGTTCACTCACTTTCAGACTTTCAGAGTTTTGGTTGAAAAGCAAACAGGGAAATATGTAAAGTGCCTAAGGTCAGATGGAGTGGGAGAGTACTTCTCCAATGAGTTCTCTGCATTTCTGAAGAAGAATGGTATTCGGAGACAGTTTACATGCAGATACACTCCGCAGCAAAATGGAGTTGCTGAGCGGAAAAACAGGCACATTGCTGAGATTGCGCGAGCATTGATGGAAGAGAAGAATATGCCGCATTGCTATTGGGCTGAGGCTGTTTCTACAGCAGTATACATCATGAACAGGACTCCAACTGCAGCCATACATGATGTAACTCCAGAGGAGAGGTTTACTGGCAGAAAACCAAATTTGTCTCATCTGAAAGTCTTTGGATGCATTGCATATGTGCATGTGCTAGATGAGCTGAGAACTAAGCTGGATCCAAAAGCTGAAAAATGTGTGTTTATTGGATACTCCCTTGAGCAAAAGGGATACAGGTGTTATAACCCTGCTACACGTGAGTTAAGGGTAAGCAGGGATGTTGTCTTTGATGAGATGAGCAGCTGGTATGCTGCTGAAAAGGAAGCTGTTGGGGCTGATGTGAGTGGAAGTGTGGTTGCACAGAATGCAGGTCAGCAATCACAGTCTTTGAGTGGACCAAGAGAGTCCTCATCTAGTGGGTCTATTGATAGACCATGGAGTGGCAGGCTGCGTCATAATACCAGCCCTCCAAATGTGATTAGTACATCACGTAAAGGAAAAGAGAAAGTGGTTGAGCCCCTTGGTATGCCTGACATTTCTGCAGGGCATTCTCATGTTGATGGAGAGTCTAGTGGTTTCAGATATGAGCCTTGATGAGGAGCTTGGGATCCCAGCTATGAGAACACCTGGTGTAAAGAAGGCTATGGAAGCCATGAATGAAAAGCTGCGAAGATCAGGGAGAGTGAAGAACCCTGTGCAGAGATTTACATATGATGGCTATGTGGCACATCACTATGCATATATGGCAAAGGTTGTGCAGGTTGTAGAGCCCACATGCATTGATGAGGCTGTTGGAAATGTGTGTTGGGAGAAAGCTATGGATGAGGAGATGGATGCACTATATGGAAATGAAACTTGGGATTTAGTGCAATCGCCTGAAGGCAAGAAATACAAAGTAAAACATAACAGTGATGGAAGCATAAACAGGTACAAGGCTAGATTGGTAGCAAAAGGATATGCGCAGACATATGGCATTGATTATGAGGAAACTTTCAGTCCAGTTGCCAAGATGGCAACAGTGAGAGTTGTGATAGCAGTGGCTGCGTCAAAGCAATGGTCTTTACATCAGATGGATGTAAAGAATGCATTCTTGCATGGGGATTTGCAAGAAGAGGTGTATATGTTGCAGCCACCTGGTTATGAGGATGTGGGTCACCCCGAGCATGTTTGCAGGTTGAAGAAAGCCTTGTATGGCTTAAAGCAAGCACCAAGAGCATGGTCTGACAAGATTTCTGAATATCTTGTCACTATTGGCTTTCATGTAGCCAATGCAGATTTCTCGCTGTATGTGAGACATGGTGAAAGAGGGGTTGTGCTTGTTGTCATCTATGTAGATGACTTGATCATTACGGGAGACCATGATGCAGAGATCTTTGATGTAAAGATCTTGCTTAGACAGAAGTTCGAGATGAAGGATCTGGGGGAGCTCAGATATTTCTTGGGCATTGAGGTGATTAGGTCACCACATGGTATTGGATTACTGCAGAGACAGTATGGCTTGGACATGTTGTCCAAGTATGGTATGACAGGCTGTAAGCCTATTTCTGTGCCATTGGATCAGAATGGCAAGTTGAGTGCAGATTCTGGAGAGATCTTGGAGGATCCTACTATGTACAGGAGCATAGTAGGAAGTTTGATCTACATGACGATCACCAGACCAGATTTGAGCTATGCTGTTGGGTTGGTGAGTCAGTTTATGCAGGTTCCACGGAAACCGCATTTAGATGCAGTGAGACGCATACTGAGGTATGCGAGGTCTACTTTGCATTGTGGACTATTCTATGAGACTGGGACAGAGATATGTGTACATGGGTACACAGATGCTGATTGGACAGAGATATGTGTACATGGGTACACAGATGCTGATTGGGCTGGTAGTATCTCAGACAGAAGATCTACGAGTGGCTTCATGTTTTCTTTGGGGAGTGCTGCTGTGACTTGGAGCAGCAAGAAGCAGCCTATGGTTGCTCTATCGAGTACAGAGGCCGAGTATAGAGGAGCTGCTATGGCAGCATGTGAGGTAGCTTGGTTGAGAAAGCTACTTGCAGATTTGGGTCTATCAGTGGATAGACAAGTTGTCATTTTCTGTGACAACATTAGCAGTATACAAGTGGCCAGGAACCCAGTCTTTCATGCTCGTACAAAGCACATAGAGGTCCACTACCACTTCGTCAGAGAGAAGGTCTTGGCAGGAGATCTTGACCTTGTTTATGTCAGCACAGACAATCAGGTAGCTGACATCTTCACCAAAGCATTGGGTACAGAGAAGCTCCGCAGATTCAGGGCTTCGCTTGGTGTACATGAGATGGAGTTGAGCTCGAGGGGGAGTGTTGAGATATCGAGCTCGTCTAGTGAGGCGGTGGCCACTGATGACCCGCCTGGGGAATAGGCCCCACACTTACACCACTGGCATGGTTGGTGAGATCTTGGGTGATATGCGGCCAGTGGGATGACAAGCTGTGTGACAGCCATTCTAGAGACTGGCATAGTTATAGCGCCAGCTCATTTAGTCGGGTTCACACTATAGAGAACCCGTGTATGTATTGGTTGAGTACCTTTCATATTATGTGTACTCTTATCTTGTATATGGTGTGTTGAGTGTTGAGTAGAGAAGAAGAAGATTTCAGCCTCTCACCTTGTGTGTTCTCTATTAGGGTTTTGTGAGTGTGTGTGTGTGCTTGCAAGAGCTCAAGCTCTCTTCCTGTAAGATTCCTCCCCAACCTTCGAGGTATATTGGAGTAAGAATCTTCCTTTCTGATCTTATAATTATTCCCTCTCTAAAATAAAAGAAAATTTCTGTTTAAAAAAGGAAGACCCTTTTCCTAGAATACTTCTCAGGAGTCACGCCTGTTTTAAGGATTTAGAACAATGAGTTTAGAAGTGAGAATCGGTGTTTTGGATACCAAGGTTTTGGTTTTCATTCGAGTACGGCCCAAAAGAAGTTCTTTATCTCTTGGGGAGTATAAGAAGTTATCCCCCAGATATTGTGATCCTTATATCTGAATTCAATGAAAGTAGGTGACTTAGCCTACAAGTTTCTTTTATCTCCTCATCTCAAAATTCGTAATGCCTTCTATAGAAAAATGTGTCAAACACAAATCATGGAAAGACGGTAAAACTTCAGTGGCAAGTTACCGTTGGCTTCTAGGTTACGCTAGCTCCTTCCTTTATATAAGTCGTAACTTTTACTTGTCGCTCACAGTAATCTTACTCCCATCAATCTCCTTTCTTTCTTAATCTCCTTCATGGCTTGGCAACAGGAATTAGTTTTATCCCTGATGATTTCTCACCTTCAAGACGCAAGAGAGTCTGTGAAGAAAGACTTTATAGAACAGTATGAGCGCTCACTTTTTCCTCACCTAGGAACTTCTGTAGCGCAGACCAAATGGCGGACCTATCAAAACATAACTAGGGTAACACCCTGGGGTCAGCAACACTTTCGTAACAATGTCCGCTTGGCCATGGTTATTGAAGCTTTGGGTTTGGGTCCCCGATACTACTGTGTCATGAGATCAAGGCATCTTGGGTTTTCTGAGCGGGTCTTCTTACTGGCATGTTTTCTTCCTCATGAGAAGATATGCCTTTACCCCGTTTTTGGCTTGCCTCTCAGAGGTCCTTTTGTTAGATCACCTCATACCACTGAGATGGGTGCGGCAATAACCAGCAGAATCATTCCCATAGATGAGTTACCCTATACTTGTGCAGCTTGTGAGGACTGCTTTTGTGACCATATGATGGACGGGCTTATGGAAGTGTAAAGAGTTTCTCTATCTTTACTGTATAAGTTCCGAGAATGAATAAAGTTTAAATCTTGTTCTTATTTTGAATCTTGCTCTCTTTAAGACTTTTCTTGGTGGTTAATCGTGATTAAAATTTTTCTCTAAGTCTCATATTCGTGCATCTTGCGAAATTATTCCAAGTTGCGAGATGAGGACATCTCGCGTTTTTTAAGTGGTGTAGAATGTAAGATTCCTCCCCCAACCCCTTTTTGATGTCTAGTATATTCCCCTGTAATCAATTCCTTTTCTGAAATATAAGAGATCTTGTTTGTGACTGTTTTAACCTAGAGAGAGAAAATATTCTAGAGAGAGAATATTCAGATTTTGAATATTTCTGGATAGAAAAATATCTCTTATAATTCAGATGAGTTCCCCTGAAACAGAAATTTAAAAAGAATTTTCCAATGTGCAATTGGAATTAATTGGAAATAGGTATAAAGAACCTTAGCCTAAGGGTCTAGATTTTCATAAATCTTTAGACTATGGTCCAATTAAGGTTCCTATGGGCCAATAGCATCAATCCATGTGTAGGGAGGAGATAAATCCAAATTGTAAAAAGAAAATACCCAAAAATGAGTAAATGCTCACATGAGGTGAAGAGTTGAAAATGTACAAGGTTTATTAGTAAAAAACTATATTAAAAATATGAGATATTTTGGGAATAATGATTTTATTATGACACATATGTAAGGAAGGGGAGTCCCTTAAATGCTCACATAAGATGAAGAGTTGAAAATGTACAAGGTTTATTAGTAAAAAACTATGAGCAATATTAAAATGATTCCATTATGACACATATGTAAGGAAGGAGAGTTCTTTAAAGGAGGTGCATATTTCACATAAGATGAAGAGTTGAAAATGTACAAGGTTTATTAATAAAAAACTATGAGCAATATTAAAAATATGAGATATTTTGGGAATAATGATTTTATTATGACACATATGTAAGGAAGGGGAGTCCCTTAAATGCTCACATAAGATGAAGAGTTGAAAATGTACAAGGCTTATTAGTAAAAAACTATGAGCAATATTAAAATGATTCCATTATGACACATATGTAAGGAAGGGGAATTCTTTAAAGGAGGTGCATATTTCACATGCTTGAATAAATTTTAAACTCATAAAAATTGAGATATTTTATCTCTCCTCTCTCCTCATTCAAGTCTAGTTCCAAAAAGTTAGCTTAACTGACCTAAAAATGGTCAAAAAGTGACCAAACTGACTTGGAAAATTCTAGAATCAGTTTGTTTGGTTAGGAGCTCAAATTTTCCTATAAATAGAAGCCTTCCCTTGTTGAAAAAGATATAGAGTCTTATGCCTTGTTACTCTACTCCACCTAAGCCAAAATATATAGAGTCTTATGCCTTGTTACTCTACTCCACCTAAGCTAAAATATATAGTGTCTTATGCTTTGTTACTCTACTCCATCTAAGCCAAAATATATAGTGTCTTATGCTTTGTTACTCCACCTAAGCCAAGAACTGTGAATTCTTTAATAATTCACTAGTTTTTGACACTTCTCTCTTTCTTCAATCCCCATTGGTGGCTCCATCAACATACTAAACCAATTGATTGGTTGGGGGCCTCTACCGTGAATAAAGAATCAAGCAAATTATAAGGTAAGTATATTGAATTTTGATCTTTTCTATAATTACTCAATGATTCTCTCTTCTCAACCCCTCTCAAGCTTGAGAAGTTTAATTGGTATGGTTTTTTAAATGCTATTGAAGTTAATTGGTGAATAGTAGTGAAGAGTTACATAATTTAATAAATGCTATTGAAGTTAATTTCCATTTATGTTAAAATTCTAATGGTTTTTATGTAATTTCTCTCTCTCACTCAAGAAATGGTCATACTCATGACCCATTCTCAATCCAAATGAAGCTTTTCATAAAGCTTTTTCTTAATCCAAGATTAAGCTATGCTTGAGGCCAAATTAATGGTTTTTTGCTATGCTTTTAGTTTACGCACATTGATGATCCAATCCATTATGGATTGATGACCCAATTAGAGACCATTCTAATTATTTCCTTAATGATAAGCTTTATCCCTTAGAAAAAAATTGAGATTTATCAGTCATAGTAGCGGAGCTATGGCAAAATTTTTATAGAAATTACGCATAAAATAAATTCATTCAAAGCATAAAAAGAGGACTTCCTACTATATTCTAGGAACTATCATCCTAGATTAATTAAAAGAATTTTATTATGCATGGAGATGTGGATGTTTGCATGTAGATGTAGATGTATGGATGTGAGTGTGAATGTGGAGGTGGATGTATGCATAGAGATGTGGATGTATGCATGTAGAAGTAGATGTATAGATGAGGATGTAAATAGAGATGTGGATGGATGCATGTAGATGAATCAACTGGATAAATTGGAAGATGGTGATCAGTGATACCATGGTTTTATTAAAGGATTGTTTTAAACTGGTTGAATCTGTGAAAAGGCAATTTCATATTGGGTGTGTGAGTGGTGTGACTAGTTTTATTTTGCATGAACATCCGGCTAGGGGGCCTTGGAACTCTTTTCCTTGGTACCCGGGACAAAACCTAACCAAATTTTTAATTGGATCCCATCACTAAAGTGGTTGGGCGGTTGGCTAACCCATGGGATTGGATGGGGTTAGGCTGGACTGATGGATCCGTAAATCGAGACTCAAACTTTTGTTTTTACGATAGAAAAAAAAAAAATCCCGGACAGTAACTGTTCTATGGATAGGAATCAACGGCTGTGCCTCTTGAATGGGGAAAAAAGCGTTGATCCCAATGATCCAAGTGCAAGTTTCTTCCTTGAACTGACTAAGTATCGTATAAATGTAATTGGATCATCTCGATCAGAAATGATCTTGACTACGTTAGAGTAAAAAGTTATCCTGGTGGAATCGCCCGTGCTTCCGGTTAAGAAAGTTTTTCCGGGTTCGGTTTTGGAACAACCGACGGATTAGTCTCTTATCCGGATATCCGTGGGCGAGGCCCCGACGAGTGTGGGACCCCTGTCCCGCGCGAGAAGCGCTACTTCCGCTGCCAGTACCCCGAATCCGTTGCTCGGTGGGAATAGGGATCTTACACTTCCCCCCTGCATCTTTTCAATGTCAGTATATGATGTTGTGGTAAAACTTGTTTTAACAGGCATAAACACAAGAATAATATACCAAAGTGTAATCAAACCTTAAAATTTAAAAATACTTGAGCACCAAAGTGAGATCATGATTTCACCTTGCCCTACCTCACAAAGAAATAGTACTAAAAACCAAGTTTGATAATAATTCCCAAGTGGAATTAGTGTTATATGATAAGATTTTCCCCAACAAGTAAAAGTAGTGACATCAACCTTGCATGAAGTCAAAATGAGGTGGGATTATGAACCAAATCTATATAAAAAAAACTTGCATAATGCATACGCAAGGTCACTTTATCTAAGAAATCTTGAATGGCACAACTACATAGATGTCATAGCAAAAACAATACTTGATTTTTATATGAAAATTACAGTTAGTATGATAAATCTCACACGCACATAAACTAGTGATTTTTATGTATTATTATCACTAAATTCTTTAGAATATATCCGCCTTATAATTGTAGTGGCAATATATTTATTGTATATTGCAAGTTTTCTGATGTGTTGTCTCCCTTTTTGTCAGTAAAATTATTTCACTACACTAACACATCAATGGAAACCTTGATTCTTATGTGCATGTTGTCAAATAATGTGGATATTAGTGGGCTACATTTCCACTTGATACGGTTCTATGACATGTGAATGGATATTAAAAATGGGAAGGATTTTACATAGCCAAACCCAATATATGGCATATGGTAGGGGTGTGTATCTAGCAAGGATATTACATAGCCACACCCAATATATGGCATATGGTAACAGGGGTGTGTATGTCTAACAGGGATATTACATAGCCACACCCAATATATGGCATATGGTAGGGGTGTGTATGTAGCATAATGATATTTGGATGTGTGTGTGTGCTTTTTTTTTTTTTTTTTTTGAGAGAGAGAGAGAGAGAGAGAGAGAGAGAGAGAGAGAGAGAGAGAGGCTCACATATTCATTTCACAAAGGACATTAAGGATATGTGATGTATTAAAAATAAGCATTTCACAAAAGACATTAAGGATATGTGATGTACTAAAAAAATCATTTCAACAAAAGACGTTAAGTATATGTGATGTATTTAAAAAGACGTTAAGGATATGTGATGTACTAAAAAAAGAATTTCACAAAATACATTAAGGATATGTGATATATTCAAAATAATCATTTCACAAAATCCAAAGGCTGGCTTAGAAACTCCACCCATAAAAGTGAACATTAACGGTATAAATCTAGAACCCTCTTGTGTATATTTGTGTATAACTCTAGGTCCAGAAAAACCCCTCTCTTGTGTATATTTGTGTGTAACTCTAGGAGAAGAACTCCTCTCTTAATGAGAATTAGTAGCTCTCCTCTTAAGTGGAAGCTTCATATGTGATAGATCATACCGGAGGAGGAGGCGGGACAGCGACTGATGGGGGTCCAAAGGTGAGTGGTATGAGACGGAATAGAAAACCTTGATGGGTTAGTGCAGCAGCCTCAGCCCACGCTCCCACTGCCAGAGACCCTATCAAGAGGGCGATTCCCAGTGTAGAGAGCAGGCATAGATGACTTGGGAGATGCTACGAGGCTTGTGCATACATAGGCCAGGAGAAGATTGACGACGTAGGCCTTGCAGAGGAGAGAGAGGATAGGGCCGAGGAGCACCTCTAGCTGGGGTAAAGGCACGCCATGGAGGCGCTCGAGGAGCAGTATTCCACAGAGGGTGGTGTAGCAGGCGAACGAATTGAAACAGAAGAAGAGGGAGAGGAAAGGCAAAACCATCCTGAAAATGGTCAGCTTAAGCTTTTTTACAAATAGGAATGGCATTGATGGGGGACAAAACAATGGTACTCACTTGCAGATAAGCAATAAGCGGTTGATATCGCTTTGTGAATGGTTAGGCATTTACATTGTCATAGAATAGAACCTTGACAAAAATGAGTCCATGATCATGGCTAGAGGATGTACATGTATGTTGTATCACACCCAACATAAAACAACATGTGGGAAACCAACGATTGTACCCTTCGACTTCCTCTCGTTAGAGGGGGCCATGTTCTCTCACTAGCACACCAAACCTCTCTTCAAGAGGCTTTCATTATTTAGAGGTGGGGTCACGTGACCTACATTAGCACTTAAGGGTGGTTTAAGCCTTTTCTTTAGCACCCATCCACAATGGGCCCTTTTCTCTTACCAATACATATGAAGCAAACTAATCAGTGTGGGGGTGGGAGGGTCTCTTTAGTATAGCACTAGGTCGAGAGGGATCGACCCTCAACATTGGTGGTTTGGGAGGGGGACACCGTAGAAGTGTGTCGGTTGGGACCCTCAACAATAGTATGATGCTTCAACTCCTCTATCCTTACATTGTACAAGTGTGTCAGCTGGGACCGTCAACAATAGTATGGAATGTAGACTCTTCCATTAGATGGAAAACCATATGAAGGAAAAATAAAATCATCAAAAGCTCTCTTGAATTTTCTTTGCATTTGTCAATCTCCTAAGTGAAATCTTTGTCTTATGCTTAGCATTGACTAAGAGCTTTGGCATGTGCTTGAGTTTTCTTTACATTTGCCAATGCCTTTGCACTAAGAGCTTTACATGTGCTTGTACTTGTTTTGCAATTTCCAATGACTTTGTCACTACCACGAATGCATTATTTTTTAGTTGAATTCATTGGCCATTGGATTCAAGGATTACCAAAACAACTAGAAAAAGGAAAGCTTTGAGGAGTACTAGAAAAACTAAAAAAGGAAACCAAAGTGGAAGTTTGCCCTTGGGAACAAGAAAAGGATGCTAAGAGCTTAACATATGTTGAATATTTGTTAATGATTTTATCGAGCATTGCATTAAATTTTACACTTATTTTTTATTTTACATATAGTATACATGTTTTTGTGTTTCTCTTTTTGAATCTGTAATACACAAAAGATAACAATGTCCCTTATACTTTATCATTTCTTCCAAAGCCATTTTTTCCTGAACTATCTACAAAAAAGCTTTCAAAGTAATGTTTTAAAATTCAAAACATTCTTATTAATCATGAAAACAAGCTTTCAAATAAATTTCCATGGTAATAACATTTCCTTACTAATAACCTTAATTGGGACATTTTTTCCATTTGCATACTTTAGCAGTTTTAACATGCTAGATATAATTGAACATTACTATATTTTTGAGTAAGTTTTGTAAAGCTAATGTCCATTTTCCGTTCTAGTAGTGAGGCCCGACCCACCAACGATTGAGTCTATGACTGCTTGGCATGGGTGGTTTGCAGATTGGGCAGGTAGCATCTCAGACAGGAGATCAACCAGTGGATTTATGTTTTCATTGGAGAGTGCTGTTATAACATGGAGCAGCAAGAAGCAACCCACAGTTGCCTTGTCGAGTACAAAGGCAAAGTATAGAGGAGCTGCAGTGGCATCGTGTGAGGTAGCTTGGTTACGCAAGCTACTTTGCTGATTTGGGGTTGCATGTGGAGAGAAAGGTTGTCATATATTGTGACAATCTTAGCAGTATACATTTGGCCAAGAACCCAGTTTTCCATGCACGGATGAAACACATTGAGGTACATTATCACTTCATATTAGGGAGAGAGTCTTGGTAGGCAACATCGACTTGGCCTACGCCAGCACACATGATCAGGTTGCTGACATCTTCACGAAGGCCTTGGGAGCTGAGAAGCTCCGTAGATTTTGAGATATGCTTGGAGTTCATGAGCTAGAGTTGAGCTTGAGGGGGAGTGTTTTTAGATGTCAATCTCAACATGAGCTGACACTCACGAGGTGCCTGCATGATCGTTCGACATTTACATCATTGACGGGTTTGGTAGCTAGCACCGACATATCTTCGCCAGAGATTCTAAAGGCTGGACTACGCTGACTAGTCCACATTTACCCACTCCTCTTAGCGCGTGCACATTATGGACCGCTTGTATATACTCTATTATGTGTGCTAGTCACTTTATCTTCTTTGTAGACCTCTTTTGTTGTGTGAAGAAGACGAAGAATTTTCAACCTCTCACCTTGTGTGTTCTCTTCTAGGGTTTGTGTGAGTGTGCAAGAGCTCAAGATCTCTTCTCCCCTGCATCTTTTCAATTAGGACATGACAGAAGTAGATCGATAAAGTGCCATTGGGTACAAATCTATGTCGACGAAGCAGCCGGCATCAGGGGGGGACGATGCTTATGAGGACAACAAGGGTACAGACCATGGAGACTAGAGGATCCTCGTTCTCCCTGCTCTAGATCCCTAGCTTGTTTTGAGCCGCATTTTGTATTTGGAGGCAACATTGTATATAGTTATACGTATTATTACCCATAGATATGAGTATAGGATTAGGTAGACTATGCCGGCCTCACATTCTACCATTTGTCATCATATTTTACCATTTACAAACATTTGATCACTTTATATACTTTGTACTCTTGTACGCTTACTTATATTTACATAAGCTTTTATTTTTGTTCAACTTTGTGCACAAATGTAATTTTCTTACCGATGTTATAATCCGCCATGTTGAATTGATCATTGCTTACTTGTGTGCTTGACCTTTGAGAGAGAGAGAGAGAGTTCTTTAATGTGTTCTCAATCCAATTCAAGTCAAGAGAGAGATAGAGAGAGAGAGTGCTGAATCCAATTTGAGGAGAGAGAGAGAGAGAGAGAGAGAGAGAGAGAGAGAGAGAGAGAGAGAGAGAGAGAGAGAGAGAGAGAGAGAGAGAGAATGAGTACTTTGATATTGTATGTATGTGTGTGTAAGAGAGAGAAGTATTGTAATAATGAGAGAGACAGATAGATAGAGAGAATCGTCATTCCAAAGCAATGCTAGAGCAACAGAGAGAGAACTGGATTTTTAATCATTAAAATACTCATCGAGCATCGCTTATGCGATGCCCGTCATCGTTTAAGCAATGCTCTAGATATTTGCATCTATTAAAGCAACATCTAGGCGTCGCTTATGTGATGCAAAATGTGTCGCTTAAGCAATGCTTATGCATCACTTATGCGACGTTTAGGCGTCGCTAATGAGGTTGCCTAAGTGATAATGAGGTTGCCTAAGTGATACCCCATATCGATGCCCGTAGCGATGTAAACAAGCATCGCTATGCATGGGTTGTGTTGTAGTGCATAAATGCAATGTGGAGACAATACACAGGCTCTTAAGGGCAAAATCCACCTGTCTGTTGCTACCCCATCCGACCATAGTATAAATTTAAAATTTCTTAGAAATTAATACTGAGTTACAATCAGGAAACTTTATAGACTTTTGAAGTTTTGGATAGGTTACTTTCATACCCAAGATGATTACCCAAAAAACTTGTCTAGGTAGAGGGCATGGTAAGTTGCAATTACGAGACATGTCATACATTCTAATAGAGATAATAATGGATGTTGCATAAAATCAACATGTAAGGCACTCTTATAAAATCAGATCCACATGACAAGATTGAAATATTGATAATGAAAGGACAAAACTTAAGAACAAATTTGTTGCTCTCCATGAAACAAAATGTGGAGCCTCTAGCTAAGCATGTTTTAATAAGAAAGTTGAAGCAACTAAGCTCAAATGAGTACCTGATAGTGATAGGCCAATTTGACCACCAATTTTTTTATTGTCCTCTAATTTTGTGAGGGATGAGACAATTGATGTTACCCTCATAAACTTCGAGGGTGGACTTGATTGCATTTCCAACTACAAAAAGAAGTAAGAAAAACAATGAGTTCATGAAAAATTCCTTTCATACAAATTTGCATGAGTCTTAGTTCTCATCTTACCATGGTTGAGTATGAATTGATGTAGCCACCCAGCATCGCTCCACAATCATAACCTTTGGCACATCCACAACCACAACCCATGACAAGTCTAATGGCTTCTGCTTTGATGTACCTATTAAATATAACTCTCTCTCTCTCTCTCTCTCTCCGTGTCTCTCTCCACACTTGTTGATGTATAACTCTCGCTTTCGCGCTCCCTCCCTCCTCCCTCCTCCCTCCTCCCTCCTCCCCCCCCTCTCTCTCTCTCTACACTTTCTCCTACATATGCACTCAAGGGACTAACCTTATGAGACAAAATTTAACTTCTCCCCATGCATTTGTGAGAGCATAGTTGATATCCTCTAGAGCATTTCCAATAACATAAATTTAATTTTTAGCTACAGCTAATCATTCTAGATTTGACCTTCACTCTTATAAATGATAACGCGCCTTATTCTTTGTGATAGATAGATTCCAAACAAATTACAAAAGAAAAGGTGTTTGAAAATTTTGTTAAAGGTCAAAGGTAAACTTTCTCTCCATATATGCATGTGATTGACATGGCATAAAACAACAAACATGAGGTATTAGCAAGGTATATTTGTTTAAGGTTGGGTATGCGATGCCCCGATTTAGCATTTTATCTAACGAGTCTCCCCCTTGAAGCCAAAATATACATGTATGTGTTTTGCTAACGAGACGCTTCATTCTAGAGCGAACCCTAATCGATGTTGTTGCCCTAGGCTTTATGTTGCAAACAAAACCCTTCATTCATATGGTCTTTTCAAAGTTTCTAGAGCAAGAGCAAGACCAATCTACGTTTTAGCCACACAAACCAAGCAAATATCCACACCATGGCTTTCTCAAGCAATCCTATTGGGGGTCTCTATTTCGATGTTATCGGAGTGCCTGATGTATCATATTTTGACCTCTAGAAAGTAGCTGAATCAGTCCCATTTAAGCAGTGGATATCTAAATTATCCAATCTAAAGGGTCAAAGAGGTGTTTTAGGTCCAGCACAATAAATGGAGGAGCTTCTTGCTCATTAAAAGGGGTCATAGTTCAGAGTGTTGATATATTTGGGCAGTGTGTGGGGTTTGTGAAGTTCAAGGCATAGGTGATAGAGATGATGCCACTGGCAAACCACTTCCAGGTATTGTGTTTGCTTGCAGTGGAGTAGTAGCCATTCTCATTTTACTAGAATGCAATGGAGGAACGCATGTTGTTTCTTGCAGAGAGCAAGCCGGGTTCCAATTGGTCATGTGCTTTCTTGAGCTGCCTGCATGCATGTTGTGGATGATGACGCGGGAGACTTTGTTGGGTGGTGTTGCTGCTCATGAGGAAGAGGGGGAAACAGATCTACAGATAAAGATTGTTGATTTGGTTAATCTATTTTTTTTTCTCGACAAGCGAACTGGACAACAAATATACTCTTCTCCGGGTGGATGTGATGAAAGAATCACTTTATACCTCTACAAAAGCCATGTAAAACAAGAGGTGATTTATTCTTTACAAGGTCATGAGAAAATGGGCCTTAGAGTGCACGGGGAGTTCATAAAAGTACACTTAGTTTTGTACAAACCTTTATAACAGACACAAAAACACTTGTAGAAAATGGTGAAAGGGAGGGACTATTACCAGCTCCTCTAAAGGCACCCAACTGACACATTTTCTCATGAACTCCAATTGAGACAATTTTTTTTGTTTTTTTGTTTTTGCGATGTTACGAATTCTAAAAAACATAGTAGTTCAAGGAGACAAGAACCCTAATGTATTGTGAGGCATCTAAATATAAGATTCACTAAATACTGAAGTTATTCTTCATGCCATCTACCAAGGCCTTCGACTATGATCATTCAAATCTTTCCATATATTTTCCACTCTTTTCCAATCCACTTCCTCATAGAACCCTTGTCATATATATCATATACTTTCCACTCTTTTCCAATCCACTTCCTCATATGGAACCCTTGTCATAAAAATCATCATATGAGCATACAATGTGTCAAGATGAAAGAGGCTCCTTAGCTTTGATTTCACTTCATTCTGCTTCTAAATTTGGTAACCTCCTTGTAACCTGAACCCAAAAAATTACCAATTGTAATCCAAATTCCATTTAGGATTACCATTTGGTAACTTACCTCTGAGATGAAGTTACATATTCGTAACTTGGAAATTCTAATAAAGTACCATATGGTACTTAGTTTTTTTGAATAATTACCATTAGGGTTTTTCCTTTATAATTTCCAAGGGTGCTACAACAGGGTGCTACAACTTACAAGTTACAAGCTAGGACCCATTCTTGCCTCATAGACTAACACTAAGTCTCCACTGTCCAGGCTGGAAAGATTTCATTTTGAGTTTGTCATCATGATGCTCTTTCCTCCGGTTTGAACCGCTTCTTGCGCCCATACTGCTCGAGGTCTAACTTCATCCAACCGACTTAACTTCGCTAATCTATCAGATCACTTCTATAGTTACAAGCCTACAAGTAACAATAGAGAGCGAGCTGTGGGCATTGAGGTAATGAGGTTCTCTCTCTCTCTCTTTCTCTCTCTCTCTCTCTCTCTCTCTCTCTCTCTCTCTCTCTCTCTCTCTTGGGGGTCGGAGTCTCTCTCTCATGCGCAATATACACCAATAGCAGATTTTGACGATTGATGGGACTTAGGCTAGATGAGTTGGGAAAGAAGCTTCACAAAGAGCTTCTAGCACATTAAGCTGCTAGGGATTCACAATTCACCATCTCTGTCTCTGTCTCTGTCTCTCTCTCTCTAGTTTTTGGGTTTTTTCTTTGAATAGCATTTGATTAAAGCATGCTAAGAGAGAGAGAGAGAGAGAGAGAGAGAGTGATAAGACTGAGTGCCCTCCATGTGCAGGCATCAACATGCAAGAAATCAAGGATGACTTATGAGCATCGAGTAGTGAGTGGCAAGTTTGGTAGCATTGGTGGAGCTTGGAGCCCTCAACCAAGGTGTGCATAGTGCAATTCCATTGTCTGTCTATCTACTCCTACATTTTATGAGCAATTTTATGTAGCGTATGACACAATGGGTACCAATTCCCGAATCAAAGAATATAAGAATTTACTTGGGTGATTTTTTTTGCTTGATGGCACACCACATGTCTACAAACAAAATGACACTCTAGTACTAGCACATAGCAAAAGAATGCATCTACCCTTGTGCATGAATTCAAATAAGTTTCAAAAGGTTGATGATAATACTTTACCAAGTTGTTCACCTTTGAGCTTGAAGAGCCATCCAAAACTGCCAAGATACAATAAATCCTTGAGCTATTAGAAGAATACAAATCAAACTCTATCTTCTAAAGACATGTGGCACGAAGACAAGCGCTAGAGTAATTTTTTTGAAGGGTTTCAATTGTTAATCTTGTCTCTTTCATTTTATCTATTTTTGAGTTGGTTTGGGAAGCATTGGTTTTTGTTCTATTTATAGAAGCAGGTATGTGGGCTATATAATATAAACCCATACATGTGAAATTGCATTCACAGGTCTACTATATCCCACAAGTGTGCTATATTGCAGAATCGTTTGCTATATAGGCTATCATTGTGATTAGGAAATTGTGCTATATATTGTTTCATAGCTCATTGGTGATGTCTCCAATGAGCATCAAATTTCTACATGGGATATTAGAGGTTTGCTTGTGTGAAAACATCCTCTAGCTCTTGGATCATGTGATCCAAGAGCTCCTTTACCTTCTCCTTTGGCCCTCCTTCTTGATGCATCTCTAGAGCTTGACTCCTTAGCTTTTAGTGCTCTAAACAAGCCTTTGGGTTCTTGTGTGACAAGCAAACTCTTAAACAAGTTGTACTTGGCCTTTCAATCTTTCAAACTAAGTTCAATTTATAAGCATGTAAGATCCTTATCGAGTTGATGCATCGGCCCTTGTTCCACTTTGTACATAGCTGACGTATCAAGAATTGGCAAGGCAAGTCTTTCACCCAAATCCTTGTGCTTCTTTCCGTCCTTTTACCAAGCACGCTCATTTGCTTTCTTGCCATATCCCTCTTGATCTTTCTCTTTCTCCTCCCCATTCCACT
Organism: Cibotium barometz; assembly: GCF_041138505.1. Lineage (NCBI taxonomy): Eukaryota > Viridiplantae > Streptophyta > Polypodiopsida > Cyatheales > Cibotiaceae > Cibotium > Cibotium barometz. Next base: position 22,238,027 of record NC_141082.1, on the reverse strand, counting down.
TCCTTCAAATCTCATCATCCTTCTTGTTGTGCCTTTTTTCCCCATCCTCCGCTAGTCTCTTAAACTCTCTTTATGTTGTATCAAGTTCATCATTATGTGCCTCTAGCCACCAAACTTGTAAACTTCCTTCTTTCTTTCCTTCATGATAGTTGGTTGTTGATGGATGCACACGTAGAGCATAGTACAGTACTTCAAGTGTGTAAATTGTGTATGTCTCCACCATTAGAGACGAAGAGAATAGCTCTATCCATGGCAATACGAGGGCACTACCCATATCAGCATCATCTGTAGAGCATTATCTATGTCCTCTCCCAGTAAGCCAGTCTCACTGGTGGGGTGAGGGCTTGGAGCTGCAAAGGTTTTTTTGCTTCATCTTACAGATGGTTTAAATTTTCCAAAATGTACCTACACTACAACTATTTTGTGTAGATAGTTGGCCTTTAAAGCCTTTTCATGAGCTCCTCTTCCTCCACCTCCACTAAGCATGCAAAAATAACTTTTATGAAAATATCTTGCTCATTTTCCATGGCCTTTAGTAGAGTCTTAGCCATGGTGTCTGGCTGATTTTCCATGGCCTTTAGTAGAAAATACATTTTGTGAAAATATGTTGCTCATTTTCCATGGCCTTTAGTAGAATCTTATCCATGGTGTCTTTGTTGATGGCCGTGGAGAAGTCTATGTCATATTGGAGGAGATACAACTTTTCTACTTCTATCTCAAAGGCACATTGGAGAGTGGGGCCCTTAGTGATTGATAGAAAGTTTGTTACATTAATCCCACCCTCATTGTCTAGTAAACCTTATCCTCTAATCTTCCTTGTTCCTCCTTAGCAGCTGTTAACTTCTCTTAAATCTCTCTTTGAGCCTTGGCACTCTTCTGCATATCCATACTAAGGGTAGCCATTATTGCCTTTGTAATTTCTTCAACATGCATATTACTCCTTGTCTTGAAATATCCATTTAAATAAAAGATTACAAGATGGAACTAGATACTATGGGCCCTGTATTATCTCTAAGAAGGAAAAATAAGACCTAATTTAAGAGAAGACAATCCTTTTTACTCGTCCACACCAACCTCTCTACTAACAAGGAAATGAAAGCTCTCTTTATATCTCCTACACTCTCATAAAACCTCTGCTTCTCTACTAAAAGTACAATGATAAGGAAACCATAGCTTGTTCTATGCCTAGTACATGAATAATTTATCCACGCTTAATATCGATTTACAAATACAAAACATCTTTTTTCTAATTAAGGAGAATCAAACCCTATCTCTAATTAACGTTACAAACTCACAAACTCAACATCATAAAATAATAGTTACAAATTTCTCTCCTCTTTTTTTGCAAAGAAGCAAAGAAAAGAAACATTTTTGCAACACCACCACAGGATCAGAAGTTATGCACATTGGAGCATTCAGGGAACATGAAAGCACAAATCAACACCAAAGCATTGAGAGGATATTGGAGAAGCTACTTAAAAATGGTGGGAAAGTGGTAGGAGCATTGGAGACTGGCTTGCAAAGAAGTGGGGAAGTTTATAGGTTTCAAGTTATAAGTGTCATGCAGGCGGTATACTACAAAGCTTTGGAAGGGAAGAGCTTAAATGGAATCCTGAGGCTTATAGAGTTCTTGAGATTCATGAAAACTCCTTTTATCCCTCTTAACGATAGCTATGGAACTTATGGAAATGCTATGGATGCAAGGGAAATGCTCCATGCTTAGTGGCAAAGTTGAGGAGAAGTGAGTTTTTTTCTTTGTCCATTGATCAAAGCATAGATCGGCATTTGGAGAAACATTTGATAGTCTATGTAACTTAGTTAATAGCACAACTTGAGGTTCAGATGAACTTCTTGCAGCTATTCGAAATAGAAAGGGAAGATGCCGAAACAATTTATAATGCTCTTGGGAGACTTGAAGCTAGACACCAAAAGTAAAGAGAGAAGAATAATTGCATCATTGATCTTCCTTCTCTTATCTCTTAGAATAGCCATGTCTTCAATTGTGGCATCAATATTTCATTTCCATGGGCAGACATGATCCCCACATTGAAGCCTTAAGACATGCTTGAGAGTGATTATTCGTCGTTAGTTTTTACATCATTGATCTCCCTTCTCATGTCCCTTAGAATGGCCAAATCTTTAGCTGTGGCCATTGGCAGTCAATACTCCCTATCCATGGGTAGACATGATCCGTACATTGAAGCCTTAAGACATGCCCAAGAGTGATTTTTCATCATTTTTGCATCTAATGTGATCACACTCTATTATGTTTCTTGAGCCCTTTGTTGAAACTTTGAGATTTTTTAGAACATTTGATCTAGCCATAATAAAAGTCAATGGCATAATTAATGCTCAAAAAAACATATTTTTCAACCAATCAAAATAAGGACAAATCTTAAATCTGTCTGATTTTTGTTTCGAAATCTCTGGTTTTATACTAAAATGTATAAAAAACTCTAATTTCAAATCAGTTTCCTTCCTCGTATATTAACATCATGGATTACCTTTTCAATCTTTATTCGACCATATCACATGTTTTTCTACTTAGAGAGGTATTTAGTATCTCAAAGTTTTTTTTTAATCTTTCCATGGGACGGGCTCAATTAACTTATCAAATCTATAACACTCTCCCATAAGTGTAACCTATGAGCATGTACAACCAATACATAACCGTGTCTTACAAAAACTCGATCAATAATCCAAATAATCAAGAGCTTCTCTTTGCCACCTAAAGCTTTTACAATTTGATGTTTTTTTTAACATATTCTCCTACATAATCTCTGAAGAGGCAACTTTAGGTAATATTTGTAAGTGCCGTCAATGATTTTTTGATGTCTCTAAGACCTGGCACTTTTTATGAGAACAATCTATCCCTTCCATGCTTCCTCAGAAGATCGATAGATTTTATGGTACATGTTCTACCTTTATGGTTACATGGGTACATGTTCTACCTTTATGGTTACATGGGTACATGTTCTGCCTTGGGTACATGCTCTCTTCATGGGGTATATGTGCTATCGTTTATGGTTTTGCTACCTTAATGGTAATACATATTCACGTCCCTACTTTCATTTTTTCTCTTTGTTCTTTCCATCTAAGAAACAAAAAAAAGAATATGAGTAAATTGCAAAGTGGGTACCCCACTATATATGATGATAACAAAGTTGGGTCCCCTGCAGCCCCTCATATCGCACGATGGGGTACCTTGATTAGTTTATGGAAAATTAGTAAGACATTAACTCTCAAGGGATCCTGATGTCCTAAAACCTAACTACCACAATATTTATGTCATAGATGCGAAACAAGTTAAAAAGAAATTAGTGGATGAAATATTTGTATGTAGAGATATTGTAGTTGCCCTTAGATATTGCCAACGTTACCAATGGAGCGACTATTTTGCTGATGGTGCCATTGCTAGAAATCTAGAAAATGTAAAAAAACATAAAACCAAATCTGGGGAGACTTTAATAGGTTCACCTATCCAAAACTAAGAGATAAGAAATTCTCCTTTAAAAAGTAGCCTCGTTTTTTTCAAATAAAAAGAACCGTTTCTAGTTAGAAATATGGGAAAATTTAAAGATTATAAATATCCTTGCGAGAAGATCCCTCGTTCTTTTTTTCTAAAATCTAAGACACGTATCTTGGGAAAAGAGCCCACTATTTTCAAAAAATGTGCTTAGTTGCTATTTAACAAAAATCTATCTCAAATTTCTTTATCTCTCAAAAAATAAAAAGCACTTCATTGCTATCTAAATTGACCTATGTAGTTTTGGAAAATGAGGAATTTATACTTGTGTTAGTTCGAGATTTATGAGGCACAAAATGTGCACATTTTATACTTGTGTGAGTTTTTGAAAACTTATGCTAGTGTATATACCATGACCATGACAATTTGGATTTATACACTCTCTAGGATTTTAAGTCTTGGCCAAATTTTACTAAATTTTGCAACACAAAAGCTTAGACTATGGACATCCAAACTCAGTATGGGAGATTAAACGACAAATATTCACTCCACACGTTATTGGATAAGGTTTTTCCTTTGTTAACCTTGAAGTCTTTTTTTCCTATGGGGCACTTTAATCTGTGTGTTTTATCCACTTCACTCTGTGGGTACCCTATCGTGCAATAGGAATCATGTAATAGGAATGCCATAGAGAACCTTAGAGGTGCCCTCTTCACACGGTGGGTCATCTCTAGTCCTAAAAGATAATATGGATACCTACCATACAAAGAGAAGGCCCATGGGATCCCTGAAATTTTCCTTTTTAGACGGTGAGACCTCCTTTAAAAGAGAGATATTAACACTTTATATAATATTTGTTTAAACACAGGTTTACTTTGTTGCTTCACACAATACAGACAGAGGTTACAAGAGAGTTAATTGAAGAGGAGAATTATGGGGAGAAGATATTTAGTTTGCTTTACAAAGTTGGGATAGACAGAAGCTTTACAACTATCAAGGAAAATATTTAGTTTGGTTTACAAAGTTGGAGCAGATAAAAGTTTTACAGACATCAAGGAAATATTCGATCCCAAGTTTAATCTTGCCAAGCTAATAACAAGAGCTTTTGCTTACTACTATAAAGATCTCTTTTCAAAATTTCAAAGGATTACATATCCATGGTCATTCAATCTAAGGAATACGTGCATGTTGACTACTGATGTGAGAATTCAAGACTTAAAAAATGATGTATTTCCTTGTAAAACGATATCAATTGCACACAGACATGTATCGCACATAGAGTGTAAGAAGGATATTGCACTAATGTGCTACATATACTTGAAAGTTGATAGAGATGAAAACACTGAAAGTAATAAAGACTCCTTAATGTTACTGGAAAAGCTAATGTATGTATTAGAGATGTAGTAGTAGATGAGGACATAGAGAACCCTCTACAAATCAAAGTTGAGGCAGAGCTTAGTAAAGGAGGAATTGACATCATAGAACGCAAAGCACAATAATTGACGAGGAGAATGTTAAAGGGTAGGAATTAGAAAGATCAGTGAACTTGCCATGCCTATTGTAGTAGGCAAAATTTGGACTAAAAAAGGGCCCTCTAAGAAGAGCCATGTCATCACTTTACTAGAAAAAAGGGGGCTGCAGTGAACCTATCTTATGTCAAAACCCCCGTATGTGATATACCGTTGGAAAGCCCTTGAAAAGTAGATTCTAAATCAACCACCTCTGACAACATTGCAGTTGATATGATCAAGTTATAGCCTCCCCACCAAAAGGTAGGTCTTTCGCTAATAGATTCTAATGATTGTAACATCCATGTTACATAAATGTCACAAATATTAGAATCTACCTTTTAGTGGGGAGGACATAACTTGAACATATCAACTCCAAATTTGTTGGAGGTGGTAGATTTAAAAACTATTTTTAAAGGGCTTTCCAACTGTATGTCACATGTAAGGGTTTTGACGTGAGACATAGAAGGTTTACCACAATCCCCTTTTTTGTTGCAAAATGATGACATGGCTCAAGGGCCCTTTTTGAGTCCAAATTTTACCTAATGCATCATTTAATGTCAATGACAAGGACTTTGTCTTGCAATCAGATGTATAAATGATCAAATGGCCTTCTTCTTAGGGAAGGTTACTATCTTGCTAGTATTACATAGACGGAAGTAACATATTACACTCAGAATGGATTGTCAATACGAGAAGAATTTATTGCTATTCAAGAGACACTGGAACTAACCAAGAGAGAGTGGATTGCCACTAGAAGGATAATTTGCTGCTATTTAAGAGAGAGAGAGAGAGAGAGAGAGAGAGAGAGAGAGAGAGAGAGAGAGAGAGAGAGAGAGAGAGAGAGAGAGAGAGACTAGAACTAACTTGGGAGAGTAACCATACCAGAGTTATCTACCAAAGAAGAATCATCTCAAACATGCAAATAAACAATTGACTTATGGGATGACTCATCTCTATTTAATGATAAAATGAATAGGTATTTTTATTTTTTATCCTTGCTCTTTTTTGATATTGAGACTAAAAACTTTAATCATTAGGATCCTCTCTAACTTCTATCATTTTTGACATTCTCATATTTGCCAAGTTTTAATACAAACTTTAGTGTACCACCACATTCTTGAACTATCATGTTATAGAACTTAACAAATAAACTTTGCACCTTACATCTAACACAAAATTGTTGAATTTCATCAGCTTAAATATAACCTCTGACTCACATTTATGTGTATGGCATAGATACATAAGCATATCAATGAGATCTAGAGCTTCATTATTCAAAAATTGGAATGCTTGTCCAACATGATATGGTTTTGGGAGAGAAATAATATGTGTTTTCTTCAAATATTATCTCAATGAAGGAGGAAATAAGAGAACCTATCTACAATGTCAGTAACTTTAGTGTACGATAAAATATATATTTTAGTCTTATGTTTAAATAATATTTCTTGACACAAGCTAGTTGTGAAATTGGTGCAAGCTAACTATTTTACTCAATGTAAATGTTGTACCAAATATATAGATGGATTTTCTCAAAGGAGAGCTTCCCTTAAGAAAGCAAACATTGACTCCATTGAGACCTTCATTTTATTGCTCTAAGTTTTTAAAACAATCCATCTTGGGAAAAGTTACAATATTTATTTTCTGTATTTGGAATCGACTTATCTTCAAGTATTATCAAATATAATTTATTCATCATTGATAGAGCATAGGATACAAATCTAAAGCACACTTTTGTAAAAAAAATTTATAGCATGATCAATGAAATAAGAGCATATATTTTTAGCTATCATTAACCACATTGTGTTTAGGTCTCTACATGAGCTGCTTTATTACATGTTACAAGTCTTAACTAGATCATCAAATGTAGAGTATAATTAATTGTATATTAATTCTATTACATCTATGATACCCATGTCAATATATGATGTTGTGGTAAAACTTGTCTTAATAGGCATAAACACAAGAATAATATACCAAAGTGTAATCATCAAATGCAGAGTATAATTGTATATTAATTCTATTACATCTATGATACCCATGTCAGTATATGATGTTGTGGTAAAACTTGTTTTAACAGGCATAAACACAAGAATAATATACCAAAGTATAATCAAACCTTAAAATTTAAAAATACTTGAGCACCAAAGTGAGATCACGATTTCACCTTGCCCTACCTCACAAAGAAATAGTCCTACAAACCAAGTTTGATAATAATTCCCAAGTGGAATTAGTGCTATATGATAAGATTTTCCCCAACAAGTAAAAGTAGTGAGATCAACCTTGCATGAAGTCAAAATGAGGTGGGTTCATGAACCAAATCTATATAAAAAAAACTTGCATAATGCATACGCAAGGTCACTTTATCTAAGAAATCTTGAATGGCACAACTACATAGATGTCATAGCAAAAACAATACTTGATTTTTATATGAAAATTCCAGTTAATATGATAAATCTCACACACACATAAACTAGTGATTTTTATGTATTATTATCACTAAACTCTTTAGAAAATATCTGACTTATAATTGTAGTGGCAATATATTTATTGTATATTGCTAGTTTTCTGATGTGTTGTCTCCCTTTTTGTCAATACAATTATTTCACTACACTAACACATCATTGGAAACCTTGATTCTTATGTGCATGTTGTCCAATAATGTGGATATTAGTGGGCTACACGGTTCTATATGTGAATGGATATTAAAAATGGGAAGGAATTTACATAGCCAAACCCAATATATGGCATATGGTAGGGGTGTGTATCTAGCAGGGATATTACATAGCCACACCCAATATATGGCATATGGTAATAGGGGTGTGTATGTCTAGGAGGGATATTACATAGCCACACCCAATATATGGCATATGATAGGGGTGTGTATGTAGCATAATGATATTTGGATGTGTGTGTGTGTGTGTTTTTTTTAAGAGAAAGAGAGAGAGAGAGAGAGAGAGAGAGAGAGAGAGAGAGAGAGAGAGAGAGAGAGAGAGAGAGAGAGAGAGAGAGAGAGAGAGAGAGGCTCACATATTCATTTCACAAAGGACATTAAGGATATGTGATGTATTAAAAATAAGCATTTCACAAAAGACATTAAGGATATGTGATGTACTAAAAAAAGCATTTCAACAAAGACGTTAAGTATATGTGATGTATTTAAAAAGACATTAAAAGGATATGTGATGTACTAAAAAAAGCATTTCACAAAATACATTAAGGATATGTGATATATTCAAAATAAGCATTTCACAAAATCCAAAGACCATGATAAAATTTTAATGTTAGAAAGGGTAGACTAGGCACAAGTGTACTTTATGTATGGACGAGATAAAGAAGAAGTTAAAATTATCATGAATACAAAATCTCTTAGTAAGCACAATGTAATCAATCTTAGCTTGAAAGATATTTGATATTTAGATTGTCTTAATGACTACTACTTTGTTTAGCAAATTTGTTTAGCAAATGTCTGGATTGATCTTGAAGCCTTTCTTTTAATCTAAGCACAAAGTAATATCTTAGCTTGAAAGATATTTGATATTTGGACTGCTACTTTGTTTAGCAAATGTTTGGATTAATCCTAAAGCCTTTCGTTTTACAAAGGTTGGCTATTAAGAGCCCGTTTTTTGTTACCACGTTGCATTCGTGCAATTGTTTAACCCTATCCAATCGTATAACCAAGGTATATCCCAAGGTATTTTTCCTTGCTTTTTCAAAACCTTAGCCTTCAAATTTTCCCTTCACTACTTGTGGGAACCCGTGCTTCCCACATCTTTTGAGTCTTCCAAAATCAAATGCCAGCCAAACCTCCTCCTCCCTTTCTCGAACCTCCAAATTCTTGCCACGTGGAAACTTTGTGAAACTCTTCCTAAAGATGTGACTGGGGAACACTCCCCTTTGAGCTTTCTCGAAGGGTACGTTTTTGGAAGCTTTTTTACAAACAAGAATGACATTGATGGGGGACAAAACAATGGTACTCACTTGCAGATAAGCAATAAGGGGTTGATCTCGCTTTGTGAATGGTCAGGCATTTACATCATCATAGAATAGAACCTTGACAAAAATGACTCCATGATCATGGCTAGAGGATGTACGTGTATGTTTGTATCACACCCAACATAAAACAACATGTGGGAAACCAACGATTGTGCCCTTTGACTTCCTCTCGTTAGAGGGGGCCATGTTCTCTCACTAGCACACCAAACCTCTCTTTTTTCATTATTTAGAGGTGGGGTCGTGTGACCTATATTAGCACTTAAGGATGGTTTGAGCCATTTCTTTAGCACCCATCCACAATGGGCGCTTTTCGCTTACCAATACATATGAAGCAAACTAATCAGTGGGGGTGGGAGGGTCTCTTTAGTATAGCACTAGGTCGAGAGGGATCGACCCTCAACATTGGTGGTTTGGGAGGGGGACATCGTAGAAGTGTGTCGGTTGGGACCCTCAACAATAGTATGATGCTTTAACTCCTCTATCCTTACATTGTGCAAGTGTGTCAGCTCTCGGACCTTCAACAATAGTATGATGCTTCAACTCCTATATCCTTACATTATTCCCTAATCAAGCTAACCCTACGTTATGATTCCACTTCTGATTCCAAGGGCAATGAGCTTTCAGTTTACCTCCTTGTCATCAAGCTTATATATTTGAAGAATTTGGAAGAGGCACTTAGTGCATCCACTTGGCACTTGATCGTTATTTTTCTTTTTCTTACTTCAAAGGATGTTTTCCATGGGTTTTTTATCGTCTCTAATGGGATTAACAAAGTCATATTCCTCCATGAGAATATTTCTAGAGAAAGGGATTTGTCTTACTTATGTGCACTAAAGAAAGAGGACATAGAGCATGGCATCAACAACACAAACAAGGTGGAAATGACAAGATGAACTACTCAAAACAAAACAAAAATGGAATGTAGACTCATCCATTAGATGGAAAACCATATGAAGGAAAAATAAAATCATCAAAAGCTCTCTTGAATTTTCTTTGCATTTGTCAATCTCCTAAGTGAAATCTTTGTCTTATGCTTAGCATTGACTAAGAGCTTTGGCATGTTCTTGAGTTTGCTTTACATTTGCCAATGCCTTTGCACTAAGAGATTTACATGTGCTTGTACTTGTTTTGTAATTGCCAATGAGTTTGTCACTACCACGAATGCATTATTTTCTAGTTGAATTCATTGGCCATTGGATTCAAGGAGTACCAAAAAAACTAGAAAAAGAAAAGCTTTGAGGAGTACTAGAAAAACTAAAAAAGGAAACCAAAGTGGAATTTGCCCTTGGGAAAACAAGAAAAGAATGCTAAGAGCTTAACATATGTTGAATATTTGTTAATGATTTTATCGAGCATTGCATTAAATTTTGCACTTATTTTTTATTTTACACATAGTATACATGTGTTTGTGTTTCTCTTTTTGAATTTGTAATACAAAAAAGATAACAATGTCTCTTATACTTTATCATTTCTTCCAAAGCCATTTTTTCCCGAACTATCTACAAAAAAGCTTTCAAAGTAATGTTTTAAAATTCAAAACAATCTTATTAATCATGCAAACAAGCTTTCAAATAAATTTCCATGGTAATAACATTTCCTTACTAATAACCTTAATTTGGATATTTTTTCCATTTGCATACTTTAGCAGTTTTAACATGCTAGATATAATGTCCATTTTCCGTTCTAGTAGTGAGGACCGACCCACCTACCATTGAGTCTATGACTGCTTGGCATGTGTGGTTTGCCTCCACTTGGATGCCAAAATTCCATTAGTCCAAGGGGGTAACACCAAGCATAAGAACCCACATGGACTCAACTTCAAAAACATAAATAGTATTGATTTTGTTCAATATAAACTCCTTATCACTTATAACTTAGAAGTTATGTTCTACTTTCCAAGCTATGGTTCTCACTCCCTCATCGATGTCCAGTAACTTGTTCAAACTATAAGCATCATGCATGTGTAAAGTTGCCAAAGTTTAAATCACTTCTGACTCACTGACATGGCACATTCTCGGATCTAGACTCTAAGTCTAGTCAGCATATATATAATGCCTCGATCATATCTCTTGTGTAAATAATACACTATTATGTATTAGTTCCATAAACCATTACATGAGTGTGTTCTACGAAATCTTATGAATTATTGAATATGATTTTCCACTCATTGTGTGCACCTATACCATCAAATGATCAATGGTACTAAGAGAATACAACCAAGTAGGGAAAATCAAAACAATAATGCAAGTATGCTATATTTTGTATAATGTGCTTATGTAAGGTTCTTACAAGAACTTCCAATCATCATATAAGTTGGAACAAAAAAGCCCTAGACTCATTTATCCCTCCCAACCACATGCCACTATGTCGACCATCAGGATCCCCTTATTCTTATTACTCTATGAGAAGAATGGACTATGGGGTCGTCACCCAAGGACCATAGTTAGCAAGGGGTTCTTTGCTTAAGGGTCTCTTAATAGGCGGGCCCATTTGCCCCTAGACCACTGATCGTAAGCTCACCTAATCCAAAGCAAAGGACCTGAATATCAAGGTTGGTCAAGCTGAGAGACCACTTTCCACGATGAGTATGAACTTCCTCGCTACCCTCATCAATATTGTCACAATTGACTTTGTTACAATCCTTATTATTAGTCATTACAAGGCTGTGGGTAAAGTTTGCACCAGGGAGAGTGTGTCCTTTATATTTTCTATCATGTGTCGTGATCCCCATGGCCACTACTGATAAGTATGGACGTGAGTAATCCAAGAAGATTAGTGGCTCCACTCATAGTATAAATTTGAAATTTCTTAGAAATTACCAATGGTAACAAAATCAAAAACTTGACTTACACTCCGGAAACTTTCTAGACTTTTAAAGTTTTGGATTGGTTCTCTCATACTCGAGATGATTACCCAAAACAACTTGTATAGGCAGAGGGCATGGTAAGTGCAACTACGAGACATGTCATACATCCTAATAGAGATAATGATGGACATTGCATAAATCAACATGTAAGTCACTCCTATAAAATTAGATCCACATGACAGGTTTGAAATATTGATAATGAAAGGACAAAACCTAAAAACAAATTTGCTGCTCTCCATGAAACAAAATGTGGAGCCTCTAGCTAAGCAAGTATTAATAAGAAAGTTGAAGCAAAGCAAGAAAATATCCACAACATGGCTTGCTCAAGTAATCCTACTGGGGGTCTCTTTTTCGATGTTATCGGAGTGCATGCTATATCAGATTTTTTGACCTCAAAAAAACAGTTGAGGTCAAAACCATTTAAGTAGTGGATATCCAAACTCTCCAATCTAAAGGTTCAAAGAGGCATTTTTTACTCTAGTGATAAATGGAGGAGCTTCTTGCTCATTTTAAAAAGGGCCATAGTTCAGAGTGTTGATATATTTGGGCAACGTGTGGGGTTTGTGAAGTTCAAGGCATAGGTGATAGATGATGCCACTAGAAAACCACTTCCAAGTATTGTGTTTGCGCATGGTGGAGCAGTAGCCATTCTTATTTTACTAGAATGTAATGGAGGAACGTATGATGTTTCTTATAGAGCAAGCATAGGTTCTAATGGGTTGTGTTCTTATTGAGCTATGTAAGATTCCTCCCCAGCCTCTCAAGATGTCCAGCATCTTCCCGTGTAATCAAATCCCTCTTCAAAAATATAAAAGATCTTATTTCTAAGTGTTTTAGCCTAGAGAGAGAAAATTATTCTAGAGAGAGAATATTCAGATTATGAATATTTTTGGATAGAAAAATAACTCATCCTATTAAAATAAGTTCCCCTGAAACAGAAATTCAAAAAGAATTTTCCAATGTACAATTGGAATTAATTGGAAATAGGTATAAAGGACCTTAGTCTAAGGGTCTAGATTTTCAGAAATTTTTGGATTATGGTCCAATTAAGGTTCCTATGGGCCAATAGCATCAATCCATGTGTAGGGAGGAGATAAATCCAATTTGTAAAAGAAGATACCCAAAAATGAGTAAATGCTCACATAAGATGAAGAGTTGAAAATGTACAAGGTTTATTAGTAAAAAACTATGAGCAATATTAAAAATATGAGATATTTTGGGTATCCAAAAATGAGTAAATGCTCACATAAGATGAAGAGTTGAAAATGTACAAGGTTTATTAGTAAAAAACTATGAGCAATATTAAAATGATTCCATTATGACACATATGTAAGGAAGGGGAGTTCTTTAAAGGAGGTGCATATTTCACATAAGATGAAGAGTTGAAAATGTACAAGGTTTATTAGTAAAAAAACTATGAGCAATATTAAAATGATTCCATTATGACACATATGTAAGGAAGGGGAGTTCTTTAAAGGAGGTGCATATTTCACATAAGATGAAGAGTTGAAAATGTACAAGGTTTATTAGTAAAAAAAACTATGAGCAATATTAAAATGATTCCATTATGACACATATGTAAGGAAGGGGAGTTCTTTAAAGGAGGTGCATATTTCACATGCTTGAATGAGTTTTAAACTCATAAAAATTGAGATATTTCATCTCTCCTCTCTCCTAATTCAAGTCTAGTTCCAAAAAGTTAGCTTAACTGACCTAAAAATGGTCAAAAATTGACCAAACTGATTTGGAAAATTCTAGAATCAGTTTGTTTGGTTAAGAGCTCAATTTTTCCTATAAATAGAAGCCTCCCCCTTGTTGAAAAATATATAGTGTTTATGCATCGTTACTCTACTCCACCTAAGCCAAGAACTGTGAATTCATTTAATAATTCACTAGTTTTTGGAGCTTCCCTCTTTCTTCAATCCCCATTAGTGGCTCCATCAACATACTTAACCAATTGATTGGTTGGGGGCCTCTACCGTGAATAAAGAATCAAGCAAGTTGTAAGGTAATTAGTGAATATTGATCTTTTCTATAATTTCTCAATGTTTCTCTCTTCTCAACCCCTCTCAAGCTTGAGAAGCTTAATTGGTATGGTTTTTTAAATGCTATTGAAGTTAATTGGTGAATAGTAGTGAAGAGTTACATAATGTAATAAATGCTATTGAAGTTAATTTTCATTTATGTTTAAATTCTAATGATTTTTATGTAATTTCTCTCTCTCACTCACGAAATGGTCATACTCATGACCCATTCTCAATCCAAATCAAGCTTTTCATAAAGCTTTTCCTTAACCCAAGATTAAGCTATGCTTGAGGCCAAATTAATGGCTTTTTTCTATACTTTTAGTTTATGTATATTGATGATTCAATCCATTATGGATTAATAATCCAATTAGAGATCATTTTAATTATGTCCTTAAGGATAAGCTTTATCCCTTAGAAAAATTGAGATTTATCAGTCATAGCAGCGGAGCTATGGCAAAATTTTTATAAAAATTATGCATAAAACAATTTCATGCAAAGCATAAAAAGAGGACTTCCTACCATATTCTAGGAATTATCATCCTAGATTAATTGAAAGAATTTCATTATAATCATGGAGAAATTGAATTTTAATATCATGCATAAAGGATAAGTTTTTATATCAAAAGTGTTATTTTTACCATTTTTATTTCATGCATAGAAGTATGCATAATGGTTAAATTTTTATATCAAAAGTGTTACTTTTACCATTTTTATTTTCATGCATAGAAGTATGCATAATGGATAAATTTTTATATCAAAAGTGTTATTTTTATCATTTTTATTTTCATGCATAGGAATATGCATAATGATAAATTTTTATATCAAAGTGTTACTTTTATCATTTTTATTTTCATGCATAGGAATATGCATAATGATAAATTTTTATATCAAAAGTGTTATTTTTATCATTTTTATTTTCATGCATAGGAATATGCATAATGATAAATTTTTATATCAAAGTGTTATTTTTATCATTTTTATTTTCATGCATAGGAGTATGCATAATGATAAATTTTTATATCAAAAGTGTTACTTTTATCATTTTTATTTTCATGCATAGGAATATGCATAATGATAAATTTTATATCAAAAGTGTTATTTTTATCATTTTTATTTTCATGCATAGGAGTATGCATAATGATAAATTTTTATATCAAAAGTGTTACTTTTATCATTTTTATTTTCATGCATAGGAATATGCATAATGATAAATTTTTATATGAAAAGTGTTATTTTTATCATTTTTATTTTCATGCATAGGAATATGCATAATGATAAATTTTTATATCAAAGTGTTATTTTTATCATTTTTATTTTCATGCATAGGAGTATGCATAATGATAAATTTTTATATCAAAAGTGTTACTTTTATTATTTTTATTTTCATGCATAGGAATATGCATAATGATAAATTTTATATCAAAAGTGTTATTTTTATCATTTTTATTTTCATGCATAGGAGTATGCATAATGATAAATTTTTATATCAAAAGTGTTACTTTTATCATTTTTATTTTCATGCATAGGAGTATGCATAATGATAAATTTTTATATCAAAAGTGTTACTTTTATCATTTTTATTTTCATGCATAGGAGTATGCATAATGATAAATTTTTATATCAAAAGTGTTATTTTTATCATTTTTATTTTCATGCATAGGAGTATGGATAATGATAAATTTTTATATCAAAAGTGTCACTTTTATCATTTTTATTTTCATGCATAAGAGTATGTATAAAGATATATTTTTATTATAAAAGTGTTACTTTTATAAAAATTGATTTTAATATATAAAGGTATAAAAAAAAGATAATTTTTAATCGGAGATCGACGTAAATGAATATTCCTCGAGAAATCCATGTTTTGAATTTGCAAACAAATATTCATCGTAGGAAATTTTAGAAAAAGAGAAACTGAGATAGTACCTTTCGAGAAGATAAATTTAGAAAGAACCTTTCAGACCTAAACTCAGACTCAGATTATTAATCAAGACCTAATTCCTTCGTGAGTTCAATCAATGACGATGTGCCCAGTTCAGGGAAAATGTATTCAATCACCCATCGAATCAAAAACTAAGTTAAGACTTGTGACTTTGATCTAAGAATCAAGTTAACAGAATTTGAAGAATTCTGTTTGGAATTGAAAATTGGATCTAGGGATTTATGATATACTCATGGTATTCAAACAAAAATCAAAACTGTAAACTTGCATAGAAACCCTGCCTTTTTAAAAGACTGTCTTACGCCAGAATGCTGGAGGGAGCATTTGGCATATATGTTTATCTAAGGGAAGTTCGGTTGCAACAGCTGGCGGGGAGTGTTCGAGGGACAGCTCACGCGGCAAGGCTTGCCGAGGTCTTGACCAGCCTCGGTATGGTTAAAATGGTGCGCTTCCGGTACGATGGACGAGGGCCGACGAAGCGGTCCCTGAGTGAAGTGCCAGGACACCTAAGGAGGATCCTGGAGGGTTCTGACCAGGCGATGCACGGGCTCGCGGTGCCGAGGACATCCATGCGTATGTCGAGGAAGATATTATATGATGGACCTATGTTTTTTTTTATAATCTATCACTGGATCTCGTTGTTGACTTGCTGGTCTCAACGGAGAGTCCAGAGTGATACTGTTTTGTTGAGAAACAAGGACTCAATGAAAATTTTGAAGTATGACATGTATAAATCGTAAATTGTTTATCAAGGATTGTTTTTATTAAAGTTTTAATAAAGAGGAGTGCGTGCGTATCTGTTTTCTAAAGCTAAAGTTAAGAAAGGCAATTCAATTATGGGTGGGTGAGTACTTAATTGGTTCCACCGATTCCAGTGGTAGGGTGGTGGCTAACCCATGGGCCGGATGGGGTTAGGCTGGAATCAGTGGAGTTTTAATAATCAAATTGCAAAATCTTAGGATTACGCTAAGATTCGAGTAATTAGATAATCTCCTGATAAAATTTTCAATAAGTAGATCAACGGCTGTGCCTGACCTGGATCAGGAAAAAAGCGTTGAATTTACTAAAATGATCAAATTATATCAGTGATAGTTTCCTTCTATCTGGTTTATCCAGTTTGAAGGATAGCTTAGAATTGATCACGTTAGAAAAATTCGTTAAAAAAAAAATTCATAATGGTGGAAACGCCCCCGCTTTCCGGGCATGGGAATTTTTCCCGGTTTCGGTTTTTGGAGTGACCACCAGCCTAGTCTCGTGCCCGGACATTGACCCCGAGTGAGAAACCCCGCCCCGCGCATGAGGGGGTTGCTTCCGCTGTTCGGCTACCGAGAGTCCAACGCGCGGAGGGGGCGGAGGGATCTCACAGTTGGTATCAGAGCGAAATTGAAAGCTAATAAAGATAATTAAATTCTTATCTGAAATTGGTAAAAAGAATTCAGAAACAGCATTTTCATAATGTATTTTCATTCCGTAAGCTTCTTTAATGAAGAAATTTTAATTAAAAAAAATTTGTTTTTATAGATGGAAGTTCCCCATTTATCTGGTATTCCCGACCTCACCCAGTCTCAAGATATGATTGCATTTGCCTTCGAGCATCTCATCTCTTCCGCTTCAACTCGAATAAGCCGAACAAGACTCGCACGCCATTTCGAGGATTTATATTTTCCTAACCCAGCGGAGAGAATTCAACATAAGTGGTTTGCAGGGCAATATGTCCACGCCTCTTGCGACCGCCGTGCAATGCTGTGGGAGAACCTCTCATTGGCTATGATCTTGTTAAAGCTGAGAATCGTACGTGGCGTCATTTTATATCATTCAACGCCTCGGAATTTCAGGCTTGCATGCCAAGTCTACAGACTTCTTAGTTGTTTTATTCCTAAATGGAATATAATAGCCCCCTTGTCAGTAAGTGGACATTTGTATCAGGGCATGGCTATGGCCCAATACCGTTGTCATATGCGTTTCCCGAGGAGATTTTGAATTCTGGAGCCGAGTTGCCCTATGTACATAATGCAACTTTTATATAAAAAAAAATGTTTTCCGGAGAAAAAAAAATTCCTGTTGTATAAATGATTGTTTACAGCACGATCTACTGATAAAGAAAAATCTGTTATCGGACATATGTCATAGATCTCCAATAAGATCTTGTCTTGTTTAAGAAATTGTTTTTTGAACTCTTAAGTCTTATGATCTCATGAATAATATCAAAATAAAAATTTATTAATATATAAATTTTGGCAGAATCATGAGACGAGGAAACCGTGGTCGTCAGTCAGACCCTGTCTCTGAAGATGACGAGCTTGACCTTGATGTTCGCAAGGCTCTTCATAGGACTCAGCCAAGACCCTTCAAAGGAGAAGGGGAAAACCTGGGCGAGGCTGTGGAGAAATGGGTGGAAGCCATGGAAGAGTATTTTGACGTCACAGGATACAATCAGCGGAGCAAAATGGCTCTTGGCCGGCTGAAAATAGTGGAAACAGCCAGGGTAGCATGGAGGAACCACTGTGACACCAATCGTCTGGACAGAAATACTCAATCTTGGAACGATCTAAAAACCTATCTAAGAAAGAGATTTTGCCCTCCTAGATTTTTAGAAACCAAAATGAATGAATTCTTAGAACTAAAGCAGGAGAACAAAACCATCGAGGAATATCACCAGGCCTTTGCTCTTCTACTCAAATATTCACCACCTCTTGATGAAGAGCAACTCATGGCCAGGTTCATTCGAGGAATGAACGAACCCTTGGACACACTAGTCAAAAATGCCAAGCCAGTGTCCATGGCTGAAGCAGTAAGAATGGCAAAAGATTTTGCCAAAGCTTTTGTAGTAAAGGTCCCACCAAAACCTGCACCCTCTAACTTTAAGAGATTCCAAGCCCAGGGAAGTACTTCCAACTTTCCACTCCCAAAGAGGCAGCAAGGCCTGAATCAGAATCAGGATGCAGGAAGATTCAGAAGTGAAGGAAGACCCTTCCCCCAGAGTACTTTCTCAGGAACCTCATCGCTTTCAAAAAATCAAAAGGATGAACTCAGAACTGAAAACCGATGTTTTGGATGCCAGGGTTTTGGTCACCAGTTAAAAGACTGTCCGACTCCTGTCATGTCAAGGGGACAGGGAAGTCAAGAACTCCGAATTCAGAGACCAACCCCTTCATTCCAGTCTAATCAGGGTCCGTCTCGCCCAAGCCAGGGAAACCCCAGAAGAATTCCAGCCCAGCCATCTGCCTCTATCCAGAGTAATCTCAGAACTCCTTCCCAGAATTGGAACAACAAAAGAGAAAGAGTTCTACCTCAGACTGCAGCAGCCAGAGCAGTCACAATTTCAGATGTAGTAGAAGAGGAAAAAGGGCAGATCTATGCTGCAATTGAAAATCAAGGGCCTAACCAGCAGTTCTCCGTCATCCATACTCCAGCAGAGTATCAGGGTAAGCCTTTTAAGCTTTTGATTGATTCAGGCAGTTCTCATTCATTCATTTCCCCTGGATGCTTGCGTAAGCTAGTCTTAGAACAGAAATCAGGGAAACCTATGCAAGTTGAATTGGCCAGTGGGAAGACTCTTTCCACTCACCATGAGACAGATCTTATCCAGTTCAATCTAGATGGTAATGTAACCGACTGTCAGTTCAAAGTCTTACCTCTAGGAGTTTTTGACGGAATCCTTGGAATGGATTGGCTCCACAAAAATCAAGCTGACATACACTGTCACAATGGAACCATTTCCTTCCATGACCTTCACGGGAACAAAGTCCATGGAACTGGAGTTTCCGGATCCCCAGACCTTCAGTTAGTAAAAGCTTCCAGGTTACTGAAAGGACTTAGGAAGAAGCAGCAAATTTATGTTGTCAAAATGAACCCTGTAGACTCAAAGCTTAAAGCTAAAGAACCAGAATGGTTAAGAGAATTTGATGATCTATTCCCAGCAGAGCTAACTGAAATGCCTCCAATTCGAGAAATAGATCATGTGATTGAATTGACCCCCGGAGCTCAACCAGTAGCCCTACGCTCTTACAAAATGCCAGTTCCTGAAGCCATCGAACTCAAGGAACAGCTTAGGCAGCTATTAGAACAAGGGTTTGTAAGACCTAGTGTTTCACCTTGGGGTGCGCCAGTTCTCTTTCAGAAAAAGAAAGATGGAACACTTAGACTCTGTGTGGACTACAGAGGTCTAAATCAGCTGACAGTTAAGAATAAGTATCCTATCCCAAGGATTGATGAGCTTTTGGACCGGCTAAATGGAGCCCAGATCTTCACAAAAATAGATCTCAAATCCGGGTATTACCAGATCAGGATCAATGATCCAGATATACAAAAACAGCCATCAATACTCGCTATGGGCATTATGAATTTACTGTCATGCCGTTCTGATTAACTAATGCCCCAGCTACATTCAATCGCCTAATACAGGACATCCTCAGAGAATACTTGGATGACTTTGTTCTAGTTTTCTTTGATGACATTCTGATTTACTCAAGAAATGCAGCCGACCATGAGACTCATGTCCGAAAAGTTCTTGAGATTCTAAGGAAGCATCAACTCTTTGCCAAAAAGAGCAAATGCACTTTCTCTGCCGACCACGTTGAATACTTGGGCTTTCTGGTATCCAAAGATGGAATTTCTCCAGATTCCGCAAAAATCCAAGCTGTCATAGATTGGCCCAAACCAAAGACAGTGAAAGAAGTCAGAGGATTCTTGGGATTGACTGGTTGGTATAGAATTTTTATACCAAAATATGCTCTCGTAGCTTCCCCCCTGACTAACCTTCTCAAAAAGAATATCCCATTTCAATGGTCTGCCAAGTGCCAAAGTGCTTTTGATAAGCTGAAGACCGCCTTGGTAACCAGTCCCATTCTGAAACTGCCAGATTTCTCTCTACCCTTTGAGGTAGTAACTGATGCAAGTGGTTTTGCCCTGGGAGGTGCACTCATGCAGGAAGGTCATGCAGTGGCTTATGAATCCCGAAAGCTCAGAACACATGAGAGGAATTATGCTGTCCACGACTTGGAATTGCTTTCAGTAGTCTATGCCTTAAAGTTGTGGAGACATTACCTACTAGGTAAAAGGTTTACTTTGATGACAGATCATCAGAGCTTAAAGTGGATCTTTACTCAGAAGGACCTCAACATGCGCCAAAGAAGGTGGATGCAGACCTTGCAGGAATTTGATTTTGAAATCAAGTACCGCCTAGGCAAAGAGAATGTGGTAGCAGATGCTCTCAGTAGAAAAACCTTCTTGCTTGCAATTACTGTAATATCAAATCCTTTGATTACTCAAGCAAGTGAGAAGATCATGCAAGATAGATTCTTTGGCCCTATTGCTACCCTACTTATGCAGGAAAGCAAAACTCCGCAGGAGTTGAACAGAGTTCAAGGGTATAGCCTGGATGATGGCATTATGTATTATAACCGCAGGTTATGCATTCCCAATGATGAGGGAACCAAGGACCAAATTCTGAATGAAGCCCATGACAGCCTTATTGCAGGACATCCAGGTTTCATCAAGACCTACATGTCCATAAAGAAAAGTTTCTTTTGGCCTGGTTTGAAAAAGGATGTGCTGAATCATGTACGTCAATGTCTGACATGCCAAAAAGTCAAAGCTGAGAGAGTAAAAATGCCTGGGAAGTTACATCCATTGGACATCCCGATGAAGTGGGAATGTATCAGTATGGACTTCATTACTGGATTACCTTCAGTGCAATCAGGTTACAACTCCATCTTCGTGGTAGTCGACAGACTAACCAAAGTTGCCCATCTGATTCCAGTAAAAGAAACCTACACTGCAGTGGATGTGGCCAGAGTGTTCCTCAAAGAAATCTTCAGATTACATGGCCTACCGAGGAGAATAGTAAGTGACCAAGATCCCAAATTTACTTCAAGGTTTTGGACTGCATTTTTTGAAGCAGTGGGAACTTTCTTGGATCTCAGCACAGCTTATCACCCTGAGACCGATGGTCAAACTGAAAGGGTAAACCAAGTAATTGAAGATATACTTCGGACATGCTGTGGCAGGGAACCCAAGAAGTGGCTAAGCTATCTGCATCTAGTCGAGTTAGCCTACAATGCTTCTTATCACCGAAGTATCGGGATGAGCCCTTTTAAAGCTCTGTATGGACAAGATTGCTTAACTCCATTAACTTGGTCTGACCCATTGAGATGTCGAGACAGATGCTTGATGACATGGAGCAACAGATGCAGTCAATTCGTAAAGATATTAAAGCTGCCCAGGATAGACAGAAGCAATATGCGGATAAGAAGAGGACAAATAGAGAATTCAAAGAAGCAGATATGGTCTTCATTCGAGTACGGCCCAAAAGAAGTTCCTTATCTCTTGGGAAGTACAAGAAGTTATCACCCAAATATTGTGGGCCATATCTGATTACAAAGAAAGTAGGTGACTTAGCCTACGAACTTCTTTTGCCTCCTCATCTCAAAATTCATAATGTATTTCATGTAAGCCTTCTAAAGGAATATGTGCCAAACTCAAATCATATGCTTGATGATGAAATCCTAACCTCTTCAACCCAAGGACAGATGGAACTCCAACCTGAAGAAATTCTCGATGTTCGAGAAAAGCTTCTCAGGAACAGAATTCTCAGAGAATTATTAGTAAAATGGAAGTTCTATCCTTTTGAAGATGCCACCTGGGAGAATGAAGCCGATCTGTTGCGGGATTATCCCCAGTTTGCGAGATGAGGACATCTCGCGTTTTTCAAGTGGGAGAGAATGTAAGATTCCTCCCCAGCCTCTCAAGATGTCCAGCATCTTCCCGTGTAATCAAATCCCTCTTCAGAAATATAAAAGATCTTATTTCTAAGTGTTTTAGCCTAGAGAGAGAAAATTATTCTAGAGAGAGAATATTCAGATTATGAATATTTTTGGATAGAAAAATAACTCATCCTATTAAAATAAGTTCCCCTAAAACAGAAATTCAAAAAGAATTTTCCAATGTACAATTGGAATTAATTGAAAATAGGTATAAAGGACCTTAGTCTAAGGATCTAGATTTTCAGAAATTTTTAGATTATGGTCCAATTAAGGTTCCTATGGGCCAATAGCATCAATCCATGTGTAGGGAGGAGATAAATCCAATTTGTAAAAGAAGATACCCAAAAATGAGTAAATGCTCACATAAGATGAAGAGTTGAAAATGTACAAGGTTTATTAGTAAAAAACTATGAGCAATATTAAAAATATGAGATATTTTGGGTATCCAAAAATGAGTAAATGCTCACATAAGATGAAGAGTTGAAAATGTACAAGGTTTATTAGTAAAAAACTATGAGCAATATTAAAATGATTCCATTATGACACATATGTAAGGAAGGGGAGTTCTTTAAAGGAGGTGCATATTTCACATAAGATGAAGAGTTGAAAATGTACAAGGTTTATTAGTAAAAAAACTATGAGCAATATTAAAATGATTCCATTATGACACATATGTAAGGAAGGGGAGTTCTTTAAAGGAGGTGCATATTTCACATAAGATGAAGAGTTGAAAATGTACAAGGTTTATTAGTAAAAAAAACTATGAGCAATATTAAAATGATTCCATTATGACACATATGTAAGGAAGGGGAGTTCTTTAAAGGAGGTGCATATTTCACATGCTTGAATGAGTTTTAAACTCATAAAAATTGAGATATTTCATCTCTCCTCTCTCCTAATTCAAGTCTAGTTCCAAAAAGTTAGCTTAACTGACCTAAAAATGGTCAAAAATTGACCAAACTGATTTGGAAAATTATAGAATCAGTTTATTTGGTTAAGAGCTCAATTTTTCCTATAAATAGAAGCCTCCCCCTTGTTGAAAAATATATAGTGTTTATGCATCGTTACTCTACTCCACCTAAGCCAAGAATTGTGAATTCATTTAATAATTCACTAGTTTTTGGAGCTTCCCTCTTTCTTCAATCCCCATTAGTGGCTCCATCAACATACTTAACCAATTGATTGGTTGGGGGCCTCTACCGTGAATAAAGAATCAAGCAAGTTGTAAGGTAATTAGTGAATATTGATCTTTTCTATAATTTCTCAATGTTTCTCTCTTCTCAACCCCTCTCAAGCTTGAGAAGCTTAATTGGTATGGTTTTTTAAATGCTATTGAAGTTAATTGGTGAATAGTAGTGAAGAGTTACATAATGTAATAAATGCTATTGAAGTTAATTTCCATTTATGTTTAAATTCTAATGATTTTTATGTAATTTCTCTCTCTCACTCAAGAAATGGTCATACTCATGACCCATTCTCAATCCAAGTCAAGCTTTTCATAAAGCTTTTCCTTAACCCAAGATTAAGCTATGCTTGAGGCCAAATTAATGGCTTTTTTCTATACTTTTAGTTTATGTATATTGATGATTCAATCCATTATGGATTAATAATCCAATTAGAGATCATTTTAATTATGTCCTTAAGGATAAGCTTTATCCCTTAGAAAAATTGAGATTTATCAGTCATAGCAGCAGAGCTATGGCAAAATTTTTATAAAAATTATGCATAAAATAATTTCATTCAAAGCATAAAAAGAGGACTTCCTACCATATTCTAGGAATTATCATCCTAGATTAATTGAAAGAATTTCATTATAATCATGGAGAAATTGAATTTTAATATCATGCATAAAGGATAAGTTTTTATATCAAAAGTGTTATTTTTACCATTTTTATTTCATGCATAGAAGTATGCATAATGGTTAAATTTTTATATCAAAAGTGTTACTTTTACCATTTTTATTTTCATGCATAGAAGTATGCATAATGGATAAATTTTTATATCAAAAGTGTTATTTGATGATGAAGAAGAAGAAACTGAAGATAGTGTGAGAGTGAAGAGTGAGAGTTGGTGTTTGAGAGAAGTGAAGTGTATTTCTTCATCGACATGTCCGAGGTGCTTATTCCAAGGCAAAGTGTTCTTCTCAAGTGTTCGCGAGGATGCTTCACATTTAAGTAGAGGAGAAATGATAACCCCCAAATTTATGCTAAATTTGGCACATTTTATTGGTCTACATCGACAAAATTTTAGCATTTGAGCTATTAAATCATCTTATTTGATGAGCTTTTCAATATAATATCAAATGTAAATTGCCACGGCTTTATAGCACGTTCGCACAAAATTTTAAAAGCCATCGGTCAATAAAATATTTATGTTTGATTTTTTAACTTTTCGAAAAGGTTGTGGGATACTTTTTAGTTCCTTATGTTGCAAAAAAATGAAAGGTCTCATGAACCTTAGGCCAAAAGATGTACTCAATTTTTTATAATATCAAGAAAAGTAGTGGGAGTTGGTTGAGGAGGTTATGCATGACTCCTTATGTGCATGCTTCTTCCACTTTTCTTTCTCTTTCATTTTGGCACAACTCTCTCTCTTGTCTTTCTTGTTTCTTACATTCTTTCTTGCAAAATTAGCTATGGATGAAGAAGATGAGAGTGAGGATGGTGAGGAAGATGAAATTTTCTGTGTGCCAAGTTCTTTGTGAGCTTGTGGGCTGTTTTTCTTTGTAAGAGAGCAAAATTTGCAGGTTTCATGGGTGGTGAGGGGCTAAGCCCTAAGCATATATTTTGTTTCCTTGTTGGTACCTTGGTTTTGTGTTTGTTTTGAGTGATGTGGGTGAGAGCTGTTCACTTCATTTGGAATCAACTTATCTTCAAGTATTTTCAAATATAATTTAGTCATCATTGATAGAACATAGGATACAAATCTATATCACACTTTTGTAAAAGTAAATTAACGTAATCAATGAAATGAGAGCATATAGCTACTATGTTGCAAGTTACAAATCTTAACTAGATCATCAATGTAGAGGGAAACAACCTTTTAAGTCTAGCTACCATAGCTATTCATCTTCTTGTCACACAATGCTATAGCCCATTAGTAGCAATGGCTATAAATCTTTTGGTGTCTAGCTTCAAGTCTCCCAAGAGCATTATAAATTGTTTCGACATCTACCCTTTCTATTTCGAATAGCTGCAAGAAGTTCATCTGGACCTCAAGTTGTGTTGTTAACTAAGTTATATAGACTATCAAATGTTTCTCCAAATGCCGATCTATGCTTTCATCAATGGACAAAGAAAAAAACACACTTCTCCTCAGCTTTGCCACTAAGCATGGAGCATTTCCCTTGCATCCATAGCATTTCCACAATTTCCATAGCTAACAATAAGAGGGATAAAATGAGTTTTCATGAATCTCAAGAACTCTATAAGCCTCGGGATTCCATTCAAGCTCTTCCCTTCCAAAGCTTTGTAGTATACCGCCTGCATGACACTTATAACTTGAAACCTATAAACTTCCCCACTTCTCTACAAGCCGGTCTCCAATGCTCCTATCACTTTCCCACCATTTTTAAGTAGCTTCTCCAATATCCTCTCAATGCTTTGGTGTTGATTTGTGCTTTCATGTTTCCTGAATGCTCCAATGTGCATAACTTCTGATCCTGTGGTGTTGCAAACATGCTTCTTTTCTTTGCTTCATTGCAAAGCTTGCATTTCACCACTAGCTCACCATCTTTGGAATATGGTGACACCCACTAGTGATAAAACCTCCATGAGTCCCTAAATTTTATTGTTGATCCTACCTTAGACTTTGAGCTGCTAGCTTGTGCAACTACATTTCTCTCTTCTAAATCAGCCTCAAGCTCATCACTTCCTTCAGAAGTAGAGAAATTTTATCCAAAAAGTTGCTCAAACATTTGTCTTCGTGCAACATCCTGCTAGAGTGTTGTACCTCAGAAGGCACTAGGGGTGGTTGTGGCAGAACCCAACTATTTAAATTTAATTGTTTGAAACTTCTTGCTTATCAAGATCTTCCATTAATATGCAAAAACACAAATGGGTAATGGGGACACAACAAAATTTTGGGGAGAAAACATGATAAGCTTTGCTTCTAGCCATGCATTCTTAATCAAAGATAGCGCTAAACAAAAAAGAGCTCAAGATGTTTGATGAGAAAAAATCTAGATAAAGCTTCCCATGCCAGAAGAGGCAAAGATACCCACAATTACAAATTAGCTGCACCTAAGGGCCATGAACCTAGAAAATGAAAACAAAAACATCCATCAAGTCATACTTTGACATTCCCATTGGAAAAGAAGAAATATTTGGCACCATCACCTCCCTCCAAAGGATTGCATGTAGTTGACCATTGCATACCTTTTCGATTAAAAAAACCACACATCCATATATGTGTGCATACATGTATTTATGTGGATAAATACATACATATGTGTACTATGCATGTAAGTACATATGTTGTGTGCAATTAGCCACAACAACAAGGAAGTCCAATTTGCAACATTTTTACGTTCAAATTAATGATATTGAACCAATATTTGATGTCAAAAACCAAGGAGTCAAATCAATGATATTGAACCATCTTATAAGTAAGAAAAGGATAGTAATAACATATCGCAAAAGGCTCATTAGATTATTTTCAAAAATTTCTTTAAGCTGTTTCATTGAGAGTCCCAAAGATAGACGTCACATCTTCTTTAGGGTAATTACATATATTCCAAGTAGTTATGAATAAAAACCAAGGAATCAAATAAATGATATCGAACCATCTTGAAAGTAAGCAAAGGATAGCCAAGGAATCAAATAAATGATTTCGAACCATCTTGAAAGTAAGCAAAGGATAGCCAAGGAATCAAATCAATGACATTGAACCATCTTGTAAGTAAGCAAAAGATAGTAATCATGTATCTCAAAAGGTTTATTAGATTATTTTTAACATTTTCTTTCAACTGTTTCATTGAGAGCCTCAAAGATATCCATCGCATCTTATTTGGGGTAATTACATATATTCCAAGTAGTTACGAATAAATACCAAGGAATTAAATCAATGATATTGAACCATCTTGTAAGTAAAGAAGGATAGCAATCGTGTACCTCAAATGGTTCATTAGATTATTTTCAACATTGTCTTGAAGCTGTTTCATTGAGAGCCCCAAAGATAGCCATCACATCTTGTTTGGGGTAATTACATATATTCCAAGTATGGTACCATACCATGTCTTATGAACAAATTAGTTTATGTTTAAATCAATATCAAAAAGAGGTTAACCCTTATTTTTTCAAACTAACAAATTGTTTATGCCTTTTCTTTAATATATTCCTTAAGCATCATTCCATCCACATTCTCGCATGTTATCAAAGCTTACTCAATCTAGCATCATCTCGATGATGTAAACAAAACAGTACCCTATTGAACCCAACTTTTTAGATATGAAGAATAGCATTTCCGATGACTTCAATGATGTTCTCCTTCAAATTGTGCCCGTGCTTGCGTGTGTTCTCTCGTAAGTTGATTACATCATGCATAGTATCATACCTGCTTGTGCAAAGATGGTGTGGGTGTGTTAAGAAGCACACAAAAAAGATGATGTGGGATATAGTAGACCTGTGAATGCAATTTCACATGTATGGGTTTATGTTATATAGCCCACATACCTACTATAAATAGAACAAAAACCAATGCTTCCCAAACCAACTCAAAAACATATAAAATGAAAGAGACAAGATTAACAATTGACACCCTTCAAAAAAATTACTCTAGCGCTTGTCTTCGTGCCATGTCTTTAGAAGATAGAATTTGATTTGTATTCTTCTAATAGCTCAAAGATTTATTGTTATTTGAATTCATGCACAAGGGTAGATGCATTCTTTTGCTATGTGCTAGTACTACATTGTCATTTTGTTTGTTGACATGTGGTGTGCCATCAAGCAATAAAAATCACCCAAGTAAATCCTTATATTCTTTGATTCGGGAATTGGTACCCATTCTGTCATACACTACATAAAACTGCTCATAAAATGTAGGAGTAGGAGAGAGAGAGAGAGAGAGAGAGAGAGAGAGAGAGAGAGAGAGAGAGAGAGAGAGCTTAAAATTAGCTCGCGGGAATCCGGATTCCAGAATATGGAATTGCACTATGCACACCTTGGTTGAGGGCTCCAAGCTCCACCAATGCTACCAAACTTGCCACTCACTACTCAATGCTCATAAATCATCCTTGATTTCTTGCATGTTGATGCCTACACATGGAGGGCACTCAGTCTTATCACTCTCTCTCTCTCTCTCTCTCTCTCTCTCTCTCTCACACACACACACACACACACACACACACACACTTGAGACAAGGAGAGAGAGAGAGATTTAATCAATACCACACAATTATCTCTCTCTCTCTCTCTCTCTTAGCATGCTTTAATCAAATGCGATTCAAAAAAAAACCCCAAAAACTAGAGAGAGAGAGAGAGACATGGTGAATTGTGAATCCCTAGCAGCTTAATGTGCTGGAAGCTCCTTGTGAAGCTTCTTCCCCAACTCATCTAGCCTAAGTCCCATCAATCATCAAAATCTGCTCTATTGGTGTTTATTGCGCATGAGAGAGAGACTCTGACCCCCGAGAGAGAGAGAGAGAGAGAGAGAGAGAGAGAGAGAGAGAGAGAGAGAGAGAGAGAGAGAGAGAGAGAACCTCATTGCCTCAATGCCCACAACTCGCTCTCTATTGTTACTTGTAGGCTTGTAACTGTAGAAGTGATCTGATAGCGATTAGTGAAGTTAAGTCGGTTGGATGAAATTAGACCCCGGGCAGTATGGGTGCAAGAGGCAGTTCAAACCCGGAGGAAAGAGCATCATGATGACAAACTCAAAATGAAATCTTTCCAACCTGGACAGTGGAGACTTAGTGTTAGTCTATGAGGTAAGAATGGGTCCTAGCTTGTAACTTGTAAGTTGTAGCACCCTTGGAAATTATAAAGGAAAAACCCTAATGGTAATTATTCAAAAAAACTAAGTTACCATATGGTACTTTATTAGAATTTCCAAGTTACGAATATGTAACTTCACTTCAAAGGTAAGTTATCAAATGGTAATCCTAAATGGAATTCGGATTACAATTGGTAATCTTTTTGGGTTCAGGTTACAAGGAGGTTACCAAATTTGGAAGCAGAATGAAGTGAAATCAAAGCTAAGGAGCCTCTTTCATCTTGACACATTGTATGCTCATATGATGATTTTTATGACAAGGGTTCCATATGAGGAAGTGGATTGGAAAAGAGTGGAAAGTATATGATATATATGACAAGGGTTCTATGAGGAAGTGGATTGGAAAAGAGTGGAAAATATATGGAAAGATTTGAATGATCATAGTCAAAGGCCTTGGTAGATGGCATGAAGAATAACTTCAATATTTAGTGAATCTTATATTTAGATGCTTCACAATACATTAGGGTTCTTGTCTCCTTGAACTACTATGTTTTTTAGAATTCATAACATCGCAAAAAAAAAAAAATTGTCTCAATTGGAGTTCATGAGAAAATGTGTCAGTTGGGTGCATTTAGAGGAGCTGGTAATAGTCCCTCCCTTTCACCATTTGCTGCAAGTGTTTTTGTGTCTGTTGTCATTGTGATCACCATAAAGGTTTGTACAAAACTGCTTGTCCTTTTATGAACTCCCCGTGCTCTCTAAGGCCCATTTTCTAACCTTATAAAGAATCAATCACCTCTTGTTTTACATGGCTTTTGTAGAGGTATAAAGTGATTCTTTCATCACATCCACCCAGAGAAGAGTATATTTGTTGTCCAGATCGCTTGTTGAGAAAAAAATTAAGATTAACCAAATTAACAATCTTTATCTGTAGATCTATTTCCTCCTCTTCCTCATGACCAACAACACCAACAAAGTCTCCCGCATCATCATCCACAACATGCGTGCAGGCAGCTCTGGAGAAGCACATGACCAATTGGAACCCATGCTTGCTCTCCAAGAAACAACATACGTTCCTCCATTACATTCTAGTAAAATAAGAATGGCTACTACTCCACCACAAGCAAACACAATACCTGGAAGTGGTTTGCCAGTGGCATCATCTCTATCACCTATGCCTTGAACTTCACAAACCCCACACGCTGCCCAAATATATCAACACTCTGAACTATGACCCCTTTTAATGAGCAAGAAGCTCCTCCATTTATCGCTGGACTTAAAACACCTCTTTGACCCTTTACATTGGATAATTTGGATATCCACTGCTTAAATGGGACTGATTCAGCTACTTTCCTAAATATGATACATCAGGCACTTTGATAACATAGAAATAGAGACCCCCAACAAGATTACTTGAGAAAGCCATGGTGTGGATATTTGCTTGGTTTGTGTGGCTAAAACGTAGATTGGTCTTGCTCTTGCTCTAGAAACTTTGAAAAGACCATATGAATGAAGGGTTTTGTTTGCAACATAAAGCCTAAGGCAACAACATCGATTAGGGTTCGCTCTAGAATGAAGCGTCTCGTTAGCAAAACACATACATGTATATTTTGGCTTCAAGGGGGAGACTCGAGAGATAAAATGCTAAATTGGGGCATCGCATACCCAACCTTAAACAAATATACCTTGCTAATACCTCATGTTTGTTGTTTTATGCCATGTCAATCACATGCATATATGGAGAGAAAGTCTACCTTTGACCAAACACCTTTTCTTCTGTGTTTTCTTTGGAATCTATCTATCACATAGAATAAGGTGCGTTATCATTTATAAGAGTGAAGGTCAAATCTAGAATGATTAGCTGTAGCTAAAAATTAAATTTATGTTATTGGAAATGCTCTAGAGGATATCAACTGTGCTCTCACAAATGCATGGGGAGAAGTTAAATTTTGTCATAAGGTTAGTTCTTTGAGTGCATACACTACATGATAAGTTCTTTCATTTTTGACAACACTTTTCATTCTATGCTGAAAGCAACATATTTTCAGGTTTGTGGAGGTTTTATCATTTTATTGTCGGTCTTATTACTAATACACTCTGTGAAAAGATGGATGCGAGTTGTTTAGATTTGAATAATTTGCCCTTGAATCTATCAATTCTATACATATTTGCCCCTGAATCTATCAGTTCTATACATATTTGCAACATAAATATGTTTACATATACAACCATTCAAATTTCATGTCAAGTGTGCATCTTTTGATAGAGATAATTGAACAATTTGTTTGTGCATTAAGAGAGAGAGAGAGAGAGAGAGAGAGAGAGAGAGAGAGGGGGGGAGGAGAGCGAGAGCGAGAGTTATACTTCAACAAGTGTGGAGAGAGAGAGAGAGAGAGAGAGAGAGAGAGAGAGAGAGAGAGAGAGAGAGAGAGAGAGAGAGAGAGAGAGAGAGTTATATTTAATAGGTACATCAAAGTAGAAGCCATCAGACTTGTCATGGGTTGTGGTTGTGGATGTGCCAAAGGTTATGATTGTGGAGCGATGCTGGGTGGCTACATCAATTCATACTCAACCATGGTGGTAAGATGAAAAATAAGACTCGTGCAAATTTGTATGAAAGGAATTTTTCATGAACTCGCTGTTTTTCTTGCTTCTTTTTGTAGTTGGAAATGCAATCAAGTCCACCCTCGAAAATTATGAGGGTAACATCAGTTGTCTCATCCCTCACAAAATTAGAGGACAATAAAACAATTGGTGGTCGAATTGGCCTATCACATCAGGTACTTATTTGAGCTTAGTTGCTTCAACTTTCTTATTAAAACATGCTTCGCTAGAGGCTCCACATTTTGTTTCATGGAGAGCAACAAATTTGTTTTTAGGTTTTGTCCTTTCATTATCAATATTTCAATCTTGTCATGTGGATCTAATTTTATAAGAGTGCCTTACATGTTGATTTTATCCAACATCCATTATTATCTCTATTAGAATGTACGACATGTCTCGTAATTGCAACTTACCATGCCCTCTACCTATACAAGTTGTTTTGGGTAATCATCTCGGGTATGAAAGTAACCTATCCAAAACTTTAAAAGTATATAAAGTTTCCTGATTGTAATTCAAGTTTTTGATTCTGTTACCATTTCAAATTTATACTATGGTCGGATGGGGGTAGCAACAGACAGGTGGATTTTGCCATTAAGAGCCCGTGTATTGTCACCACATTGCATTTATGCACTACAACACAACCCATGCATAGCGACGCCGCTTGTTTACATCTCTATGAGCGTCGATATGGGGTGTCACTTAAGTGACCTCATTAGCGATGCCTAAACGTCGCATAAGTGATGCATAAGCATTGCTTTTTAAGTGACACATTTTGCATCACATAAGCGACGCCTAGGAGTAGATGTTGCTTAACAGACACAAATATCTAGAGCATTGCTTAAACGATGACGGGCATCACATAAGCAATGCTCAATGAGTATTTTAATGATTAAAAATCCAATTCTCTCTCTGTTGCTCTAGCATGTATTTGCTTTGGAATGACGATTCTCTCTATCTCTCTGTTGTATCTCTCATTATTACAATACTTCTCACTCACACACACATACATACAATATCAAAGTACTCATTCTCTCTCTCTCTCCCTCTCTCGACTCGAATTGGATTGAGATCACACATTAAATTAGAACTCTCTCTCTCTCTCTCTCTCTCTCTCTATCTCTCTCTTGACTTGAATTGGATTGAGAACACATTAAAGAACTCTCTCTCTCTCTCAAAGGTTGAGCACACAAGTAAGCAATGATCAATTCAACATGGCAGATTATAACATCGGTAAGCAAATTACATTTGTGCACAAAGTTGAACAAAAGTAAAAGCTTATGTAAATATAAGTATGCGTACAAGAGTACAAAGTATATAAAGTGATCAAATGTTTGTAAATGGTAAAATATGATGACAAATGGTAGAATGTGAGGCCAGCATAGTCTACCTAATCCTATACTCATATCTATGGGTAATAGTACATATAACTATGTACAATGTTGCCTCCAAATACAAAATGGGGCTCAAAACAAAACAAGCTAGGGATCTAGAGCAGGGAGAACGAGGATCCTCTAGTCTCCATGGTCTGTACCCTCCTTGTCCTCATAAGCATCGTCCCTGATGCAGGCTGCTTTGTCGACATAGATTTGTACCCAATGGCACTTTATTGATCTACTTCTATCATGTCCTCATTGAAAAGATGCAGGGGAGAAGAGATCTTGAGCTCTTGCAGACACTCACACAAACCCTAGAAGAGAACACACAAGGTGAGAGGCTAAATATTCTTCTTCTTCTTCACACAACAAAAGAGGTCTACAAAGAAGATAAAGTGACTAACACACATAATAGAGTATATACAAGCGGTCCATAATGTGAACACGCTAAAAGGAGTGGGTAAATGTGGACTAGACAATGTAGTCCAGCTTTAGAATCTCTGGCGACGATATGTCGGTGCTAGCTACCAAACCCGCCAGTGATGTAAATGTCGAACGGACATGCAGGCACCTCGTGAGTGTCAGCTCACGTTGAGATTGACATCTAAACACTCCCCCTCAAGCTCAACTCCAGCTCATGAACTCCAAGCATATCCCAAAATTTGCGGAGCTTCTCAGCTCCCAAGGCCTTCATGAAGATTTTAGCAACCTGATCCTGTGTGCTGACGTAGGCCAAGTCGATGTCGCCTGCCAAGACTCTCTCCCTAATGAAGTGATAATGTACCTCAATGTGTTTCGTCCGCGCATGGAAAATTGGTTGGGTT
The DNA here is from genome assembly GCF_041138505.1 of Cibotium barometz. NCBI lineage: Eukaryota > Viridiplantae > Streptophyta > Polypodiopsida > Cyatheales > Cibotiaceae > Cibotium > Cibotium barometz. The sequence continues at coordinate 22,203,727 of NC_141082.1, read as the reverse complement.
CCTAGCCAAATGTTTGTTGCTAAGATTGTCACAATATATGACAACCTTTCTCTCCACATACAACCCCAAATCAGTAAAGTAGCTTGCGTAAACAAGCTACCTCACATGCTACCCACTGCTGCAGCTCCTCTGTACTCTGCCTCTGTACTTGACAAGGCAACTGTGGGTTGCTTCTTACTGCTCCATGTCACAGTAGCACTCCCCAATGAAAACATAAATCCACTGGTTGATCTCCTGTCTGAGATGCTACCTGCCCAATCTGCATCTGTGTACCCATATAGCTTCAATGGTACACCTGTTGCATAAAACAATGCATAATCAATAATGGCCCTCAAACACTGAAGTGTGAATCACACACTACCAAGATGGGGTTTGCACGCAACCTGCATAAATTCGTTCTCTAAGAAAGCCAACAGTGTAACTCAAATATGGCCTGCTGATCGTGACATAGATCAAACTCCCCACAATCTTCTTGTACTACATAGTGGGATCCTCGAACACATAACCTACATCCGCACTAAGCTTACCATTTGTTATCTAATGGCACCGAGATTGGCTTATAATCAGTCATCCCATACTTGGACAACATGTCCAATACATACTTTCTCTGTGAGACAGCCAAATACCCTCAGGTGTGCGAATGACCTCAAATTATTCCTAAAAAGTAACGCAAATCTCCCAAATCCTTCATCTCAAACTTCCTTTTGAGAAGACTTTTCACATGCTCAATCTCACCCAAGTTGTCACCCCCAACAATAAGATCATCTACATATATGGTGATGATCAAAATACCCTTGCCAACTCTTGCGCACATACAAAGAGTGATCTGCATTCACCATATGAAAACCAATAGTGACAAGATACTCAACAATCTTGTCATGCCATGCTCGTGGAGCTTGCTTCAAGCCATACAAGGTCTTACGAAGCTTACATACATACTTTGGGTGACCTGTATCCTCAAAACTAGGTGTGGCTGATCCATATACACTTCTTCTTGCAAGTCACCGCAATCACAGCTCTCACAATTGCCATCTTTGCAACCGGGGAAAATGTCTCCTCATAATTAATCCCATGTGTCTACGCATATCCTTTGGCTACCAATCTAGCCTTGTACCTATTTATGTTGCCATCACTATTATGTTTCACCTTATACACCCACTTACAGCCAATAGCTTTCTTGCCTTTAGGTAATGGCACCAAATCCCAAGCTCATTCCATATAATGCATCCATCTCCTCATCCATAGCTTTCTCCCAACACACATTTCCAATAGTCTCATCAAAACATGTGGGTTCTATAACTTGCACAACTTTTGCCATGTAAGCATATGATGTGCCACATACCCATCATAAGTCAACCTTTGTAGAGGGTTTTTGACTCTTCCAGATCTTTGTAACTTTGCATTCATGGCTTCCATAGCCTTCTTCACACTAGGTGTCCTCATTGCTGGAATCTCAAGCTCCTCATCAAGGCTCATCTCCGAGCCACTAGACTCTCCACCATGAATATAAGAGAATGCCCTATAGAAATATCTGGCATACCAAGGGACTCAACCACTTTCTCTTTGTTGTTATGTGATGCAACAACTACATTTTAAGGACTGGTATTATGATGCAGCCTACCACTCCATGGTCTATCAACAAAACAACTGGATGAGGACTCTCCTGGTCCACTAAATGAGTGTGATTTGCTGATTTGCATTCTATGTAATCACATTTCCACTTATTACATTAGCCCCAATAGCATCCTTTTTAGCAGCATACCAGCTACTCATCTCATCAAACATAACATCCCTGCTTATCCTCAATTCACGTGTAGTAGGGTTATAGCATCTATATCCCTTTTGCTCAAGGGAATACCCAATAAACACACATTTTTCTGCCTTGGATCCAACTTACTACAAAACTCATCTGGCACATGCACATATGCAATACATCCAAAAACTTTCAAGTGAGATAAATGAGGTTTCTTGTTGCCAGTAAACTCCTCCTCTGGCATTACATCATGTATGGCTGTAGTAGGAGTCATGTTCATGATATAATGTAGACACAGCCTCATCCTAATAGCTATGTGGCATATTCTTCTCTGCCATCAATGCTCATACTATCTCTGCAATGTGCCTGTTTTTTCGCTCAGTAACTCCATTTTGCTGCGCAGTGTATCTACATGTAAATTGTCTCTGAATGCTATTCTTTTGCAAGAATTCAGAGAACTCATTAGAGAAGTATTCTCCCCCTCCATCTGACCTTAGCCACTTCACATGCTTTCCTATCTGTTTTTTAGCCATCACTCTGAAATTCGTGTTCTTTGGTGATCACGTACATCCAGATGTTCTTGGACTAATCATCAATAGAGATATCCCTTGATCGATGGTGTCCTCATGGGACCACATATATCACTATGTGTAAGTTGTAATTTATGGACATCCCTAACTAATCCATCTTTTTGGATACACCCAGGTGTGCTTGGACTATTCATCAATGAAAGTCACAAAGGAGAGATATCCCCTAATCAGTATCCTCATGGGACCACATACATCACTATGCATAAGCTCTAATTTTTGGGTAGTCCTAACTGATCCCATCTTGCCTAAAATGCACCCCTCACATACACCATAGATATAGTTAGAGTAGCATCACCCACGACGGTGGAGGTACGCGACACATCACTCACAAGGCCACCAAGAAAATGCACCAAATATGAGGCCAAGACATTTCCACCATAGGAGAGGGGAAAAGTCATCAAAGGAAGGATCTTGTCTCCTATCGCCCTCCCCCCTATGCCCCTTAAAATATTAGGCATGGGGAGATGCAGACATGGAGGAGACAAAAAGACCTCATATAGAGTCTTAATATATCAACAAACTTTGCTTACGAGATTGCTCCATGTGGCTCCACACACACACCAAGAAATTTGAGCCTCTAACACCCTCCTCTAATCATGCCACATGAACCAACTAGCCCAAGATCCATCACAGACCCAAACACTAATACCATGTGAGAAACCAAAACAACATTACCACCTCCAAGGTGCCCATGCCAATAAGGACCACCAAAGCAGATGCATTCGAACAGGGACCCAAGATAACCACCATTATTGGAGAGAGAAGACATCACTAAAGATAAGACATCACCAGGAAGGCTTCCATCTCTTGGCCATCCCCACTTAAAATATCAAGATATGGAAGGATTCCACCCCAACATTAGAGAGAGAAGGCATCACCAGGAAGGCTTCCATCTCTTGGTTGTCCCCCCCCCCTCAAAATATCAAGCCTAGTCAGATGACAGAACTACAAGATAACTCCCCATGATTCCACGCACACTAAGCTATTTGAGCCACCATCATCTAGCATGTGACACTTATCAATCTCACTTTCATTATTGGGGCTAGAAAAAAATTATGTAGATTATTTGATGGATTATCAAATATTATGTTGAATTACTAGGTAATAGGTTGAACAAAAAATAACACTCAAGATTTTTGTACGAAAAATATTTTTGTATAGATTTTATTATACAAAAAGTTTATTCATGTATTTTATTTCTTGAGTGCACATAAGTAAGACAAATCCCTTTCTCTAGAAAGCTTGTCATTCGAGGAATATGACTCTTGTGATCCCATTAGAGACGATAAAAACCTATGGAAAACTTCCTTTGAACTAAGAAAAAGAAAAGTAACGATAAAGTGCCAAGTGGATGCACTATAAGTGCCTCTTCCGAATTCTTCAAATATATAAGATTGATGACAAGGAGGTAAACTAAAAGCTCATTGCCCTTGGAATTAGAGTGGAATCATAACATAGGGTTAGCAGGGAATAATGTAAGGATAGAGGAGTTGAAGCATCATACTATTGTTGAGGGTCCCAGTTGACACACTTCTACAATGTCGCCCTCCCAAACCACCAATGTTGAGGGTCGATCCCTCTCGACCCAGTGCTATACTAGAGAGACCCTCCCACCCCCACTGATTTGTTCGCTTCGTATGTACTTGTAAGGCAAAAGGGCCCATTGTTGATGGGTGCTAGAGAAAAGGCTCAAACCACCCTTAAGCGCTAATGTAGGTCACATGACCCCACCTCTAAATAATGAAAGGCCCCTTGAAGAGGGGATTGGTGTGCTAGTGAGAGAACATGGCCCCCTCTAACGAGAGGAAGTCGAAAGGTACAATCGTTGGTCTCCCACATGTTGTTTTAAGTTGGGTGTGATACAAACATACACATACATTCCTCCAACCATGATCATGGAGTCATTTTTGGCAAGGTTCTATTCTACGACATAAATGCGTAACCATTCACAAAGACCCATCAACCGCTTATTGCTCATCTCCAAGCAAGTACCATTGTTTGTCCCTCATCGATGTTTGTAAAAACCTCTGTTGCTGCTCTCTGCTTCTCCGGCTACCTCCAACAACCTCCCAGCGGATTCCAAGCCGACCATTTTCACGATGGTTCTGCCTTCCTCTCCCTCTTCTTCTGCTTCAATTCATTTGCCTACTACACCGCCCTCTGTGGAATACTGCTCCTCGAGCGCCTCCATCGCGTGCCTTTACCCCAGCTAGAGGTGCTCCTCCTCGGCCCGATCCTCTCTCTCCTCTGCAAGGCCCGCGTCTTCAATCTTCTCCTAGCTTACGTATGCGCAAGCCCTGCAGCGTCTCGCAAGTCATCTCTACCCCTTCTCTCCTTGCTCTCTACGGCGGGAATTGTCCTCTTGATAGGGTCTTTGGTGGTGGGAGCATGGGTTGAGGTCGCACTAACCCATCAAGGTTTTTTATTCCGTCTCATACCACTCACCTTTGGACCCCCGTCACTCGCTGTCCCGCCTCCTCCTCCTGTATGATCTATCACATATGAAGCTTCCACTTAAGAGGAGAGCTACTAATTCTCATTAAGTGAACAACTCTCACTCATATCACTCAAAACAGACACAAAACCAGGGTACCAAGGAAACAAAATATATGCTTAGGGCTTAGCCCCTCACCACCATGAAACCTGTTTGTGAGGTCCCTCTGCCCCCTCCGCGCACCGGACTCCCGGTTGCTGGCAGCCCCCTCATGCGCGGGGCAGGGTTTCTCACTCGGGGCCTGGCCCACGAATGTCCGGGCACGAGACTAGGCTAGTGGTCACTCCGAAAACCGAAACCGGGAAAATTTCCCATGCACGGAAAGCGGGGACGATTCCACCTTTTTAAATTTTCTTAACGAATTTTTCTAACGAGATCAAAACCTAATCTATCCTTCACCTAAATAAACCAGATAGAAGGAAACTATCGCTGATAATATTTGATCATCTGAGCAGTTCAACGCTTTTTTCCTAATCAAGATCAGGTAGAGCCGTTGATCAACTCAATTGAGAAATTTATCAGGGAATTAACTAACTACTCGAATCCTAGCGTAACCCTAAGATTTTTCAGTTTGATTATTAAAACTCCACTGATTCCAGCCTAACCCCATCCGGCCCATGGGTTAGCCACCACCCTACCACTGGAATTGGTAGAACCAAACAAGTACTCACCCACCCATAATTGAATACCTTTCTTAACTTTAGCTTTAGAAAACAGGTACGCACACACACCTCTTTAAAACTTTTAATATAAAAATAATCCATTGACAAAACAGATATGGTCACAGATTTCATAACTCAAAATTTCCATTCAATCCCTTGTTTCATAAAAAGAGTACCACTTTGGACTCTCCGTTGGGACTAGCTGGTCAGCAACAAACGAGATCCAGTACAATAATCATTTCGTCAACATTCATATATATATCTTCCACGACATATGCATGGGTGTCCTAAGCACCGCGAGCCCGTGCATCACCTGGTCAGAACCCTCCAGGATCCTCCTTAGGTGTCCTGGTACTTCACTCAGGGACTGCTTCGTCGGCCCTCGCCCATCGTACCGGAAGCACACCATTTTTCACCATACCCAGGCTGGTCAAGACCTGGGCAAGTTTTTGCCGCGTGAGCTGTCCCTTGAACACTCCCCGCCAGGTGTTGCAACCGAACTTCCCTTAGATAAACACATATGCCAAATGCTCCCTCCACAGCATTCTTGGGTAAGACAGTCCTTTAAGAAAACAGGGTTTCTATGCAAGTTTTCAGTTTTGATTTTGTTTTTGAATACAATGGTTATATCTTAATTCCGTATCCTAATACTTCTAGATCACAGGTCTGGATTCCGAAGCAGAATTCCTCGAATTTTGTAATCTTGATCCTCAGATCAAAATCAAAGGTCTCAACTTAGTTTCAGATTTGGTGGGTGATTTGAGTACATTTTTCCTGAACTGGGCACATCGTCATTGATCGAAACTGACGAAGGAATTAGGTCTTGGTCAAAAGTCTGAATCAGAGTTTGAGTCTGGAAAGGTTCTTCCTAAACTATCTTTCTCGTAAGGTAATATTTCAATTTCTCTTTTTTCTGAATTTCGTTCATTGAATATTTGCTTACAGATTTCCAAACTAAACATGAATTCCTAGGAGGAATAAAATAATCATTTATCTTGATCTCTGACTTCGATAGTTTATTTGAATTTTCTCATTCCCATCTTAGTGAATATGAAACGGTAGAATTTTCTCACATATTATCTACTTATTCATTTTTCCAATTTTCGCGAAAATTAACAGAGGATTAAAGAGAACCCTTATTTAATTATAAAAATTCTATATGCATCTAATTATGCATAAAATCCACTTCTGATGAAAGTCACTTTTTTATCATCATAAAAATCATTTATGATGAAAATCACTCTTTTAATATGAAAGAATTTCTTTTATGCATCCATTTATGCCTAAAAATCACTCTTTTAATATAAAAGAATTTCTTTTATTCATCCATTTATGCATAAAAATCATTTATGATAAAAATCACTCTTTTAATATAAAAGAATTTCTTTTATGCATCCATTTATGCATAAAAATCATTAATGATGAAAATCACACTTTTAATATAAAAAAATATCTTTTATGCATACAAATCATTAATGATGAAAATCACTCTTTTAATATAAAAGAATATCTTTTATGCATAAAAATCATTTATGATGAAAATCACACTTTTAATATTAAAAAAAATATCTTTTATGCATATGTTTATGCATACAAATCACTCTTGATGAAAATCACTCTTTTAATATAAAAGAATTTCTTTTATGCATCCATTTATGCATAAAAATCATTTATGATAAAAATCATTTATGATAAAAATCACACTTTTAATATAAAAAAAATATATTTTATGCATGTTTTTGCATAAAAATCATTTATGATGAAAATCACTCTTTTAATATAAAATAATTTCTTTTATGCATCCATTTATGCATAAAAACCATTTATGATGAAAATCACACTTTTAATATAAAAAATTATCGTTTATGCATGTTTATGCATAAAAATCATTTATGATGAAAATCACACTTTTAATATAAAAAATTTATCTTTTATGCATGTTTATGCATAAAAATCATTTATGATGAAAATCACTTTTTTAATATAAAAAAATTTCTTTTATGCATCCATTTATGCATAAAAATCATTGATGATGAAAATCACACTTTTAATATAAAATTTTTTATCTCTTATGCATGTTTATGCATAAAAAATATTATGATGAAAATCACTCTTTTAATATAAAATAATTTCTTTTATGCATCCATTTATGCATAAAAATCATTTATGATAAAAATCACACTTTTAATATAAAAAAATTTATCTTTTATGCATGTTTATGCATAAAAATCATTTATGATGAAAATCACCCTTTTAATATAAAAGAATTTCTTTTATGCATCCATTTATGCATAAAAATCATTTATGATAAAAATCACACTTTTAATATAAAAAAATTTATCTTTTATGCATGTTTATGCATAAAAATAATTTATGATGAAAATCACACTTTTAATATAAAAAAAATTATCTTTTATGCATGTTCATGCATAAAAATCATTTATGATGAAAATCACTCTTTTAATATAAAAGAATTTCTTTTATGCATCCATTTATGCATAAAAATCATTTATGATGAAAATCACACTTTTAATATAAAAAACATATATATTTTATGCATGTTTATGCATAAAAATCATTTATGATGAAAATCACTCTTTTAATATAAAAGAATTTCTTTTATGCATCCCTTTATGCATAAAAATCATTTATGATAAAAATCACTCTTTTAATATAAAAAAATATCTTTTATGAATATGCTTATGCATATAAATCATTTATGATGAAAATAACACTTTTATAATCAAAATAAAAATTTTAATATGCTTCCTTTTATGCATAGAATTTAATTCTAAAGAAAGTAACACTTTTTTAATAAAATATTTTTAGTATGCATTATACCTAGGATGAAAAATAACACTTTAAGAACACATATATGATGGAAATTACTCTTTTTGAATTTAAAAAAAAAAGTAAAACTTATTTTACACAATTTCAGAAAATTTTGCCATAACCTCCTTTGTATGGTTGACCATTTTTCAATTTTTAACTCTCTAAAATAAATTAGAATTTCACCAAGAGTATTTAAATCATTCTAATGTAAACATTTTCTACTTATTTAAGTAAAAAATTATGAAAAAAACTTGATTTTTTATCCATTAATCATTCATCTAGGATAAAGAATGGTTGGATTTACTAAAGAAGAGAGGGGAATGCCTTTTTTCAATGAGGCATAACATCATATTTATATTAGAGAAGACAAAAATCATAAAAAACCATAAAATAAAATAGAAAAGAGAAGAATCTCCAACTTACAAGGAGAATTTGAGAGCTTTCCTTTGGCTTGATGGTTTGAGGGATCTAATCTTGTTTGAAACAAGAGTGGCCACCAATCTTTAGAAGAGGGAAGGTCAAAAACTAATGAATTATGAGTAAATTCACAGTTTTTGGCTCTTGGGAGAAGTAGGGTAACAGTGCAAAAACACTATTGAGCTTCAATAAAAGGGAAGGCTTCTATTTATAGGAAAAAGTGAGCTTCTAACCAAGCCAAATGATTCTAGAATTTTCTAGATCAGTTTGGTCAATTTTTGACCATTTTTGGGTCAGTTTAGTCCACTTTTTGGATCTAGTTGAAACAGGAGAGAGGAGAGATAAAAATATCTCATTATTTGGGAGTTTAAAACTCTCCCACACATGTGAAATAGGCACCTCCTTCATGAGGGGAATTCCCCCATACTGAGGTGTCAAAAAGGCATCATTTCTTCTAAATATCTCTCTTTTTTAACTATTAACCTTGTCCTTAGTCAACTCTTCATCTTATGTGAGTATTTACTCATTTTTGGGGGATTTTTCTTTTATTCTTTCATTTATCTCCTCCCTACATTTGGATGAATCTTATTGGTCCATAGGAACCTTAATTTAAAATTTCAAAAATATCTTGATCCCTAGGATAAGGCCTCTTGAACAGATTATACTTGATTTCTAATGCACTTTCTGAAAATCTTTTTGATTTTCTGTTTCAGGGAAATTTATTTTAATAAGAAGAGATATTTTCCATCCAAAAATATTCAAAATCTAAATATTCTCTTTCTAGAATATTTTCTCTCTCTAGGCTAAAACAGGTAGAAACAAGATCTTTTATATTTCTGAAGAGGGAATTGATTACAGGGAAAGATGCTGGACATCTTGAGAGGTTGGGGAGGAATCTTACATTCTCTCCCACTTCAAAAACGCGAGATGTCCTCATCTTGCAAACTGGGGGTAATCTCGCAAACAGATCGGCTTCCTTCTCCCAGGTGGCATCAAAGGATAGAACTTCCATTTTACCAATAATTCTCTGAGAATTCTGTTCTTGAGAATCTTTTCTCGAACATCAAGAATTTCTTCAGGTTGGAGTTCCATCTGCCCCTTGGGTTGAAGAGGTTAGGATTTCATCATCAAGCACATGATTTGGGCTTGGCACATAATTCTTTAGAAGGCTTACATGAAATACATTATGAACTTTGAGATGAGGAGGCAGAAGAAGCTCAGGCTAAGTCACCTACTTTCTTTGTAATCAGATATGGCCCACAATATCTGGGGGATAACTTCTTGTACTTCCCAAGAGATAGAGAACTTCTTTTGGGCCATACTCTAATGAAGACCATATCTGCTTCTTCAAACTTTCTGTCTGTCCTCTTCTTATTTGCATACTGCCTCTGTCGAGCCTGGGCAGCTTTAATATCTTTACGAATTGACTGCATCTGCTGCTCCATGTCGTCAAGCATCTGTCTAGACATCTCGACCCTAATCAATGGGTCGGACCAAGTTAATGGAGTTAAGCAATCTTGTCCATACAGAGCTTTCAAAGGGCTCATCCCAATACTTCTGTGATAAGAAGCATTGTAGGCGAGCTCGACTAGGTGCCGATAGCTTAGCCACTTCTTGGGTTCCCTGCCACCACAGCATGACCAAAGTATATCTTCGATTACTTGGTTTACCCTTTCAGTTTGACCATCGGTCTTAGGGTGATAAGCTATGCTGAGATCCAAGAAAGTTCCCACTGCTTCGAAAAATGCAGTTCAAAACCTTGAAGTAAACTTGGAATCTCGATCACTTACTATTCTCCTGTCTAGGCCATGCAATCTAAAGATTTCTTTGAGGAACACTCTGTCCACATCCACTGCAGTGTAGGTTTCTTTTACTGGAATCAGATGGGCAACTTTGGTTAGTCTGTCAACTACTATGAAAATGGAGTTGTAACCTGATTGCACTGAAGGTAATCCAGTAATAAAATCCATACTGATACATTCCCACTTCATCTGGGGGATGTCCAATGGATGTAACTTCCTAGGCATTTTTACTCTTTCAGCTTTGACTTTCTGGCATGTCAGACATTGACGTACATGATTCAGTACATCCTTTTTCAGACCAGGTCAAAAGAAGCTTTTCTTTACAGACATGTAGGTTTTGATGAAACCTGGATGTCCTACTATAAGGCTGTCATGGGCTTCATTCTTCAGAATTTGATCCTTGGTTCTCTCATCATTGGGAATGCATAGCCTGCGATTATAATACATAATGCCATCGTCCAGGCTGTACCCTTGAACTCTGTTCAACTCTTGTGGAGTTTTGCTTTCCTGCATAAGTAGGGTAGCAATAGGGCCAAAGAATCTATCATGCATGATCTTCTCTCTTGCTTCAATAATCAAAGGATTTGATACTACAGTAATTGCAAGCAAGGAGGCTTTTCTGCTGAGGGCATCTGCTACCACATTTTCTTTGCCTGGGCATTACTTGATTTCAAAATAAAATTCCTGCAGGGTCTGCATCCACCTTCTTTGGCGCATGTTGAGATCCTTCTGAGTGAAGATCCACTTTAAGCTCTGATGATCTGTCATCAAAGTGAATCTTTGTCCTAGTAGGTAATGTCTCCACAACTTCAGGGCATATACTATTGAAAGTAGTTCCAGGTCGTGGACAACATACTTCTTCTCATGCGTTCTAAGTTTTCGGGATTCATAGGCCACTGCATGACCTTCCTGCATGAGTGCACCTCCCACGGCAAAACCACTTGCATCAGTTATACTACCTCAAAGGGTAGAGAGAAATCTGGTAGCTTCAGAATAGGATTGGTTACCAAGGCGGTCTTCAGCTTATCAAAAGCACTCTGGCACTTGGTAGACCATTGAAACGGAATATTCTTCTTGAGCAGATTAGTCAGGGGGGAAGCTATGAGAGCATACTTTGGTATAAAAATTCTATACCAACCAATCAATCCCAAGAATCCTCTGACTTCTTTCACCATCTTTGGTTCAGGCCAATCTATGACTGCTTGGACTTTTGCAGAATCTGGAGAAATTCCATCTTTGGATACCAGAAAGCCCAAGTATTCAACATGGTTGGCAGAGAAATTGCATTTGCTCTTTTTTGCAAAGAGTTGGTGCTTCCTTAGAATCTCAAGAACTTTTCTGACATGAGCTTCATGGTCAACTGCATTCTTTGAGTAAATCAGAATATCATCAAAGAAAACAAGAACAAAATCATCCAAATATTCTCTGAGAATGTCTTGCATTAAGCGATTGAATGTAGCTGGGGCATTTGTCAATCCAAACGGCATGACAGTGAATTCATAATGCCCATACCGAGTATTGATGGTTGTCTTCGGGATATCTTGCTCATTAATCCTGATCTGATAATACCCTGATTTGAGATCTATCTTTGTGAAGATCTGGGCTCCACTTAGCCTGTCTAGAAGCTCATTCAATTCTGGGAATAGGATACTTATTCTTAACTATCAGAGCTGATTTAGACCTCTATAGTCCACATAGAGTCTAAGCGTTCCATCTTTCTTTTTCTGAAAGAGAACTGGCGCACCCCAAGGTGAAACAATGGATCTTACAAACCCTTGTTCTAACAGCTGCCTAAGTTGTTCCTTGAGTTCGATGGCTTTAGGAACTGGCATTTTGTACATGCGCAGGGCTACTGGCTGTGCTCTTGGGGTCAATTCTATCACATGATCTATTTCTCGAATTGGAGGCATCTTTGTTAATTCTGCTGGGAATAAATCATCATAATCACTTAACCATTCAGGTTCTTTAGCTTTTAACTTTGAGTCTACCGGATTCATTTTGACAAGATAAATGCGCTGCTTCTTTCTAAGTCCTTTTAGTAACTTAGAAGCCTTTACTAACTATAGACTTGGGGATCCTGAAATTCCGGTTCCTTGAACCTTGTTTCCGTGAAGGTCACGGAAGGAAATGGTTCCATGACAGTGAATGTCAGCTTGATTTTTGTGGAGCCAATCCATTCCAAGGATCCCGTCGAAAACTCCCAAAGGTATAACTTTGAATTGACAGTCAGTTAAACTCCCATCTAGGTTGAATTGAATACGTTCTGTTTCAAGGTGAGTGAAAAGAATCTTCCCACTTGCCAATTCAACTTGCATAGGTTTCCCTGATTTCTGATCTAAGACTAGCTTACGCAAGCATCCCCAGGGGAAATGAATGAATGGGAACTGCCTGAATCAATCAAAAGCTTAAAAGGTCTTGATACTCTGTCGGAGTATGGATGACTGAGAAAAACTGATAGGCCCTTGGTTTTCAATTGCAGCATAGATCTGCCCTCTTTCCTCTTCTACTACATCTGAAATTGTGACTGCTCTGGCTGTTGCAGTGTGAGGTGGAACTCTTTCTCTTTGGTTGCCCCAGTTCTAGGAAGGAGTTTTGAGGCTACTCTGGACAGAGGAAGATGGCTAAGCTGGAGTTCTTCTGGGGTTTCCTTGGCTTGGGCAAGACGGACCCTGATTAGATTGGTACGAAGGAGTTGGTCTTTGCACTCGGGGTCCTTGACTTCCCTGTCCCCTTGACATGGCAGGAGTCGGGCAGTCTATTAGCTGGTGACCAAAACCTTGGCATCCAAAACATCGGTTTTCACTTCTGAGCTCATCCCTCTGATTTCTTGAAAGAGGTGAGGCTCCTGAGAAAGTATTCTGGGGGATGGGTCTTCCTTCACTTTGAAATCTTCCTGCATCTTGATTCTAATTCAGGCCTTGCTGCCTCTTCGGGGGTGGAAAGTTTGAATTACTTCCCTAGGCTTGGAATCTTTTAAAGTTAGAGGGTACAGGCTTTGGCGGGACCTTTACTACAAAGGCTTTGGGGGCAAAATCCTTTGCCATTCTTACAGCTTCAGCCATGGACACTGGCTTGGCATTTTTGACCAGTGTGTCTAAGGGTTCGTTCATTCCCCAAATGAACCTGGCCATGAGTTGTTCTTCATCTAGAGGTGGTGAATATTTGAGTAGACAAGAAAAGGCATGGTGATATTCCTCGATGGTTTTGCTCCCCTGCTTTAGCTCTAAGAATTCGTTCATTTTGATTTCCCAAAATCCAGGGCAAAATCTCTTTCTCAATTAGATTTTTAGGTCGTTCCAGGACTGAGTATTTCTGTCCAGACGGTTGGTGTCACAGTGGTTCCTCCATGCTAACCTGGCTGTTTCCACTATTTTCAGCCTGGCAAGAGCCATTTTGCTCCGTTCATTGTAGCCTGTGACGTCAAAATATTCTTCCATGGCTTCTACCCATTTCTCCACAGCCTCGCCTAGGATCTCTCCTTCTCCTTTGAAGGGTCTTGGCGGCTGAGTCCTATGAAGAGCCTTGCGAACATCAGGGTCAAGCTCGTCATCTTCAGAGAGAGGGTCTGGTTGACGGCCCACGGTGTCCTCGTCTCATGATTCTGCCAAAAATTTATATATTATTGAATTTTTATTTTGATATCATCCACGAGATCCTAAGACTTATGAGGTTCAGAAAACAATTTCTTAAACAAGACTGATCTTATTGGAGATCTATGACATATGTCCAATAACAGATTTTCCTTTATCAGATCGTAGAGCAGCTCGGCTCCAGAATTCAAAATCTCCTTGTCGGGAGTCACATGAGATGACGGTACTGGGGGCCATAGCCATGCCCTGATACAAACGTTCACTTACTGAGACAAGGGAGCTATTATTTTCTCCTTAGGAATAAAACATGTAGACTTTGTTGGGGTTCATCAACTCAAATACAAATACAACAAGCAGACACAATTTCTCCACAAGAAACATGTTGAATAGGCGAAAACAAAAATTCAGACACAGCAGAAACTTAATGCACAGATAGAAATTCGACAGAGCAAGGTCACACAAGAGATAAAACACCCTAAAATTTGCTTCATTCTCCCCTCACATTACCTTGCTTCCCTTCTTTTCTACCTTGCCCAAAAACGTTACGCTTTCCCCCAAAATGTTATTCTTGAATAACAGTTACATATCTTAACTTCCAAGATCCCAAGAAATTCATCATACATTCCTACCACCTTATAATTCTTACTTAGCACATATCCGACTTACTAAATATCTGACTAAGCGCATATCCGACTTAGCACATATCCGACTTACTACATATTCGACTTAGCAACATTCAATCGTAAGAGAACTATGCCTTCAACACATGGCACGTCCCGGTGGTAGATTTCAAAGAAATCTGACTCGGATCCACATATCCCTTGATCAGATCAAAATGTCAGACAAAAGTAAAATCATGCTGCTTCATCAAATAGTCTGGTCCACCTCCTTCATAACATCAGGTTCAACAACCTGAACATCCTTGTCTGTTGTTGCTGTTACATCCACACTTTGTAATGAAACTGGTTCCTTGAACTGCTCAGCAACCTGTATCTGCTCTGCACCATGCATCTCTACATCAGGCACTTGGTCTGCAACTATCTCAACTGATTCTGCCCAGAAAACCTGCATTTTGTGTCTTGAAACTCTGGTTCTTCTCCCGTTCCTGCACTTTCTGCACTGAAGGTGCTCTCCATAAAGTATTGATCATCACTCTTAGTGGGCATGCAGTCCCCAACTTAAAAACCGAGCCAGTGAAGTCCGACTAAGCAACTTCCAACACAGCACAATTCAGTCAAACAAACCCTGACAAAAGCTTCAGCAAATTTCAAGCTCTGCAACAACAACTGATCAAAACACCCTATGCCAACAATTAAGCTTCTTGCCATCATCTCAACACCTATGTTCTGCCTTAAGAACATCCATCTCTGTGCTGTGTTAACTTCTGGTGAGTCAGATCTGACTTCCCATTAGGGAAAGGTTGAGGTCTATAGGGGCCCTTTAAGATGCCATGTGATTAAAAGGTTATTAAGGAAAAGAGCCAATCGTGTGACGCCATGTATACAAAAATGTTGGGTGATTAAAGGTGGTCAAAAGATTCTCTAGAAGATGCCTTTTTGTACTTTTCATTTCCAAAAAGTGGGGGGGGGGAACGTTTTTGAAATTTCGGACATCCATAACTTCTACATATGAGCTCAAAATTTGTCGGAGATTATAGATCCAGAATCTACTCGTCGAGCTCTTTCCATAGATATGTCACATGATATAGTTTTGCTCACTCGATTTCAAATTCAATTTTGGCGGGAAACTTTGAAATTCAAACTTCTAGCCGTTTGAAGAACAAGAAGGTATCTAAAGACAAAGAAACTTAACGTTTTAACAAAAAGTCATTAAAATCATAATATGGCAGCTTAAAGGGCCCCTATAGACCTCAACCTTCCCCTAATGCTCAACATGCACCAAAGCTGAAACTGGTCAATCAAGATGTGGTGGTTTCCCTTGAAACTTCTTCAGCCTAAAACCATTGATTGGCTTCTCTACCCTTGTTCCAAAACCATCTGCCACAATAAACGTTCCTTGACCCAAATCCTCCACAATCTGATAAGGTCCTTTATATCTAAGTGTCAACTTCCCTGGATGAGGTCCCAATCTAGAGTTGTACACCATCACCCAGTCACCAACCTGAAACACTTTAAATTTGACATTCATACTCACCCATGCATGTCGTCTCTTCTGGATCACCTCAATGATATATGAACTGACCAACCTGTCTTCTTCCAACTGCATCAGATATTTGCTCTTGTGCTGAACTGACAATTTAGGAGACATCTTCTCAGCTGTGATTCTAAGACTTGGCACCACAAACTCCATAGGCACCATAGCTTCTAATCCATACACCAATCTAAATGGTGTCATCCCTATTGTTACCTTAAAGGCTGTTCTAAAAGACCATAATGCTGAGTCCAATTTGTCATCCCAATCCTTATGGTTGTCTGCCACTATCTTCTTCAAAATTCCAACCAATGTTTTGTTAGTACTTTGAGCCTGCCCATTAGCCTGAGGATGGTAAGTTGTAGACTTTTTGTGCATAATCATATGGGTTTTAGTTAATTCATCTATCACCTCATTTAAGAAATGAGATCCCCTATCACTCACAAGCTCCACAGGACACCCAAACTTGGTCATTATGTTGTGATACAAGAACCTTGCAACACTTGAAGCTTTATTATCCTTTAAAGCTACAGCTTCTACCCATTTAGTACAATAGTCTATTGCAACCAAAATATACCAGCATCCTTTCCTTGTTGTAGGCTTAACAGGTCCCACAAAATCCATCCCCCACTTCTGGAAAGGCTCTAGTGGCAGAATAGGATGATCTGACATTCTATCCTTATTATCTGGTTGACTAGTCTTTTGACATATGACACACCTCTTAGCATACTCATGTGCATCCTTCAAAACTGTGGGACACCACAATCCATCCTGGAGAATCTTCTTTCCTGTTATATCTCCTGAGAAATGTCCACCTGCTGCACCAGAATGTGCTTCTTGAATAACAGCATTCTATTCAAAATCTGGAACACACCTTCTGATGACTTGATCAATGCCCTTCCTATATAATGCCCCTGCAATCACCAAAAAAGGTCTATTCTTCAAAGCAAACTTTCTTCTCTGATCTGTAGTAAACTCACCTGGAATAATGCCTTCAGTCAGAAATGTCAATAATTAGTCATACCAAGAATCCGACACAGCAGCCTCTTTGAATGAGATTTGCACCTGCTTGTTGCTGTAAAAATTCTTTTGAATGCTAAAACATGGATTAGAGAGTGTGGAAAATTGGTTTTGATCCACCTCAACTATCAGAGAATCCCCATTTTGATTCATGGGATCACTTTCAAAGTCATTTTCAGCAATGAGAGTTGGAATAGAATGTTGCAAAGAATCAACATCAAACATGTTAGCTTTGTTTTCATTTGTTTTGCATGACATTGGAAAATTTTGGCATTCAAGGTGACTACCCTGATCTGAATTTTGCTGATTTTTAGCCCCAACTTGCTGAGATTGAGCATGGCTCATCACTTTCTCATCACCTTGCATCATTAGGTCAAGGAAACTTACAAAAAAGATGGGTTTTACAACATCAGAGGGCTCTCCAACATCAAAGAGATCATCACATCCCTCATCAATTGAAAGTAAAAACTTCTCAATGTCATCATGCTCATCACAATCATGCATTTGATGCATATGATTATCATCATGAACAAGATACCCACTTTTGGCATCAACATCATCAAAAAAATGAAGAAAACTATGTATGACATCATCTTCATCATGAACATCAACCTCAACATCAAAAACAACATCAAACACTTCATCAACATGCACATCCACCTTGTCATGATGTGCTGATTTGCATAAAATTTGAATTCTGGGTCATTCAGAGTTACTTCTCTGATTTGAAATTTGATGCATTTTAGCCCCATCTTCATGATCTTGGGCATCATTTGAGACCTGCCCTTCACCTTGCAGCACTAGGTGAAGGAAACTTGCAAAAAACATGGAATTCTCAAATTCAAAGTACTCTCTTTGAGAGCTTTGAACTGAAATCTGATTTGATTCCATTTTTGAAAATTCAGAGTTGGAGTTTTGTGATGCAAAAACATTGCTCATGCACATGATTTCATCATCATCTTGGTTGTTGGGATGCGTGTGGTGAAGAATTTTCCCATTTGGTTGAATGCTTGATGTTGGCTTGGGGGTATCTATGGGTTCTTGGTGGCATCTTTGGCTCACTCCCACTTGTACTCCCTTTCCCTCAATCATCGACACTCCCATTGGGTATCCCCACTCATCATCATCATCACTTGATTCACTCTCAAACTCATCTTCATAACTCTCATGCAATGCTTCACATGCTTTTTGCAATCTAGCTACCCGCTTAAGGCTTGAACAAGTTCTCTTCTTCCTACCCTCATGCTTTTAACAATATACATATGCATCATCAAGAACCTCTTCAAAGGCTTCTTGCTTCCCTCTAGCTCCATCCATCTTTTCACAAAGAGCCATTTTTGGATGCATATTTGAACTTTGAAATGATTTTGTGAAGTTTGGCGCTCAAACCAACCATGCAAAATTTCATGCATTGATCTCCTTTTGAACATGGCTCACACATGTATGAGCATTCATTTGTGGCTTGGTTATGCCTCATGCAAATCAAACACTTCTTTTTATTCTTTTTACCCATATTTGAAGTTAGAAATTAGATAGCTATGTGAGCTCTCATATTCAATGCACCACACCAAATAGAGCCCATATGTATGCTTGGAATGGAGAGCTGCAGTGCTATACCGAGATCCACCCCTCATAACAAATTGGTGCTCAAACATTGCTAAAAAGTTTCTAAAATCAAAATTTTAGGTGTTTATTATGCAAAATCTGAATGATGGCTTACTCGAAACACGTCAACCTCCAATGTGAAGTAGTACTTTGAATGAGGAATTCCACCATCCCATCCAAGGATATGCAGATTCTGATTCTGCTGCACCTACAGATTCTAATTCTGCTGCACTTGCAGGTTCTGATTTTGCTCCACCTGCAGGTTCTGATTCTGCTGCACTTGCATATTCTGATTTTGCTCCACCTGTAGGTTCTGAGTAGTCTGCTGCAAGATCAGAGCAGTCTGCAGAATCAGAGCAGTTTGCAACAGGTTCAAAGCAGTCTGCCAGCAGGTTCAGAGCAGTCTGCCAGCAGGTTCAGAGGTGGAACTCTGATTTCTGGAATGGCTTAAACTGCACCATCGTTGGGCCCGCTCCAAGCGACCACGTAGATCGCAGCCTAACAAGGTTGAAAACGCAGCAGGGATCGCCAATTGTGTTGGGGTTCATCAAGACAAACACAAATACAACAAGCAGACACAATTTCTCCATAAGAAACATGTTGAATAGGCGAAAACAAAAATTCAGACATAGCAGAAACTTAATGCACAGACAGAAATTCGATAGAGCAAGGTCACACAAGAGATAAAACACCCTAAAATCTGCTTCATTCTCCCCTCACATTACATTGCTTCCCTTCTTTTCTACCTTGCCCAAAAACGTTATGCTTTCCCCCAAAACGTTATTCTTGAATAACCATTACATATCTTAACTTCCAAGATCCCAAGAAATTCATCATACATTCCTACCACCTTATAATTCTGACTTAGCACATATCTGACTTAGCACATATTTGACTTACTAAATATCTGACTAAGAGCATATCCGACTTACTACATATCCGACTTAGCAACATTCAATCCTAAGAGAACTATGCCTTCAACAGACTTGGCATGAAAGTTTGAAATTCCGAGGCATCGAATGATATAGAATGACGCCACGCACCATTTTCAGCTTTAACAGAATCATTGCCAATGAGAGGTTCTGCCACAACATTGCACGGTGGTCGCAAGAGGCGTGGACATGTTGCCCTGCAAACCACTTATGCTGTTGTCTCTCCGCTGGGTTAGGAAAATATAAATCCTCAAAATGGCGTGCGAGTCTTGCTCGGCTTGTTCAAGTTGAGTTCGAGTTGAAGCGGAAGAAATGAGATGCTCGAAGGCGAACGCAGTCATATCTTGAGACTGGGTGAGGTCGGGAATACCAGATAAATAGGAAACTTCCATCTATAAAAATAATTTCTTTGATTAAAAATTCTTCATTAAGAAGCTTACGGAATGAAAATACATTATGAAAAATGCTTTTTCTGAGTTTTTATTATCAATTTTTGATAAGAATTTGTTTATCCTTATTAGCTTTCAACTTGGTTCTGATACCAACTGAGGTCCCTCTGCCTCCTCCGCGCACCAACTCCTAGTAGTAGCTGACAGCAAAGCAGCCCCCTCATGCGCGGGGCAGGGTTTCTCACTCGGGGCCTCGCCCACACATGTCCGGGCACGAGACTAGGCTGGTGGTCACTCCGAAAATCGAAACCGTGAAAATTTTCCATGCCTGGAAAGCGGGGACGATTCCACCTTTTTGAATTTTCTTAACGATTTTTTCTGACGAGATCAAAATCTAAACTATCCTTCACCTGAATAAACCAGATAGAAGGAAACTATCATTGATAATATTTGATCATCTGAGCAATTCAACGCTTTTTTCCTAATCAAGATCAGGCACAGCAGAGTTGATCCACTCAATTGAGAAATTTATCAGGAAATTAACTAACTACTCGAATCCTAGCGTAATTCTAAGATTTTTCAGTTTGATTATTAAAACTCCACTGATTCCAGTCTAACCCCATCCGGCCCATGGGTTAGCCACCACCCTACCACTAGAATCGGTAGAACCAAACATGTACTCACCCACCCATAATTGAATGCCTTTCTTAACTTTAGCTTTAGAAAACAGGCACGCACACACTCCTCTTTAAAACTTGAATATAAAAATAATCCATTGACAAAACAGATATGGTCACAAATTTCATAACTCAAAATTTCCATTCAATCCCTTGTTTCACAAAAAGAGTACCACTCTGGACTCTCCGTTGGGACCAGCTGGTCAGCAAATGAGGTCCAGTAATAACAGATTTTATAATAATCATTTCGTCAACATTCATATATATATCTTCCACGACATACGAATGGGTGTCCTAAGCACTGCGAGCTCGTGCATCGCCTGGTCAGAACCCTCCAGGATCCTCCTTAGGTGTCCTGGTACTTCACTCAGGGACCGCTTCGTCGGTCCTCGCCCATCGTACCGGAAGCACACCATTTTTCACCATACCCAGGCTGGTTGTAAGATTCCTCCCTAGCCTCTCAAGATGTCCAGCATCTTCCCCTGTAATCAAATCCCTCTTCAGAAATATAAAAGATCTTGTTTCTACCAGTTTTGGCCTAGAGAGAGAAAATCTTCTAGAGAGTGGTAATTCAAATTTTAAATATTTGTGGATAGAAAAATATCTCATCTTATTAAAATAAGTTTCCTTGAAACAGAAGTTCAAAAAGATTTTCAGAAGGTGCATTAGAAATTAAGTATAATCTGTTCAAGAGGCATTATCCTGAGGGTCAAGATTTTTTCGAAATCTTAAATTAAGGTTCCTATGGACCAATAAGATTCATCCAAATGTAGGGAGGAGATAAATAGAATAATAAAAGAAAAATCTCCCAAAAATGAGTAAATACTCACATAAGATGAAGAGTTGACTAAGGACAAGGTTAATAGTTAAAAAAGAGAGATATTTAGGTAAAATGATGCATTTTTGACACCTCAGTATGGGGGAATTTCCCTCATGAAGGAGGCGCCTATTTCACATGCTTGAATGAGATTTAAACTCCCAAATAATGAGATATTTTTATCTCTTCTCTCTCCTGTTTCAACTAGATCCAAAAAGTGAGCAAAGCTGACCCAAAAATGGTCAAAATTTGACCAAATTGATCTGGAAAATTCTAGAATCTGTTGGCCTGGTTAGAAGCTCACTTTTTCCTATAAATAGAAGCCTTCCCTTTGTTGAAACTCAAAAGTGTTTTGCACTGTTACCCTGTCTCTCCCAAGTGCCAAAAACAGTGAATTTTACTCATAATTCATTAGTTTTTGACCTTCGCTCTTCCAAAAGATTGGTGGCCACTCTTGTTTCAAACAAGAGTTGAACCCTCAAACCATCAAGCCAAAGGAAAGCTCTCAAATTATCTATGTAAGTTGGAGTTTTTTCTCTTTTCTAATTCTTTTATGGTTTTTTTTAATGACTTTTGTCTTCTCAAAAATCAAATGATGTTATGCCTCATTGAAAAAAGGCATTCCCCTCTCTTCTTTAGTAAATCCAACCATTCTTTATCCTAGATGATTGATTATTGGATAAAATCAAGTTTTCATAATGTTTCTCTTAAATAAGTAGAAAATGTTTCTCTTAAATAAGTTTTCATAATGTTTCTCTTAAATAAGTAGAAAATGTTTACTTTAAAATGATTTAAATACTCTTAGTGAACTTCTAATTAAATTAGAGAGTTAAAAATTAAAAAATGGTCAGCCATACAAAGGAGGTTATGGTGAATTTTTTAAAAAATTTAGAAATAAGTATTATCTTTTATTATTCTAAAAGAGTAATCCTTATGGTTTCCATATTCTAAAAGTGTCATTTTCATGCATAAAAGATGCATTTTGATTATTTGCATAAAAGAAATTTATTTTTATTTTAAAAGTGTTATTTTTATCATTATTAATTTTTATGCATAAAAGTATGCATAAAAGATTATTATTATTTATTATAAAAGTGTTACTTTCATCATATTGATTTTTATGCATAAAAGTATGCATAAAAGAATTTTTTTTATTATAAAAGTGTTACTTTTATCATTATTGGTTCTATGCATAAAAGTATATTTTTTTATTATAAAAGTGTTACTTTTATTATTATTGATTCTATGCATAAAAGTATGCATAAAAGAATATTTTTTTTAATTATAAAAGTGTTACTTTTATCATTATTGATCTCTATGCATAAGAGTATGCATAAAAGAGAATTTTTTTTATTATAAAAGTGTTACTTTTATCATTATTGATCTCTATGCATAAAAGTATGCATAAAAGAGTATTTTTTTAAATTATAAAAGTGTTACTTTTATCATAAATGATTTTTATGCATAAACATATGCATAAAAGATATTTTTATATATTAAAAGTGTGATTTTCATCATAAATGGTTTTTATGCTTAAAAGATATTTTTTTATATTAAAAGTGTGATTTTCATCATAAATGATTTTTATGCATAAGCATATGCATAAAAGATATTTTTTATATTAAAAGTGTGATTTTGATCATAAATGATTTTTATGCATAAGCATATGCATAGAAGATATTTTTTTATATTAAAAGTGTGATTTTCATCATAAATGATTTTTATGCATAAAAGATATTTTTTTATATTAAAAGAGTGATTTTCAACATAAATGATTTTTATGATGATAAAAGTGTGACTTTCATCTAGAATCTGTTGGCTTGGTTAGAAGCTCACTTTTTCCTATAAATAGAAGTCTCCCCTTTGTTGAAACTCAATAGTGTTTTGCAATGTTATCCTGTCTCTCCCAAGTGCCAAAAACAGTGAATTTTACTCATAATTCATTAGTTTTTGACCTTCCCTCTTCCAAAAGATTGGTGGCCACTCTTGTTTCAAACAAGAGTTGAACCCTCAAACCATCAAGCCAAAGGAAAGCTCTCAAATTATCTATGTAAGTTGGAGATTCTTCTCTTTTCTAATTCTTTTATGGTTTTTTTTAATGACTTTTGTCTTCTCAAAAATCAAATGATGTTATGCCTCATTGAAAAAAGGCATTCCCCTCTCTTCTTTAGTAAATCCAACCATTCTTTATCCTAGATGATTGATTATTGGATAAAATCAAGTTTTCATAATGTTTCTCTTAAATAAGTAGAAAATGTTTCTCTTAAATAAGTTTTCATAATGTTTCTCTTAAATAAGTAGAAAATGTTTACTTTAAAATGATTTAAATACTCTTAGTGAACTTCTAATTAAATTAGAGAGTTAAAAATTAAAAAATGGTCAGCCATACAAAGGAGGTTATGGTGAATTTTTTAAAAAATTTGGAAATAAGTATTATCTTTTATTATTCTAAAAGAGTAATCCTTATGGTTTCCATATTCTAAAAGTGTCATTTTCATGCATAAAAGATGCATTTTGATTATTTGCATAAAAGAAATTTATTTTTATTTTAAAAGCGTTATTTTTATTATTATTAATTTTTATGCATAAAAGTATGCATAAAAGATTATTATTATTTATTATAAAAGTGTTACTTTCATCATATTGATTTTTATGCATAAAAGTATGCATAAAAGAATTTTTTTAATTATAAAAGTGTTACTTTTATCATTATTGGTTCTATGCATAAAAGAATATTTTTTTATTATAAAAGTGTTACTTTTATCATTATTGATTCTATGCATAAAAGAATATTTTTTAAATTATAAAAGTGTTACTTTTATCATTATTGATCTCTATGCATAAAAGTATGCATAAAAGAGTTTTTTTTAATTATAAAAGTGTTACTTTTATCATAAATGATTATTATGCATAAAAGATATTTTTTTATATTAAAAGTGTGATTTTTATCATAAATGATTTTTATGCATAAACATATGCATAAAAGATATTTTTTATATTAAAACTGTGATTTTCATCATAAATGATTTTTATGCATAAGCATATGCATAAAAGATATTTTTTATATTAAAAGTGTGATTTTCATCATAAATGATTTTTATGCATAAGCATATGCATAGAAGATATTTTTTATATTAAAGTGTAATCTTCATCATAAATGTTTTTTATGCATAAAAGATATTTTTTTATATTAAAAGAGTGATTTTCAACATAAATGATTTTTATGATGATAAAAGTGTGACTTTCATCAGAATTGGATTTTATGCATAATTAGATGCATATAGAATCTTTATAATTAAATAAGGGTTCTCCTTAATTATCTGTTTAATTTTCGTAAAAATTGAAAAAATGAATAAGTAGACAATCTGTGAGAAGAAATGCTACCGTTTCATATTCATTAAGATGGTATTGAGAAAATTCAATAAAACTATCGAAGTCGTAGATCGAGATAAATCATTATTTTATTCCTCATAAGAAATTCATGTTTTAGAAATCTGTAAGCAAATATTCGTCGAATGAAATTTAGAGAAAAAGAAATTGAAATAGTACCTTTGGAGAAAGATAGTTTAGGAAGAACCTTTTCAGACCCAAACTCTGATTAAGACTATTGACCAAGACCTAATTCCTTCGTCAGTTTCAATCAAGGACGATGTGAGATCCCTGTCCCCGAGCAACGGATTCGGGTGCTAGCAGCGGAAGTAGCACTTCTCGCGCGGGACAGGGGTCCCACATTCGGGGCCTCGTCCACGGATATCCGGACAAGAGACTAATCCGTCGGTTTTTCCAAAACCGAATCCGAAAAAACTTCCTTTATCCGGAAAGCACGGGCGATTCCACCAGGATAACTTTTTACTCTAACGTAGTCAAGACCCTTACTGATCAAACTGATCCGATTGTATCTATAAAGATATTCAGTCAGATCGAGGAAGAAACTTGCACTTGGATCATTGGGATCAACGCTTTTTTTCCCATTCAAGAGGCACAGCCGTTGATTCCTATCCATAGAACAATTACTGTCCGGGATTTACTTTATCTATCGTAATAACAAAAATTGAGTCTCGATTTACGGATCCATCAGTCCAGCCTAACCCCATCCAGTCCTATGGGTTAGCCAACCGCCCAACCACTGTAGTGATGGGATCCAATTAGGAATTTGGTTAGGTTTTGTCCCGAGTACCAAGGAAAAGAGTTCCCAGGTCCCCTTGCCGGATATTCATGCAAAAATAAAACTAGTCACACCACTTACACACCCAATATGAAATTGCCTTTTTCACAGATTCAATCAGTTTTAAAACAATTCTTTAATGAAACCATAGTATCACTGATCACAATCTTCCAAATTATCCGGTTGATTCTTAATTTTCCATCATTCCTTCATTAGAGTATCTATGGCATCATTGGAAACTAGAACGCTCACCACTTGTCCACTCAGGGGCCTTTTCAATAGTTCCTAGCCGATAATACTCGGCAATATAATCACTTATAAAAATCCAGATGGACTCTCATTGAAGATCAGCAAGATCAACCAACAGATCCATATAAAGAGCCATGGACTCATCCATTGAAGACCAGCAAGGTCAATCAACCAGATCCATGGCCGGTTTCACAAAACAACTCTTACTCCTTGTTCCAATATCTTTCTCGACGCACGCGTGGGTATCCTAGGCGACCCAGAGCCCGAGCACCGTATGGTCAGCACCCTCTAGGATCCTTCGCAGGTGACCTAGCGCTTCACTCATAGGCCGCTTCCTTGGTCCCTCATCCACCATACCGGAAGCTCACCATTTTAATCGAACCGAGGCTGGTCAAGACCTCGGCCGACTTTGCTACGTGAGACGTCCTCCATTGACTCTTCGTCAGCAGTTTTGCAACTTTATCAGTTAGGTCTCCATGACCTTAATCACAAGACGGTCAAAATGCGTCCCCAGCATTCTTGACATAAAACAGCCATTTACAAATAGCATTTACAAACAGTTTACAAATACAGTTTCTATATTAACTCTCATTTTTCCACATTATCCCTCATCAATCCACATTACTTATTCCACATTCCATTTATATGTGTACTCATCCCATCACATCATTTTCCATCTCATCACTTCAGATTCCTTCACATCACATATCATATATTCACATCCATACATATATCCACATCCACATCCACATTCACATCCATACATCCACATCTCCATCCATGCATCCACATCCACATCCTCATTTACATCCATACATCCACATTCATGCATCCACATCTACATGCATACATCCATACATACACATCCACATTTACATCCATGCATCCACATCCACATCCTCATTCACTTCCATACATCCACATTCATGCATCCACATCTACATGCACATTCACTTCCATACATCCACATTCATGCATCCACATCTACATGCATACATCCATACATACCCATCCACATTCACATCCATATTCTCACTCTATCACAACCCATATACATCTTATCCCTTCACATACACTTCTTACCTCATCCCATACACATCCTATCACTTCTTAACTCATCTTATCACATCTTAACTCATCTCATATGCATCTTATCACATCTTATCACTTCCCATATCTTTTATGCTTACCTCTATGCATGAAATTCAATTATGCTAAAAGTAACACTTTTATAATAAAATAATCATCTTTTATGCATACCTCTATGCATGAAATTCAATTATGCTAAAAGTAACACTTTTATAACAAAATAATAATCTTTTATGCATACCTCTATGCATGAAATTCAATTATGCTAAGAGTAACTCTTTTATAATAAAATATTCATCTCTTATGCATACCTCTATGCATGAAATTCAATTATGATAAGAGTAACTCTTTTATAATAAAATATTCATCTCTTCTGTATACCTCTATGCATGAAATCTAATTATGATAAAAGTAGCACTTTTATATTAAAATAATAATCTTTTATGCATACCTCTATGCATGAAATCTAATTATGATAAAAGTAACACTTTTATGTTAAAATAATAATCTTTTATGCATACCTCTATGCATGAAATCTAATTATGATAAAAGTAACACTTTTACGTTAAAATAATAATCTTTTATGCATACCTCTATGCATGAAAATCAATTACGCATAATATAAAAATTAATTTCTCTAGGATTACAATGAATATCTTTCAATTAATCTAGGATGATATTTCCTAGAATATGGTAGGAAGTCCTCTTTTCATGCTTTGAATGAAATTATTTTATGCGTAATTTTTATAAAAATTTTGCCATATCTCCGCTGCGATAAATCTCAAATTTTCTAAGGGATAAAGCTTATCATTAAGGAAATAATTAGAATGATCCCTAATTGGATCATTAATCCATAATGGATTGAATCATCAATATTCATGAAATACATAAACTAAAAGCATAGAAAAAAGCCATTAATTTGGCCTCAAGCATAGATTAATCTTGGATTAAGAAAAAGCTTTATGAAAAGCTTCATTTGGATTGAGAATGGGTCATGAGTATGACCATTTCTTGAGTGAGAGAGAGAAATTACATAAAAACCATTTGAATTAAACATAAATGGAAATTTATATAACTCTTAACTATCATTAATCAATTAACTTCAATAGCATTCATCAAATTATGTAACTCTTCACTACCATTCATCAATTAACTTCAATAGCATTCAAAAACCATTCCAATTAAGCTTCTCAAGCTTGAGAGGGGTTGAGAAGAGAGAAACCTTGAGAAATTATAGAAAAGATCAAAATTCACCATTTACCTTACAAATTGCTTGATTCTTTGTTCACGGTAGAGGCCCCCAACCAATCAATTGGTTAAGTATGTTGATGGAGCCACCAATGGGGATTGAAGAAAGAGGGAAGCTCCAATTTCTTCAATTTGGAGAGAATTTTAGAGAATAGTAGAAACTAGCATTATTTCAGCATAACTCTAGTATAGTAAAATTCTTCTATTTCTTTCAAAGGACTCATGTTCTATTTATAGGAGAGGGAAGCTCTAACCAAAGCTAACTGAATTCTAGAATTTTTCAAATTCAGTTTGGTTGAATTTGGACTAGATTTGGACCTAGTTTGGTTACTTTTTGATTCGGTTTGGTTCAATTTTGATTTGGTTCGGTTTGGTTCCATTTTGATTTGGTTTGGTTCAAGAGAGAGGAGAGATAAAAATATCACATTATTTTTGAGTTTAAAACTCATTCAAGCATGTGAAATATGCATCTCCTTTAAAGAACTCCCCTTCCTTACATATGTGTCAAAATGGAATCATTATACCCAAAATATCTCATATATTTAATATTGCTCATAGTTTTTTACTAATAAACCTTGTACATTTTCAACTCTTCACCTTATGTGAGCATTTACTCATTTTTGGGTATCTTCTTTTACAAAATTGAATTTATCTCTTCCCTACACATGGATTGATCCTATTGGCCCCTCGGAACCTTAATTGGACCATAGTCCAAAGATTTCTGAAAATCTAGACCCTTAGGCTAAGGTCCTTTATACCCATTTCCAATTAATTCCAATTGCACATTGGAAAGTTCTTTTTGAATTTCTGTTTCAGGGGAACTTATTTTAATAAGATGAGATAATTTTTCATCCAAAAATATTAAAAATCTGAATATTCTCTCTCTAGAATATTTTCTCTCTCTATGTTAAAACAGTTAGAAACAAGATCTGTTATATTCCTGAAGAGGGATTTAATTACACGGGAAGATACTAGATATCAAAAAGGGGGTTGGGAGAGGAATCTTACAGACGATGTGCCTAGTTTAGGAAAAATGTACTCAAAACACCCACCGAGATCTGAAACTAAGTTAAGACTTTTGATTTTGATCTGAGGATCAAGTTAACAGAATTCGAGGAATTCTGTTTGGAATTCAGACCTGGATCTAGAAGTATTGGGATATGGATTTAAGATTATTCATGGTTTTTAAACAAAATCAAAACTGAAAACTTACATAGAAACCCTATTTTCTTAAAGGACTGTCTTACGCCAGAATGCTGGAGGGAGCATTTGGCATATATGTTTATCTAAGGGAAGTTCGGTTGCAATAGCTGGCGGGGAGTGTTCGAGGGATAGCTCATGCGGCAAAAACCTGCCCAGGTCTTGACCAGCTTGGGTATGGTGAAAAATGGTGTGCTTCCGGTACGATGGGCGAGGACCGACGAAGCGGTCCCTGAGTGAAGTGCCAGGACACCTAAGGAGGATCCTGGAGGGTTCTGACCAGGCGATGCACGGACTCGCGGCTCTTAGGACACCCATGCGTATGTCGAGGAAGATATATATATGTATGGTGACGAAGTGATTATTGTAATCTATTTACTGGATCTCGTTGCTCACCAGCTGGTCCCAACGGAGAGTCCAGAGTGGTACTGTTTTTGTGAAACAAGGGATTGAATGGAAATTTTGAATTATGAAATGTGTGACCATATTGTTTTGTCAATGGATTATTTTTATATTAAAGTTTTAAATAGGAGTGTGTGCGTACCTGTTTTCTAAAGCTAAAGTTAAGAAAGGCATTCAATTATGGGTGGGTGAGTACTTGTTTGGTTCTACCGATTCCAGTGGTAGGGTGGTGGCTAACCCATGGGCCGGATGGGGTTCGACTGGAATCAGTGGAGTTTTAATAATCAAACTGAAAAATCTTAGGATTACGCTAGGATTCGAGTAGTTAGTTAATTTCCTTATAAATTTCTCAATTGAGTGGATCAACTCTGCTGTGCTTGATCTTGATTAGGAAAAAAACACCATATTGGGGAATATGGGAATTTCCCATAAGTTTGGGACACGTGGTCAAATCTTTGGATTAATCATAACTTGAACACCGTTACTCCAAATTGAGCGCTCTATAGCTCACTAGATTCCATTTTTCAAGTGCTTTCCAACAATAGGTCACATGATATGGTTTTGAAAAACTTATAGGCATGTTATCCAGGTCCCACCTTTTTAGTATTCAAAAAATGGGAGTTGGGAAATTCCCAAACTCACGAATATAGTGTTAAAAAGCGTTGAATTGCTCAGATGATCAAATATTATCAACGATAGTTTCCTTCTATCTGGTTTATTCAGGTGAAGGATAGTTTAGATTTTGATCTCGTTAGAAAAATTCGTTAAGAAAATTCAAAAAGGTGGAATCGTCCCCGCTTTCCGGGCATGGGAAATTTTCGCGGTTTCAATTTTTGGAGTGACCACCAGCCTAGTCTCGTGCCCGGACATTCGTGGGCGAGGCCCCGAGTGAGAAACCCTGCCCCGCGCATGAGGGGGCTGCTTCCGCTGTTAGCTACCGAGAATCTGGTGCGCGGAGGGGGCAGAGGGATCACACAATTGGTATCAGAGCGAAGTTGAAAGCTAATAAGGATAAACAAATTCTTATCAAAAATTGATAATAAAAACTCACAAAAAGCATTTTCATAATGTATTTTCATTCAGTAAGCTTCTTTAATGAAGAATTTTTAATCAAAGAAATTATTTTTATAGATGGAAGTTCCTTATTTATCTGGTATTCTCGACCTCACCCAGTCTCAAGATATGACTGCGTTCGCCTTCGAGCATCTCATCTCTTCCGCTTCAACTCGAACAAGCCGAGCAAGACTCGCACGCCATTTCGAGGATTTATATTTTCCTAACCCAATGGAGAGACTACAACATAAGTGGTTTGCAGGGCAATATGTCCACGCCTCTTGCGACCGCCATGCAATGCTGTGGCATAACCTCTCATTGGCTATGATCCTGTTAAAGCTGAAAATGGTGCATGGTGTCATTCTATATCATTCGACGCCTCGGAATTTCAGACTTTTATGCCAAGTCTACAGACTCCTTAGTTGCTTTATTCCTAAATGGAAGATAATAGCTCCCTTGTCAGTAAGTGGACATTTGTATCAGGGCATGGCTATGGCGCTATGGCCCAGTATCGTCGTCATATGCGTCTCCCGAGGAGATTTTGAATTCTGGAGCCGAGTTGCTCTATGTACATATTGCAACTTTTATATAAATAAAGAAATGTTTTTTCAGAGAAAAATTCCCTGTTGTATAAATGATTGTTTATGGACGATCTGATAAAGAAAAATCTTTTATCAGACATATGTCATAGATCTCCAATAAGATCATTGTCTTGTTTAAGAAATTGTTTCCCGAACCTCTTAAGTCTTAGGATCTCGTGGATGATATCAAAATAAAAATTTAATAATATATAAATTTTTGGCAGAATCATGAGACGAGGAAACCGTGGCCGTCAGCCAGACCCTATCTCTGAAGATGACGAGCTTGACCCTGATGTTTGCAAGGCTCT
Organism: Cibotium barometz; assembly: GCF_041138505.1. Classification (NCBI taxonomy): domain Eukaryota; kingdom Viridiplantae; phylum Streptophyta; class Polypodiopsida; order Cyatheales; family Cibotiaceae; genus Cibotium; species Cibotium barometz. The sequence continues at coordinate 22,171,701 of NC_141082.1, read as the reverse complement.
TCATAGGACTCAGCCAGGACCCTTCAAAGAAGAAGGGGAGAACCTAGGCGAGGATATGGAGAAATGGGTGGAAGCTATGGAAGAATATTTTGACGTCACAGGTTACAATGAACGGAGCAGAACAACTCATGGCCAGGTCCATTCGGGGAATGAACGAACCCTTGGACACACTGGTCAAAAATGCCAAGCCAGTGTCCATGGCTGAAGCAGTAAGAATGGCAAAAGATTTTGCCAAAGCCTCTGTAGTAAAGGTCCCGCCAAAGCTTGCACCCTCTAACTTTAAAAGATTCCAAGCCCAGGGAAGTACTTCAAACTTTCCACCCCTAAAGAGGCAGCAAGGCCCGAATCAGAATCAAGATGCACGAAGATTCCGAAGTGAAGGAAGACCCTTCCCCCAGAATACTTTCTCAGGAGCCCCACCTCTTTCAAGAAATCAGAGGGATGAGCTCAGAAGTGAAAACCGATGTTTTGGATGCCAAGGTTTTGGTCACCAACTGAAAGACTGCTCGACTCCTGCCATGTCAAGCAATGATTTTATATTCACGTGATCACAATTTTTTTTTGTTAATAACATGTGTTAACATGTTATTAACATGTTAACATGCTCTCAAAAAAGCCGGTGGCAAGCGACCTGGTAACCGGATAAAATCCCGTCGGGCTTTTGCTATACCCGACGGTCCCGTCGGGAAAAAGAAAACCCCGGCGGGTCCCGGCGGGGTCGTCATTCAGCCCGACGGGCTACAATTTCCTATATATATGGGCCCGGGGGGCCCTTTGGGAGTTCATTGTTGCTGACAGCATACACAGGTAATGAAACTTGTGTGTGTGTGTGTGTGTGTATGTGGGTGTGTTCGTGCGGGCAGCCGCCCACTGTCGCAATGCGCGGCAGGATGTGGGTGGTCCGCCACATGACAGATGTGTGTGTGGGTGTGTGTTCGTGCGGGCAGCCGCCCATTGTCGCAATGCGCGGCAGGATGTGGGTGGTCCGCCACACGACAGGTGTGTGTGTAAGGCCATTCTTTGGAATGGTGCTTACCCTGGGGCACTTAGTCGGTAACGCGGCTAGTCTGTGTCCTATGGTAAGTATGGCATGCCGTAGCGGTACTAGTCGGTAACGCGGCAAGCATAGTATCGTTATGGCGATGTCACCTTCCCTTCCCTTCCCTTTGTCAAATGCGGACATATGGTCGGTAACGCGGCCAGTGTATGTTCGTATCCTATTCGTATTCCCATAGAATCGGGCGGCATTTTGTCGTTAACGCGGCAAGTTGGTGTTGTCCGCTAGTGCATAAATTGTTTTTTGCATATTGCGGCATTTGATCGTTAACGCGGTCGAAACAATGTCGTAAATTTGCTTGCATATTACGGCATATGATCGTTAACGCGGTCGAAAAAATGTCGTAAATTTGTTTGATTTGACTTGTATTGTTTTTATTGTGTTTGATCCATGCGATACTTAGTTGCTAACGCGGCATGAGTATTTCATGGATCAAAGTTTACATCATATTGTCTAAACGTTTTATTTTATAATATCGTGATTCGTAACTCGAAAAATATGAATATCTCTCTCTTCCTACCCCCTCTCTCTCTCTCATGATACACTTCACAACTCTTTCTCTCTCTCTCTCTCATGATACACTTCACAACACGATAGATGTATAGATAAGGATTTCTTTTTATTTCTCTTAAAATATACATAATTCTAAATAATTTCATTTTTCTCCCTCTATTTACTTAAAAATTAAAACAGTACATTATTTTCCTCTTTAGGAACTCACAAAAACATTAAAAATGTCATCTAATGTTTCTTCTCTCTATCTGTGACAACTCTCTCTTCCTCTCCTCTCTCTCTCTCTCTCTCATGATACACTTCACAACTCTCTCTCTCTCTCTCTCTCTCATGATACACTTCACATCTCTCTCTCTGTCACGATAGGTGTGTAGATGAGGAGTGCTTTAGGATTACAAAACATTATTTTCCTCTCTTTAGGAACTCACAAAACTATTAAAAATGTCATTTAATTTTCCTCTCTCTCTATCTGTCACACCTCTCTCTCTTCCTCCTCCTCTCTCTCTCTCTCGTTCGATAATGTATACACTTCATAAGTAATAATGCACTTATTGCGGTTGTCTCACGTTCGATAATGTATTGCATGATGTTGAGTTCAGTAATATTGTTTGATATTCTGTTTTTGTTTGATCATTGATAAGTAATGATACACTTGTTGATGTTCTCTCACGTTTGATGATGTATTGGATTATGTTGAGTTCATTAAAATTATTTGATATTCTGTTTTTGTTTGAACATTGATAAGTAATGATACACTTGTTGCTGTTCTCTTACGTTTGCTTGATGTTGATTTCAGTAATGTTTGATATTCTGTTTTTTTGTGTTTAGTGATATTTGCTAGATTTACGAAGACGACCAACATGCTTTCCCCCGAAGAGCGTAAAATCGTTCTACGAGCAATTCGCATTGAAGCAGTCATCACAGTGTCACAATGTGCTGATGATGTCGTCAAAAAGATCAATGAGTCTGAGATACTCATGCGAGATCTAATAGACCAGATATGGGAAAATGCACAGCGTTGACTTCGAAACAGAGGCAATGCTGAGTTGCTTGATAGACAGAAGATAGCAGATTTCAACCATCAACATATAACACGAACCATTTTGGGGAGCATGCGTGTAGCATGCAGTGATCTTAGAGATGCTGCCCCGGCTGAAGCTAATATGCAACGTCTACAGTTATGGGACGTTGTATGGAGCGAGCAAAGAGCCAAGAGCAAGCGCATGAAGGCGTTGGATGCAGAGTCCCTCCCCAAAAGAGTGCGCATTGCCCAGGATGTCGCTGCAATGTCCAGCCAGGCAGATGCAAGTGGTACAGGTGTCATTAATCGTACCATCTACAATTCTATGTGCACACATCTCATTGGCATCCCGCACGAGGCTCTGTTCGAAGGGCGAACAATAGGCTTTGGTGTTTTTGGCACAGTAAAAGAGTATACAGTTAAAGGTGTATCATTTTTACCGTAGCACATTACTTTTTACAGAAAGCACTACAAAGGAGAAGGCAGCGCCAAGTTCGAGAGCTTCCAGGCAGAGCAGGGCATGCAAGTTCTACACCCATCGATTGTCAGGTGTATTGCCTTTACAAAAGAAGCTCCTTGGATCACTATTTTCCCGTACTATAATGGCGGCTCTCTTGGTGATACTCTTCTGAAGGTTCCCTTCAGATTCAGTGAGTTCACCAGAGCAATTTTCCGTTTGGATCGAGGATGGAGACAACCCCCGCCTGATAATATTCCTTTAAGTCATCTAGAACTTTCTAAAATAAAACAAATAGTAATAACCATGCCACATATTATGCATGCCCTGGTGGAAGGCCTAGCGGCAGCACATCTGGCAGGAATTGTACATACCAACCTACATCCATTCAATGTAGTGTTGGATTTTACAAAAGAGTTGAAGCCACGCATAGGTATTATCTCATTAAGTCTTTGCAATATCTCTCTCCTCTTGTGGTGTTTAAGTTTATGTTTTCTCTTCAAAATTTGATGTGCGCGCATTGTTTGAAGTAATTTTGGAGTCAAGTGGATATTTCTCATCGAGTCTTTGCAATACATATCTCCTCTCGTGGTGTTTAACTTTAAGTTTTTGAGAGTAATGGTCAATTTATCTTACGTTGATTTTTACAGTTCATTAAAATCCTAAAGTCATTTATGTCATGCAGATATGGCAGAGGCGCAAGCAAACGAGCATCAAGAGTTAGCCAAGAAGGCATATGAGTGAATGAAGGCCCTTGCACATGGCCGGACAGCCCGCGAAGCAACAAGAACAGCATGCAGGTTGTCAAAATGGACAAATCCAACTTATGCCCAATGGAAAGACATAAACAAACGCGTAACCACAGAGATGATAAAGGAAATATGGCCATGTCCAGATGGCGAGATTAAGAAGGGAAGATGGAAGATTTCACGTTGCACTCACAATGATATCAAAACTAATGCCGAGCGCATTTTCTTGGAGTTGTACGGTCGTCCTCTCCATAACGCCGACGCTCCACTCTATTTTGCTAAGATGCTATATGCTCAATTTATCCTAGAAACTCCAGTGGACATCGCCTCCAGAGAGGCCACTGTCAACACCCACGACATACATGAAGAGACAGTGACATTCACAATGGAAGAACTTGCTCTCATGGTGGAGGGCGCTGGATTGGAGTTAAACAAGGTCAAAGAAAGCTTAGGGGCACAGCTAGCAGAGAAGGAGAAAGAAGCTGAGCGATTAACTCAAGCGTCAACTCCTCCCCCGGCCAATAGAGGGATTCAAGAGCAGCTCACAAAGATCAGCCAAGATGTGCATAGCATCTCTTCACGTATTGCTCCTGTGCGCCAAGGAAACCACATCTCTCATTTTTTGATACATCCTGATCTTGTGGGAGTTTCTGCTGAGGCTACTAGTTCCTCCACCCCCCAATGTCCTGTATGTTACAAAGTATTCGATGGGTGGAGCGGCCAGTATATACTACCCTGTGGACACTACTACCACTTAATATGTTTAGTGAGGCAAATGCAAAATACTTCCACATGTGCATTGTGTAGTGTCCCAATAAATCAAGGTATTTATACAGTGTTCGGCATGGCTAGCGAATATAAACCACCAGGACCTTTAGATGAAACTCCTAGTGCAATTCATAATTTATTTCAAGATGAAAGCTAAGAAAGACAAATCCTACTTTTGTATTGACAATTTCTCCAAATACGATCATTTGTACAAGTACTTTTTATGAAATTAATGAAGTGACTTCTTCCTCTATGTCAGTATCTTGCTCCAAAATTCTTTCACCGTTTACTCTCTCGTCTGCTAAATTAAGCTCATCTAAGTCAATGTCTAAATTGTCTTCTATCTCAAGGGTGGTGCACAATGTGCGTCCAACATCAAAGTTCTCGTCTACTACATCATCACAATTGTACATCCATCTGGGCATATCTTCTTCATACTCTTTGCTTTCAATGTCTCGCAAGATCTTTTCATTGCAATACATGTAAACAAGTTTATCTGCTCGATCTGCAAGAAGTCGATTGCGAATAGTACTTTGAATATATTTGTACATGCTCGAGTTTCTTTCTGAGCCTGAGTTTGAAGAGCACTGACTTAGAACCTTCATCGCAAGGTTGCGCAATAAAGCATAATGCTCACCACCATTCATCATCCACCACTTCCATGCAGGTCACTCTTTAGCCATTTGTTGAACAAGGGAGTTGGAAAATAAACCCTCTTTCAATCGAAATGAGGTCATCTCCTTTATGCACTTTACACGATCATCATCATTATTATAGAAAGTGTTTACCACTTTATAAAAATCTTGCACCACCTCAACGTTGGACATCAAATCCATATTCCAATATTCAGGATCTAACATGTAAGCAGCACTATGTAGTGGTGAATGCGCTCCAATCTATCTAGCATGAAAGTACTTCAATAGAACTTTTCTTTGTCTACTGGAGAATGGTACACGCCATTGCTTTTCCACCACTGAATGCTCTAATTTCTCAGGACACTCCAAACTCCGCTGGACAGTCCACCATTGCATCCATGCTTTTCCGAGATTAGGCGCTCTTTGATCAAGACTTCGTACAGCATACATAACAGGCATCATTACATGGTATGCATCCATCACACTGTTCCACCAACTTCTTCTCGTAAGCGCTGCCTTCAAGACTTTGATTTTCTCTTTCACTTTTTCAAGTTGAGTGTTCTCCCAGTCATGAAATGCCATGCATGTAAATGTTTCGCAAACTGCATCTTTATTTCTAAGAAGAGACTCAAAAGTGTAAAAGTGAGTGCAAAACCTAGTCTCCGCTGGAAGCTTTAACATAACTGACATGCGAGGTCGAAAAATATCTAACACTCTCTGTCTCTTGAGCATGAATCTCACAAGCTGGTGAGCAGTGTCGACGATTGAGGCAAACCATTTGGTATCATCAGATTTATACCAATCTTTTAATACAAGATTCAAACTATGAGTATTACAGCCTACCGGAAAAATATGTGGATATTGTCGCTGTAGGATTTTGGATGCATTTTTGTAATTTTTTGCATTGTCCATGATGACTTGGACTACATTTTTGGCACCCACTTCCTCTATCACAGAGCTAATGACTTGAGCAATGTAAGCCCCAGTTTTGATTGAACCAGTTGAATCCACGGCACGGATGAAAGTCTCACCTCTAGGTGAAATAACCATTATATTAATTAATGATTTTCTTTGCACATTAGACCATCCATCACTTACTATACTACATCCAGAAAGCTCTATATTGCTAAGAATTATTCTTTGTACACGTTCTTTTACTTGCGCATAACATTTCTCTAATAGATCATTTCGCATAGCATGGTACGTAGGCAGTGAAAACCCTGGTCCAAACTCACCAATTTTCTTCCATGCTCTCTTCCAATGCTCACTGTCCACCATCATCATAGCACTCCCAGAAAAGTAAATCGCTTCAGCAAGGGCGAGTTGTGCATCATCGAGTCGACCTTGACGTAGGCTTTCTTGCAATGAAGTTTGACGCATGGGTATATTTCCTACGTCAAAGTTTCGCTTGCAGGAAGATGCACTGGGTAGATTACTTTCTGGTTGCACATTGCCGTTCGGGGTACAAGTAGGCGATTTAGCGGGAGTTTGATGATTAGAACAACATTGTTCTTGCTGCCTTGATACATTAACGGTAGGAGTGTCATGTTTTCTTGAATCTTTCTTTTGAATTTCTTCTCTTATGCATTTGGCCACTATAGGTGCAGAGGGGTGGGTACATGACTTTTTCTTCGGTCCGCCTAAAAAGTGTTCTCTTAGTCGAGGCGCCCCACCTGATTTTACTACATGGCATAGCTTACACTCCCAATCTATGAATCGATCACCAACGTTAATTGCATATTGCCACTCTATCCCAGGTGCCTTTTTTTTTTCTGCTATTTAAAATTTGGACTCTATTGGAGGTATCACTGGATCCAACATTGTCCTCCATCTCAACAAACAACCTATTCAACCAAGCATATAACAATGAATACACAAATGAAAAAACAACAAATCACTCATGTATTACAAAACATACATTAGCAGACAAAGTAATTCAAAACTATCTTGACAAATACAAAAGATCATCACATAACACAAAACTACTTCAAACTATCTTGCAAGGTCTTACTACAAAACTACTTCAAAACTATCATGCACATTGCACCCCCAATGAAGGATGCCTTTTGTACCCAATTAAGGATACTTTACACAATCAAAGATCTATGCTTGCCCAATACTCTAGTATAGGACAATAGACCTTCTCTAACATTCACAAAGAAAATCAAAGATCTATGCTTGCCCAATACTCTAGTATAGGACAATAGACCCTTGTCTACTCTAAACTATATCAAGTATCAAGAACCAATACAAGCCCCTAAGTAGGACTCTTGGCTCCATCAAACCATTCATAAAGCAGAATGAGGTAGATTACGTACGTGGCTCAAATGCAAAGCTGAATGACTCCAAATTTGTCCCTAAATCTCCGCAAGTATTAGCTACGAACCACACCCTGCCCCCAGTTCAAAGAACTAAGGACGAGTGGCTCAATAGCCTTACAAGGAAAGACGACAGCCCCTAAGATAAGGACGTTCTTCCCAAGAGGACACTTCTAGCAACTCGAGAGCTCTACAAGTACTTTGAGGAGAGATATCACGCCCCCAAAACAAGGACTATCTCCCCAAAAGTTGTACGATGGGTGTCGGGCAGTGTTTATATACAGAATAGTACCCCGCCGGTGTTCTTTGTTTTTTCCGGCGGGCCCGCCGGGAAACCTAAAAGCCCGGAGGTGTTACGGGACTAGTGGGTTCTGGCAGGTCATTGCTCAGGTCATGTGAATATACAATGTGATCACAAGTTTTAATATGTTAACAATAGGTTTTGTTAACGTGATCACGAAATTGTGAAGACGCTAATGAAATCCCTGATGTCAAGGGGATAGGGAAGTCAAGGACCCCGAGTTCAGAGACCAACCCCTTCATACCAGTCCAATCAAGTCCGTCTCGCCCAAGCCAGGGTAACCCCAGAAGAACTCCATCTCAGCCATCTGCCTCTGTCAGAGTAACCTCAAAACTCCTTCCCAGAACTTGGGCAACCAAAGAGAAAGAGTTCCACCTCAGACTGCAGTAGCCAGAGCAGTCATGATTTCAGATGTAGTAGAAGAGGAAAGAGGGTAGATCTTTGCTGCAATTGAAAACCAAGGACCTAACCATCAGTTCTCAGTCATCCATACTCCAGCAGAATATCAGGGTAAGCCTTTTAAGCTTTTGATTGATTCAGGCAGTTCTCATTCATTCATTTTCTCTGGATGCTTGCGTAAGCTAGTCTTAGAACAGAAATCAGGGAAACCTATGCAAGTTGAATTGGCTAGTGGTGGGAAGATTCTTTTCACTCACCATGAGACAGATCTTATCCAATTCAATCTAGATGGTAATGTAACCGACTGTCAGTTCAAAGTCTTACCTCTGGGAGTTTGACGGGATCCTTGGAATGGATTGGCTCCACAAAAATCAAGCTGATATACACTGTCACAATGGAACCATTTCCTTCCATGACCTTCATGGGAACAAAGTTCAAGGAACTGGAGTTTCCAGATCCCCAGACCTTCAGTTAGTAAAAGCTTCTAGGTTGCTGAAAGGACTTAGGAAGAAGCAGCAAATTTATGTTGTCAAAATGAACCCAGTAGACTCAAAGCTTAAGGCTAAAGAACCAGAATGGTTAAATGAATTTGATGATCTATTCCCAGCAGAGCTAACTGAAATGCCTCCAATTCGGGAAGTAGATCATGTGATTGAATTGACCCTCGGAGCTCAGCCAGTAGCCCTGCATCATCATAGCACTCCCAAAAAAGTAAATCGCTTCAGCAAGGGCGAGTTGTGCATCATCGAGTCGACCTTGACGTAGGCTTTCTTGCAATGAAGTTTGACGCATGGGTATTGTGACGTGAAAAATTGATATCTTTCATTGTCAATTTTGTGCATATTTTGATGGTTTCGCAATGGTAATAAGGTGGAAGCTTGTCCAAGAAGATTGCGGCGTCCACAATGGAATAACGGCGTGGTGATGCGGCGGCTTGGCGGCTACCCCGATAACAACATTCTATCTTCAAATATAATGGTTTTACTTGATTTAGGGTGCACACATTGTAAATGCCACAAGTATGCTTGATAAATACTTTGGTATGGTAGATAGGCTAGTGATGTGGAAAATAAAAGTGGGCCTTCATGCTCACATGGATTTTAATTGTATTATTAATATGGTATTCACCATAAGGCTACAAGTTGGGGAGTGTGGAAGGCATGTGGAGGAGTGTGTGTAGGTGCATAATTGGGAGAGATTCTTCTAGAATGCCTACATGGAAGAGGAGAATTCCGCCATGTGTAAATGGGATCTCCACCTACATGCCACTTAGGCTTGGCTATTATCTCATCACACTCTCAAAGTCAAAAAGTCTTCAATTTAATAATCAATAGAAGACTTTGCCTAAGAGGACAATTGATGGTGACATCTACCCTTATGTCACTGAAGGGTTGAAGATTTTTATGTTGTAATTTGTAACAATGGAAGAGGGGGTGATTCTCCACCTATAAAAGGAGCCCTCCTCTCCCTTTCAAATGAAGGAATGAGCCTCCTCAATTGAGCATTTTGTGTCATTGCCATTCTCTTATCTTTCAAACCCTTATTCAAACACTCTCTTTACATGTGAATGTCTCATTTAGCATTAGCTCCTCATGCTTAACCCAATTTTGGACCTCTTTGATGATTCATGGTAAGGGGGATAAGGAGTTATTATCTTGGCGGGCCTGTGACTTCTCAAGGTAGCCCTTGCCTTATTGCCGCCCTCCTTTGGAGGTACCAATGGTTTTAGCGGTAATGAGCATGTGGAAAGACTTTGGGGACCATAGGTAAATCTTCACGATTGTCCGCTGAGCAATGTTAACCCTTACCCTCTAGCTTGAATCATGAAGGAGATGAGAGGCAAGAGGCTATGTGAAAATTGAGGTTTCATGCAAAGAGAGAGAAGTGCAGTTTTTGTGGTCCAATACCCAAATTTCAACCGGTAATTACTCATCACTCGGGTGTTGGTTTCTTAAATTGATCATATGGCTAGGAAGCTCTTTCTATGCTCTTTCCACTTATGTAACTAATTTCTTAATCCCTTACTTCATTGATGATTAGAATTTCTCCCAAAGTTGCTAATTTTTAGGCGAATTTGGCAGTTTTATAGTCTTGTAGTAAAATGCTCATAACTTTTCGCTCGGTTGCCCGTTTTTGAAAGTTTTTATATAGGTGCGAAGCTCTCTTCAAGCTCTACGCATCTATATATTCCTCTCTTGCACAGCCTTTATGGATTTAAAACAGCAATTCTCTGTGTATCTCTGTTTTTATAGCTTTTTGGCCATTCTTTCTTCTTAATCATGATTAATTCCTCCTAATCCCTTATCAAAAGGTAAACCCCATGTGTCTTATCCTCTTGTAAGTGATTGCCATATTCATTTTCTTTAATATGTTCCGTCCAAATCGCCCAATTCGAACGGATGAACCTTACCAATATTCCCCGTATGTTTCCGTTCACATAATCCTGAGTCGGAAGATTTTCTTCCAACAAAGAATCGCCCTTTTGTTTGGAGCTGCAAGACTGGCAGAAATTCTTGCTTCTCCGGAGCCTTTCATCTTTCCTTCCATGAATTATGATCTCACCTTTGATGTGTATATCTTTATCCTAATCTAGGGAGAGAAAGGGAGGTGAGGAGGTTGTGAGGTTTCATACAAGTGTGTTTTGATTCTGAGAAGTGACCGAAGTCCAAACCCCAACTTCGTGTCACATCTTTTGGTGGAGGCGGCGGGCAGGTTTTACTTAGAATTATTCTATTTTAACCTCAAGGTCCCGCATGATTAAAGGAAAGTTGTTTTGAAACAAGTAAATTTCCCTTGTCACTACTCATTTTTTGGTGCAAGATGTTCAACATTCCGGTGTTCCGTGGATCGGAAGGAGAAGACCCGGGGAGTTATCTCCGAGAGTTTAACCGAGCATGCCGCTTGACGGGTTGGTCTATGAAGGAGAGGGCAGAAATACTTCCAGATTTCTTGGAGGGTATGGCCTTAACTTGGCATGAGGCTTTGCCAGAGGAGTCCAAGAATGATTGGGAAAGGTTGACCAAAGCAATGAAGGAGAGATTTGGGACAGTGGAGTCGCCAAATGCTTTACTATTGCAATTGGATCAAATTTTCCAAAAGGATGGAGAGTCAGTTTCTGCCTTTTCAGTGAGGTATGAAGCCTTATTCATCAAATATCAACAAGCTGCTTTACATGTTGTTGCTTCTTCTTCTTCACCTTCTATGGAAGATTCAAAGAGTTCTTTAGCAATGGAGCACCTTAAGATGAGCAAGTTTATCAGGGCTTTGGATCCCCGCTTGCATGGAAAAGTTCTTAGCAAAGATCCCACTAGTTTTAAAGAGGCCCTTCGTATTGCTTTGAAGAAGGAGGCCACTCTTCATATTGAGTCCACATTCCAATCTTCTCCAAGTGTGCCAACCCCACCACCACGAGTAGAGATAGCCTCAACATCTCAGGTACAAGCTCCATCCTTGGATCATAACATTGCACAACTTATGGCAGAATTTGCTGATTTGAAGTTACACTTAGTCAATGCAAGGCCACCTAGGGTTCCACGAGCTGAGGATAAACCTAGGGATAGAAGTAGTGTCACATGCTATGAATGTCAAGAGAAGGGGCACTATTGTACTGAGTGTCCAAAGTTGAGGAAAAGTGAGGATAAAAGTTTAGCACTTTTAGAGGAAACATGCTCAGAAGAAGAAGAGGAAACATTGATGCCATTAATGGCAAAAAGGGGTCGTAAAACTAGAAGCCAGGAAGAAGAAGAACAAGAAGATAAATCTGAAGAAGAGGAGAAAAATAAGAAGAAGAAGAAGTCATCTAGGAGAAAAATTGGACAATCTGATTTTCCTCTTGGACAAGGATCTCTTAGTTATGACCTCTTGACAGATCTTAGGGAGAAAACAGCACAAATCACATTTGGGCAGCTTTTGACACTCTCTCCCAAGCTCAGAAAGGAATGGGGTAAGCTGGCTAGCACAAGGGAATCTAAGAAAAAGAAGAAGAGGGATAATGGGACTCCTATGGTTCAAAAAGTTGATATTGATGTAGGAGATGATGTGCCTGTGATTGATGTCATCATTGAGGGGCAAACAATTTCTAATGCATACATTGATGGAGGTGCATCAATCAATGTCATGAGTGAAAAAACAATGAAAGATGCTGATTTAAAGTTGTCTTCTACCAACTCTCCCTATCGCATCAAACTTGCTGATAATACTAGGGTGAAAACCTTAGGAATTGTCAGGAATTTGGGAGTGGATGTATGTGGTATTTCTGTGCCTACAACTTTTCAGGTCATTCCTACAAAGCCTGATGCTAGGGCTTACCCATTGATATTGGGTAGGCCATGGCTTCGCCAAGTGAAGGCAATTCAAAAGTGGGAGACAGGTGATCTTATTCTACAAGGTGAGAATAAGAAGGTCCACTACAACATCAAGAGTCGTCGCAAGAAGGTGGTAAGAGGTGAACCTTCAACTTCTGAAAGTTCAGAGTCAGAGTCATCCGATGAAGAAGAGACAAGTGGTAGCTCCGAGGATTCCATCTCAGAAGGAGAGGTGGAGGGAGTTGCATTTGGTCTTTCCCTGGGAAGGGATCGAGGGGATGCTGAAGACAATGGAGCCTTGGAAGGGGAAGCTTCTTCAACCATGTGCAAGAAAGGAGATGTGGACCTTACTAGTCTTCACCAACAAAATGAACTTCTTCTTGATGAGTCCATAGCAGGTACTGAAAGGGAGGATTACTTAAAAATCTTGGATGGATTTCCTAACCTTTTTGCAAACAGCTACTCACAAGTACGCCAAGTTACCCTAGTAGAGCACAAGATTGATCTCAAGCCCCAAAGTAAGCCAGTGGTGCAGCGGCTAAGGCGTTTGGGAGTAGTGCAAGCAGAGGTGCTTAAGAAGGAGGTAACAAATTTGCTTGAAGCTGGATTTATTTTTCCAGTAGAGAATTCAGAATGGATTTCCCCAGTTGTAGTCACTCCCAAAAAGGGTGGAAAATGGCGTGTGTGTGTGGACTTTCGCCCTTTGAATGCATGCACAAAGAGGGATTATTATCCTCTACCCTTTCAGGATGAGATTTTGGATCAAGTTGCAGGTCATGAGTTGTATTCAGTGTGTGATGGATACTCTGGATACTTCCAAATCCGGATTTGTGAAGAAGATCAAAGGAAAACCTCATTTATCACCCCTTGGGGAGTGTATGCCTATAGGATGATGCCATTTGGCTTGACCAATGCACCAGCAACTTTTCAACGCTTCATGAGTCAGGTATTTGCACCTTACTTGGGGAAGTTTATAAGGGTCTTTCTGGATGATTTTTGCATTTATTCAAGCCGCATGGATCACTTGGAAAAGTTGAGGTTGGCCTTAAAAAGCATTGATGATGCAAAAGGTTGTCTTAATCCTGGAAAATGCCGCTTGGCACGAAGGAAGGTGGTTCTCTTGGGACATGTTATCTCAGAAGAAGGCATAGAGATGGATCCTGAGAAGGTGCAGGCAATTGTGGCCCTCCCACCACCTACCAATGTAAGGGAGGTAAGGAGGATTTTGGGTAAAACAAAGTACTACCAACGCTTTGTTGACATGTTTTCTGAGAAGATGTATCCTATAAATCTGTTGACAAAGAAGAATGTTTCTTTCCAATGGGGACCCGATCAAATTCAATCTTTTTGTTTGCTCAAGGAATGCATGAGTCAAAGTCCAATTGTTCAGCCTCCTAGGTGGGGGGAGGACTTTTATGTGAACCCAAGTGTCTCATCACATTCAGTGGGTGCTATTCTCTTGCAAAAGGGAGAGCAAGGGCGTATGCAACCAGTGTATTATGCAAGCCGACAACTCACTGATGCTGAGGAGAGGTATGGTGAAATGGAGAAAGGTGGTTTGTCTCTTGTGTTTGCAGTAAAGAAGTTCAGGTCATACTTGTTACCTCGCCCTTTTTTCTTCCTCACATCTCAACCTTCTTTACAATTCTTGGTCCGCAAACCCAATCCTGCAGGAGGGAAGTTTGCAAAGTGGATTTGCGAGCTTCAAGAATTCTCTTTCACTTTTATTACAGAAAACACCACTAGGGCCTCTCTTGCAGATTTGCTTACCAGGAAGGAAGAGGAAGAAGAAACAGGAGCAAAGGAAGAGGTATATGAAGATTTGGAAACGCCACCAACTGCTTTCACTATGCATTTTGATGGAGCCTTTAGCCCTTCTAGGCAATGTGGGGCTGGGGGGATAGTTTTATTTGATCTAGAAGGAAAAGAGGTATGGGCCAAGGGTAGGGAATTTCCAAAGGCTATATCAAATAATGTGGCTGAGTATAATGCATTAATTTGGGGATTAGAAGATTGCATAAAAGATGGAATTGAAGAGGTAGAGGTTAAAGGGGATTCACAATTGGTCATCCGACAAATGAAAGGAGAGTATAAGGCAAGGAGTCCTAATCTCCAAGAATTGTATAAAAGGGCAATGGAGTTAAAAGAAGCTTTTGGGTTTTGTAAATTTGTGCATGTTAACAGGAAGGATAATCAAAAGGTTGATGAATTGGCTACTAAAACCTTGGCTTCTTTCAAAGTAGCTACTCTTGCATTAATGGATACAGGTTGGCCTGAGCTCCAAGATGTTCAACACTATTTAGATACAGGATACTTCCCTCCTGGATTGAATCCTCAACAGAAGCAAAGGCTTACCAGGAAAGCTCATCCTTACACAGTTCTAGGGGATGTTCTTTACAAGCAAGGTAAGGATAAGATCCTTAGGAGAGTAGTGAGTCTGGAAGAATCTAAAAGGATTATGGAATTATGTCATGAATGTTCAGGTCACTTTTCCTCAGCCAGCACAACTCGGAGGATCCTTAACACAGGGTATTATTGGCCTCGACTCAGCAAAGATGTCCATGAGTGGTGCAGAAGCTGTGAAGTATGCCAGGCATATGGGCATAAGCAATTGGTTCCCGGACCCTTAAACCCTATCCCAGCATATGGTCCATTTGAAAGGTGGGGATTAGATTTTGTAGGCCCACTTCCTCGTTCCTTACATGGGAAGTATTACATATTGGTGGCCACAGATTATGCAACAAGGTGGGCAGAAGCAAAGGCAATGGTCAATAATAAAGCAGTGGCTATGGCATCCTTTCTCAGGGAATACATATGTGCCCGATTTGGGTGTCCATTAGAAATCCTTACGGATGGGGGGAGGTCTTTCAGGAATGACTTGATTGAAGCTTTGGTGCAGAAATTAAAGATAAAGCATGCTATGTCAACTCCCTATTATCCCCAATGTAATGGTTTAGTAGAAAAAACTAATGGACTGCTTTGTGGATCTTTGTCTAAGCTAGTGGATACTATGAAGAGAAAGTGGGATGTGCATGTGCCAGAGGTCCTATGGGCCTATAGGACAACTCACAAACTCTCTCTTGGTTTCACACCTTTTCAGTTAGTTTATGGAATGGAGGCTATTTTGCCAATAGAATTGGAAATCACAAGCCTTCGCACATCTTTTGCACGCTTGAATAATGAAGAAGAAACACATGCCCAACGCCTAGCACAACTGGAGATCTTGGATGAGAGGCGACTTCAGGCACTTCAAAATTTGGAGGCTGCACAACAACGGTGCAAGGCAAGGCATGACACTCTCACGAGGAAGAAGAAGAAGCCAGAACTCAAGCAAGGAAGCTTAGTCATGAGGTATGATGGCCGTGTGGAGAAACGGCTAGATAAGAAGCTTCTTCGACGCTGGGAAGGCCCCTTCAGGATAAAGCAAAAGTTCAAAAATAACACCTATCTTCTAGAGGATGCAAGTGGCCAGGAGGTTCCCGGACGTGCCAATGAGTACCGGCTAAAGATATTCTACCCTCGAGCACCATGGCCAGCAGACCCCCCAGACAAGCATGGAGGATCTGCTGGGGGGGGAAAGATGTGACGTGAAAAATTGATATCTTTCATTGTCAATTTTGTGCATATTTTGATGGTTTCGCAATGGTAATAAGGTGGAAGCTTGTCCAAGAAGATTGCGGCGTCCACAATGGAATAACGGCGTGGTGATGCGGCGGCTTGGCGGCTACCCCGATAACAACATTCTATCTTCAAATATAATGGTTTTACTTGATTTAGGGTGCACACATTGTAAATGCCACAAGTATGCTTGATAAATACTTTGGTATGGTAGATAGGCTAGTGATGTGGAAAATAAAAGTGGGCCTTCATGCTCACATGGATTTTAATTGTATTATTAATATGGTATTCACCATAAGGCTACAAGTTGGGGAGTGTGGAAGGCATGTGGAGGAGTGTGTGTAGGTAATTGGGAGAGATTCTTCTAGAATGCCTACATGGAAGAGGAGAATTCCGCCATGTGTAAATGGGATCTCCACCTACATGCCCCTTAGGCTTGGCTATTATCTCATCACACTCTCAAAGTCAAAAAGTCTTCAATTTAATAATCAATAGAAGACTTTGCCTAAGAGGACAATTGATGGTGACATCTACCCTTATGTCACTGAAGGGTTGAAGATTTTTATGTTGTAATTTGTAACAATGGAAGAGGGGGTGATTCTCCACCTATAAAAGGAGCCCTCCTCTCCCTTTCAAATGAAGGAATGAGCCTCCTCAATTGAGCATTTTGTGTCATTGCCATTCTCTTATCTTTCAAACCCTTATTCAAACACTCTCTTTACATGTGAATGTCTCATTTAGCATTAGCTCCTCATGCTTAACCCAATTTTGGACCTCTTTGATGATTCATGGTAAGGGGGATAAGGAGTTATTATCTTGGCGGGCCTGTGACTTCTCAAGGTAGCCCTTGCCTTATTGCCGCCCTCCTTTGGAGGTACCAATGGTTTTAGCGGTAATGAGCATGTGGAAAGACTTTGGGGACCATAGGTAAATCTTCACGATTGTCCGCTGAGCAATGTTAACCCTTACCCTCTAGCTTGAATCATGAAGGAGATGAGAGGCAAGAGGCTATGTGAAAATTGAGGTTTCATGCAAAGAGAGAGAAGTGCAGTTTTTGTGGTCCAATACCCAAATTTCAACCGGTAATTACTCATCACTCGGGTGTTGGTTTCTTAAATTGATCATATGGCTAGGAAGCTCTTTCTATGCTCTTTCCACTTATGTAACTAATTTCTTAATCCCTTACTTCATTGATGATTAGAATTTCTCCCAAAGTTGCTAATTTTTAGGCGAATTTGGCAGTTTTATAGTCTTGTAGTAAAATGCTCATAACTTTTCGCTCGGTTGCCCGTTTTTGAAAGTTTTTATATAGGCGCGAAGCTCTCTTCAAGCTCTACGCATCTATATAATCCTCTCTTGCACAGCCTTTATGGATTTAAAATAGCAATTCTCTGTGTATCTCTGTTTTTATAGCTTTTTGGCCATTCTTTCTTCTTAATCATGATTAATTCCTCCTAATCCCTTATCAAAAGGTAAACCCCATGTGTCTTATCCTCTTGTAAGTGATTGCCATATTCATTTTCTTTAATATGTTCCGTCCAAATCGCCCAATTCGAACGGATGAACCTTACCAATATTCCCCGTATGTTTCCGTTCACATAATCCTGAGTCGGAAGATTTTCTTTCAACAAAGAATCGCCCTTTTGTTTGGAGCTGCAAGACTGGCAGAAATTCTTGCTTCTCCGGAGCCTTTCATCTTTCCTTCCATGAATTATGATCTCACCTTTGATGTGTATATCTTTATCCTAATCTAGGGAGAGAAAGGGAGGTGAGGAGGTTGTGAGGTTTCATACAAGTGTGTTTTGATTCTGAGAAGTGACCGAAGTCCAAACCCCAACTTCGTGTCACAGTATATTTCCTACGTCAAAGTTTCGCTTGCAGGAAGATGCACTGGGTAGATTACTTTCTGGTTGCACATTGCCGTTCGGGGTACAAGTAGGCGATTTAGCGGGAGTTTGATGATTAGAACAACATTGTTCTTGCTGCCTTGATACATTAACGGTAGGAGTGTCATGTTTTCTTGAATCTTTCTTTTGAATTTCTTCTCTTATGCATTTGGCCACTATAGGTGCAGAGGGGTGGGTACATGACTTTTTCTTCGGTCCGCCTAAAAAGTGTTCTCTTAGTCGAGGCGCCCCACCTGATTTTACTACATGGCATAGCTTACACTCCCAATCTATGAATCGATCACCAACGTTAATTGCATATTGCCACTCTATCCCAGGTGCCTTTTTTTTTCTGCTATTTAAAATTTGGACTCTATTGGAGGTATCACTGGATCCAACATTGTCCTCCATCTCAACAAACAACCTATTCAACCAAGCATATAACAATGAATACACAAATGAAAAAACAACAAATCACTCATGTATTACAAAACATACATTAGCAGACAAAGTAATTCAAAACTATCTTGACAAATACAAAAGATCATCACATAACACAAAACTACTTCAAACTATCTTGCAAGGTCTTACTACAAAACTACTTCAAAACTATCATGCACATTGCACCCCCAATGAAGGATGCCTTTTGTACCCAATTAAGGATACTTTACACAATCAAAGATCTATGCTTGCCCAATACTCTAGTATAGGACAATAGACCTTCTCTAACATTCACAAAGAAAATCAAAGATCTATGCTTGCCCAATACTCTAGTATAGGACAATAGACCCTTGTCTACTCTAAACTATATCAAGTATCAAGAACCAATACAAGCCCCTAAGTAGGACTCTTGGCTCCATCAAACCATTCATAAAGCAGAATGAGGTAGATTACGTACGTGGCTCAAATGCAAAGCTGAATGACTCCAAATTTGTCCCTAAATCTCCGCAAGTATTAGCTACGAACCACACCCTGCCCCCAGTTCAAAGAACTAAGGACGAGTGGCTCAATAGCCTTACAAGGAAAGACGACAGCCCCTAAGATAAGGACGTTCTTCCCAAGAGGACACTTCTAGCAACTCGAGAGCTCTACAAGTACTTTGAGGAGAGATATCACGCCCCCAAAACAAGGACTATCTCCCCAAAAGTTGTACGATGGGTGTCGGGCAGTGTTTATATACAGAATAGTACCCCGCCGGTGTTCTTTGTTTTTTCCGGCGGGCCCGTCGGGAAACCTAAAAGCCCGGAGGTGTTACGGGACTAGTGGGTTCTGGCAGGTCATTGCTCAGGTCATGTGAATATACAATGTGATCACAAGTTTTAATATGTTAACAATAGGTTTTGTTAACGTGATCACGAAATTGTGAAGACGCTAATGAAATCCCTGATGTCAAGGGGATAGGGAAGTCAAGGACCCCGAGTTCAGAGACCAACCCCTTCATACCAGTCCAATCAAGTCCGTCTCGCCCAAGCCAGGGTAACCCCAGAAGAACTCCATCTCAGCCATCTGCCTCTGTCAGAGTAACCTCAAAACTCCTTCCCAGAACTTGGGCAACCAAAGAGAAAGAGTTCCACCTCAGACTGCAGTAGCCAGAGCAGCAGATGTAGTAGAAGAGGAAAGAGGGTAGATCTTTGCTGCAATTGAAAACCAAGGACCTAACCATCAGTTCTCAGTCATCCATACTCCAGCAGAATATCAGGGTAAGCCTTTTAAGCTTTTGATTGATTCAGGCAGTTCTCATTCATTCATTTTCTCTGGATGCTTGCGTAAGCTAGTCTTAGAACAGAAATCAGGGAAACCTATGCAAGTTGAATTGGCTAGTGGTGGGAAGATTCTTTTCACTCACCATGAGACAGATCTTATCCAATTCAATCTAGATGGTAATGTAACCGACTGTCAGTTCAAAGTCTTACCTCTGGGAGTTTGACGGGATCCTTGGAATGGATTGGCTCCACAAAAATCAAGCTGATATACACTGTCACAATGGAACCATTTCCTTCCATGACCTTCATGGGAACAAAGTTCAAGGAACTGGAGTTTCCAGATCCCCAGACCTTCAGTTAGTAAAAGCTTCTAGGTTGCTGAAAAGACTTAGGAAGAAGCAGCAAATTTATGTTGTCAAAATGAACCCAGTAGACTCAAAGCTTAAGGCTAAAGAACCAGAATGGTTAAATGAATTTGATGATCTATTCCCAGCAGAGCTAACTGAAATGCCTCCAATTCGGGAAGTAGATCATGTGATTGAATTGACCCTCGTCGGAGCTCAGCCAGTAGCCCTGCGCACGTACAAAATGCCAGTTCCTGAAGTCATTGAACTCAAGGAACAGCTTAGACAGCTGCTGTTAGAACAAGGGTTTGTAAGACCCAGTGTTTCACCTTGGGGTGCACCATGCCGTTCGGATTAACTAATGCCCCAACTACATTCAATCGCCTAATGCAGGACATCCTTAGAGAATACTTGGATGATTTTGTTTTAGTTTTCTTTGATGACATTCTGATTTACTCAAAGAATGCAGCTGACCATGAGACTCATGTCAGAAAAGTTCTTGAGATTCTAAGGAAGCACCAACTCTTTGCAAAAAAGAGCAACTGCACTTTCTCTGTCGACCACGTTGAATACTTGGGCTTTCTGGTATCCAAAGATGGAATTTCTCCAGATTCCGCAAAAGTCCAAGCTGTCATAGATTGGCCTGAACCAAAGACAGTGAAAGAAGTCAGAGGATTCTTGGGATTGACTGGTTGGTATAGGATTTTTATACCAAAGTATGCTCTCATAGGTTCCCCCTTGACTAACCTTCTAAAAAAGAATACCCCATTTCAATGGTCTGCTAGATGCCAGAGTGCTTTGATAAGCTGAAGACCGCCTTGGTAACCAGTCCCGTTCTGAAGCTCCCAGATTTCTCTCTACCCTTTGAGGTAGTAACTGATGCAAGTGGTTTTGCCCTCGGAGGTGCACTCATGCAAGAAGGTCATGCAGTGGCCTATGAATCCCGAAAGCTCAGAATTCATGCTATCCACGACCTGGAATTACTTTCAGTAGTCTATGCCTTAAAGTTGTGGAGACATTACTTACTGGGAAAAAGATTCACTTTGATGACAGATCATCAGAGCTTAAAGTGGATCTTTACTCAGAAGGACCTCAACATGCGCCAAAGAAGGTGGATGCAGACCCTACAGGAATTTGATTTTGAAATCAAGTATCGCCCAGGTAAAGAAAATGTGGTAGCAGATGCCCTCAACAGAAAAGCCTCCTTGCTTGCAATTACTATGATATCAAATCCTTTGATTATTGAAGCAAGGGAGAAGATCATGCAGGATAGATTCTTTGGCCCTTTTGCTACCCTACTTATGCAGGAAAGCAAAACTCCTCAGGAGTTGAACACAGTTCAAGGGTACAGCCTGGATGATGGCATTATGTATTATAATCACAGGCTATGCATCCCCAATGATAAGGGAACCAAGGATCAAATTCTGAATGAAGCCCATGACAGCCTTATAGCAGGACATCCAGGTTTCATCAAAACCTACATGTCTGTAAAGAAAAGCTTCTTTTGGCCTGGTCTGAAAAAGGATGTACTGAATCATGTACGTCAATGTCTGACATGCTAGAAAGTCAAAGCTGAAAGAGTAAAAATGCCTGGGAAGTTACATCCATTGGACATCCCCCAGATGAAGTGGGAATGTATCAGTATGGACTTTATTACTGGGTTACCTTCAGTGCTGGGTTACCTTCAGTGCAATCAGGTTACAACTCCATTTTCGTGGTAGTTGACAGACTAACCAAAGTTGCCCATCTAATCCCAGTAAAAGAAACCTACACTGTAGTGGATGTGGCCAGAGTGTTTCTCAAAGAAATCTTCAGATTGCATGGCCTACCCAAGAGAATAGTAAGTGACCGAGATCCCAAGTTTACTTCAAGTTTCTGGACTGCATTTTTCGAAGCAGTAGGAACTTACTTGGATCTCAGTAAACTTATCACCCTGAGACCGATGGTCAAACTGAAAGGGTAAACCAAGTAATCAAAGATATACTTTGGTCATGCTGTGGCAGGGAACCCAAGAAGTGGCTAAGCTATCTACACCTAGTCGAGTTCGCCTACAATGCTTCTTATTACCGAAGTATCGGGATGAGCCCTGTATGGACAAGATTGCTTAACTCCATTAACTTGGTCCGACCCATTGATTAGGGTTGAGATGTCCAGACAGATGCTTGACGACATGGAGCAGCAGATGCAGTCAATTTAAAGCTCTGTATGGACAAGATTGCTTAACTCCATTAGCTTGGTCCGACCCATTGATTAGGGTCGAGATGTCCAGACAGATGCTTGACGACATGGAGCAGCAGATGCAGTCAATTCGTAAAGATATAAAAGCTA
This sequence comes from Cibotium barometz, assembly GCF_041138505.1. Lineage (NCBI taxonomy): Eukaryota > Viridiplantae > Streptophyta > Polypodiopsida > Cyatheales > Cibotiaceae > Cibotium > Cibotium barometz. The sequence goes on along the minus strand of NC_141082.1, from coordinate 22,149,300 downwards.
CCCAAGATAGACAAAAGCAATATGCAGATAAGAAGAGGCAGATAGAGAATTCAAAGAAGCAGATATGGTCTTCATTCGAGTACGGCCCAAAAGAAGTTCTTTATCTCTTGGGAAGTACAAGAAGTTATCCCCCAGATATTGTGGGCCATATCTGATTACAAAGAAAGTAGGTGACTTAGCCTACGAGCTTCTTCTGCCTCCTCATCTCAAAGTTCATAATGTATTTCATGTAAGCCTTCTAAAGAAATATGTGCCAAGCCCAAATCACGTGCTTGACGATGAAATCCTAACCTCTTCAACCCAAGGGCAGATGGAACTCCAACTTGAAGAAATTCTTGATGTTCGAGAAAAGATTCTCAGGAACAGAATTCTCAGAGAATTATTGGTAAAATGGAAGTTCTATCCTTTTGAAGATGCCACCTGGGAGAATGAAACCGATCTGTTTACGTGATTACCCCCAGTTTGTGAGATGAGGACATCTCACGTTTTTCAAGTGGGAGAGAATATAAGATTCCTCCCTAGCCTCTCAAGATGTCGAGCATCTTCCTTTGTAATCAAATCCCTCTTCAGAAATATAAAAGATCTTGTTTCTACCAGTTTTGGCCTAGAGAGAGAAAATCTTCTAGAGAGTGGTAATTCAATTTTTAAATATTTTTGGATAGAAAAATATCTCATCTTATTAAAATAAGTTCCCCTAAAACAGAAGTTCAAAAAGATTTTTAGAAGGTGCATTAGAAATTAAGTATAATCTGTTCAAGAGGCATTATCCTGAGGGTCAAGATTTTTTTGAAATTTTAAATGAAGGTTCCTATGGACCAATAAGATTCATCCAAATGTAGGGAGGAGATAAATAGAAGAATAAAAGAAAAATCTCCCAATATGAGTAAATACTCACATAAGATGAAGAGTTGACTAAGGACAAGGTTAATAGTTAAAAAAGAGAGATATTTAGGTGAAATGATGCATTTTTAACACCTCAGTATGGGGGAATTCCCCTCATGAAGGAGGCGCCTATTTCACATGCTTGAATGAGCTTTAAACTCCCAAATAATGAGATATTTTTATCTCTCCTCTCTCCTGTTTCAACTAGATTCAAAAAGTGAGCAAAACTGACCCAAAAATGGTCAAAATTTGACCAAACTGATCTGGAAAATTCTAGAATCTGTTGGCTTGGTTAGAAGCTCACTTTTTTCTATAAATAGAAGCCCTCCCCTTTGTTGAAACTCAATAGTGTTTTGCACTATTACCCTGCCTCTCCCAAGTGACCAAACTGATCTGGAAAATTCTAGAATCTGTTGGTTTGGTTAGAAGCTCACTTTTTTCTATAAATAGAAGCCCTCCCCTTTGTTGAAACTCAATAGTGTTTTGCACTATTACCCTGCCTCTCCCAAGTGCCAAAAACAGTGAATTTTACTCATAATTCATTAGTTTTTGACCTTCCTTCTTCCAAAAGATTGGTGGCCACTCTTGTTTCAAACAAGAGTTGAACCCTCAAACCATCAAGCCAAAGGAAAGCTCTCAAATTATCTATGTAAGTTGGAGATTCTTCTCTTTTCTAATTCTTTTATGGTTTTTTTAAAATGATTTTTGTCTTCTCAAAAATCAAATGATGTTATGCCTCATTGAAAAAAGGCATTCCCCTCTCTTCTTTAGTAAATCCAACCATTCTTTATCCTAGATGATTGATTATTGGATAAAATCAAGTTTTCATAATGTTTCTCTTAAAATAAGTAGAAAATGTTTACTTTAAAATGATTTAAATACTCTTAGTGAACTTCTAATTAAATTAGAGAGTTAAAAATTAAAAAATGGTCAGACATACAAAGGAGGTTATGGCAAAATTTTTCAAAAATTTGGAAATAAGTAACCTGTTTCCTTTCAAGAAGCATAGCAAAATGATCATTGGATGCAAGCTATGCAGGATGAGTATGACACTCAATCCTCAAAAATGACACTTGGTATTTAGCAAATTTTCCTTATGGAAAAAAGGCCATTGATATGAAGTGGGTTTCTAAGCTAAAGTGTAAAGTTGATGGTAGTGTAAGAAGGCAAGGCAATGTTGCAAAGGGTTAAGCTCAAGAGAAGGGCATATATTATGATGAGACCTTTATATCCATGTCTCGTGTGACTATACGATTAACTGTATTATTGCATTGGTAGCGTATCATGGTTGGAATCATGGTTGGAATGTACATCAATTGGATATTAAGACTACCTTCTTAAATGTTGACTTATATGATGAGGTTTATGTATCTCAACCTCATGGTTTTGTAGAGAAGGGGAAGGAATCTAAAGTATACAGGTTAAGAAAAGCTTTACATGGTCTCACTAGGGGAAGGTTGAGGTCTATAGGGGCCCTTTAAGATGCCATGTGATTAAAAGGTTATAAAGGAAAAGGGCCAATCATGTGATGCCACGTATACAAAAATGTTGGGTGATTAAAGGTGGTCAAAAGATTCTCTAGAAGATGTCTTTTTGTACTTTTCATTCCCTAAAAGTGGGGGGGGGGGGAAGTTTTTGAAATTTCGGACATCCATAACTTCTACATATGAGCTCAGAATCTGTCGGAGATTAGAGATCTAGAATCTACTCGCTGAGCTCTTTCCATAGATATGTCACATGATATGGTTTTGCCCACTCAATTTTAAATTCAATTTTGGCGGGAAACTTTGAAATTCAAACTTCTAGCCATTTGAAGAATAAGAAGGTATCTAAAGTCAAAGAAACTTAACATTTTTACAAAAAGTCATTAGAATCATAATATGGGAGCTTAAAGGGTCCCTATAGACCTCAACCTTCCCCTAATGTAAGCAAGCTCCCAAATCATGGTATGAGAAGATAAATGCATACTTATTTGGAAATAGTTTTTGCAATAGTCTAACTAAGAGTGCCCTCTATGCAAGGAGCAATAAAGATGCTGCTTTATTATAGGCCCTAATGAGAAAAAGGTTTTAGTCTTCAAGACTAAATTACATGTGTAATTTGAGATGACATATTTGGGCTCATTACATCATTATTTAGGCATACAATTGATGCAACGTGACAATGGTATTATTATGTGAGCCTCTAACACCCTCCTCTAATCATGCCACATGAACCAACTAGCCCAAGATCCATCGCAGACCCAAACACTAATACCATGTGAGAAACCAAAACAACATTACCACCTCCAAGGTGCCCATGCCAATAAGGACCACCAAAGCAGATGCATCCAAACAGGGACCCAAGATAACCACCATTATTGGAGAGAGAAGACATCACCAGGAAGGCTTCCATCTCTTGGCCATCCCCACTTAAAATATCAAGATATGGAAGGATTCCACCCCCAACATTAGAGAGAGAAGGCAACACCAGGAAGGCTTCCATCTCTTGGTTGTCCCCCCCCCTCAAAATATCAAGCCTAGACCTACAAGATAACTCCCCATGGTTCCACGCACACTAAGCTATTTAAGCCACCATCATCTAGCATGGATGAGTGACACTTATCAATCTCACTTTCATTATTGGGGCTAGAAAAAAAATATGTAGATTCTTTGATGGATTATCAAATATTAGGTTGAATTACTAGGTAATAGGTTGAACAAAAAATAACACTCAAGATTTTTGTACGAAAAATATTTTTGTATAGATTTTATTATACAAAAATTTATTCATGTATTTTATTTCTTGAGTGCACATAAGTAAGACAAATCCCTTTCTCTAGAAAGCTTGTCATTCGAGGAATATGACTCTTGTGATGTGACTCATGCTTGTGTTAATGTTCTATCTTATTGTATACTCATTACCTCTTCTAGCATGTGTCTGATTGAGTCTCGTTCCTCACTTCTCATTATGCTTCAACTATATGCACCCAACAAGGTTAAATGAGGAGCTCTAGCATCTATATTGGTGAGGGTGCATAAGCCTCACACTACAAATTTTTCAATTACTTTTGGTACTTGCTTATATAAGGCTCATGCCCCATATATTTTTATACACATGATTCAGACTTTTCTTATACAAGGCTCGTGTCCAAATATTTTTATAGCAAGAGCTAACACCTTGCCTTGTGCTATGCGTAATTGGCCATTGCCCATATAAGGCTCATGGTCCAAGTCTTTTTTAGAGTAAGAGACTTCACAAGAAATCTTGCAACATCTCATCCTCCCCAATCCTATGAGAATGTTTTCATGTGCCTCCAGAAAGATGTCTCCAATAACCCATCGCACCCTCATATAGCAAGTCCACCACTTGTAAGGCATGGAGTTTTTTTGACATGTTGCACACATGTAATCTTCTTATGATTCATCTAATCTTACTTTATACGAATGAGTTACACCTCTTAAGAAGTTGTTCCAATGCCGAACTTTGTAGTGGTCATATCTTACACCCCATGGATATTTTAAGATGCCATCTAACTTGATGAGTTTGGCTACTCCATGTGCATCGAACTTCAGCCCTTTTATTCCCAAATTTGTACATCATAAACACCCCCATAGATCCCCCATGGGATTATTTGGAGGGTAATAGATTATTAGTGACATTTTTCACCATGATTGATGTTATTTATATAAAAAAGGTTCATTTGTGACTACTCTTCTTTCAAGAGGGCAGGACTTTGACATATTATAAAGCTCATAGTTTATGAGCTGTTAAGTGTTTAAGAGGAAAGACTATGAAATATCATAAAGCTCATAGCTTATGAGTTGTTGAATGTTCAAGGTCATCTAAGGAAGCATTGAGCTAATAGCTAAGGTTGGGATGGGATCTGAAAGAAAGATATACTGGTCTAAAAATTTAAAATGCAACATTCTTCTATGGGAAACCATAGATATAGTTAGAGTAGCATCACCCATGACGGTGGAGGTACGCGACACATCACTCACAAGGCCACCAAGAAAATGCACCAAATAGGAGGCCAAGACATTTCCACCATAGGAGAGGGGAAAAGTCATCAAAGGAAGGATCTTGTCTCCTACCGCCCTCCCCCCTATGCCCCTTAAAATATTAGGCATGGGGAGATGCAGACATGGAGGAGACAAAAAGACCTCATATAGAGTTTTAATATATCAACAAACTTTGCTTACAAGATTGCTCCATGTGGCTCCACACACACACCAAGAAATTTGAGCCTCTAACACCCTCCTCTAATCATGCCACATGAACCAACTAGCCGAAGATCCATCGCAGACCCAAACACTAACACCATGTGAGAAACCAAAACAACATTACCACCTCCAAGGTGCCCATGCCAATAAGGACCACCAAAGCAGGTGCATTCGAACAGGGACCCAAGATAACCACCATTATTGGAGAGAGAAGACATCACTAAAGATAAGACATCACTAGGAAGGCTTCCATCTCTTGGCCATCCCTACTTAAAATATCAAGATATGGAAGGATTCCACCCCAACATTAGAGAGATAAGGCATCACCAGGAAGGCTTCCATCTCTTGGTTGTCCCCCCCCCTCAAAATATCAAGCCTAGTCAGATGACAGACCTACAAAGATAACTCCCCATGGTTCCACGCACACTAAGCTATTTGAGCCACCATCATCTAGCATGGATCTCACTTTCATTATTGGGTCTAGAAAAATATTATGTAGATTATTTGATGGATTATCAAATATTAGGTTGAATTACTAGGTAATAGGTTGAACAAAAAATAACACTCAAGATTTTTGTACGAAAAATATTTTTGTATAGATTTTATTATACAAAAATTTTATTCATGGATTTTATTTCTTGAGTGCACATAAGTAAGACAAATCCTTTTCTCTAGAAAGCTTGTCATTCGAAGAATATGACTCTTGTGATGTGACTCATGCACATAAGTAAGACAAATCCCTTTCTCTAGAAAGCTTGTCATTCGAGGAATATGACTCTTGTGATGTGACTCATGCTTGTGTTAATGTTCTATCTTATTGTATACTCATTACCTCTTCTAGCATGTGTGTGATTGAATCTCGTTCCTCACTTCTCATTATGCTTCAACTATATGCACCAAACAAGGTTAAATGAGGAGCTCTAGCATCTATATTGGTGAGGGTGTATAAGCCTCACACTACATTTTCAATTACTTTTGGTACTTGCTTATACAAGGCTCATGCCCCATATATTTTTATACAAAGACCATGCACATGATTCAGACTTTTCTTATACAAGGCTCGTGCCCAAATATTTTCATAGCAAGAGCTAACACCTTGCCTTGTGCTATGCATAATTGGCCATTGCCCATATAAGGCTCATGGTCCAAGTCTTTTTAGAGTAAGAGACTCCATAAGAAATCTTGCAACGTCTCATCCTCCCCAATCCTATGAGAATGTTTTCATGTGCCTACAGAAAGATGTCTCCAATAATTCATCGCACACCGTCATATAGCAAGTCCACCACTTGTAAGGCATGGTGTTTTTTTGACATGTTGCACACATGTAATCTTCTTATGATTCATCTAATCTTACTTTATATGAATGAGTTACACCTCTTGAGAGCTTGTTCCAATGCCAAACTTTGTAGTGGTCATATCTTACACCCCATGGCTATTTTAAGATGCCATCTAACTTGATGCGTTTGGCTACTACATGTGCATCCAACTTCAGCCCTTTTATTCCCAAGTTTGTACATCATAAACACCCCCATAGATCCCCCATAGGATTATTTAGAGGGTAATAGATTATTAGTGACATTTTTCACCATGATTGATGTTATTTATATAAAAAAGGTTCATTAGTTACTACTCTTCTTTCAAGAGGGCAGGACTTTGACATATTATAAAGCTCATAGTTTATGAGCTGTTAAGTGTTTAAGAGGAAAGACTATGAAATATCATAAAGCTCATAGCTTATGAGTTGTTTAATGTTCAAGGTCATCTAAGGAAGCATTGAGCTAATAGTTGAGGTTGGGATGGGATCTGAAAGAAAGATATATTGGTCTAAAAATTCAAAATGCAACATTCTTCTATGGGAAACCATAGATATAGTTAGAGTAGCATCACCCACGACGGTGGAGGTGCTGCCCGACGACACATCACTCAAGGCCACCTGGAAAATGCACCAAAAAGGAGGCCAAGACATTTCCACCATAGGAGAGGGGAAAAGTCATCAAAGGAAGGATCTTCTCTCCTACCCCGCCCTCCCCCCTATGCCCCTTAAAATATTAGGCATGGGGAGATGCAGACATGGGGGAGACAAAAAAGACCTCATATAGTGTTTTAATATATCAACAAGCTTTGCTTACGAGATTGCTCCATGTGGCTCCACACACACACCAAGAAATTTAAGCCTCTAACATCCTCCTCTAATCATGCCACATGAACCAACTAGCCCAAGATCCATCGTAGACCCAAACACTAATACCATGTGAGAAACCAAAACAACATTACCACCTCCAAGGCGCCCATGCCAATAAGGACCACCAAAGCAGATGCATCTGAACAGGGACCCAAGATAACCACCATTATTGGAGAGAGAAGACATCACCAGAGATAAGACATCACCAAGAAGGCCATCTCTTAGCCATCCCCACTTAAAATATCAAGATATGGAAGGATTCCACCCCAACATTAGAGAGAGAAGGCACCATCTCTTGGTTGCCCCCCCCCTCAAAATATCAAGCCTAGTCAGATGACAGACCTACAAGATAACTCCCCATGGTTCCACACACTAAGCTATTTGAGCCACCATCATCTAGCATGGATGAGTGACACTTATCAATTTCACTTTCATTATTGGGGCTAGAAAAAAGTCATGTAGATTATTTGATGGATTATCAAATATTAGTTTGAATTACTAGGTAATAGGTTGAACAAAAAATAACACTCAAGATTTTTGTACGAAACATATTTTTGTATAGGTTTTTTTATACAAAAATTTTATTCATGTATTTGCGCATAAGTAAGACAAATCCCTTTCTCTAGAAAGCTTGTCATTCGAGGAATATGACTCTTGTGATATGACTCATGCTTGTGTTAATGTTCTATCTTATTGTATACTCATTACCTCTTCTAGCATGTGTCTGATTGAGTCTCGTTCCTCACTTCTCATTATGCTTCAACTGTATGCACCCAACAAGGTTAAATGAGGAGCTCTAGCATCTATGTTGGTGAGGGTGTATAAGCCTCACACTACATTTTCAATTACTTTTGGTACTAGCTTATACAAGGCTCATGCCCCATATATTTTTATACAAAGATCATGCACATGATTCAAACTTTTCTTATACAAGGCTCGTGCCCAAATATTTTTTTAGCAAGAGCTAACACTTTGCCTTGTGCTATATGCGTAATTGGCCATTGCCCAATGAGAATGTTTTCATGTGCCTGTAGAAAGATGTCTCCAATAACTCATCGCACCCTCATATAGCAAGTCCACCACTTGTAAGGCATGGAGCTTTTTAGACATGTTGCACACATGTAATCTTCTTATGATTCATCTAATCTTACTTTATACAAATGAGTTACACCTCTTAAGAACTTGTTCCAATGCCGAACTTTGTAGTGGTCATATCTTACACCCCATGGCTATTTTAAGATGCCATCTAACTTGATGAGTTTGGCTACTCCATGTGCATCGAACTTCAGCCCTTTTATTCCCAAATTTGTACATCATAAACACCCCCATAGATCCCCCATAGGATTATTTGGAGGGTAATAGATTATTAGTGACATTTTTCACCATGATTGATGTTATTTATATAAAAAAGGTTCATTAGTTACTACTCTTTTTTCAAGAGGGCAGGACTTTGACATATTATAAAGCTCATAGTTTATGAGCCGTTAAGTGTTTAAGAGGAAAGACTATGAAATATCATAAAGCTCATAGCTTATGAGTTGTTGAATGTTCAAGGTCATCTAAGGAAGCATTGAGCTAATAGTTGAGGTTGGGATGGGATCTGAAAGAAAGATATATTGGTCTAAAAATTCAAAATGCAACATTCTTCTATGGGAAACCATAGATATAGTTAGAGTAGCATCACCCACGACGGTGGAGGTGCTGCCCGACGACACATCACTCAAGGCCACCTGGAAAATGCACCAAAAAGGAGGCCAAGACATTTCCACCATAGGAGAGGGGAAAAGTCATCAAAGGAAGGATCTTGTCTCCTACCGCCCTCCCCCCTATGCCCCTTAAAATATTAGGCATGGGGAGATGCAGACATGGGGGAGACAAAAAAGACATCATATAGAGTTTTAATATATCAACAAGCTTTGCTTACGAGATTGCTCCATGTGGCTCCACACACACACCAAGAAATTTAAGCCTCTAACATCCTCCTCTAATCATGCCACATGAACCAACTAGCCCAAGATCCATCGCAGGCCCAAACACTAATACCATGTGAGAAACCAAAACAACATTACCACCTCCAAGGTGCCCATGCCAATAAGGACCACCAACGCAGATGCATCCGAACAAGGACCCAAGATAACCACCATTTTTGGAGAGAGAAGACATCACCAGAGATAAGACATCACCAGGAAGGCTTCCATCTCTTAGCCATCCCCACTTAAAATATCAAGATATGGAAGGATTCCACCCCAACATTAGAGGGAAAAGGCATCACTGGGAAGGCTTCCATCTCTTGGTTGTCCCCCCCCCTCAAAATATCAAGCCTAGTTAGATGACAGACCTACAAGATAACTCCCCATGGTTCCACACACACTAAGCTATTTGAGCCACCATCATCTAGCATGGATGAGTGACACTTATAAATCTCACTTTCATTATTGGGGCTAGAAAAAAATTATGTAGATTATTTGATGGATTATCAAATATTAGGTTGAATTACTAGGTAATAGGTTGAATAAAAAATAACACTCAAGATTTTTGTACAAAAAATATTTTTGTATAGATTTTATTATACAAAAATTTTATTCATGTGTTTTATTTCTTGAGTGCACATAAGTAAGACAAATCCCTTTCTCTAGAAAGCTTGTCATTCAAGGAATATGACTCTTGTGATGTGACTCGTGCTTGTGTTAATGTTCTATCTTATTGTATACTCATTACCTCTTCTAGCATGTGTCTGATTGAGTCTCGTTCCTCACTTCTCATTATGCTTCAACTATATGCACCCAACAAGGTTAAATGAGGAGCTCTAGCATCTATATTGGTGAGGGTGTATAAGCCTCACACTACATTTTCAATTACTTTTGGTACTTGCTTATACAAGGCTCATGCCCCATAAACTTTTATACAAAGATCATGCACATGATTCAGACTTTTCTTATACAAGGCTCATGCCCCATATATTTTTATACAAAGATCATGCACATGATTCAGACTTTTCTTATACAAGGCTCGTGCCCAAATATTTTTATAGCAAGTGTAATTAGCCATTGCCCATATAAGGCTCATGGTCCAAGTCTTTTTAGAGTAAGAGAATCCACAAGAAATCTTGCAACATCTCATCCTCCCCAATCCTATGAGAATGTTTTCATGTGCCTGCAGAAAGATGTCTCCAATACCTCATCGCACACCCTCATATAACAAGTCCACCACTTGTAAGGCATGGTGTTTTTTTGACATGTTGCACACATGTAATCTTCTTATGATTCATCTAATCTTACTTTATATGAATGAGTTACACCTCTTGAGAGCTTGTTCCAATGCCAAACTTTGTAGTGGTCATATCTTACACCCTATGGCTATTTTAACATGCCTTCTAACTTGATGAGTTTGGCTACTCCATGTGCATCCAACTTCAGCCCTTTTATTCCCAAATTTGTACATCATAAACACATCCCCCATAGGATTATTTGGAGGGTAATAGATTATTAGTGACATTTTTCACCATGATTGATGTTAATTATATAAAAAAGGTCCATTTGTTACTACTCTTCTTTCAAGAGGGCAGGACTTTGACATATTATAAAGCTCATAGTTTATGAGCCGTTAAGTGTTTAAGAGGAAAGACTATGAAATATCATAAAGCTCATAGCTTATGAGTTGTTAAATGTTCAAGGTCATCTAAGGAAGCATTGAGAAGATAATTGAGGTTGGGATGGGATCTAAAAGAAAGATATACTGGTCTAAAAATTCAAAATGCAACATTCTTCTATGGGAAACCATAGATATAGTTAGAGTATCATCACCCACGATGGCGGAGGTGCTACCCGATGACACATCACTCAAGGCCACTAGGAAAATGCACCAAGAAGGAGGCCAAGACATTTCCACCATAGGAGAGGGGAAAAGTCATCAAAGGAAGGATCTTGTCTCCTACCGCCCTCCCCCTATGCCCCTTAAAATATTAGGCATGGGGAGATGCAGACATGGGGGAGACAAAAAGACCTCATATAGAGTTTTAATATATCAACAAACTTTGCTTACGAGATTGCTCCATGTGGCTCCACACACACACCATGAAATTTGAGCCTCTAACATCCTCCTCTAATCATGCCACATGAACCAACTAGCCCAAGATCCATCGCAGGCCCAAACACTAATACCATGTGAGAAACCAAAACAACATTACCACCTCCAAGGTGCCCATGCCAATAAGGACCACCAAAGCAGATGCATCCGAACAGGGACCCAAGATAACCACCATTATTGGAGAGAGAAGACATCACCAGAGATAAGACATCACCAGGAAGGCTTCCATCTCTTAGCCATCCCCACTTAAAATATCAAGATATGGAAGGATTCCACCCCAACATTAGAGAGAGAAGGCATCACGAGGAAGGATTCCATCTCTTGGTTGTCCCCCCCCCTCAAAATATCAAGCCTAGTCAGATGACAGACCTACAAGATAACTCCCCATCATGGTTCCACGCACACTAAGCTATTTGAGCCACCATCATCTAGCATGGATGAGTGACACTTATCAATCTCCCTTTCATTATTGGGGCTAGAAAAATATTATGTAGATTATTTGATGGATTATCAAATATTAGGTTCAATTACTAGGTAATAGGTTGAACAAAAAATAACACTCAAGATTTTTGTACGAAAAATATTTTTGTATAGATTTTATTTTACAAAAGTTTTATTCATGTATTATATTACTTGAGTGCACATAAGTAAGACAAATCCCTTTCTCTAGAAAGCTTGTCATTCGACGAATATGACTCTTGTGATGTGACTCATGCTTGTGTTAATGTTCTATCTTATTGTATACTCATTACCTCTTCTAGCATGTGTCTGACTAAGTCTCATTCTTCACTTCTCATTATGCTTATGCACCCAACAAGGTTAAATGAGGAGCTCTAGCATCTATATTGGTGAGGGTGTATAAGCCTCACACTACATTTTCAATTACTTTTGGTACTTGCTCTTATACAAGGCTCCTGCCCCACATATTTTTATACAAAGATCATGCACATGATTCAGACTTTTCTTATACAAGGCTCGTGCCCAAATATTTTAATAGCAAAAGCTAACAACTTGCCTTGTGCTATGTGTAATTGGCCATTGCCCATATAAGGCTCATGCTCCAAGTCTTTTTAGAGTAAGAGACTCCACATGAAATCTTGCAACATCTCATCCTCCCCAATCCTATGAGAATGTTTTCATGTGCCTGCAGAAAGATGTCTCCAATAACTCATCGCACCCTCATAAAGCAAGTCCACCACCTGTAAGGCATGGAGTTTTTTTGACATGTTGCACACATGTAATCTTCCTATGATTCATCTAATCTTACTTTATACGAATGACTTACACCTCTTAAGAGCACACATGTAATCTTCTTATGATTCATCTAATCTTATTTTATACGAATGAGTTACACCTCTTAAGAGCTTGTTCCAATGCCAAACTTTGTAGTGGTCATATCTTACACCCCATGGCTATTTTAAGATGCCATCTAATTGATGAGTTTGGCTACTCCATGTGCATCCAACCTCAGCCCTTTTATTCCCAAATTTGTACATCATAAACACCCCCATAGATCCCCCATAGGATTATTTGGAGGGTAATAGATTATTAGTGACATTTTTCACCATGATTGATGTTATTTATATAAAAAAGGTTCATTAGTTACTACTCTTCTTTCAAGAGGGCAGGACTTTGACATATTATAAAGCTCATAGTTTATGAGCTGTTAAGTGTTTAAGAGAAAAGACTATGAAATATCATAAAGCTCATAGCTTATGAGTTGTTGAATGTTCAAGGTCATCTAAGGAAGCATTGAGCTAATAGTTGAGGTTGGGATGGGATCTAAAAGAAAGATATACTGGTCTAAAAATTTCATATGCAACATTCTTCTATGGGAAACCATAGATATAGTTAGAGTAGCATCACCCACGATGGTGGAGGTACTGCGCGACACATCACTCACAAGGCCACCAGGAAAATGCACCAAATAGGAGGCCAAGACATTTCCACCATAGGAGAGGGGAAAAGTCATCAAAGGAAGGATCTTGTCTCCTACCGCGCTCCCCCCTATGCCCCTTAAAATATTAGGCATGGGGAGATGCAGACATGGGGGAGACAAAAAGACCTCATATAGAGTTTTAATATATCAACAAACTTTCCTTACGAGATTGCTCCATGTGGCTCCCCACACACACCAAGAAATTTGAGCCTCTAACATCCTCCTCTAATCATGCCACATGAACCAACTAGCCTAAGATCCATCTCGCAGACCCAAACTCTAATACCATGTGAGAAACCAAAACAACATTAACACCTCCAAGGTGCCCATGCCAATAAGGACCACCAAAGCAGATGCATCCGAACAGGGACCCAAGATAACCACCATTATTGGAGAGAGAAGACATCACCAGAGATAAGACATCACCAGGAAGGCTTCCATCTCTTGGCCATCCCCACTTAAAATATCTAGATATGGAAGGATTCCACCCCAATATTAGAGAGAGAAGGCAACAGGAGGAAGGCTTCCATCTCTTAGTTGCCCCCCCCCTCAAAATATCAAGCCTAGTCAGAATGACAGACCTACAAGATAACTCCCCATGGTTCCACGCACACTAAGCTATTTGAGCCACCATCATCTAGCATGGATGAGTGACACTTATCAATCTCACTTTCATTATTGGGGCTAGAAAAAAACTATGTAGATTATTTGATGGATTATCAAATATTAGGCTGAGAGGTAATAGGTTGAACAAAAAATTACACTCAAGATTTTTGTACGAAAAATATTTTTGTATAGATTTTTTTATACAAAACTTTTATTCATGTATTTTATTTCTTGAGTGCACATAAGTAAGACAAATCCCTTTCTCTAGAAAGCTTGTCATTCGAGGAATATGACTCTTGTGATGTGACTCATGCTTGTGTTAATGTTCTATCTTATTGTATACTCATTACCTCTTCTAGCATGTGTCTGATTGAGTCTCGTTCCTCCCTTCTCATTATGCTTCAACTATATACACCCAACAAGGTTAAATGAGGAGCTCTAGAATCTATATTGGTGAGGGTGTATAAGCCTCACACTACATTTTCAATTACTTTTGGTACTTGCTTATACAAGGCTCATGCCCCATATATTTTTATACAAAGACCATGCACATGATTCAGACTTTTCTTACACAAGGCTCGTGCCCAAATATTTTTATATAGCAAGAGCTAACACCTTGCCTTATGCTATGCGTAATTGGCCATTGCCCATATAAGGCTCATGGTCCAAGTCTTTTTAGAGTAAGAGACTCCACAAGACATCTTGCAACATCTCATCCTCCCCAATCCTATGAGAATGTTTTCATGTGCCTGTAGAAAGATGTCTCCAATAACTCATTGCACCCTCATATAGCAAGTCCAACACTTGTAAGGCATGGAGTTTTTTTGACATGTTGCACACATGTAATCTTCTTATGATTCATCTAATCTTACTTTATACGAATGAGTTACACCTCTTGAGAGCTTGTTCCAATGCCAAACTTTGTAGTGGTCATATCTTACACCCCATGGCTATTTTAAGATGCCATCTAATTGATGAGTTTGGCTACTCCATGTGCATCCAACTTCAGCCCTTTTATTCCCAAATTTGTACATCATAAACACCCCCATAGATCCCCCATAGGATTATTTGGAGGGTAATAGATTATTAGTGACATTTTTCACCATGATTGATGTTATTTATATAAAAAAGGTTCATTTGTTACTACTCTTCTTTCATGAGGGCAGGACTTTGACATATTATAAAGCTCATAGTTTATGAGCTGTTAAGTGTTTAAGAGGAGACACTATGAAATATCATAAACCTCATAGCATATGAGTTGTTGAATGTTCAAGGTCATCTAAGGAAGCATTGAGCTAATAGTTGAGGTTGGGATGGGATCTAAAAGAAAGATATACTGGTCTAAAAATTTAAAATGCAACATTCTTCTATGGAAAACCATAGATATAGTTAGAGTAGCATCACCCACGATGGCGGAGGTGCTGCCCGACGACATATCACTTAAGGCCAGCTGGAAAATGCACCAAATAGGAGGCCAAGACATTTCCACCATAGGAGAGGGGAAAAGTCATCAAAGGAAGGATCTTGTCTCCTACCGCCCTCCCCCCTATGCCCCTTAAAATATTAGGCATGGGGAGATGCACACATGGGGGAGACAAAAAGACCTCATATAGAGTTTTAATATATCAACAAATTTTGCTTACGAGATTGCTCCATGTGGCTCCACACACACACCAAGAAATCTGAGCCTCTAACACCCTCCTCTAATCATGCCACATGAACCAACTAGCCCAAGATCCATCGCAGACCCAAACACTAATACCATGTGAGAAACCAAAACAACATTACCACCTCCAAGGTGCCCATGCCAATAAGGACCACCAAAGTAGATGCAACTGAGCAGGGACCCAAGATAACCACCATTATTGGAGAGAGAAGACATCACCAGGAAGGCTTCCATCTCTTGGCCATCCCCACTTAAAATATCAAGATATGGAAGATTCCACCCAAACATTAGAGAGAGAAGGCATCACCAGGAAGGCTTCCATCTCTTGGTTTCCCCCCCCCCCTAAAAATATCAAGCCTAGTCAGATGACAGACCTACAAGATAACTCCCCATGGTTCCACGCACACTAAGCTATTTGAGCCACCATCATCTAGCATGGATGAGTGACACTTATCAATCTCACTTTCATTATTGGGGCTAGAAATTTTTTTGTAGATTATTTGATGGATTATCAAATATTAGGTTGAATTACTAGGTAATAGGTTAAACAAAAAATAACACTCAAGATTTTTGTACGAAAAATATTTTTGTATAGATTTTATTATACAAAAATTTTATTCATGTATTTTATTTCTTGAGTGCACATAAGTAAGACAAATCCCTTTCTCTAGAAAGCTTGTCATTCGAGGAATATGACTCTTGTGATGTGACTCATGCTTGTGTTAATGTTCTATCTTATTGTATACTCATTACCTCTTCTAGCATGTGTCTGATTGAGTCTCGTTCCTCACTTCTCATTATGCTTCAACTATATGCACCCAACATTAAGGTTAAATGAGGAGCTCTAGCATCTATATTGGTGAGGGTGCATAAGCCTCACACTACAAATTTTTCCAATTACTTTTGGTACTTGCTTATATAAGGCTCATGCCCCATATATTTTTATACAAAGATCATGCACATGATTTAGACTTTTCTTATACAAGGCTCCTGCCCAAATATTTTTATAGCAAGAGCTAACACCTTGCCTTGTGCTATGCGTAATTCGCCATTGCCCATATAAGGCTCATGCTCCAAGTCTTTTTAGAGTAAGAGACTCCACAAGAAATCTTGCAACATCTCATCCTCCCCAATCCTATGAGAATGTTTTCATGTGCTTGCAGAAAGATGTCTCCAATAACTCATCACACCCTCATAAAGCAAGTCCACCACTTGTAAGGCATGGAGTTTTTTTGACATGTTGCACACATGTAATCTTCTTATGATTCATCTAATCTTACTTTATACGAATGAGTTACACCTCTTAAGAGCTTGTTCCAATGCCAAACTTTGTAGTGGTCATATCTTACACCCCATGGCTAGTTTAAGATGCCATCTAACTTGATGAGTTTGGCTACTCCATGTGCATCCAACTTCAGCCCTTTTATTCCCAAATTTGTACATCATAAACACCCCCATAGATCCCCCATAGGATTATTTGGAGGGTAATAGATTATTAGTGACATTTTTCACCATGATTGATGTTATTTATATAAAAAAGGTTCATTTGTTACTACTCTTCTTTCAAGAGGGCAGGACTTTGACATATTATAAAGCTCATAGTTTATGAGCCGTTAAGTTTTTAAGAGGAAAGGCTATGAAATATCATAAAGCTCATAGCTTATGAGTTGTTGAATGTTCAAGGTCATCTAAGGAAGCATTGAGCTAATAGTTGAGGTTGGGATGGGATTTGAAAGAAAGATATACTGGTCTAAAAATTCAAAATGCAACATTCTTCTATGGGAAACCATAGATATAGTTAGAGTAGCATCACCCATGACACGGTGGAGGTGCTGCCCGACACATCACTCAAGGCCACCAGGAAAATGCACCAAATAGGAGGCCAAGACATTTCCACCATAGGAGAGGGGAAAAGTCATCAAAGGAAGGATCTTATCTCCTACCGCCCTCCCCCCTATGCCCCTTAAAATATTAGGCATGGGGAGATGCAGACGTGGGGGAGACAAAAAGACCTCATATTATAGAGTTTTAATATATCAACAAACTTTGCTTACGAGATTTCTCCATGTGGCTCCACATACACACCAAGAAATTTGAGCCTCTAACACCCTCCTCTAATCATGCCACATGAACCAACTAGCCCAAGATCCGCAGACCCAAACACTAATACTATTAAGAGACTAAGGTTATGTAAAAGGGGAAGAGAAGGGTGTGAGTGTGAAGGGACTTCCACTAGCTCATCTATTTAAGAGAAGGGTGTGAGTGTGAAGGGACGTAAGGTCCACTAGCTCATCTATTTAAAGGTGGAGCTATGAGGCATTTTGTATTGAGGAAGGCCAAGTTGTATTCCGCTGCATATTCAACATTTTCATCTTCTAAGATGAGTTGTTAGGTTGAGCATAGCATCACTAAGTGCTCTACCTTGTTGTTTATCACGATTTTAAGCATCTCTTGGCATTGTCTTTGTAAGAGGTATAGGCAAGATTATGAGCCATGCCCTCTCCTTCTTGAGCCAAGGATGATGTACCTTATTGGTTTGAGCATTTACCTCAACCACTTACTCACTTTCATTAAGCTTGTACCTTCAAACCCTAATGGGTATCATGTAACTAACATGCACAAAAGCTTTTGTTGTAATTGTGGAGTAGACACTGCCCTTGACCAATCCATAAGGCAAGTGGTAAGACCCTCCCTTTCCCTTTTCCATATAAATCTACCTCATAACCATTACTCTAAGAAGGAAGGCCCTCATTGCCCATGGAGGAGGTATGGTATTCAAGGAAGCATCAAGCATGTTGAAGGAACATCTATAAGCAAACCACTTAGGCAAGGGTGGCAACCTTGTTTTGATCATTGTGTGAGAATGGTCAAGGTGGAAAGCATGTGGAAGCAATGGCATGCATGTCCAAAGCATGTCAACTACAAGAAGTCAAGCAAGCACAAAGAGTGGGGTGCACCATCATTGAGGTGTACATCTTCATCGACATCAAATAAAGACTTAGATGGCATCATTGTATTAGCCTTTAAGGCTCTAGGAACATAGTTGTAAATCCTAGATAACCACACCACCATGACATCCTTGTATGCCTAATGTTATAAAGGCAACCTATGTCCAATACCACCTATTCCAATTCTTTCATAACCTTAGTCTCTTAATACTCTTCCCTTCACTTGCTTTTTTACAAACAAGAATGGCATTGATCAGGGACAAAACAATGGTACTTACTTGCAGATCAGCACAATAAGTAGTTGATCTTGCTTTGTGAATGCAGGTTAGGCATTTACGTTGTCAAAGAATAGACCCTTGATAAAAATGACTCCATGATCATGGCTAGAGGATGTACGTGTATGTTTGTATCACACCCAACATAAAACAACATGTGGGAAACCAACGATTGTACCTTTCGACTTCCTCTCGTTAGGGGGGGGCCATGTTCTCTCACTAGCACACCTATCCCCTCTTGAAAAGGCCTTTCATTATTTAGAGGTGGGGTCATGTGACCTGCATTAGCACTTAAGAGTGGTTTGAGCCTTTTCCCTAGCACCCATCCACAATGGGTCCTTTTGCCTTACAAGCACATACAAAGCAAACTAATCAGTAGAAGTGGGAGGGTCTCTCTAGTATAGCACTAGGTTGAGAGGGATCGACCCTCAACATTAGTGGTTTGGGAGGAGGACATTGTAGAAGTGTGTCAACTGGGACCCTCAACAATAGTATGATGCTTCAACTCCTCTATCCTTACATTATTCCCTAGTTATGCTAACCCTATGTTATGATTCCACTTCTGATTCCAAGGGCAATGAGCTTTTAGTTTACCTCCTTGCCATCAAGCTTATATATTTGAAGAATTTGGAAGAGGCACTTAGTGCATCCACTTGGCACTTAATCATTTTTTTCCCTAATTCAAAGGAGTTTTTGCATGGGTTTTTATCATCTCTAATGGGATTAAAAAAGTCATATTCCTCCAATGACAAGCTTTCAAGAGAAAAGGATTTGTCTTACTTATATGCGCACTCAAGAAAGAGGACATAGAGCATGTCCTTCTGCGCACACCCAGAGGCCGCCACCCTTCTTGTCACCCTCTCTGCTTGCAGCTCTTCTCTGTCTTGCTGACGACCAGCCTCTCGCACCAAGGCAGCTCCGCTTAGCACCTTCGCATCTCCCAGGCGGCTTGTGCCTTCCCGTCTGTGTCTTCCTGTGCAATCACCAGCCCGGCCTGCTCCTACTAGGCAGCAAGCTTTCCCAGTTGCACCCCCCGTCTCCGCTACCAGCGTTGTCAGCCTTTCACGCACACCAAAAACAAAACCTCTCGCCATTAGCTCTGCTCTCCAAATCTTTTTTTTTAAGCGGCCACCCTCTCTCGTTTTTCCACACCGTGGTCTCTAGAATCCCCCCATCCAGGCTGTTTTTCCACAAGGCGGCTCGTCAATCCTTCACACCTCCTCGCCAACCTTCTAGAGGCCGCGTTGGCGGACAAGCTGGCAGCCAAAGGAAGCGCCAGCTGTCTCCTTTGTTACTTGCCACTTAGTGGTGTTTTATATATATAATATATATAATATATATATACTTTTTTAAAGGTGGTTCCCATGCCATACTTCAATGCCTATCAAGGCCTTCATCAAGATTTTTTAACACCGGAATCTACACACATACTATGTCTCATCACCATGGCTATCATGCCCAGACCCCCTGCGATGTGGAGACATACGGCCATTCCAAACCTGAAAGACCCTCCAAACTCAAGCACAAGAGCAAATTATATTTAGCTGGCGTTTCTTGTAGATTTCAATATTTACAGTCTAAATTGGGCTCTCTCCACATAACCAGCATATGTATATCTATTTCCACCAGAGGCTCATCAAAACCCTATCATTGACATCCTCATACTCTTCCACTTCTTATTTGCACACATCCAAGACGCCCTCTTGACAAATAAAAAGCTCATACAATAAAAACTTCAAGTCTCCAACAGCTGCTTCAAAGAAAAATGCATGTACTAACTCACTCCAAAGCCATTCAGTCTATACATTTGCCAGGGCATTCAGGGCAAGTTTTTATTGCACACCATGCATCCCATATGTACACGGACTCAAAACACCTTTACAGAATTTTGCCTGACACCCTTCAGTTTGACTAATGCTCCGGCCACGTTCATGACACTCATGGATAGTGTCTTGAAACCCTATTAAGGAAAATGTATCGTGGTTTTCCTAGACGATATCCTGATCTATAGTTGCACTAAGAAAGAACATCTCGAACACTTACGGCAAGTATTTGAGTTACTTAGGAAGCATTTACTTTATGCCAAAGATAGTAAATATGAATTCTTCGTAAAACAAATCCAATACTTAGGCCACATAATCTCAGAAGATGGCATTCGTATGGATCCAATTAAAGTTGAAGCCATATTGAAATGGCCACATCCCACAAACTTAGAAGAATTACAAAATTTTCTTGGTTTGTCTGGATCCTACAGAAAATATATTTAAGATTATGCTAAGATAGTTATTTTTCGAACGGATCAGCTTAAAGGAAAGGGAAAGAATTTTGTTTAGGGGGTTCCTAGAAAAAAGTTTTTGAAAAACTTAAGGTAGCTATAGCTATATCTCCCATTCTCCAAGTTGTTGATCCAAATCAACCCTTTGTGGTATAGACAGATGCTAGTAATAATGCAGTAGGAGTAGTCCTCTTACAAGGAGGGAAACCTATTGCATTTGAAAGTAAAAAGTTGGATAGAGCTTAACAAAATTATTCAGCTTATGAAAGGGAGTTATATGCTATCATTCATGCCTTAAAAAAGTGGAAGCATTATTTGTATGGTGCCAGCTTTGAGATAGTCTTTGATCATAAGAGTATCAAATGTCTATCTAGTCAAAAAGAGTTGAGAGGATACAAAGTTTGATGGGTAGAGTTTCTCCAAGAGTTTGACTTTCAAGTGAGATATAGAAAAGGACGTTACAATGTGGTAGCTAATTCATTTAGTCATATGCCCATGGTTAATAAGTTGAGTTTTACTCAAATTAAGAGTGATTTTTTGGAATCACTTAAGGGAAAATGTGTTGATGATCCACAGGGGAAATGCCCACATATGGAGTGTTATTGGTATTAGAGGGTTGTTGTAAATTTATGTAACAGCAATATAAATTGCTTAAAATTTTTAAAGTAAATCTAGGAAATAATGTTTTTGCTTGTTAATATTATGTTGAATGAACTTCAAAAATTAAAAACTCATAAATTGAATTGGAAATTTATAGATGGATACCCCGAATCTATCTGGCATTCCTGAACTCTCCCAGAGTCAGGATATGATAGCCTTTGCATTCGAGCACCTCATCAACTTTGCTACGACCCGAGTGAGCAAAGTGAGACTTGAGCGTCATTTTGAGAGTCTTTACTTTCTTGATCCTCTTGAGCGACGTCGGTATATGTGGTTCTATGGTGGAAGATATGTTAATGTTAGTACCAGTCAACGTCGTCAGAGGCTCAGGCAAAATATTTCCTTAGCCATGATTCTGATAAGGCTAGGGCTTGTTCAACATGTTCAACTCTTTGATCATTCACCCAGGAACTTCAAAACTTCATGCCGAGTTTTTAGGCTTCTTAGCCGCTTTATCCCTACTAGAGATAGAATTACAACACCTCTTTCTGTAATGAATCGTGTGTACCATGGCATGTCTCCTTTGCAATTTCACTTCTTTATGCATATACGTTTGAGACAGTGATTTTGGGGAGCCGTGATGCTCTATGTATATATTGAAAACTTTTGATAATAAATGATGTTTTGCAAAAAAAAATCCAAATTGTTTTTCATGATTGTGAATATGGTTAATCTTGTTTCATGAAGTAAGATGAAATAATTATCTGCTTAAAGAATAAATTGTAAAAATTAAACAATCATAAATCTATTGTCAAAGTTAAGTTGACGAAAATCTCATTTTGTCAGAGTCATGAGGCATGTGGCCCATGCAAGGCAATCGGATCCTCTAACCGATGACGAAGAGTTAGATCTGGATGCTCGAAAAGCCCCAACCTGGTCCCTTCAAGGGTGAAGGGAAACAGTTAAGTGAAGTAGTGGAAAAGTGGATTGAGGCAATGGAGGAATACTTTGATGTAACTGGCTACAATGAGAGAAGCAAGATGGCTCTCGCCAGGTAAAGATTGTGGAAACGGCCACGGTCGCTTGGAGGAATCACTACGAGACTAACGATCTTGACCGGAATACCCAGACCTGGACCGATCTTAAAGCTTACCTCAGAAAGAGGTTTTGTCCTCCGGGCTTCCTTGAAACTAAAATGAATGAGTTCTTGGAATTAAAGCAGGATAGCCGGACAATTGGAGAGTACCATCAAGCTTTTGCCATGCTCCTCAAATATTTCCCTCAGTTGGATGAAGAGCAGCTGATGGTGGCCAGGTTCATTCGAGGAATGAACGAGCCATTGGACACCATAGTAAAGAATGCCAAACCTGTCTCAATGGCCGACGCAGTAAGAATGGCGAAAGACTTTGCCAAAGCCTTTGTTGTTAAGGTCTTGCCAAAGCCTACACCCTCTAACTTTAAAAGATTCCAAACCCCAGGAAGTACTTCAAACTTTCCACCCCCAAAGAGGCAACAAGGCCCAATTTGGAATCAGGATGCGAGAAGATTCAGAAGTGAAGGAAGACCCTTCCCCTAGGACACTTTCTCAAGAGCCCCAGATTAAGAGGGATGAGCTCAGAAGTGAGAACCGATGTTTTGGATGTCAGGGTTTTGGTCACCAGCTGAAAGACTGCCCGACTCCTGCCATGTCAAGGGGACAAGGAAGTCAAGGACCAAGAGTGCAGAGACCAACCCCTTCCTATCAGTCAAATCAAGGTCCATCTCGCCCAAATCAGGGAAATCCTAGGAGAACTCCAACTCAACCGTCTGCCTCTGTCCAGAGTAGCCTTAGAACTCCTTCCCAGAACTGGGGCAACCAAAGAGAAAGAGTTCCGCCTCAGACTGCAGCAGCCAGAGCAGTCACAATTGGAGAAGTAGTGGAAGAGGACAGATTTATGCTGCAATTGAAAACCAAGGGCCAAATTGCCAATTCTTTGTCATTCATACTCTAGCTGAGTATCAGGGTAAGCCTTTTAAGCTTTTGATTGATTCAGGCAGTACTCATTCTTTCATTTCCCCTTGATGCTTGTGTAAGCTAGACTTAGATCAGAAATCAGGGAAACCTATGCAAGTTGAATTGGCAAGTGGGAAGATTCTTTTCACTCACCTTGAGACAGATTGTATTCAGTTCAATCTAGATGGGAATTTAACTGATTGTCAGTTCAGAGTTATATCTTTGGGAGTTTTCGACGGGATCCTTGGAATGAATTGGCTCCATAAAAATCAAGCTGACATTCAGTGTTAAAATGGAACCATTTCCTTCCGTGACCTTCACGGAAATAAAGTTCAAGAAATCGGAATTTCAGGATCCCCAAGTCTGCAGTTAGTAAAGGCTTCTAAGTTACTAAAAGGACTTAGAAAGAAGCAGTGCATTTATCTTGTCAAAATGAATCCAGTAGACTCAAAGTTAAAAGCTAAAGAACTTGAATGGTTAAGTGATTATGATGATTTATTCCCAGCAGAATTAACAGAGATGCCTCCAATTCGGGAAGTAGATCATGTGATAGAATTGACCCCCGGAGCTCAGCAACGAGTAGCCTTGCGCACGTACAAAATGCCAGTTCCGGAAGCCATCAAACTCAAGGAACAGCTTAGACAGCTGTTGGAACAAGGGTTTGTAAGACCCAGTGTTTCACCTTGGGGTACGCCAGTTCTCTTCCAGAAAAAGAAAGATGGAACGCTAAGACTCTATGTGGACTACAGAGGTCTCAATCAGTTGAATAAGTATTCTATCCCCAGAATTGATGAGCTTCTGGACAGGCTAAGTGGAGCTCGGATCTTCACAAAGATAGATCTCAAATCAGGGTATTATCAGATCAGGATTAATGAGCAAGATATCCCAAAGACAACCATCAATACTCGGTATGGGCATTATGAATTCACTCTCATGCCATTTGGATTGACAAATGCCCCAGCTACATTCAATCGCTTAATATTGGACATTCTCATCAGAGAATACTTGGATGATTTTGTTCTTGTTTTCTTTGATGATATTCTGATTTACTCAAAGAATGCAGCTGACCATGAAGCTCATGTCATTGAGATCCTAAGGAAGACCCAACTCTTTGCAAAAAAGAGCAAATGCACTTTCTCTGCTGACCATGTTGAATACTTGGGCTTTCTGGTATCCAAAGATGGAATTTCTCCAGATTCCGCAAAAGTCCAAGTAGTCATAGATTGGCTTGAACCAAAAACAGTGAAAGAAGTCAGAGGATTCTTGGGATTGATTGGTTGGTATAGAATTTTTATACCAAAGTATGCTCTCATAGCTTCCCCCCCTGACTAATCTTCTCAAGAAGAATATCCCGTTTCAATGGTCTGCCAGGTGCCACAGTGCTTTTGATAAGTTGAAGACCGCCTTGGTAACCAGTCCCATTCTAAAGTTGCCAGATTTCTCTCTACCCTTTGAGGTAGTAATAACTGATGCCAGTGGTTTTGCCCTGGGAGGTGCACTCATGCACAAGAAGGTCATGCAGTGGCCTATGAATCCCAAAAACTCAGAACGCATGAGAGGAATTATGTTGTCCATGACCTGGAACTACTTTCAGTAGTTTATGCCCTGAAGTTGTGGAGACATTACCTACTGGGTCAAAGATTCACTTTGATGACAGATCATCAGAGCTTAAAGTGGATCTTCACTCAGAAGGATCTCAACATGTGCCAGAGAAGGTGGATGCGGGCTTTCCAACTGTATGTCACATGTAAGGGTTTTGACATGAGACATAGAAGGTTTACCATAATCCTCTTTTTTGTTGCAAAATGATGACATGGCTCAAGGGCCCTTTTTGAGTCCAAATTTTACCTGATGCATCATTTAATGTCAATGACAAGGACTTTGTCTTGCAATCAGATGTATAAATGACCAAATGACCTTCTTAGGGCAGGTTACTATCTTGCTAGTATTACATAGAAGGAAGTAACATATTACACTCAGAATGGATTGTCAATACAAGAAGAATTTGCTGCTATTCAAGAGACACTGGAACTAACCACCAAGAGAGATTGGATTGCCAATAGAAGGAGAATTTGCTACTATTTAAGAGAGAGAGAGAGAGAGAGAGAGAGAGAGAGAGAGAGAGAGAGAGAGAGAGAGAGAGAGAGAGTAGAACTAACTTGGGAGAGTAACCATACCAGAGTTATCTACCAAAGAAGAATCATCTCAAACATGCAAATATACAATTGACTTATGGGATGACTCATCTCTATTTAATGATAAAATGAATAGGTATTTTTCTTTTTTATCCTTGCTCTTTTGTGATATTGAGACTCAAATCTTTATTCATTTAGGATCCTCTCTAACTTCTATCGTTTTTGACATTCTCATGTTTGCCAAGTCTTAATACAAACTTTAGTGTACCACCACATTCTTGAACTATCATGTTATAGAGCTTAACAAATAAACTTTGCACCTTACATCTAACACAAAACTGTTGAATTTCATCAGCTTAAATATAACCTCTAACTCACATTTATGTGTATGGCATAGATACATAAGTTTATCAATGAGATCTAGAGCTTCATCATTCAAAAATTGGAATGCTTGTCCAACATGATATGGTTTTGGGAGAGAAATAATACGTGTTTTCTTCAAATATAATCCTTTGCCTCTCTCTTATCTATGTGAAAGATAAAGAAAGCTCTTAGATGGCCCTTTTTTGTTGTAAATTTTTCCTAATGTCTCAATGAAGGAAATAAGAGAACCTATCTACAATGTCAGTAACTTTAGTACAATAAAATATATATTTTAGTCTTATGTTTAAATAATATTTCTTGACACAAGCTAGTTGTAAAATTGGTGCAAGCTAACTATTTTACTTAATGTAAATGTTGTACCAAATATATAGATGGATTTTCTCAAAGGAGAGCTTCCCTTAAGAAAGCAAACATTGACTCCATTGAGACCTTCATTTTATTGCTCTAAGTTTTTAAAACAATCTATCTTGGGAAAAGTTATAGTATTTATTTTCTTTATTTGGAATCGACTTATCTTCAAGTATTATCAAATATAATTTATTCATCATTGATAGAACATAGGATACAAATCTAAAGCACACTTTTGTTTTAAAAAAAATTTAGCATGATCAATGAAATAAGAGCATATATTTTTAGCTATCATTAACCACATTGTGTTAAGGTCTCTACATGAGCTACTACATTACATGTTACAAGTCTTAACTAGATCATCAAATGCAGAGTATAATTG
Organism: Cibotium barometz; assembly: GCF_041138505.1. Lineage (NCBI taxonomy): Eukaryota > Viridiplantae > Streptophyta > Polypodiopsida > Cyatheales > Cibotiaceae > Cibotium > Cibotium barometz. The sequence continues at coordinate 22,122,394 of NC_141082.1, read as the reverse complement.
TATATTAATTCTATTACATCTATGATACCTATGTCAGTATATGATGTTGTGGTAAAACTAGTTTTAACAGGCACACACACAAGAATAATATACCAAAGTGTAATCAAACCTTAAAATTTAAAAATACTTGAGCACCAAAGTGAGATCACGATTTCACCTTGCCCTACCTCACAAAGAAATAGTACTACAAACCAAGTTTAATAATAAATCCCAAGTGGAATGGGTGTTATATGATAAGATTTTCCCCACCAAGTAAAAGTAGTGAGATCAACCTTACATGAAGTCAAAATGAGGTGGGATTATGAACCAAATCTATATAAAAAAAACTTGCATAATGCATACGCAAGGTCACTTTATCTAAGAAATCTTGAATGGCACAACTACATAGATGTCATAAAACAAAAACAATACTTGATTTTTATATGAAAATTATAGTTAATATGATATTAAATCTCACACGCACATAAACTAGTGATTTTTATGTATTATTATCACTAAATTCTTTAGAATATATCTGACTTATAATTATAGTGGCAATATATTTATTGTATATTGCTAGTTTTCTGATGTGTTGTCTCCCTTTTTGTCAGTAAAATTATATCACTACATTAACACATCAATGGAAACCTTGATTCTTCTATGCATGTTGTCCAATAATGTGGATATTAGTGGACTACATTTCCACTTGATACGGTTCTATGACATGTGAATGGATATTAAAAATGGGAAGGATTTTACATAGCCAAACCCAATATATGGCATATGGTAGGGGAGTGTATCTAGCAGGGATATTACATAGCCACACCCAATATATGGCATATGGTAACAGGGGTGTGCATGTCTAGCAGGGATATTACATAGCCACACCCAATATATGGCATATGGTAGTAGGGGTGTGTATGTAGCATAATGATAATTGGATGTGTGTGTGTGTTTTTTTTTTTTTTTGAGAGAGAGAGAGAGACTCACATATTCATTTCACAAAGAACATTAAGGATATGTGATGTATTAAAAATAAGCATTTCACAAAAGACATTAAGGATATGTGATGTACTAAAAAAAGCATTTCAACAAAAGATGTTAAGTATATGTGATGTATTTAAAAAGACATTAAGGATATGTGATGTACTAAAAAAAGATTTCACAAAATACATTAAGGATATGTGATATATTCAAAATAAGCATTTCACAAAATCCAAAGACCATGATAAGATTTTAATGTTAGAAAGGGTAGACTAGGCACAAGTGTACTTTATCTATGGATGAGATAAAGAAGAAATTAAAATTATCATGAATACAAAATCTCTTAGTAAGCACAATGTAATCAATCTTAGCTTGAAAGATATTTGATATTTGGATTGTCTTAATGACTACTCTTTGTTTAGCAAATGTATGGATTGATCCTAAAGCCTTTCTTTTAATCTAAGCACAAAGTAATCAATCTTAGCTTGAAAGATATTTGATATTTGGATTGTCTTAATCACTGCTACTTTGTTTAGCAAATGTTTGGATTAATCCTAAAGCCTTTCTTATACAAAGGCTGGCTTAGAAACTCCACCCATAAAAGTGAACATTAACGGTATAAATCTAGAACCCTCTTGTGTGTAACTCTAGGAGAAGAACTCCTCTCTTAATAATGAGAATTAGTAGCTCTCCTCTTAAGTGGAAGCTTCATATGTGATAGATCATATCGGAGGAGGAGGTGGGACAGCGGGGTCCAAAGGTGAGTGGTATGAGACGGAATAGAAAACCTTGATGGGTTAGTGCAGCAGCCTCAGCCCACGCTCCCACTGCCAGAGACCCTATCAAGAGGGCGATTCCCGCCGTAGAGAGCACGCAGAGATGACTTGGGAGACGCTGCGAGACCTGCGCATACGTAGGCCACGAGAAGATTGACGACACAGGCCTTGCAGAGGAGAGAGAGGATCGGGCCGAGGAGCACCTCTAGCTGGGGTAAAGGAGGCGCTCGAGGAGCAGTATTCCACAGAGGGTGGTGTAGCAGGTGAATGAATTGAAGCAAGAAGAAGAGGGAGAGGAAGGCAGAACCATCGTGAAAATGGTCGGCTTGGAATCCGCTGGGAGGTTGGAGGTAGCGGGAGAAGCAGAGAGCAGCGAGACAGAGGTGAAGAGGGTGGCATAGAATGCCGCCATCGATGGAGACATTACGAGGCTACGGGTAAAGTTTGCGCCACGGAGAGTGCGTCTCTTTTATTTTGGGTCATCGTGTCTCGTGACCGGTCCGCCACCCCTATGGCCACGTTGCATTGGTGCAATCGTCTAACCCTATCCAATCGTATAACCAAGGTATATCCCAAGGTATTTTTCCTTGCTTTTTCAAAACCTTAGCCCTCAAATTTTCCCTTCACTACTTGTGGGAACCCGTGCTTCCCATGTCTTTTGAGGCTTCCAAAATCAAATGCCAGCCAAACCTCCTCCTCCCTTTCCCGAACCTCCAAATTCTTGCCACGTGGCAACTTTGTGAAACTCTTCCTTAAGATGTGAATGCCCCTTTCAGCTTTCTCGAAGGGTACGTTTTTTTGAAGCTTTTTTACAAACAAGAATGACATTGATTTTGGGGGACAAAACAATGGTACTCACTTGCAGATAAGCAATAAGCGGTTGATCTCGCTTTGTGAATGGTTAGGCATTTACATCGTCATAGAATAGAACCTTGACAAAAATGACTCCATGATCATGGCTAGAGGATGTACGTGTATGTTTGTATCACACCCAACATAAAAAAACATGTGGGAAACCAACGATTGTACCTTTTGACTTCCTCTCGTTAGAGGGGGCCATGTTCTCTCACTAGCACACCAAACCTCTCTTCAAGAGGCTTTTCATTATTTAGAGGTGGGGTCATGTGACCTACATTAGCACTTAAGGGTGGTTTGAGCCTTTTCTTTAGCACCCATCCACAATGGGCCATTTTGCCTTACCAATACATATGAAGCAAACTAATTAGTTAGGGTGGGAGGGTCTCTTTAGTATAGCACAAGGTCGAGAGGGATCGACCCTCAACATTGGTGGTTTGGGAGGGAGACATCGTAGAACTGTGCCGGTTGGGACCCTCAACAATAGTATGATGCTTCAACTCCTCTATCCTTACATTGTACAATTGTGTCAGCTGTTGCTGCTGCTGGGACCATCAACAATAGTATGATGCTTCAACTCCTATATCCTTACATTATTCCCTAGTCAAGCTAACCCTATGTTATGATTCGACTTCTGATTCCAAGGGCAATGAGCTTTTAGTTAACCTCCTTGTCATCAAGCTTATATATTTGAAGAATTTGGAAGAGGCACTTAGTGCATCCACTTGGCACTTGATCGTTATTTTTCTTTTTCTTACTTCAAAGGACGTTTTCCATGGGTTTTTTATCGTCTCTAATGGGATCAACAAAGTCATATTCCTCCAATGAGAATATTTCTAGAGAAAAGGATTTGTCTTACTTATGTGCAGGACATAGAGCATGGCATCAACAACACAAACAAGGTGGAAAGGACAAGTTGAACTACTCAAAACAAAACAAAAATGGAATGTAGACTCATCCATTAGATGGAAAACCATATGAAGGAAAAATAAAATCATCAAAATCTCTCTTGAATTTTCTTTGCATTTTTCAATCTCCTAAGTGAAATCTTTGTCTTATGCTTTAGCATTGACTAAGAGCTTTGGCATGTGCTTGAGTTTTCTTTACATATGCCTTTGCACTAAGAGCTTTACATGTGCTTGTACTTGTTTTGCAATTTCCAATGACTTTGTCACTACCACGAATGCATTATTTTTTAGTTGAATTCATTGGCCATTGGATCAAGGAGTACCAAAACAACTAGAAAAAGGAAAGCTTTGAGGAGTACTAGAAAAACTAAAAAAGGAAACCAAGGTGGAAGTTTGCCCTTAGGAACAAGAAAAGGATGCTAAGAGCTTAACATATGTTGAATATTTGTTAATGATTTTATCGAGCATTGCATTAAATTTTGCATTTATTTTTTATTTTGCACATAGTATACATGTGTTTGTGTTTCTCTTTTTGAATTTGTAATACAGAAAAGATAACAATGTCTCTCATACTATATCATTTCTTCCAAAGCCATTTTTTCCCAAACTATCTACAAAAAAGCTTTCAAAGTAATGTTTTAAAATTCAAAACATTCTTATTAATCATGCAAACAAGCTTGCTGGTAATAACATTTCCTTAGTAATAACCTTAATTTGGACATTTTTTTCCCATTTGCATACTTTAGCAGTTTTAACATGCTAGATATAATTGAACATTACTATATTTTTCAGTAACTTTTGTAAAGGTAATGTCCATTTTCCGTTCTGGTAGTGAGGCCTAACCCACCTACCATTGAGTCTATGATTGCTTGGCATGGGTGGTTTGCCTCCACTTGGATGCCAAAATTCCATTAGCCCAAGGGGGTAACACAAAGCATAAGAACCCACATGGACTCAATTTTAAAAACATAAATAGTATTGATTCTATTCAATATCAACTCCTTATCACTTATAACTTAGAAGTTATGTTCTACTTTCCAAGCTATCGTTCTACTTTCCAAACTATGGTCCTCACTCCCTCATCGGTGTCTGGTAACTTGTTCAAACTATAAGCATCATGCACGTGTAAAGTTGCCAAAGTTTAAATCACTTCTGACTCGCTGACATGGCACATTCTCAAATCTAGACTCTAAGTCTAGTCAGCATATATATAATGTTTCGATCATAACGCTTGTGTAAATAATACACTAATATGTATTAGTTCCATAAACCATTACATGAGTGTGTTCTACGAAATCTTATGAATTACTGAATATGATTTTCCACTCATTGTGTGCCCCTATACCATCAAATGATCAATGGTACTAAGAGAATACAACCAAGTAGGGAAAATAAAAACAATAATGCAAGTATGCTATATTTTGTATAATGTGCTTATGTAAGGTTCTTACAAGAACTTCCAATCATCATATAAGTTGGAACAAAAAAGCCCTAGACTCATTTATCGCTCCCAACCACATGCCACTATGTCGACCATCAGGATCCCCTTATTCTTATTACTCTATGAGAAAAATGGACTATGGGGTCAACTCACCCAAGGACCATAGTCAGCAGGGGGTTCTTCGCCTAAGGGTCTCTTAATAGCGGGCCCATTTGCCCCTAGACCACTGATCGTAAGCTCACCTAATCCAAAGCAGAGGACCTGAATATTAAGGTTGGTCAAGCTAAGAGTCACCACTTTCCACGATGAGTATGAATTTCCTCACTACCCTCATCAATATTGTCGCAATTGACACAATCCTTATTATTAGTCATTACGAGGCTATGAGTAAAGTTTGCACTAGGGAGAGTGTGTCCTTTATATTTTGTGTCGTGTGTCATGATCCCCATGGCCACTACCGATAAGTATGGATGTGAGTAATCCAAGAAGATCAGTGGCTCCACTCATAGTATAAATTTGAGATTTCTTAGAAATTACCAATGGTAACAAAATCAAAAACTGACTTACAATCTCGAAACTTTCTAGACTTTTAAAGTTTTGGATTGATTACTTTCATACCTGAGATGATTACCCAAAACAACTTGTATAGGTAGAGGGCATGGTAAGCTACAACTACAAGACATGTCGTACATCCTAATAGAGATAATGATGGACATTGCAGAAATCAACATGTAAGGCACTCCTATAAAATTAGATCCACATGACAAGATTGAAATATTGATAATGAAAGGACAAAACCTAAAAACAAATTTGCTGCTCTTCGTGAAACAAAATGTGGAGCCTCTAGCTAAGCAAGTTTTAATAAGAAAGTTGAAGCAACTAGGCTCAAATAAGTAGGTGATAGTGAGAGGATAGTGATAAGCCAATTCGACCACCAATTTTTTGATTGTCCTCTAATTTTGTGAGGGATGAGAGAGTTGATGTTACCCTCATAAACTTTTAGGGTGGACTTGATTACATTTCCAACTACAAAAAGAAGGAAGAAAAACAACGAGTTCATGAAAAATGCCTTTCATACAAATTTGCAAACAAATTTGCACGAGTCTTATTTCTTAGCTTACCATGGTTAAGTATGAATTGATATAGCCACCCAGCATCGCCAATCAAAACCTTTGGTACATCCAGAACCACAAACGATGGATAAGTCTAATGGCTTCTGCTTTGATGTACATGTTAAATATAACTCTCTCTCTCTCTCTCTCTCTCTCTCTTAATGCACAAACAAACTGTTCAATTATCTCTTTCAAAATATGCACACTTGACATGAAATTTGAATGGTTGTATATGTAAACATATTTATGTTGCAAATATGTATACAATTGATGGATTCAATGGCAAATCATCCAAATCGAAACAACTTGCATCCATCTTTTCACAAAGTGTATTAGTAATAAGACTATGACAATAAAATGATAAAACCTCCACAAACTTGAAAATATGTTGCTTTCATCATAGAATGAAAAGTATTGTCAGAGAAAAAACAACTTATCATGTAGCTTATGCACTCAAAGGACTAAACTTCTGACAAGATTTAACTTCTCCCCATGCATTTGTGAAAGCATAGCTGATATCCTCTAGAGCATTGCCAATAACATAAATTTAATTTTTGGCTACAACTGATCATTCTAGATTTGACCTTCACTCTTATACATGATAATGCACCTTATTCTATGTGATAGATAGATTTGAAAGAAAACACAACTCAAACAAGGAAAAGAAACGGTGTTCGAAAAATTTGTTAAAGGTTTAACTTCTCCCCATTCATTCATATGGTCTTTTCAAAGTTTCTAGAGCAAGAGCAAGCTGCATTTCAATAGCATAAAGCAAGCAAATATCCACAACATGGCTTGCTCAAGTAATCCTATCGGGGGTCTCTTTTTTGATGTTATCGGAGTGCTTGCTATATCAAATTTTGACCTCAGGAAAGCAGTTGAGGTCAAAACCATTTAAGTAGTGGATATCCAAATTATCCAATCTAAAGGGTCAAAGAGGCATTTTTTACTCTAGCGTTAAATGGAGGAGCTTCTTGCTCATTAAAAAGGGTCATAGTTCAGAGTGTTGATATGTTTCAGCAACGTGTGGGGTTTGTGAAGTTCAAGGCATAGGTGATAGATGATGCCACCAAAAAACCACTTCCAAGTATTGTGTTTGTGCTTGGTGGAGCAGTAGCCATTCTTATTTTACTAGAATGCAATGGAGGAACGTATGATGTTTCTTATAGAGATCAAGCATAGGTTCTAATCGATTGTGTTCTCATTGAGCTACCTATAGGTATGCTGGATGATGATGTGGGAGACTTTGTTGGTGCTGTTGCTTGTGAGGTAGAGGAGGAAACATGCCTAAGATAAATACTGCTGATTTGGTTAATCTTACATATTTTCTCAACAAGCTAACTGGACAACAAATATACTCTTCTCTAGGTGGATTTGATGAAAGAATCACTTTATGCCTCTACAAAAGCCATGTAAAACAATAGGTAATTGATTCTTCAACACTTGCCCCACATGCATCAAGTGCTCTTCCCTTGACTTTCTTTTTTACAAAGAAGAATGGCATTGATCAAGGACAAAACAATGGTACTTACTTGCAGATCAGCACAATAAGCAGTTGATCTTGCTTTGTGAATGGTTAGGCATTTACGTCATCAAAGAATAGACCCTTGATAAAAATGACTCCATGATCATGGGTAGAAGATGTATGTGTATGTTTGTATCACACCCAACATAAAACAACATGTGGGAAACCAACGATTGTACCTTTCGACTTCCCCTCGTTAGGGGGGGCCATGTTCTCTAACTAGCACATCAATCCCCTTTTCAAAAGGCCTTTCATTATTTAGAGGCGGGGTCATGTTACCTGCATTAGCACTTAGGAGTGGTTTGAGCATTTTCCCTAGCACCCATCCACAATGGGTCCTTTTGCCTTACAAGCACATACAAAGCAAACTAATCAGTAGGGGTGGGAGGGTCTCTCTAGTAGTATAGCACTGGGTTGAAAGGGATCGACCCTCAACATTAGTGGTTTGGGAGGGGGACATTGTAGAAGTGTGTCAACTAGGACAAAAGTATGATGCTTCAACTCCTCTATCCTTACATTATTCCCTAGTTAAGCTAACCCTATGTTATGATTCCACTTTTGATTCCAAGGGCAATGAGCTTTTAGTTTACCTCCTTGTCATTAAGCTTATATATTTGAAGAGGCACTTAGTGCATCCACTTGGCACTTGATCATTTTTTTTCTTAATTCAAAGGCATTTTTGCATGGGGTTTTATCATCTCTAATGGGATTAAAAAAGTCATATTCCTCCAATGACAAGCTTTCTAGAGAAAGGGATTTGTCTTACCTATATGCGTGCTCAAGAAAGAGGACATAGAGCATGGAATTTTCGACATAAACAAGGTGGCAAAGACAAGATGAGAACAAAACAAAAATGGAATGCAGACTCGTCCATTGGATGGAAAACCATATATAGGAAAGCTCTCTTGAATTTTCTTTGCATTTGTAATACTCCTAACTTGTGAAATCTTTGTCTTATGCTTAGCATTTAGTAAGAGCTTTGGCATGTGCTTGAGCTTGCTTTACATTTTTCAATGCCTTTGCACTAAGAGATTTACATGTGCTTGTGCTTGTTTTGCAATTGCCCAATGAGTTTGTCACTACCACGAATGCATTATTTTTCATTTGAATTCATTGGCCATTGGATTTAAGGAAAGTACCAAAAGAACTAGAAAAAGGAAAGCTTTGAGGAGTACAAGAAAAACTAAAAAAGGAAACCAAAGTAGAAGTTTGTCCTTGGGAAGAAGAAAACGATCCTAAGACCTTAACATATATGTTGAATATTTGTTAATGATTTTATCCACCACTGCATTAAATTTTGCACTTAATTTTTTATTTTACACATAGTATACATGTTTTTGTGTTTCTCTTTTTGAATTTATAATACATAAAAGCTAACAATGTCTCTCATACTTTCTCAACTTTATCAAATTTCTCAAAGCCATTTTTTCCCAAACCAAGCTTTCAAAGTGATGTTTTAAAATTCAAAGCATTCTTATAAATCATGGAAACAAGATCTCAAATAAGTTTCCATGGTAGGTAGATGGAGGAGATAAAATTTCCTAGTAATAACCTTAATTTGGACATTCTTTCTCAAGTGCATACTTTAGCAGTTTTAGCATGCTAGATATAATTAAACATTACTCTATTTTTTAGTAAGTTTTGTAAAGGTAATGTCCATTTTCCATTTTGGTAATGAGGCCCAACCCACCTACCATTGGGTCTATCACTACTTGGAATGGGTGGTTTGCCTCCGCTTGGATCCCAAAATTCCATTAGCCCAAGGGGGTAACACATAGCATAAGAACCTGCATGGACACAATTTGAAAAACATAGATAGTATTGATTATGTTTATTCTTATCACATAAGAAAATACAACCAAGAAGAGAAAATCAAAACAATAATGCAAGTATGCTATATTTTGTATAATGTTCTCATGTAAGGTTCTACAAGAACTTCCAATCATCATATAAGTTGGAAAAGAAAAGCACTAGACTCATCTTTCCCACCCACCAACTGCAGGCCAGTACATCAAGGACCAGGATCCCGTTATTCTTGTTACTCTCTGAGATGATTGGACTATGGGGTCAACTAACCTAGGGACCATAGTGCTCAAGGGGTGATTCGTCTAAGGGTCTCTCAGGTGCTGGGCCCATTTTCCCTAGACTAATTATCCTAACCTCACCCAAGCCAAACTAGTGGACCCAAATATCAGGAGTGGTCAAGTTAAGACTCACCACTTTCCACGATGAGTACGAACTTCCTTGCTACCCTCATCAATATTGTCGCGATCGACTCTGGTTTCAATCCTTATTATTATTCTTAATACATATTCTATGTAATTATTGTGCGTAGACATTATTCCAATATTTTGAAGCCATCTTAACTTTTTCAGCATTCTAAGAAATTATCCCAGTACTTTAACATATTCATTTTCATTCCTCTTTACCTCAACACTCAACTATTCCACTTTAAAAGTGTAACTATGGTGATTAAATGATATTCTTAACATCATAACTTGTAGATTATCCCTAAGAAGGAACAATAAGACCTAATTTAAGAGAAGACAATCCTTTTTACTCATGCACACCAAGCTCTCTACTAACAAGGAAATAAAAGCTCTCTTTATATCTCCTACACTCTCGCAAAACCTCTGCTTCTCTTAACGTACAATGATAAGGAAACCATAACTTGCACTATGCCTAGTACAAGAATAATTTATCCTTGCTTAATCTCGATTTACAAATACAAAACATCTTTTTTCTACTTAAGGAGAATCAAAACCTAACTCTAATTAACCTTACAAACTCACAAACTCAACATCATAAAATATTAGTTACAATTTTCTCTCCTCTTTTCGGGAGAACACTACAATAGAATGAGAGTGTAGTAGCGAAAATAATAGCGCTTTTATAACTAGAAGGCTAGGGAGATGCCGGGCTATTTTGATGCTAAAAATGTTGCTATTTTTGCTACAACAACAGGTTCGTTGTTGAGCAGCGAAAATAGCAAGGAAATATCGTTGCTCAGCAATAGCAAAATTACTACGCAGTAAAAAGAAGCTGGGTAGACTAGGGAATCTACACAAGACTCCCCACTTTACCTGCATTCTTTAAAAAAAAATTCAAAATAGAGTCGCAATTTTGACAAACATAAACATAAAAAACACATAGATTGGGAAGAATGCAATTGAGTCTAAAATTTATTTTATTTTACAAAGTGTCGGGCTTTTGGCCATATATACAAAAAAATATATCAATGAAGAGGTGGCTAATTGAAATGCTCATCGGATTCCAAGTTCTCATCATCATCCTCTTCGTCCTCCTCTTCACTTCCTTCCACCGCTTCATGCTCGTAATCAGGATTCTTCTCTTCCTCTTCCCCTTCATCCTACATACATGCCATCATGCGCAAGGTAAGCATCGAGAAATAAAATACAATTAAATGTACATAAGAGAAGGGTTGTTTCACTAATTACATCATCTACTTGAGTTCCCAAAACGGACTCATCCAAGTGTACGCATGCACACTCACAATTGCGGATGGGGGGCTGTGTAGCCATAGTCATACTCCTCCTTTGATGGGTCACGCACAATAGTTTCCCTTTACAAAAAACAATTCAGAAAATACACAATTAGTTAAAGAAAACAATATAGTACAAAAAAAAATGAAAGAGAAGAAGAAATAATTAGTAAAATAAGTACTTACAAAACGAGCAATGAAGGAGGACTTTCCTCCGAGCCAAAGTGTGAAGCCCCTCGCTTCCATGGTCGGGAAGCACTCGCCATCGCTGTTGTTGAAAAGCATGTTGGTGCTTTCTCATAAAGCTACGTGCGTGCCTCCACTCCTCGTGTGTGTAAACACTGGGCTTTTCCAAATTATTCTTTGCTGCTCTCTTGATATTTTCTCTCCTATTAGAGAGCAAAAGTTTGATTCTTCTCTTCATCCACTCCTACGAGAAGCAAAGACATGCATGTGGAATAGGGAACTCCAACTCAATGATGTATTGCTTTGAAATCTTGTCTTGTGCCTTCCACTTTTTGAAGGAGTTCATGAATTCCAGGTTAGCAAGTACATGCATGCAGTTCATGACTTGCTTGCCTTGTTCATTAATCACTCACGAGGGAACCATCGACATCCATGTTGCATGGTAGGGTGCGTGGATCAAATGGTGGAATGGGTCTCGTGGGGGCTAGCTCATAATGAGCAGATGACGAGCCTCCCTATCGGGTAGAGGCATCGGGAGACCTAGTGCTACTTTTGCCAAAGCAAAATCAATCTGCCCCCCCCTCTAGTATGTCTACTAGCCCCCCTAGACTTCCTACTACGTCGTCGTTGTGGTGAAGATGGATGTGAGGGAGCGGGGGTGGGTATAATCAAGGTAGATGGTGTAGGCTTATCACAGCCATATTGTGATGGATGGCCATGCACCACTCAGACCTGCGCATCAAAGTCGTATTGATGATGATGATAAGATGGAATTATGTCTATGTGGTCTCGGGCCATAATACAAGACATTCAAGACATCTATTTAGACTCGGGAGAACATTCCCAACTTTATTGTTGATAATTGAAGAAAAGAGTTTGGTTGATGACCAATCTTCATACAAACCAAAGGCAATTCAGAGCAACAAGCCTTCTACACAACTGCATGTAGAGGACAAGGTAGCTCTTCACCTTCTTAATCTCATTCCCAAAGCTTAAAGCCAAGCTTTGAGCATATACCTTTTTGGTTTTTTACCCATAATTTTGGACTACAAGGAAGGAATTTCATTGGTGCATTCGCCGGGAGAAAAGCAAGCTTTAGAAGGTGTGTCAAGAGAAGGTAACAAGAATTTTCAGTTTTCAGATTTGAAGAAATGCAAAAGTTTCAGGTTTATGGACAAGAAAAGCTTCAATTTCAAAACTGTGGAATGGTATTTGCAGAAATTAAAGTGTTTGTGGCTTTAATTACTTGCAATTTTGGGTATATTTTCATCAATTTGTTGTGAGCCTATCAATTTACCTATCAAGGAGGGGGGTAGGAGTTCAACAATAGAAGAGCAAAGGGATTTTCTTGTAGAGAAGGCCAAGAGAAGGCAAAGATTAAAGCAAAGCCAAATAAGGCCCATTACACATTGTCATACCCCTGCTTGTCCATGATGATGTGGTGGCATATCCACCGCCCATAATTCATGGGCAAAGCAATCTCCTTCGCCCATACATGTGTGGTGGGGTATGTGTGTGTGTAACGGGCCTAAAAACAACATGGTGTAGAGTAGTTTGTTCATTGCAAGAAAAGAGATGATGAGAGCGGTTCTATAACAACAACATGGCCCCCATATACATTATCCGGCTATTGCTCATGTGCGCAAAGACCAGACCCTCATATCTTGGGAAGAAGAAATGGTGGCAACTCTGTTCATCTAGAGTTAAAGAAGAAGACGGTGCTGATGTTGGGAAAGGAGGTGCCTAATTTAATTGCTCATCATAGAGATGGCAATCCTACTTGTACAAGCACTGGCAGGCTTAATTGGCGATTTTTGGGGTGCTACTACCAAAGGCGATGGTGGCCATTGGTTTGAGTACTAGCGGAGAGCGTTGGCATTGCTGCTTTCTCTCACAATGATCTTTCAACCTACAGCTTCCATAATGTTTCCTCTTCTTTCAATATATAAAGACACCATTCAATGCCAGTCTGTTGTGTGTTGCTTCAGATTTGTAACGGCCACACCATTCGGCGCCACCTGTTCTTGAAGACCATGAGTGCAAGAAGAAGAAGATAAGGTGTTGAACCTTAATTCATCAAATTAGAAAATCTTGGTGTATATGGTCTCCTAAAAGGGTTGTTGCCACACAATGGTCACACCAAAGGTTCACATGCTTATTTCTCAAGAGCAGCATGAAGGGTCTTCAACATTTCTTTCACATGCATGGTGGGGCCAAAGTTTTACAAGGAAAGGTGGGGATTGCCAAGGAGATGTTGAAAAAAATCACACAACACACTAAGATGAATTAAATTTGAGGCTTAGTTTATTTTTTCTTTTTCAATCAAAAACCAAAGAAGTGGATCGTGGGTGGAATGACATTCAAGCTTTATCTTTTGATGGGAGTTCTTTCATTGCAAAATTTTTATGGGTTTTCATTGGTGCAAAAGGTGGACTTAGCATTCTTTTTATGCTTGGTTGGGAAGTTTCTTGCTTTGTTCATTCTAGTTCCGTTGTGGAGACCAAGGCTAGCCATAAAATCTGTAAAGAAAGGGGAGAAGGGTTGGTTTCAAGGCTAGCCATAAAATCTGCAATAAAGAAAGGGGAGAAGGGTTGGTTTCAAGGCTTATAAGAACGAGGAAGAAGGATAAGAAGTGCTTCTGTGGAAGCTCTGGAGATATTCATCGACCTATCTCAAGTGCAAGGAGAAGAAAGGAGTCCATATAATCAAGAGTGATTTCAAGAAGAGGTTTACTATGTGGTAATATAATCATGAAATTTCTTTACTCTTCTTACAATGGAAGAGAAACCTACATTCAATACTCTTGCTTTAGCCATGGAGTTGGAAGAGGTGATGTGAATGACCCCTAATTTTGGGGCCTTGAAAGAAGAAAAGAAGATGGAGAATGTGGTGTTACTACAACACAGGATCATCAATGTCTGACGGCACCATTAGGAAAGGAGGTGGCAGAGCCCAGCAAGGGAGAAGAAGTAGCAACACTGCCTAAGGTAGCACGAAAGCAAAGAAAGAGAGTAGACAACAGAAAGTGGTTCTTCTATTAAGAGATCTATCCCTAGTTGAATTCCAATTGATGTCCAAATTTATTTGAAAAATCTCGAATCAAGAGGTATGCCTCTTGTCTCATAAGAAATCAGTCTATATTGGGCATAGGTAGCTTAAGAGACCTGGTGACACTAGAAGGGAGAGTAGGCATGAGGGGGATACAGGAAACCCTTAGGTGCTAAGATGAAGAGAGAGAGATAGAGAAAGAAGTGTAAAGCAAAGCCTACACGCAAAACATAAATGACAAACCAACAAGACTCCCTGCTGCTACTTCGGCTTATAAATAGGAGAAGGTGAGGAAGGTAGCAAATATAAGGCTCTTCACGAAGTAGGCAAGCTAGAAATCTCACAAATCTGAAAGAAGTTGACAGAAATTATGGTTTGTGAGGTGTAGGGAGAAGATGAAAAGGATGATGGTGAAGAGGAAGATGATGGCAAGGCCTCGGTGGTGATAGTCTGCTTTACAAAGCAATGGTGAGCTTCTCTTATGATGGCGGTGCCGGCCTCTCTCCTACTTGAATGCGATGGTGATCTTGCTCACACGCGTGATGGAGTGGTCAAGCTCCTCTCTGGTTTGAGCGCTCATGGGATGAGCATTGGCAGCAGCGCAGATTCCTCACCATGTTGTTCACGATGGTCAAGCCTCTATCTGCATATTTGTAACGCGACCACCCATTTGCAGCATAAAGAAGATAAGATGACGTGATCAGGGTTTTTAAGTTCAGGTGTGAAGTGTCTTCCATAAGTAGGTGTTAACATGGTGTGAAGTGTTATGCATAAGGAGGTGTTTAAATGGTGTGAAGTGTCATCCATAAGCATGTGTTTACATGTGTTTACATGGTGTGAAGTGTCTTCCATAAGCGGGTGTTCACATGGTGGTGAAGTGTCTTCCATAAGCGGGTGTTCACATGGTGGTGAAGTGTCTTCCATAAGAAGGTGTTTACATGGTGGTGAAATGTCTTCCATAAGCAAGTGTTTACATGGTGGTGTCTTCCATAAGCAGGTTTTTACAGGGTTTTCAAGTTCAGGTGTGAACTGTTTTCCATAAGCAGGAGTTTTCAAGTTTAGGTGTGAAGTATCTTCCATAAGTAGGGGTTTTCAAGTTCAGGTGTGAAGTGTCTTCCATAATCAAGTGTGTTCAAGTTCAAGTGTGAAGTGTCTTCCATAAGCAGGTGTTTTTAAGTTCAGGTGTGAAGTGTCTTCCATAAGTAGGTGTTTACATGATGGTGGCTCCAAACCTATTTCTTCATGCTCTCTTGTCCAAGAAAACCCAACCCACTCACCACAAGAACCGATCTTAGTTTAGTTCTTTTTTCTTTTCCGCATTAATAAATTCTCTTTCCTCTTCAAAGTTGGGAATTCACACATATTTTTTCAGGTGGAGAACTTCATGATAAATATTTCATGAGGGTGAACATTCATGTTAAATTCTTTTGATGGGAATTTTACTATGGTTTTTCCATGATTGCATTGAGCTTCAATGATGGTGGTTTTCATTGCTTCTTTACCAAGTTGTGGGCATACGTGTGTTCATTTGGGAACGTTCTTTTGCCTTGTGTTCTTTCAAAATCAAAGTGGAAAAGTCATTATGTAGTTTTGGTGATGATGATGAAGATAGTGTGAGAGTGAAGAGTGAGAGTTGGTGTTTGAGAGAAATGAAGAGAAGTGAAGTGTTCATGAGAAGTGTATTTCTTCATCATCGACATGTCCGAGGTGCTTATTCCAAGGCAAAGTGTTCTTCTCAATTGTTCATAAGGACATTTCACATTTAAGTGGAGGAGGAATGATAACCCCCAATTTATGCTAAATTTGGCACATTTTATTTGTCTACATCGATAAAATTTTAGCATTTCAGCTATTAAATCATCTTATTTGATGAGCTTTTCAATATAAAATCAAATGTAAATTGCCACGACTTTATAGGTTCGCACAAAATTTTAAAAGCCATCGGTCAATAAAATATTTATGTTTGATTTTTTAACTTTTTGAAGTTTGTGGGATACTTTTTAGTTCCTTATGTTGCAAAAAAATGAAAGGTCTCATGAACCTTAGGCCAAAAGATGTACTCATTTTTTTATAATATCAAGAAAAGTAGTGGGAGTTGGTTGAGGAGGTTATGCATGACTCCTTATGTGCATGCTTCTTCCACTTTTCTTTCTCTTTCATTTTGGCACAACTCTCTCTCTTGTCTTTCTTGTTTCTTACATTCTTTCTTGCAAAATTAGTTATGGATGAAGAAGATGAGAGTGAGGATGGTGAGGAAGATGAAATTTTCTGTGTGCCAAGTTCTTTGTGAGCGTGTGGGTTGTTTTTCTTTGTAAGAGAGAAAAATTTGCAAGTTTCATGGGTGGTGAGGGGCTAAGCCCTAAGCATATATTTTAATTCCTTGGTACCCTGGTTTTGTGTCTGTTTTGAGTGATGTGGGTGAGAGCTGTTCACTTCATTTGGAATCAACTTATCTTCAAGTATTTTCAAATATAATTTAGTCATCATTTATAGAACATAGGATACAAATCTATATCACACTTTTGTAAAAGTAAATTAACGTAATCAATGAAATGAGAGCATATAGCTACTATGTTGCAAGTTACAAATCTTAACTAGATCATCAATGTTGAGTATAATTGTATATTAATTCTATTACATCTATGATGGTACCCATGTTAGTATATGTTGTCGTGGTAAAACATGTTCTATCATGCACAAAGACAAGAATAATATACCAAAGTGTAACCAAATCTTAAGAGTTTAAAATACTTGGGCACCAAAGTGAGATCATGATTTTACCTTGCCCTACCTCATGACAAAGAAATAGGGCTACTAACCAAGTCTCACAAGAATTCCCAAGTCAAGTGGAAGTGTTATATGCTAGGATTCCCCCCACCAAGTAAAATTAGTGAGATCACGACTGCACCTTCCATTAAGTCATAAATGAGGTGGAATTATGAACCAAATCTATATAAAAAAAACTTGCATAATGCATACACAAGGCCACTTTATATAGCTCTAAGAAATCATAGCAAAAAATAATACTTATTATTGATTTCTATATAAAAACTACAATTAATATGCTGAAAGATATGATAAATCTCATATGCACATAAACTAGTGATTTTTATGTATTATTAATCACTAGATTCTTTAGGATATAACCGACTTATTTAATAATAGTAGTGGCAATATATTTATTATACACTGCTAGTTTTTTGGTGTGCTATTGTCTCCCTTTTTGTCAAGTCTAGAATTATTTCATTACATTAACACATCAATCGAAACCTTGATTCTTATGTACATGTTGTCTAATAATGTGGATACTGGTGGGTTGCATTTCCACTTGATATACATATATATGACATGTGAATGGATATTAAAAACGAGAGCCATATTACATAGCCACACTCAATATATGGCATATGGTAGGGGTGTGTATGTAGCATAATGCTATTTGGATATGTGTTGTTGTTTTTTTTTGGAGAGAGAGAAGCTCTATATTCACTTACAAGAAAACATTAAGGATATGTGATGTATTTAAAATAAGCATTTCACAAAATCCAAGGACCATGATAACATTTTAATGTTAGAAAGGGTAGACTAATGATAACATTTTGATGTTAGAAAGGGTAGACTAGGCATGCACTAGTCTACTTTATCTATGGACGAGAAAAAAGGGGATAAAGAAGAAGTGAAAATTAGCATATGAATATAAAATCTCTTAGTAAGCAGTAATCAATCTTAGCTTGAAAGATATTGGATATTTGGATTGTCTTAATCACTACGACTAATTTGTTTAGCAAATGTTTGGATTCATCTTAAAGCCTTTCTTTTACAAAGGCTGGTTTAGAAACTCCACCCATAAAAGTGAACATTAACGGTATAAATCTAGAACCCTCTTGTGTATATTTGTGTATAACTCTAGGTCCACCTCTCTTAATGATGAGAAGTAGCTCTCCTCTTTAAGTGGAAGCTTCATATGTGATAGATCATACCGGAAGAGCAGGCTGTCCAAGAGCAGGCGGGACAGCAACTGACGGGGGTCGAAAGGTGAGTGGTATGAGACGGAATAGAAAACCTTGATGGGTTAGTGCGGCCTCGGCCCACGCTCCCACCACCAGAGACCCTATCAAGAGGGCGATTCCGGCTGTAGAGAGCAGGCAAAGAAGGGGCAGCGATGACTTGGGAGACTCTGCGAGGCCTGCGCATACGTAGGCCAGGAGAAGATTGACGACGCAGGCCTTGCAGAGGAGAGAGAGGATCGGGTCGAGGAGCACCTCTAGCTGGGGTAAACGCACGCGATGGAGGCGCTCGAGGAGCAGTATTCCACAGAGGGCGGTGTAGCAGGCGAACGAATTGAAGCAGAAGAAGAGGGAGAGGAAGGCAGAACCATCGTGAAAATGGTCTGCATGGGATCCGCTGGGAGGTTGGAGGTAGCCGGAGAAGCAGAGAGCAGCGACAGAGGGGAAGAGAGAATGCTGCCATCGACGGAGTCGTTACGAGGCTGCGGGTAAAGTTTGCGCCAGTGTGTCCCCTTTATTTTGTGTTATCGCATGGCCACTACCGAGCGACAAGTACGGACGTGAGCAATCTAAGAAGATCAGTAGTTGAGCGCTGCAGCCGCCCCAACGGACAGGCGGATTTTGCCAGTGTTTGTCACCACGTTGCATTCGTGCCCCTCTGACTCTATCCAAAGGTATATCCCAAGGTATTTATCAAAACCTTAGCCTTCTTCATGTGAATGGAGAAACCCACCCCTTTGAGCTTTCTCGAAAGGTACGCTTTTATGAAGCTTTTTTACAAACATTGATGAGGGACAAACAATGGTACTTGCTTGGAGATGAGCAATAAGCGGTTGATGTTGCTTTGTGAATGGTTACGTATTTATGTCGTAGAATAGAACCTTGCCAAAAATGACTCCATGATCATGGTTGGAGGAATGTACATGTATGTTTGTATCACACCCAACTAAAAACAACATGTGGGAGACCAACAATTGTACCTTTCGACTTCCTCTCGTTAGAGGGGGCCATGTTCTCTCACTAGCACACCAATCCCCTCTTCAAGAGGCCTTTCATTATTTAGAGGTGGGGTCATGTGACCTACATTAGCGCTTAAGGGTGGTTTGAGCCTTTTCTCTAGCACCCATCCCCACAATGGGCCCTTTTGCCTTACAAGTACATACGAAGCGAACGAATCAGTGGGGGTGGGAGGGTTTCTCTAGTATAGCACTGGGTCGAGAGGGATCGACCTCAACATTGGTGGTTTGGGAGGGCGACATTATAGAAGTGTGCAATGATTTTATATTCACGTGATCACAAATTTTTTTTTGTTAATAACATGTGTTAACATGTTAACATGTTAACATGTTCCCAAAAAAGCCGGTGGGAGGTTCCCTAATAACCGGCTGAAATCCCGCCGGGATTTTGCAATACCCGGCGGTCCCGCCGGGAAAATTAAAAGCCCGGCGGGACCCGCCGGGGTCGTCATCTAGCCCGACGGGCTACAATTTTCTATATATATGGACCCGGGGGGCCCTTTGGGAGTTCATTCATGTGGGTGGTCTGCTACACGAGGGGTGTGTGTGTAAGGCCATTCTTTGGAAAGTATACATGCACTTAGTCGATAACGCGGCTGGTCTGTGTCCTATGGTAAGTATGGCACGCCGTAGAGCGGTACTAGTCGGTAACACGGCAAGCATAGTATCGTTATGGCGATGTCACCTTCCCTTCCCTTCCCTTTGTCAAATGCGGGCATATGGTCGGTAACGCGGCCAGTGTATGTCCGTATCCTATTCGTATTCCCATAGAATCGGGCGGCATTTTGTCGTTAACGCGGCAAGTTGGTGTCATCCGCTAGTGCATATATTGTTTTTTGCATATTGCGGCATTTGATTGTTAACGCGGTCGAAAAAATGTCGTAAATTTGCTTGCATATTACGGCATGTGATCGTTAACGCAGTCGAAAAAATGTCGTAAATTTGCTTGATTTGACTTGTATTGTTTTTATTGTGTGTGATCCATGCGATACTTGGTTGGTAACGCGGCATGAGTATTTCATGGATCAAAGTTTACATCATATTGTCTTTACGTTTAATTTCATATAATATCGTAACTTGAAAAAATGAATATCTCTCTCTCTCTTCCTCCCCCCCCTCTCTCTCATGATACACTTCACAACTCTTTCTCTCTCTCTCTCTCTCTCTCATGATACACTTCACAACACGATAGATGTGTAGATGAGGATTTCTTTTTTTCTCTTAAAATATACATAATCCCTAATAAATTCTTTTTTCTCCCTCTATTTACTTAAAAAATAAAACAGTACATTATTTTCCTCTCTTTAGGAACTCACAAAAATATTAAAAATGTCATCTAATGTTTCTTCTCTCTATCTGTCAACTCTCTCTCTTCCTCCCTCTCTCTCTCTCTCTCTCTCTCTCTCTCTCTCATGATACACTTCACAATTCTCTCTCTCTCTCTCTCTCTCTCTCATGATACACTTCACAACTCTCTCTCTCTCTCATATACTTCACAACTCTCTCTCTCTCTCTCTCTCGCTCTCTCTGTCTCTCTGTCACGATAGGTGTGTAGATGAGGAGTGCTTTAGGAATACAAAATATTATTTTCCTCTCTTTAGGAACTCACAAAACTATTAAAAATGTCATCTAATGTCCCCTCTCTCTCTATCTGTCACACCTCTCTCTCTTCCTCCCCCTCTCTCTCTCTCTCTCTTATAATACACTTCACAACTCTCTCTCTCTCTCTCTCTCTCTCTCTCTCTCTCTCTCTCTCTCTCTCTCTGTGTGTCACGGTAGGTGTGTAGATGAGGAGTGCAACATGTATACACTTGATAAGTAATGATAAGTAATGATGCACTTGTTGCGGGTGTCTCACGTTCGATAATGTATTGCATGATGTTGAGTTCAGTAATATTGTTTGATATTTCGTTTTTGTTTCATCATTGATAAAGTAATGATACACTTGTTGCGATTGTCTCACGTTTGATGATGCATTGGATGATGTTGATTTCAGTAATATTATTTGATATTCCGTTTTTGTTTGATCATTGATAAGTAATGATACACTTGTTACTGTTCTCTCACGTTTGCTTGATGTTGATTTCAGTAATGTTGTTTAATATTCTGTTTTTGTTGTGTTTAGTGATATTTGCTAGATTTACGAAGACGACCAACATGCTTTCCCCTGAAGAGCGTAAAATCGTTCTACGGGCAATTCGCATTGAAGCAGTCATCACAGTGTCACAATGTGCAGATGACGTCGTCAAAAAGATCAATGAGTCCGAGACACTCATGCGAGATCTATTAGAGCAGATATGGGAAAATGCATAGTGTCTCGGAGGCAACGCTGAGTTGCTTGATAGAAGACAAAAGATAGCAGACTTCAACCATCAACATATAACACGAACTATTTTGGGGAGCATGCGTGTAGCATGCAATGATCTTAGAGATGCTGCCCCGCCTGAAGCTAATATGCATCGTCTACAGTTATGGGACACTGTATGGAGCGAGCAAAGAGCCAAGAGCAAGCGCATGAAGGCGCTGGATGCAGAGTCACTCCCCAAAAGAGTGCGCATTGCCCAAGACGTCGCTGCAACGTCCAGCCAGGCAGATGCGAGTGGGACACGTGCCATTAATCATACAATCTACAATTCTATGTGCACACACCTCATTGGCGTCCCGCACGAGGCTCTGCTCGAAGGGCGAACAATAGGCTCTGGTGTTTTTGGCACAGTAAAAGAGTAAACAGTTAGAGGTATATCATTTTTGCCAGAGCACATTACTTTTTGCGGAAGCACTACAAAGGAGAAGGCAGCGCCAAGTTCGAGAGCTTCCAAGCAGAGCAAGGCATGCAGGTTCTACACCCATCAATTGTCAAGTGTATTGCCTTCACAAAAGAATCTCCTTGGATCACTATTTTCCCATACT
This sequence comes from Cibotium barometz, assembly GCF_041138505.1. Lineage (NCBI taxonomy): Eukaryota > Viridiplantae > Streptophyta > Polypodiopsida > Cyatheales > Cibotiaceae > Cibotium > Cibotium barometz. The sequence continues at coordinate 22,100,145 of NC_141082.1, read as the reverse complement.
ATAATGGCGGCTCGCTTGGTGATACTCTTCTGAAGGTCCCCTTCAGATTCAGTGAGTTCACCAGAGCAATTTTTCGTTTGGATCGAGGATGGAGACAACCCCCGCCCGATAATATTCCTTTAAGTCATCTAGAACTTTCTAAAATAAAATAATTAGTAATAACCATGCCACATATTATGCATGCCCTGGTGGAAGGCCTAGCGGCAGCACATTTGGCAGGAATTGTACATACCGACCTACATTCATTCAATGTAGTGTTGGATTTTACAAAAGAGTTGAAGCCACGCGTAGGTATTATCGATTGGGGGTTACTGCTGCTGCTGAGAGCGCCCAAAAAACGGGTGTCTCTCAATTTTGTATTTGAAGCAGACAAGAACCCTGAGAAGGTGGCACAGGCGGTCTCCTACGCAGACAGAGAGCGAAATAAACGGCCGTGGATAGCCCCGGAACTTTATGATCCGTTTTTGGCAGATGCATACACTCCTGCATCTGATGTTTTTGCTTTAGGGTATTTATTACAAATTTTATATGACTTTTGGCAGAAAGTACAAGAGTTGTGGATGGACAATAGTTTCTATGACAAAGTTACCATGGATACTATTATTTATAGAGTCAAAAATTGGATGTGTCTGCCTAATCGCGACGAGCGAAAATCTGTTTTGCAAGTAGTGGAATTTTTTAGATCACTAAATACTGACCCAACGAGGGCACAACATCCTCTTGTAGAGCTATCGGTGTCATTCACCCCAATTTTGTAAAGATACAGTATCCGGAGATTAAGTTTTAAAAATGGCACTTTGTTTGTCTCTCTTCAAAATTTGATATGTGCCCATTGTTTGAAATATTATCTCATTGAGTCTTTGCAATATCTCTCTCCTCTTGTGGTGTTTAAGTTTATGTTTTCTCTTCAAAATTTGATGTGCACGCATTGTTTGAAGTATTTTTTGAGTCAAGTGGATATTTCTCATTGAGTCTTTGCAATACATATCTCATCTCGTGGTGTTAAACTTTAAGTTTTTGAGGGTAATGGTCAATTTATCTTACGTTGATCTTTACAGTTCATTAAAATCCTAAAGTCATTTACGTTCATGCAGATATGGCAGAAGCGCAAGTAAACGAGCAACAAGAGTTAGCCAAGAAGGCATATGAGCGAATGAAGGCCCTTGCACATGGACTGACAACCCGCGAAGCTACGAGAACAGCATGCAGGTTGTCGAAATGGACAAATCCTACTTATGCCCAATGGAAAGACATAAATAAACGCGTAACCACAGAGATGATAAAGGAAATATGGCCATGTCCAGATGGCGAGATTAAGAAGGGAAGATGGAAGGTTTTGCGTTGCACTCATAATGATATCAAAATTAATGCCGAGCGCATTTTCTTGGAGGTGTACGATCGTCCTCTCCATAACGTCGACGCTCCACTCTATATTGCTAAGATGCTATATGCACAATTTATCCTAGAAACTCCAGTGGAATTCGCCTCCAGAGAGGCCACTGTCAAGACCCACGACATACGTGAAGAGACAGTGACATTCACAAGGGAGGAACTTGCTCTCATGGTGGAGGGCGCTGGATTGGAGTTAAACAAGGTCAAAGAAAGCTTAGGGGCACAGCTAGCAGAGAAGGAGAAAGAAGCTGTGCGATTATCTCAAGCGTCAATTCCTCCCCTGGCCAATAGAGGGATTCAAGAGCAGCTCACAAAGATCAGCCAAGATGTACAGACCATCTCTTCACGTATTGCTCCTGTGCGCCAAGGGAACCACATCTCGCATTTTTTGATACATCCTGATCTTGTGGGAGTTTCTGCTGAGGCTACTAGTTCCTCCACCCCCCAATGTCCGGTATGTTACAAAGTATTCGATGGGTGGAGCGGCCAGTATATACTACCCTGTGGACACTACTACCACTTAATATGTTTAGTGAGGCAAATGCAAAATATTTCCACATGTGCATTGTGCAGTGTTCCAATAAATCAAGGTATTTATACAGTGTTCGGCATGGCTAGCGAATATAAACCACCAGGACCTTTAGATGCAACTCCTAGTGCAATTCGCAATTTATTTCAAGATGAAAGCTAAGAAAGACATAAATCCTACTTTTGTATTGATAATTTCTCCAAATACAATCATTTGTACAAGTACTTTTTATGAAATTACTGAAATGACTTCTTCCTCTATGTCAATATCTTGCTCCAAAATTCTTTCACCATTTACCCTCTCGTCTGCTAAATTAAGCTCATCTAAGTCAATGTCCAAATTGTCTTCTATCTCAAGGGTAGTGCACGACATGCGTCCAACATCAAAGTTCCCGTCTACTATCACAATCGTACATCCATCTGGGCATATCTTCTTCATACTCTTCACTTTCAATGTCTCGCAAGATCTTTTCATTGCAATACATGTAAACAAGTTTATCTGCTCGATCTACAAGAAGTCGATTGCGAATAGTACTGTGAATATATTTGTACATGCTCCAGTTTCTTTCTGAGCCTGAGTTTGAAGAGCACTGACTTAGAACCTTCATCGCAAGGTTGCACAATAAAGCATAATGCTCACCACCATTCATCATCCACCACTTCCATGCAGGTTGCTCTTTAGCCATTTGTTGAACAAGGGAGTTGGAAAATAAACCCTCTTTCAATCGAAATGAGGTCATCTCCTTTATGCACTTTACACGATCATCAACATTATTATAAAAAGTGTTTACCACTTTATAAAAATCTTGCACCACCTCAACGTTGGACATCAAATCCATATTCCAATATTCAGGATCTAACATGTAAGCAGCACTGTGTAGTGGTGAATGCGGTCCAATCCATCTAGCATGAAAGTACTTCAATAGAACTTTTCTTTGTCTACTGGAGAATGGTACACGCCATTGCTTTTCCACCACTGAATGCTCTAATTTCTCAGGACACTCCAAACTCCGCTGGACAGTCCACCATTGCATCCATGCTTTTCCGAGATTAGGCGCTCTTTGATCAAGACTTCGTACAGCATACATAACAGGCATCATTACATGGTATGCATCCATCACATTGTTCCACCAACTTCTTCTCGTAAGCGCTGCCTTCAAGACTTTGATTTTCTCTTTCACTTTTTCAAGTTGAGTGTTCTCCCAGTCATGAAATGCCATGCATGTAAATGTTTCGCAAACTGCATCTTTATTTCTAAGAAGAGACTCAAAAGTGTAAAAGTGAGTGCAAAACCTAGTCTCCGCTGGAAGCTTTAACATAACTGACATGCGAGGTCGAAAAATATCTAACACTCTCTGTCTCTTGAGCATGAATCTCACAAGCTGGCGAGCAGTGTCGACGATTGAGGCAAACCATTTGGTATCATCAGATTTATACCAATCTTTTAATACAAGATTCAAACTATGAGTATTACAGCCTACCGAAAAAATATGTGGATATTGTCGCTGTAGGATTTTGGATGCATTTTTGCAATTTTTTGCATTGTCCATGATGACTTGGACTACATTTTTGGCACCCACTTCCTCTATCACAGAGCTAATGACTTGAGCAATGTAAGCCCCAGTTTTGATTGAACCAGCTGAATCCACGGCACGGATGAAAGTCTCACCTCTAGGTGAAATAACCATTATATTAATTAATGATTTTCTTTGCACATTAGACCATCCATCACTTACTATACTACATCCAGAAAGCTCTATATTGCTAAGAATTATTCTTTGTACACGTTCTTTTACTTGCGCATAACATTTCTCTAATAGATCATTTTGCATAGCATGGTACGTAGGCGGTGAAAACCCTGGTCCAAACTCACCAATTTTCTTCCATGCTCTCTTCCAATGCTCACTGTCCACCATCATCATAGCACTCCCAGAAAAGTAAATCGCTTCAGCAAGGGCGAGTTGTGCATCATCGAGTCGACCTTGACGTAGGCTTTCTTGCAATGAAGTTTGACGCATGGGTATATTTCCTACGTCAAAGTTTCGCTTGTAGGAAGATGCACTGGGTAGATTACTTTCTGGTTGCACATTGCCGTTCGGGGTACAAGTAGGCGATGTAGCGGGAGTTTGATGATTAGAACAACATTGTTCTTGCTGCCTTGATACATTAACGGTAGGAGTGTCATGTTTTCTTGAATCTTTCTTTTGAATTTCTTCTCTTATGCATTTGGCCACTATAGGTGCAGAGGGGTGGGTACATGACTTTTTCTTCGGTCCGCCTAAAAAGTGTTCTCTTAGTCGAGGCGCCCCACCTGATTTCACTGCATGGCATAGCTTACACTCCCAATCTATGAATCGATCACCAACGTTAATTGCATATTGCCACTCTATCCCAGGTGCCTTTTTTTTCCTGCTATTTAAAATTTGGACTCTATTGGAGGTATCACTGGATCCAACATTGTCCTCCATCTCAACAAACAACCTATTCAACCAAGCATATAATAATGAATACACAAATGAAAAAACAACAAAGTCACTCACGTATTACAAAACATACATTAGCAGACAAACTACTTTGAAACTATCTTGACAAACACAAAAGATCATCACATAACACAAAACTACTTCGAAACTATCTTGCAAGGTCTGACTAGAAAACTACTTTGAAACTATCATGCACATTGCACCCCCAATGAAGGATGCCTTTTGTACCCAATTAAGGATACTTTACACAATCAAAGATCTATGCTTGCCCAATACTCTAGTATAGGACAATAGACCTTCTCTAACATTCACAAAGAAAATCAAAGATCTATGCTTGCCCAATACTCTAGTATAGGACAATAGACCCTTGTCTACTCTAAACTATATCAAGTATCAAGAGCCAATACAAGCCCCTAAGCAGGACTCTTGGCTCCATCAAACCATTCATAAAGTAGAATGAGGTAGATTACCTACATAGCTCAAATGCAAAGCTGAATGACTCCAATTGTGTCCCTAAATCTCCGCAAGTATTAGCTACGAACCACACCCTGCCCCCAATTCAAAGAACTAAGGACGAGTGGCTCAATAGCCTTAGGAGTGCCTACAAGGAAAGACGACAGCCCCTAAGATAAGGACGTTCTTCCCAAGAGAACACTTCTAGCAACTTGAGAGCTCTACAAGTACTTTGAGGAGAGATATCACGCCCCCAAAACAAGGACTATCTCCCCAAAAGTTCCACGATGAGTGTCGGGCAGTGTTTATAAACAGAACAGAACCCCGCCGGGGTTCTTTGTTTTCTCGGCGGGCCCGCCGGGATATTAAAAAGCCCGGCGGGCCCGCTGGGAAAACAAAAAGCCCGGAGGTGTTATGGGACTAGTGGGTTCTGGCAGGTCATTGCTCAGGTCATGTGAATATACAATGTGATCACAAGTTTTAATATGTTAACAACAGGTTTTGTTAACGTGATCACGAAATTGTGAAGACGTTAATGAAATCCCTGGAAGTGTGTCAGCTCCTGCTGGGACCCTCAACAATAGTATGATGCTTCAACTCCTCTATCCTTATATTATTCCCTAGTCAAGCTAACCCTATGTTATGATTCCACTTCTGATTCCAAGGGCAATGAGCTTTTAGTTTACCTTCTTGTCATCAAGCTTATATATTTGAAGAATTCAGAAGAGGCACTTAGTGCATCCACTTGGCACTTGATCGTTACTTTTCTTTTTCTTAATTCAAAGGAAGTTTTCCATAGGTTTTTATCGTCTCTAATGGGATCAAAAGACTAACTATAAATTTTCCCTATTAGCTTATCCATAAATTCCATTTTTGGGAATTGATTACCGGCATATTTTTGGTAGCTAATGCCTCTCTATGCACAATACAATGGATAGCAATAAGAGAGGGAAGCAGCCTTTTAAGTCTAGCTACCACAGCTATTCATCTTCTTGTCACACAGTGCTACAACCCATTAGTAGCAATGGCTATAAATCTTTTGGTGTCTAGCTTCAAGTCTCCCAAGAGCATTATAAATTGTTTCGGCATCTTCCCTTTCTATTTCGAATAGCTTCAAGTTGTGTTGTTAACTAAGTTACATAGACTATCAAATGTTTCTCCAAATGCTAATCTATGCTTTCATCAATGGACAAAGAAAAAAACACACTTCTCCTCAGCTTTGCCACTAAGCATGGAGCATTTCCCTTGCATCCATAGCATTTCCATAAGTTCCATAGCTATCATTAGAGGGATAAAAGGAGTTTTCATGAATCTAAAGAACTCTATAAGCCTCAAGATTCCATTCAAGCTCTTCCCTTCCAAAGCTTTGTAGTATACCGCCTGCATGACACTTATAACTTGAAACCTATAAACTTCCCCACTTCTCTACAAGCCAGTCTCCAATGCTCCTACCACTTTCCCACCATTTTTAAGTAGCTTCTCCAATATCCTCTCAATGCTTTGGTGTTGAATTGTGCTTTCATGTTTCCTGAATGCTCCAATGTGCATAACTTTTGATCCTGTGTGCTTCTTTTCTTTGCTTCTTTGCAAAAGAAGAGGAGAGAAATTTGTAACTATTATTTTATGATGTTGAGTTTGTGAGTTTGTAACTTTAATTAGAGCTAGGGTTTGATTCTCCTTAATTAGAAAAAAGATGTTTTGTATTTGTATATCGATATTAAGCGTGGATAAATAATTCTTGTACTAGGCATAGCATAAGCTATGGTTTCCTTATCATTGTACTTTTAGAGAAGCAGAGGTTTTATGAGAGTGTAGGAGATATAAAGAGAGCTTTCATTTCCTTGTTAGTAGAGAGGTTGGTGTGGACGAGTAAAAAGGATTGTCTTCTCTTACATTAGGTCTTATTTTTCCTTCTTAGAGATAATCCACAAGTTATGGTGTCAAGAATATCATTTAATTACAATAGTTACAATTTTGAAGTGGATAGTTGAGTGGTAAGTAAAAGAGGAATGAAAATGAATATGTTAAAAAGACTAGAGAATTTCTTAGAATGTTGAAAAGGTTAAGATGGTTCAAAATATTGAAATTATGTCTACGCATAATAATTGTCTCAAAGAATATGTATTAAGACTAATAATAAGGATTGGGAACAGAGTCGATCGCGGCAGTATTGATGAGGGTAGCAAAGAAGTTTGTACTCATCGTGGAAAGTGGTGAGTCTCAGCTTGACCAGCCCTCATATTTGGGTCCTCTAGTTTGTCTTGGGTGAGGTTAGGATCAGTGGTCTAGGGAAAATGTGCATGTTGCTAAGAGACCCTTAGGCAAATCACCCCTTGGCTACTATGGTCCCTGGGTAAGTGGACCCCATAGTCCAATTGTCTCACAGAGTAACAAGCATAAGGGGATCTTGGTGGTCGACATACTCGCCTGTAGTTGGGTGGGACAGATGAGTCTGGTGCTTTTCTATTCCAACTTATATGATGATTGGAAGTTCTTGTATAACCTTACATGAGCACATCATACAAATTATAGCATACTTGCATTATTGTTTTGATTTTCCCTACTTGGTTATATTCTCTTATGTGATAAGAATGAATAGAATCAATACTATTTATGTTTTTGAAATTGTTTTGATTTTCCCTACTTGGTTATATTCTCTTATGTGATAAGAATGAATAGAATCAATACTATTTATGTTTTTGAAATTGTGTCAATGCGGGTTCTTATGCTATGTGTTACCGCCTTGGGCTAATGGAATTTTGGGATCCAAGTGGAGGAAAACAACCAATGCCAAGTAGTCATAGACCCAATGGTAGGTGGGTCGGGCCTCACTACCAAAATGGGAAATGGACATTACCTTTAAAAAACTTTCTCACAAATATAGTAACGTTTAATTCTATATAGCATGTTAAAACTGCTAAAGTATGCACTTGGAAAAAAATGTCCAAATTAAGGTTATTACTAGGAAATGTTATCTCCTCCCTCTACCTACCATGGAAACTTATTTCAAATCTTGTTTGCATGATTAATGAGAATGCTTTAAATTTTGAAACATCACTTTGAAAGCTTATTTGTAGATGGTTTGGGAAAAAGGGATTTGAAAATTTTGATAAAGTTTAAAAAGTATGAGAGACATTGTTTTCTTTTATGTATTACAAATTCAAAAAGAGAAACACAATAACATGTTAAAAAACATGTATACTATGTGCAAAATAAAAAATAAGTGCAAAATTTAATGCAATGCTGGATAAAATCATTAACAAATATTCAACATATGTTAAGCTCTTAGCATGATTTTCTTCTTACCACAAGGACGAACTTCCACTTTGGTTTCCTTTTTAGTTTTCTGGTACTCCTCAAAGCTTTCCTTTTTCTAGTTGTTTTGGAGCTCCTTAAATTCAATGGCCAATGAATTCAAATGAAAACTAATGCATTCATGGTAGTGACAAACTCATTGGCAATTGCAAAACAAGTACAAGCACATGTAAAGTAAGCTCAAGAACATGCCAAAGATCTTAGTAAATACTAAGCACAAGACAAATATTTCACTTAGGAGATTGACAAGTGCAAAGAAAATTCAAGAGAGCTTTCAATGTCTTTATTTTCCCTACATATGGTTTTCCATCCAATGGATAAGTCTCCATTCCATTTTTGTTTTATTCTCACTAGTTCATCTTGTCACTTGCCACCTTGTTTGTGTTGATGATGCCATGCTCTATGTCCTCTTTCTTGATCGCACATAAGTAAGACAAATCCCTTTCTCTAGAAATCTTGTCATTGGAGGAATATGCTTGGGAATATGACTTTGTTCATCCCATTAGAGATGATAAAAACCCATGGAAAACTTCATTTGAATTAAGAAAAAGAAAAATAAAGATCAATTGCAATGTGGATGCACTAAGTGCCTCTTCCAAATTCTTCAAATATACAAGCTTGATTACTATAAGGGCAACCACCACAGCTGCACGATCATCTTCTCCAAGCAAGGAATGCTGAGAGCTCATATTTTTCTCCACCCAACCTCAGCCAAAACACACCACCCTCTATCCTTGGACTCCATTCTTTTATTAGCTAGATGCTCTTCACATGTGCCCGGCCACTCTCACTAGTTTTCGGCCACTCTTGAGTCCGTAACTGGTCATTTTGGCTCCCCTAAACCCCGCCCGTGCCTTGTCCGAATGGTTGAGATCTCTAGGCTTCTAGTAATTCTATTGTGATGACGAGGAGTTTTCATCCTCGAAAAGGAAATTTGGGAACCTCTTTCTGAGTGTGCTGCGTAGGCACTCTAGAAGGTGCCCTAGACCCTATGGTAGTGTCTATATGACGTCCCGACCGCAAGTGCATAAGGTCAAATTATTAGGATTCTTTTTTGAAAAAAATCCAAAAATTTTCAAGTTGGCTCAAATTTTGCCGGAACCCATTTTGAACCCCCTCGAACACATTAGGCAAAAAAAATAGCGTATTTTTCAGGATCGAAAATCGCCTAAAATTTACTAGTTTCCCATACTGACTCACTATGGGAAAATGGTTCCGGGACCGAAATTTCGACGATGGGTGTTTTCTAACTCCTCTCGAAAAGTTCGATAACCTCCCAATTTTTTGCGGCAAAAAATGAAAAATTTTCCAGACTCCTTTTTTTTTGCACCCCTTTATCCGGTGCGGGTGGCGGTCTTTATGGTGCATTGTGTGGGTCTCTCTGCGTGTTGCGCTGTTCACGCACAGCTGCCTTCTTTTATTATTATTTTTTTTTCCTTTTTTAAAGTGCGTGTGCAGTGAACTCAATGCGTATGCAGCTGTGAGATTTGCAGCGAATTCAATGCGTGTGTGCAGCTGTGAGATTTGCAGCGAATTCAATGCGTGTGGCAGGGAACTCAATGCGTGTGCAGCTATGAGATTTACAGGGAATTCGAAATGTTCAATCTTCATGTGTGTGTACAAATTTCAGTTTCTCTACAGGTGCAGGTTTAACAGAGAACTAAAATGCAGGTTTAACAGAGAACTAAAATGCACAAAATTAAAGATGCAGAAAACTAAACTAAGCTAAGAACAGAAAATAAAACGAACATGTAGAAAATTGAAATTGTAAAAATTAACCTCAGATAGCAACAATTTTCCTCAAACAGAATGACAGAAATGCAAAACAGGCCCCTCTCTTTCGCACACAAATTGAAATTGGCAGGTTTAGCGCCTACCTCCAATCCTTCCTGTGTGTTGAATCCTTGTCCTGACCTCAAGTGAGAAGCGTAGCTAGCCAATCGCACTCCAATTGCAAGACAATTAAAGAGAATTTAACAACAGATTAGTCTTAAATAAGTACCAAAATTAGTCCCAAAGCCTGCTCTCCTATCCAACGGTTTAGCAACCGATCCCAAAGCCTGCTCTCCTATCCAACGGTTTTGCAACCGATTGGAGCTTAACAAGGAGTGGTAGTGTGTGTATGGTGCTCAACTAATGTAGGCACTCGCTCCCCGACAGCGGTGCCATTGTAGAGCGGTTCTCTCTACCGTGCAATATAGTGCTTATAGAGTACTACCGATCAACAAATGTGTTAAGAAACACAATGTCAATCCGAAGACTCGACCCAATTAGTGCATGAAGGCTTATCCCATGAGGGAGAGCTCACATACACAAACCACCACTTGACGATTCAACCATTCAACACCTCAATCAATCTCTCAATCCCTTAAATCCACTACACTAATCAAGAGAACAAGCAATGCATGGCAATCTCTTAATCACATTCAAACATTGATTAAATCTTATCTTTCCCTAATGCCAGCAAACCCATAAGCATGCATCTACTAACCCACAAGCTTAAGCAAGCATAGAATGTAACATTCACAAACCCATAAGCTCATAGAGAGAGTCTATCCACCATGAATAACTCATTGCCAATGAAGTGGGCAAGAGCTTGCATCAATGGAGACTACACACACACACACTACAAGCATGCATACACAAGAGAAAGAAAGAAGCATTCAACTAATCATAGATTAATCTACTTCAATGATGCTAAAACAGATTAAGAGAAAGAAGTGGAGCTATACTCATTGGAGCTTGATGCTCATTAGAGTACAATAGAGAGAGAGAGTTAGAGAGTTGCCATAGCTTGAGAGCTCAAGAGCTTCACTCAATAGCTTATGAGCATGGCCAAAAACGTGCTCTTTCTTTAGTTAACATCTCTTTTATAGAGATGTCACTAACCTTAATATCTCTTTTATAGAGATGTCACTAACCTTAACCCTAGGCCTCTTCCACACATGGGCGGACAACCCCATAAGTGAGCCTTGCTTAATACACTTAAAACTCTCATTTAGAACCCACATTGGCCTAAAACGATTTACATTGCACTTCGGCACAAAAATATGGAAAAATTATGTGCGTCTTTATGTTCCCATGGCTACAATCCCGCTCTCTCGCATTAATTGCTTCCGGCCTCCTTCCATAATCCGTGTTCCCGTGAGTGTTCCCGTGAAACAATGTATTCCACTTAAACATCTCTGCAATGTAAACCTTATTCAAGCATTTTATGTAAGACAATTAGTCACAAACATTTCGGAAAACATGTCTTTTGAAGCTTGATTGTATTTCTTTAATTCGAAAAAAATTCTGCTGTGTTTACATATTCAACTACACTTTCCTGGTAAAACACAGTCACTCACCTTTAGTTTAACGGTTAGGCTTGGAACGCGTCTCCTCCACAATAAGTCTGTCTGATAATAACTCTTTTCTTCTTAAACTTGTAAAGAGGTTTTTGACCAAACTTCAAATTTACTTACGCATGATATATAGGAAAAAGAATGTATTTCATTGTCTCCAAAAACCCACGGTCTTTGATGTAGAGAAATCCTTGTGCTAATGATCCCGGAGCAGCATTATGCTTAGAAACACCGAGTAGCGGCAAACTTCGTCAACAAGCGGATCACCCTTCATGCAAGTGCTGTGGAGCCAAGCCGTGCCAGCATCGATCAAGTCGTCGCCGAGAACAACAGACTCTGTATTCGTGTGACAGAATGCGCATGTTATCATTATCGTTCTCTAGCACAATGACTATGCCTAAGTTGGCAAGGCTATTCATTATAAATATCTATCGACTATATGGCTTACCTGCCAATATAGTTAGTGATTGAGATACAAAGTTTAACATGCATTTATGGCGTGCTCTGGTCAAGAGATTAGACACCATGATAAGTATGAGAGACGGTTGATCATCCTCAAAGTGGTGGTCAAAGAGAGAGTCAACCAAGTCTTGGAAGACATGCTACGAGCATATGTAAGCAGAAAGCAAACCAATTGGGAAGATTATTTACCCATATTGGAATTCGCCTATAATAGTGTCAGGCATTCAACAACGGAATTTAGTCCATTTATCTTGATGTATGGTTTTCAACCACGATCTCTAGTGTGCATTGGACTCGAGAAAGAAAAGATATAAAAGGTTAAAGATTTTCTTCAAGATCTCCAGGAGATGACAAAAATCACGAAAGATAATATTAAGAGAGCACAAGACCGTGCTAAACATTATGCCGACAAAGACCATCGATAAATCATCTTTGAGGAAGGTGATAAAGTGTTTTTAAAGGTTTTCGAACACTCTGAATCTTTGAAAACGGGGAGAAGTCCAAAGATTTCTCCAAGGTATTGTGGTCCATTTACAATACTTAAAAAAGTAGGTAATGTTGCTTATAAGTTAGCTTTACCATAAAGCTCTAAAGCTCATCTAGTTTTTCACGTTAGTAGATTGAAAAAGAAGTTGGGTGATGACGATAATCTCGTCAGTTCAAGAGATCCTAGTACAACTTATTGAACCCCCATCCTTACCACACGAACCACAAAAAGTCTTGGATTTCCAAGAGAAAACAACTCGACTACTCAAGTGGAAGCATAGATTAGAAGAAGGTTCTACTTGTTGGGAAAAGGTAAGCACACTCAGAAAGAGGTTCCCAAATTTCCTTTTCGAGGATGAAAACTCCTCGTCATCACAATAGAATTACTAGAAGCCTAGAGATCTCAACCATTCAGACAAGGCACGGGCGGGGTTTAGGGGAGCCAAAATGACCAGTTACGGACTCAAGAGTGGCCGAACACTAGTGAGAGTGGCCGGGCACATGTGAAGAGCATCTAGCTAATAAAAGAATGGAGTCCAAGGATAGAGGGTGGTGTGTTTTGGCTGAGGTTGGGTGGAGAAAAACATGAGCTCTCAGCATTCCTTGCTTGGAGAAGATGATCGTGCAGCTGTGGTGGTTGCCCTTATAGTAATCAAGCTTGTATATTTGAAGAATTTGGAAGAGGCACTTAGTGTATCCACATTGCAATTGATCTTTATTTTTCATTTTCTTAATTCAAATGAAGTTTTCCATGGGTTTTTATCATCTCTAATGGGATGAACAAAGTCATATTCCCAAGCATATTCCTCCAATGACAAGATTTCTAGAGAAAGGGATTTGTCTTACTTATGTGCAATCAAGAAAGAGGACATAGAGCATGGCATCATCAACACAAACAAGGTGGCAAGTGACAAGATGAACTAGTGAGAATAAAACAAAAATGGAATGGAGACTTATCCATTGGATGGAAAACCATATGTAGGGAAAATAAAGACATTGAAAGCTCTCTTGAATTTTCTTTGCACTTGTCAATCTCCTAAGTGAAATATTTGTCTTGTGCTTAGTATTTACTAAGATCTTTGGCATGTTCTTGAGCTTACTTTACATGTGCTTGTACTTGTTTTGCAATTGCCAATGAGTTTGTCACTACCACGAATGCATTAGTTTTCATTTGAATTCATTGGCCATTGAATTTAAGGAGCTCCAAAACAACTAGAAAAAGGAAAGCTTTGAGGAGTACCAGAAAACTAAAAAGGAAACCAAAGTGGAAGTTCGTCCTTGTGGTAAGAAGAAAATCATGCTAAGAGCTTAACATATGTTGAATATTTGTTAATGATTTTATCCAGCATTGTATTAAATTTTGCACTTATTTTTTATTTTACACATAGTATACATGTTTTTTAACATGTTATTGTGTTTCTCTTTTTGAATTTGTAATACATAAAAGAAAACAATGTCTCTCATACTTTTTAAACTTTATCAAAATTTTCAAATCCATTTTTCCCAAACCATCTACAAATAAGCTTTCAAAGTGATGTTTCAAAATTTAAAGCATTCTCATTAATCATGCAAACAAGATTTGAAATAAGTTTCCATGGTAGGTAGAGGGAGGAGATAACATTTCCTAGTAATAACCTTAATTTGGACATTTTTTTCCAAGTGCATACTTTAGCAGTTTTAACATGCTATATATAATTAAACGTTACTATATTTGTGAGAAAGTTTTTTAAAGGTAATGTCCATTTCCCATTTTGGTAGTGAGGCCCGACCCACCTACCATTGGGTCTATGACTACTTGGCATTGGTTGTTTGCCTCCACTTGGATCCCAAAATTCCATTAGCCCAAGGCGGTAACACATAGCATAAGAACCCGCATTGACACAATTTCAAAAACATAAATAGTATTGATTCTATTCATTCTTATCACATAAGAGAATATAACCAAGTAGGGAAAATCAAAACAATTTCAAAAACATAAATAGTATTGATTCTATTCATTCTTATCACATAAGAGAATATAACCAAGTAGGGAAAATCAAAACAATAATGCAAGTATGCTATAATTTGTATGATGTGCTCATGTAAGGTTATACAAGAACTTCCAATCATCATATAAGTTGGAATAGAAAAGCACCAGAATCATCTGTCCCACCCAACTACAGGCGAGTATGTCGACCACCAAGATCCCCTTATGCTTGTTACTCTGTGAGACAATTGGACTATGGGGTCCACTTACCCAGGGACCATAGTAGCCAAGGGGTGATTTGCCTAAGGGTCTCTTAGCAACATGCACATTTTCCCTAGACCACTGATCCTAACCTCACCCAAGACAAACTAGAGGACCCAAATATGAGGGCTGGTCAAGCTGAGACTCACCACTTTCCACGATGAGTACAAACTTCTTTGCTACCCTCATCAATACTGCCGCGATCGACTCTGTTCCCAATCCTTATTATTAGTCTTAATACATATTCTTTGAGACAATTATTATGCGTAGACATAATTTCAATATTTTGAACCATCTTAACCTTTTCAACATTCTAAGAAATTCTCTAGTCTTTTTAACATATTCATTTTCATTCCTCTTTTACTTACCACTCAACTATCCACTTCAAAATTGTAACTATTGTAATTAAATGATATTCTTGACACCATAACTTGTGGATTATCTCTAAGAAGGAAAAATAAGACCTAATGTAAGAGAAGACAATCCTTTTTACTCGTCCACACCAACCTCTCTACTAACAAGGAAATGAAAGCTCTCTTTATATCTCCTACACTCTCATAAAACCTCTGCTTCTCTAAAAGTACAATGATAAGGAAACCATAGCTTATGCTATGCCTAGTACAAGAATTATTTATCCACGCTTAATATCGATTTACAAATACAAAACATCTTTTTTCTAATTAAGGAGAATCAAACCCTAGCTCTAATTAAAGTTACAAACTCACAAACTCAACATCATAAAATAATAGTTACAAATTTCTCTCCTCTTCTTTTGCAAAGAAGCAAAGAAAAGAAGCACACAGGATCAAAAGTTATGCACATTGGAGCATTCAGGAAACATGAAAGCACAATTCAACACCAAAGCATTGAGAGGATATTGGAGAAGCTACTTAAAAATGGTGGGAAAGTGGTAGGAGCATTGGAGACTGGCTTGTAGAGAAGTGGGGAAGTTTATAGGTTTCAAGTTATAAGTGTCATGCAGGCGGTATACTACAAAGCTTTGGAAGGGAAGAGCTTGAATGGAATCCTGAGGCTTATAGAGTTCTTTAGATTCATGAAAACTCCTTTTATCCCTCTAATGATAGCTATGGAACTTATGGAAATGCTATGGATGCAAGGGAAATGCTCCATGCTTAGTGGCAAAGCTGAGGAGAAGTGTGTTTTTTTCTTTGTCCATTGATGAAAGCATAGATTAGCATTTGGAGAAACATTTGATAGTCTATGTAACTTAGTTAACAACACAACTTGAAGCTATTCGAAATAGAAAGGGAAGATGCCGAAACAATTTATAATGCTCTTGGGAGACTTGAAGCTAGACACCAAAAGATTTATAGCCATTGCTACTAATGGGTTGTAGCACTGTGTGACAAGAAGATGAATAGCTGTGGTAGCTAGACTTAAAAGGCTGCTTCCCTCTCTTATTGCTATCCATTGTATTGTGCATAGAGAGGCATTAGCTACCAAATATGCCGCTAATCAATTCCCAAGAATGGAATTTATGGATAAGCTAATAGGGAAAATTTATAGTTAGTCTTTTGATCCCATTAGAGACGATAAAAACCTATGGAAAACTTCCTTTGAATTAAGAAAAAGAAAAGTAATGATCAAGTGCTGGATGCACTAAGTGCCTCTTCTGAATTCTTCAAATATATAAGCTTGATGACAAGGAGGTAAACTAAAAGCTCATTGCCCTTGGAATCAGAAGTGGAATCATAACATAGGGTTAGCTTGACTAGGGAATAATATAAGGATAGAGGAGTTGAAGCATCATACTATTGTTGAGGGTCCCAGTAGCAGTTGACACACTTCCAGGGATTTCATTAACGTCTTCACAATTTCGTGATCACGTTAACAAAACCTATTGTTAACATATTAAAACTTGTGATCACATTGTATATTCACATGACCTGAGCAATGACCTGCCAGAACCCACTAGTCCCGTAACACCTCCAGGCTTTTTGTTTTCCCAGCGGGCCCGCCGGGCTTTTTAATATCCCGGCGGGCCCGCCGAGAAAACAAAGAACCCCGGCGGGGTTCTGTTCTGTTTATAAACACTGCCCGACACCCATCGTGGAACTTTTGGGGAGATAGTCCTTGTTTTGGGGGCGTGATATCTCTCCTCAAAGTACTTGTAGAGCTCTCGAGTTGCTAGAAGTGTTCTCTTGGGAAGAACGTCCTTATTTTAGGGGCTGTCGTCTTTCCTTGTAGGCACTCCTAAGGCTATTGAGCCACTCGTCCTTAGTTCTTTGAATTGGGGGCAGGGTGTGGTTCGTAGCTAATACTTGCGGAGATTTAGGGACACAATTGGAGTCATTCAGCTTTGCATTTGAGCTACGTAGGTAATCTACCTCATTCTACTTTATGAATGGTTTGATGGAGCCAAGAGTCCTGCTTAGGGGCTTGTATTGGCTCTTGATACTTGATATAGTTTAGAGTAGACAAGGTTCTATTGTCCTATACTAGAGTATTGGGCAAGCATAGATCTTTGATTTTCTTTGTGAATGTTAGAGAAGGTCTATTGTCCTATACTAGAGTATTGGGCAAGCATAGATCTTTGATTGTGTAAAGTATCCTTAATTGGGTACAAAAGGCATCCTTCATTGGGGGTGCAATGTGCATGATAGTTTCAAAGTAGTTTTCTAGTCAGACCTTGCAAGATAGTTTTCGAAGTAGTTTTCTAGTCAGACCTTGCAAGATAGTTTCGAAGTAGTTTTGTGTTATGTGATGATCTTTTGTGTTTGTCAAGATAGTTTCAAAGTAGTTTGTCAGCTAATGTATGTTTTGTAATACGTGAGTGACTTTGTTGTTTTTTCATTTGTGTATTCATTGTTATATGCTTGGTTGAATAGGTTGTTTGTTGAGATGGAGGACAATGTTGGATCCAGTGATACCTCCAATACAGTCCAAATTTCAAATAGCAAGAAAAAAAAGGCACCTGGGATAGAGTGGCAATATGCAATTAACGTTGGTGATCGATTCATAGATTGGGAGTGTAAGCTATGCCATGCAGTGAAATCAGGTGGGGTGCCTCGACTAAGAGAACACTTTTTAGGCGGACCGAAGAAAAAGTCATGTACCCACCCCTCTGCACCTATAGTGGCCAAATGCATAAGAGAAGAAATTCAAAAGAAAGATTCAAGAAAACATGACACTCCTACCGTTAATGTATCAAGGCAGCAAGAACAATGTTGTTCTAATCATCAAACTCCCGCTACATCGCCTACTTGTACCCCGAACGGCAATGTGCAACCAGAAAGTAATCTACCCAGTGCATCTTCCTGCAAGCGAAACTTTGACGTAGGAAATATACCCATGCGTCAAACTTCATTGCAAGAAAGCCTACGTCAAGGTCGACTCGATGATGCACAACTCGCCCTTGCTGAAGCGATTTACTTTTCTGGGAGTGCTATGATGATGGTGGACAGTGAGCATTGGAAGAGAGCATGGAAGAAAATTGGTGAGTTTGGACCAGGGTTTTCACCGCCTACGTACCATGCTATGCAAAATGATCTATTAGAGAAATGTTATGCGCAAGTAAAAGAACGTGTACAAAGAATAATTCTTAGCAATATAGAGCTTTCTGGATGTAGTATAGTAAGTGATGGATGGTCTAATGTGCAAAGAAAATCATTAATTAATATAATGGTTATTTCACCTAGAGGTGAGACTTTCATCCGTGCCGTGGATTCACCTGGTTCAATCAAAACTGGGGCTTACATTGCTCAAGTCATTAGCTCTGTGATAGAGGAAGTGGGTGCCAAAAATGTAGTCCAAGTCATCATGGACAATGCAAAAAATTGCGAAAATGCATCCAAAATCCTACAGCGACAATATCCACATATTTTTCCGGTAGGCTGTAATACTCATAGTTTGAATCTTGTATTAAAAGATTGGTATAAATCTGATGATACCAAATGGTTTGCCTCAATCGTCGACACTGCTCGCCAGCTTGTGAGATTCATGCTCAAGAGAGTGTTAGATATTGTTCGACCTCGCATGTCAGTTATGTTAAAGCTTCCAGCGGAGACTAGGTTTTGCACTCACTTTTACACTTTTGAGTCTCTTCTTAGAAATAAAGATGTAGTTTGCGAAACATTTACATGCATGGCATTTCATGACTGGGAGAACACTCAACTTGAAAAAGTGAAAGAGAAAATCAAAGTCTTGAAGGCAGCGCTTACGAGAAGAAGTTGGTGGAACAGTGTGATGGATGCATACCATGTAATGATGCCTGTTATGTATGCTGTACGAAGTCTTGATCAAAGAGCGCCTAATCTCGGAAAAGCATGGATGCAATGGTGGACTGTCCAGCGGAGTTTGGAGTGTCCTGAGAAATTAGAGCATTCAGTGGTGGAAAAGCAATGGCGTGTACCATTCTCCAGTAGACAAAGAAAAGTTCTATTGAAGTACTTTCATGCTAGATGGATTGGACCGCATTCACCACTACACAGTGCTGCTTACATGTTAGATCCTGAATATTGGAATATGAATTTGATGTCCAACGTTGAGGTGGTGCAAGATTTTTATAAAGTGGTAAACACTTTTTATAATAATGTTGATGATCGTGTAAAGTGCATAAAGGAGATGACCTCATTTCGATTGAAAGAGGGTTTATTTTCCAACTCCCTTGTTCAACAAATGGCTAAAGAGCAACCTGCATGGAAGTGGTGGATGATGAATGGTGGTGAGCATTATGCTTTATTGCGCAACCTTGCGATGAAGGTTCTAAGTCAGTGCTCTTCAAACTCAGGCTCAGAAAGAAACTGGAGCATGTACAAATATATTCACAGTACTATTCGCAATCGACTTCTTGTAGATCGAGCAGATAAACTTGTTTACATGTATTGCAATGAAAAGATCTTGCGAGACATTGAAAGTGAAGAGTATGAAGAAGATATGCCCAGATGGATGTACGATTGTGATGATGTAGTAGACGGGAACTTTGATGTTGGACGCACGTCGTGCACTACCCTTGAGATAGAAGACAATTTGGACATTGACTTAGATGAGCTTAATTTAGCAGACGAGAGGGTAAACGGTGAAAGAATTTTGGAGCAAGATATTGACATAGAGGAAGAAGTCATTTCAGTAATTTCATAAAAAGTACTTGTACAAATGATTGTATTTGGAGAAATTATCAATACAAAAGTAGGATTTATGTCTTTCTTAGCTTTCATCTTGAAATAAATTGCAAATTGCACTAGGAGTTGCATCTAAAGGTCCTGGTGGTTTATATTCACTAGCCATGCCGAACACTGTATAAATACCTTGATTTATTGGGACACTGCACAATGCACATGTGGAAATATTTTGCATTTGCCTCACTAAACATATTAAGTGATAGTAGTGTCCATAGGGTAGTATATACTAGCCGCTCCACCCATTGAATACTTTGTAACATACCGGACATTGGGGGGTGGAGGAACTAGTAGCCTCAGCAGAAACTCCCACAAGATCAGGATGTATCAAAAAATACGAGATGTGGTTCCCTTGGCGCACAGGAGCAATACGTGAAGAGATGGTCTGTACATCTTGGCTGATCTTTGTGAGCTGCTCTTGAATCCCTCTATTGGCCAGGGGAGGAATTGACGCTTGAGATAATCGCACAGCTTCTTTCTCCTTCTCTGCTAGCTGTGCCCCTAAGCTTTCTATGACCTTGTTTAACTCCAATCCAGCGCCCTCCACCATGAGAGCAAGTTCCTCCCTTGTGAATGTCACTGTCTCTTCACGTATGTCGTGGGTGTTGACAGTGGCCTCTCTGGAGGCGAATTCCACTGGAGTTTCTAGGATAAATTGTGCATATAGCATCTTAGCAAAATAGAGTGGAGCGTCGACGTTATGGAGAGGACGATCGTACACCTCCAAGAAAATGCGCTCGGCATTAATTTTGATATCATTATGAGTGCAACGCAAAACCTTCCATCTTCCCTTCTTAATCTCGCCATCTGGACATGGCCATATTTCCTTTATCATCTCTGTGGTTACGCGTTTATTTATGTCTTTCCATTGGGCATAAGTAGGATTTGTCCATTTCGACAACCTGCATGCTGTTCTCGTAGCTTCGCGGGTTGTCAGTCCATGTGCAAGGGCCTTCATTCGCTCATATGCCTTCTTGGCTAACTCTTGTTGCTCGTTTACTTGCGCTTCTGCCATATCTGCATGAACGTAAATGACTTTAGGATTTTAATGAACTGTAAAGATCAACGTAAGATAATTTGACCATTACCCTCAAAAACTTAAAGTTTAACACCACGAGATGAGATATGTATTGCAAAGACTCAATGAGAAATATCCACTTGACTCAAAAAATACTTCAAACAATGCGTGCACATCAAATTTTGAAGAGAAAACATAAACTTAAACACCACAAGAGGAGAGAGATATTGCAAAGACTCAATGAGATAATATTTCAAACAATGGGCACATATCAAATTTTGAAGAGAGACAAACAAAGTGCCATTTTTGAAACTTAATCTCCGGATACTGTATCTTTACAAAATTGGGGTGAATGACACCGATAGCTCTACAAGAGGATGTTGTGCCCTCGTTGGGTCAGTATTTAGTGATCTAAAAAATTCCACTACTTGCAAAACAGATTTTCGCTCGTCGCGATTAGGCAGACACATCCAATTTTTGACTCTATAAATAATAGTATCCATGGTAACTTTGTCATAGAAACTATTGTCCATCCACAACTCTTGTACTTTCTGCCAAAAGTCATATAAAATTTGTAATAAATACCCTAAAGCAAAAACATCAGATGCAGGAGTGTATGCATCTGCCAAAAACGGATCATAAAGTTCCGGGGCTATCCACGGCCGTTTATTTCGCTCTCTGTCTGCGTAGGAGACCGCCTGTGCCACCTTCTCAGGGTTCTTGTCTGCTTCAAATACAAAATTGAGAGACACCCGTTTTTTGGGCGCTCTCAGCAGCAGCAGTAACCCCCAATCGATAATACCTACGCGTGGCTTCAACTCTTTTGTAAAATCCAACACTACATTGAATGAATGTAGGTCGGTATGTACAATTCCTGCCAAATGTGCTGCCGCTAGGCCTTCCACCAGGGCATGCATAATATGTGGCATGGTTATTACTAATTATTTTATTTTAGAAAGTTCTAGATGACTTAAAGGAATATTATCGGGCGGGGGTTGTCTCCATCCTCGATCCAAACGAAAAATTGCTCTGGTGAACTCACTGAATCTGAAGGGGACCTTCAGAAGAGTATCACCAAGCGAGCCGCCATTATAGTATGGGAAAATAGTGATCCAAGGAGATTCTTTTGTGAAGGCAATACACTTGACAATTGATGGGTGTAGAACCTGCATGCCTTGCTCTGCTTGGAAGCTCTCGAACTTGGCGCTGCCTTCTCCTTTGTAGTGCTTCCGCAAAAAGTAATGTGCTCTGGCAAAAATGATATACCTCTAACTGTTTACTCTTTTATTGTGCCAAAAACACCAGAGCCTATTGTTCGCCCTTCGAGCAGAGCCTCGTGCGGGACGCCAATGAGGTGTGTGCACATAGAATTGTAGATTGTATGATTAATGGCACGTGTCCCACTCGCATCTGCCTGGCTGGACGTTGCAGCGACGTCTTGGGCAATGCGCACTCTTTTGGGGAGTGACTCTGCATCCAGCGCCTTCATGCGCTTGCTCTTGGCTCTTTGCTCGCTCCATACAGTGTCCCATAATTGTAGACGATGCATATTAGCTTCAGGCGGGGCAGCATCTCTAAGATCATTGCATGCTACACGCATGCTCCCCAAAATAGTTCGTGTTATATGTTGATGGTTGAAGTCTGCTATCTTTTGTCTTCTATCAAGCAACTCAGCGTTGCCTCCGAGACACTATGCATTTTCCCATATCTGCTCTAATAGATCTCGCATGAGTGTCTCGGACTCATTGATCTTTTTGACGACGTCATCTGCACATTGTGACACTGTGATGACTGCTTCAATGCGAATTGCCCGTAGAACGATTTTACGCTCTTCAGGGGAAAGCATGTTGGTCGTCTTCGTAAATCTAGCAAATATCACTAAACACAACAAAAACAGAATATTAAACAACATTACTGAAATCAACATCAAGCAAACGTGAGAGAACAGTAACAAGTGTATCATTACTTATCAATGATCAAACAAAAACGGAATATCAAATAATATTACTGAAATCAACATCATCCAATGCATCATCAAACGTGAGACAATCGCAACAAGTGTATCATTACTTTATCAATGATGAAACAAAAACGAAATATCAAACAATATTACTGAACTCAACATCATGCAATACATTATCGAACGTGAGACACCCGCAACAAGTGCATCATTACTTATCATTACTTATCAAGTGTATACATGTTGCACTCCTCATCTACACACCTACCGTGACACAGAGAGAGAGAGAGAGAGAGAGAGAGAGAGAGAGAGAGAGAGAGAGAGAGAGAGAGAGAGTTGTGAAGTGTATTATAAGAGAGAGAGAGAGAGAGGGGGAGGAAGAGAGAGAGGTGTGACAGATAGAGAGAGAGGGGACATTAGATGACATTTTTAATAGTTTTGTGAGTTCCTAAAGAGAGGAAAATAATATTTTGTATTCCTAAAGCACTCCTCATCTACACACCTATCGTGACAGAGAGACAGAGAGAGCGAGAGAGAGAGAGAGAGAGAGTTGTGAAGTATATGAGAGAGAGAGAGAGTTGTGAAGTGTATCATGAGAGAGAGAGAGAGAGAGAGAGAGAGAGAATTGTGAAGTGTATCATGAGAGAGAGAGAGAGAGAGAGAGAGAGAGAGAGAGAGGGAGGAAGAGAGAGAGTTGACAGATAGAGAGAAGAAACATTAGATGACATTTTCAATATTTTTGTGAGTTCCTAAAGAGAGGA
Source organism: Cibotium barometz (assembly GCF_041138505.1). Lineage (NCBI taxonomy): Eukaryota > Viridiplantae > Streptophyta > Polypodiopsida > Cyatheales > Cibotiaceae > Cibotium > Cibotium barometz. The sequence goes on along the minus strand of NC_141082.1, from coordinate 22,076,578 downwards.
AAATAATGTACTGTTTTATTTTTTAAGTAAATAGAGGGAGAAAAAAGAATTTATTAGGGATTATGTATATTTTAAGAGAAAAAAAGAAATCCTCATCTACACATCTATCGTGTTGTGAAGTGTATCATGAGAGAGAGAGAGAGAGAGAGAAAGAGTTGTGAAGTGTATCATGAGAGAGAGGGGGGGGAGGAAGAGAGAGAGAGATATTCATTTTTTCAAGTTACGATATTATATGAAATTAAACGTAAAGACAATATGATGTAAACTTTGATCCATGAAATACTCATGCCGCGTTACCAACCAAGTATCGCATGGATCACACACAATAAAAACAATACAAGTCAAATCAAGCAAATTTACGACATTTTTTCGACTGCGTTAACGATCACATGCCGTAATATGCAAGCAAATTTACGACATTTTTTCGACCGCGTTAACAATCAAATGCCGCAATATGCAAAAAACAATATATGCACTAGCGGATGACACCAACTTGCCGCGTTAACGACAAAATGCCGCCCGATTCTATGGGAATACGAATAGGATACGGACATACACTGGCCGCGTTACCGACCATATGCCCGCATTTGACAAAGGGAAGGGAAGGGAAGGTGACATCGCCATAACGATACTATGCTTGCCGTGTTACCGACTAGTACCGCTCTACGGCGTGCCATACTTACCATAGGACACAGACCAGCCGCGTTATCGACTAAGTGCATGTATACTTTCCAAAGAATGGCCTTACACACACACCCCTCGTGTAGCAGACCACCCACATGAATGAACTCCCAAAGGGCCCCCCGGGTCCATATATATAGAAAATTGTAGCCCGTCGGGCTAGATGACGACCCCGGCGGGTCCCGCCGGGCTTTTAATTTTCCCGGCGGGACCGCCGGGTATTGCAAAATCCCGGCGGGATTTCAGCCGGTTATTAGGGAACCTCCCACCGGCTTTTTTGGGAACATGTTAACATGTTAACATGTTAACACATGTTATTAACAAAAAAAAATTTGTGATCACGTGAATATAAAATCATTGCACACTTCTATAATGTCGCCCTCCCAAACCACCAATGTTGAGGTCGATCCCTCTCGACCCAGTGCTATACTAGAGAAACCCTCCCACCCCCACTGATTCGTTCGCTTCGTATGTACTTGTAAGGCAAAAGGGCCCATTGTGGGGATGGGTGCTAGAGAAAAGGCTCAAACCACCCTTAAGCGCTAATGTAGGTCACATGACCCCACCTCTAAATAATGAAAGGCCTCTTGAAGAGGGGATTGGTGTGCTAGTGAGAGAACATGGCCCCCTCTAACGAGAGGAAGTCGAAAGGTACAATTGTTGGTCTCCCACATGTTGTTTTTAGTTGGGTGTGATACAAACATACATGTACATTCCTCCAACCATGATCATGGAGTCATTTTTGGCAAGGTTCTATTCTACGACATAAATACGTAACCATTCACAAAGCAACATCAACCGCTTATTGCTCATCTCCAAGCAAGTACCATTGTTTGTCCCTCATCAATGTTTGTAAAAAAGCTTCATAAAAGCGTACCTTTCGAGAAAGCTCAAAGGGGTGGGTTTCTCCATTCACATGAAGAAGGCTAAGGTTTTGATAAATACCTTGGGATATACCTTTGGATAGAGTCAGAGGGGCACGAATGCAACGTGGTGACAAACACTGGCAAAATCCGCCTGTCCGTTGGGGCGGCTGCAGCGCTCAACTACTGATCTTCTTAGATTGCTCACGTCCGTACTTGTCGCTCGGTAGTGGCCATGCGATAACACAAAATAAAGGGGACACACTGGCGCAAACTTTACCCGCAGCCTCGTAACGACTCCGTCGATGGCAGCATTCTCTCTTCCCCTCTGTCGCTGCTCTCTGCTTCTCCGGCTACCTCCAACCTCCCAGCGGATCCCATGCAGACCATTTTCACGATGGTTCTGCCTTCCTCTCCCTCTTCTTCTGCTTCAATTCGTTCGCCTGCTACACCGCCCTCTGTGGAATACTGCTCCTCGAGCGCCTCCATCGCGTGCGTTTACCCCAGCTAGAGGTGCTCCTCGACCCGATCCTCTCTCTCCTCTGCAAGGCCTGCGTCGTCAATCTTCTCCTGGCCTACGTATGCGCAGGCCTCGCAGAGTCTCCCAAGTCATCGCTGCCCCTTCTTTGCCTGCTCTCTACAGCCGGAATCGCCCTCTTGATAGGGTCTCTGGTGGTGGGAGCGTGGGCCGAGGCCGCACTAACCCATCAAGGTTTTCTATTCCGTCTCATACCACTCACCTTTCGACCCCCGTCAGTTGCTGTCCCGCCTGCTCTTGGACAGCCTGCTCTTCCGGTATGATCTATCACATATGAAGCTTCCACTTAAAGAGGAGAGCTACTTCTCATCATTAAGAGAGGTGGACCTAGAGTTATACACAAATATACACAAGAGGGTTCTAGATTTATACCGTTAATGTTCACTTTTATGGGTGGAGTTTCTAAACCAGCCTTTGTAAAAGAAAGGCTTTAAGATGAATCCAAACATTTGCTAAACAAATTAGTCGTAGTGATTAAGACAATCCAAATATCCAATATCTTTCAAGCTAAGATTGATTACTGCTTACTAAGAGATTTTATATTCATATGCTAATTTTCACTTCTTCTTTATCCCCTTTTTTCTCGTCCATAGATAAAGTAGACTAGTGCATGCCTAGTCTACCCTTTCTAACATCAAAATGTTATCATTAGTCTACCCTTTCTAACATTAAAATGTTATCATGGTCCTTGGATTTTGTGAAATGCTTATTTTAAATACATCACATATCCTTAATGTTTTCTTGTAAGTGAATATAGAGCTTCTCTCTCTCCAAAAAAAAACAACAACACATATCCAAATAGCATTATGCTACATACACACCCCTACCATATGCCATATATTGAGTGTGGCTATGTAATATGGCTCTCGTTTTTAATATCCATTCACATGTCATATATATGTATATCAAGTGGAAATGCAACCCACCAGTATCCACATTATTAGACAACATGTACATAAGAATCAAGGTTTCGATTGATGTGTTAATGTAATGAAATAATTCTAGACTTGACAAAAAGGGAGACAATAGCACACCAAAAAACTAGCAGTGTATAATAAATATATTGCCACTACTATTATTAAATAAGTCGGTTATATCCTAAAGAATCTAGTGATTAATAATACATAAAAATCACTAGTTTATGTGCATATGAGATTTATCATATCTTTCAGCATATTAATTGTAGTTTTTATATAGAAATCAATAATAAGTATTATTTTTTGCTATGATTTCTTAGAGCTATATAAAGTGGCCTTGTGTATGCATTATGCAAGTTTTTTTTATATAGATTTGGTTCATAATTCCACCTCATTTATGACTTAATGGAAGGTGCAGTCGTGATCTCACTAATTTTACTTGGTGGGGGGAATCCTAGCATATAACACTTCCACTTGACTTGGGAATTCTTGTGAGACTTGGTTAGTAGCCCTATTTCTTTGTCATGAGGTAGGGCAAGGTAAAATCATGATCTCACTTTGGTGCCCAAGTATTTTAAACTCTTAAGATTTGGTTACACTTTGGTATATTATTCTTGTCTTTGTGCATGATAGAACATGTTTTACCACGACAACATATACTAACATGGGTACCATCATAGATGTAATAGAATTAATATACAATTATACTCAACATTGATGATCTAGTTAAGATTTGTAACTTGCAACATAGTAGCTATATGCTCTCATTTCATTGATTACGTTAATTTACTTTTACAAAAGTGTGATATAGATTTGTATCCTATGTTCTATAAATGATGACTAAATTATATTTGAAAATACTTGAAGATAAGTTGATTCCAAATGAAGTGAACAGCTCTCACCCACATCACTCAAAACAGACACAAAACCAGGGTACCAAGGAATTAAAATATATGCTTAGGGCTTAGCCCCTCACCACCCATGAAACTTGCAAATTTTTCTCTCTTACAAAGAAAAACAACCCACACGCTCACAAAGAACTTGGCACACAGAAAATTTCATCTTCCTCACCATCCTCACTCTCATCTTCTTCATCCATAACTAATTTTGCAAGAAAGAATGTAAGAAACAAGAAAGACAAGAGAGAGAGTTGTGCCAAAATGAAAGAGAAAGAAAAGTGGAAGAAGCATGCACATAAGGAGTCATGCATAACCTCCTCAACCAACTCCCACTACTTTTCTTGATATTATAAAAAAATGAGTACATCTTTTGGCCTAAGGTTCATGAGACCTTTCATTTTTTTGCAACATAAGGAACTAAAAAGTATCCCACAAACTTCAAAAAGTTAAAAAATCAAACAAATATTTTATTGACCGATGGCTTTTAAAATTTTGTGCGAACCTATAAAGTCGTGGCAATTTACATTTGATTTTATATTGAAAAGCTCATCAAATAAGATGATTTAATAGCTGAAATGCTAAAATTTTATCGATGTAGACAAATAAAATGTGCCAAATTTAGCATAAATTGGGGGTTATCATTCCTCCTCCACTTAAATGTGAAATGTCCTTATGAACAATTGAGAAGAACACTTTGCCTTGGAATAAGCACCTCGGACATGTCGATGATGAAGAAATACACTTCTCATGAACACTTCACTTCTCTTCATTTCTCTCAAACACCAACTCTCACTCTTCACTCTCACACTATCTTCATCATCATCACCAAAACTACATAATGACTTTTCCACTTTGATTTTGAAAGAACACAAGGCAAAAGAACGTTCCCAAATGAACACACGTATGCCCACAACTTGGTAAAGAAGCAATGAAAACCACCATCATTGAAGCTCAATGCAATCATGGAAAAACCATAGTAAAATTCCCATCAAAAGAATTTAACATGAATGTTCACCCTCATGAAATATTTATCATGAAGTTCTCCACCTGAAAAAATATGTGTGAATTCCCAACTTTGAAGAGGAAAGAGAATTTATTAATGCGGAAAAGAAAAAAGAACTAAACTAAGATCGGTTCTTGTGGTGAGTGGGTTGGGTTTTCTTGGACAAGAGAGCATGAAGAAATAGGTTTGGAGCCACCATCATGTAAACACCTACTTATGGAAGACACTTCACACCTGAACTTAAAAACACCTGCTTATGGAAGACACTTCACACTTGAACTTGAACACACTTGCTTATGGAAGACACTTCACACCTGAACTTGAAAACCCCTACTTATGGAAGATACTTCACACCTAAACTTGAAAACTCCTGCTTATGGAAAACAGTTCACACCTGAACTTGAAAACCCTGTAAAAACCTGCTTATGGAAGACACCACCATGTAAACACTTGCTTATGGAAGACATTTCACCACCATGTAAACACCTTCTTATGGAAGACACTTCACCACCATGTGAACACCCGCTTATGGAAGACACTTCACCACCATGTGAACACCCGCTTATGGAAGACACTTCACACCATGTAAACACATGTAAACACATGCTTATGGATGACACTTCACACCATTTAAACACCTCCTTATGCATAACACTTCACACCATGTTAACACCTACTTATGGAAGACACTTCACACCTGAACTTAAAAACCCTGATCACGTCATCTTATCTTCTTTATGCTGCAAATGGGTGGTCGCGTTACAAATATGCAGATAGAGGCTTGACCATCGTGAACAACATGGTGAGGAATCTGCGCTGCTGCCAATGCTCATCCCATGAGCGCTCAAACCAGAGAGGAGCTTGACCACTCCATCACGCGTGTGAGCAAGATCACCATCGCGTTCAAGTAGGAGAGAGGCCGGCACCGCCATCATAAGAGAAGCTCACCATTGCTTTGTAAAGCAGACTATCACCACCGAGGCCTTGCCATCATCTTCCTCTTCACCATCATCCTTTTCATCTTCTCCCTACACCTCACAAACCATAATTTCTGTCAACTTCTTTCAGATTTGTGAGATTTCTAGCTTGCCTACTTCGTGAAGAGCCTTATATTTGCTACCTTCCTCACCTTCTCCTATTTATAAGCCGAAGTAGCAGCAGGGAGTCTTGTTGGTTTGTCATTTATGTTTTGCGTGTAGGCTTTGCTTTACACTTCTTTCTCTATCTCTCTCTCTTCATCTTAGCACCTAAGGGTTTCCTGTATCCCCCTCATGCCTACTCTCCCTTCTAGTGTCACCAGGTCTCTTAAGCTACCTATGCCCAATATAGACTGATTTCTTATGAGACAAGAGGCATACCTCTTGATTCGAGATTTTTCAAATAAATTTGGACATCAATTGGAATTCAACTAGGGATAGATCTCTTAATAGAAGAACCACTTTCTGTTGTCTACTCTCTTTCTTTGCTTTCGTGCTACCTTAGGCAGTGTTGCTACTTCTTCTCCCTTGCTGGGCTCTGCCACCTCCTTTCCTAATGGTGCCGTCAGACATTGATGATCCTGTGTTGTAGTAACACCACATTCTCCATCTTCTTTTCTTCTTTCAAGGCCCCAAAATTAGGGGTCATTCACATCACCTCTTCCAACTCCATGGCTAAAGCAAGAGTATTGAATGTAGGTTTCTCTTCCATTGTAAGAAGAGTAAAGAAATTTCATGATTATATTACCACATAGTAAACCTCTTCTTGAAATCACTCTTGATTATATGGACTCCTTTCTTCTCCTTGCACTTGAGATAGGTCGATGAATATCTCCAGAGCTTCCACAGAAGCACTTCTTATCCTTCTTCCTCGTTCTTATAAGCCTTGAAACCAACCCTTCTCCCCTTTCTTTGTTGCAGATTTTATGGCTAGCCTTGAAACCAACCCTTCTCCCCTTTCTTTACAGATTTTATGGCTAGCCTTGGTCTCCACAACGGAACTAGAATGAACAAAGCAAGAAACTTCCCAACCAAGCATAAAAAGAATGCTAAGTCCACCTTTTGCACCAATGAAAACCCATAAAAATTTTGCAATGAAAGAACTCCCATCAAAAGATAAAGCTTGAATGTCATTCCACCCACGATCCACTTCTTTGGTTTTTGATTGAAAAAGAAAAAATAAACTAAGCCTCAAATTTAATTCATCTTAGTGTGTTGTGTGATTTTTTTCAACATCTCCTTGGCAATCCCCACCTTTCCTTGTAAAACTTTGGCCCCACCATGCATGTGAAAGAAATGTTGAAGACCCTTCATGCTGCTCTTGAGAAATAAGCATGTGAACCTTTGGTGTGACCATTGTGTGGCAACAACCCTTTTAGGAGACCATATACACCAAGATTTTCTAATTTGATGAATTAAGGTTCAACACCTTATCTTCTTCTTCTTGCACTCATGGTCTTCAAGAACAGGTGGCGCCGAATGGTGTGGCCGTTACAAATCTGAAGCAACACACAACAGACTGGCATTGAATGGTGTCTTTATATATTGAAAGAAGAGGAAACATTATGGAAGCTGTAGGTTGAAAGATCATTGTGAGAGAAAGCAGCAATGCCAACGCTCTCCGCTAGTACTCAAACCAATGGCCACCATCGCCTTTGGTAGTAGCACCCCAAAAATCGCCAATTAAGCCTGCCAGTGCTTGTACAAGTAGGATTGCCATCTCTATGATGAGCAATTAAATTAGGCACCTCCTTTCCCAACATCAGCACCGTCTTCTTCTTTAACTCTAGATGAACAGAGTTGCCACCATTTCTTCTTCCCAAGATATGAGGGTCTGGTCTTTGCGCACATGAGCAATAGCCGGATAATGTATATGGGGGCCATGTTGTTGTTATAGAACCGCTCTCATCATCTCTTTTCTTGCAATGAACAAACTACTCTACACCATGTTGTTTTTAGGCCCGTTACACACACACATACCCCACCACACATGTATGGGCGAAGGAGATTGCTTTGCCCATGAATTATGGGCGGTGGATATGCCACCACATCATCATGGACAAGCAGGGGTATGACAATGTGTAATGGGCCTTATTTGGCTTTGCTTTAATCTTTGCCTTCTCTTGGCCTTCTCTACAAGAAAATCCCTTTGCTCTTCTATTGTTGAACTCCTACCCCCCTCCTTGATAGGTAAATTGATAGGCTCACAACAAATTGATGAAAATATACCCAAAATTGCAAGTAATTAAAGCCACAAACACTTTAATTTCTGCAAATACCATTCCACAGTTTTGAAATTGAAGCTTTTCTTGTCCATAAACCTGAAACTTTTGCATTTCTTCAAATCTGAAAACTGAAAATTCTTGTTACCTTCTCTTGACACACCTTCTAAAGCTTGCTTTTCTCCCGGCGAATGCACCAATGAAATTCCTTCCTTGTAGTCCAAAATTATGGGTAAAAAACCAAAAAGGTATATGCTCAAAGCTTGGCTTTAAGCTTTGGGAATGAGATTAAGAAGGTGAAGAGCTACCTTGTCCTCTACATGCAGTTGTGTAGAAGGCTTGTTGCTCTGAATTGCCTTTGGTTTGTATGAAGATTGGTCATCAACCAAACTCTTTTCTTCAATTATCAACAATAAAGTTGGGAATGTTCTCCCGAGTCTAAATAGATGTCTTGAATGTCTTGTATTATGGCCCGAGACCACATAGACATAATTCCATCTTATCATCATCATCAATACGACTTTGATGCGCAGGTCTGAGTGGCGCATGGCCATCCATCACAATATGGCTGTGATAAGCCTACACCATCTACCTTGATTATACCCACCCCCGCTCCCTCACATCCATCTTCACCACAACGACGACGTAGTAGGAAGTCTAGGGGGGCTAGTAGACATACTAGAGGGGGGGGCAGATTGATTTTGCTTTGGCAAAAGTAGCACTAGGTCTCCCGATGCCTCTACCCGATAGGGAGGCTCGTCATCTGCTCATTATGAGCTAGCCCCCACGAGACCCATTCCACCATTTGATCCACGCACCCTACCATGCAACATGGATGTCGATGGTTCCCTCGTGAGTGATTAATGAACAAGGCAAGCAAGTCATGAACTGCATGCATGTACTTGCTAACCTGGAATTCATGAACTCCTTCAAAAAGTGGAAGGCACAAGACAAGATTTCAAAGCAATACATCATTGAGTTGGAGTTCCCTATTCCACATGCATGTCTTTGCTTCTCGTAGGAGTGGATGAAGAGAAGAATCAAACTTTTGCTCTCTAATAGGAGAGAAAATATCAAGAGAGCAGCAAAGAATAATTTGGAAAAGCCCAGTGTTTACACACACGAGGAGTGGAGGCACGCACGTAGCTTTATGAGAAAGCACCAACATGCTTTTCAACAACAGCGATGGCGAGTGCTTCCCGACCATGGAAGCGAGGGGCTTCACACTTTGGCTCGGAGGAAAGTCCTCCTTCATTGCTCGTTTTGTAAGTACTTATTTTACTAATTATTTCTTCTTCTCTTTCATTTTTTTTTGTACTATATTGTTTTCTTTAACTAATTGTGTATTTTCTGAATTGTTTTTTGTAAAGGGAAACTATTGTGCGTGACCCATCAAAGGAGGAGTATGACTATGGCTACACAGCCCCCCATCCGCAATTGTGAGTGTGCATGCGTACACTTGGATGAGTCCGTTTTGGGAACTCAAGTAGATGATGTAATTAGTGAAACAACCCTTCTCTTATGTACATTTAATTGTATTTTATTTCTCGATGCTTACCTTGCGCATGATGGCATGTATGTAGGATGAAGGGGAAGAGGAAGAGAAGAATCCTGATTACGAGCATGAAGCGGTGGAAGGAAGTGAAGAGGAGGACGAAGAGGATGATGATGAGAACTTGGAATCCGATGAGCATTTCAATTAGCCACCTCTTCATTGATATATTTTTTTGTATATATGGCCAAAAGCCCGACACTTTGTAAAATAAAATAAATTTTAGACTCAATTGCATTCTTCCCAATCTATGTGTTTTTTATGTTTATGTTTGTCAAAATTGCGACTCTATTTTGAATTTTTTTTTAAAGAATGCAGGTAAAGTGGGGAGTCTTGTGTAGATTCCCTAGTCTACCCAGCTTCTTTTTACTGCGTAGTAATTTTGCTATTGCTGAGCAACGATATTTCCTTGCTATTTTCGCTGCTCAACAACGAACCTGTTGTTGTAGCAAAAATAGCAACATTTTTAGCATCAAAATAGCCCGGCATCTCCCTAGCCTTCTAGTTATAAAAGCGCTATTATTTTCGCTACTACACTCTCATTCTATTGTAGTGTTCTCCCGAAAAGAGGAGAGAAAATTGTAACTAATATTTTATGATGTTGAGTTTGTGAGTTTGTAAGGTTAATTAGAGTTAGGTTTTGATTCTCCTTAAGTAGAAAAAAGATGTTTTGTATTTGTAAATCGAGATTAAGCAAGGATAAATTATTCTTGTACTAGGCATAGTGCAAGTTATGGTTTCCTTATCATTGTACGTTAAGAGAAGCAGAGGTTTTGCGAGAGTGTAGGAGATATAAAGAGAGCTTTTATTTCCTTGTTAGTAGAGAGCTTGGTGTGCATGAGTAAAAAGGATTGTCTTCTCTTAAATTAGGTCTTATTGTTCCTTCTTAGGGATAATCTACAAGTTATGATGTTAAGAATATCATTTAATCACCATAGTTACACTTTTAAAGTGGAATAGTTGAGTGTTGAGGTAAAGAGGAATGAAAATGAATATGTTAAAGTACTGGGATAATTTCTTAGAATGCTGAAAAAGTTAAGATGGCTTCAAAATATTGGAATAATGTCTACGCACAATAATTACATAGAATATGTATTAAGAATAATAATAAGGATTGAAACCAGAGTCGATCGCGACAATATTGATGAGGGTAGCAAGGAAGTTCGTACTCATCGTGGAAAGTGGTGAGTCTTAACTTGACCACTCCTGATATTTGGGTCCACTAGTTTGGCTTGGGTGAGGTTAGGATAATTAGTCTAGGGAAAATGGGCCCAGCACCTGAGAGACCCTTAGACGAATCACCCCTTGAGCACTATGGTCCCTAGGTTAGTTGACCCCATAGTCCAATCATCTCAGAGAGTAACAAGAATAACGGGATCCTGGTCCTTGATGTACTGGCCTGCAGTTGGTGGGTGGGAAAGATGAGTCTAGTGCTTTTCTTTTCCAACTTATATGATGATTGGAAGTTCTTGTAGAACCTTACATGAGAACATTATACAAAATATAGCATACTTGCATTATTGTTTTGATTTTCTCTTCTTGGTTGTATTTTCTTATGTGATAAGAATAAACATAATCAATACTATCTATGTTTTTCAAATTGTGTCCATGCAGGTTCTTATGCTATGTGACATCTCTATAAAGGTTAGTGACATCTCTATAAAAGAGATGTTAAGGTTAGTGACATCTCTATAAAAGAGATGTTAACTAAAGAAAGAGCACGTTTTTGGCCATGCTCATAAGCTATTGAGTGAAGCTCTTGAGCTCTCAAGCTATGGCAACTCTCTAACTCTCTCTCTCTATTGTACTCTAATGAGCATCAAGCTCCAATGAGTATAGCTCCACTTCTTTCTCTTAATCTGTTTTAGCATCATTGAAGTAGATTAATCTATGATTAGTTGAATGCTTCTTTCTTTCTCTTGTGTATGCATGCTTGTAGTGTGTGTGTGTGTAGTCTCCATTGATGCAAGCTCTTGCCCACTTCATTGGCAATGAGTTATTCATGGTGGATAGACTCTCTCTATGAGCTTATGGGTTTGTGAATGTTACATTCTATGCTTGCTTAAGCTTGTGGGTTAGTAGATGCATGCTTATGGGTTTGCTGGCATTAGGGAAAGATAAGATTTAATCAATGTTTGAATGTGATTAAGAGATTGCCATGCATTGCTTGTTCTCTTGATTAGTGTAGTGGATTTAAGGGATTGAGAGATTGATTGAGGTGTTGAATGGTTGAATCGTCAAGTGGTGGTTTGTGTATGTGAGCTCTCCCTCATGGGATAAGCCTTCATGCACTAATTGGGTCGAGTCTTCGGATTGACATTGTGTTTCTTAACACATTTGTTGATCGGTAGTACTCTATAAGCACTATATTGCACGGTAGAGAGAACCGCTCTACAATGGCACCGCTGTCGGGGAGCGAGTGCCTACATTAGTTGAGCACCATACACACACTACCACTCCTTGTTAAGCTCCAATCGGTTGCAAAACCGTTGGATAGGAGAGCAGGCTTTGGGATCGGTTGCTAAACCGTTGGATAGGAGAGCAGGCTTTGGGACTAATTTTGGTACTTATTTAAGACTAATCTGTTGTTAAATTCTCTTTAATTGTCTTGCAATTGGAGTGCGATTGGCTAGCTACGCTTCTCACTTGAGGTCAGGACAAGGATTCAACACACAGGAAGGATTGGAGGTAGGCGCTAAACCTGCCAATTTCAATTTGTGTGCGAAAGAGAGGGGCCTGTTTTGCATTTCTGTCATTCTGTTTGAGAAAAATTGTTGCTATCTGAGGTTAATTTTTACAATTTCAATTTTCTACATGTTCGTTTTATTTTCTGTTCTTAGCTTAGTTTAGTTTTCTGCATCTTTAATTTTGTGCATTTTAGTTCTCTGTTAAACCTGCATTTTAGTTCTCTGTTAAACCTGCACCTGTAGAGAAACTGAAATTTGTACACACACATGAAGATTGAACATTTCGAATTCCCTGTAAATCTCATAGCTGCACACGCATTGAGTTCCCTGCCACACGCATTGAATTCGCTGCAAATCTCACAGCTGCACACACGCATTGAATTCGCTGCAAATCTCACAGCTGCATACGCATTGAGTTCACTGCACACGCACTTTAAAAAAGGAAAAAAAATAATAATAAAAGAAGGCAGCTGTGCGTGAACAGCGCAACACGCAGAGAGACCCACACAATGCACCATAAAGACCGCCACCCGCACCGGATAAAGGGGTGCAAAAAAAAAGGAGTCTGGAAAATTTTTCATTTTTTGCCGCAAAAAATTGGGAGGTTATCGAACTTTTCGAGAGGAGTTAGAAAACACCCATCGTCGAAATTTCGGTCCCGGAACCATTTTCCCATAGTGAGTCAGTATGGGAAACTAGTAAATTTTAGGCGATTTTCGATCCTGAAAAATACGCTATTTTTTTTGCCTAATGTGTTCGAGGGGGTTCAAAATGGGTTCCGGCAAAATTTGAGCCAACTTGAAAATTTTTGGATTTTTTTCAAAAAAGAATCCTAATAATTTGACCTTATGCACTTGCGGTCGGGACGTCATATAGACACTACCATAGGGTCTAGGGCACCTTCTAGAGTGCCTACGCAGCACACTCAGAAAGAGGTTCCCAAATTTCCTTTTCGAGGATGAAAACTCCTCGTCATCACAATAGAATTACTAGAAGCCTAGAGATCTCAACCATTCGGACAAGGCACGGGCGGGGTTTAGGGGAGCCAAAATGACCAGTTACGGACTCAAGAGTGGCCGAAAACTAGTGAGAGTGGCCGGGCACATGTGAAGAGCATCTAGCTAATAAAAGAATGGAGTCCAAGGATAGAGGGTGGTGTGTTTTGGCTGAGGTTGGGTGGAGAAAAATATGAGCTCTCAGCATTCCTTGCTTGGAGAAGATGATCGTGCAGCTGTGGTGGTTGCCCTTATAGTAATCAAGCTTGTATATTTGAAGAATTTGGAAGAGGCACTTAGTGCATCCACATTGCAATTGATCTTTATTTTTCTTTTTCTTAATTCAAATGAAGTTTTCCATGGGTTTTTATCATCTCTAATGGGATGAACAAAGTCATATTCCCAAGCATATTCCTCCAATGACAAGATTTCTAGAGAAAGGGATTTGTCTTACTTATGTGCGATCAAGAAAGAGGACATAGAGCATGGCATCATCAACACAAACAAGGTGGCAAGTGACAAGATGAACTAGTGAGAATAAAACAAAAATGGAATGGAGACTTATCCATTGGATGGAAAACCATATGTAGGGAAAATAAAGACATTGAAAGCTCTCTTGAATTTTCTTTGCACTTGTCAATCTCCTAAGTGAAATATTTGTCTTGTGCTTAGTATTTACTAAGATCTTTGGCATGTTCTTGAGCTTACTTTACATGTGCTTGTACTTGTTTTGCAATTGCCAATGAGTTTGTCACTACCATGAATGCATTAGTTTTCATTTGAATTCATTGGCCATTGAATTTAAGGAGCTCCAAAACAACTAGAAAAAGGAAAGCTTTGAGGAGTACCAGAAAACTAAAAAGGAAACCAAAGTGGAAGTTCGTCCTTGTGGTAAGAAGAAAATCATGCTAAGAGCTTAACATATGTTGAATATTTGTTAATGATTTTATCCAGCATTGCATTAAATTTTGCACTTATTTTTTATTTTGCACATAGTATACATGTTTTTTAACATGTTATTGTGTTTCTCTTTTTGAATTTGTAATACATAAAAGAAAACAATGTCTCTCATACTTTTTAAACTTTATCAAAATTTTCAAATCCCTTTTTCCCAAACCATCTACAAATAAGCTTTCAAAGTGATGTTTCAAAATTTAAAGCATTCTCATTAATCATGCAAACAAGATTTGAAATAAGTTTCCATGGTAGGTAGAGGGAGGAGATAACATTTCCTAGTAATAACCTTAATTTGGACATTTTTTTCCAAGTGCATACTTTAGCAGTTTTAACATGCTATATATAATTAAACGTTACTATATTTGTGAGAAAGTTTTTTAAAGGTAATGTCCATTTCCCATTTTGGTAGTGAGGCCCGACCCACCTACCATTGGGTCTATGACTACTTGGCATTGGTTGTTTTCCTCCACTTGGATCCCAAAATTCCATTAGCCCAAGGCGGTAACACATAGCATAAGAACCCGCATTGACACAATTTCAAAAACATAAATAGTATTGATTCTATTCATTCTTATCACATAAGAGAATATAACCAAGTAGGGAAAATCAAAACAATTTCAAAAACATAAATAGTATTGATTCTATTCATTCTTATCACATAAGAGAATATAACCAAGTAGGGAAAATCAAAACAATAATGCAAGTATGCTATAATTTGTATGATGTGCTCATGTAAGGTTATACAAGAACTTCCAATCATCATATAAGTTGGAATAGAAAAGCACCAGACTCATCTGTCCCACCCAACTACAGGCGAGTATGTCGACCACCAAGATCCCCTTATGCTTGTTACTCTGTGAGACAATTGGACTATGGGGTCCACTTACCCAGGGACCATAGTAGCCAAGGGGTGATTTGCCTAAGGGTCTCTTAGCAACATGCACATTTTCCCTAGACCACTGATCCTAACCTCACCCAAGACAAACTAGAGGACCCAAATATGAGGGCTGGTCAAGCTGAGACTCACCACTTTCCACGATGAGTACAAACTTCTTTGCTACCCTCATCAATACTGCCGCGATCGACTCTGTTCCCAATCCTTATTATTAGTCTTAATACATATTCTTTGAGACAATTATTATGCGTAGACATAATTTCAATATTTTGAACCATCTTAACCTTTTCAACATTCTAAGAAATTCTCTAGTCTTTTTAACATATTCATTTTCATTCCTCTTTTACTTACCACTCAACTATCCACTTCAAAATTGTAACTATTGTAATTAAATGATATTCTTGACACCATAACTTGTGGATTATCTCTAAGAAGGAAAAATAAGACCTAATGTAAGAGAAGACAATCCTTTTTACTCGTCCACACCAACCTCTCTACTAACAAGGAAATGAAAGCTCTCTTTATATCTCCTACACTCTCATAAAACCTCTGCTTCTCTAAAAGTACAATGATAAGGAAACCATAGCTTATGCTATGCCTAGTACAAGAATTATTTATCCACGCTTAATATCGATATACAAATACAAAACATCTTTTTTCTAATTAAGGAGAATCAAACCCTAGCTCTAATTAAAGTTACAAACTCACAAACTCAACATCATAAAATAATAGTTACAAATTTCTCTCCTCTTCTTTTGCAAAGAAGCAAAGAAAAGAAGCACACAGGATCAAAAGTTATGCACATTGGAGCATTCAGGAAACATGAAAGCACAATTCAACACCAAAGCATTGAGAGGATATTGGAGAAGCTACTTAAAAATGGTGGGAAAGTGGTAGGAGCATTGGAGACTGGCTTGTAGAGAAGTGGGGAAGTTTATAGGTTTCAAGTTATAAGTGTCATGCAGGCGGTATACTACAAAGCTTTGGAAGGGAAGAGCTTGAATGGAATCTTGAGGCTTATAGAGTTCTTTAGATTCATGAAAACTCCTTTTATCCCTCTAATGATAGCTATGGAACTTATGGAAATGCTATGGATGCAAGGGAAATGCTCCATGCTTAGTGGCAAAGCTGAGGAGAAGTGTGTTTTTTTCTTTGTCCATTGATGAAAGCATAGATTAGCATTTGGAGAAACATTTGATAGTCTATGTAACTTAGTTAACAACACAACTTGAAGCTATTCGAAATAGAAAGGGAAGATGCCGAAACAATTTATAATGCTCTTGGGAGACTTGAAGCTAGACACCAAAAGATTTATAGCCATTGCTACTAATGGGTTGTAGCACTGTGTGACAAGAAGATGAATAGCTGTGGTAGCTAGACTTAAAAGGCTGCTTCCCTCTCTTATTGCTATCCATTGTATTGTGCATAGAGAGGCATTAGCTACCAAAAATATGCCGGTAATCAATTCCCAAAAATGGAATTTATGGATAAGCTAATAGGGAAAATTTATAGTTAGTCTTTTGATCCCATTAGAGACGATAAAAACCTATGGAAAACTTCCTTTGAATTAAGAAAAAGAAAAGTAACGATCAAGTGCCAAGTGGATGCACTAAGTGCCTCTTCTGAATTCTTCAAATATATAAGCTTGATGACAAGAAGGTAAACTAAAAGCTCATTGCCCTTGGAATCAGAAGTGGAATCATAACATAGGGTTAGCTTGACTAGGGAATAATATAAGGATAGAGGAGTTGAAGCATCATACTATTGTTGAGGGTCCCAGCAGGAGCTGACACACTTCCAGGGATTTCATTAACGTCTTCACAATTTCGTGATCACGTTAACAAAACCTGTTGTTAACATATTAAAACTTGTGATCACATTGTATATTCACATGACCTGAGCAATGACCTGCCAGAACCCACTAGTCCCATAACACCTCCGGGCTTTTTGTTTTCCCAGCGGGCCCGCCGGGCTTTTTAATATCCCGGCGGGCCCGCCGAGAAAACAAAGAACCCCGGCGGGGTTCTGTTCTGTTTATAAACACTGCCCGACACTCATCGTGGAACTTTTGGGGAGATAGTCCTTGTTTTGGGGGCGTGATATCTCTCCTCAAAGTACTTGTAGAGCTCTCAAGTTGCTAGAAGTGTTCTCTTGGGAAGAACGTCCTTATCTTAGGGGCTGTCGTCTTTCCTTGTAGGCACTCCTAAGGCTATTGAGCCACTCGTCCTTAGTTCTTTGAATTGGGGGCAGGGTGTGGTTCGTAGCTAATACTTGCGGAGATTTAGGGACACAATTGGAGTCATTCAGCTTTGCATTTGAGCTATGTAGGTAATCTACCTCATTCTACTTTATGAATGGTTTGATGGAGCCAAGAGTCCTGCTTAGGGGCTTGTATTGGCTCTTGATACTTGATATAGTTTAGAGTAGACAAGGGTCTATTGTCCTATACTAGAGTATTGGGCAAGCATAGATCTTTGATTTTCTTTGTGAATGTTAGAGAAGGTCTATTGTCCTATACTAGAGTATTGGGCAAGCATAGATCTTTGATTGTGTAAAGTATCCTTAATTGGGTACAAAAGGCATCCTTCATTGGGGGTGCAATGTGCATGATAGTTTCAAAGTAGTTTTCTAGTCAGACCTTGCAAGATAGTTTCGAAGTAGTTTTGTGTTATGTGATGATCTTTTGTGTTTGTCAAGATAGTTTCAAAGTAGTTTGTCTGCTAATGTATGTTTTGTAATACGTGAGTGACTTTGTTGTTTTTTCATTTGTGTATTCATTATTATATGCTTGGTTGAATAGGTTGTTTGTTGAGATGGAGGACAATGTTGGATCCAGTGATACCTCCAATAGAGTCCAAATTTTAAATAGCAGGAAAAAAAAGGCACCTGGGATAGAGTGGCAATATGCAATTAACGTTGGTGATCGATTCATAGATTGGGAGTGTAAGCTATGCCATGCAGTGAAATCAGGTGGGGCGCCTCGACTAAGAGAACACTTTTTAGGCGGACCGAAGAAAAAGTCATGTACCCACCCCTCTGCACCTATAGTGGCCAAATGCATAAGAGAAGAAATTCAAAAGAAAGATTCAAGAAAACATGACACTCCTACCGTTAATGTATCAAGGCAGCAAGAACAATGTTGTTCTAATCATCAAACTCCCGCTACATCGCCTACTTGTACCCCGAACGGCAATGTGCAACCAGAAAGTAATCTACCCAGTGCATCTTCCTACAAGCGAAACTTTGACGTAGGAAATATACCCATGCGTCAAACTTCATTGCAAGAAAGCCTACGTCAAGGTCGACTCGATGATGCACAACTCGCCCTTGCTGAAGCGATTTACTTTTCTGGGAGTGCTATGATGATGGTGGACAGTGAGCATTGGAAGAGAGCATGGAAGAAAATTGGTGAGTTTGGACCAGGGTTTTCACCGCCTACGTACCATGCTATGCAAAATGATCTATTAGAGAAATGTTATGCGCAAGTAAAAGAACGTGTACAAAGAATAATTCTTAGCAATATAGAGCTTTCTGGATGTAGTATAGTAAGTGATGGATGGTCTAATGTGCAAAGAAAATCATTAATTAATATAATGGTTATTTCACCTAGAGGTGAGACTTTCATCCGTGCCGTGGATTCAGCTGGTTCAATCAAAACTGGGGCTTACATTGCTCAAGTCATTAGCTCTGTGATAGAGGAAGTGGGTGCCAAAAATGTAGTCCAAGTCATCATGGACAATGCAAAAAATTGCAAAAATGCATCCAAAATCCTACAGCGACAATATCCACATATTTTTTCGGTAGGCTGTAATACTCATAGTTTGAATCTTGTATTAAAAGATTGGTATAAATCTGATGATACCAAATGGTTTGCCTCAATCGTCGACACTGCTCGCCAGCTTGTGAGATTCATGCTCAAGAGACAGAGAGTGTTAGATATTTTTCGACCTCGCATGTCAGTTATGTTAAAGCTTCCAGCGGAGACTAGGTTTTGCACTCACTTTTACACTTTTGAGTCTCTTCTTAGAAATAAAGATGCAGTTTGCGAAACATTTACATGCATGGCATTTCATGACTGGGAGAACACTCAACTTGAAAAAGTGAAAGAGAAAATCAAAGTCTTGAAGGCAGCGCTTACGAGAAGAAGTTGGTGGAACAATGTGATGGATGCATACCATGTAATGATGCCTGTTATGTATGCTGTACGAAGTCTTGATCAAAGAGCGCCTAATCTCGGAAAAGCATGGATGCAATGGTGGACTGTCCAGCGGAGTTTGGAGTGTCCTGAGAAATTAGAGCATTCAGTGGTGGAAAAGCAATGGCGTGTACCATTCTCCAGTAGACAAAGAAAAGTTCTATTGAAGTACTTTCATGCTAGATGGATTGGACCGCATTCACCACTACACAGTGCTGCTTACATGTTAGATCCTGAATATTGGAATATGGATTTGATGTCCAACGTTGAGGTGGTGCAAGATTTTTATAAAGTGGTAAACACTTTTTATAATAATGTTGATGATCGTGTAAAGTGCATAAAGGAGATGACCTCATTTCGATTGAAAGAGGGTTTATTTTCCAACTCCCTTGTTCAACAAATGGCTAAAGAGCAACCTGCATGGAAGTGGTGGATGATGAATGGTGGTGAGCATTATGCTTTATTGTGCAACCTTGCGATGAAGGTTCTAAGTCAGTGCTCTTCAAACTCAGGCTCAGAAAGAAACTGGAGCATGTACAAATATATTCACAGTACTATTCGCAATCGACTTCTTGTAGATCGAGCAGATAAACTTGTTTACATGTATTGCAATGAAAAGATCTTGCGAGACATTGAAAGTGAAGAGTATGAAGAAGATATGCCCAGATGGATGTACGATTGTGATAGTAGACGGGAACTTTGATGTTGGACGCATGTCGTGCACTACCCTTGAGATAGAAGACAATTTGGACATTGACTTAGATGAGCTTAATTTAGCAGACGAGAGGGTAAATGGTGAAAGAATTTTGGAGCAAGATATTGACATAGAGGAAGAAGTCATTTCAGTAATTTCATAAAAAGTACTTGTACAAATGATTGTATTTGGAGAAATTATCAATACAAAAGTAGGATTTATGTCTTTCTTAGCTTTCATCTTGAAATAAATTGCGAATTGCACTAGGAGTTGCATCTAAAGGTCCTGGTGGTTTATATTCGCTAGCCATGCCGAACACTGTATAAATACCTTGATTTATTGGAACACTGCACAATGCACATGTGGAAATATTTTGCATTTGCCTCACTAAACATATTAAGTGGTAGTAGTGTCCACAGGGTAGTATATACTGGCCGCTCCACCCATCGAATACTTTGTAACATACCGGACATTGGGGGGTGGAGGAACTAGTAGCCTCAGCAGAAACTCCCACAAGATCAGGATGTATCAAAAAATGCGAGATGTGGTTCCCTTGGCGCACAGGAGCAATACGTGAAGAGATGGTCTGTACATCTTGGCTGATCTTTGTGAGCTGCTCTTGAATCCCTCTATTGGCCAGGGGAGGAATTGACGCTTGAGATAATCGCACAGCTTCTTTCTCCTTCTCTGCTAGCTGTGCCCCTAAGCTTTCTTTGACCTTGTTTAACTCCAATCCAGCGCCCTCCACCATGAGAGCAAGTTCCTCCCTTGTGAATGTCACTGTCTCTTCACGTATGTCGTGGGTCTTGACAGTGGCCTCTCTGGAGGCGAATTCCACTGGAGTTTCTAGGATAAATTGTGCATATAGCATCTTAGCAATATAGAGTGGAGCGTCGACGTTATGGAGAGGACGATCGTACACCTCCAAGAAAATGCGCTCGGCATTAATTTTGATATCATTATGAGTGCAACGCAAAACCTTCCATCTTCCCTTCTTAATCTCGCCATCTGGACATGGCCATATTTCCTTTATCATCTCTGTGGTTACGCGTTTATTTATGTCTTTCCATTGGGCATAAGTAGGATTTGTCCATTTCGACAACCTGCATGCTGTTCTCGTAGCTTCGCGGGTTGTCAGTCCATGTGCAAGGGCCTTCATTCGCTCATATGCCTTCTTGGCTAACTCTTGTTGCTCGTTTACTTGCGCTTCTGCCATATCTGCATGAACGTAAATGACTTTAGGATTTTAATGAACTGTAAAGATCAACGTAAGATAAATTGACCATTACCCTCAAAAACTTAAAGTTTAACACCACGAGATGAGATATGTATTGCAAAGACTCAATGAGAAATATCCACTTGACTCAAAAAATACTTCAAACAATGCGTGCACATCAAATTTTGAAGAGAAAACATAAACTTAAACACCACAAGAGGAGAGAGATATTGCAAAGACTCAATGAGATAATATTTCAAACAATGGGCACATATCAAATTTTGAAGAGAGACAAACAAAGTGCCATTTTTAAAACTTAATCTCCGGATACTGTATCTTTACAAAATTGGGGTGAATGACACCGATAGCTCTACAAGAGGATGTTGTGCCCTCGTTGGGTCAGTATTTAGTGATCTAAAAAATTCCACTACTTGCAAAACAGATTTTCGCTCGTCGCGATTAGGCAGACACATCCAATTTTTGACTCTATAAATAATAGTATCCATGGTAACTTTGTCATAGAAACTATTGTCCATCCACAACTCTTGTACTTTCTGCCAAAAGTCATATAAAATTTGTAATAAATACCCTAAAGCAAAAACATCAGATGCAGGAGTGTATGCATCTGCCAAAAACGGATCATAAAGTTCCGGGGCTATCCACGGCCGTTTATTTCGCTCTCTGTCTGCGTAGGAGACCGCCTGTGCCACCTTCTCAGGGTTCTTGTCTGCTTCAAATACAAAATTGAGAGACACCCGTTTTTTGGGCGCTCTCAGCAGCAGCAGTAACCCCCAATCGATAATACCTACGCGTGGCTTCAACTCTTTTGTAAAATCCAACACTACATTGAATGAATGTAGGTCGGTATGTACAATTCCTGCCAAATGTGCTGCCGCTAGGCCTTCCACCAGGGCATGCATAATATGTGGCATGGTTATTACTAATTATTTTATTTTAGAAAGTTCTAGATGACTTAAAGGAATATTATCGGGCGGGGGTTGTCTCCATCCTCGATCCAAACGAAAAATTGCTCTGGTGAACTCACTGAATCTGAAGGGGACCTTCAGAAGAGTATCACCAAGCGAGCCGCCATTATAGTATGGGAAAATAGTGATCCAAGGAGATTCTTTTGTGAAGGCAATACACTTGACAATTGATGGGTGTAGAACCTGCATGCCTTGCTCTGCTTGGAAGCTCTCGAACTTGGCGCTGCCTTCTCCTTTGTAGTGCTTCCGCAAAAAGTAATGTGCTCTGGCAAAAATGATATACCTCTAACTGTTTACTCTTTTACTGTGCCAAAAACACCAGAGCCTATTGTTCGCCCTTCGAGCAGAGCCTCGTGCGGGACGCCAATGAGGTGTGTGCACATAGAATTGTAGATTGTATGATTAATGGCACGTGTCCCACTCGCATCTGCCTGGCTGGACGTTGCAGCGACGTCTTGGGCAATGCGCACTCTTTTGGGGAGTGACTCTGCATCCAGCGCCTTCATGCGCTTGCTCTTGGCTCTTTGCTCGCTCCATACAGTGTCCCATAACTGTAGACGATGCATATTAGCTTCAGGCGGGGCAGCATCTCTAAGATCATTGCATGCTACACGCATGCTCCCCAAAATAGTTCGTGTTATATGTTGATGGTTGAAGTCTGCTATCTTTTGTCTTCTATCAAGCAACTCAGCGTTGCCTCCGAGACACTATGCATTTTCCCATATCTGCTCTAATAGATCTCGCATGAGTGTCTCGGACTCATTGATCTTTTTGACGACGTCATCTGCACATTGTGACACTGTGATGACTGCTTCAATGCGAATTGCCCGTAGAACGATTTTACGCTCTTCAGGGGAAAGCATGTTGGTCGTCTTCGTAAATCTAGCAAATATCACTAAACACAACAAAAACAGAATATTAAACAACATTACTGAAATCAACATCAAGCAAACGTGAGAGAACAGTAACAAGTGTATCATTACTTATCAATGATCAAACAAAAACGGAATATCAAATAATATTACTGAAATCAACATCATCCAATGCATCATCAAACGTGAGACAATCGCAACAAGTGTATCATTACTTTATCAATGATGAAACAAAAACGAAATATCAAACAATATTACTGAACTCAACATCATGCAATACATTATCGAACGTGAGACACCCGCAACAAGTGCATCATTACTTATCATTACTTATCAAGTGTATACATGTTGCACTCCTCATCTACACACCTACCGTGACACAGAGAGAGAGAGAGAGAGAGAGAGAGAGAGAGTTGTGAAGTGTATTATGAGAGAGAGAGAGAGAGAGAGGGGGAGGAAGAGAGAGAGGTGTGACAGATAGAGAGAGAGGGGACATTAGATGACATTTTTAATAGTTTTGTGAGTTCCTAAAGAGAGGAAAATAATGTTTTGTATTCCTAAAGCACTCCTCATCTACACACCTATCGTGACAGAGAGACAGAGAGAGCGAGAGAGAGAGAGAGAGAGTTGTGAAGTGTATGAGAGAGAGAGAGAGTTGTGAAGTGTATCATGAGAGAGAGAGAGAGAGAGAGAGAGAGAGAGAGAGAGAGAATTGTGAAGTGTATCATGAGAGAGAGAGAGAGAGAGAGAGAGAGAGAGAGAGGGAGGAAGAGAGAGAGTTGACAGATAGAGAGAAGAAACATTAGATGACATTTTCAATATTTTTGTGAGTTCCTAAAGAGAGGAAAATAATGTACTGTTTTATTTTTTAAGTAAATAGAGGGAGAAAAAAGAATTTATTAGGGATTATGTATATTTTAAGAGAAAAAAAGAAATCCTCATCTACACATCTATCGTGTTGTGAAGTGTATCATGAGAGAGAGAGAGAGAGAGAGAAAGAGTTGTGAAGTGTATCATGAGAGAGAGAGGGGGGGGAGGAAGAGAGAGAGATATATTCATTTTTTCGAGTTACGATATTATATGAAATTAAACGTAAAGACAATATGATGTAAACTTTGATCCATGAAATACTCATGCTGCGTTACCAACCAAGTATCGCATGGATCACACACAATAAAAACAATACAAGTCAAATGAAGCAAATTTACGACATTTTTTCGACCGCGTTAACGATCACATGCCGTAATATGCAAGCAAATTTACGACATTTTTTCGACCGCGTTAACAATCAAATGCCGCAATATGTAAAAAACAATATATGCACTAGCGGACGACACCAACTTGCCGCGTTAACGACAAAATGCCGCCCGATTCTATGGGAATACGAATAGGATACGGACATACACTGGCCGCCTTACCGACCATATGCCCGCATTTGACAAAGGGAAGGGAAGGGAAGGTGACATCGCCATAACGATACTATGCTTGCCGTGTTACCGACTAGTACCGCTCTACGGCGTGCCATACTTACCATAGGACACAGACTAGCCGCGTTATCGACTAAGTGCATGTATACTTTCCAAAGAATGGCCTTACACACACACCCCTCGTGTAGCAGACCACCCACATCCTGCCGCGCATTGCGACAATGGGCGGCTATCCGCACGAACACACACCCACACACACCCACACAAACACACACACCCACAATTCTCATTACCTGTGTATACTGTCAGCAATGAACTCCCAAAGGGCCCCCCGGGTCCATATATATAGAAAATTGTAGCCCGCCGGCTAGATGACGACCCCGGCGGGTCCCGCCGGGCTTTTAATTTTCCCGGCGGGACCGCCGGGTATTGCAAAATCCCGGCGAGATTTCAGCCGGTTATCAGGGAACCTCCCACCGGCTTTTTTGGGAACATGTTAACATGTTAACATGTTAACACATGTTATTAACAAAAAAAAATTTGTGATCACGTGAATATAAAATCATTGCACACTTCTATAATGTCGCCCTCCCAAACCACCAATGTTGAGGTCGATCCCTCTCGACCCAGTGCTATACTAGAGAAACCCTCCCACCCCCACTGATTCGTTCGCTTCGTATGTACTTGTAAGGCAAAAGGGCCCATTGTGGGGATGGGTGCTAGAGAAAAGGCTCAAACCACCCTTAAGCGCTAATGTAGGTCACATGACCCCACCTCTAAATAATGAAAGGCCTCTTGAAGAGGGGATTGGTGTGCTAGTGAGAGAACATGGCCCCCTCTAACGAGAGGAAGTCGAAAGGTACAATCGTTGGTCTCCCACATGTTGTTTTTAGTTGGGTGTGATACAAACATACATGTACATTCCTCCAACCATGATCATGGAGTCATTTTTGGCAAGGTTCTATTCTACGACATAAATACGTAACCATTCACAAAGCAACATCAACCGCTTATTGCTCATCTACAAGCAAGTACCATTGTTTGTCCCTCATCAATGTTTGTAAAAAAGCTTCATAAAAGCGTACCTTTCGAGAAAGCTCAAAGGGGTGGGTTTCTCCATTCACATGAAGAAGGCTAAGGTTTTGATAAATACCTTGGGATATACCTTTGGATAGAGTCAGAGGGGCACGAATGCAACGTGGTGACAAACACTGGCAAAATCCGCCTGTCCGTTGGGGCGGCTGCAGCGCTCAACTACTGATCTTCTTAGATTGCTCACGTCCGTACTTGTCGCTCGGTAGTGGCCATGCGATAACACAAAATAAAGGGGACACACTGGCGCAAACTTTACCCGCAGCCTCGTAACGACTCCGTCGATGGCAGCATTCTACACCACCCTCTTCCCCTCTGTCGCTGCTCTCTGCTTCTCCGGCTACCTCCAACCTCCCAGCGGATCCCATGC
This sequence comes from Cibotium barometz, assembly GCF_041138505.1. Lineage (NCBI taxonomy): Eukaryota > Viridiplantae > Streptophyta > Polypodiopsida > Cyatheales > Cibotiaceae > Cibotium > Cibotium barometz. The sequence goes on along the minus strand of NC_141082.1, from coordinate 22,050,540 downwards.
AGACCATTTTCACGATGGTTCTGCCTTCCTCTCCCTCTTCTTCTGCTTCAATTCGTTCGCCTGCTACACCGCCCTCTGTGGAATACTGCTCCTCGAGCGCCTCCATCGCGTGCGTTTACCCCAGCTAGAGGTGCTCCTCGACCCGATCCTCTCTCTCCTCTGCAAGGCCTGCGTCGTCAATCTTCTCCTGGCCTACGTATGCGCAGGCCTCGCAGCGTCTCCCAAGTCATCGCTGCCCCTTCTTTGCCTGCTCTCTACAGCCGGAATCGCCCTCTTGATAGGGTCTCTGGTGGTGGGAGCGTGGGCCGAGGCCGCACTAACCCATCAAGGTTTTCTATTCCGTCTCATACCACTCACCTTTCGACCCCCGTCAGTTGCTGTCCCGCCTGCTCTTGGACAGCCTGCTCTTCCGGTATGATCTATCACATATGAAGCTTCCACTTAAAGAGGAGAGCTACTTCTCATCATTAAGAGAGGGGTTTTTCTGGACCTAGAGTTATACACAAATATACACAAGAGGGTTCTAGATTTATACCGTTAATGTTCACTTTTATGGGTGGAGTTTCTAAACCAGCCTTTGTAAAAGAAAGGCTTTAAGATGAATCCAAACATTTGCTAAACAAATTAGTCGTAGTGATTAAGACAATCCAAATATCCAATATCTTTCAAGCTAAGATTGATTACTGCTTACTAAGAGATTTTATATTCATATGCTAATTTTCACTTCTTCTTTATCCCCTTTTTTCTCGTCCATAGATAAAGTAGACTAGTGCATGCCTAGTCTACCCTTTCTAACATCAAAATGTTATCATTAGTCTACCCTTTCTAACATTAAAATGTTATCATGGTCCTTGGATTTTGTGAAATGCTTATTTTAAATACATCACATATCCTTAATGTTTTCTTGTAAGTGAATATAGAGCTTCTCTCTCTCCAAAAAAAAACAACATCACATATCCTTATTGTTTTCTTGTAAGTGAATATAGAGCTTCTCTCTCTCCAAAAAAAAACAACAACACATATCCAAATAGCATTATGCTACATACACACCCCTACCATATGCCATATATTGAGTGTGGCTATGTAATATGGCTCTTGTTTTTAATATCCATTCACATGTCATATATATGTATATCAAGTGGAAATGCAACCCACCAGTATCCACATTATTAGACAACATGTACATAAGAATCAAGGTTTCGATTGATGTGTTAATGTAATGAAATAATTCTAGACTTGACAAAAAGGGAGACAATAGCACACCAAAAAACTAGCAGTGTATAATAAATATATTGCCACTACTATTATTAAATAAGTCGGTTATATCCTAAAGAATCTAGTGATTAATAATACATAAAAATCACTAGTTTATGTGCATATGAGATTTATCATATCTTTCAGCATATTAATTGTAGTTTTTATATAGAAATCAATAATAAGTATTATTTTTTGCTATGATTTCTTAGAGCTATATAAAGTGGCCTTGTGTATGCATTATGCAAGTTTTTTTTATATAGATTTGGTTCATAATTCCACCTCATTTATGACTTAATGGAAGGTGCAGTCGTGATCTCACTAATTTTACTTGGTGGGGGGAATCCTAGCATATAACACTTCCACTTGACTTGGGAATTCTTGTGAGACTTGGTTAGTAGCCCTATTTCTTTGTCATGAGGTAGGGCAAGGTAAAATCACGATCTCACTTTGGTGCCCAAGTATTTTAAACTCTTAAGATTTGGTTACACTTTGGTATATTATTCTTGTCTTTGTGCATGATAGAACATGTTTTACCACGACAACATATACTAACACGGGTACCATCATAGATGTAATAGAATTAATATACAATTATACTCTACATTGATGATCTAGTTAAGATTTGTAACTTGCAACATAGTAGCTATATGCTCTCATTTCATTGATTACGTTAATTTACTTTTACAAAAGTGTGATATAGATTTGTATCCTATGTTCTATAAATGATGACTAAATTATATTTGAAAATACTTGAAGATAAGTTGATTCCAAATGAAGTGAACAGCTCTCACCCACATCACTCAAAACAGACACAAAACCAGGGTACCAAGGAAACAAAATATATGCTTAGGGCTTAGCCCCTCACCACCCATGAAACCTGCAAATTTTTCTCTCTTACAAAGAAAAACAACCCACACGCTCACAAAGAACTTGGCACACAGAAAATTTCATCTTCCTCACCATTCTCACTCTCATCTTCTTCATCCATAACTAATTTTGCAAGAAAGAATGTAAGAAACAAGAAAGACAAGAGAGAGAGTTGTGCCAAAATGAAAGAGAAAGAAAAGTGGAAGAAGCATGCACATAAGGAGTCATGCATAACCTCCTCAACCAACTCCCACTACTTTTCTTGATATTATAAAAAAATGAGTACATCTTTTGGCCTAAGGTTCATGAGACCTTTCATTTTTTTGCAACATAAGGAACTAAAAAGTATCCCACAAACTTCAAAAAGTTAAAAAATCAAACATAAATATTTTATTGACCGATGGCTTTTAAAATTTTGTGCGAACCTATAAAGCCGTGGCAATTTACATTTGATTTTATATTGAAAAGCTCATCAAATAAGATGATTTAATAGCTGAAATGCTAAAATTTTATCGATGTAGACAAATAAAATGTGCCAAATTTAGCATAAATTGGGGGTTATCATTCCTCCTCCACTTAAATGTGAAATGTCCTTATGAACAATTGAGAAGAACACTTTGCCTTGGAATAAGCACCTCGGACATGTCGATGATGAAGAAATACACTTCTCACGAACACTTCACTTCTCTTCATTTCTCTCAAACACCAACTCTCACTCTTCACTCTCACACTATCTTCATCATCATCACCAAAACTACATAATGACTTTTCCACTTTGATTTTGAAAGAACACAAGGCAAAAGAATGTTCCCAAATGAACACACGTATGCCCACAACTTGGTAAAGAAGCAATGAAAACCACCATCATTGAAGCTCAATGCAATCATGGAAAAACCATAGTAAAATTCCCATCAAAAGAATTTAACATGAATGTTCACCCTCATGAAATATTTATCATGAAGTTCTCCACCTGAAAAAATATGTGTGAATTCCCAACTTTGAAGAGGAAAGAGAATTTATTAATGCGGAAAAGAAAAAAGAACTAAACTAAGATCGGTTCTTGTGGTGAGTGGGTTGGGTTTTCTTGGACAAGAGAGCATGAAGAAATAGGTTTGGAGCCACCATCATGTAAACACCTACTTATGGAAGACACTTCACACCTGAACTTAAAAACACCTGCTTATGGAAGACACTTCACACTTGAACTTGAACACACTTGCTTATGGAAGACACTTCACACCTGGACTTGAAAACCCCTACTTATGGAAGATACTTCACACCTAAACTTGAAAACTCCTGCTTATGGAAAACAGTTCACACCTGAACTTGAAAACCCTGTAAAAACCTGCTTATGGAAGACACCACCATGTAAACACTTGCTTATGGAAGACATTTCACCACCATGTAAACACCTTCTTATAGAAGACACTTCACCACCATGTGAACACCCGCTTATGGAAGACACTTCACCACCATGTGAACACCCGCTTATGGAAGACACTTCACACCATGTAAACACATGTAAACACATGCTTATGGATGACACTTCACACCATTTAAACACCTCCTTATGCATAACACTTCACACCATGTTAACACCTGCTTATGGAAGACACTTCACACCTGAACTTAAAAACCCTGATCACGTCATCTTATCTTCTTTATGTTGCAAATGGGTGGTCGCGTTACAAATATGCAGATAGAGACTTGACCATCGTGAACAACATGGTGAGGAATCTGCGCTGCTGCCAATGCTCATCCCATGAGCGCTCAAACCAGAGAGGAGCTTGACCACTCCATCACGCGTGTGAGCAAGATCACCATCGCGTTCAAGTAGGAGAGAGGCCGGCACCGCCATCATAAGAGAAGCTCACCATTGCTTTGTAAAGCAGACTATCACCACCGAGGCCTTGCCATCATCTTCCTCTTCACCATCATCCTTTTCATCTTCTCCCTACACCTCACAAACCATAATTTCTGTCAACTTCTTTCAGATTTGTGAGATTTCTAGCTTGCCTACTTCGTGAAGAGCCTTATATTTGCTACCTTCCTCACCTTCTCCTATTTATAAGCCGAAGTAGCAGCAGGGAGTCTTGTTGGTTTGTCATTTATGTTTTGCGTGTAGGCTTTGCTTTACACTTCTTTCTCTATCTCTCTCTCTTCATCTTAGCACCTAAGGGTTTCCTGTATCCCCCTCATGCCTACTCTCCCTTCTAGTGTCACCAGGTCTCTTAAGCTACCTATGCCCAATACAGACTGATTTCTTATGAGACAAGAGGCATACCTCTTGATTCGAGATTTTTTCAAATAAATTTGGACATCAATTGGAATTCAACTAGGGATAGATCTCTTAATAGAAGAACCACTTTCTGTTGTCTACTCTCTTTCTTTGCTTTCGTGCTACCTTAGGCAGTGTTGCTACTTCTTCTCCCTTGCTGGGCTCTGCCACCTCCTTTGCTAATGGTGCCATCAGACATTGATGATCCTGTGTTGTAGTAACACCACATTCTCCATCTTCTTTTCTTCTTTCAAGGCCCCAAAATTAGGGGTCATTCACACCACCTCTTCCAACTCCATGGCTAAAGCAAGAGTATTGAATGTAGGTTTCTCTTCCACCATTGTAAGAAGAGTAAAGAAATTTCATGATTATATTACCACATAGTAAACCTCTTCTTGAAATCACTCTTGATTATATGGACTCCTTTCTTCTCCTTGCACTTGAGATAAGTCAATGAATATCTCCAGAGCTTCCACAGAAGCACTTCTTATCCTTCTTCCTCGTTTTTATAAGCCTTGAAACCAACCCTTCTCCCCTTTCTTTGTTGCAGATTTTATGGCTAGCCTTGAAACCAACCCTTCTCCCCTTTCTTTACAGATTTTATGGCTAGCCTTGGTCTCCACAACGGAACTAAAATGAACAAAGCAAGAAACTTCCCAACCAAGCATAAAAAGAATGCTAAGTCCACCTTTTGCACCAATGAAAACCCATAAAAATTTTGCAATGAAAGAACTCCCATCAAAAGATAAAGCTTGAATGTCATTCCACCCACGATCCACTTCTTTGGTTTTTTATTGAAAAAGAAAAAATAAACTAAGCCTCAAATTTAATTCATCTTAGTGTGTTGTGTGATTTTTTTCAACATCTCCTTGGCAATCCCCACCTTTCCTTGTAAAACTTTGGCCCCACCATGCATGTGAAAGAAATGTTGAAGACCCTTCATGCTGCTCTTGAGAAATAAGCATGTGAACCTTTGGTGTGACCATTGTGTGGCAACAACCCTTTTAGGAGACCATGTACACCAAGATTTTCTAATTTGATGAATTAAGGTTCAACACCTTATCTTCTTCTTCTTGCACTCATGGTCTTCAAGAACAGGTGGCGCCGAATGGTGTGGCCGTTACAAATCTGAAGCAACACACAACAGACTGGCATTGAATGGTGTCTTTATATATTGAAAGAAGAGGAAACATTATGGAAGCTGTAGGTTGAAAGATCATTGTGAGAGAAAGCAGCAATGCCAACGCTCTCCACTAGTACTCAAACCAATGGCCACCATCGCCTTTGGTAGTAGCACCCCAAAAATCGCCAATTAAGCCTGCCAGTGCTTGTACAAGTAGGATTGCCATCTCTATGAGGAGCAATTAAATTAGGCACCTCCTTTCCCAACATCAGCACCGTCTTCTTCTTTAACTCTTGATGAACAGAGTTGCCACCATTTCTTCTTCCCAAGATATGAGGGTCTGGTCTTTGCGCACATGAGCAATAGCCGGATAATGTATATGGGGGCCATGTTGTTGTTATAGAACCACTCTCATCATCTCTTTTCTTGCAATGAACAAACTACTCTACACCATGTTGTTTTTAGGCCCGTTACACACACACATACCCCACCACACATGTATGGGCGAAGGAGATTGCTTTGCCCATGAATTATGGGCGGTGGATATGCCACCACATCATCATGGAAAAGCAGGGGTATGACAATGTGTAATGGGCCTTATTTGGCTTTGCTTTAATCTTTGCCTTCTCTTGGCCTTCTCTACAAGAAAATCCCTTTGCTCTTCTATTGCTAAACTCCTACCCCCCTCCTTGATAGGTAAATTGATAGGCTCACAACAAATTGATGAAAATATACCCAAAATTGCAAGTAATTAAAGCCACAAACACTTTAATTTCTGCAAATACCATTCCACAGTTTTGAAATTGAAGCTTTTCTTGTCCATAAACCTGAAACTTTTGCATTTCTTCAAATCTGAAAACTGAAAATTCTTGTTACCTTCTCTTGACACACCTTCTAAAGCTTGCTTTTCTCCCGGCGAATGCACCAATGAAATTCCTTCCTTGTAGTCCAAAATTATGGGTAAAAAACCAAAAAGGTATATGCTCAAAGCTTGGCTTTAAGCTTTGGGAATGAGATTAAGAAGGTGAAGAGCTACCTTGTCCTCTACATGCAGTTGTGTAGAAGGCTTGTTGCTCTGAATTGCCTTTGGTTTGTATGAAGATTGGTCATCAACCAAACTCTTTTCTTCAATTATCAACAATAAAGTTGGGAATGTTCTCCCGAGTCTAAATAGATGTCTTGAATGTCTTGTATTATGGCCCGAGACCACATAGACATAATTCCATCTTATCATCATCATCAACACGACTTTGATGCGCAGGTCTGAGTGGCGCATGGCCATCCATCACAATATGGCTGTGATAAGCCTACACCATCTACCTTGATTATACCCACCCCCGCTCCCTCACATCCATCTTCACCACAACGACGACGTAGTAGGAAGTCTAGGGGGGCTAGTAGACGTACTAGAGGGGGGGGGCAGATTGATTTTGCTTTGGCAAAAGTAGCACTAGGTCTCCCGATGCCTCTACCCGATAGGGAGGCTCGTCATCTGCTCATTATGAGCTAGCCCCCACGAGACCCATTCCACCATTTGATCCACGCACCCTACCATGCAACATGGATGTCGATGGTTCCCTCGTGAGTGATTAATGAACAAGGCAAGCAAGTCATGAACTGCATGCATGTACTTGCTAACCTGGAATTCATGAACTCCTTCAAAAAGTGGAAGGCACAAGACAAGATTTCAAAGCAATACATCATTGAGTTGGAGTTCCCTATTCCACATGCATGTCTTTGCTTCTCGTAGGAGTGGATGAAAAGAAGAATCAAACTTTTGCTCTCTAATAGGAGAGAAAATATCAAGAGAGCAGCAAAGAATAATTTGGAAAAGCCCAGTGTTTACACACACGAGGAGTGGAGGCACGCACGTAGCTTTATGAGAAAGCACCAACATGCTTTTCAACAACAGCGATGGCGAGTGCTTCCCGACCATGGAAGCGAGGGGCTTCACACTTTGGCTCGGAGGAAAGTCCTCCTTCATTGCTCGTTTTGTAAGTACTTATTTTACTAATTATTTCTTCTTCTCTTTCATTTTGTTTTGTACTATATTGTTTTCTTTAATTAATTGTGTATTTTCTTAATTGTTTTTTGTAAAGGGAGACTATTGTGTGTGACCCATCAAAGGAGGAGTACGACTATGGCTACACAGCCCCCCATCCGCAATTGTGAGTGTGCATGCATACACTTGGATGAGTCCATTTTGGGAACTCAAGCAGATGATGTAATTAGTGAAACAACCCTTCTCTTATGTACATTTAATTGTATTTTATTTCTCGATGCTTACCTTGCGCATGATGGCATGTATGTAGGATGAAGGGGAAGAGGAAGAGAAGAATCCTGATTACGAGCATGAAGCGGTGGAAGGAAGTGAAGAGGAGGACGAAGAGGATGATGATGAGAACTTGGAATCCGATGAGCATTTCAATTAGCCACCTCTTCATTGATATTTTTTTTTGTATATATGGCCAAAAGCCCAACACTTTGTAAAATAAAATAAATTTTAGACTAAATTGCATTCTTCCCAATCTATGTGTTTTTTATGTTTATGTTTGTCATAAAATTGAGACTCTATTTTGATTTTTTTTTTAAAGAATGCAGGTAAAGTGGGGAGTCTCGTGTAGATTCCCTAGTCTACCCAGCTTCTTTTTACTGCGTAGTAATTTTGCTATTGCTGAGCAATGATATTTCCTTGCTATTTTCGCTGCTCAACAACGAACCTATTGTTGTAGCAAAAATAGCAACATTTTTAGCATCAAAATAGCCCGGCATCTCCCTAGCCTTCTAGTTATAAAAGCGCTATTATTTTCATACTACACTCTCATTCTATTGTAGTGTTCTCCCGAAAAGAGGAGAGAAAATTGTAACTAATATTTTATGATGTTGAGTTTGTGAGTTTGTAAGGTTAATTAGAGTTAGGTTTTGATTCTCCTTAAGTAGAAAAAAGATGTTTTGTATTTGTAAATCGAGATTAAGCAAGGATAAATTATTCTTGTACTAGGCATAGTGCAAGTTATGGTTTCCTTATCATTGAACGTGGAGAGAAGCAGAGGTTTTGCGAGAGTGTAGGAGATATAAAGAGAGCTTTTATTTCCTTGTTAGTAGAGAGCTTGGTGTGCATGAGTAAAAAGATTGTCTTCTCTTAAATTAGGTCTTATTGTTCCTTCTTAGGGATAATCTACAAGTTATGATGTTAAGAATATCATTTAATCACCATAGTTACACTTTTAAAGTGGAATAGTTGAGTGTTGAGGTAAAGAGGAATGAAAATGAATATGTTAAAGTACTGGGATAATTTCTTAGAATGCTGAAAAAGTTAAGATGGCTTCAAAATATTGGAATAATGTCTACGCACAATAATTACATAGAATATGTATTAAGAATAATAATAAGGATTGAAACCAGAGTCGATCGCGACAATATTGATGAGGGTAGCAAGGAAGTTCATACTCATCGTGGAAAGTGGTGAGTCTTAACTTGACCACTCCTGATATTTGGGTCCACTACACTACAAGGGATTGGGCTCATACCCGCGATCTTAGCCACTAAAAATGACTTGTGAAGAAAAGTAGCGGGCCCGTGTATCAGCGCGTGTATAATCGCGGCCAGAGACATGCGTGTAAAACCGCGTGTAAAGTACCTCTCAGACGCGCGTATACACGGGTGTATAGCCGCGTTTTTTTACACAGACGCGTTAATACACGCCCCTATACACGCTGCTTATTATATTAGACGCGCTTATACACGGGTGTATAGCCGCATCCTGTTCAGTTCCCATGTCCCAGACGCGTTTGTACTTGCGTGTATACACGCGTTTCTTTAATTTAGATGCGCTCATACACGCGTTATTGCCAGTTTATACGCGTTAATACACGCGTAATTTCCAGGGTATCCGCGTAGATACACGCGAATTTTAGCAGTTTTGACGCGTTTATACACGCGAACAGAGAGCAAAAAAAAAAATCCAGAGAGTGCTATTTGGTGCCTGAATACTGTTCCAGCATTCCAGCACCCAATAGCACTCTCTGGTTTAGGGTTTTTGGTGCATTAGACCATCCCATTAGACCATCCACGAAGAACATATGCACGAGGGAGATTAAGACAAGAACGACATGAATGCATACATTGTCATTACACGATTCAAGACAGACATGAATGTAATACTATCGATCAATCAATTCAATATTACTATCAAAATTTCATACATGTATACAAGGGAGTCCATATCTCGAAGTAGCCCATGGCTTGAGTTTACAAAAAAATATATACAATCACATCCTAAATATGGAATGTGATACTACAAGTCTGAGTACTACTCAGACCCAGATGATGACTCGGTGCTCCCCCCATGCTCAGATGAGCTCGCATCGGTCGGAATGTCCGAGGAGTAGTGCTCACGTCCACCCTCTGCAGCGGCGGCCGGTGGATCATCAGCAGCTTGTGCCTGTTCAAGTAATATATAGTATATAAGTATATATATATGCAATTCAATAAACCAAAACCATTCGTTACGAATTTTCAAGTACCTGTCGACCGTATGGTCTCATGGCCAACTCAAACTGCGCGTTCGTAATACGTCCCTCGGCTCTGAAGATGGCCCACGTGTCACGTCTGCTATGCCGGCGAGCATACGCAGTATCGTGGGTTGTGGGCTTCCTCCCCATAACCCGTCGCTGTATCATAATCAACACAATTTGTAAGATTAAAACAATTCATAGAATCAATGAATTAAGTAAACAATCAAATAAAGTGACAGGATACTTACGAACTCTGCCTCCCATGACTCGACGCCGCCAGATCCGAAATGCGAAGATCCAACGGTCTCCATCTGGATCCGTCGTGCCTCCACATGCTGCCTGCTCTTCACGCCACCCTCTGCTCGTTTCTTTGCCTCCTTCCACTCGCGTTTGTGCGCAGTGGCAGGTTTCTCGGCAGGATAGCCACCCGCAGCTACATTTAGCCGGTCATCGTACGCGAGTTTTTTAAGGTGAGATCTTTTATTACTTAAGATCTCCCTTATTCGCGTCCTTCCCCATACATCCGAGAATGTAGCATGTGGGGGATTGGGGTACCGACTGTGTACAGCCTCTATCACCTCCCCAACTAATCGGCTATTTTGATCTTTAAATTTAATAAAACAATTTCTATATGAGTTTGATACTACCCCACGCATGTACTCCATTACCTCCCTCCCCCTCGCATCCATCACTATCCCGCCCCTATCCGTCACATCATAGCAAACCACTCTCTCCATCTCTCTCATCTCCTCCTCCTCCGAACTGTCTCCTCTAACTCTTCTCCCTCTATCTCCTCTCTCACCCCGTGCCCTACTACCTCCCCCACCTCCCCCACCTCCTCCACCAAAGCACCCGCCGCATCCTCCACTCCCACTCTTCCTACTGCTGCGGGTGGAGTCACGACTGGGGGATTGTCTACGTGACGGTGGCTGTGAGCCCTGACGTGACGGTGGCTCTGAGGGAGCACGTGATGGTGGCTGTGAGGGTGTACGTGAGTGTGTCTGGGACGAGGTATGTCTCCTCGGTGGACGTGGAAGAGGAGAAGCTGCATGCCGTCTCGTCGGACTCGGAGGAATAGACGGCACTGGAGTGCCCTGGATACTCGCGGTAGGGGTATAGACACCAAGCAGGGAAGGAGGGGGATGGGCATACATATACTCTGTAAGCTCAACCGGACCAGGTTGGCGCCCAAAGTGATTCATCATCTCCATCAACCAATTGCTGTATGCAAATGGATCGGATGAAGAACCTGGAATATCCATAAAGAACCTGCAACAAACATCATCATGTACATCATGGGCTGTCTCTTGACTCACACATTGTCATTACACAAGTCAATTGCCTGCAAACCATGAAATCTGAAACGCCGCAGTTTTCTGTCTGCAGAAACGCGTGTATACACCCGTCAAAAAACACGTGTATACACCCGGCCAAAAACGCGTGTATATGCGCGTGAAAAAACTCTGCAGACAGGTTACATGCGCTTCTACACGCGTTTGTACACGCGACCTGCGAAAAAATTTTCTCGAAAAGACCGACCCCCCGACAAAAACAGAATGTCCTTATAAAAGGACCAGCCATTGTCGCCCCTGTCAGGATGCAGCAACCCAATTGTGTGCAAAAAGACAAACCCAAAGAGCAAAGAGCAAAGTAAACAAATCTGACAAAAGAGACAAGGCACAGGACAAAGTGACTCACCTCTGAAAAAGTGAGTCCTCTCTGCTCCTTCTCTGCTCCCTCCTTCTCCCGTGTGTGTGCTCCTTTCTCTGCTCCCTCCTTGCTGTTGGAAGAGGCGAAAACAGGCGAAAACGCATGCACTGTTGATTTCTAAGTTCAAAATCTATATTTGGGGAAGGTGGGCTATTTTTAGTTTAAATATGCCGCCGCGTTTATGTTCGCGTTTACGAACGCAGGTATATTCGCGTGTATAGGATTTTAGCTGCGTTTATACACGCGTTTGGCAGAAATTAGCCGCGTGAATACACGTGTTTTTTAGGAAGTAGCCGCGTTTATACACGCAAGTTTTAGGAGATAGCCGCGTGAATACACGCGATTTTGTGCTTTCATTAAAAATATATAATGAGTTTGTGTTTTCTGGTTTGTACACAGGATGTCATCAACCTCTTCAAGTAGTTCTGGGGAAGATGAGACAATGCGTCATCGTAATCGCGATGTGTGGTTGGGACAACGGATCAAATGTATGTGCAATCGATGTCAAGGATGCATTGTACGAGCACGTCGAATTACCTTGAATCACATCTCCATGTATGGAGAATGGAATCAAACAGGTTTAGAGGTGAGTAGATGTAAATTGATGGTATTCAAATGACTCATGGTATTTAAATTAAATTAATAGAGTTGTAACATATAATTTGATAAATTGAAGCAGGATGCAGTACCACACCCTAACATGGTACCCTACGCGCGACGAGAGCACGTAAATTAGACGGTTTGACTTTATTATTCTAACTTTTATTTATATTTTAATAGGTTTGAAAACATCGGGTAAACATGCATGTCCTGTTTGTGGTCCTTCGTTAGTACATGAGTATGCTGATGGTTTGTGTAAGACTATATTCGATAATCATCATCGATTTCTCCCCTCAGATCATCCTAAATATGTTGCTAGTAAGAGTAACATTCCTCCACAAACACTTCGTGCAAAAGATTGGAAGCGTATTTGGGAGTCTACAACTATTCTTCCTCCAGATGGCATGAACAGGTATAGTGATGTTTTTTCAATCTTGTTTTGTGTAGTCTCTAATTGGATTAAAGGTCACATAGAGCAATCCCTTGTGCAGGTACTCCATTTTTTTTCGGCTGCCATATTGGACCCATCTTAAGATCAACCATCTTCTTGATCCCATGCACATCTTCAAGAATGTGGGATCTGGTATTTGGGAACATATTACTGGTAAACGAGACAATGTTAGCGTACGTGAGGACTTGCGGGTCGCAGGACGTATGCGTCAAGCTTGGCCACGAGAGGTGGGTGGGCACGTTCGTCTTCCGCCTGCACCATGGATTATATCAAAGAAAGAGGAGAAGCAGGTAAAGCAGGCCATCACCACTTTGCGTACTCCCACTGGATGCATGAGATCATTGAAGGGAGCCTTTACAACCACTAAGAAAAGAGGCGTTGAGCATTGGGTTGAAGTCCCACGATTGGCACAAGATGCTTCAAGTAAGTGTTTTCCAAGTCTTGTACGTACGTTGAAATTAAATTTTGTAATGCCATAAACCATAAATGTGCTCTTATGTGCGCAGTTCATACTACCTACTAGCATCGACCATTGTGCGAATAAGAGTTTGAAAAAATGTATTTATAAGATGGGCGAGCTTGTGAGGTATGTAAAACCCATGCTCAGATCACCCTTCATTATACCTTGCAAAATGAACGTGCATGAGGTATAACGTACTATTTATTTATTTTTCAGATATGTTAGTTCCAAAGCAATTGATCCAGCCACGTTGGATGATGCGCGTGTTACGGCAGTGGAGGTGGTTTGTTTGGTAGAGGAGACTTTTCCGCGAACCATTCTCACAAGTCAACTACATCTCATTGTGCATTTAGTGGACGAAATTGCTTTATGTGGTACTGTGCATGCACGTTGGATGTTCTTTCTAGAGCGCTTCATGAAGACCTTAAAAGACTTTGTGAGGCAAAGTGCAAGGCCTGAAGGAAGCATGGCCGAGGGTTGGTTGATACAAGAGTCTCTTGTATATATTTCAGAATTTCTTGGTCAGGTGGACAGCTCTTTGCCACGACTATGGAGCAATGAAGAGGACTTGAGGATGACCTCTATTGTGCCTCAAGGAAAAGGACAGAGTAAAGTAATTGACAGAACATTGATTGATGATCTCAATTTCACTTGTATCCTTAATAGTGATGTGATGAGCAGATGGGTTACAAGATATGAGGATGCAAAGACAAAAAGGCAAGCAGAAAGAGCTCTCTTTCGGAGGCAACATGGCTCTCGGAAGGCGTACCCTAAGCATCTAGCAACACTTCCGAATGATATCCATGTTGATTGGTTGCATGAGGAAATGGAGAGAGCAGAGAGTGACGAGGGGCTGCATATCACGGCGGAAGAATGGGAGTATGCACGAGGATGCATGTCAAAGGTACATAGAACTAATGTTTTGCATTAGTTGTAAGTGATTTGCTTTTAATATTTATTCACATTGCTTACACAATATTAATATTGCTTCTATTTTGGTCCAGTGCACTATGTTCAATGCTATATGGTGTGAAGGCAAGCATTTTCGAACACAAAGAATTGATGAAAAGAGAAATACACAAGATTGCGGTGTCATTAGTAGCTTTGAGGGAGCTAATGGAAAAATGGATGATTATTGTGGCATAATCCAAGACATATTTAGGCTTGACTTTCGTCGCTTCTTTGTGTATGTTTTGGATGTCAAATGGCAAATGAACGTGGTGGAAAAAGGGCCTGATGCAACGATAAAACGCCATGCAAGTGGATATGTAACTATTGACTCTACAAAGTTCTGGCAAACAAAGAAAGATAGGCTCGTATTGCCACAACAATGTGAGCAGGTATGCATTTTTTTACTAATGTGTTTCATGTACATATATATCTAAGCTCGCGTACCCCTTGACTTTTGATATGCTAATTAATTACTGTACTGTGTGTATTTGAGTAGGTTATCTATCTACCAATGGTGCATGACATCAAATGGTGGTACGTCATCCCTATTGCACCACGTTCCAAAGTGATGTATAATACATTCACTGATATGGAGCATATGGAGGATGTAACAAGCCGCAATGAAGATGACGTCGAACATGCCATTGAAGATGTTGTGATCGATGATCAAGAAATAAGAGATGATCGTGATAATGAGGATGAGCATGCCATTTCTCATGATCATGAGAATGACCCTACCATTGAGGATGATGGTGATGTTGATGAGGATGATCAGGACATCGATACCATTATCAATGGAGTACAGAATATCGATAGTGGAATAAATTTAATCGTAGCCTTACCAATTGATCAAATGGATATTGATGTTGATCGTTTGACAAGGATGGATCTTATTGAAGATGAGATCGAACCCTAACCAATCCGTCACTGTATGTTCTAAATTGATGACATTTCTATCATCTCATATGCATGATTTATTTTTGAATATATTTCATTGTTGTAAATGCATGTAGTGGGATTGTGTAATGATGTATACTGTAATGTACTATGAGATGGTTTAAGGAAAATAGTTTTTAATTTTGTTAAGGAATTCAGTTTTTTTTCAGTTTTTCTCTGCCATGCGTGTATTAATCCGTGTACAGTGGCGTGTATTTATCCGTGTATAATAGCGAGTATTACCCCGTAAATATTATCGTGTATTTATGCGTGTATTACTGCGTGTATATAAACGCGTTTATACACGCGTTGATAAATGCAAATATACACGCGAACTTAAATGCTAAAATACACGCGCCCGATTCTATTCAAATACAAGCGCGACCATACACGCGTTCGTAATTTATCGCGTGTATGAAACGCGTGTATGGCAGCATTGTCTTGTAGTGCTAGTTTGGCTTGGGTGAGGTTAGGATAATTAGTCTAGGGAAAATGGGCCCAGCACCTGAGAGACCCTTAGACGAATCACCCCTTGAGCACTATGGTCCCTAGGTTAGTTGACCCCATAGTCCAATCATCTCAGAGAGTAACAAGAATAACGGGATCCTGGTCGTTGATGTACTGGCCTGCAGTTGGGTGGGAAAGATGAGTCTAGTGCTTTTCTTTTCCAACTTATATGATGATTGGAAGTTCTTGTAGAACCTTACATGAGAACATTATACAAAATATAGCATACTTGCATTATTGTTTTGATTTTCTCTTCTTGGTTGTATTTTCTTATGTGATAAGAATAAACATAATCAATACTATCTATGTTTTTCAAATTGTGTCCATGCAGGTTCTTATGCTATGTGTTACCCCCTTGGGCTAATGGAATTTTGGGATCCAAGCGGAGGCAAACCACCCATTCCAAGTAGTGATAGACCCAATGGTAGGTGGGTTGGGCCTCATTACCAAAATGGAAAATGGACATTACCTTTACAAAACTTACTAAAAAATAGAGTAATGTTTAATTATATCTAGCATGCTAAAACTGCTAAAGTATGCACTTGAGAAAGAATGTCCAAATTAAGGTTATTACTAGGAAATTTTATCTCCTCCATCTACCTACCATGGAAACTTATTTGAGATCTTGTTTCCATGATTTATAAGAATGCTTTGAATTTTAAAACATCACTTTGAAAGCTTGGTTTGGGAAAAAATGGCTTTGAGAAATTTGATAAAGTTGAGAAAGTATGAGAGACATTGTTAGCTTTTATGTATTATAAATTCAAAAAGAGAAACACAAAAACATGTATACTATGTGTAAAATAAAAAATTAAGTGCAAAATTTAATGCAGTGGTGGATAAAATCATTAACAAATATTCAACATATATGTTAAGGTCTTAGCATCGTTTTCTTCTTCCCAAGGACAAACTTCTACTTTGGTTTCCTTTTTTAGTTTTTCTTGTACTCCTCAAAGCTTTCCTTTTTCTAGTTCTTTTGGTACTTTCCTTAAATCCAATGGCCAATGAATTCAAATGAAAAATAATGCATTCGTGGTAGTGACAAACTCATTGGGCAATTGCAAAACAAGCACAAGCACATGTAAATCTCTTAGTGCAAAGGCATTAAAAAATGTAAAGCAAGCTCAAGCACATGCCAAAGCTCTTACTAAATGCTAAGCATAAGACAAAGATTTCACAAGTTAGGAGTATTACAAATGCAAAGAAAATTCAAGAGAGCTTTCCTATATATGGTTTTCCATCCAATGGACGAGTCTGCATTCCATTTTTGTTTTGTTCTCATCTTGTCTTTGCCACCTTGTTTATGTTGAAAATTCCATGCTCTATGTCCTCTTTCTTGAGTGCGCATATAGGTAAGACAAATCCCTTTCTCTAGAAAGCTTGTCATTGGAGGAATATGACTTTTTTAATCCCATTAGAGATGATAAAACCCCATGCAAAAATGCCTTTGAATTAAGAAAAAAAATGATCAAGTGCCAAGTGGATGCACTAAGTGCCTCTTCAAATATATAAGCTTAATGACAAGGAGGTAAACTAAAAGCTCATTGCCCTTGGAATCAAAAGTGGAATCATAACATAGGGTTAGCTTAACTAGGGAATAATGTAAGGATAGAGGAGTTGAAGCATCATACTATTGTCCTAGTTGACACACTTCTACAATGTCCCCCTCCCAAACCACTAATGTTGAGGGTCGATCCCTTTCAACCCAGTGCTATACTACTAGAGAGACCCTCCCACCCCTACTGATTAGTTTGCTTTGTATGTGCTTGTAAGGCAAAAGGACCCATTGTGGATGGGTGCTAGGGAAAATGCTCAAACCACTCCTAAGTGCTAATGCAGGTAACATGACCCCGCCTCTAAATAATGAAAGGCCTTTTGAAGAGGGGATTGATGTGCTAGTTAGAGAACATGGCCCCCCCTAACGAGGGGAAGTCGAAAGGTACAATCGTTGGTTTCCCACATGTTGTTTTATGTTGGGTGTGATACAAACATACACATACATCTTCTACCCATGATCATGGAGTCATTTTTATCAAGGGTCTATTCTTTGATGACGTAAATGCCTAACCATTCACAAAGCAAGATCAACTGCTTATTGTGCTGATCTGCAAGTAAGTACCATTGTTTTGTCCTTGATCAATGCCATTCTTCTTTGTAAAAAAGAAAGTCAAGGGAAGAGCACTTGATGCATGTGGGGCAAGTGTTGAAGAATCAATTACCTATTGTTTTACATGGCTTTTGTAGAGGCATAAAGTGATTCTTTCATCAAATCCACCTGGAGAAGAGTATATTTGTTGTCCAGTTAGCTTGTTGAGAAAATATGTAAGATTAACCAAATCAGTAGTATTTATCTTAGGCATGTTTCCTCCTCTACCTCATAAGCAACAGCACCAACAAAGTCTCCCACATCATCATCCAGCATACCTATAGGTAGCTCAATGAGAACACAATCGATTAGAACCTATGCTTGATCTCTATAAGAAACATCATACGTTCCTCCATTGCATTCTAGTAAAATAAGAATGGCTACTGCTCCACCAAGCACAAACACAATACTTGGAAGTGGTTTTTTGGTGGCATCATCTATCACCTATGCCTTGAACTTCACAAACCCCACACGTTGCCGAAACATATCAACACTCTAAACTATGACCCTTTTTAATGAGCAAGAAGCTCCTCCATTTAACGCTAGAGTAAAAAATGCCTCTTTGACCCTTTAGATTGGATAATTTGGATATCCACTACTTAAATGGTTTTGACCTCAATTGCTTTCCTGAGGTCAAAATTTGATATAGCAAGCACTCCGATAACATCGAAAAAGAGACCCTCGATAGGATTACTTGAGCAAGCCATGTTGTGGATATTTGCTTGCTTTATGCTATTGAAATGCAGCTTGCTCTTGCTCTAGAAACTTTGAAAAGACCGTATGAATGAATGGGGAGAAGTTAAACCTTTAACAAATTTTTCGAACACCGTTTCTTTTCCTTGTTTGAGTTGTGTTTTCTTTCAAATCTATCTATCACATAGAATAAGGTGCATTATCATGTATAAGAGTGAAGGTCAAATCTAGAATGATCAGTTGTAGCCAAAAATTAAATTTATGTTATTGGCAATGCTCTAGAGGATATCAGCTATGCTTTCACAAATGCATGGGGAGAAGTTAAATCTTGTCAGAAGTTTAGTCCTTTCAGTGCATAAGCTACATGATAAGTTGTTTTATCTCTGACAATACTTTTCATTCTATGATGAAAGCAACATATTTTCAAGTTTGTGGAGGTTTTATCATTTTATTGTCAAAGTCTTATTACTAATACACTTTGTGAAAAGATGGATGCAAGTTGTTTCGATTTGGATGATTTGCCATTGAATCCATCAATTGTATACATATTTGCAACATAAATATGTTTACATATACAACCATTCAAATTTCATGTCAAGTGTGCATATTTTGAAAGAGATAATTGAACAGTTTGTTTGTGCATTAAGAGAGAGAGAGAGAGAGAGAGAGAGTTATATTTAACATGTACATCAAAGCAGAAGCCATTAGACTTATCCATCGTTTGTGGTTCTGGATGTACCAAAGGTTTTGATTGGCGATGCTGGGTGGCTATATCAATTCATACTTAACCATGGTAAGCTGCTGGGTGGCTATATCAATTCATACTTAACCATGGTAAGCTAAGAAATAAGACTCGTGCAAATTTGTTTGCAAATTTGTATGAAAGGCATTTTTCATGAACTCGTTGTTTTTCTTCCTTCTTTTTGTAGTTGGAAATGTAATCAAGTCCACCCTAAAAGTTTATGAGGGTAACATCAACTCTCTCATCCCTCACAAAATTAGAGGACAATCAAAAAATTGGTGGTCGAATTGGCTTATCACTATCCTCTCACTATCACCTACTTATTTGAGCCTAGTTGCTTCAACTTTCTTATTAAAACTTGCTTAGCTAGAGGCTCCACATTTTGTTTCACGAAGAGCAGCAAATTTGTTTTTAGGTTTTGTCCTTTCATTATCAATATTTCAATCTTGTCATGTGGATCTAATTTTATAGGAGTGCCTTACATGTTGATTTATGCAATGTCCATCATTATCTCTATTAGGATGTACGACATGTCTTGTAGTTGCAGCTTACCATGCCCTCTACCTATACAAGTTGTTTTGGGTAATCATCTCAGGTATGAAAGTAATCAATCCAAAACTTTAAAAGTCTAGAAAGTTTCGAGATTGTAAGTCAGTTTTTGATTTTGTTACCATTGGTAATTTCTAAGAAATTTCAAATTTATACTATGAGTGGAGCCACTGATCTTCTTGGATTACTCACATCCATACTTATCGGTAGTGGCCATGGGGATCATGACACATGACACAAAATATAAAGGACACACTCTCCCTAGTGCAAACTTTACTCATAGCCTCATAATGACTAATAATAAGGATTGTGTCAATTGCGACAATATTGATGAGGGTAGTGAGGAAATTCGTACTCATCGTGGAAAGTGGTGACTCTTAGCTTGACCAACCTTAATATTCAGGTCCTCTGCTTTGGATTAGGTGAGCTTACGATCAGTGGTCTAGGGGCAAATGGGCCCGCTATTAAGAGACCCTTAGGCGAAGAACCCCCTGCTGACTATGGTCCTTGGGTGAGTTGACCCCATAGTCCATTTTTCTCATAGAGTAATAAGAATAAGGGGATCTTGATGGTCGACATAGTGGCATGTGGTTGGGAGCAATAAATGAGTCTAGGGCTTTTTTGTTCCAACTTGTATGATGATTGGAAGTTCTTGTAAGAACCTTACATAAGCACATTATACAAAATATAGCATACTTGCATTATTGTTTTTATTTTCCCTACTTGGTTGTATTCTCTTAGTACCATTGATCATTTGATGGTATAGGGGCACACAATGAGTGGGAAATCATATTCAGTAATTCATAAGATTTCGTAGAACACACTCATGTAATGGTTTATGGAACTAATACATATTAGTGTATTATTTACACAAGCGTTATGATCGAAACATTATATATATGCTGACTAGACTTAGAGTCTAGATTTGAGAATGTGCCATGTCAGCGAGTCAGAAGTGATTTAAACTTTGGCAACTTTACACGTGCATGATGCTTATAGTTTGAACAAGTTACCAGACACCGATGAGGGAGTGAGGACCATAGTTTGGAAAGTAGAACGATAGCTTGGAAAGTAGAACATAACTTCTAAGTTATAAGTGATAAGGAGTTGATATTGAATAGAATCAATACTATTTATGTTTTTAAAATTGAGTCCATGTGGGTTCTTATGCTTTGTGTTACCCCCTTGGGCTAATGGAATTTTGGCATCCAAGTGGAGGCAAACCACCCATGCCAAGCAATCATAGACTCAATGGTAGGTGGGTTAGGCCTCACTACCAGAACGGAAAATGGACATTACCTTTACAAAAGTTACTCAAAAATATAGTAATGTTCAATTATATCTAGCATGTTAAAACTGCTAAAGTATGCAAATGGGAAAAAAATGTCCAAATTAAGGTTATTACTAAGGAAATGTTATTACCAGCAAGCTTGTTTGCATGATTAATAAGAATGTTTTGAATTTTAAAACATTACTTTGAAAGCTTTTTTGTAGATAGTTTGGGAAAAAATGGCTTTGGAAGAAATGATATAGTATGAGAGACATTGTTATCTTTTCTGTATTACAAATTCAAAAAGAGAAACACAAACACATGTATACTATGTGCAAAATAAAAAATAAATGCAAAATTTAATGCAATGCTCGATAAAATCATTAACAAATATTCAACATATGTTAAGCTCTTAGCATCCTTTTCTTGTTCCTAAGGGCAAACTTCCACCTTGGTTTCCTTTTTTAGTTTTTCTAGTACTCCTCAAAGCTTTCCTTTTTCTAGTTGTTTTGGTACTCCTTGATCCAATGGCTAATGAATTCAACTAAAAAATAATGCATTCGTGGTAGTGACAAAGTCATTGGAAATTGCAAAACAAGTACAAGCACATGTAAAGCTCTTAGTGCAAAGGCATATGTAAAGAAAACTCAAGCACATGCCAAAGCTCTTAGTCAATGCTAAAGCATAAGACAAAGATTTCACTTAGGAGATTGAAAAATGCAAAGAAAATTCAAGAGAGATTTTGATGATTTTATTTTTCCTTCATATGGTTTTCCATCTAATGGATGAGTCTACATTCCATTTTTGTTTTGTTTTGAGTAGTTCATCTTGTCCTTTCCACCTTGTTTGTGTTGTTGATGCCATGCTCTATGTCCTGCACATAAGTAAGACAAATCCTTTTCTCTAGAAATATTCTCATTGGAGGAATATGACTTTGTTGATCCCATTAGAGACGATAAAAAACCCATGGAAAACGTCCTTTGAAGTAAGAAAAAGAAAAATAACGATCAAGTGCCAAGTGGATGCACTAAGTGCCTCTTCCAAATTCTTCAAATATATAAGCTTGATGACAAGGAGGTTAACTAAAAGCTCATTGCCCTTGGAATCAGAAGTCGAATCATAACATAGGGTTAGCTTGACTAGGGAATAATGTAAGGATATAGGAGTTGAAGCATCATACTATTGTTGATGGTCCCAGCAGCAGCAGCTGACACAATTGTACAATGTAAGGATAGAGGAGTTGAAGCATCATACTATTGTTGAGGGTCCCAACCGGCACAGTTCTACGATGTCTCCCTCCCAAACCACCAATGTTGAGGGTCGATCCCTCTCGACCTTGTGCTATACTAAAGAGACCCTCCCACCCTAACTAATTAGTTTGCTTCATATGTATTGGTAAGGCAAAATGGCCCATTGTGGATGGGTGCTAAAGAAAAGGCTCAAACCACCCTTAAGTGCTAATGTAGGTCACATGACCCCACCTCTAAATAATGAAAAGCCTCTTGAAGAGAGGTTTGGTGTGCTAGTGAGAGAACATGGCCCCCTCTAACGAGAGGAAGTCAAAAGGTACAATCGTTGGTTTCCCACATGTTTTTTTATGTTGGGTGTGATACGAACATACACGTACATCCTCTAGCCATGATCATGGAGTCATTTTTGTCAAGGTTCTATTCTATGACGATGTAAATGCCTAACCATTCACAAAGCGAGATCAACCGCTTATTGCTTATCTGCAAGTGAGTACCATTGTTTTGTCCCCCAAAATCAATGTCATTCTTGTTTGTAAAAAAGCTTCAAAAAAACGTACCCTTCGAGAAAGCTGAAAGGGGCATTCACATCTTAAGGAAGAGTTTCACAAAGTTGCCACGTGGCAAGAATTTGGAGGTTCGGGAAAGGGAGGAGGAGGTTTGGCTGGCATTTGATTTTGGAAGCCTCAAAAGACATGGGAAGCACGGGTTCCCACAAGTAGTGAAGGGAAAATTTGAGGGCTAAGGTTTTGAAAAAGCAAGGAAAAATACCTTGGGATATACCTTGGTTATACGATTGGATAGGGTTAGACGATTGCACCAATGCAACGTGGCCATAGGGGTGGCGGACCGGTCACGAGACACGATGACCCAAAATAAAAGAGACGCACTCTCCGTGGCGCAAACTTTACCCGTAGCCTCGTAATGTCTCCATCGATGGCGGCATTCTATGCCACCCTCTTCACCTCTGTCTCGCTGCTCTCTGCTTCTCCCGCTACCTCCAACCTCCCAGCGGATTCCAAGCCGACCATTTTCACGATGGTTCTGCCTTCCTCTCCCTCTTCTTCTTGCTTCAATTCATTCACCTGCTACACCACCCTCTGTGGAATACTGCTCCTCGAGCGCCTCCTTTACCCCAGCTAGAGGTGCTCCTCGGCCCGATCCTCTCTCTCCTCTGCAAGGCCTGTGTCGTCAATCTTCTCGTGGCCTACGTATGCGCAGGTCTCGCAGCGTCTCCCAAGTCATCTCTGCGTGCTCTCTACGGCGGGAATCGCCCTCTTGATAGGGTCTCTGGCAGTGGGAGCGTGGGCTGAGGCTGCTGCACTAACCCATCAAGGTTTTCTATTCCGTCTCATACCACTCACCTTTGGACCCCGCTGTCCCACCTCCTCCTCCGATATGATCTATCACATATGAAGCTTCCACTTAAGAGGAGAGCTACTAATTCTCATTATTAAGAGAGGAGTTCTTCTCCTAGAGTTACACACAAGAGGGTTCTAGATTTATACCGTTAATGTTCACTTTTATGGGTGGAGTTTCTAAGCCAGCCTTTGTATAAGAAAGGCTTTAGGATTAATCCAAACATTTGCTAAACAAAGTAGCAGTGATTAAGACAATCCAAATATCAAATATCTTTCAAGCTAAGATTGATTACTTTGTGCTTAGATTAAAAGAAAGGCTTTAGGATCAATCCATACATTTGCTAAACAAAGAGTAGTCATTAAGACAATCCAAATATCAAATATCTTTCAAGCTAAGATTGATTACATTGTGCTTACTAAGAGATTTTGTATTCATGATAATTTTAATTTCTTCTTTATCTCATCCATAGATAAAGTACACTTGTGCCTAGTCTACCCTTTCTAACATTAAAATCTTATCATGGTCTTTGGATTTTGTGAAATGCTTATTTTGAATATATCACATATCCTTAATGTATTTTGTGAAATCTTTTTTTAGTACATCACATATCCTTAATGTCTTTTTAAATACATCACATATACTTAACATCTTTTGTTGAAATGCTTTTTTTAGTACATCACATATCCTTAATGTCTTTTGTGAAATGCTTATTTTTAATACATCACATATCCTTAATGTTCTTTGTGAAATGAATATGTGAGTCTCTCTCTCTCTCTCTCAAAAAAAAAAAAACACACACACACATCCAATTATCATTATGCTACATACACACCCCTACTACCATATGCCATATATTGGGTGTGGCTATGTAATATCCCTGCTAGACATGCACACCCCTGTTACCATATGCCATATATTGGGTGTGGCTATGTAATATCCCTGCTAGATACACACCCCTACCATATGCCATATATTGGGTTTGGCTATGTAAAATCCTTCCCATTTCTAATATCCATTCACATGTCATAGAACCGTATCAAGTGGAAATGTAGTCCACTAATATCCACATTATTGGACAACATGCACAGAAGAATCAAGGTTTCCATTGATGTGTTAATGTAGTGAAATAATTTTACTGACAAAAAGGGAGACAACACATTAGAAAACTAGCAATATACAATAAATATATTGCCACTACAATTATAAGTCAGATATATTCTAAAGAATTTAGTGATAATAATACATAAAAATCACTAGTTTATGTGCGTGTGAGATTTATCATATTAACTATAATTTTCATATAAAAATCAAGTATTGTTTTTGCTATGACATCTATGTAGTTGTGCCATTCAAGATTTCTTAGATAAAGTGACCTTGCATATGCATTATGCAAGTTTTTTTTATATAGATTTGGTTCATAATCCCACCTCATTTTGACTTCATGCAAGGTTGATCTCACTACTTTTACTTGGTGGGGAAAATCTTATCATATAACACTAATTCCACTTGGGAATTATTATAAAACTTGGTTTGTAGTACTATTTCTTTGTGAGGTAGGGCAAGGTGAAATCGTGATCTCACTTTGGTGCTCAAGTATTTTTAAATTTTAAGGTTTGATTACACTTTGGTATATTATTCTTGTGTTTGTGCCTGTTAAAACTAGTTTTACCACAACATCATATACTGACATGGGCATCATAGATGTAATAGAATTAATATACAATTATACTCTGCATTTGATGATCTAGTTAAGACTTGTAACATGTAACGTAGTAGCTCATGTAGAGACCTTAACACAATGTGGTTAATGATAGCTAAAAATATATGCTCTTATTTCATTGATCATGCTAAATTTTTTAAAACAAAAATGTGCTTTAGATTTGTATCCTATGTTCTATCAATGATGAATAAATTATATTTGATAATACTTGAAGATAAGTCGATTCCAAATAAAGAAAATAAATACTGTAACTTTTCCCAAGATAGATTGTTTTAAAAACTTAGAGCAATAAAATGAAGGTCTCAATGGAGTCAATGTTTGCTTTCTTAAGGGAAGCTCTCCTTTGAGAAAATCCATCTATATATTTGGTACAACATTTACATTGAGTAAAATAGTTAGCTTGCACCAATTTTACAACTAGCTTGTGTCAAGAAATATTATTTAAACATAAGACTAAAATATATATTTTATTGTACTAAAGTTACTGACATTGTAGATAGGTTCTCTTATTTCCTTCATTGAGACATTAGGAAAAATTTACAACAAAAAAGGGCCATCTAAGAGATTTCTTTCTCTTTCACATAGATAAGAGAGAGGCAAAAGGTAATATTTGAAGAAAACATGTATTATTTCTCTCCCAAAACCAAATCATGTTGGACAAGCATTCCAATTTTTGAATGATAAGCTTATGTATCTATGCCATACACATAAATGTGAGTCAGAGGTTATATTTAAGCTGATGAAATTCAACAGTTTTGTATTAGATGTAAGGTGCAAAGTTTATTTGTTAAGTTCTATAACATGATAGTTCATGAATGTGGTGGTACACTAAAGTTTGTATTAAGACTTGGCAAATATGAGAATGTCAAAAACGATAGAAGTTAGAGAGGATCCTAAATGAATAAAGATTTGAGTCTCAATATCACAAAAGAGCAAGGATAAGAAAGAAAAATACCTATTCATTTTATCATTAAATAGAGATGAGTCAATTCCATAAGTCAATTGTATATTTGCATGTTTGAGATGATTCTTCTTTGGTAGATAACTCTCGTATGGTTACTCTCCCAAGTTAGTTCTACTCTCTCTCTCCCTCTCTCTCTCTCTCTCTCTCTCTTCTCTCTCTCTCTCTCTCTCTCTCTCTCTCTCTCTCTCTCTCTCTCTCTCTCTCTTAAATAGTAGCAAATTCTCCTTCTATTGGCAATCCAATCTCTCTTGGTTAGTTCCAGTGTCTCTTGAATAGCAGCAAATTCTTCTTGTATTGACAATCCATTCTGAGTGTAATATGCTACTTCCTTCTATGTAATACTGGCAAGATAGTAACCTGCCCTAAGAAGGTCATTTGATCATTTATACATCTGATTTTTGCAAGACAAAGTCCTTGTCATTGACATTAAATGATGCATTAGGTAAAATTTGGACTCAAAAAGGGCCCTTGAGCCATGTCATCATTTTGCAACAAAAAAAAGGGGATTGTGGTAAACCTTCTGTGTCTCATGTCAAAACCGTTACATGTGACATACAGTTGGAAAGCCCTTTAAAAATGGTTTTTAAACCTACCACCTCCAACAAATTTGGAGTTGATATGTTCAAGTTATGTCCTCCGCACTAAAAGGTAGATTCTAATGATTGTGACATTTATGTAACATGGATGTTACAATCGTTAGGATCTATCTTTTAGCAAGAAACCTACCTTTTAGTGGGGAGGATATAACTTGATCATATCAACTCCAAATTTGTTGGAGGTGGTTGATTTAGAATCTACTTTTCAAAGGCTTTCCAATGGTATATCACACTCAGGGGGGTCACTATATGTAGAATACCCCTATCGCGTGCGTTCAAGGCCTATATTTTAAATCCCTTATCTGTGAATTTTTTTATCCATATAATATCCCCTTTTCTTTATGAATCTATAAATTTTTTTGAAAAATTTTTAAATCATACCCTTATGTAAATATATTTCTGTAAGTTTCATAAATTAAAAATATGCTTCTGTTGAACGCACGTGATATTTACATTTTTTTGTGAGTGACCCCCCCGAGATATCACATATGGGGGTTTTGACCTGGGGGGGGGTCACTCACAAAAAAATGTGAATATCACGTGCGTTCAACAGAAGCATATTTTTAATTTATGAAACTTACAGAAATATATTTACATAAGGGTATGATTTATTTATTTTTTAATTTCACATATTCATAAAGAAAAGGGGATATTATATATAGATAAAAAAATTCACAGATAAGGGATTTAAAATATAGGCCTTGAACGCACGTGATAGGGGTATTCTACATATAGTGACCCCCGCGAGGTTTTGACATAAGATATAAAGGTTCCCTGCAGCCCCCTTTTTTCTAGTAAAGTGATGACATGGCTCTTCTTAGAGAGCCCTTTTTTAGTCCAAATTTTGCCTACTATAGTAAGCATGGCAAGTCCACTGATCTTTCGAATTCCTACCCTCTAACATTCTCCTCGTTAATTATTGTGCTTTGCGTTCTATGATGTCAATTCCTCCTTTACTAAGCTCTGCCTCAACTTTGATTTGTAGAGGGTTCTCTATGTCCTCGTCTACTACTACATCTCTAATACATACATTAGCTTTTCCAGTAACATTAAGGAGTCTTAATTACTTTCAGTGTTTTCATCTCTATCAACTTTCAAGTATATGTAGCACATTAGTGCAATCTCCTTCTTACACTCTGTGCAATACATGTCTGTGTGCAAAAGATATCCTCTTACAAGAAAATACATCATTTTTTAAGTCTTGACTTCTCACATCAGTAGTCAACATGCACGTATTCCTTAGATTGAATGACCATGGATATGTAATCCTTTGAAATTTTGAAAAGAGATCTTTATAGTAAGCAAAAGCTCTTGTTATTAGCTTGGCAAGATTAAACTTGGGATCGAATATTTCCTTGATGTCTGTAAAACTTTTATTTGCTGCAACTTTGTAAACCAAACTAAATATTTTCCTTGATAGTTGTAAAGCTTTTGTCTGTCCCAACTTTGTAAAGCAAACTGAAAATCTTCTCCCAATAATTCTCTCTTATAACCTCTGCCTATATTGTGTGAAGCAACAAAGTAAACCTGTGTTTAAACAAATATTATATAAAGTGTTAATATCTCTCTTTTAAAGGAGGTCTCACCGTCTAAAAAGGAAAATTTCAAGGATCACGTGGGCCTTCTCTTTGTATGGTAGAGTATCCATATTATCTTTAGGACTAGAGATGACCCACCGTGCGAAGAGGGCACCTCCAAGGTTCTCTATGGCATTCCTATTACATGATTCCTATTGCACGATAGGGTACCCACAGAGTGAAGTGGATAAAACACACGGATTAAAGTGCCCCATAGGAAAAAAAAAAGACTTCAAGGTTAACAAAGGAAAAACCTTATCCAATAACATGTGGAGTGAATATTTGTGGTTTAATCTCCCATAGTGAGTTTGGATGTCCATAGTCTGAGCTTTTATGTTGCAAAATTCAGTAAAATTAGGCCAAGACTCTTAAAAGCCTAGAGAGTGTATAAATCCAAATTCTCATGGTCATGGTATATATATATACACTAGCATAAGTTTTCAAAAACTCAAACAAGTATAAAATGTGCACATTTTGTGCCTCATAAATCTCGAACTAACACAAGTATAAATTCCTCATTTTCCAAAACTACATAGGTCGATTTAGATGGCAATGAAGTGCTTTTTATTTTTTGAGAGATAAAACATTTTGAGATAGATTTTCGTTAAATAGCAACGAAGCCCATTTTTTGAAAATAGTGGGCTCTTTTCCCAAGATATGTGTCTTAGATTTTAGAAAAAAAGCGCGAGGGATCTTCTCCCAAGGATATTTATAATCTTTAAATTTTCCCATATTTCTAACTAGAAACGGTTCTTTTTATTTAAAAAAAAGAGGCTACTTTTTTAAGGAGAATTTCTTATCTCTTAGTTTCGGATAGGTGAACCTATTAAAGTCCCCCTAGATTTGGCTTTATATTTTTTTACATTCTCTAGATTTCTAGCAATGGCACCATCAGCAAAATAGTCACTCCATTAACATTGGCAATATCTAAGGGCAACTACAATATCTCTACATACAAATATTTCATCCACTAATTTCTTTTTAACTTGTTTCGCATCTATGACATAAATATTGTGGTAGTTAGGTTTTAGGACATCAGGATCCCTTGAGAGTTAGTCTTACTAATTTTCCATAAACTAATCAAGGTACACCATCATGTGATATGAGGGCCTGTAGGGGCCCCAACTTTGTACCCACTTTGCAATTCACTCATATTCTTTTTTTTGTTTCTTAGATGGGAAGAACAAAGAGAAAAAACAAAAGTAGGGACGTGAATATGTACTACCATTAAGGCAGCAAAACCGTAACGATAGCACATGTACCCCATGAAGAGAGCATGTACCCATGGTAACCATAAAGGTAGAACATGTACCCATGTAACCATAAAGGTAGAACATGTACCCATGTAACCATAAAGGTAGAACATGTACCATAAAATCTATCGATCTTCTGAGGAAGCATGGAAGGGATAGATTGTTCTCATAAAAAGTGCCAGGTCTTAGAGACATCAAAAAATCATTGACGGCACTTACATATATTACCTAAAGTTGCCTCTTCAGAGATTATGTAGGAGAATATGTAAAAAACATCAAATCATAAAAGCTTTAGGTGGCAAAGAGAAGCTCTTAATTATTTGGATTATTGATCAAGTTTTTGTAAGACACAGTTATGTATTGGTTGTACATGCTCATAGGTTACACTGATGGGAGAGTGTTATAGATTTGATAAGTTAATTGAGCCCATCCCATGGACAGATTTAAAAAAACTTTGAGATACTAAATAGCTCTCTAAGTAGAAAAACACGTGATATGGTCAAATAAAGATTCAAGAGGTAATCCATGATGTTAATATAGGAGGAAGGAAACTGATTTGAGATTAGAATTTTTCATACATTTTAGTATAAAACTAGAGATTTCGAAACAAAAATCAAACAGATTTAAGATTTGTCCTTATTTTGATTGGTTGAAAAATATGTTTTCTCGAGCATTAATTATGCCATTGACTTTTTTAATGGCTAGATCAAATGTTCTAAAGAATCTCAAAGTTTCAAAAACTAGCAGAACAAAGGGCTCAAGAAACATAATAGAGTGTGATCACATTAGATGCAAAAATGATGAAAAATCACTCTTGGGCATGTGAGATCCCACTGCCCCCTCCGCGCACCGGATTCCCGATTGCTGGCAGTGAAGGCAGCTCCCTCTTTCGTGGGGCAGGGTTTCTCACTCGGGGCCTCGCCCTCGAATGTCTGGGCACGAGACTAAGCTGGTGGTCATTCCGAAAACCGAAACCGAGAAAATTTCCATGCCCGAAAAGCGGAGACAATTCCACCATTTTGAATTTCTTAATGAATTTTTCTAACAAAGTCAAGACTGATCTAACCTTCATCTGAATAAACCAAATAGAAGGGAAACTATAACAGACTTAACTTGAAGGAATCAATGCTTTTTTCCTAATTGAATTAGGCACAACCATTGATCTATTCATTTGAGAAGTCTTCAGGTTATTATTTAACTATTGGAGTTCTAAGCGTAATCTTATTAATCAATTTTATTATTAAAACTCTACTGATTCCAGCCCATCCGGCCCATGGGTTACCCACCGCCCAACCACTGGAATAGTAGAACCAGACAAGTACCACCCATAACTGGAAGCCTTTCTTAACTTTTGCTTTAGAATACAGATACTCACACACTCCTCTTTAAACTTTAATTTATAAAACAATCCATTGACAAACAATTACTGGGTACAGATGTCACAACTCAAAATTTCCATTCAATCCTTGTTTCTCACAAAACAGTATCACTCTGGACTCTCCGTTGAGACCAGCAAGTCAACAATGAGATCCGGTAACAGATTACAATAATTTTCTCATCATCATACACATATATATATCTTCCACGACATACGCATGGGTGCCCTAAGCACCGTGAGCCCGTGCATTGCCTGGTCAGAATCCTCCAAGATCCTCCTTAGGTGTCCTGGCACTTCACTGATGAGGGATCGTCTCGTCGGCCCTCGCCCATCGTACCAGAAGCGCACCATTTTAACCATACCGAGGCTAGTCAAGACCTGGGTAGGCTTTGCCGCGTGAGCTGTCCTTTGAACACTCCCTGGCCGCCAACTGTTGCAACGGAACTTCCCTTAGAAAAACACATATACCAAATGTTCCCTCCAGCATCCTGGCGTAAGACACTCCTTTAAGAAAACAAGGTTTCTATGCAAGTTTTCAATTTTGATTTTCTTTTGAATACAATGAGTATATCTTAGTTCCGTATCCCAAGACTTCTAGATCACACGTCTGGATTCTCAAGTAGAATTCCTCGAATTCTAAATTCTTGATCCTCAGATCAAAATCAAAGGTCTCAACTTAGTTTCAAATTCGGTGGGTGATTTGAGTGTAGATTACTGAACTGGTCACATCGTCTATTCTTGAAACTGATGAAGGAGTTATGTCTTGGTCATAGTCTGATTCAGGGTTTGAGTCTGGTAAGGTTCTCCCTAAACTTTCTTTCTCGAAGGGTAATATTTTAATTACTACTTTATTGAATTTCATTCATTGAGTATTTTACTTAACTGAATTCAAAACTAGTCACGAATTCTTATGAGGAATAAATGAATCATTTATCTAAAATTCTGACTTCGATAGTTTTTCTAAATTTTCTCATTACCATCCTAGAGAACATGAAACGATATAATTTTCTTCACTGAGTATTTACTTATTCATTTTTCCAATATTCATGGGATTTAAACATAGGATTAAAGTGAACTCTTATTTTGATATAAAAAATTCTGTATGCATCTATTTATGCATAAAATCCATTTTGATGAAAGTAACACTTTTATTTAAAAAAAATATTCTTTTATGCATCTATTTATGCATAAAAATCAATAATGATGAAAGTAACACTTTTATAATTAAAAAAAATTCTTTTATGCATCTATTTATGCATAAAATTCAATAATGATGAAAGTAACACTTTTATAATAAAAAAATTCTTTTATGCATCATTTTATGCATAAAAATCAATAATGATGAAAGTAACACTTTTATAATAAAAAATTTTCTTTTATGCATCATTTTATGCATAAAAATCAATAATGATGAAAGTAACACTTTTATAATTAAAAAAGATTCTTTTATGCATCATTATATGTATAAAAATCAATAATGATGAAAGTAACACTTTTACAATAAATTTTTTTAATGCATCATTTTATGCTTAAAAATAAATAATGATTGAAAGTAACACTTTTATAATAAAAAATTCTTTTATGCATAAAAATCAATAATGATGAAAGTAACACTTTTATAATAAAAAAATTCTTTTATGCATCTATTTATGCATAAAAATCAATATTGATGAAAGTAACACTTTTATAATAATAAAAATTTCTTTTATGCATCTATTTACGCATAAAAATCAATAATGATGAAAGTAACACTTTTATAATAAAAAAATTCTTTTATGCATCATTTTATGCATAAAAATCAATAATGATGAAAGTAACACTTTTATAATAAAAATTTACTTTTATGCATCTATTTATGCATAAAAATCAATATTGATGAAAGTAACACTTTTATAATAAAAAAAATTCTTTTATGCATCTATTTATGCATAAAAAATAATATTGATGAAAGTAACACTTTTATAATTAAAAAATTTCTTTTATGCATCTATTTATTCATAAAAATCAATAATGATAAAAGTAACACTTTTATAATAAAAAAAATTCTTTTATAATAAAAAATTTAACCAATATGTATCTTTCTATGCATAGAATTTATATCTAATGCAAATCACTCTTTTATAAATAAAAATAATAATCAATATGCATCTTTCTATGCATAGAATTTATATCTAATGAAAATCACTCTTTTATAATAAAAAAATAACCAATATGCATCTTTCTATGCAAAGAATTTAAATCTAATGGAAATAACACTTTTAGAATAAATATATTTCTACTATGCATTTTTCTATGCATAGAATGAAAATGACACTTTTAGAATACACAAACAATAGGGATTATTCTTTTAGAATAATAAAAGATGAAACTTATTTCACAAAATTTTAGAAAATTTTGCCATAATCTTCTTTGTATGGCTAACCATTTTTTAAATTTTCATATCTTAAAATTACTTAAAAATTATCCCCAATTGGTTTTAAGCACTCTAAAATAATCAAATTTCACTTTTAAAAAAAAGAAACAATATGAAAAGTTTAATTCCAACTATTAGATCACTTAACTAGGATAAAGAAGGGCTGATTTTAAGAATGAGAGAGGGGAAAAACCTTTCCAACAAGGCATAGCATCGATTCATCATTTCAAACAAAACAGAAATTAGAAAACCATTAAAAGAGTAAAGAAAAATATAGGATTTCTAACTTACATGAATTCTAGGAGCTTTCCTTTGGCTTGATGGTTTGAGGGATCTACTCTTGTTTGCAACAAGAGTGGCCACCAAATCTTTAGAAGAGGGAATGGTCAAAAACTAGTGAATTATTAAGAAATTCACAGTTCTTGGCTCTTGGAAGGAGTAGAGTAACAGTGCATAAAACACTATTAAACTTCAACAAAGGGGGAGGCTTCTATTTATAGGAAAAAGTGAGCTCCTAACCAAGCAAACTGATTCTAGAATTTTCCAGATCAGTTTGGTCAATTTTTGACCATTTTTAGGTCAGTTTAGCTTACTTTTTGGAACTAGACTTGAATTACGATAGAGGAGAGATGAATTATCTAAATTTTTGATAATTTAAAACTCCACCACACATGTGAAGTCGGCGCCTCCTTGATGAGGGGGAAATTCCCATTGTGAGGTGTCAAAAATCTAATTTTTTAGTATTTCCTTTGGTCCTTAGTCCACTCTTCATCTTATGTGAGTATTTACTCATTTTTGGAGAAATTTTCTTTATTTCTTCTATTTATCTTCTCCACGCATTTGGATGAATCTGATTGGCCCCTCAAAACCTTAATTTAAAATTTCCAGAAAGTCTGGACCCCTGGGATAAGGCCTCTTGAACAGATTAAACTTGATTTCTAATGCACCTTTTAAAAATCTTTTTGAACTTCTGTTTCGGGGGAACTTATTTTAATAAGAAGAGATATTTTTCCATCCAAAAATATTCAAAATCTGAATAACCTCTCTCTAGGCCAAAACAGGTAGAAACAAGATCTTTTATATTTCTGAAGAGGGATTTGATTACAGGGGAAGATGCTGGACATCTTGAGAGGCTGGGGAGGAATATTACATTCTCTCCCACTTGAAAAACATGAGATGTCCTCATCTCGCAAACTCGGAGTAATCCCACAATAGTTCATCGGCTTCTTTCTCTTCCCTGGTGGCATCTTCAAAAGGATAGAACTTCCATTTGACCAATAATTCTCTCGGAATTCCGTTCCTGAGAACCTTTTCTCGAACATCAAGGATTTCTTCAGGTTGGAGTTCCATCTTCCCTTGGGTTGAAGAAGTTAAGATTTCATCAAGCACATGATTTGGGCTTGGTACATACTTTTTAAGAAGGCTGACATGAAATACATTATGTACTTTGAGATAAGGAGGCAGAAGAAGCTCGTAGATTTTCACCTAATTTCTTTGTAATCAAATATGGCCCATAATATCAGGGGGATAACTTCTTGTACTTCCCAAGAGATAGAGAACTTCTTTTGGGGCGTACTCGAATGAAGACCATATCTGCTTATTCGAATTCTCTGTATGTCCTCTTCTTATCTGCATACTGCTTCTGTCTATCCTGGGTAGCTTTTATATCTTTGCGAATTGACTGCATCTGCTGCTCCATGTCGTCAAGCATCTGTGTGGACATGTCGACCCTAATCAATGGGTCGGACCAAGTTAATGGAGTTAAGCAATCTTGTCCATACAGAGCTTTGAAAGGGCTCATCCCAATACTTCGGTGATAAGAAGCATTGTAGGCAAACTTGACTAGGTGCAGATAGCTTAGCCACTTCTTGGGTTCCTTCCCACAGCATGACCGAAGTATATCTTCGATTGCTTGGTTCACTCTTTCTGTTTGACCATCGGTCTCGGGGTGGCTGTGCTGAGATCCAAGAAAGTTCCTACTGCTTCGAAAAATGCAGTCCATAATCTTGACGTGAATTTGGGATCTCGATCACTTACTATTCTTCTGGGTAGGCCATGCAATCTGAAGATTTCTTTGAGGAACACTCTAGCCACATCCACTGGAGTGTAGGTTTCTTTTACTAGAATCAGATGGGCAACTTTGGTTAGTCTATCAACTACCACGAAGATGGCGTTGTAACGTGATTGCAGGTAATCCAGTAATAAAATCCATACTGATGCATTCCCACTTCATCTGGGGGATGTCTAATGGATGTAACCTCCCAAGCATTTTTACTCTCTCGGCCTTGACTTTTGACAGGTCAAACATTGACGTACATGATTATGTACATCCTTTTTTAGACCAGGCCAAAAGAAGCTTTTCTTCACACACATGTAGGTTTTGATGAAACCTGGATGTCCTGCAATAAGGCTGTCATGGGCTTCATTCAGAATTTGACCCTTAGTTCCCTCATCTCATTGGGAATGCATAGCCTGCAATTATAATACATAATTTCATCATCCAGGCTGTACCCTTGAACTCAGTTCAACTCCTGTGGAGTTTTGCTTTCCTGCATAAGTAGGGTAGCAATAGGGCCAAAGAATCTATCCTGCATGATCTTCTCTCTTGCTTCAATAATCAAAGGATTTGTCACTACAATAATTGCAAGCAAGGAGGCTTTTCTGCTGAGGGCATCTGCTACCACATTTTCTTTGCCTAGGTGCATGGTACTTGATTTCAAAATCAAATTCCTGCAGGGTCTGCATCCACCTTCTCTGGCGCATGTTGAGATCCTTCTGAGTGAAGATCCACTTTAAGCTCTGATGATCTGTCATCAAAGTGAATCTTTGACCCAATAGGTAATGTCTCCACAACTTCAGGGCATAAACTATTGAAAGTAGTTCCAGGTCATGGACAACATATTTCCTCTCATGCATTCTGAGTTTTTGGGATTCATAGGCCCCTGAATGACCTTCTTGCATGAGTGCACCTCCCAGGGCAAAACCACTGGCATCAGTTTTACTACCTCAAAGGGTAGAGAGAAATCTGGCAGCTTTAGAACGGGATTGGTTACCAAGGCAATCTTCAGCTTATCAAAAGCACTCTGGCACCTAGCAGACCATTGAAATGGGATATTCTTCTTGAGAAGATTAGTCAGGGGGGAAGCTATGAGAGAAAACTTTGGTATAAAAATTCTATACCAACCAGTCAATCCCAAGAATCCTCTGACTTCTTTCACTGTTTTTGGTTCAGGCCAATCTATGACTGCTTGGACTTTAGAGGAATCTGGAGAAATTCCATCTTTGGATACCAGAAAGCCCAAGTATTCAACATGGTCGGCAGAGAAAGTGCATTTACTCTTTTTTGCAAAGAGTTGGTGCTTCCTTAGAATCTCAAGAACTTTTCTGACATGAGTTTCATGGTCAGCTGCATTCTTTGAGTAAATCAAAATATCATCAAACAAAGAAAACAAGAACAAAATCATCCAAGTATTCTCTGAGAATGTCCTGCATTAATCGATTGAATGTAGCTGGGACATTTGTCAATCCAAACGGCATGACAGTGAATTCATAATGCCCATACCGAGTATTGATGGCTGTCTTTGGGATATCTTGCTCATTAATCCTGATCTGATAATACCCTGATTTGAGATCTATCTTTGTGAAGATCTAGGCTCCACTTAGCCTGTCCAGAAGCTCATCAATTCTGGGGATAGGATACTGATTCTTAACTGTTAACTAATTTAGACCTCTATAGTCCACACAGAGTCTTAGCGTTCCATCTTTCTTTTTCTAAAAGAGAATTGGCGCACCCCAAGGTGAAACACTGGGTCTTACAAACCCTTGTTCCAACAGCTGTCTAAGCTGTTCCTTGAGTTTGATGGCTTCAGGAACTGGCATTTTATACATGCGCAAGGCTACTGGCTGAGCTCCGGGGGTCAACTCTATCACATGATCTACTTCTTGAATTGGAGGCATCTCTGTTAATTCTGCTGGGAATAAATCATCATAATCACTTAACCATTCAGGTTCTTTAGCTTTTAACTTTGAGTCTACTGGATTCATTTTGACAAGATAAATGCGCTGCTTCTTTCCAAGTCCTTTTAGTAACTTAGAAGCCTTTACTAACTGCAGACTTGGGGATCCTGAAATTTCGATTTCTTGAACTTTATTTCTGTGAAGGTTAGAAGGAAATGGTTCCATTTTGACAGTGAATGTCAGCTTGATTTTTATGGAGCCAATCCATTCCAAGGATCCTGTTGAAAAATCCCAAAGGTATAACTCTGAACTGACAGTCAGTTAAATTCCCATCTAGATTGAATTGAATACAATCTGTCTCAAGGTGAGTGAAAAGAATATTCCCACTTGCCAATTCAACTTGCATAGGTTTCCCTGATTTTTGATCTAAGACTAGCCTACGCAAGCATCCAAGGGAAATGAAAGAATGAGTACTGCCTGAATCTATCAAAAGCTTAAAAGGCTTACCCTGATACTCAACTAGAGTATGAATGATGGAGAATTGGCGATTTGGCCCTTGGTTTTCAATTGCAGCATAAATCTATCCTCTTTCCTCTTCCACTACTTCTGCAATTGTGATTGCTCTGGCTGCTGCAGTCTGAGGTGGAACTCTTTCTCTTTGGTTGCCCGAGTTTTGGGAGGAAGGAGTTTTGAGGCTACTCTGGACAAAGGCAGACGGCTCAGCTGGAGTTCTCCTGGGATTTCCCTGATTTGGACAAGATGGACCTTGATTTGACTGATAGGAAGGGGTCGGTCTCTGCACTCTCAGTACTTGACTTCCATGTCCCCTTGACATGGTAGGAGTCGGGCAGTCTTTGAGCACTGGTGACCAAAACCGTGACATCCAAAACACCAGTTCTCACTTTTGAGCTCATCCCTCTGAATCCTTGAAATAGGTGGGGCTCCTGAGAAAGTGTTCTGGGGGAAGGGTCTTCCTTCACTTCTGAATCTTCTCGCATCTTGATTCTAAATTGGGCCTTGTTGCCTCTTTGGGGGAGGAAAGTTTGAAGTACTTCCCGGGGTTTGGAATCTTTTAAAGTTAGAGGGTATAAGGCTTTGGCGGGACCTTAACAAGAAAGGCTTTGGCAAAGTCTTTTGCCATTCTTACTGCTTTGGCCATTGAGATAGGTTTGGCATTCTTTACTATGGTGTCCAATGGCTCATTCATTCCTCGAATGAACCTGGCCATCAGCTGCTCTTCATCCAACTGAGGTGAATATTTAAGGAGCAGGGCAAAAGCTTCATGGTACTCTTCAATTGTCCGGCTATCCTGCTTTAGTTTCAAGAACTCATTCATTTTAGTTCCAAGAACTCATTCATTTTAGTTTCAAGGAAGCCCGGAGGACAAAACCTCTTTCTGAGGTAAGCTTTAAGATCGGTCTAGGTCTGGGTATTCCGATCAAGACGGTTAGTCTCGCAATGATTCCTCCAAGTGACCTTGGCCATTTCCACAATCTTTAACCTGGCGAGAGCCATCTTGCTTCTCTCATTGTAGCCAATTACATGAAAGTATTCCTCCATTGCCTCAATCCACTTTTCCACTACTTCACCTAACTGTTTCCCTTCACCCTTGAAGGGACCAGGTTGGGATCTGTGGAGGGCTTTTTGAACATCCGGATCTAACTCTTCGTCATCACCGATTAGAGGATCCGGTTGCCCGGGCCACATGCCTCATGACTCTGACAAAACGAGATTTTCGTCGACTTAACTTTGACAACAGATTTATGATTGTTTAATTTTTGTAATTTATTCTTTAAACAGATAATTATTTCATCTTACTTCATGAAACAAGATTAATCATATTCACAATCATGAAAAACAATTTGGATTTTTTTTTTTTACAAAACATCATTTATTATCAAAAGTTTCAATATATACATAGAGCATCACGGCTCCCCAAAATCACTATCTCAAATGTATACTCATAAAGAAGCAAAATTACGGAGACATGCCATGGTACACACGATTCATTACAGAAAGAGGTGCTCTAATTCTATTTCTAGGGAT
This sequence comes from Cibotium barometz, assembly GCF_041138505.1. NCBI lineage: Eukaryota > Viridiplantae > Streptophyta > Polypodiopsida > Cyatheales > Cibotiaceae > Cibotium > Cibotium barometz. The sequence goes on along the minus strand of NC_141082.1, from coordinate 22,010,970 downwards.
AAAGCGGCTAAGAAGCCTAAAAACTCGGCATGAAGTTCTGAAGCTCCTGGGTGAGAGAGATGGATATAGCCCACACCACACTCTCTCTCCTAGAGAGAGCTAGAGAGGGAGGGCGGGAGAGGGAAAGGGAGGGAAGAGAGAGAGGGGAAGGGAAGAGGGTGGGAGAAGAGAGAGAGGGTGGTGTGGACTAGTTGATGGTGGGGGCGGAGATGGTGGTGGCAATAGTTAGAGAGAGATTGTTCAAGTAAAGAGAGAGGGCAGCCAAGAAAAGCTCCCTCCACCAATCTCCCTCGGTGACCATCCCTCTTCAGGCGTCGCCGAGTGGTGGAAGAAAAGGAGGAAAGAAAAATTAAATCAAGAAATATATAATGACAAAAAAGAAATTTAGTTGTTCTTTAACAAAAAGAAACCACCAACACATCGTTGATTTTTGGAGAAGGGAAGAAGAAAAATTTTGAGCCCTCCATTATACATTTTGAGCATGCTCCGTGCTTAGCAATTCTAAAATTAGTGTTTTGATCTCCTTAATTTGCTGATTCCATCCATACTACAGATGGATTATAGAGAGGATTAAAATTTACAAAAGTGGTTTTGGGAAGAAGAAGGGTAGTTTCTCTTTAAAAAGAGTGGTTTGCTTATCAAGGTTGATATTAAACCATAGCCCTTCACCTAAATTTTCAAATCCAAGGGCTCAGAAAATCTCCATAACCCTTTAAGCTTTTGTCCATGAGTTCTTGAGTCTTTCACTACTTTACCCTTTGTATTCTTGTGAGCTTCCCCTTATTCTTCAAATCCAAGTATCCCTAACCTCTGATACCACTCCTTCCCCCTATTCTTGATACCATTTCTTCCCCCTATTCTTCAAATCCAAGTGTCCCTAACCTCTAATACCATTGACATGTGACCTTAAAATACTTAATACAAAACGTATATATACAACAAATACTAAACCATAGAATTGAATTTAAATTGACAAGATGAGCATAAATTAAAATAAAAATAAGAAATAGAATAGATATCACCTTCAACATAGTATTGGATGTAATATTTCCTCCCCAAGATGTGTCGGCATCCTCCCACCTCTTGGGTATTTATGTCTTTGTTCATAAAAATAGCCCAAAAACATTGAAGGGAACAAGCCATTTCACATGAACCCCTTTTGACCCAAATGTCACCTTCATGTTATTCTTTATGTCTGCTATTGCTGCAAGTTTTGTCTGCACAGACTCAACTGTTTGCATGCATGGCACTACCCACTCTTGGCTGTGGGGAAAGGAGGGAGAGGAATGTGAAGAAGGGCACCATATGCTTGGCCTGTTGAAGGAGTCTCATAAAATTTATTGTAGAAGAAAACCTCCTTTTTTATTTGTTGGTTCATCCGGTATACTTCTTCTCCCATCTATGCGTGCTAGACATCTAATAGACCTGTAATGCTCTCGATTGCCTGCCCATTCATAGATATCTGAGGGAAAGATATCTACAAAGACCAGTAAAAAATTTAATCAATACCATTGTTACAACAACAAACATAAGAAAGCAGTCTTTTTGTACTCTTAGTTTGATGGGAATGATGAGTGATACCACAATGCTAGTTGGTTTCTGTTGTAAACGTGTTGCATTTCAACGAGCACCTTATTATCAAAGGATTTGAAGGAGATGATGCGGGCCTTCCAGTGATTCTTGGTGTCCCTTAACGCATTCTTTTTCTTCCTGCTGTGCAGGGTCCCTTCTGTGAAGGGAGAAGGGTTACCCATGAAAACCGGCTCACTTTGATGGGCTCCCATTCGTCTAATTCTGACTTGCAGTTGAATATAACATATGAGTCCACGAAGCTTGTGGGTCATCGTCTTACCTCTTGTTTGTTGAATATAGTATCTCCAAGCATCTCCTTGTACTTGTCCAAGGTTATTCTGTGGGATGTTCTAGGCGCCATTGGGTGAGCTATACTAAAAGAGAAGATGTGCACAAAACACAGCTCGTGAAGGAAGAGGAGACGTTTTGGGAGGGAACATTTGTTTTTGAGGGAAATTTACTTGAGAGGGAAGGAGATTTAAGAATTATGAGCAGGATTGATCTCCTTGTATTCCCCTCACAGTTTCAAAACTACAAAAGAAAGTGATAATAAAGGAGAGAAAGGAAAAATAAAGAGAGAAAGAGGGAAAATTCTGTAGCTGATGTTGACATGCAGAGTCCCTGGGTACCCAATTCCAGCTCTGTGATTGGTTGGGGAGTTTCTTTTCTCTCTCTAAGAAGGGGCCTTTTTGCCACCTCCCCACCCCCCTAATTTTCTTAATCATGATTTGATTCAAAATACAATAGTCTACACATAGTCATATAGACCCCTCTTTTTTCTTCACCAATAGAATTATTGAAGCCCAAGGCGAAGTGCTTGGTCGAATGAATCCACTTTTAAGGTATTCCTTTAACTGTCGTTCGACGTCTTGTGCCTCCTTAAAACTAACCCGATAAGGAGGCTTACTTACTGGCTTTGAGGCTTTGAGCCAGGTATTACTTCTATTGGATTCTCAACATTGCAGACATGAGGTAATCGTTCTGGTAATTCATTTGGAAACACATCTTTAAATTGTTGACAATTGCTTTAGGGATTCATTAACGTTTTTATTGTTAACATGCTTTGATTGAAAAGAAGTCATGTAAACACTGTGCTCACTTAAACCACTTATGTTTTCACATGCAGAAAAGGAAATGACATAATCAAGAATCATGTAGCACAAAGAGATGTTTTCTACTTCATTAGCTTGTACAAGGAGATTAATTCCATAAAACATATAAGAGGTGAGGAGGGTACAACATGTTCACCTTGCAAGCACGCTTTCTTACCATCTACTTCAAACCCAAAAGCATTATGTAAAAAACTTCTAGACAAAGATGGACCAATGTTATATAACCACTCACGACCGAGAATAACATCCGCTCAAGTGATATGCATAATTTGAAAATCCAAATGCATCTCATGACCTTGAATGACTAATGGGACATCATGAACTATTGTATCCCCCACATCTTTATCATCATAGCCATTAATCAAAGAAACCACATACTTATGATCACTTGGACTTTGTGGCGACTTTAATTTCTTGACTAAAGTATAGTTCAAGAAATTGTGTGTTGCACTATCACCAATCATAACTTGTACCTTATGACCTTTAGTGTGATTCTAACCAACTCATGTGGTCTAAATGTTGGTACCCATATCGATGACGTGACATAACACGCATTAGTAGAATCAGCATGATAAACTTGAACGTCTTTAAACTTATGACGAGAAGTCTCTAGTGGGAGCACTTGCACTTGCTTTTCTTTACTTTGATCATGATGCTGATTCTTCTCATTTTCTTTTAGCTTAGGACACTACAGTTTACTATGACCCTTTTCCATGTAGTGAAAATATTTTTTTGTAAAAAATTAACTCTTTCAAAATCTTCATGCTTCAAAAATTTTTATGGTCCTTTAGACTTCTTTTCGGCTCCAAGCTCATCCCCACCCCTTGTATGCTTTACATCCTAGAGTTAAGCTTGTTTCAAGCGTGCATATCTCCTCTAGAGTTTGAGAGAATCGATGCAAATCTTATCAATTTTGTAAAAAAGTGTTGACCACATCCTTATTGCGTTCCTTCTCCTCCCCATTAAAAGTAGGAGGTTACAGATCTTTTAGAATAATAGTAGCATCTGTAGAGTGAGATATATCGACATTCATATTTGTTAACCTATGACGGACATTGAGACGTACTATGTTTTACGTCATTAATTTAAATATTCTGAGTCATGGGCCGGGCTTGTCGGCACCATATGTTAAGGATGAAGGGATTGGGTGATCGCCGATGTGAGGCGCACCTTGAATATCAGTAGGATAAGGGTTAGGGTCGGCCGGCCATGTATGGGCGCCCAAGTGTGAACGGCCAAGTCACTTATAAGAGTCAAATGTAACCCTAAAATCCTTATTCTCATGTGTTGTGAATACAAGAGTGCTCTTGCCTTATCTCCTTGGTTTCCTTCTCCTGCGTGTGTGAGAGAGAGAGAGAGAGAGTGAGAGAGCGATCGAGCACTGTGTAGCGGCACGGCGGAGGCACGGCGGAGAGGCAGTAGAGCGACGACGGCGGCTCCTTCTTCACTACGACGCGGGAATCCTTCAAGGTGGCGGTTGAGCGGTGAGTGACACACCTTTTGCATTCTGTTTGAGCTTACTTTCCTGGTTGTATGCTTGCAGCCATTCGTGGCTCGCATACGGTGTTCGGCAAGTCCCTAGCTACGACCTGTGCGGCAAAAGCGCACATTTTTGGCGTCGCTGCCGGGGAGTTGCCCTGCACCAAGCTCCCGTTTGTAGCTCGGGCTGCTGCGTGAAGTTTAATTTACACTGCAGGAAAGCCACTGTTTGTTTGTTGTTGAGGTGTTTCCGTGTTTTGCAATCTGTTTCTGCAATTTGTCTTCTGCATTTCTGTTATTTTTCCGCTCCACGTGTGGGCGTGCGTTCTATTTTCAGGTTTTCTGCGCGTGAGGGGGGGTTTCTGATCAATCCCCAGACCTGTGCTGTGTGCGAACCGCGCCGCGGCCAAGGCTGAAACTTAGAAAGAAACCCTAGAAAACTTATCTCAAAAAATAAAAAATAAAAATTCTAAAAAATAAAAATAAAAAATAAAATTTTATTTTTAATGAAAAAACCAAACGTGTGGAGAGGAAAGATTTTTTAATTGGAGAAAATTTTTTTGAAAAGAAAAACCCCCAATTGACCACCCTGACCCCCCGGTCCCGACCTCGGTCTCGGCCTTATGATATATATATATAGGAGAGTGAGCCTCCATAGCTTTCTTTCAAGTGAGAGCTTATGGGAAGTTGTGCCCTATATGTAGTCCACTCCCCAAGGAGTAAAGTGAGCATGTGGGATAAAGCCCTCACCCTTTCCTCCACAAGCAAATAGGCTTTCGCCCCTTCCCCCATAGGGAAACGGACTGTTTTGAGGACCACGAGAGCTCCGGATAGGCAAACACGGTGCTGTAAAGCACGCTAGGACCCTTTGAACGATACGCTCATTTCGAGCTATCACACGCCCTAGTCCAAGCTCGACCGTAAGTAAGGGGGTCAAAAACGAGTTAAAAACAATCTAAAAATAATCTAAAAACAAGTAAAAACGGGGTGCGAAATACCCAAGAAACCACTTGTGTGGGCTTTAAGGGTAGTTACCAACGCACGTGGGGTAACCACGTCACATGCATCTACGTTCTAGTCGGGTGCTAGAGCCTGAGCCACTAGAAAGCGTTTCGGTTTACGCAGACTCACACCATCCCTCCACGTTAGCATCTTGGCCTTCGGGTGGAACCCAAGGGAGTGCAACCCAAGATCCACGAATAGTGGATAGTGACTCGTCCTCTGACTCAGAAGCCATGGAAGGGCACCCTACCAAGAACCCGGAGGAGACAAGCCAAAACATGCCAGTTTGGGCCCCACAACCCGGATCTAGCATGTTTAGTCGTCTATAATAGAGACCTTTAGTAGAGCTACATGCTCTGAACATGCGACAAGTGAAGTAAATGAGGAAGGAGGGGTAGTAGATTCGCCATTCACATCTTATGTAGACCCTACCCTCCCAAAGAGTGTCCATGTGGATATTCTACCCACTTCGTTTAATGAGAGCCCTACTGAGCTACCACCTTCCTATGCTCTTCCTAAAGCAGAGGTCCCTAGAAGCCAACCCATAAGAAGTGACATTGCGTCCACTTCAAGAGAACCGTTTGGCACACCAAGTCTAGATGGGATATTTCTCAATGAAAATTGGGAATATGATCTACACACAGAGACTCTAACTGACCTATACACGGGTTACACATACCATGTAGGTTGGTTAAAAGTCCTCCGATCTACATCTAGCGCCACTAATCTAGAGGAGCAACAACAAATGACATGTGAGGTTATTCATAGAATTATCCAATTTGAGAGGCAAAATAGGGGAGTGAACCTAGTTTCCACTAGCCCTATGAGATTTTTGGATACGGGCAAGGCCAAACAACCAACCATATCACAATTGGAGACTCCCTCGGTGAGTCCCATAGACCCTTCGTATGTTGTTTCGCATGGAGTCTCAATGCAGGTTGAGCCCACGAGCAGTAACTTTAGCTTTCCAACCTTGGCTCAACTTTCCATTAAGGAATCCACAATGCCTACCCCAATGATGAGCATGACAGAAAGCGCACCTATTACCATTGTAGTTAGTACGACACCGCTACCTAGTGGAACAATACCTACAACAGTGCGTGCCAGTGCCTATCGACCCTATGTACCTATCGCTACTCATGTCCATGTAGCTCCTACGCCTCTTAGTATGCCAATGGCGTATGCTCCACGACCGCCTTATCACAACCCTTATCCAAGAGGAGCTAGGCCTAGCCACATATCATATCCTACGTCATTTGCCAACATACCCAGACCAACGCCAACTCCTATCAGCCAAGCTATCCCAGAAGTGCCTCCACCAGCTATGCCTGCTCACCTAGGTGATCTCGCAGCGTTTGCTCAGATGATCGGACGATCTATTGCGGAAAACATGCGGGGTATACCTGAGAGAGAACCTAGAAGCAAGGCAGTACAAGTGGCTAAGCTCACTCAAAACTTCAGTGGTAACGAGGATGTTAGGAAGCACATTGAAGTCTTTGAACACGTGTGTGATTCCTTGGAAGAGCACAATGAGCTGCATAAGTGTAAAGCCTTAGGCTTAACCTTGAGTGGGAAGGCCGGAGATTGGTATCGAACCTTAAGGGTTGAAGAGCGCACTCACTACCCCACTCTCAAGAGATTGTTCTTGAAAGAATACATACGTGAGGGTGTGCTTTGGGGAGTAGCATCTCAACTCCAAAATGCTGAACGCGAGGAAGGGGAGTCAGTGAGAGACTTTATAAGTCGATTGAAGCATCTAAATTCTCGCTGCACTCTCGATGAGCGCTTCAATAATAACCAACTGCTCGATAGATTCATCTGACGATTGCGCCACGAGGACATATACAATGGCCTAGTCATTAGAGGTCTTACAACGTGGGAAGCAGTCACTACCAACGCAATCCAGTTAGAAGACAACTTGATGATTGCAGGTAAAAAGGTGTCTTCGGAGATAAAATCCGTTAGTTCGCAAGTATCTGGGCACGAGCCAATGACAGTAAAACCTATTGCCAAGGAGCCCAAGATATCTGAAATGTCTGTGAACCGACCTTACTAAGGCTCTCCAAGAATACTTTAGGGGTAATCGAGCTCCTCAAAATAGCCATATGTACCCAAGAAGAGAGCAACAATGGTGTTCGGTTTGCTTAGGACCACATAGCACGAGTGAATGTCCCACATTCAGAGTCAAATTCAATGGGAATTGCAATGCATGTGGTAAGTATGGCCATCAATCTAAAGATTGCCTAGTACTTAAGCGAATGTTGGCAAATCAGGCACCACTAGCCTGGTCAAACACACCTCAAGTACCTACGCTAATTCCTGCACAACCTGTCGAGCAACCGTCACAGCACATAGTTCCAAGGAATCCGAATGTAGTCCAGTCTGTGCCGTTACCACCGCCAGTGTGCTAGGACCACAACCTCCACATCCAAGGATTACTCCTATAAACCAGATGGGTTGTGAGTCACATAGTGCGTGTAGGGATTATGAAGAGGAGATAGACCCCACTGCTCCATATGGGATTGATACGTTTGAAATGATTCCCCAGTACTACATGGAGGATCATTTCGGGCAAGTCAAGCCTGTATATCAAGCGGCTGCTCTTGCCACAAGAGGGCAAAACCTTAATACCATGGCAAGGAGACCACCTCTTCAATGCTACGATTGTGGTGGACCGCATCGTGTAGCGGAGTGTCCTAATAGGCTACAGAAGATTGCTACTCAGATGCAACCAAATCAAGGGAGCACATCGGGAATGCCGGTACTTACATGTAATCGTTGTGGCATAGATCATTTGATTGCTCAATGTCCACATAATCCTAATGCACCCAAGATTATGCCATTGAATTTGGTTGAGGTCACCAACCAGGCACGAGGAACCATACCTGTTGTACCCGCGAATGTAGTTACACGGTCAATGCTTCAAAATCAAAACTACATTCTCGAAGAGAGGGATACTACATCAATCGCTCAGGCAAAGAAAAATAAAACACGGCGGAAGAGATCGCTTAATGCCACGAGCTTCCAAGCCTAGTTCAAAGACTAACATAGGGACAGGAGACGACCCCGTGTATATGAATGATCCTGAAGATGATTCTGATTCAATAGAAACCATGGGGACTAAAGCCACTACCTTAAGGGAGGAACCCACTCGGGAGCTCAACGAAGGAGAATCAAGCGAGTACATAAATAAGGGGAAACAGAAGGAAACTTCCTCGGCCCCACAACCAAGTCAGTTAATGCCCTCTCGACCACCCAAACTGACTGAGATTCCCCAAGACAAGCCACGTGGGCCGAAGACCCTCAAGAAAAAGATTGGAACTTACCCAAACCCAGTTGAGGAGATTGAACATGTGCAACACTTAAGGGGTTTGGTGGAAGAAACACAAAGAGAACTGGAACCAAACCCGAGAAAAATCAAAATTCCAGACACAGTGTTTCCTACACAAGTTCAGCCTCACAGGAACCATAAACCGTTAGCTATACCTAGTATCATTCGGGAAGAAAGTGAGGATAGGACATCAAGAAGTGGGCAAACACCCTTTTTGCTTGAAAGAATGTTTAGTGAGGGAATGCCTGACCCCATCGAAGAGGAAGTGATTCCATCTTCACCAGTCCCTAGTCAAGGGGCGATGTCTCGAAAAGTACCGTTGAATGTGTCTAAGCTAATGGATTTCATGTCCTCTGAAATCAGAACCACGATCATATCCAAATTATACGAAGTTCCTGAGCTATTCTTAGCTCTTCGGGCATTTCTCAATGGAGAACTAAAGGCGGGGCTACCACAATTTGCAAATATGGATAGACCCGACACGCTTCAAGATGAAGGGGAGCATTGGGATCTACAACCCAACTTAGATGAAGATTCGGTCGTTGAAATACCTGTTAACAAGTTGGGACAGTACTTTGAAGGTGACGAATCTAATGCAACCCTCCCCATTACTACCAACAAGGGATTAACTCTAAAGGGAATCCTTGATGGTGGTGCTGGAGTGAGCATTGTGACTAAAAACTGTTGGGAATCTATGGGAAGACCTCACCTCGAAGTCACAAACATAGTGGTTAAGATGGCAAATGGAACCATAGCTAAACCTATTGGAATGTTAAGGGACCTTAAGATCAAGGTTCTGGGATACAAGGTAAGACATACCTTCATTGTAATGGATTTCTCCAAGCATCCTATGTCATATCAAATGATCTTAGGACGTCCTTTCATGAGGGAAGCACAAATGGTGCATGACTGGTCGAAAAACCATGTCTATCTACAATTCCAGGACTCTGTCATTCGAGTTGATCTTGAGAATGGTCGTGCACATCCTTTAGGAAGCAAGGTTATCATTGATGATCGGATACCACTGTTCACTCCGCCCCATTAAGGTATTGCTATACATGCAAAAAAGAGACTGATAATAGGAAAGATTCTCCTTATATGGATGTCCTACCAGGTATGACTGAGTCGGATAACGTGGATTGGGTACACCTAGCGGCAACCACCATAGACACATGGGAGAATAGAGGCACAAGCTGGGTAACACCTAAGGGACAAGATATGCCACCGTTAGTGCCAATAAACATGATAGGTGTTATGCACTTGACTCCTGATGGCAAGAAAGTGGCAAACTCCCTTTTGACAATGACAGTAGCGAAGACTCTGACCAATGCAACTGTGAGTCATCTGAATCTCAAGAAGAAACTGACTCTGAGCCGGATGAATCAAATATTCACCCAAATGGGGAAGCAATGTGCTCAAGGCCTAGGATGGTGACCTCCTGCAGTTCATCTGAAAGTGAGGGGGACACAAGTGAAGATCGACCAAGTGAGTCCGAATCTGATAGAAACAAAAATCAAAAACTTGGTAAGAAGAAAACGAGACATAAGTGCCAACGCTATCGAGCTAATGTACGAACTGCAATAAACAAAGAGAGATCCACTGCAGAATGGCTTAGTTATGTAGGAGCCATTAACGCTCATCGGAAGATAGCGGATAATTGGGGACAATACCTCCAAAGTGTCATGTGGAGTATTCCGCAACCTCATGACGTTGCCCAATTAGAAATCGAAGAGAAACCGAAACTAAGTCGTACTGCGAGAAGGTGACAAAACCAAGAGTTAGCTCAGCAACAAAAGGAGGCAGAATTAAAAGAAAAAAACCTGGCACAACAAGAACCAGTAGACCTACACCCCGCACCCGAGCATTTCAAATCATTTGCCACCACAGGGGAACGTAAAGTGGTCTACACAAAAGCCCAACGAACGCCTACCAATGGGAGTAGCGGTGTCTACGATGGCCCTGCGGTGGTTAAGGAGATAGACTTAGCAGATCCAGGTGAGGAGTCTAAACCAGTTTTTATTGCTCAAGACCTCACCAAGGTGGAAGAAGCTGCACTTACGAAGCTTCTTAAAGAATTCAAGGACATATTTGCTTGGACATATCATGATATGAAGGGTGTTCCACCCTCGGTGGTGCAACACACGATTCCAATGATTAGCACTGCTAAACCAGTCCAGCAACGTCCCTACCCAATGAATCCTAAGTACGCAAAGATTGTACAAGAGGAAATTGAAAAGCTTGTAAAATGTGGATTCATATACCCTATTGAGCACTCAGAATGGGTTTCTCCGATAGTCATCGTACCAAAAAAGAATGGGAAACTCAGAGTGTGCGTTGATCTCAAAAAGGTTAATGCAGCCACCAGAAGGGATCATTACCCCTTGCCATATTCTGAACATGTGCTTGAAAGAGTGGCAGGCAAGGAGGCATATAGCTTTTTAGATGGGTACTCGGGTTACAATCAGATCACAATTACAGTCGAGGACCAAGCTAAAATAGCATTTATCTCACAGAGTTTAGAGTGTTTGCCTTTCGCGTCATGGCCTTTGGCTTGACCAATGCACCTGCAACATTCCAACGATTGATAAACACAGCCTCTAAGGAATATCTAAGGGACTTCTGTGAAGCTTTCTTAGATGATCTTTGTGTTCATTCCTCTTGGGATGAGCACTTGATGTGTTTACGAAAAATATTTGAAAGGTGTAGATTATATCGCATCTCATTGAATCCTTTCAAATGCCAATTCTGGGTTAAACACGGAGTTATCTTAGGGCATATAGTGTCCAAAAATGGGATTTCCACTGACGAGAGTAAAATCAAGGTCATTCTGGAATTGCCCCCACCCACCAACTATAAGGGAGTCCAACGCTTTATGGGCCACCTTGGTTATTATCGAAGGTTTATTCTATTCTTCGCTGAGATAGCTCGACCATTGTATAAGCTTCTCATCGAGTTTATTTGGACCGAAGAATGTGACCGTGCCTATGAGCTATTAAAGAAGGCCTTAGCGAGTGCTCCAATCTTGCGAATGCCTAACTTGGATTTACTCTTCCATGTGCATATTGATGCATCAAACTTTGCTATTGGGTGTGTGTTAACTCAACCTGGAGAACACAAATTAGACTACCCCATTAGCTTTGCCAGTCGCCAGTTGAATGATGCTGAGATGAACTACACCACTATACAGAGCGAGAAGGGTTGGCAATGATATATGCAGTAAGGAAATTTCATTATTACCTCCTTGCCACCAAGTTTGTTTTCTATGTGGATCATCAAGCATTGTTGTATCTGGTAAACAAACCATGCTCCACAGGAAGAATCACACGATGGCTATTGATTCTTCTTGAGTTTGATTTCACTGTTGTTGTGAGACCTGGCAAAAAACATGTTATGGCTGATCATTTGTCTCGCATACCTAATGGTGAAGCTCCTACAGGGGTTGATGAGAATGACTTACCTGACACTTCCCTGTTCATGGTGGAGACAATGCCTGAATGGAGTGAGAAGATTGTTAACTTTTTGGTTAATGGCTTTCCACCCAAGGAGCTTCGTAAAGATCTAGCTCGAAAGCTGATCAAAGAATGCCAACCCTATTGCCTGATAGCCGGGACTCTTTATAAAAGAGGAAAGGATGACGTTCTTAGGCGTTGTGCCCGAGAGGCTGAGTATCTATACATTTTGCAAGAGGCACATATGGGTGTAGCCGGTGGTCACTTCTTAGGAGACTTAACTGCGCGAAAGATCTTACAATCAGGGTATTGGTGGCCCACTATGTTCCAAGATGCATCACTCTTTGTGAAGGGTTGCTGATGAATGCCAACGATACAAGAAACCCCAGAGGAAAGATCAGATGCCCCTACATCCAATCAAAGTAAACCAACCATTTGAAAAGTGGGGTTTAGACTTTGTAGGTCCAATTAGCCCAGCGGCCCGAAACACACAATCTCGCTATATTATTGTGGCCACTGACTATATGACCAAATGGGCTGAAGCGAAGGCGACACGTAAGGCGGATGCAAGGACGATAGCCAAGTTCCTCTTTGAAAATATAATCACACGCTTCGGTTGTCCTTTTGAACTTGTGAGCGACAATGGTACGCATTTTATAAATGAAGTGATTAAGGAGCTCACAACAAATTTCATGATATCCCATCATAAATCTACTCCTTACTATCCGCAAGCAAATGGCCAAGCCGAGAGTACCAACAAGACCTTAATCTCTGTTTTGACAAAGATAGTTGAAGCTCATCGCATGGATTGGGATCTAAATCTTACAACAGCTTTATGGGCCTATCGTACTGGGTACAAAGTGGCTATTAATTGCACACCATTCAAAATGGTATATGGCCAACAAGCAGTCATGCCATGGGAATTTGTCATTCCTAGACTTCGTGTTGCTACTTAAGAGGGTTGGGATGGTAATCCCTTAGTAGAGCGTCTGTATATTCTTGAACGGCTAAACGAAGAAAGACAATTGGCTGTGTACAATGTCCTTGTAGAGAAGGATAGAAGGAAAAAATGGTTTGATCGCCACCTAAAGGACAAGGACATCAAGGTTGGGGATAAAGTCCTGATGTATGGAGTGCGAAACAAAAAGAAGAAGCTCAAATATGCTGGTAAGGGACCGTATAGAGTATGTGAAATTACCCCGCAAGGTACCATCAGAGTGGAGACTCTCGACGGAGTTGAAACCATTGGATTCCTTAATGGGAGTAAATTCAAAAGGTACTATCCCCTGAGCCAAGAGGAGTTACATGCAATCCATCAAAAGAAGGCAGCTAAAGAACAAGCTGAGCTTAAAAAGATACAAGCGAGAGTCGAAGCCAAAGAACGTCAACAGCGTGCTAGGCGACAACGAGAAGCCAACTTGGGAATTACGCAAGTATTTTTCGAGGAAGCAGAGGAGGATGCACTGGAATCTGACCCGCCTAAGATACCCAATTGAGTTACAGAGTCCTTACGGGGAGGTGCTGTATAATGCATTATTGGATACAGGAGCTCAACACAATTTGTTATCATATGGCGTGTGGTGTCAACTTGGAAAACCACCTTTATCCAAGAGTGCTATCCAAGTTCAAGGAATCAACAAGAAGAAAACCCCTGTCTCAGGAATTCTGCACACTCCGGTTGCCTATGACAAGGGGACCGTAATTCAAAGTTTTTTGGTTATGCCTGCGGCGGCGGCGGCGGGTACCATGGAAGGGACTGTAAACTTAGGGCGCAAATGGATGATGGCCACCAAACAAGTGCAATATCGATTGGGCAACTAGACGAGTCACAACGCAAGAACCAACACTAGGTCTGACCGCTCAAAATCCCGCACCTAAGTCATCCACTCAAATGCTAGATAATGAAAAATCACAAAGTCCAGTGGCAAAACCATCTTTGTTTGTTTGCCACCCCTCTAACGCTTCAATGCCAAGAGTGGAAACATGCAGGGTGGTCTCTAAAGCTCCGCTTACTATGCCAAAAAACACATACAAATGGGTCCCAACAGCTTCGTTAATAGCTACTTCCCCTGCTCAATCTCGTTCAGCCACCAAGAAGCCTCGTAAAAGGAAAGCAGCTACCCACCCGAGAAAGGGCAATGTAACATCGCGATGGATCCCTAAAAAATTATTAGTAGCCCAAGGGTACTACGAGGGGAATGACCAGATTTGGGTCCCTAAACATAAGCTGAATCCCTCTACATCACCTGTAAAACCTTGCAAACCAATTGTTGCCACCCCAATGATAATTCAAGACCGTGGTAAGGGAAAGGTAACAGAGTGCTCCGCACCACTTCTTCCAGAGTTAGTTTGGATTCCCAAACGATATCGATCATTACCACCTAGCTCAGGAAGGGGGGAGCCACATGAAGCTTCTAGCTCCTCATGCCAGGCACACACTCATATAGAAGTTTCTACATGCTCTACACCTACTCTTGTCAACACCCAACAAAAAACCGATGAGTCTACGTCTCCCCTTGTAATAGTATCGTCAGAAACCATTTCCTCCATTCGTCAATGGGAGCGTACACTACCATCTCTGCAATTGGATGTGGCCACAAGGGTCATTAAAAGCTATCTGTCCACATCACAACCTATGACCCGCTGGACAAATTGGTTCCAAGAGGCTGCAACATCATTGCAAATAATATGATCTACCCAAGGAAAGGGGGAGCATGTACTCACGCTCGACATTCTAATGCTTCCTCCTTAACCTTCTCCCCTGACCATGTAATTGCCAAATTCAAGGGGATGTATATATATAGCTTCATACATTAAAAAAAAACAAAGAAAAGAAAAACAAAAAATAGTAAAAAGAGCAAGAGCACAAAAAGAAGACAAATATCTGTATACAATCAAGAACTAGATTGACCGGTCATAAACCTACTGATGCTATATCTGTGTTTGCAGATATGGCAGATGCACGATCATCATACACTTCATCCACTCCCACCTTTGGTGAGAGGTATCATCTGTACCTTTCTCAGATATTTCACATGTGCTATTCTGTAATTGAAACTGAATGGGATCATATAGATGTACTAGCCAGAGAGGAAAATGTTGAGGAATTAGAATGGCTAATTCGCCTATTGACCATGACTGACCCCTACTCCGTAGAGGACATATCCCCATTAGCCCAATGCTTTCCTTTTCCACAAGATGACTATCCTCGCATGGTTACATTCTTGATGAGTTTATGCAGATGGGAAAATGAAAAGGAAATATCTGACAATGATGAATGGACGGATGAAACTCATGACACTACTGAGGTTGACTTTATTTATTTGGATGATGCGGATAGAGGCTTAGCCTTAGGGCTAGAGCCAGGACTCTACAACATCCTCTTACCGTATCCTCAGTAGTAGTGTGGTGACTGGTAGGTAGGTTAGTGTTTTCAAGTTTTTTCTAGTTTGGATTCCTTAAACGAGTCTTTAATTTTCACACTGATGTACCTCTCGAGGTATAGTGCTTGTTAGTTGATTGTACAGGTTGAAAAGTTTGAGGTGGGTTCGCTTTCAAGTCCTGAGATAGCCGCCGCAACGCTCATACATAAATATCTCATCAAATTACGGGCATTTCTCTCATCGAATCAAGGAGCTCTCCAAAATACAGGTGTAATTCTTCCATACCCACTCTCTTTCATTTTTTCTGTTCAATTAACTGCATGAACTATAATGCATGACCACATGGAAATTGTCAATGTACTACTTAGTTTTTGAAGTTGCTTGACGTGCTAGTGTAAATCATTAATGAGCTTAACCTTATTGGATATATTCCTGAGAATGCATGATGTCTTTAGTTAACCTTGGAATACGATTGTCTTAGGTCTAGGGTCAAACCATCTTAATGTTTGACACCTGGCCATGTGTGTGTTGACCTCTAGGACATAGCTATTACCCCTTTGTCGAAAGGATGTAAGACAAATTATAGTTCAGGAGCGAAGATCAAAAGAAATAGATTTAAAAAAAAAGCCTACAATAAATGGCAATACAAGTATATGATGTGCTTTAATGTTGGCCTATCGCCTTATTGATACTTGGTAGGCGAGGAGTATTCTACTCCAGACCGCCGATGCCTTGGTTGGTAGGGGGTAGCCTTGCCTAAGGTGAACTAAAAGATTCTTGGAGAATGCTTTGTGTTAAACATGGTACCAGGATCGATGTTAGTTTTGCCTTAGGAAGGTCGCCATTGTGTGTAAAAATTATCATGTGCATAAAAAAAAATAAAGGCAAAAGGCTCCTGTAACTCTGATGTTTCTTGTGTCCCTAGGCTCGTGGTATTAACTTGTTCTTAGAGTAGACACAGTGTGGTCATCTATTTATTTATTAAGCTTGGTTATTTTCCTTGACTTAGGCCAGTTATAAACCTTGATTAACCTTTGACACCTTGCTAACTCTTGATTTACTTTCAATAATTTTAAACTCCTGTTAATTTGCTATACTAGCTCATTCATGTGACCCCTTAAACTAAGTTCTCATAGCAATATCCATTGTGGTTAAACATGCTTGAATTTATACACTTTATATCTTTTGAATTCCAGCATACTTTCACTCTACTTTCCTGTTTTGTAGACGGTCTACCACAACAACCCTATCGAGCTTACCATACCATAGCTTCTGAGGACGGAATCTACATCAGGAAGGGGGGCATGTTAACCTATTACAGACATTGAGACATACTATGTTTTACATCATTAATTTAAATATTATGAGTCATGGGCCGGGCTTGTCGGCACCATATGTTAAGGATGAAGGGATTGGGTGATCGCCGATGTGAGGCGCACCTTGAATATCAGTAGGATAAGGGTTAGGGTCGGCCGGCCATATATGGGCGCCCAAGTGTGAACGGCCAAGTCACCTATAAGAGTCAAATGTAACCCTAAAATCCTTATTCTCATGTGTTGTGAATACAAGAGTGCTCTTGCCTTATCTCCTTGGTTTCCTTCTCCTGCGTGTGAGAGAGAGAGAGAGAGAGAGAGAGAGAGAGTGAGAGAGCGATCGAGCACTGTGTAGCGGAGAGGCGGTAGAGCGGCAGCGGCTCCTTCTTCACTGCGACACGGGAATCCTTCAAGGCGGCGGTTGAGCGGTGAGTGACACACCTTTTGCATTCTGTTTGAACTTACTTTCCTGGTTGTATGCTTGCAGCCATTCGTGGCTCGCATACGGTGTTCGGCAAGTCCCCAGCTACGACCTGTGCGGCAAAAGCGCACATTTTTAAAACACACCTTTTGCATTCTGTTTGAGCTTACTTTCCTGGTTGTATGCTTGTAGCCATTCGTGGCTCGCATACGGTGTTCGGCAAGTCCCCAGCTATGACCTGTGCGGCAAAAGCGCACATTTTTAAAATGTGCGCTTTTAAAAAATGTGCGCTTTTGCCACACAGGTCGTAGCTGGGGACTTGCCGAACACCGTATGCGAGCCTAAAAATGTGTGCTTTTGAAAAATGTGTGCTTTTGCCGCACAGGTCGTAGCTGGGGACTTGCCGAACACCATATGCGAGCCACGAATGGCTGCAAGCATATAACCAGGAAAGTAAGCTCAAATAGAATGCAAAAGGTGTGTCACTCACCGCTCAACCGCCGCCTTGAAGGATTCCCGCGTCGCAGTGAAGAAAGAGCCGCCGTCGCCGCTCTATCGCCTCTCCGCCACCGTGCCGCTACACAGTGCTCGATCGCTCTCTCACTCTCTCTCTCTCTCTCTCTCACATGCAGGAGAAGGAAACCAAGGAGATAAGGCAAGAGCACTCTTGTATTCACAACACATGAGAATAAGGATTTTAGGGTTACATTTGACTCTTATAGGTGACTTGGCCGTTCACACTTGGATGCCCATACATGGCCGGCCGACCCCTAACCCTTATCCTACTGATATTCAAGGTGCACCTCACATCGGCGATCACCCAATCCCTTCATCCTTAACATATGGTGCCGACAAGCCCGGCCCATGACTCAGAATATTTAAATTAATGACGTAAAACATAGTACGTCTCAATGTCCGTCATAGGTTAACAATATTGTCCCCTTGGGCAGAAGCCACTGGCATCCCTCCCATTGAAGTACTTACGGTGGTAGAAGCTTGCATATTAATCTTTAACTCCTAAAGAAAGAGGAGTATCTTATCGTACTTGGCCTCAACGTCCAAAGTATGGGACTCTATAACCTTAAACTGTTTAGTGCTGACCAAATTATCAACAAGAAGATCGTCGTCGGTCATCGTGACATTAGGATCGGCCACTGCCTTTTCTATGTCCAAAAAATGACTAGGATCTCCACTTACGGACTCATTAGGGTTTAGATTCCATATGGACCCTCTAAACGTGATGTAAGAGAATAAACACAAGCACCAACCTCAAGTCCAAGCTCTTGGAAATCAACCGAATTGTTAGCTCAAAGTGAAATCGTTGATGGATATGAAAATCTGAGGATTGTCGTTGCGAAGCATCTCCCGATCTTTGCAAGAAAGCTTGAAATTTCCACTTGAATAGTCCACCGTGGGAACTGCCTCTTGGGTAGAAAGGTATAAACCTTTGTAAGGCTATTTGATTTTCTTTCTCTGTTTTTTTGTTTGAATTATAAATCTCTAAACTTCTACCAGTGTGTCAATGTGGGACCATGGCATACATCATCTTCTCTCATGGTCCCCTTTTTGGCAACAATTCTCCCAGCTCTAAAAAGGGGGGTTTAATGGGCTTTATTGGTTTTATTTTTGGGATTTTTTGTGTCTTTGCTACTTGTTGATAGCCTTTAGGCTAGCCGACCAGTAGACCCATAGACTATATATAGTTGTGTCTCATCACTTCACCATTCTACCACTTCTGACCATATCAAGTGCCATCTACTATTGTTGTGCTCCCACCAGCACATACACCATACCTGATTTATCATCATCGCTTGTTAGCCCTAGTAAATCAACGTTTACTATTGGCCACACCTTGGAATAGTAGCTTGCTCTACCACAACACAATCCTTAAGCGTTTTACATCTGGTTACACTTCGGGAAGACATCCCTCTCTACCACATAGATCACAGTAGTGTTATATATCTACTCATGGGGGATAGACAACCCTCTCAACCACATAAATCACATCCGTGTTACATATCTATTCATATGGGACAACAACCCTCTCTGCTATAGTAGAGCATATCACAAAGCAAACTAATCAATAGGGGCCGGAGGGTCTCTCTAGTATAGCACTAGGTTGAGACGGATTGACCCCCAACATTGGTGGACATGACTAGCATTATTAGTCCACCTCCTAATACGAGGGCTAAGATTGTACACTCACAGAAGAAGTTCGTGCAGAGCTTGTCGGCTGCCGAAGAGCGGACTTCCACATTTGGAAATAAAATTTGATAAAGTCAGAGAGGGCAATCGTGATGGAAAAGGTGGTGAAGGTGAGGTGATGTAGATGGGTTGATCATCTCCCAAAGTAAGACCTTGAACGGGGCTCTCCATTGAGTAAGAAGTCCCATTCCTTGTGTGGTCAAAATGAGAGTTTGGAGAATCAACACGGCACGACATGGGGGTTTTCTGACGGTGGCACGGCCCAAGGGAGTGGGCTATTGTCGACGGATGGTCGGCCAAGATAATGCTATCGACCTGTTTGTATGGGTCCTCCACAACCTCATAAACCATATAGTTCTCTTTATCGCAGCACAATAGTGCATCGTGGGACAACTCTAGTTGACGTGAATAAAGCACAGACGAATCTTTCATAGGCCATTACTGAGTGGAAATAAAATTAGCTAATTGACTCCACTCAAGAAACATAGGCCATTACTGAGTGGAAATAAAATTAGCTAATTGACTCCACTCAAGAAACAAGTGCTCGTGGGGCTGAGCTCGTTGATATAATGTAGCGGGCTCAGCATAATGCTTAGGTAGTGCATGTAGAAAATGGGGCTAGCCCATGGGGTTACCCCAGAGCAGCAGAGTCTAAGGCTCTTTCACTGGGCATGGGCCAGACCCCAAGGGGCCAAGAAGTGCCCACCAAGTAGTGCCCAACCCTTGCATGGGCTGGGTAGGTTGTCCACCAGCCCTAGGGGCCCTGGCCAAGCAGCCGACAAAGCCATGGCCCTACCCATCCAGTCAGCTAAGTGTGGGGCAATCCCACATGGTTTTTGTATGACTACCCAAACAAGCTGGCAAGAGGTCAGGTGATCTATGTATCTGGTCTGCGACCGTGGGTGCTAGACATCTGTAGGTGCATGTAGGATTGTATCTAGAGAAGGGGCCATCCCATATAAGACTACCCCAGGGGAGAGCCTTGTGCTCTTGTTGTGGGCACAGGGGATGTGTAGAACCACCCCCAATGGACCAAGAGGGCCCCATGTGCCCACCAGCCTTGGCTTGGGTAGGAGGGGATGTCGGCCAGCCCTATGGCCCATGGATAGCCAACCGACTGGTGGGCCCCAGGCCCTAGAGAAGCTATTGGCCAACTATAAGACAACCCAAATAGCTAGCCCAGTGGTTGCCTAGCAACCAGCCGATTTTTATAGGGTGGCCAAACCATACACAGTCAAGGGGAAACTCTAGTCTTGCAGGTATTCGGGACCCAATATTGTGCTCTCTTCTCCCTCTCTCTCTCTCTCTCTCTCTCTCTCTCTCTCTCTCTCTCTCTCTCTCTCTATTTTCTACACCTACTTCAGTTTTGTGCATTATTTTTGTCGTGAAAGATTGTTGAATTCTAAACATTGAAGTTACTGATTCGAGCCCAAAGCTTCCGCATGTCATACCGAGAAGCTCTCCATTGTTTTGGTGGTCTTCATCCCAAGACCCTAGGAAGGTGTGGAGTCAACACCCAGGTAACAAGCTTAACCCGCCAAAATAACAAACTTTTGGAGGCTAGTTTGAAAAACGGAATGGCAACAAAATCTACTGCATTAGCCATGGAGACTCCTATTAGGACGGAACAACCATCACAAACAATCATGGACAATGCAAACACGCAAATCTACACAGTGCACGCTAAACTTCCAAAAGAGTATGCTATGCCTTCATGACCAAACTTAGCTTGAAACGCAATCTTTTGGACATCCGCTTCCCGAATTCTCACTTGATGATATCCAGATCATAAATCGATTCTTGTAAAGTACTTTGCCCCTTGGAGTTGATCAAACAACTCATTTATTCGTGGAAAAGGGTACTTACATTAGGGGGCTGGGGAGGTAGCAAAAAGGGACCACCTCTAAGAGACGTTTTTCTCATTTTCTCTCTCTAATAGAGAAAACATTTTCTACTCATGTTTTCATGAAATCTCACAAAGAAGATCTTTGTTGAAGTTGATGGTTCGTTAAAGCCCGTATCGCATAGATTTGCAATATCACCACCCACATAACAAGGTAACTTACCAAAATATCAACACCCACATAACAAGGTAACCCACCAAAATATCAACACCCACGTAACAAGCTTAACCCACCAAAATAACAAGCTTTTGGAGGCTAGTTTGAAAAATGGAATGGCAACAAACTCTATTGTGTTAGCCATGGAGACTCCTGTTAGAATGGAACAGCCATCACAATAGTTATGGACAATGCAAACATGCAAATCAACTCAATTAAATAAGATGTTTTTTTAAAAAAGTCAGAACAGTCATAGTGGAAACATGAAAAAGAGGGTGAGATCGATGAGGTAAGTGTGGTGGTTCATTCTATAAATTTGTAGAACTTATGCAATTAAATCTTAATGGTGTTTTGGTATTTTGTAGGATGATTGATTAGCAAACACGGCAAGTTTTGAGAAAACCAAAGGCAATCTTCCAGCATAATTAATACGAACATCCGAGCTGGTGGAGGGATTTACAAGCAGACGAAGGACCGTTCTGATGAGGGCAATGGAGAGCCTTGCGTTGAAAGAGGTTGCAGAAGCTATTAAGAAGCAAGATATTGTCTAAGGTAGATAATCCAGTTGAACTTGATGTTGCAAAGAATTTAAGACAATCGTATTGTTGTTCCAGAACATCCAATTTTACAGTTTTGCTTGAAAATGGACGAAAGAGAGATAAAGAAGAGACAAAAGCTGGAGCGTGCCAGCTTGGTGGTTATGAACGGAGGAGTTATGTCCATCACAAGATCAATGAAGAGGGAGAATCCAACAGCTTTCAGTGTTCAATCAGAGGATGATACATGGTGGCTTGGTGCTGCTGTTGAGGTGCCAAAGGAGAATTATGACATTCTTTCTTGGATCTTCTCCTTGTCAGATCTCCCAGAATCCATAGGCCGACAAATCGATGGTGAGAAATTATTTGTTGACAGAGGAGGTGAGTTCAACATGGACTGGCATATATCGGGAGATCTTAAAACAAGTGTCAAGTGTCTTGGTCGGTGTGAACAAGGGCCAAGAGTGAAATAATGTTGCCCCTTCTGTAGAGCTCAACGCAAAATACAGAAAAATACCAATGAGAGTAAATGGGTGAAAGATTGCGTGTCAGTGGATTATACAAAGCCACCGGATCATGATCAAAGGAGCAATAATGCGGAGGAAGCGGATTGCGTTTGACCCCATCTTCCCCATCCCACTCACTAATGCGCATTTTTGTACTTTGCATGCGGAGATGAGGATAATCGACAAATTATTCCACCTTCACATAAACTACGCAAACACAATGCCTAACAGCAAGAATGTCATGCGTGACATTGAAGGCATGCTAAATGAGATGGGTGCTTATGGGGGCAATACTAGAATTGGAAAAGATGTGCAGCTTTCAGGAAAGACAGCATACGTACCAAACAAAGTCTCCATTGGGGGGGTCTAGTGTAGGCGTTTCCTATTGCCTGTGTTTGACAAATGCTATGGAAAGTTTGAGTACTGGAGACGTTTGTGTGGAATAACCACTTCAAAAACAAAAAAATACAAGACAAGCTCTCATGTACAAGGAAGTTTCGGTTAATTTCAACAAACTTGTAGTGTGCCTTCATCGCCATACTATCCATCCTGATGAAACTGAAGAGTATCAGGTCACTGTCACTACATTCTCCACTGTGTTTATCAAAGCTTGGGGAGAAAGACATTGGTTTTTCTTGAATTAAAGAATAAATTGTTACTGTTTTCATACTTACTATATCCTTTTCGTCACAATGTTACCTCCCAATATTCTGGTCTGTGTATCTGCGTTGCTTAGGGATCATCCGCAGTATCCATGGTTTGGTCACACATCTCAGTATTTTGGTCTGTGTATTGAGGGTGTGTGGATGATTTGGGTTGTTTTGGTATGAGTATTTTGGGGGTGTGGGTGTTCTGGGTCTTTCTATTTCGGGACTTTGTGTCTATGTTGGGTTCTGTGTTTGGAGGAAGGGACGCAAATTTAGAGGATAGGAAGGAGGGGAGGGAGCATGCAGGAGAGCCAGTGACCTATGCGATAGCTTTGGCTTCGTCTGTTGCTTTGTCTTTGTCTTCCTCTGCTTCGTGCGACAGCTCATGCAAACGTTTGAAATAGACGATTATAAGTCATGGCTGCGCCCTATTCGCACGTTCCAAGCATAACCGTTGAACTAAAGGTGAGTTACTATGCTAAGGGGGCGTTCACCAGAAAGTAGTAGAAAACAACCGACTTGCTGATCCCACGCCTTAGCTTTGCCAGGGTCGTGCGCAAGACCCTCCAGGCTTACGGAGAGTATAGAGTGACACATGCGGCATTGTGTACCATGCAAGAGGTAGCAGAAGCGCACCTTATCGACCTCATGGCCGATGGCATGGAGTGGCTGTTTACATAGGCAAAGGGTCACCCTGATGCAAAAAGATTTGCACCTTGTGAAAAGACTATGGAAAGACCAGTATGCACTAAGCTATGCACCCATGTCAAAGACAGCCTGGTGAGGCTGGGTGCAGAAGCACATTGTTGAAAAGCGGCAACAAGGAAAGAAAGAAGAAGCTCCAAAGATACAAACAGTGCTAGAGAACGATAATGATAACATGCGCATTCTGTCACGAATACAGAGTTTGTTGTTCTCGGCGATGACCTGATCGATGCTAGCACAGCTTGGCTCCACAGCACTTGCATGAAGGGTGATCCGCTTGACAAAGTTTGCCGCTATTCGATGTTTCTAAGCATAATGCTGCTCCGGGATCATAGGCACAAGGATTTTTTTATCAAAGATCGTGGGTTTTTGGAGACAATGAAATACATTCTTTTTCCTGTATATCATGCGTAAGTAAATTTGAAGTTTGGTGAAAAACCTCTTTACAAGTTTAAGAAGAAAAGAGTTATTAACAGACAGACTTATTGTGGAGGAGGTGCGTTCCAAGCCTAACCATTGAACTAAAGGTGAGTGACTGTGTTTTGCCAGGAAAGTGTAGCTGAATATGTAAACACAGTAGAATTTTTTTCGAATTAAAGAAATACAATCAAGCTTAAAAAGACACGTTTTCCAAAATGTTTGTGACTAATTGTCTTACATAAAATGCTTGAACAAGGTTTACATTGCAGAGATGTTTAAGTGGAATACATCCTGGTTTTCAAAGAGTTTTTGTATTGTAAGACTGGTTTCTCTTCTCTTGCGAATAACTTTGTTGAGGTGAAGGAAAACAAAATCTTCAGGGTAGCATCCATTTCCTTGTAAAAGTTGTCGAACATCAAATAAAGACCACCAACACTCCACTTTTATCACTTCTACCTCCTCGTTGTTCAAGAACACTGTTGTTGTTGCAAGCATTGTTGCTTCTTCACCTGTATGCTCCATTTCTCTCCACGATGTTCCTTCGTGTGCGTACCTCTCCTAAGTCAATATTAGGTAATTTGGGAAAAATCTCACATTTTGGGAATCAATTACTCCATATAGTTTTGGACATATCTTAAACATACTAACTCCAAATTTGTCGGAGATCATAGATTTAGATTCTACTCTTCAAGATCTTTCCAATGATATGTCACACGAGGGGGTTTTGACAAACTTTTGGACAAGTTCACCATGCTCCCATTTTTCAAATGGGAATGGGATTTTTTTCAAATTATCTAATATGGTGTTTCCTGAAAGAGAAGGTCGTATGTAGCTCTAGGGTCTTGATGATGTACCTAAAAGAAGCAGATGAAGGGTTTAACTCTGCCTTGACCAACTCTCTTCCTGTATAGACCTCTTTGGTCAAGCAGGCTTCTCCAAAGAGATCATGAATGATAATTTCATCACATTTTGAAAGAGTATACATTGTCCTTGTCTTCTTCATGGGTGCACTCTGTTGAAACAAATCAACAAAAACATTGCAGGGAACAAGCCATTTCACATGAACCCTTTTTGACCCAAATGTCACCTTCATGTCATTCTTTATGTCTGCTACAAGTTGTCTGCACAGACTCAACTGTTTGCATGCATGGCATTGCCCACTCTTGGCTATGGAGAGGAGGGAGAGGAATGTGAAGAAGAGCACCATATGCTTGGCCTGTTGAAGGAGTCTCATAAAATGTATTGTAGAAGAAAACCTCATTTTTTATTTGTTGGTTCATCCGGTATACTTCTTCTCCCATCTCTGCATACTAGACATCTAATAGACCTGTAATGCTCTGATTGGCTGCCATTCATAGATATCCGAGGGAAAGATATCTACAAAGACCAGTAAAAAATTTAATCAATACCATTGTTTTTTTTTTTGGAAAAACGATCCTTCTATTAGTTAATGAGAAAACGCCATAAGGCTACAAAGCTCACCTCACAAGGAGGGATAATAAACACAGTGAACACCAGAGCTCCACCCCCGTGGCTGGCCGCTCTCTGGGGGGGGCTACCTA
Source organism: Cibotium barometz (assembly GCF_041138505.1). Lineage (NCBI taxonomy): Eukaryota > Viridiplantae > Streptophyta > Polypodiopsida > Cyatheales > Cibotiaceae > Cibotium > Cibotium barometz. The sequence goes on along the minus strand of NC_141082.1, from coordinate 21,985,267 downwards.
GTAGTACATGCGGGAGGTGAGAAGAGCCAAACTGGAGGCCTGTAGTGCCAAGTGACATCCTCGCCCCTCGCGAGATGAGGAAAGGGCCAGGCTGCCAAGTGCGGAGGAACGCCTTGCGGCGATCTCTCATGCGATCCGAGTCGCCCTGAAGTTTCCCCAGTGTCCTCTCAAGGTGTGAATGATGTCCACCCAGAGGGCCTGTATGACCTCCGCCGGTGGAGTCGCTTGGCGGTCTATGGCCTCCCTGCATTGAGCTCTCCATATGTGCCAAGCCGTCATGCTACTGATCATCTCCCATCTGTGCCTGTCCCCCTCTTGGGAGACTGCCGAAGAGAAGTCTGGCATCGGAACCACCGCCATCGCCCTGTCAGAGACCTGGATGGTCACACTGCCAGGGACGTCCTCGTATCCAAGGGCCGGGCCGCTGTCCGTGGCCCAAGCCACCGCACCCCACGTCACCATCATCTCACCTGGCGAGCCTGCAAAAACCATCCTGAGAGCGCGTTGCCAGACCTGCTGTGCTTGTGGGCAATCCCATAAGCAGTGCTGCTGCGACTCCTGTGCATGGCCGCACCGAGGGCAGGACACTGGGTGTCTACCAAAAGCTAGCCAAGCCCCCACAGCCAGTCCTCTATGCGCTGTAAGCCAGAGAAAAAGCGTCACCTTCCGGGGCCGGAAGCTGGCCCAAAGGCACTGCCAAAAGTCCCTAAGGAGGGCAGGGGAGAGCCCCTGTCGCTGCCAATGCTCGGCCGCCGCGGCCGGGGTGCCCGCTATCCTGTGCCTCTGGATCCGCCGCCCCAGCCTCGCTATGTACTGAAAAAAGGGGGTGCCTCGGCTGGTAGGGGCCGAGTAGGGATCTCGCCAAAGCCACTCGCCTGGATCCCACTGAAGGCGAATAAGAGGCCTGCTGTCCCAAGCCCATAATCTCCAAGAATAGTCCTCCCCTATCGAGGCCGGTGAGGGGTCTACATGCCACTGTCTCTGATGAAAGCCGACCACTCGCACCCTCTGAAAGATACAACCCTGGAACTCATCCAAATCTAGTTGGGTCCTCTGAAGCTGGCCTCCCTCTCCCACCTCGAAGGTGAGTGGGGCGACTCTCTCTGCTGAGCCACAGACCGCTAGAAGGATCTCATGCCGAGTAAAGACGCCCATCCATTGTGGAAGTGGAGGGTCCTGTACTGGAGTCCGCCACTCCCGGGGGATGGCCGCCTCAATGTCCTGCCTCATCAACTCTTTGCCCCTCATCCCGCTGAGTCTCCTCTCCTGAACCTCTAGAGGCAGCTACTGAAAACATATCCAGTCGTCTAGGGACTGGGCTGGGCCGGAGCTCAATAGGCCCCACGACACGTGAGATCGCGATCCAACCATATGACCACTGGGAAGTCGGATCAAGGAGTTCCAGATCAATGGCTGCCTCAGGCGCTCCTCATCGGTGCCCGGGGGAGTCTGGAAGAGTGATGGCCTCAGATGCTCCTAGGCCCTCAGAAGGCTAGCTGCAAAACACTCCTCGAAGCCCGGGGGAGTCTGGAAGAGTGATGGCCTCAGATGCTCCCAGGCCCTCAGAAGGCTAGCTGCAAAACGCTCCTCAAAGCCAAGGCCCACTCCTCTGTAAAGATCCACCTGATGCTGGGGGTCTAGGGGCCGCTAAGAGAAGGAGTGCAGCTGAGAATCCTGGAAACAAGAAACTCCTTCCACGGCTCAGCGCCTGGTAGGAGGCCACGAACCACCAACTTGCCAAGCAAAGCTCGGCTCTGACAAAAAGGATCAACTATGCCCAGGCCGCCTCTCTCCCTCGGCTGAGTGATCACAGCCCATGCCACCTTGGCCCTGGCGGGCCGCCCGTCGCCACCGGACCAAAGAAAGTTCCTGATGAGCCTCTGCACCTGGCCAATGCACGCCCGAGAGAAGGCCCAGCAAGAAGTGATGTACCACATGGTAGCAAGCAGAGCCTGGTTGGCCACAACCACTCGGCCAGCCAGAGATAAACGAGCGGTACTCCAATACAGAAGCTTCTTCCGAATGCTCAGAAGAAGGGGGGCTATCTGTTGCTCCGGAGATATGTCAATGCCCACATAGCATCCCAAATAGCGCACTCTAGTGCCGGGGGGCAGCCACTGAAACCCATCAACTGGCCTCCAAGTCGGGGGGGGGGGGCACAGAACGGACCCACAACCCACACGACTTGTGCTAGTTGATCAAAGCGCCCGAAGCTCTGCAAAACCTATCCATGGCTGAGGCGAAGCGGCGGAGGTTCTCCTCCCCTCCTTGAAGATAGACAGCAGTGTCATCCGCAAACTTCGAGTCTAGGAGCTCCTCCGAGGTGTGGATGGGGAGCTAGAGGCCCCGCAAACCTGTATCCTGTGTGGTCAAGAAAGTGCTCATGGCCTCCGCCACAAAAAGAAAAAGAAAGGGCGCCAAGGGGCACCCCTGTCGCACCGAGCGCGAGACCTGGAACCTCTCTCCGCGCACGCCCTGTATCAGCACCTGGCTATGAGCCGATGTGTAGAGTGCAGAGACCCCACGGATCCACTGAGGGGGGAAGCCCATCCTCTCCATAGTGCCTTCCAAGAAGGCCCAGTCCACCCGATCATATGCCTTCTCGAAGTCGAGAAGGAGCACTGCCAGATCCTCCTGCCGAAATCTAGCCAAAGCCGTAGCCTCCCAAAAAGAGAAGATGTTATCCAGGATGCTCCTATCGTGGATGAAGCCTGTCTGCGTGGAGTGGATGATGTCCGGAAGGTGAGGCTGAAGCCGCCTGCTGATCGCCTTAGCTAGGACCTTGTAGGCCGTGCCTAGCAAGGTGATCGGTCTCCACTATCTAATCTCCAGTCTGTCTCCTCCCTCTTTGGGGATCAAGTGAATCAACCCCTCTGCCATGCTGTCCGGCATGTCTCCCGACTCCATGATCTCCTGGAATGCGAATCTGAAACCCCTAAGCAAGAGACCCCAGTACCTATCGAAGAAAGCCACTGAGAGACCGTCCTCTCCTGGGCATTTGCCCCGAGGAAGTGCCTGAAGAGCCACCTCCAGTTCCGTATCCAAGAAGGGGGAGAGAAGGGAGTGCTGCAAATGGGCCAGCACAACCGGTCTCGTGAAGCTCCAAACTGCCTCTCGAGCCTCTCTCACCCTGTCATCTGCTGGCTCAGCAGAGAGCAGATCCCTGTAAAAATCTGTGGTGATCGCCCGAACCCTGGGGGAATCCACCACTACCTGGCCATCAGCTTGCCGAAGACGCCTGAGACCCTCTCGTCTGAAGCGAGGCCCTGTCGCCTCAAAGAAATCTCGAGTCACTCTGTCTCCAGCCTGTGTCCAAAAAGAAGCCCGAGCATGGAATCGGAACTCCACCCTCCTCTCCTCGATGGATCTGATCTCTGTGCGAGCTGACTCCATCTGCTCTGAAATCTAAGGGCTCGTAGGATCCCTCTCCTGAAGTCTAGACTCCTCCGCAGGCTCCTCTCCTGCTCTCTGAAAGCCTCCAGACGGTCCAGGGCAGCTTGTCTGAGCATCCTACTGATCTCCTGCAAACCCCTGTCAAGATCGCTGGCTGCCGATCCTCTCCTAAACTGAAGCTCCTGCCAGACCTGCTCAACTCTGGTCACAATCTCGGGCTCCTCTATGAGACAATCTGGAATCAGGACGCTCTGGCCTCGCTCTCCTCTCGTAGGGTCCTCGATCTCGAGAAGCACTGGAAAGTGGTCTGAAAACGAGGAGCCTGCAAGTATACCCACAGTGCCACCTCTATCGCAAGCCCACTCATCAATGTAAAACCTGTCGATGCAGGAAAGGTTAACTCCTGTGGCCCGTCTATCCAAGCGCGAGAAAGATAAACTCCCCTGCAACCTGCCAAACTCCGAGAGAGTCCACGGATTCTGGCCTCTCACCTGCAGCACTAGTTCCTCCTAGGCAGCGAGCTCCGGCCCATGAATGGTCTCTTGGCTGCCCCTCATCCTGTCCTCTGCATCCTCCAGCATGTTGCAATCCCCCCTAGGCACACCAATGGTCTGCCATGGGGAGGGACTGCCTAATGGTGCTCCTCCCCAGAACTCAGCTCTCCCGGTCGCCCCATTAGGGGCGTAGAAGTTGAGGAAGCCAATGCGGTCTTCCCCAACCCGAAGGATGATCCACTGCACTCGACCCTGGACCAGAGTGCCAGAATCCACAACCTCGGATAGAAGTTGCTCACTGCTGAGATGCATACTCCACCCTGGTTCCCCTGGGAGCCATATGCCGGTGACCAAAAAGTGTGACTCCTGCCTGGCAAGATCTTCCTGCAGGTGCAGGTGCGGGTACGCCCGGCAGAAAGTTGGTGCTCCTGGATGAAAAGGATATCTATGGGTCCTCCAACGAGAGCCCTCTGGATCTCCTGGCGAAGTCTGCCCCGACCAATGTAGCAGCGAGGTCCACCAAGACCCTGGATGTTCCATGAGAGGATCCTCATGGGTGAGCTATTGCAAGTGAAGCAGCCGCCCCCACTGGCTCACCCCTCTCAGCCGGCCCGGATGAGCTGCCCTCCACTCTGTGAGTCTTGGGCGCCGGCTTGGAGGGAGAATAGTCACTGTCTGTCCGGGTGCGGAGTCTCTCCAAAAAGAGGGTGACCTGTCTCTGTGTCCAGCCCCACTCCACCTTCGCCCTGTCCAGGGCATAGGCGTGGGACAACAAATATAAGAAAGCAAAGTCTTTTTGTACTCTTAGTTTGATGGGAATGACGAGTGATACCGCAATGCTAGTTAGTTTTTGTTGTAAACGTGCTGCACTTCAACGAGCACCTTATTGTCAAAGGATTTGAAGGAGATGATGCAGGCCTTCCACTGATTCTTGGTGTCCCTTAACGCATTCTTTTTCTTCTTGCCATGCAGGGTCCCTTCTGTGAAGGGAGAAGGGTTACCCATGAAAACCCGCTGACTTTGATGGGCTCCCATTCGTCTGATTCTGACTTGGAGTTTAATATTACATACGAGTCCACGAAGCTTGTGGGTCTTCCTCTTACCTCTTGCTGAATAGTATCTCCAAGCATCTCCTTGTACTTCTCCAAGGTTATTCTGTGGAATGTTCTAGGCACCATTGGGTGAGCTGTACTAAAAGAGAAGATGTGCACAAAACACAGCTCGTGAAGGAAGAGGAGACGTTTTGGGAGGGAACATTTGTTTTGGGGGAAAATTTACTTTTGAGAGGGAAGGAGATTTAAGAATTATGAGCAAGATTGATCTCCTTGTATTCCCCTCACAGTTTCAAAACTACAAAAGAAAGTGATAATAAAGGAGAGAAATGAAAAATAAAAGGAAAAAAAGGGAAAATTCTGTAACTGATGTTGACATGCAGAGTCCCTGGGTACCCAATTCCAGCTCTGTGATTGGTTGGGGAGTTTCTTTTCTCTCTCTAAGAGGGGGCTTTTTTGCCACCTCCCCACCCCCCTAATGTTCTTAATCATGATTTGATTCAAAATACAATAGTCTACACATAGTCATATAGACCCTTCTTTTTTCTTCACCAATAGAATTGTTGAAGCCCAAGGCGAAGTGCTTGGTCGAATGAATCCACTTTTAAGGTATTCCTTTAACTGTCATTCGACTTCTTGTGCTTTCTTAAAACTAACCCGATAAGGAGGCTTACTTACTGGCTTTGAGGCTTTGAGCCAGGTATTACTTCTATTGGATGCTCAACATTGCGGACATGAGGTAATCGTTCTGGTAATTCATTTGGAAACAAATCTTTAAATTGTTGACAATTGCTTTAGGGATTCATTAACTTTTTTATTGTTAACATGCTTTTATTGAAAAGAAGTCATGTAAACACTGTGCTCACTTAAACCACTTATGTTTTCACATGCAGAAAAGGAAATGACATCATCAAGAATCATGTAGCACAAAGAGATGTTTTCTACTTCATTAGCTTGTACAAGGAGATTAATTCCATAAAACATATAAGAGGTGAGGAGGGTACAACATGTTCACCTTTGTAAGCACGCTTTCTTACCATCTACTTCAAACTCAAAAGAATTATGTAAAAAACTTCTAGACAAAGATGGACCAAGGTTATATAACCACTCACGCGAGACGAAGAATAACATCCGCTCGAGTGATATGCATAATTTGAAAATCCAAATGCATCTCATGACCTTGAATGACTAATGGGACATCATGAACTATTGTATCCCACACATCTTTATCATAGCCATTAATCAAAGAAACCACATACTTATGATCACTTGGACTTTGCGGCAACTTTAATTTCTTGACTAAAGTATAGTTCAAAAAATTGTGTGTTGCACTATCATCAATCATAACTTGTATCTTATGACCTTTATAGCCATACATTCTAACCAACTCATGTGGTCTAAATGTTGATACCCATATCGATGATGTGACACAACACGCATGAGTAGAATCAGCATGATAAAATTGAACCCCCGGGGGGTGCACCTAAAAAAATGTAAGTGTAGCACGTGAGTTCATCAAGAGGGTTTTTTTAATTGACAAAACCTACAGGAATACATCTACAAGAGGGGGTTTTTTATTACACTTTTGAAAAAAACCCGTAGGTTCCTTAAGAAAGAGGGGTAATTTTATTAGTTGATAGCATGTAGGTAGAGGGGGTTTTTTATTACCCCTTGAACGCACGTGATATATATGATTTCTTAGTGGTGGACCCCCCGAGATTGAACCTCTTTAAAGTTACGAGAAGTCTCTAATGGGAGCACTTGAATAGTGTGCACTTGCTTTTCTTTACTTTGATCATGATGCTGATTCTTCTCATTTTCTTTTAGCTTAGGACACTATAGTTTACTCTATGATCCTTTTCCATGCAGTGAAAACATTAAAAAAATTAACTCTTTCAAAATCTTCATGCTTCAGAAATTTTTATGGTCCTTTAGACTTCTTTTCGACTCCAAGCTCATCCCCACCCCTTGTATGCTTTATATCCTAGAGTTAAGCTTGCTTCAAGCGTGCATATCTCCTCTGCAGTTTGACAGAATCGATGCAAATCCTGCCAATTTTTAAAAAAGTGTTGACCACATCCTTATTGCGTTCCTTCTCCTCCCCATTAAAAGTAGGAGGTTACAGAGTGAGATGTATCGACATTCATATTGTCCCTTGGGCGGAAGCCACTGGCATCCCTCCCATTGAAGTACTTACGGTGGTAGAAGCATGCATATTATCCTTTAACTCCTAAAGAAAGAGGAGTATCTTATCGTACTTGGCCTCAATGTCCAAAGTATGGGACTCTATAACCTTAAACTATTTAGTGCTGACCAAATTATCAACAAGAAGATCGTCGTCGGTCATGGTGACATTAGGATCGGCCACTGCCTTTTCTGTGTCCGAAAAATGACTAGGATCTCCACTTATGGACTCATTAGGGTTTAGATTCCATATGGAACCTCTAAACGTGATGTAAGAGAATAAACACAAGCACCAACATCAAGTCCAAGCTCTTGGAAATCAACTGGATTGTTAGCGCAAAGTGAAATCGTTGATGGATATGAAAATCTGAGAATTGTCATTGCAAAGCACCTCCAGATCTTTGCAAGAAAGCTTGAAATTTCCACTTGAATAGTCCACCGTGGGAACAGCCTCTTGGGTAGAAAGGTATAAACCTTTGTAGCTATTTGATTTTCTTTCTCTGTTTTTTTTGTTTGAATTATAAATCTCTAAACTTCAAGCTGCAATGCCACCCTGTGGAAGTCCGCTCTTCGGCAGTCGACAAGCTCTACACGAACTTCTTTTGTGAGTGTACAATCTTAGCCCTCGTATTAGGAGGTGGACTAATAATGCTGGTCATGTCCTTTACCGCACCAACAGTCTGTTGTCAGCATTTGCTGGATGAACCAGGGCCTAGGCGGCGGCGTCAACCGGTTACAAACATGAAGAGAGAGTGTGATACTGCTTCCTCTCCTCTTAACGTAGACTGTGCGCCTTTACGAGACTTTTGACCAAAGGCGGACGTTTTAAGTTGGGTAGTCCATGGTGTACAGCACTCAATGTTGTGTTGTCCATTTACTGTGGTAATCGACACGCCTGCCAGTATTGGTTGTTGTGGCTGTGGGCAACAATTGTGGAAAACTCTACTTGTTTGAGCGCAGCTTCTCCACAATTTGCAGCATTCAACAATTGAGGACCTTACGCTCTGATACGAATATTCAGCAAGAGGTAAGACGACGCCCCACAAGCTTTGTGGACTCGTATGTAATATTCAACTCCAAGTCAGAATCAGACGAATGGGAGCCCATCAAAGTCAGCCGGTTTTCATGGTTGGGTAACCCTTCTCCCTTCACAGAAGGGACCCTGCACAACAGGAGGAAAAAGAATGCATTAAGGGACACCAAGAATCACTGGAAGGCCCGCATCATCTCCGTCAAATCCTTTGGCAATAAGGTGCTCCAGCACGTTTACAATAACAAAAACCAACTAGCATTGCGGTATCACTCGTCATTCCCATCAAACTCAGAGTACAAAAAGACTTTGCTTTCTTATGTTTGTTGTTGTAACAATGGTATGATTAAATTTTTTACTGGTCTTTGTAGATATCTTTCCCTCGGATATCTATGAATGGCAGCCAATCGAGAGCATTACAGGTCTATTAGATGTTTGGCACACAGAGATGGGAGAAGAAGTATACCGGATGAACCAACAGATGGGAGAAGAAGTATACCGGATGAACCAACAGATAAAAAAGGAGGATTTCTTCTACAATAAATTTTATGAGACTCCTTCAACAGGCCAAGCATATGGTGCTCTTCTTCACATTCCTCTCTCTCCTTTTCACAGCCAGGAGTGGACAGTGCCATGCACGCAAACAGTTGAGTCTGTGCAGACAAAACTTGCAGCAGCAAACATAAAGAATAACATGAAGGTGGCATTCGGATCAAAAAGGGTTCATGTGAAATGGCTTGTTCCCTTCAATTTTTTTTTTTGATTTGTTTCAACAGAGTGCAGCCATGAAGAAGACAAAAACAATGTATACTCTTTCAAAATGTGATGAAACTATCATTCATGATCTCTTTGGAGAAGCCTGCTTGACCAAAGAGGTCTATACAGGAAGAGAGTTGGTCAACCCTTCATTTGGTTCTTTTAGGTACATCATCAAAACCCTAGAGCTACATATGACCTTCTCTTTCACGAGGTACGCACACGAAGGAACATCGTGGAGAGAAACGGAGCATACATGTGAAGAAGCAACAATGCTTGCAACAACAATAGTGTTCTTGAACAACGAGGTGGTAGAAGTGATAAAAGTGGAGCGTTGGTGATCTTTATTTGATGTTCGACAACTTTTACAAGGAAATGGATGCTACCCTGAAGATTTTGTTTTCCTTCACCTCAAAAAAGTTATTCGCAAGAGAAGAGAAACCAGTCTTACAATACAAAAACTCTTTGAAAACTAGGATGTATTCCACTTAAACATCTCTGCAATGTAAACCTTGTTCAAGCATTTTATGTAAGACAATTAGTCACAAACATTTTGGAAAACATGTCTTTTGAAGCTTGATTGTATTTCTTTAATTCGAAAAAAATTCTGCTGTGTTTACATATTCAGCTACACTTTCCTGGCAAAACACAGTCACTCACCTTTAGCTCAGCGGGGTTAGGCTTGGAACGCACCTCCTCCACAATAAGTCTGTCTATTAATAACTCTTTTCTTCTTAAACTTGTAAAGAGTTTTTTCACCAAACTTCAAATTTACTTACGCATGATATATAGGAAAAAGAATGTATTTCATTGTCTCCAAAAACCCACGGTCTTTGATGTAGAAAAATCCTTGTGCTTATGATCCCGGAGCAGCATTGTGCTTAGAAACATCGAGTAGTGACAAACTTCGTCGAGTGGATCACCCTTCATGCAAGTGCTGTGGAGCCAAGCTGCGCCAGCATCGATCAGGTCATCGCCGAGAACAACAGACTCTATTTGTGAGTGACAGAATGCGCATGTTATCATTATCGTTCTCTAGCACTGTTTGTATCTTTGGAGCTTCTTCTTTCTTACCTTGTTGCCGCTTTTCAACAGTGTGCTTCTGCGCCCAGCCTGACTAGGCCGTCTTTGATATGGGTGCATAGCTTACTGCATACTGGTCTTTTCGTAGTCTTTTCACAAGAAGGCACAAATCTTTTGGCATCAGGGTGACCCTTTGCCTATGTAAATAGCCACTCCATGCCATCGCCATCAGGTTGATAAGGTGCACTTCTGCTACCTCTTGCATGGTACACAATGCCGCATGTGTCACTCTGTACTCTCCGTAAGCGCGTGGAGGGTCTCACACACGACTCTGGCAAAGCTAAGGCGTGGGATCAGCAAGTCGGTTGTTTTCTGCTACTTTCTGGTGAATGCCCCCTTAGCACAGTCACTCACCTTTAGTTCAACGGTTACGCTTGGAACATGCAAACAGGGCCCAGCCATGACTTATAATCGTTTATTTCAAACGTTCGCATGAGCTGTCACACGAAGCAGAGGAAGACAAAGACGAAGTAGTAGACGACCTCGAAGCCAAAGCTATCGCATAGGTCAGTGGCTCTCCTGCATGCTCCCTCCCCTCCTTCCTATCCTCTAAATTTGCATCCCTTCCTCCAAACACAGAACCAAACACAGACACAGAGTCCCGAAATAGAAAGACCCAAAACACCCACACCCCCAAAATACTCATACCAAAACAACCCAAATCACCCACACACCCTCAATACACAGACCAAAGTACTGAGCTGTGTGACCAAACCATGGATACTGCGGATGATCCCTAAGTAGCGCAGATACATAGACCAAAATATTGGGCTTGCCAAGGAGGTAACATTGTGATGAAAAGGATATAGTAAGTATGAAAATAGTAACAATTTATTCTTTAATTCAAGAAAAACCAATGTCTTTCTCCCCAAGCTTTGATAAACACAGTGGAGAATGTAGTGACAGTGACCTGATACTCTTCAGCTTCATTAGGATGGATAGTATGGTGACAAAGGTACACTACCAGTTTGTTGAAACTAACCAAAACTTCCTTGTACATGAGAGCTTGTCTTGCATTTTTTGTTTTTGAAGTGGTTATCCCACACAAACGTCTCCAATACTCAAACTTTCCATAGCATTTGTCACACACGAGCAATAGGAAATGCCTACACTTGACCCCCCCAATGGAGACTTTGTTTGGTACGTCTGCTATCTTTCCTGAAAGCTGTACATCTTTTCCAATTCTAGTATTGCCCCTATAAGCACCCATCTCATTTAGCATGCCTTCAATTTCACGCAATGACATTCTTGCTGTTAGGCATTGTGTTTGCGTAGTTTACGTGAAGGTGGAATAATTTGTCGATTATCCTCATCTCCGCATGCAAAGTACAGAAATGCGCATTAGTCAGTGGGATGGGGAAGATGGGGTCCAAATGCAATTCACTTCCTTCGCATTATTGCTCCTATTGAAATGTAGAGAGAAAGAGACGAGACAAGAGACACATCATGTACGCTCCCAAAGACTGATTCATATTGAAGACAAGATACATATATATAGGTGAGACCAAGTTAGGTAGAGTGAGCCATATATAGAGCTCCAACACCCCCACTCAAATAAGGGTCTCTAGCTATGGATGAAAAAACCCTTGGGGAGTACAAGGGAAAAACCCAAGCCCCTATACAAATGTGAAAATATGAACCAGAAGTAATGATGTGAAAGTACATTGTGCATCTATGTATAAATATACAAAAGGACCAAGAGGTCATAGTGTGCAATTGTGAAATGTGCAAAGTGCATGGTGTCTAGAAGATTACAACGATATATATACAAAGCTACCATAAGAGTAAAGAGCCTAATCTAGAAAGAGTGAGCCCGAGGCAACTCCAAGCTCTGAGTGCAAGAGAATGAAGCGTGACTCATTGAGACCTTTGGTAAGAATATCTGCAATCATCTGGTCACTTGGACAATGTTCAATCATGATAGTGCCTTTGCGTACTTCGTATCGAACATAATGGTAATGCACAGCAATATGTTTTCACTTGTTATGTTGGACATAGTCTTTTGCAAGACTAATAGCACTCTGATTATCACACCGCAAGGGTGTACTAGAAAGAGGAGAATGGCCAATATCTGTCAACACTTGTCGAAGCCAAATGAGTTCACGAGCTGCAAGTGATGCCGCAACATATTTAGATTCGGTTGTAGAAACTGCAACACAACGTTGTTTCTTGCTTTGCTGCGATTCCTTTGAAACTGAATGCCAAGACATGAGTGAAGCTCTCCAAGATTCATCATATCAAATGCCAAAGATAACAACTGCTTACTTTGGTGTAGAAATCCCAAATGATTGGAAACAAGGATTGTATCATCCGCATAAAGAAAAGGATTACAAAACTACCATTTTGGTGTTTGGTAAATAAGTTGGGATCAGAAGAGCAAGAGAGAAAGCCATGGGAGGTAAGAAAAAGATCAAACTTGATGTACCAGGCCCGTGAAGCTTGTTTAAGACCATATAAAGCCCTATGAAGACGAGCAACAAGATCTTCCTTACCTGCAATAACAAATCCTTCTGGCTGTTCCATGTAAATTTCTGCATTCAAATCTCCATTCAAGAAAGCTGTGCGCACGTCCATCTGATGAATTTCTAAGTCAAATTGAACAGCAAATGCCAATAAAACCCGAATACTAGTAATGCGAACAACTAGTGAAAAGGTTTCATGATAATCAACGCCAACAACTTGAGAATAACCTTTGGCAACTAAACATGCCTTGAATTTGTCAAAGGATCCATTTGCTTTAAATTTTGTCTTATATACCCACTTACACTTAATGGCAGTACGGCCAGGAGGCAACTCAGTGAGTATCCATGTACCTTTAGAGATAAGCGAATCGTACTCTGCTTCCATAGCCTCTTGCCATTGATCCTTTTGTAGAGAACATATAGCATCACTGTACGTGGCAGGATCTTCAGAAGTAGAGAAAACATTAGCCTCAAAATCTTCATCATAAACATGACAAGAACCATGCTCAAAATCAATAGGCAGATCAATAATAATGTCAACATCATCAATGACAGCATTCGGAATCAATGGTTGTGAAGAGGAAAGTTGCTCTTTAGATGGTTGTGAAGAGGAAAGTTGCTCTATAGAAGAAGATTCATCATCACACAAGAATGGAAAAGCTTGAAGCAAAGATTTATTATCATCAGAATCATCCATGGACCATGTACTGCCCATAAGCTATTCATTGAAAATAGCATCACGATTCACAAGCACTTTCTTGGAGGACGGGTCATAGAATTTGTAGCCTTTGGAAGTGTCAGAATACCCAATAAAAATAACTTTAAGCCCAGGAGCATCAAGCTTTGCTCGTGTTTCTTTAGGAACATGAATATAAGCAATACATCCAAAGGTTCGAAAATGAGATATAGAAGGAATTTCACCTGTCCATGCTGTGATGGGTATCTTACCAGAAGGAGCAGTAGTAGGAAGATGATTCTGAACAAAGACTACTGTCAAGAGAGCTTCACTCCAGAAAACACGAGATAACCCAAAATGAATTAGCATACATCGTATAGCATTGATCATAGTGCGATTCTTACGTTCAGCAACATCGTTCTGTTGAGGTGAATATGGAATAGTATGTTCATGATGAATACCATGGTCCGTACAATAACTCTCAAACTCACGAGACACATATTCTCCACCATTATCGCTGCGAAGTTTCTTGAGGCGACGACCAGTTTGAAGTTTGGCAGCCTTGTGAAATTGCTTAAAAACAGATAACGCCTCATATTTTTGTCGAAGCAAGAAAACAACTGTATACCATGAGTAATCATCAATAAACGTAATGAAATAATGATGTTGTGTTCTCGATGGAGGCAAAGGTCCACAAATGTCAGTATGAACAAGATCCAGCAAATCATGAGAATGAACTGAATTCGAGAGAGGAAAGGGTTTATGATTGTGTTTGCCAAGAGCACAAAACTCACAGATTCCCATATAAGGATGAGCTTTAAGATCCATGCCACGTACAAGACCTTGACGATGAAGATCAAGAAGCTTTGAGAAATCATGAACAAAGCGATGATGCCATATCTTGCAATCATCATCACCTGGAGCAGTGACAACATTTGCTACAGCATCATTAAGAGAGAGCTCAAACAAATTGCCATTAGGAGAAGCAGTTGTAATAATCTGTCCATCTTTCTCAATGCGGCATTTGGTGTGGTCGAATCCAACAAACAAACCAAGATCAACAAGTCTTGCAACTGAAAGAAGATTACGTTGAAGTTCTGGGACATGTAAAACCCCTCGTAAAACTCGAGTTGAAGAAGATAAGGTGCCAAGATATAAATCTCCAATGCCCTTGACTTGGCAAGTTGTATCATCAGCAAGATAAACAACACGCTTAACAGGTAAAGAATGATAGTTATGTAGCCACTTAGATTCATATGTCATATTTCCTGTAGCACCAGAATCAATAATGAAAAGTGAACCATCACGTACATGAAGTATTCTGTCTGGGAGAACTGAACATAAAACACAACTTGTTTCACGCGCAATATTATCATGATGCTTGGCTGCATATGCTCGATTTCGATCTACATCAAATCGACGCTTAAAGCACATGGAAGAGTTATGATCAGATTTTCCACAATAATCACAAGAAGAAGAATCTCTAGATAAACATGGTTGTTTTGTGGTAATGTTGTGTTCTTCATCATATTGACGTGCCCAACAGTCATCTTCAGTATGACCATTCCTATTGCAGTAAGAACAATGCTTAGGAAATTTGAGACGAGAGAAACTATCACCACGACGACCACCTCTGCGGTTGCCTCGTTGAAAAGGACGCCTTCGCACATAAAAGGCCCGTTCCAACTGTTGTGACTCAGGCTCCTCTTGTTGTGAAAACATAGCTACATCATGACCAACACTACGTCGTTGTTGACGTTGAGAATACTCAATCAAAGATATGCAAGTTTGGTCAAAATCAAGACCGTCCTTGTTAGAAAGAATGGTAACAATGTTGTCATAAGACGGATCCTTTATCGTATCAAGAAGAATTGTAATAAGTTGCTTTCATGGAACAGGATCACCCGCAGCAGCAAGTTGATTAATAATAGATTTGAAAGAATCAATATGCCCCGTCATAGCAGTACCAACTTCATACTGTAACTTTGAAAGCAAACCTCTCAAATAAAGTGTTTCTGTAGTAACAGACTTTTTCTGCTGAAAATTTGCTATAAGATACTCCCATACGTCATGGGAAGTAGGAAAGTCATACACATCAAGCATGAGAGAATCACTAAGAGCAGAAAGAATGTACCGACGAGTTGCTTTATCACGCCTCTGCCAATCCATATAAGCAAGACACCATGCATGAAAAACAGGGCCTTCCGTGATAAGAACGTTGTCAGAATCCGGAATAGTAGGCTGAGAATGGACATAGAGAATCACCAATAACAACAGCTGAGAGCTCATCGCCTTCAAGAATTAACAACATCTTTGCTTTCCAACCGAGAAACCCTTGGCCTTGAAAAGAAGGAATAGAACGTTGGCCTCAAGGAAAACTATTGAGGACGAGAACAGTCATAGCCATATCTATCTGCGAGAAGACGTATAAGATAAAATCACAAAATCTGCACACCATAGACAAGGACGACCGCAAGAGATAAGAGACGTCAATAAGAAAAGAGTCCTCAAAATAGAGAGACGTGGGATGCAAGATTCATTGATAGACGCTTGATGATGAAAAAGCTAGATTGGTCGTTTTGCTAAAAATAGCAAAATAATAAGAGACGCTTGACGAAAAAGCTAGATTTGGCGGTTTGCTAAAGACGCTTGACGAAGACGAAACCTGTGTGCTCACAAAGACGCTTGACGAAGACGAAACCTGTGTGCTCACACAAAGAATCTGTTTGCTTATTCAAGGAACCTGTTTTGCTGTTACAGATGCAGTTTGCCTGAACTGTCATAACTTTTGACTCACAACTCCGTTTGACAAACTTTTTTTTATAGGATTAAGAAACAACTCTAATTACAACAAGTTAAGCTATAAAATCATGTAGACAACACATAATCAAAGAACAATCTTGTAAGACATCAAATTATAATCATGAATTTAACAAGAAGACATAGATGCTTCCCTTATAGATGCTCTGATACCATGTTGAAATGTAGAGAGAAAGAGACGAGACAAGAGACACATCATGTACGCTCCCAAAGACTAATTCATATTGAGGACAAGATACATATATATAGGTGAGACCAAGTTAGGTAGAGTGAGCCATATATAGAGCTCCAACAGCTCCTTTGATCACGATCCGGTGGCTTTGTATAATCCACTGACATGCAATCTTTCACCCATTTAATCTCATTGGTAGTTTTCTATATTTTGCGTTGAACTCTACGGAAGGGTCAACATTGTTTCGCTCTTGTTCGCATGGACCAAGACACTTGACACTTGTTTTAAGATCTCGCGATATATGCCAGTCCATGTTGAAACTCACCTCCTCCGTCAACAAATAATTTCTCACCATCGATTTGTCGGTCTATGGATTATAGGAGATCTGACAAGGAGAAGATCCAAGAAAGAACGTTGTAATTCTCTTTTGTCACCTCGACAGAGCAGCAAGCCACCATGTATCATCCTCCAATTGAACACTGAAAGCAATTGGATTCTCCCTCTTCATTGATCTTATGATGGACATAACGCCTTCATTCATAACCACCAAGCTGACACCGCTCCAGTTTTTGTCTCTTCTTTATCTCGCTTTCGTCCATTTTCAAGCAAAACTGTAAAATTAGATGTTCTGGACAACAATACGATTGTCTTAAATTCTTTGCAACATCAAGTTCAACTGGATTATCTACCTTAGACAATATCTTGCTTCTTGATAGCTTTTGCAACCTCTTTCAACGCAAGGCTCTCCATTGCTCTCATGAGAACGGTCCTTCGTCTGCTTGTAATTCCCTCCACCAGCTCGGATGTTCGTATTAATTGTGCTGGAAGATTGCCTTTGGTTTTCTCTCCACTTGCCGTGTTTGCTAATGCAATCATCCTACAAAATACCAAAACACCATCAAGATTTAACTGCATAAGCTCTACAAATTTATAGAATGAACCAACACACTTACCTCATCGATCTCACCCTCTTTTTCATGTTTCCACTATGACTGTTGTGACTTTAAAAAAAAAACATCTTATTTAATTGAGTTGATTTGCGTGTTTGCATTGTCCATGACTGTTGTGATGGCTGTTCCGTTCTAACAGGAGTCTCCATGGCTAACACAGTACATTTTGTTGCCATTCCATTTTTCAAACTAGCCTCCAAAAGCTTGTTATATGTGGGTGTTGATATTTTGGTGGGTTAACCTTGTTACGTGGGTGTTGATTGCAAATCTATGCGATACGGGCTTTAACAAGCCATCAAATTCAACAAAGAGCTTCTTTTTTGTGAGATTTCATGAAAAAATGAGTAGAAAATATTTTCTCTATTAGAGAGAGAAAATGAGAAAAATGTCTCTTAGAGGGCCCTTTTTGCTACCTCCCCAGCCCCCTAATGTAAGTACCCTTTTCCATGAACAGATGAGTTGTTTGATCAACTCCAAGGGGCAAAGTACTTTACAAAAATCGATTTATGATCCAGATATCATCAAGTGAGAATTCGGGAAGCGGATGTCCAAAAGACTGCATTTCGAACTAAGTTTGGTCTCATGAAGGCATAGCATACTCTTTTGGAAGTTTAGCGTGCATTGTGTAGATTTGCGTGTTTGCATTGTCCATGATTGTTGTGATGGCTATTCCGTCCTAATAGGAGTCTCCATGGCTAATGCAGTAGATTTTGTTGCCATTCCGTTTTTCAAACTAGCCTCCAAAAGTTTGTTATTTTGGTGGGTTAAGCACCCTAGGAAGGTGTTGACTCCACACCTTCCTAGGGTCTTGGGATGAAGACCACCAAAACAATGGAGAGCTTCTCGGTAGTATGACATGCAGAAGCTTCGGGCTCGAATCAGTAACTTCAATGCTTAGAATTCAGCAATCTTTCACGACAAAAATAATGCACAAAACTGAAGTAGATGTGTAAAAAATAGAGAGAGAGAGAGAGAGAGAGAGAGGGAGAGAGAGAGGGAGAAGAGGACACAATATTGGGTCCGGAATACCTGCAGGACTGGAGTTTCCCCTTGACTGTGTATGGTTTGGCCACCCTAAGAAAACCAGCTGGTTGCTAGGCAACCACTGGACTGGCTATTTGGGTTGTCTTATAGTTGGCCAATAGCTTCTCTAGGGCCTAGGGCCCAGTCGGTTGTTGGGTGACTATCCATGGGCCATAGGGCTAGCTGACATCCCCTCCTACCCAAGCCAAGGCTAGTGGGCACATGGGGCCCTCTTGGTCCATTGGTGGGGGTGGTTCTACACATCCCCCGTGAGCACAAAGGCTCTGCCCTGGGGTACAATCCTACATGCACCTACAGATGTCTGGCACTCGGTCATCCAGAGCAGATACATAGATCACCTGACCTCTTTCGAGCCTGTTTGGGTAGTCATACAAAAACCATGTGGGATTGCCCCACACTTAGCTGACTGGCTAGGCAGGGCCGTGGCTTTGTTGGCTACTTGTCCAGGGCCCCTAGGGCTGGTCGCGACAACCTGCCTAGCCCATGCAAGGGTTGGTGGGCACTACTTCAGGCCTTCTTGGCCCCTTGGGGTGGCTCTAAGCTGGCCCGTGCCCAGTGAAAGAGCTTTAGACTCTTCTCTGGGGTAGCCCCATGGGCTGGCCCCATTTTCTACATGCACTACCTAAGCATTATGCTGAGCCCGCTACATTATATCAACGAGCTCAGCCACGAGCTCTTGTTTCTTGAGTGGAATCAATTAGCTAATTTTATTTCCACTCAGTAATGGCCTATGAAAGCTTCATCTGTGCTTTATTCACATCAACTAGACTTGTCCCACCACACATTATTGTGCCGCGATAAAGATCCACAACATATTGCTTCCTTGAAGAGCTATGCGGTAAGCATCGATGTTGTCTTCATATGTGCAGACCAACAGGATTTCATTGACAATCTTTGTGAGTGTCTCAAGTCTGGCCATTGAAGGTGAACCTATGCAAATTAACTGCTTTGATTAAGCATTGATGGATTTTCCCACATAATATACTATGACCAATAAGTTGCACTGCTCTTGCACCTTATGGCTCACAGTCTGATCTCTATCTCTCTCTCTCTCTCTCTCTCTCTCTCTCACACACACACACACACACACACATTCAAATAAGTTCCCATGTATCCATGATGCCATGATGATCTACTCCAATGCTGATGTAAGCCATGATTTTTATGCAAGCTATGCTCTATGGTGGAGGAGTGATGTGCTAAAACAAATGATGGGTTTAGCTTATATGCAAGCAAGAGTATTTGCTATGCCGATAACACATGGGGAGGTTGTAATTCTGGCCGATAGCCAATGGGCATGTGTAGGGAAACCCCTTGGCTGCCCAAGCCCTCCTATGGCATGGAAGCTATCATTTATGGGTTGGCCATGCCATGGCCTGGCCTAAGGCTTACCTAAATGCTCCTAATGCAAACAACTCCCTAACACTCAAGTGACACTAACTGACCATTGTTGACCCTTAGTTGACCTTGTCCATAGTCGAGGTCATTGACTAGGGACATCATAACCACCATATCTTCAACACGACATTGACATCATGGTCTAGACCATATCACCTAGAGAACTATATGGTTTATGAGGTTGTGGAGGACCCATACAAACAAGTCGATAGCATTATCTTGGCCGACCATCCGACAATAGCCCACTCCCTTGGGCTGTGCCGCCGTTAGAGACAACCCCGATGTCGTGCCGTGTTGATTCTCCAAACTCTGATCTCGACCACACAAGGAATGGGACTTCTTACTCAATGGAGAGCCCCATTCAAGGTCTTACTTTGGGAGATGATCAACCCATCTACATCACCTCACCTTCACCACCTTTTCCATCACGATTGCCCTCTCTGACTTTATCAAATTTTGTTTCCAAAGGGGGATACATTCCTTCTACCAGTGTGTCAATGTGGGACCATGGCATCCATCATCTTCTCTCATGGTCCCCTTTTTGGCAACAATTTTCCTAGCTCTAAAAAGGGGGGTTTAATGGGCTTTATTGGTTTTATTTCAAATTTTTTGTGTCTTTGCTACTTGTTGCTGATTGACAGCCTTTAGGCTAGCCGACCAGTAGACCCATAGACTATATATAGTTGTGTCTCATCACTTCACCATTCTACCACTTCTTGACCATATCAAGTACCATCTACTATTGTTGTGCTCCGACCAGCACATACACCATACCTGATTTATTATCATCGCTTGTTAGCCCTAGTACATCAGCGTTTACTATTGGCCACACCTTGGGACAGTAGCTTGCTCTACTACAACATAATACTTAAGCGTTTTACATTTGGTTACACTTCGGGAAGACATCCCTCTCCACCACATAGATCACATCAGTGTTCCATATCTGTTCATGGGATATCAACCCTCTCAATTACGTAAATCACATCCGTGTTACATATATGTTCATGGGACAACAACCCTCTCTGCTATAGTAGAGCATATTAACGTTTTATCTTCAGCTCATGGGACAATAGCCCTCTCTGCTACATAGAGCACTTCAGCATTTTTCCTCAGCTCACACCATCGAGACAACAACCCACTCTCTACTATAGTACATGACATCGTCATTTTATCATTAGTACTCTGTGGGACAACAACCCACTCTCTGCTACATCACACCATCGGGAGGGCACTCTCTACTTATCTTCACCATCAACACCACTGAGGACGGTAGCCCTCTCTGCTCTTCACCACCCCTCAGCAGGTATGGAGCGCCCTTGTCACCAGAGCCTTCACCCTTCAGGTACACAGCACCCTTGACATCAGAGCGTGCACACTTCAGGTCTTGTAGCACCCTTGTCTCACTAGAGCTTGCACCACTACACCACTCGGGGTCGTAGTAATCTCTGCTCTTCATCTACCACCTCAAGTATCGCAACACCCTGCATCACCTCAATTTCCACTCGCACTACTACCTCAGAGTGCCTCTGCATCCACCAACGCAAGCCTTCAACATTGACCACCTCTTGGAGTTCTTTGCCTCACACATCAACATGAGCCTTTGACACCGACCACCTCTTGGAGTGATGCTTAGTTGTCTGAGATGATCCCAAGATCGTAGTAAATTAGCTACAAATATGTCCTCACAAGCCCACAAAAAGTTGTGGATCAATCACTGAACCTGACCAATGTAAGCCCGTTAGAAGGCCCAAGAAGAAGTAATATACCACATGGTGGGCAAGAAGAACCTGGTTTGCCACCACTACCCGGTCGGCGGCTAAGGAAGGCCTTGTTGAACTCCAATATATTAGCTTCTTCCGATTACTCAGAAGAAGAGGGGCTAGCTCTTGTTCCAGGGAGATATCGATGCCCACTTGACATAGGAGAACTAATGCTTTTATTGTCATGTAGGAGGCAATTCTAAGTCAAAGTGTCCCAAGAATGTCAGTAGTGAGTGAGCCATAGGGCTTACTTTAGCTAGTAGTAGCACACGAGTTCTAGCTTCCATAGTCACTAGGTTTGAAGCTCAATAGACTAGGGTCTCAACCTTGGGCGAGGTCAAAAAGCTAAGCACAAGGAGGTCTCATCCGCTATCCATATTGGTGTGCTTCAAAGTTGACTAGCTAGTCCTATGAGTGGAGAATACTATGTGGATAGTAGTTCTTGGACTTTATTCGAGGATGCTAGTAATTCTTAGTTGTTTAAGGCTGGGGGGGCATCTAAATGATTACCTGGTCGCACTTCTTTTGGATTGTGGTAGTACCAAGGATGTCCTTTTTGAACAAGTGGCTTAGAGGAACAAGTTGGAAGCTGTCCTGGGGTTGATAGAAAAGTGTCAGGATTTGTGTCAAACATGGCTCAGGATGTCAAGCACTTAGTTAAGAATGCATTGTAAACATCAAGAAAAATAAACTCACTAGAGATTACATTTTTTTACAAGCTATGGCTTGAACATCCACTCAGGAGGTTCAAAGAAGTATCCTGTAGTCGTAGCACATCGAGGATCATGAGTGTTCATCTACTCATAATGTGGTGTGTGGCACAAAAAATGACCCGTCACACACGTAAACGGCATTGGGGACACAAGTCACAAAAGGGAAGGTTGGAGACAACTAGAGGAGTCCAAAAGTTTTAGTGAGTACCAAGTAGAAGACCTAGAAAAAGAAGATGTAGCAGATGTAGGGATCATGTAGACCCAAGAATCGGCCTCAAAGTCTTGACAAGGAGAAGGATCCGGAATCGCTGATGCCATCATCACTTCCATCAACAAAGGTAAGTAGAAGGGATGTCACGTGCACAACGTCGACATACCGCTTCTTCAAGGACAAATTAAGAATCCCAAGGGATGTCTCTAAACACTTTGTTCTGCCAAAGAAGGTCCATTAGAAGTAGACTCATTTTTGCATAATCCTCTTATGAGAAATGAGTGCAAGGGTCAAGAAGATGGTTGTTATGCAATTCTCTCTTGATGAAAGATCCAACATGTAGGCAAAAGTCTAGGGCATGTGTGTGCTGATCCGGTATGATTTACATGGTCATGCATGCATGTGTGGGAGTAGCCGAGGACTTGCCTAGCTAGGTAGCCAAGCACAGAGCTTGCCCATAAGGCGGCCAAGCACAGAGGAGGTTGTGCATAAGGGACAAGGGTCTTGTAAATCTACAAAAACTATAACAAAGAAAAGCTCATGGAGCATTACTTGGATGGAGGGAAGGTGTATGTATAGACAGGAGGAGAAGTGGTAGGCGGCAGGTGCTAAGATCGATCCTCTGCTTGAGGAAGGTGAGGGCGTCGATGTTAAGAATGTAGATGGCTGCTGCAAATTCGCAGGAGCCATCTGCTTTGGATTTTTTTTTAAATCTCCTATATCGTCATTTATGCGACGTCTGTATATAAGTGATGTTGACTCTAGGCCAAAACAGGTAGAAACCAGATCTTTTATATTTTTGAAGAGGGATTTGATTACAGGGGAAGATACGGGAGATCTTGAGAGGCTGAGGAGGAATCTTACAGTTCTAGTGGTGCCCTCTCAAACCCTATCCAATCATCTAACCAACGTATATCCCAGGGTAATTTTCCTTGACTTTTTCAAAACCTTAGCCTTGAAATTTTCCCTTCATGTGAATGGGGAACAGTCCCCTTTGAGCTTTCTTGATGGGTAAGTTTTTATGAAGATTTTTTACAAACAATAATGGCATTGATGGGGGACAAAACAATGGTATTACTTGCAGATATGCAATAAGCGGTTGATCTCACTTTGTGAATGCTTAGGAATTTATGTCATAGAATAGAACCTTGACAAAAATGACTCCATTATCATGGCTAGAGGATGTATGTGAATGTTTGTATCACACCTAACATAAAGCACTTTGTGGGAAACCAACGATGGTACCTTTCAACTTCCTCTTGTTAGAGGGGGCCATGTTCTCTCACTAGCACACCAATCCCCTCTTCAAGAAGCCTTTCATTATTTAGAGGTGGGGTCATGTGACCTACATTAGCACTTAAAAGTGGTTTGAGCCTTTTCCCTAGCACCCATCAACAATGGGCCCTTTTTCCTTACAAGCACAAACAAAGCAAACTAATCAATAGGGGCAAGAGGGTCTCTCTAGTATAGCACTAGGTTGAGAGGGATTGACCCCCCCAACATTGGTGGTTTGGGAGGGGGACATTGTAGAAGTGTGTTAGCTGAGACCCTCATCAATAGTATGATGCTTCAACTCCTCTATCCTTACATTATTCCCTAGTCAAGCTAACCCTATGTTATGATTCCACTTTTGATTCCAAGGGCAATGAGCTTTTAGTTTACCTCCTTGTCATTGTCATGACAATGGAATTATTGGGAGCCTAGAGAGCTCAACCTTCCGGACAAGGCACGCGTGGGGTTTAGGGGAGCCACAGTGGCCGGGCACATGTGAAGAGCATTTAGCTAATAAAAGAGTGGAGTCCAAGGATAGAGAGTCATGTGTTTTTGGGTGACGTTGGGTGGAGAAAAATGTGAGCTCTCAGCATCCCTTGCTTGGAGAAGATAATCGCATCCCTTGCTTGGAGAAGATAATCGTGCAACTGTGGCTACCCTTATATTGGTATCAGAGCGTAAGGTCCTCAATTGTTGAATGCTACAAATTGTGGAGAAGCTGGCTAGTACAATTAGAGCGCTCACGACTGCGCTCAAACAATTAGAGTTTGCCACAATTGTTGCCCACAGCCACAACAACCAATACTGGCAGGCGTGTCGATTACCACAGTAAATGGACAACACAACATTGAGTGCTGTACACTATGGACAACACAACATTAAGTGCTGTACACTATGGACTACCCAACTTAAAACGTCCATGGACTACCCAACTTAAAACGTCCGCCTTTGGTCAAAAGTCTCGTAAAGGCGCACAGTCTACGTTAAGAGGAGAGGAAGCAGTATCACAGTCTATGTTAAGAGGAGAGGAAGCAGTATCATGTTTGTAACCCGTTGACGCCGCCGCCTAGGCCCTGGTTCACCCAGCAAATGCTGACAACAGACTGTTGGTGCGGTAAAGGACATGACCAGCATTATTAGTCCACCTCCTAATACGAGGGCTAAGATTGTACACTCACAGACAAGAAGTTCGTGCAGAGCTTGTGGGCTGCCGAAGAGCGGACTTCCACAGGGTGGCGTTGCAGCTTGACGTTTAGAGATTTATAATTCAAACAAAAAAAAGAGAGAAAGAAAATCAAATAGCCTTACAAAGTTTTATACCTTTCTACCCAAGAGGCTGTTCCCACGGTGGACTATTCAAGTGGAAATTTCAAGCTTTCTTGCAAAGATCGGGAGGTGCTTTGCAATGACAATTCTCAGATTTTCATATCCATCAACGATTTCACTTTGAGCTAACAATCCGGTTGATTTCCAAGAGCTTGGACTTGAGGTTGGTGCTTGTGTTTATTCTCTTACATCACGTTTAGAGGGTCCATATAGAATCTAAACCCTAATGAGTCCGTAAGTGGAGATCCTAGTCATTTTTCAAACACAAAAAAGGCAGTGGCCGATCCTAATGTCACGATGACCAACGACGATCTTCTTATTGATAATTTGGTAAGCACTAAATAGTTTAAGGTTATAGAGTCCCATACTTTGGACATTGAGCCCAAGTACGATAAGATACTCCTCTTTCTTTAGGAGTTAAAGGATAATATGCAAGCTTCTACCACCGTAAGTACTTCAATGGGAGGGATGCCAGTGGCTTCCGCCCAAGGGGACAATATGAATGTCGATACATCTCACTCTACAGATGCTACTATTATTCTAAAAGATCTGTAACCTCCTACTTTTAATGCGGAGGAGAAGGAACGCAATAAGGATGTGGTCAACACTTTTTTACAAAATTGGCATGATTTGCATCGATTCTGTCAAACTACAGAGGAGATATGCACGCTTGAAGCGAGCTTAACTCTAGGATGTAAAGCATACAAGTGGTGGGGGATGAGCTTGGAGCCGAAAAGAAGTCTAAAGGACCATAAAAATTTCTGGAAGCATGAAGATTTTGAAAGAGTTAATTTTTTTTAATGTTTTCACTGCATGGAAAAGGGTCATAGTAAACTACAGTGTCCTAAGCTAAAAGAAAATGAGAAGAATCAGCATCATGATCAAAGTAAAGAAAAGCAAGTGCACAATATTCAAGTGCTCCCGCTAGAGACTTCTCGTAGGTTTAAAGAGGTTCAAGTTTATCATGCTGATTCTACTCATGCCTGTTGTGTCACGTCATCGATATGGGTACCAACATTTAGACCACATGAGTTGGTTAGAATGTATGGTCATACTAAAGGTCATAAGGTACAAGTTATGATTGATGATAGTACAACACACAATTTCTTGAACTATACTTTAGTCAGGAAATTAAAGTTGCCACAAAGTCCAAGTGATCATAAGTATGTGGTTTCTTTGATTAATGGCTATGATAAAGATGTGTGGGATACAATAGTTTATGATGTCCCATTAGTCATTCAAGGTCATGAGATGCATTTGGATTTTCAAATTATGCATATCACTCGAGCGGATGTTATTCTCGGTCTCGTGAGTGGTTATATAACATTGGTCCATCTTTGTCTAGAAGTTTTTTACATAATTCTTTTGAGTTTGAAGTAGATGGTACTAAGAAAGTGTGCTTGCAAGGTGAACATGTTGTACCCTCCTCACCTCTTATATGTTTTATGGAGTTAATCTCCTTGTACAAGCTAATGAAGTAGAAAACATCTGTTTGTGCTACATGATTATTGATGATGTCATTTTCTTTTCTGCATGTGTTTGTGCTACATGATTCTTGATGATGTCATTTTCTTTTCTGCATGTGAAAACATAAGTGGTTTAAGTGAGCACAGTGTTTACATGACTTCTTTTCAATCAAAGCATATTAACAATAAAAAAGTTAATGAATCCCTAAAGCAATTATCAACAATTGAAAGATGTGTTTCCAAATGAATTACCAGAACGATTACCTCATGTCCGCAATGTTGAGCATCCAATAGAAGTAGTACCTGGCTCAAAGCCTCAAAGCCACTAAGTAAGCCTCCTTATTGGGTTGGTTTTAAGGAAGCACAAGAAGTCGAACGACACTTAAAGGAATACCTTAAAAGTGGATTCATTCGACCAAGCACTTCGCCTTGGGCTTCAACAATTCTATTGGTGAAGAAAAAAGAGGGGTCTATACGACTATGTGTAGACTACTGTATTTTGAATCAAATCATGATTAAGAACATTAGGGGGCTGGGAAGGTGGCAAAAAGGCCCCTTCTTAGAGAGAGAAAAGAAACTCCCCAACCAATCACACAGAGCCGGAATTGGGTACCCAGGGACTCTGCCTGTCTCATGTTTGCATAATCCTCTTATGAGAAATGATTGTGCAAGGGTCAAGAAGATGGTTGTTATGCAATTCTCTCTTGATGAAAGATCCAACATGTAGGCAAAAGTCTAGGGCATGTGTGTGCTGATCCGGTATTATCTACATGGTCATGCATGCATGTGTGGGAGTAGCCGAGGACTTGCCTAGCTAGGTAGCCAAGCATAGAGCTTGCCCATAAGGCGGCCAAGCACAGAGGAGGTTGTGCATAAGGGACAAGGGTCTTGTAAATCTACAAAAATTATAACAAAGAAAAGCTCATGGAGCATTACTTGGATGGAGGGAAGGTGTAGACAAGAGGAGAAGTGGTAGGCGGCAGGCGCGCTGAGATCGATCCTCTGCTTGAAGAAGGTGAGGGCATCGATGTTAAGAATGTAGATGGCTGCTGCAAATTCGCAGGAGCCATCTGCTTTGGTTTTTTTTTTAAAATTTCCTATACCGTCATTTATGCGACGTGTGTATAAGTGATGTTGACTAAGCTACGCTTTCCAGTATGCAAGCATCACTGTCAACGTCGTTTAATTGACACATAAATAATTGTTTAATTGACACATAAATAATCGTCGCTTAACATCCAATGCAACATAGGTTTGAGACGGTGCATTAGCACATTCCAAACTCATCGCTTAAGCAACATTTGTCATCATTTAAGCAGTGTTTGTCATCGTTTAAGCGATGTGTTTGGAAAAACCCTTCATTTTGGCCCCATCGCCAAGGGGGGGTTTGTTCTCTTGTGACATCCCACTGCCCCCTCTGTGCACCAGATTCCCAGATGGTAGCAGCGGAAGTAGCTTCCTCTTACATGGGGCAGGGTTTCTCACTTGGGGCCTCGCCCTCAAATGTCCGGGCACGAGACTAAGCTAGTGGTCATTCCGACTAAGCTAGTGGTCATTCCGAAAACCGAAACTGGGTAAATTTTCCATGCCCAGAAAACGGGGACGATTCCATCATTTTTTATTTTCTTAACAAATTTTTCTAACAAGGTCAAGATACTGAAATAACCTTCATCTGATTAAACCAGATAGAAGGGAAACTATTACAGACTTAACTTGAATGAATCGAATCAGGCGCAGCCATTGATCTATTCATTACAGAAGTCTTCAAGCTTTTATTTAACTACTCGAGTTCTAAGCGTATTCTTATTAATCAATTTTATTATTAAAACTCTACAGATTCCAGCCTATTCGGCCCATGGGTTACAACCACTGGAATTGGTAGAACCAGACAAGTACTTACCCACCCATAATTGAATACCTTTCTTAACTTTTGCTTTAGCATACAGATACGCACACACTCCTCTTTAAACTTTAACTTATAAAACAATCCATTGACAAACAATTATTGGTTACAAATGTCACAACTCAAAATTTCCATTCAATCCTTGTTTCTCACAAAACACTATCACTCTGGACTCTCCGTTGAGACCAACAGGTTTGCAACGAGATCCAGTAACAGATTATAATAATTTTCTCGTCATCATACATATATATATCTTTCATGACATACGCATGGGTGTCCTAAGCACCGTGAGCCCGTGCATCGCCTGGTCAGAATCCTCTAGGATCCTCCTTAAGTGTCCTGGCACTTCACTCAGGGACCGCTTCGTCGGCCCTCGCCCAACATACTACCGGAAGCACACCATTTTTCACCATACCCAGGCTGGTCAAAACCTAGTTTTTGCCACGTGAGCCGTCCTTTAAACACTCCCCGCCGGCTGTTGCAACCGAACTTCCCTTAGAAAAACACATATACCAAATGCTCCCTCAAGCATTTTGGCGTAAGAAAATAGGGTTTCTATGCAAGTTTTCAGTTTTGATTTTCTTTTGAATACACTGAGTATATCTTAAATCCGTATCCCAATACTTCTAGATCACAAGTCTAGATTCCCAAGCAGAATTCCTCGAATTCTGTAATCTTGATCCTCAGATCAAAATCAAAGGTCTCAACTTAGTTTCAGATTCGGTGGGTGATTTGAGTGTAGATTACTGAACTGGTCACATCGTCTTTTCTTGAAACTGATGAAGGAGATTAAGTCTTGGTCATAGTCTGATTCAGGGTTCGAGTCTGGAAAGATTCTCCCTGAACTATCTTTCTCAAAGGGTAATATTTTAATTACTACTTTACAGAATTTCATTCATTGAGTATTTTGCTTAGCTGAATTTAAAACTAATCATGTATTCCTATGAGGAATAAATTAATCATTTATCTAAAACTCTAACTTTGATAGTTTTTCTTAATTTTCTCATTACCATCCTAGAGAATATGAAACGGTAGAATTTTCTCCCACAGAGTATTTACTTATTGATTTACCAATATTCATGGTATTTAAACGATTAAAGAGAACTCTTATTTTGATATAAGAAAAATTCTGTATGCATCTATTTATGCATAAAATCCAACTTCTATGGAAATAACACTTTTATATAAAAGAAAATCCTTTTATGCATCTATTTATGCCAAAAAAATCAACTTTGATGAAACCAACACTTTTATAATAATTAAAATTCTTTTATGCATCTATTTATGCATAAAAATCCATTCTGATGAAAGTAACAATTTTATAATTAAAAAAAATCTTTTATGCATCATTTTATGCATAAAAATCAATATTGATGAAAGTAACACTTTTATAATAAAAAAAATTCTTTTATGCATCATTTCATGCATAAAGATCAATATTGATGAAAGTAACACTTTTATAATAATTTTTTTTATGCATCATTTTATGCATAAAAATCAATATTGATGAAAGTAACACTTTTATAATAAAAAAAATTCTTTTATGTATCATTTTATGCATAAAGATTAATATTGATGAAAGTAACACTTTTAAAAAAATTTATTTCCAATATACATCTTTTTATGCATAGAATTTAAATCTAATGAAAATCACTCTTTTATAATTTTAAAAAAATAACCAATACGCAACTTTCTATGCGTAGAATTTAAATCTAATGAAAACCACTCTTTTATATAATAAAAAAATAACCAATATGCATCTTTCTATGCATAGAATTTAATTTTAATGAAAATCACTCTTTTATAATAAAAAAAAACCAATATGCATCTTCCTATGCATAGAATTTAAATCTAATGAAAATAACACTTTTATAATAAAAATATTTCTACTATGCATTTTTCTATTCCTAGAATGAAAATAACACTTTTAGAATACACAATTAGTGGGGATTAGTCATTTTGAATAATAAAAGATAAAACCTATTTCACAAAATTTAAGAAAATTTTGCCATAATCTCCTTTGTATGGCTAACCGTTTTTCAATTTTTCCTATCCTTAAATTACTTAAAAATTATTCCCAAATGGTTTAAAGCACTCTAAACTAATCAAATTCCACTTTTAAAAGAGAAACAATATGAAAAGTTTAATTCTAACAATTTGATTACTTATCTAGGATAAAGAAGGGCTCATTTTAAGAAGGAAGAGAGGGGGAAAGCCTTTCGAACAAGGCATAGCATCATTTTATCATTTTAAAGATAACAAAATTTAGAAAACCATTAATATAATAAAGAAAAAGTAGGATTTCTAACTTACATGAATTTCTAAGAGCTTTCCTTTGGCTTGATGGTTTAAGGGATCTACTCTTGTTTGCAACAAGAGTGGCCACCAATTCTTTAGAAGAGGGAATGGTAAAAAACTAATGAATTATTAATAAATTCTTTGTTTTTGGCTCTGGGGAGGAGTAGAGTAATAGTGCATAAAACACTATTAAGCTTCAACAAAGGGGGAGGTTTCTATTTATAGGAAAGAGTGAGCTTCTAACAAGCAAACTGATTCTAGAATTTTCCAGATCACTTTGGTCAATTTTGACCATTTTTGGGTCAGTTTAGCTTACTTTTTGAAACTAGACTTGAATTAGGAGAGAGGAGAGATGAAATATGTCAATATTTGAGAATTTAAAAATCCACACGTGAAATAGGCACCTCCTTCACGAGGGGGAATCCCCACTCTGAGGTGTCAAAAATTTATTTTTTTAGTATTTCCTTTGGTCCTTAGTCCACTCTTCATCTTATGTGAGTATTTACTCATTTTTGGGGGGATTCTCTTTATTTCCTGGTAATGTCTTCTCTCTCCAATATACTCTACATGAGGTCTTTTTGTCTCCCCCATGTCTGCATCTCCCCATGCCTAATATTTTAAGGGGCATAGAGGGGAGGGCGGTAGGAGACAAGATCCTTACTTTGATGACTTTTCCCCTCTCCTATGGTGGAAATGACTTGGCCTGCTATTTGGTGACAGCAGCAGCAGGCAGCACCTCCACCATGCTACTCTAACTATATCTATGGTTTCCCATAAAAGAATGTTGCATTTTGAATTTTTAGACCAGTATATCTTTCTTTCAGATCCCATCCCAACCTCAACTATTAGCTCAATGCTTCCAAGTTAGATGACCTTGAACATTCAACAACTCATAAGCTATGAGCTTTATGATATTTCATAGTCTTTCCTCTTAAACACTTAACGGCTCATAAACTATGAGCTTTATAATATGTCAAAGTCCTGCCCTCTTGAAAGAAGCGCTGTGAGCAGTTTAGTAATCTACACTCAAATCACCCACCGAATCTGAAACTAAGTTGAGACCTTTGATTTTGATATGAGGATCAAGATTACAGAATTCGAGGAATTCTGCTTAGGAATCCAGACCTGTGATCTAGAAGTATTGGGATGATACGGATTTAAGATATACTCAGTGTATTCAAAAGAAAATCAAAAGTGAAAACTTGCATAGAAACCCTGTTTTCTTAAAGGACTATCTTACGCCAGAATGCTGGAGGGAGTATTTGGTATACGTGTTTTTCTACAGCTAGCAGGGAGTGTTCAAAGGATGTAGGGCTGACGAAGCGGTCCCTGAGTGAAGTGCGAGGGCACCTAAGGAGGATCCTGGAGGGTTTCAACCAGGCGATGCACGGGCTCGCGGTGCTTAGGACACCCATGCGTATGTCGTGGAAGATATATATATGTATGATGACGAGAAAATTATTGTAATTTGTTACTGGATCTCGTTGCTGACCTGCTGGTCTCAACGGAGAGTCCAGAGTGATACTGTTTTGTGAGAAACAAGGATTGAATGGAAATTTTGAGTTATGACATTTCTAACCAATAATTGTTTGTTATCAATGGATTGTATTATAAGTTAAAGTTTAAAGAGGAGTGTGCATATCTGTATTCTAAAGCAAAAGTTAAGAAAGGCATTCAATTTTGGGTGGGTGAGTACTTGTCTGGTTCTACGAATTCCAATGGTTGGGGGGTGGCTAACCCATGGGCCGAATAGGCTAAAGTCTGTAGAGTTTTAATAATAAAATTGAATAATAGGAATATGCTTAGAACTCGAGTAGTTAAATAAAAGCCTGAAGCCTTCTCTACTTAATAGATCAACGGCTGTGCTAGATTTAATTAGGAAAAAAACGTTGATTCATTCAAGTTAAGTCTGTAATAGTTTCCCTTCTATCTGGTTTAATGAGATGAAGGTTAGTTCAGTATCTTGACCTCGTTATAAAAATTCGTTAAGAAAATAAAAAATGGTGGAATCTTCCCTGTTTTTCGAGCATGGTAAATTTTCTCAGTTTCGGTTTTCGGAATGACCACCAGCTTAGTCTCGTGCCCGAACATTCGAGGGCGAGGTCCCGAGTGAGAAACCCTGCCCCACGCAAGAGGAAGCTACTTCCGCTGCTACCATCTGGGAATCCGGTGCGCATGTTGCATAAAAGATTTTTTTTTATAAAAGTGTTACTTTCATCAATATTGATCTTTATGAATAAAATGATGCATAAAAGAATTTCTAAATTTTAAAAGTGTTACTTTCATCAATATTGATTTTTATGCATAAAATGATGCATAAGAGATTTTTTTTAAATTATAAAAGTGTTACTTTCATCAAAATGGATTTTTATGCATAAATAGATGCATAAAAGAATTTTAATTATTATAAAAGTGTTGGTTTCATCAAAATTGATTTTTTTGCATAAATAGATGCATAAAAGTATTTTCTTTTATATAAAAGTGTTATTTCCATAGAAGTTGGATTTTATGCATAAATAGATGCATACAAAATTTTTTTATATCAAAATAAAAGTTCTCTTTAATCCTATGTTTAAATCCCATGAATATTGGTAAATGAATAAGTAAATACTCTGTGAGAGAAAATTCTACCGTTTCATATTCTCTAGGATGGTAATGAGAAAATTCAGAAAAACTATCGAAGTCGGAATTTTAGATAAATGATTAATTTATTCCTCATAGGAATACGTGATTAGTTTTAGATTCAGTTAAGCAAAATACTCAATGAATGAAATTCAGTAAAGTAGTAATTGAAATATTACCCTTCGAGAAAGATAGTTCAGAGAGAATCTTTCCAGACTCGAACCCTGAATCAGACTATGACCAAGACTTAATCTCCTTCGTCAGTTGCAAGAAAAGACGATGTGACCAGTTCAGTAATCTACACTCAAATCACCCACCGAATCTGAAACTAAGTTGAGACCTTTGATTTTGATCTGAGGATCAAGATTACAGAATTCGAGGAATTCTGCTTGGGAATCTAGACCTGTGATCTAGAAGTATTGGGATACGGATTTAAGATATACTCAGTATATTCAAAAGAAAATCAAAACTGCAAACTTGCATAGAAACCCTATTTTCTTAAAGGACTGTCTTACACCAGAATGCTGCAGGGAGCATTTGGTATATGTGTTTTTCTAAGGGAAGTTCAGTTGCAATAGCTGGCGCGGGGAGTGTTCAAAGGATGGCTCACATGGTAAAAACCTGCCGAGGTCTTGACCAGCCTGGGTATGGTGAAAAATGGTGTGCTTTCGGTATGATGGGTGGGGTATGATGGACAAGGGCTGACGAAGCGGTCGCTGAGTGAAGTGCTAGGACACCTAAGGAGGATCCTAGAGGGTTTTGACCAAGCGATGCACGGGCTTGCGGTGCTTAGGACACCCATGCGTATGTCGTGGAAGATATATATATGTATGATGACAAGAAAATTATTGTAATGTGTTACTGGATCTCGTTGCTGACCTGTTGGTCTCAACGGAGAGTCCAAAGTGATACTCTTTTGTGAGAGAAACAAGGATTAAATGGAAATTTTGAGTTATCACATCTGTAACCAATAATTGTTTGTCAATGGATTGTTTTATAAGTTAAAGTTTAAAGAGGAGTGTGTGCATATCTGTATTCTAAAGCAAAAGTTAAGAAAGACATTCAATTATGGGTGGGTGAGTACTTGTCTGGTTCTACCAATTCCAGTGGTTGGGTGGTGGCTAACCCATGGGATGGATAGGCTGGAATCTGTAGAGTTTTAATAATAAAATTGATTAATAGGAATACGCTTAGAACTCGAGTAGTTAAATAAAAGCCTGAAGACTTCTCTAATGAATAGATCAACGCTTGTGCCTAATTCAAGTAGGAAAAAAGTGTTGATTCATTCAAGTTCAGTCTCTAATAGTTTCCCTTCTATTTGGTTTAATCAGATGAAGGTTAGTTCAGTATCTTGACCTCGTTAGAAAATTTGTTAAGAAAATAAAAAATGGTGGAATCGTCCCTGTTTTCCAGGCATGGAAAATTTTCTTGGTTTCGGTTTTCGGAATGACCACCAGCTTAGTCTCGTGCCCGGACATTCGAGGGCGAGGCCCTGAGTGAGAAACCCTGTCCCACGCAAGAGGAAGCTACTTCCACTGCTACCATCCGGAATCCACTGCGCAGAGGGGGCAGTGGGATCTCACAGTTGGTATCAGAGCGCTATTGTAAATTTACGTAACAGCATCAGAAATTGCTTAAAATTTTAAAGTAAATATGGGAAATAAAGTTTTGGCTTGTTAAATTTATGTTGAATGAACTTCAAAAATTCAAAACTTATAAATTGAATTGGAAATTTATAAATGGTTACCTTGAATCTATCTGGCATTCCTGAACTCTCCCAAGGTCAGGATATATTAGCCTTTGCATTCGAGCACCTCATCAAATCTGCTACTACCCGAGTAAGCAAAGTGAGACTCGCACGTCATTTTGAGAGTCTTTACTTTCCTGATCCTCTTGAGCGACATCGGTATATGTGGTTCTGTGGAAGATGATGTATTCATGTCAATACCAGTCAGCGTCAGAGGCTCAGGCAAAATATTTCCTTAGCCATGATTCTGATAAGGCTAGGGCTTGTTCAGCATGTACAACTCTTTGATCATTCACCCAGGAACTTCAAAATTTCATGCCGAGTTTTTAGGCTTCTTAGCTGCTTTATCCCTTAGAAGTAGAATTACAGCACCTCTTTCTGTAATGAATCATGTGTACCATGGTATGTCTCCTTCGCAATTTTGCTTCTTTATGCATATACGACTGAGGCAGTGATTTTGGGAGCCGTGATGCTCTATGTATATATCTCAAACTTTTGATAATAAACGATGTTTTGCAAAAGAATTCCATATTATTTTCATGATTTTGAATATGGTTAATAAAATTATCAGAGTAAATCTTGTTTCATGAAGTATGATGAAATAATTATCTGTTTAAAGAATAAATTACAAAAATTAAATAATCATAAATCTGTTTGTCAAAGTTAAGTTGACGAAATCTGGTTTTGTCAGAATCATGAGGCGTGCGGGCCGTGCAAGGCAACTGGATCCTCTAACCGATGACGAAGAGTTAGATCCGGATGTTCGAAAAGCCCTGCACAGATCCCAACTTGGTCCCTTCAAGGGTGAAGGGGAGCAGTTAGGTGAAGTAGTGGAAAAGTGGATTGAGGCTATGGAAGAATACTTTGATGTAACTGGCTACTACAATGAGAGAAGCAAGATGGCTCTCGCCAGATTAAAGATTGTGGAAATGGCCAGGATCGCTTGGAGGAATCACTGCGAGACTAGCCGTCTCGATCGGAATACCCAGACCTGGACCGATCTTAAAGCTTACCTCTCAGAAAGAGGTTTTGTCCTCTGGGCTTCCTTGAAACTAAAATGAATGAGTTCTTGGAACTAAAGCAGGATAGCCGGACAATTGAAGAGTACCATCAAGCTTTTGCCCTTCTGGAAGAAGAGCAGCTGATGGCCAAAGTTCATTCGAGGAATGAACGAGCCATTGGACACCTTAGTAATGAATGCCAAACCTGTCTCAATGGCCAAAGCAATAAGAATGGCAAAGGACTTTGCCAAAGCCTTTGTAGTTAAGGTCCTGCCGAAGCCTGCACCCTCTAACTTTAAAAGATTCCAAACCCCGGGAAGTACTTCAAACTTTCCTTCCCCAAAGAGGCAGCAAGGCCCAATTCAGAATTAGGATACTGGGAGATTCAGAAGTGAAGGAAGACCCTTCCCCCAGAACACTTTCTCAGGAGCCCCACCTATTTCAAGGATTCAGAGGGATGATCTTAGAAGTGAGAATCGGTGTTTTGGATGTCAGGGTTTTGGTCACCAACTGCAAGACTGGCCGACTCTTGCCATGTCAAGGGGAAATGGAAGTCAAGGACCGAGAGTGCAGAGACCAGCCCCTTCCTATTAGTCAAATCAGGGCCCACTATTTCGTTAAAATCAGGGCAATCCCAGGAGAACTCCTGCTCACCCATCTGCCTCTGTCCAGAGTAGCCTCATAACTCCTTCCTAGAACTGGGGCAACCAAAGAGAAAGAGTTCCGCCTCAAACTGCAGTAGCCAGAGCAGTCACAATAGCAAAAGTAGTGGAAGAAGAAAGAGGACCGATTTATGTAGCAATTGAAAACCAAGGGCCAAACCCTCAATTCTCCATCATCCATACTCCAGCTGAGTATCAGGGAAAGCCTTTTAAGCTTTTGATTGATTCAGGCAGTACTCATTCTTTCATTTCCCCTAGATGCTTGCGTAAGCTAGTCTTAGATCAAAAATCAGGGAAACCTATGCAAGTTGAATTGGCCAGTAGGAAGATTCTTTTCACTCACCTTGAGACAAAACATATTCAGTTCAATCTAGATGGGAATTTAACTGATTGTCAGTTTAGAGTTATACCTTTGGGAGTTTTTGACGGGATCCTTGGAATGGATTGTCTCCATAAAAATCAAGCTGACATTCACTGTCATAATGGAGCCATTATGACATTCACTGTTATAATGGAGCCATTTCCTTCCGTGACCTTCACGGAAATAAAGTTCAAGGAACCAAAATTTCAAGATCCCCAAGTCTAGTAAAGGCTTCTAAGTTACTAAAACGACTTAGAAAGAAGCAGCTCATTTATGTTGTCAAAATGAATCCAGTAGACTCAAAGTTAAAAGCTAAAGTACTCGAATGGTTAAGTGATTATGATCATTTATTCCGAGCAGAATTAACAGAGATGCCTCCAATTCGGGAAGTAGATCATGTGATAAAATTGACCCTCGGAGCTCAGCCCACCAGTAGCTGTGCGCACGTACAAAATGCCAGTTCCTGAAGCCATCGAACTCAAGGAACAGCTTAGACAACTGTTAGAACAAGGGTTTGTACCCAGTGTTTCACCTTGGGGTGCGCCCGTTCTCTTTCAGAAAAAGAAAGATGGAACACTAAGACTCTGTGTGGACTACAGAGGTCTCAATCAGCTGACAGTTAAGAATAAGTATCCTATCCTTAGAATTGATGAGCTTCTGGTGACAGGCTAAGTGGAGCCTAGATCTTCACAAAGATAGATCTCAAATCAGGGTATTATCATATCAGGATTAATGAGCAAGATATCTCGAAGACAGCCCCATCAATACTCGGTATGGGCATTATGAATTAACTGTCATGCCGTTTGGATTGACAAATGCCCCAGCTACATTCAATCGCTTAATGCAGAACATTCTCAGAGAATACTTGGATGATTTTGTTCTTGTTTTCTTTGATGATATTCTGATTTACTCACAAAGAATGCAGCTGACCATAAAGATCATGTTAGAAGAGTTCTTGAGATCCTAAGGAAGCACCAACTCTTTGCAAAAAAGAGCAAATGCACTTTCTATGCCAACCATGTTGAATACTTGGGCTTTCTGGTATCCAAAGATGGAATTTCTCTAGATTGCGCAAAAGTCCAAGCAGTCAAAGATTGGCCTGAACCAAAGACAATAAAAGAAGTCAGAGGATTCTTGGGATTGACTGGTTGGTATAGAATTTTTATACCAAAGTATGCTCTCATAGCTTCCCCCTTGACTAATCTTCTCAAGAAGAATATCCCATTTCAATGGTCTGCCAGGTGCCAGAGTGCTTTTGATAAGCTGAAGACCGCTTTGGTAACCAATCCCATTCTGAAGCTGCCAGATTTTTCTCTACCCTTTGAGGTAGTAACTGATGCCAGTGGTTTTGCCCTGGGAGGTGCACTCATGCAGGAAGGTCATGCAGTGGCCTATGAATCTCAAAAACTCATAACGCATGAGAGAAATTATGCTGTCCAACGACGTGGAATTACTTTCAGTTGCCCTGAAGTTGTGCAGACATTACCTACTGGGTCAAAGATT
Organism: Cibotium barometz; assembly: GCF_041138505.1. Classification (NCBI taxonomy): domain Eukaryota; kingdom Viridiplantae; phylum Streptophyta; class Polypodiopsida; order Cyatheales; family Cibotiaceae; genus Cibotium; species Cibotium barometz. The sequence continues at coordinate 21,946,908 of NC_141082.1, read as the reverse complement.
CACTTTGATGACAAATCATCAGAGCTTGAAGTGGATCTTCACTCAGAAGGATCTCAACATGCGCCAAAGAAGGTGGATGCACACCTTGCAGGAATTTGATTTTGAAATCAAGTACCGTCCAGGCAAAGAAAATGTGGTAGCACATGTCCTCAAGCAGAAAGCCTCCTTGCTTGCAATTATTGTAGTGTTAAATCCTTTGAATATTGAAGCAAGAGAGAAGATCATATAGGATATATTCTTTGGCCCTATTGCTACCCTACTTATGCAGGAAAGCAAAACTCCACAGGAGTTGAACTGAGTTCAAGGGTATAGCCTGGATGATGGAATTATGTATTATAATCGCAGGCTATGCATTCTCAATGATGAGGGAACTAAGGGTAAAATTCTGAATGAAGCCCCCATGACAGCCTTATTACAGGACATGCAGGTTTCATCAAAACCTACATGTCTGTAAAGAAAAGCTTCTTTTGGCCTGGTCTAAAAAAGGATGTGCTTAATCATGTACGTCAAAGTCTGACCTGTCAAAAAGTCAAGGCCGAGAGAGTAAAAATACTTGGGAAGTTATATCCATTAGACATCCCCCAGATGAAGTGGGAATATATCAGTATGGATTTATTACTCGATTACCTTCAATGCAATCACGTTACAACTCCATCTTCGTGGTAGTTGATAGACTAACCAAAGTTGCCCATTTGATTCCAATAAAAGAAACCTACACTGCAGTGGACGTGGCCAGAGTGTTCCTCAAGGAAATCTTCAGATTGCATGGCCTACCCAGAAGAATAGTAAGTGATCGAGACCCCAAATTCACGTTAAGATTCTGGACTACATTTTTCAAAGCAGTAGGAACTTTCTTGGATCTTAGCACAACTTACCACCCCGAGACCGACGGTCAAACTGAAAGGGTGAACCAAGTAATCGAAGATATACTTCGGTCATGCTGTGGTAGGGAACCCAAGAAGTGGCTAAGTTATCTGCACCTAGTCGAGTTGGCAGGGAACCCAAGAAGTGGCTAAGTTATATGCACCTAGTCGAGGCACCTAGTCGAGTTCGCCTACAATGCTTCTTATCACCGAAGTATTGGGATGAGCCCTTTCAAAGCTTTGTATGGACAAGATTGCTTAACTCCATTAACTTGGTCCGACCCATTGATTAGGGTCGAGATGTCCAAACAGATGCTTGACGACATGGAGCAGCAGATGCAGTCAATTCGTAAAGATATAAAAGCTGCCCAGGATAGACAGAAGCAATATGTAGATAAGATGAGGACAGACACAAATTTGAAAGAAGAAGATATGGTCTTCATTCGAGTACGCCCCAAAAAAAGTTCTCTATCTCTTGGGAAATACAAGAAGTTATCCCCCAGATTTTTTGGACCATATCTGATTACAAAGAAAGTAGGTGACTTAGCCTATGAGCTTCTTCTACCTCCTCATCTCAAAGTACATAATGTATTTCATGTCAGCCTTCTTAAAAAGTATATACCAAGCCCGAATCATGTGCTTGATGGATGAAATCTTAACTTCTTCAACCCAAGGGCAGATGGAACTCTAACCCGAAGAAATCTTTGATGTTCGAGAAAAGGTTCTCAGGAATAGAATTCTGAGAGAATTATTGGTTAAATGGAAGTTCTATCCTTTTGAAGATGCCACCTGGGAGAAAGAAGCCAAACTGTTACGAGACTACCCCCAGTTTGGGAGATGAGGACATCTCGCATTTTTCAAGTGGGAGAGAATGTACAATTTCTCCCAAGCCTCTCAAGATGTCCCATATCTTCCCCTGTAATCAAATCCCTCTTCAGAAATATAAAAGATCTTGTTTCTACCTGTTTTGGCCTAGAGAGAGAAAATATTCTAGAGAGAGGTTATTCAGATTTTAGATATTTTTGGATGGAAAAATATCTCATCTTATTAAAATAAATTCCCCCGAAATAGAAGTTCAAAAAGATTTTCATAAGGTGCATTAGAAATCAATTATAATCTGTTCAAAAGGCCTTATCTTAGGGGTCCAGATTTCTGAAAATTTTAAATTAAGGTTCTGAGGGGCCAATCAGATTCAATCAAATGTATGGAGGAGTTTCTCTCACAGAGTATTTACTTATTCATTTATCAATATTCATGGGATTTAAACATAGGATTAAAGAGAACTCTTATTTTTCTATTAAAAAAATTTGTATTCATCTATTTATGCATAAAATTCAACTTCTATGGAAATAACACTTTTATATAAAAGAAAAACCTTTTATGCATCTATTTATGCGAAAAAAATCAATTTTGATGAAACCAACACTTTTATAATAAAAAAGTTCTTTTATGCATCTATTTATGCATAAAAATCCATTTTGATGAAAGTAACACTTTTATAATTTGAAAAAAAAATCTTTTATGCATCATTTTATGCATAAAAATCAATATTGATGAAAGTAACACTTTTAAAATAAAAATAAAAAAAAATTATGCATAAAGATCAATATTGATGAAAGTAACACTTTTATAATAAAAAAATTTCTTTTATGCATCATTTTATGCATAAAAAATTAATATTGATGAAAGTAACTTTTTTATAATAATAAAAAACTTCTTTTATGCATCATTTTATGCATAAAAATCAATATTGATGAAAGTAACACTTTTATAATTAAAAAAACTCTTTTATGCATAAAGATCAATATTGATGAAAGTAACACTTTTATAATAATAAAATTTCTTTTATGCATCATTTTATGCATAAAGATCAATATTGATGAAAGTAACACTTTTATGATAATAAAAAATTCTTTTTTGCATCATTTTATGCAAAAAAATCAATATTGATGAAAGTAACACTTTTATAATTAAAAAAATTCTTTTATGCATCATTTTATGCATAAAGATCAATATCGATGAAAGTAACACTTTTATAATAAAAAAATTTCTTTTATGCATAAAGATCAATATTGATGAAAGTAACACTTTTATGATAACAAAATTCTTTTATGCATCATTTTATGCATAAAAATCAATATTGATGAAAGTAACACTTTGATAATTTAAAAAAATTCTTTTATGCATCATTTTATGCATAAAGATCAATATTGATGAAAGTAACACTTTTATAATAAAAAATTATATCCAATATGCATCTTTCTATGCAAAGAATTTAAATCTAATGAAAATCACTCTTTTATAATTTAAAAAAAAACCAATATGCATCTTTCTATGCATAGAATTTAAATCTAATGAAAATCACTCTTTTATAATAAAAAAATAACCAATATGCATCTTTCTATGCATAGAATTTAATTTTAATGAAAATCACTCTTTTATAATAAAAAAATAACCAATATGCATCTTCCTATGCATAGAATTTAAATCTAATGAAAATAACACTTTTATAATAAAAATATTTCTACTATGCATTTTTCTATGCCTAGAATGAAAATAACACTTTTAGAATACACAATTGGGAGATTACTCATTTTGAATAATAAAAGATAAAACTTATTTCACAAAATTTAAGAAAATTTTGCCATAACCTCCTTTGTATGGCTGACCATTTTTCAAATTTTTCTATCCTTAAATTACTTAAAAATTATCCCCAAATGGTTTAAAGCATTCTAAACTAATCAAATTCCACTTTTAAAAGAGAAACAATATGAAAAGTTTAATTCTAACAATTTGATTACTTATCTAGGATAAAGAAGGACTGGATTTAAGAAGGAAGAGAGGGGGAAAGCCTTTCCAACAAGGCATAGCATCATTTTATCATTTTAAAGATAAAAAAACCATTAAAAGAATTAAAAAAAAGTAGGATTTCTAACTTACATGAATTTCTGAGAGCTTTCCTTTGGCTTGATGATTTGAGGGATCTACTCTTGTTTGCAACAAGAGTGGCCACCAATTCTTTAGAAGAGGGAATGGTCAAAAACTAATGAATTATTAATAAATTCATAGTTTTTGGTTCTGGGGAGGAGTAGAGTAACAGTGCATAAAACACTATTAAGTTTAAACAAAGGGGGAGGTTTCTATTTATAGGAAAAAGTGAGCTTCTAACCAAGCAAACTGATTCTAGAATTTTCCAGATTAGTTTGGTTAATTTTTGACCATTTTTTGGTCAGTTTAGCTTACTTTTTTGAACTAGACTTGAATTAGGAGAGAGGAGAGATGAAATATCTCAATATTTGAGAATTTAAAACTCCACCACACATGTGAAATAGGCACCTCCTTCATGAGGGGGAATCCCCACTCCGAGGTGTCAAAATTTCATTTTTTTAGTATTTCTTTTGGTCCTTAGTCCACTCTTCATCTTATGTGAGTATTTACTCATTTTTGGGGAGGGTTTTCTTTATTTCGTCTATTTATCTCCTCCATACATTTGGATGAATATGATTGGCCCCTCAGAACCTTAATTTAAATTTTTCAGAAAATCTGGACCCCTAGGATAAGGCCTTTTGAACAGATTATAATTTATTTCTAATGCACCTTCTGAAAATCTTTTTGAACTTCTGTTTTGGGAGAATTTCTTTTAATAAGATGAGATATTTTTCCATCTAAAAATATCTAAAATCTGAATAATCTCTCTAGAGAATATTTTCTCTCTCTAGGCCAAAACAGGTAGAAACAAGATCTTTTATATTTCTGAAGAGGGATTTGATTACAGGGGAAGATACGGGACATCTTGAGAGGCTGGGGAGGAATCTTATAGTCCTAGTGGTGCCCCCTCAAACCCTATCTAATCATCTAACCAACGTATATCCCAGGGTATTTTTCCTTGACTTTTTCAAAACCTTAGCCTTGAAATTTTCCCTGACTTTTTCAAAACCTTAGCCTTGAAATTTTCCCTTCATGTGAATGGGGAACAGTCCCCTTTGAGCTTTCTTGATGGGTAAGTTTTTATGAAGATTTTTTACAAACAATAATGGCATTGATGGGGGACAAAACAATGGTATTACTTGCAGATAAGCAATAAGCGGTTGATCTCGCTTTGTGAATGCTTAGGAATTTATGTCATAGAATAGAACCTTGACAAAAATGACTCCATTATCATGGCTAGAGGATGTATGTGTATGTTTGTATCACACCTAACATAAAGCACCTTGTGGGAAACCAACGATGGTACCTTTCAACTTCCTCTTGTTAGAGGGGGCCATGTTCTCTCACTAGCACACCAATCCCCTCTTCAAGAAGCCTTTCATTATTTAGAGGTGGGGTCATGTGACCTACATTAGCACTTAAAAGTGGTTTGAGCCTTTTCCCTAACACCCATCGACAATGGGCCCTTTTTCCTTACAAGCACAAACAAAGCAAACTAATCAATAGGGGCAGGAGGGTCTCTCTAGTATAGCACTAGGTTGAGAGGGATTGACCCCCCCAACATTGGGGTGGTGGTTTGGGAGGGGGACATTGTAGAAGTGTGTTAGCTGAGACCCTCATCAATAGTATGATACTTCAATTCCTCTATCCTTACATTATTCCCTAGTCAAGCTAACCCTATGTTATGATTCCACTTTTGATTCCAAGGGCAATGAGCTTTTAGTTTACCTCCTTGTCATTGTCATGACAATAGAATTATTGGGAGCCTAGAGAGCTCAACCGTCCGGACAAGGCACGCGCGGGGTTTAGGGGAGCCAAAATGACCGGTTATGGACTCAAGAGTGGTCGGACAATAGTGACAGTGGCCGGGCACATGTGAAGAGCATCTAGCTAATAAAAGAGTGGAGTCCAAGTATAGAGGGTCATGTGTTTTTGGCTGATGTTGGGTGGAGAAAAATGTGAGCTCTCAGCATCCCTTGCTTAGAGAAGATAATCGTGCAACTGTATTTTACAAAGTGTCGGGCCTTTGGCCATATATACAAAAAAATATATCAATGAAGAGGTGGCTAATCAAAATCCTCATCGGATTCCAAGTTCTCATCATCATCCTCTTCGTCCTCCTCTTCACTTCCTTCCACCGCTTCATGCTCGTCGTAATCAAGATTCTTCTCTTCCTCTTCCCCTTCATCCTACATACATGCCATCAAGCGCAAGGTAAGCATCGAGAAATAAAATACAATTAAGTGTACATAAGAGAAGGGTTGTTTCACTAATTACATCATCTGCTTGAGTTCCCAAAACAGAATCATCCAAGAGTACGCATCGCGTATGCATCCACACTCACAATTGCGGATGGGGGGCTCTGTAGCCATAGTCGTACTCCTCCTTTGACGGGTCACACACAATATCCTCCCTCTACAAAAAATAATTAAGAAAATATACAATTAGTTAAAGAAAACAATATAGTAAAAAACAAAATAAAAGAGGAGAAGAAATAATTAGTAAAATAAGTACTTACAAAACGAGCAATGAAGGAGGAATTTCCTCCGAGCCAAAGTGTGAAGCCGCTCGCTTCCATTGTTAGGAAGCACTCGCCATCGCTGTTGTTGAAAAGCATGTGGGTGCTTTCTCATAAAGCTACGTGCGTGCCTCCACTCCTTGTGCGTGTAAACATTGGGCTTTTCCAAATAATTCTTTGCCGCTCTCTTGATATTTTCTCTCCTATTAGAGAGAAAAAGTTTGATTCTTCTCTTCATCCACTCCTACGAGAAGCAAAGACACGCATGTGGAATAGGGAACTCCAACTCAATGATGTATTGCTTTGAAATCTTGTCTTGTCTTTTCCACTTTTTGAAGGAGTTCATGAATTCCACTCCTACGAGAAGCAAAGACACGCATGTGGAATAGGGAACTCCAACTCAATGATGTATTGCTTTGAAATCTTGTCTTGTCTTTTCCACTTTTTGAAGGAGTTCATGAATTCCAGGTTAGCAAGTACATGCATGCAGTTCATGACTTGCTTGCCTTGTTCATCAATCACTCACGAGGGAACCATCGACATCCACGTTGCATGGTAGGGGGTGCGTGGATCAAATGGTGGAATGGGTGTCGTGGGGGCTGGCTCATAATGAGCAGATGAAGAGCCTCCCTATTGGGTAGAGGCATCGGGAGACCTAGTGCTACTTTTGCCAAAGCAAAATCAATATGCTCCCCCCCCTCTAGTACCTCTACTAGTCCCCCTAGACTTCCTACTTTGTCGTCGTTGTGGTGAAGATGGATGTGAGGGAGCGGGGGTTGGTATAATCAAGGTAGATGGTGTAGGCTTATCACAGCCATACTGTGATGGACCTACACCACTTGGCCATGCGCCACTCAGACTTGTGCTATCAAAGGCGTGTTGATGATGATGATAAGGTGGAATTATGTCTATGTGGTCTCGGGCCATAATACAAGACATTCAAGACATCTATTTAGACTCATGAGAACATTTCCAACTTTATTGAAGAAAAGAGTTTGGTTGAAGACCAATCTTCACACAAACCAAAGGCAATTCAGAGCTACTAGCCTTCTACACAACTGCATGTAGAGGACAAGGTAGCTCTTCACCTTCTTAATCTCATTCCCAAAGCTTAAAGCCAAGCTTTGAGCATATACTTTTTTGGCTTTTTACCCATAATTTTGGACTACAAGGAAGGAATTTCATTGGTGCATTCGTCGAGAGAAAAGCAAGCTTTAGAAGGTGTGTCAAGAGAAGGTAACAAGAATTTTCAGTTTTCAGATTTGAAGAAATGCAAAAGTTTTAGGTTTATGAACAAGAAAAGCTTCAATTTCAAAACTGTGGGATGGTATTTGCAGAAATTAAAGTGTTTGTGGCTTTAATTACTTGCAATTTTGGGTATATTTTCACTAATTTGTTGTGAGCCTATCAATTTACCTGTCACAACAAGGAGGGGGGTAGCAGCTCAACAATAGAAGAGAAAAGGGATTTTCTTGTAGAGAAGGCCAAGAGAAGGCAAAGATTAAAGACGAAGCCAAATAAGGCCCATTACACATTGCCATACCCGTGCTTGTCCATGATGATGTGGTGGCGTATCCACCGCCCATAATTCATGGGCAAAGCAATCTCCTTCGCCCATACATGTGTGGTGGGGTATGTGTGTGTGTAACGGGCCTAAAAACAACATGGCTTAGAGTAGTCTGTTCATTGCAAGAAAAGAGATGATGAGAGCGGTCCTATAACAACAACATGGCCCCCATATACATTATCCGGCTATTGCTCATGTGCGCAAAGACCAGGCCCTCATATCTTGGGAAGAAGAAATGGTGGCAACTCTGTTCTTCAAGACCCATAATGTTGCCTCTTCTTTCAATATATAAAGACACCATTCAATGCCGGTCTGTTGTGTGTTGCTTTAGATTTGTAAACGGCCACACCATTCGACGCCACCTGTTCTTGAAGACCATGAGTGCAAGAAGAAGAAGATAAGGTGTTGAACCTTGATTCATCAAATTAGAAAATCTTGGTGTACATGGTCTCCTAAAAGGGTTGTTGCCACACAATGATCACACCAAAGGTTCACATGCTTATTTCTCAAGACCAACATGAAGGGTCTTCAACATTTCTTTCACATGCATGGTGGGGCCAAAGTTTTACAAGGAAAGGTGGGGATTGCCAAGGAGATGTTCAAAAAAATCACACAACACACTAAGATGAATTAAATTTGAGGCTTAGTTTATTTTTTCTTTTTCAATGAAAAACCAAAGAAGTGGATCAAGTGGGTGGAATGACATTCAAGCTTTATCTTTTGATGGGAGTTCTTTCATTGCAAAATTTTTATGGGTTTTCATTGGTGCCAAAGGTGGACTTAGCATTCTTTTTATGCTTGGTTGGGAAGTTTCTTGCTTTGTTCATTTTAGTTCTGTTGCGGAGACCAAGGCTAGCCATAAAATCTACAAAGAAAGGGGAGAAGGGTTGGTTTCAAGGCTTATAAGAACGAGGAAGAAGGATAAGAAGTGCTTCTATGGAAGCTGTGGAGATATTCATCGACCTATCTCAAGTGCAGGAAAAGAAAGGAGTCCATATAATCAAGAGTGATTTCAAGAAGAGGTTTACTATGTGGTAATATAATCATGAAATTTCTTTACTCTTCTTACAATGGAAGAGAAACCTACATTCAATACTCTTGCTTCAGCCATGGAGTTAGAAGAGGTGGTGTGAATGAACCCTAATTTTGGGGCCTTGAAAGAAGAAAAGAAGATGGAGGGTGTGGTGTTACTGCAACATAGGATCATCAATGTCTGACGGCACCATTAAACACCATATTGGGGAATATGGGAATTTCCCCATATTGGGGAATATGGGAAATTCCAATTTAGCAAAGGAGGTGGCAGAGCCCAGCAAGGGAGAAGAAGTAGCAGCACTGCCTAAGGTAGCACGAAAGCAAAGAAAGAGAGTAGACAACAGAAAGTGGTTCTTCTATTAAGAGAGCTATCCCCAGTTGAATTCCAATTGATGTCCAAATTCATTTGAAAAATCTCAAATCAAGAGGTATGCCTTTTGTCATAAGAAATCAGTCTGTATTGGGCATAGGCAGCTTAAGAGACTTGGTGACACTAGAAGAGAGAGTAGGCATGAGGGGGATACAGGAAACCCTTAGGTGCTAAGATGAAGAGAGAGAGATAGAGAAACAAGTGTAAAGCAAAGCCTACAGGCAAAACATAAATGACAAACCAACAAGACTCCCTGCTACTTTAGCTTCTTACAAATAGGAGAAGGTGAGGAAGGTAGCAAATATAAGGCTCTTCACGAGGTAAGCAAGCTAGAAATCTCACAAATTTGAAAGAAGTTGACAGAAATTATGGTTTGTGAGGTGTAGGGAGAAGATGAAAAGGATGATGGTGAAGAGGAAGATGACGACAAGGCCTGGGTGATAGTTTGCTTTACAAAGCAATGGTGAGTTTCTCTTATGATGGTGGTGCCGGCCTCTCTCCTACTTGAACGCGATGGTGATCTTGCTCACACGCGTGATGGAGTGGTCAAGCTCCTCTCTCTGGTCTGAGCGCTCATGGGATGAGCATTGGCAGCAGCGCAGATTCCTCACCATGTTGTTCACGACGGTCAAGCCTCTATCTGCATATTTGTAATGCGGCCACCCATTTGCAGCACAAAGAAGATAAGATGACGTGATCAGGGTTTTTAAGTTCAGGTGTGAAGTGTCTTCCATAAGCAGGTGTTAACATGGTGTGAAGTGTTATGCATAAGGAGGTGTTTAAATGGTGTGAAGTGTCATCCATAAGCATGTGTTTACATGGTGCGAAGTGTCATCCATAAGCGGGTGTTTACATGGTGTGAAGTGTCTTCTATAAGCGGGTGTTCACATGGTGGTGAAGTGTCTTCCCCATAAGCGAGTGTTTACATGGTGGTGAAATGTCTTCCATAAGAAGGTGTTTACATGGTAGTGAAATGTCTTCCATAAGCAGGTGTTTACATGGTGGTGTCTTCCATAAGTAGGTTTACATGGTGGTGTCTTCCATAAGTAGGTTTTTACAGGGTTTTCAAGTTCAAGTGTGAACTATTTTCCATAAGCAGGAGTTTTCAAGTTTAGGTGTGAAGTATCTTCCATAAGTAGGGGTTTTCAAGTTCAGGTGTGAAGTGTCTTCCATAAGCAAAAGTGTTTTCAAGTTCAAGTGTGAAGTGAGCGAGTGTTTTTAAGTTCAGGTGTGAAGTGTCTTCCATAAGTAGGTGTTTACATGATGATGGCTCCAAACCTATTTCTTTAGGCTTTCTTGTCCAAGAAAACCCAACCCACTCACCACAAGAATCGATCTTAGTTTAGTTCTTTTTTCTTTTCCGCATTAATAAATTCTCTTTCCTCTTCAAAGTTGGGAATTCACACATATTTTTTCAGGTGGAGAACTTCATGATAAATATTTCATGAGGGTGAACATTCATGTTAAATTCTTTTGATGGGAATTTTACTATGGTTTTTCCATGATTGCTTTGAGCTTCAATGATGGTGGTTTTCATTGCTTCTTTACCAAGTTGTGGGCATACGTGTGTTCATTTGGGAACGTTCTTTTTCCTTGTGTTCTTTCAAAATCAAAGTGGAAAAATCATTATGTAGTTTTGGTGATGATGATGAAGAAGAAGAAGATGAAGATGGTGTGAGAGTGAAGAGTGAGAGTTGGTGTTTGAGAGAAATGAAGAGAAGTGAAGTGTTCGTGAGAAGTGTATTTCTTCATCGTTGACATGTCCGAGGTGCTTATTCATTGGTTGAGGAGGTTATGCATGACTCCTTATATGCATGCTTCTTCCACTTTTCTTTCTCTCTCATTTTGGCACAACTCTCTCAGGCTTGTCTTTCTTGTTTCTTACATTCTTTCTTGCAAAATTAGCTATGGATGAAGAAGATGAGAGTGAGGATGGTGAGGAAGATGAAATTTTCTGTGTGCCAAGTTCTTTGTGAGCCTCTGGGCTGTTTTTCTTTGTAAGAGAGAAAAATTTGCAGGTTTCATGGGTGGTGAGGGGCTAAGCCCTAAGCATATATTAGCCCTATGCATATATTTTGTTTCCTTGGTACCCTGGTTTTGTGTCTGTTTTGAGTGATGTGGGTGAGAGCTGTTCACTTCATTTGGAATCAACTTATCTTCAAGTATTTTCAAATATAATTTAGTCATAGGATACAAATCTATATCACACTTTTGTAAAAGTAAATTAACGTATTCAATGAAATGAGAGCATATAGCTACTATGTTGCAAGTTACAAATCTTAACTAGATCATCAATGTAGAGTATAATTGTATATTAATTCTATTACATCTATGATGGTACCCATGTTAGTATATGTTGTCGTGGTAAAACATGTTCTATCATGCACAAAGACAAGAATAATATACCAAAGTGTAACCAAACCTTAAGAGTTTAAAATACTTGGGCACCAAAGTGAGATTGTGATTTTACCTTGCCCTACCTCACAAAGAAATAGGGCTACTAACCAAGTCTCACAAGAATTCCCAAGTCAAGTGGAAGTGTTATATGCTAGGATTCCCCCCACCAAGTAAAATTAGTGAGATCACGAGACTGAACCTTCCATTAAGTCGTAAATGAGGTGGAATTATGAACCAAATCTATATAAAAAAAACTTGCATAATGCATACACAAGGCCACTTTATATAGCTCTAAGAAATCATAGCAAAAAATAATACTTATTATTGATTTTTATATAAAAACTACAATTAATATGCTGAAAGATATGATAAATCTCATATGCACATAAACTAGTGATTTTTATGTATTATTAATCACTAGATTCTTTAGGATATAACCGACTTATTTAATAATAGTAGTGGCAATATATTTATTATACACTGCTAGTTTTTTGGTGTGCTATTGTCTCCCTTTTTCTCAAGTCTAGAATTATTTCATTACATTAACATATCAACAATCGAAACCTTGATTCTTATGTACATGTTGTCTAATAATGTGGATACTGGTGGGTTGCATTTCCACTTGATATACGGATATATGACATGTGAATGGATATTAAAAACGAGAGCCATATTACATAGCCACACCCAATATATGGCATATGGTAGGGGTGTGTATGTAGCATAATGCTATTTGGATATGTGTTGTTGTTTTTTTTTGGAGAGAGAGAAGCTCTATATTCACTTACAAGAAAACATTAAGGATATGTGATGTATTTAAAATAAGCATTTCACAAAATCCAAGGACCATGATAACATTTTAATGTTAGAAAGGGTAGACTAATGATGACATTTTGATGTTAGAAAGGGTAGACTAGGCACTAGTCTACTTTATCTATGGACTAGAAAAAAGGGGATAAAGAAGAAGTGAAAATTAGCATATGAATATAAAATCTCTTAGTAAGCAGTAATCAATCTTAGCTTGAAAGATATTGGATATTTGGATTGTCTTAATCACTACTACTAATTTGTTTAGCAAATGTTTGGATTCATCTTAAAGCCTTTCTTTTACAAAGGCTGGTTTAGAAAAGCCTTTCTTTTACAAAGGCTGGTTTAGAAACTCCACCCATAAAAGTGAACATTAACGGTATAAATCTAGAACCCTCTTGTGTATATTTGTGTATAACTCTAGGTCCAGAAAAACCCCTCTCTTAATGCTGAGAAGTAGCTCTCCTCTTTTAAGTGGAAGCTTCATATGTGATAGATCATACCGGAAGAGCAGGCTGTCCAAGAGCAGGCGGGACAGCAACTGACGGGGGTCGAAAGGTGAGTGGTATGAGACGGAATAGAAAACCTTGATGGGTTAGTGCGGCCTCGGCCCACGCTCCCACCACCAGAGACCCTATCAAGAGGGCGATTCCGGCTGTAGAGAGCAGGCAAAGAAGGGGCAGCGATGACTTGGGAGACGCTGCGAGGCCTGCGCATACGTAGGCCAGGAGAAGATTGACGACGCAGGCCTTGCAGAGGAGAGAGAGGATCGGGCCGAGGAGCACCTCTAGCTGGGGTAAACGCACGCGATGGAGGCGCTCGAGGAGCAGTATTCCACAGAGGGCGGTGTAGTAGGCGAACGAATTGAAGCAGAAGAAGAGGGAGAGGAAGGCAGAACCATCGTGAAAATGGTCTGCATTGGATCCGCTGGGAGGTTGGAGGTAGCCGGAGAAGCAGAGAGCAGCGACAGAGGGGAAGAGGGTGGTGTAGAATGCTGCCATCGACGGAGTCGTTACGAGGCTGCGGGTAAAGTTTGCGCCAGGGAGAGTGTGTCCCCTTTATTTTATGTTATCGCATGGCCACTACCGACAAGTGAGCAATCTAAGAAGATCAGTAGTTGAGCGCTGCAGCCGCCCCAACGGACAGGCGGATTTTGCCATTAAGAGCCCGTGTTTGTCACCACGTTGCATTCGTGCCCCTCTAACTCTATCCAAAGGTATATCCCAAGCAGTGTTCGAAAAAAACTATTTTCCCAAAAAGTACAAAACTTTCATCTAAAAATTGTGAAATTATTTATAAAGAAAATTTTCAAATTTTGAAGGTTTTTGTTCTACAACCCCTCAAAATCTGCAGGTTTTTGTACCCTTAAGTTTCAAATTTGAAGGTAATTTGAAAAATCTGCAAGTACAAACTACACTATACCCGGGTTTTTTTCGAACACTGATCCCAAGGTATGCATCAAAACCTTAGCCTTCTTCATGTGAATGGAGAAACCCACCCCTTTGAGCTTTCTCGAAAGGTACGCTTTTATGAAGCTTTTTTACAAACATTGATGAGGGACAAACAATGGTGCTTGCTTGGAGATGAGCAATAAGCGGTTGATGTTGCTTTGTGAATGGTATACCCCAAGGTATTTATCAAAACCCTAGCCTTCCCCTTTGAGCTTTCTCGAAGGGTACGCTTTAAGAAGCTTTTTTACAAACATTGATGACTCGGGACAAACAATGGTACTTGCTTGGATTGTCGTAGAATAGAACCTTGCCAAAAATGACTCCATGATCATGGTTGGAGGAATGTACGTGTATGTTTGTATCACACACAACTGAAAACAACATGTGGGAGACCAACGATTGTACCTTTCGACTTCCTCTCGTTAGAGGGGGCTATGTTCTCTCACTAGCACACCAATCCCCTCTTCAAGAGGCCTATCATTATTTAGAGGTGGGTTCATGTGACCTACATTAGCGCTTAAGGGCGGTTTGAGCCTTTTCTCTAGCACCCATCCACAATGGGCCCTTTTGCCTTACAAGTACATACAAAGCGAACGAATCAATGGGGGTGGGAGGGTCTCTCTAGTATAGCAGTGGGTCGAGAGGGATCGACCCTCAACATTGGTGGTTTGGGAGGGTGACATTATAGAAGTGTGTCAGCTGGGACCCTCAACAATAGTATGATGCTTCAACTCCTCTATCCTTATATTATTCCCTAGTCAAGCTAACCCTATGTTATGATTCCATTCTAACTCCAAGGGCAATGAGCTTTGAGTTTACCTCCTTGTCATCAAGCTTATATATTTGAAGAATTTGGAAGAGGCACTTAGTGCATCCACTTGGCACTTGATCGTTACTTTTCTTTTTCTTGATTCAAAGGAAGTTTTCCATAGGTTTTTATCGTCTCTAATGGGAAAAGAGTCATATTCCTCGAATGACAAGCTTTCTAGAGAAAGGGATTTGTCTTACTTATGTGCACTCAAGAAAGAGGACATAGATCATGGCATCATCAATGTAAACAAGGTGGCAATGACAAGATGAACTAAAGGGAACAAAACAAAAATGGAATGCAAACTCGTCCATTGGATGGAAAACCATATGTAGGAAAAATGAACTCATCGAAAGCACTCTTGAATTTTCTTTGCGTTTGTCAATCTCCTAGGTGAAATCCTTGTCTTATACTTAGCATTTACTAAGAGCTTTCGCATGTGCTTGAGGTTGCTTTACATTTGTCAATGTCTTTGCACTAAGAGCTTTACATGTTCTTGTACTTGTTTTGCAATTGCCAATGAGTTTGTCACTACCACGAATGCATTCTTTTTCATTTGAATTCATTGGCCACTGGATTTAAGGAGAGTACCAAAACAACTGTAAAAAGGAGAGCTTTGAGGAGTACCAGAAAAAACTAAAAAAGGAAACCAAAGTGGAAGTTTATCCTTGGGAAGAAGAAAACGATGCTAAGAGCTTAAAATATGTTGAATATTTGTTAATGATTTTATCCAGCATTGCATTAAATTTTGCACTTATTTTTTATTTTGCACATAGTATACATGTGTTTGTGTTTCTCTTTTTGAATTTATAATACATAAAAGATAACAATGTCTCTCATACCTTTTAAACTTTATCAAAATTTTGAAAGCCATTTTTTCCCAAACCATCTATAAAGAAGCTTTCAAAGTGATGTTTTAAAATTCAAAGCATTCTTATTGATCATGTAAACAAGCTTTCAAATAAATTTCCATTTCAAAAGCTTTGAAAATTTAGCCACTTATCCAACTAACTATAAATTTTCCCTATTAGCTTATCCATAAATTCCATTTTTGGGAATTCATTAGCGGCATATTTGGTAGCTAATGCCTCTCTATGCACAATACAATGGATAGCAATAAGAGAGGGAAACAGCCTTTTAAGTCTAGCTACCACAGGTATTCATCTTCTTGTCACACGGTGCTACAGCCCATTAGTAGCAATGGCTATAAATCTTTTGGTGTCTAGCTTCAAGTCTCCCAAGAGCATTATAAATTGTTTCGGCATCTTCCCTTTCTATTTCGAATAGCTGCAAGAAGTTCATCTGAACCTCAAGTTATGTTGTTAACTAAGTTACATAGACTATCAAATGTTTCTCCAAATGCTGATCTATGCTTTCATCAATGGACAAAGCAAAAAACACACTTCTCCTCAGCTTTGCCACTAAGCATGGAGCATTTCCCTTGCATCCATAGCATTTCCATAAGTTCCATAGCTATCATTAAGAGGGATAAAAGGAGTTTTCATGAATCTCAAGAACTCTATAAGCCTCTGGATTCCATTCAAGCTCTTCCCTTCCAAAACTTTGTAGTATACCGCCTACATGACACTTATGACTTGAAACCTATAAACTTCCCCACTTCTCTACAAGCCGGTCTCCAATGCTCCTACCACTTTCCCACCATTTTTAAGTAGCTTCTCCAATATCCTCTCAATGCTTTGGTGTTGATTTGTGCTTTCATGTTTCCTGAATGCTCCAATGTGCATAACTTCTGATCCTGTGGTGTTGCAAAAATGCTTCTTTTCTTTGCTTCTTTGCAAAAAAAGAGGAGAAAAATTTGTAACTATTATTTTGTGAGTTTGTGAGTTTGTAACGTTAATTAGGGCTAGGGTTTGATTCTCCTTAATTAGAAAAAAGATGTTTTGTATTTGTAAATCGATATTAAGCATGGATAAATAATTCTTGTACTAGGCATAGCACAAGCTATGGTTTCCTTATCATTGTACTTTTAGAGAAGCAGAGGTTTTATGAGAGTGTAGGAGATATAAAGAGAGCTTTCATTTCCTTGTTAGTAGAGAGGTTGGTGTGGACGAGTAAAAAGGATTGTCTTCTCTTAAATTAGGTCTTATTTTTCCTTCTTAGAGATAATCTACAAGTTATGGTGTCAAGAATATCATTTAATTACAATAGTTACAATTTTGAAGTGGATAGTTGAGTGGTGAGTAGAGGAATGAAAATGAATATGTTAAAGTACTAGAGAATTTCTTAGAATGTTGAAAAGGTTAAGATGGTTCAAAATATTAGAATTATGTCTATGCATAATAATTGTCTCAAAGAATATGTATTAAGATTAATAATAAGGATTGGGAACAGAGTCGATCGCGGCAGTATTGATGAGGGTAGCAAAGAAGTTTGTACTCATCGTGGAAAGTGGTGAGTCTCAGCTTGACTAGCCCTCATATTTGGGTCCTCTAGTTTGGCTTGGGTGAGGTTAGGATCAATGGTCTAGCGAAAATGTGCTTGTTGCTAAGAGACCCTTAGGCAAATCACCCCCTGGCTACTATGGTCCTTGGGTAAGTGGACCCCATAGTCCAATTGTCTCACAGAGTAACAAGCATAAGGGGATCTTGGTGGCGACATACTCGCCTGTAGTTGGGTGGGACAAATGAGTCTGGTGCTTTTCTGTTCCAACTTATATGATGATTGGAAGTTCTTGTAGAACCTTACATGAGCACATCATACAAATCATAGCATACTTGGATTATTGTTTTGATTTTCCCTACTTGGTTATATTCTCTTATGTGATAAGAATGAATAGAATCAATACTATTTATGTTTTTGAAATTTTGTCCATGTGGGTTCTTATGCTATGAGTTACCCCCTTGGGCTAATGGAATTTTGGGATCCAAGTGGAGGTAAACAACCAATGCCAAGTAGTCATAGACCCAATGGTAGGTGGGTCGGGCCTCACTACCAAAATGGGAAATGGACATTACCTTTACAAAACTTTCTCACAAATATAGTAACGTTTAATTATATATAGCATGTTAAAATTGCTAAAGTATGCACTTGGAAAAAAATGTCCAAATTAAGGTTATTACTAGGAAATGTTATCTCCTCTCTCTACCTACCATGGAAACTTATTTGAAATCTTGTTTGCATGATTAATGAGAATGCCTTAAATTTTAAAACATCACTTTGAAAGCTTATTTGTAGATGGTTTGGGAAAAATGGATTTGAAAAATTTGATAAAGTTTAAAAAGTATGAGAGACATTGTTTTCTTTTATGTATTATGAATTCAAAAAGAGAAACACAAAAACATGTTCAAAAACATGTATACTATGTGCAAAATAAAAAATACGTGCAAAATTTAATGCAATGCTGGATAAAATCATTAACAAATATTCAACATATGTTAAGCTCTTAGCATGATTTTCTCCTTACCACAAGGACAAACTTCCACTTTGGTTTCCTTTTTAGTTTTTTGGTACTCCTCAAAGCTTTCCTTTTTCTAGTTGTTTTGGAACTCCTTAAATTCAATGGCCAATGAATTCAAATGAAAACTAATGCATTCGTGGTAGTGACAAACTCATTGGCAATTGCAAAACAAGTACAAGCACATGTAAAGCTCTTAGTGAAAAGGCATTGACAAATGTAAAGCAAGCTCAAGAACATGCCAAAGAACTTAGTAAATGCTAAGCACAAGACAAAGATTTCACTTAGGAGATTGACAAATGCAAAGAAAATTCAAGAGAGCTTTCAATGTCTTTATTTTCCCTACATATGGTTTTCCATCCAATGGATGAGTCTCCATTCCATTTTTGTTTTATTCTGACTAGTTCATCTTGTCACTTGCCACCTTGTTTGTGTTGATGATGCCATGCTCTATGTCCTCTTTCTTGATTGCACATAAGTAAGCCAAATCCCTTTCTCTAGAAATCTTGTCATTCGAGGAATATGCTTGGGAATATGACTTTGTTCATCCCATTATTGATGATAAAAACCCATGGAAAACTTCATTTGAATTAAGAAAAAGAAAAATAAAGATCAAGTGCAAAGTGGATGCACTAAGTGCCTCTTCCAAATTCTTCAAATATACAAGCTTGATTACTATAAGGGCAGCCAGCTGCACGATCATCTTCTCCAAGCAAGGGATGCTAAGAGCTCACGTTTTTCTCCACCCAACCTCAGCCAAAAACACACCACCCTCTATCCTTGGACTCCACTATTTTATTAGCTAGATGCTCTTCACATGTGCCCGGCCACTCTCTCACTAGTGTTCGGCCACTCTTGAGTCCGTAATTGGTCATTTTGGCTCCCCTAAACCCCGCCCGTGCCTTGTCTGAACGGTCGAGATGTCTAGGCTTCCAATAATTCTATTGTATGACATTACTTCCCCCTT
Organism: Cibotium barometz; assembly: GCF_041138505.1. Taxonomy (NCBI): domain Eukaryota; kingdom Viridiplantae; phylum Streptophyta; class Polypodiopsida; order Cyatheales; family Cibotiaceae; genus Cibotium; species Cibotium barometz. The sequence goes on along the minus strand of NC_141082.1, from coordinate 21,927,782 downwards.
AAGAGGAGTTTTCATCCTCGAAAATGAAATTTGGGAACCTCTTTCTGAGTGTGCTTACCTTTTCCCAACAAGTAGAACCTTCTTCTAATCTATGCTTCCACTTGAGTATTCGAGTTGTTTTCTCTTGGAAATCCAAGACTTTTTCTGGTTCATGTGGTAAGGATGGGGGTTCAATAAGTTGTACTAGGATCTCTTGAACAACTGACGAGATTATCGTCATCACCCAACTTCTTTTTCAATCTACTGACGTGAAAAACTAGATGAACTTTAGAGCTTTATGGTAAAGCTAGCTTATAAGCAACATCACCTACTTTTTTAAGTATTATAAATGGACCACAATACCTTGGAGATATCTTCGGACTTCTCCCCATTTTCAAAGATTCGGAGTGTTCGAAAATCTTTAAAAACACTTTATCACCTTCCTCAAAGATGATTTATCGATGGTCTTTGTCGGCATAATGTTTAGCACGGTCTTGTGCTCTCTTAATATTATCTTTCGTGATTTTTGTCATCTCCTGGAGATCTTGAAGAAAATCTTTAACCTTTTACATCTTTTCTTTCTTGAGTCCAATGGACACTAGAGATCGTGGTTGAAAACCATACATCAAGATAACTGGACTAAATTCCGTTGTTGAATGTCTAGCACTATTATAGGTGAATTCCAATATGGGTAAATAATCTTCCCAATTGGTTTGCTTTTTGCTTACATATGCTCGTAGCATGTCTTCCAAGACTTGGTTGACTCTCTCTTTCATCACCATTTTGAGGATGATCAACTGTCTCTCATACTTATCATGGTGTCTAATCTCTTGACCACAGCATGCCATAAATGCTTGTTAAACTTTGTATCTCAATCACTAACTATATCGGCAAGTAAGCCATATAGTCGATAGATATTTTTAATGAATAGCCTTGCCAACTCAGACATAGTCACTGTCATTTTTGTTGGAATAAACCGACGCAACCTATTTATGACCACCCAAACCAAATTGTGGCCTCTGTTCATTTTAGGTAATCGAACTATAAAGTCCATTGAGATACTCTCCCACTTGCCATTTGGGATCTCTAGTGGACTAAGTAAACCACCTACCTTTAGGTGTTCTACTTTATTTACCTGGCAGTTTTGGCGTTTTAAGACATAGTCATGGACATCCTTACTTAAGCTAGACAAATAAAATTGTCTCTTAACTAGTGCATATGTCTTCCATATTCCAAGATGGCCAGCACTCAGACTATCATGGCATTCATATAAAATACGGTGCCTAATGTTTGAGTCCGAAGGTATACATACTCTACTTTTGTAAAGTAGGTAACCATTATCGATGGAAAAATTCTTCTAACGATTTCTTTCGTCACTTGTAAGTGACATGTCTCCTTGAGACATCTCTCAAGACTTACCACTAGTGGAAGTGTCTGTCTCATGAACGGGGCTATGTTTATTTATAGTCAAGGGATCCCTCTTGTCTATGACACTCCACATGTGGGCATAATGTGGATCATCAACGTATTTCCCCTTAAGTGATTCCCCTTAAGTGATTCCAAAAAATCACTCTTAATTTGTGTAAAACTCAACTTATTAACCATGGGCATACGACTAAATGAACTAGCTACCACATTGTAACGTCCTTTCTATATCTCAGTTGAAAGTCAAACTCTTGGAGAAACTCTACCCATCAAGCTTTGCATCCTCTCAACTCTTTTTGACTAGATAGCCATTTGATACTCTTATGATCAAAGACTATCTCAAATCTGGCACCATACAAATAATGCCTCCACTTCTTTAAGGCATGAATTATAGCATATAACTCCCTTTCATAAGCTGAATAATTTTGTTAAGCTCTATCCAACTTTTTACTTTCAAATCACTACAAGGGATCGGGCTCATACCCGCGCTCCTAGCCACGGGAAAATGACTTGTGGAAAAAAAGTAGCGCGCCCATGTATCATCGCAGCCAAAGACATGCGTGTAAAAGCGCGTGTATAGACATAGTCAAAATAGCCGATTAGTTGGGGAGGTGATAGAGGCTGTACATAGTCGGTACCCCAATCCCCCACATGCTACATCCTCGGCGGATGTATGGGGAAGGACGCGAATAAGGGAGATCTTAAGCAATAAAAGATTTCACCTTAAAAAACTCGCGTACGATGATGGGCTAAATGTAGCTGCGGGTGGCTATCCTGCCGAGAAACCTGCCCACTGCGCACAAACGCGAGTGGAAGGAGGCAAAGAAACGAGCAGAGGGTAGCGTGAAGAGCAAGCAGCATGTGGAGGCACGACGGATCCAGATGGAGACCATTGGATCTTCGCATTTCGGATCTGGCAGCATCGAGTCATGGGAGGCAGAGTTCGTAAGTATCTTGCCACTTTATTTGATTGTTTACTTAATTCATTGATTCTATGATTGTTTTAATCTTACAAATTGTGTTGATTATGATACAGCGACGGGTTACGGGGAGGAAGCCCACAGCCCACGATACTGGGTATGCTCGTCGGCATAGCAGACGTGACACGTGGGCCATCTTCAGAGCCGAGGGACGTATTACGGACGCGCAGTTTGAGATGGCCATGAGACCATACGGTCGAAGGTACTTGAAAACTCTAAACAAATGATTTTGGTTTATTGAATTACATATATATATACTTATATACTATATATTACTTGAACAGGCACAAGCTGCTGATGATGCACTTACCGCCACTGCAGAGAGTGGACGTGAGCACTACTCATCGGACATTCCGACCGATGTGAGCTCATCTGAGCATGGAGGGAGCACCGAGTCATCATCTGGGTCTGAGTAGTACTCAGACTTATAGTATCACATTCCATATTGAGGATGTGGTTGTATATATTTTTTTGTAAACTGAAGCCATGGGCTACTTCGACATATGGACTCCCTTGTATATATGTGTGAAATTTTGATAGTAATATTGAATCGTGAATCGATAGTATTGCATTCATGTCTGTCTTGAATCGTGTATTGACAATGTATGCATTCATGTCGTTCTTGTCTTAATCTTCCTCGTGGATATGTTCTTCGTGGATGGTCCAATGCACCAAAAAAGAAAAAAATCCAGAGAGTGTTATTGGGTGCTGGAATGCTGGAACAGCATTCAGGTACCAAATAGCACTCTCTGGATTTTTTTTTTGCTCTCTGTTCGCGTGTATAAACGAGTCAGAACTGCAAAAAGTCGCGTGTATATACGTGGATAATCTGTAAAACACGCGTGTATAAACGCGTCAAATCTGAGAAATACGCTTGTATAAGCGCATCTAAAGTCACAAAATGCGTGTATAGACGCTTGTATCAGTCCCTGTATCAGCGCGTCTGAACAGTCCTATACACGCACTTTTACACGCATGTCTCTGGCCGCGATGATACACGCGCTGATACACGGGCCCGCTACTTTTTTTCACAAGTCATTTTTAGCGACTAGGAGCGCGGGTATGAGCCTGATCCTTTGTAGTGACATCTCCATGCATACATCCACATCCACATTCACATTCACATCCATACCTCTACATCTACATGCATACATCCACATCTCCATGCATACATCCACATCCACATTCACATTCACATCCATACATCTACATCTACATGCATACATCCACCTCCACATTCACATCCACATCTATACATCTACATCTACATGCATACATCCACATCTCCATGCATACATCCACATCCACATTCACATTCACATCCATACATCTATATCTACATGCATACATCCACATCTCCATGCATACATCCACATCCACTTTCACATTCACATCCATACATCTACATCTCCATGCATACATCCACGTCCACATTCACATTCACATCCATACATCTACATCTACATGCATACATCCATCTCCACATTCACATCCACATCTATACATCTACATCTACATGCATACATCGACATCTCCATGCATACATCCACATCCACATTCACATTCACATCCATACATCTACATCTACATGCATACATCCACCTCCACATTCACATCCACATCTATACATCTACATCTACATGCATACATCCACATCTCCATGCATACATCCACATCCACATTCACATTCACATCCATACATCTACATCTACATGCATACATCCACATCTCCATGCATACATCCACATCCACATTCACATTCACATCCATACATCTACATCTACATGCATACATCCACCTCCACATTCACATCCACATCTATACATCTACATCTACATGCATACATCCACATCTCCATGATTACAATAAAATTCTTTTAATTAATCTAGGATAATAATTCCTAGAATATGGTAGGAAGTCCTCTTTTCATGCTTTGAATGAAATTATTTTATGTGTAATTTTTATAAAATTTTTACCATAGCTCCGCTGCTATAACTGATAAATCTCAATTATCTTAAAAGATAAAGCTTATCATTAAGGGAATGATTAGAATGCTCCCTAATTGGATCATTAATCATCAACATTCATGAAATACATAAACTAAAAGCATAGGAAAAGCCATTATTTTGGTCTTAAGCATAGATTAATCTTGGATTAAGGAAAAGCTTTATGAAAAGCTTCATTTGGATTGAGAATAGGTCATGAGTATGACCATTTCTTGAGTGAGAGAGAGATATTACCTAAAAACCATTAGAATTAAGCATAAATAGAAATTTATGTAATTCTTTACTATCATTCATTAATTACTTCAATAGCATTATCACTCATCAATTAACTTCAATAGCATTCATCAATTTATGTAAATTTTTTTTTTACTACCATTCATCAATTAACTTCAATAGCATTCAAAAACCATTCCAATTAAGCTTCTCAAGCTTGAGAGGGGTTGAGAAGAGAGAAACATTGAGAAATTATAGAAAAGATCAAAATTCACCATTTACCTTACAAATTGCTTGATTCTTTGTTCACGGTAGAGGCCCCCAACCAATCAATTGGTTTAGTATGTTGGTGGAGCCACCAATGGGGATTGAAGAAAGAGGGAAGCTCCAATTTCTTACAAATTGGAGAGAATTTTAGAGAATAGTAAATATTAGCATTATTTCAGCATAGTTCTAGAATAGTAAAATTCTCCTCCTTTTTTTCAAAGGACTCATGTTCTATTTATAGGAGAGGGAGGCTCTAACCAAGGCTAACTGATTTTTAGAATTTTCCAGATTCAGTTTGGTTGAATTTGGACTAGATTTGGACCTAGTTTGGTTACTTTTTGATTCGGTTTGGTTCCTTTTTGATTTGGTTTGGTTCAAGAGAGAGGAGAGATAAAAATATCACATTATTTTTGAGTTTAAAACTCATTCAAGCATGTGAAGTATGCACCTCCTTTAAGGGACTCCCCTTCCTTACATATGTGTCAAAGTGGAATGATTATACCCAGAATATCTCATTTTTTTAGTGATACTCATAGTTTTTTACTAATAAACCTTGTACATAGTCAACTATTCATCTTATGTGAGCATTTACTCATTTTTGGATACCCAAAATATCTCATATTTTTGATATCATAGTTTCTTACTAATAAACCTTGTACATATTCAACTCTTCATCTTATGTGAGTATTGAAGGGACTCCCCTTCCTTACATATGTGTCAAAATGAAATTATTATGCCCAAATATCTCATACTATTAAAATTACTCATAGTTTCTTACTAATAAACTTTGTACATAGTCAACTCTTCATCTTATGTGAGCATTTACTCATTTTTGGGTATCTTCTTTTACAAAATTGGATTTATCTCCTTCCCACACATGGATTGATCCTATTGGCTCACAGGAACCTTAATTGGACCATAATCCAAAGATTTCTGAAAATCTAGACCCTTAGACTAAGGTTCTTTATACCCATTTCCAATTAATTCCAATTGCACAATGGAAAGTTCTTTTTGAATTTTTGTTTCAGGGGAATTCATTTTAATAAGATGAGATAATTTTTTATCGAAAAATATTAAAAATTTGAATATTCTCTCTCTAGAATATTTTCTCTCTCTAGGTTAAAACAGTTAGAAACAAGGTCTTTTATATTTTTGAAGAGGGATTGATTACAGGGAAGATACTAGACATCAAAAAGGGGTTGGGGGAGGAATCTTACATTCTACCCCACTTAAAAAACGCGAGATGTCCTCATCTCGCAAACTGGGGTAATTTCGCAAGATGCACGAATATGAGACTGAGAGAAATTTTAATTAAGATTAACCCACCAACAAAAGTCTCAAAGAGAGTAAGACTCAAGACAAGAACAAAGATCTCAACTTTATTCATTCTTGGAACATATACAGTAAAGATAGAAGAACTTTTTACAATTCCATAAGCCCGTCCATCATATGGTCACAAAAGCACAAGCTGCACACGTATACGGTAACTCATCTATGGGAATTTTTCGGCTGGTTATTACAGCACCTATCACTACAAGAGCTTGAGGGCATACCGACGCTAAAATACCGACGCAAATGTCGAACGTCGATATGTCTGTCGTAATGTTGGAGGAGACAAGTAGGGCGGGGTTTTTTCAAATTTTCGTGTCCCGTCGCGTATACCGACGCCTATACCGACGCACATTCCGACGTATATACCGACGCACATTCCGTAGCATATACCGACGTATATTCCGACGTATATTCCGTAGCATATACCGGCGCTCGTAAGTTTTTCATAGTCGAGAGCCTATTTTCTGGTTTTTTCGCAGAGAAGGCGCGTTACAGGTCAAGAAGGTCTCTTTCTCTCCCTCTCCTCTTTTTTCCTCTCTCCTCTTTTCTCCTTCTTTCTTCTTTTCTCCTCTTCTCCTTCTCCTAATATGTTCTTGCAATTGCTTTTACTTTTTAATTTAAGAATTAGGACGTTTAGGGTTTTGTGTTTTTTTGGCTCTCTATGCATGTTGAGAGCTCTCTATGTATGCATAGATCTCCTAATGCATGCATAGAGATTTTAGGGTTTTGTATTAGTTCTTTTTCTTGTGTTTAATTTACTAATTAGTTTGTTTAATATTTTGTTTTGCAGCTCTTTCACCTCACCAATCTTTCACCAATCCTCTCCTTCAGCTTTGCAAAAAAGAGGTAGATCCTCTTTCGATTTTTCTTGTTTATGCTATTTTCTATGAATTATTGCATCCCTGTTTTATGGTTTAGGGTTAGTTTTGGGTTCTTGTAAGCTTACACATAGGATTAATTTAATATCTATGCATAAAACCTATAATAAGCTTGCAATCTCTATGCATAGCCTTCTTGTAAGCGTTATGCATAAGCTCTATTCATAGAGCTTGTGAGCTTGTGAAATCTCTATGCATAAGCTCTATGCATAGGCTTTATGCATAGAGTTTGCAAGCTTATAAAATCTCTATGCATAGGTTTCTTACAAGCTTATAAAATCTCTATGCATAGGTTTCTTGAAAGCTTGCATGGACATTGTACATAGAGCTTGCGTAGCCTTCTTGTTGAAAGCTTTTTGAATGTTTTTACTCTCTTATACATATAACATATAAGTCTTATGCTCTGTTTTTCTATGCATAAGGTATTCTCTTTATTCATAGAGTTTATATATGTTATCAAGGTAAGATCTATTATCCATGTAAAACAAGATCATGTTTATTACACCATTGGGTGATGGGATTAAGGGTTAGCATAGTGCATAAGGCATATAGCATAGAGCTTATGCATAGAGCTTATGCATAAGTCTTGCATAGAGCGTATGCATAAGACTTATGCATAGAGCGTATGCATAAGACTTATGCATATGGCTTATGCATAGAGCTTATGCATATGGCTTATGCATAGAGCGTACGCATAAGACTTATGCATATGGCTTATGCATAAGACTTATGCATATGGCTTATGCATAGAGCTTATGCATAAGGCTTATGCATAGAGCATAATTGCATAGAGCGTGTGCATAAGGCTTATGTGAAAGGGATTGTTGGAATGCAATTGCAAATGCCTTGATTGTGGTTAACAAATGCTTATGCAAATGCCATGGTGAGGGCATTGTGAATTGTTGGTTTGTGTTGGAGCTTTTGGATGATGGATTGAGGCATGAGTCCATGCTTTATTGATGAGTTCTAAATTGTAAAAGGGCATGAGTCATGCTCAATACTTGTAAGCCAACAAACTTGTTCTATCATTTGATATTATCCACATCATTTTGTACCTACACTCACCATTGCTACCACTTCAAGTTTCTATAGAATCTAGCAATGTGTGAGGGTACCTTGGCATTGGTTGGAGAGGCCAAGGGGAGAATGGCTTGAACTCTTTGTGCCGTGATTGCTTGGTAAAGCGGTACAAAGGGGGATTAGGTACACCGGTGTGAAGAAATGGCCTCAACCTTCACCTTGGAGGAAAACTCGGTGAAGGGGTGAGAAGGGCTTGGCCGGGAGATCGGCAAGCTTCAACGCGCGTCCTCAACAATCCTCACCATCGACTTTGTGGATGCATTTGGGCAATGGGGCCCCTTTTCCGTCATATTGTGTGGATATTGCAAATGCTTTGATGGACAAAGAGTGCATATGATCTTTCATGACATTGTGGGATACAAAGAGTATTGCATTGTGATTTGAGAAGTTGCATTTTCATTTGAGATTTGGTTCCAATTACAAAGGAGACTCTGGCGGAATTTTTCCAACAAGGGAGCCAAACAAGCTTATTGATTGGAGATTTACCCCATGGATACACTTGAAGAGTTATTCACAACTACCAAGGGGAGAAACACCAATCATTTGTAGCCGGATTGAGCTTTGGGACCGAATTTTGGGAATTTCTGGGATTTTACAAAACCCTAATTCAGTCCTAGGGTTTTTGGGATTAGGTCCGAGTGATTACACGACTCTATTCTACTCCTTGAGAGTTTTCAAATGAGCCATAGAACCCCTTAATCGGATATCACAATCTCGGTCAAAGTAGTCATGTTGACTTTCTGGTCAAAGTCAAACAGAATATACTTCCACTTTGATTGAATCAAAATGCTTTTAGGGGTAGGTTCTATCTTCCGTTAGCTTTCTATAGAGCCGTCAAAATCCTAATTCCGACATATATTTTGCGTTTTAGAGCCAAATTACTACTTTCAGCTGTCCCGCACAAACCCTAAAACAGAGAGTACTTGCCCACACCTAATTCTTACTGTGTTCATTTGGGAGGATAGTAGACACCATTACCTACCCATAGAACCTTCTTTTGTCCAATTCCGACATCATTTGGGCATTCTACCAACATCTTGCATTTCTTCACTATGCCGAAGGGAAGACCACGCAAGGGTGGGGATGTTGTGCAAGAAATGATCATTGGTGATGAGGACATGGAAGGTAATATGGATGCAAGGGATGCATTCATCAATGAAGACAATGGGGGCAATGTACATAATCAAATTTCTCAAGGGACACAAGCGGCGGTTAACCATGACAACCTCATGCAAATGCTTGTACAACGGTTGGAGACCTTAGACTCCAAGCTTGATTCTCATTTTGAAACATTATCCTCACGGATTGGTGTGATGGAGGACAAGTTTGGGAAGTCTCAAGCACAAGAAAAGCATGGGAATTATGGTGACTATGAGCAAAGAAAAGGCAAGGGCATCTTGAATGAGGGTTTAGGGTTTATGCATAGAGCTTATGGCTTATGCATAAGACTTATGCATAGAGCGTGTGCATATGGCTTATGCATAAGACTTATGCATAGAGCGTATGCATAAGGCTTATGCATATAGCTTATGCATAGAGCTTATGCATATGGCTTATGCATAAGGCTTATGCATAAGGCTTATGCATAAGCTCTATGCATAAGCTATATGCATAAGCCTTATGCACACGCTCTATGCATAAGTCTTATGCATAAGCCCTTATGCATAAGGCTTATGCATAGAGCTTATGCATAAGTCTTGCAGCCTTATTATGCAAGCTTATACTTATACTATGCATTTAGATTATTGCATAAGGCCTTTATAAATAGCTATTTATGAATAGAGATAGCTTCTCTCTCCATCCTTGTTCAAATTCTATTTAATTTTGTATGGAGAGGAGATAAGCTAATGTATGAGTTATTTTTAAAATCTCCCTCAACGGCTGGGGAAAAGAAGCCCGTTTGACGCTTTTTTAAATATTTGTCAAGTCTCCCTCAACGGCTGGGGAAAAGAAGCCCGTTTGACGCTTTTTTAAATATTTGCCAAGTCTCCCTCAACGGCTGGGGAAAAGAAGCCCGTTTGATGCTTTAAATGTTATTTTTTAAAATCTCCCTCGCGGCTGGAAAAAAGAAGCCCTGTTTTATGGTTTACATAGTGCTTTGTGTAATGCATAATGATTTGTGTTTAATGAGCTGCATATACATGTTATCCTGCTAGATGGAGCCTCTCAATCTTGAAGAGAGAATAGCGTGTCCATGCATGTGATGTAAGTACCAAATCTTTCGAAAACGAAGGATTTGCAACGAGCATGTTCATGACGCTGGCATATTTCCAATGGAGCGCTTGCAAAATTTACGGTTTCAATCGTACAACCAAGCAAGTGTGCAGCCGCATCTTGATAACATTGCGCCTGTGAATTCTCGTCCCCAACAAAGGATGAGGATATCGCAGGAGGGAGTGACAGATGGAGCTCAATTAACAGCACCTGAGGGAATGGAAGAAGGTCAGGAAATGGAAGAAGGTCCAATGGAAGAAATGTTGGATGCCTTCATCGAGCAACAAGAAGCTCTCTTCGAGGAGCATGAACATGAAGATCATCAACCACGACATTCTCAACGGTCAAATTATGAACCAGAGGAAGAGGCCATGCGTAAACTTGCACGCCTTCCATTATACAATGGTGCCAACATATCTGTATTGCGTGCATCTCTTACGATGCTAAATTTGCAGTCAATTTTTGGATGGTCTAATACAAGTGTCACTGAACTATTCAAGTAAGGTCTTTTTTTGGAGATTACACCTACTGTTGAAATGATAAATTATCAACTTGTATTTGAGAAAATCTTAATAGTAACGATCAGATATTGCCATACTTGCAGGCTTTTGAAAGATCAGATATTGCCCCCTGGCAACGAGATGCCTTCATCTCGTGCAGATGCGAAGAAGTTATTGAAATCCATAGGCATGGATTACAATAATATTCATGCTTGTCGCAATGATTGTTGCCTCTTCCGCCATGAATATGATCATTTGTAAGAATGTCCCCATTGTGGCTCTAACAGATATAGAGAAGATGTTCAGGGGGAAGCTGTCCCGGTAAAGGTTCTCAGGCACTTTCCAATCATCCCAAGGATAAAAAGCATGTTCAGGTGCAAATCAATAGCAAGCTTGATGACATGGCATGCCACAACTCGATCCACAGATGAAGTGATGTGTGTGCCTGCTGACTCACCCGCATGGAGACACATTGAAGAGAAATGGCCGGCTTTTAAGGAAGAACCTCGAAACCTCCGTCTTGGCCTAGCAATGGATGGTGTAAACCCTTTTGGTTTAAGGAGCTCTTCATGGAGCACATGGCCTGTTTGCCTTGTGAATTATAATCTTCCGCCATGGTTAGCAATAAAGAAAGGTCATCTGTTGCTCTCATTAATAGTTCCAGGAAAGTACAAGGTGAAGAACATGGATGTATATTTGGAACCACTTATTGATGAGTTACGCACCTTGTGGAACGGAATTGAAGTGAAGGACATGTCAAAGCAGCAGAGTGGCCAAAGACTTACAACTGTGCAAGGTATTCTCATGTGGACAATGCATGATTGGCCTGGCTATGGAGAATTCTCAGGTTTGTCTATATCGGGTTACAATGCATGTCCTGTATGTGGTCCTCGACTTGATTCAAGATACTCAAAAGCATTACGAAAGAATGTCTACCAAGGACATGTTAGGTATCTTCCAGAAAATCATGAATTGCGGGATGGTAATCTAGGAAGACCTCCTCCAAGTGCATTGAAGGCAAGCGATTGGAAGATCAAATGGGAGGAATGTGGCAACTTGGCATGTCCTGGGATGAAGAGGCTCTCTATCTTTCACCAACTCCCCTATTGGGGTGATCTCCTTATAAACCATTTGCTTGACCCGATGCATATTTTCAAGAATGTAGCTGACATTCTGTGGAAGACCATGACAGGAAAAAAGGATACTAAAGGCCAAAGGGATGACTTGGAAGAGATTGGTTGCATGCAAGAGTTGTAGACCCAATGGAAAGGTGCTACTTCCAAGAGCCCCATGGGTTTTTAGCAAGATGGAGGAACAACAAGTCAAGAGGACAATTTCAGAGTTTCGGACTCCTACAGGTTGTATGCATTGCTTGAAAAGTGCATTTACAAAGGATGATGATCTTAGTGGTCTCAAGAGTCATGATTGGCACAAGTTTCTACAATTTGTGCTACCCATAGCAATAAAAGATTGCCTCACTGAAGACATTAGAGCTACTATCTATAAGATTGGCACATTGGTGTGCTGGATTTCTTCAAAAGAGATAAAGAGAGACACTTTGGAGACAGCGCGTTGTCGTGAAGTGTGCTGTACAGCCAGGAAAGTACGAAACTTCTAGCTGTGAGAGTGAATGTCAAATCCAACAAGGAATCTCACGCACAAAATTTCCCAAGGAGTATTGAACATCTCTATTTCCAATGACAATTACATATGTCAACTTGTCTCAATACATCCTTGAATTCGTCCTGATGATTGCACAGAATTTGCATGAAATCCTTTGAACCATTCACATGTGAGCATAACAAGTCCTTCCAATTTTTCCAGTATACATGTGACTAGTTACATCCTTACATCCAATGCCATCAAAACCATTATTTCGAGATGCACTTTATCACCTGAAAACCTGTCTTAATATTCTAACTTCTCACAAGCAAAATTTAGCATTTGGCATGGCTTTAATATACTCATAATTTCCAAAATCCATTTGAGTGGAAAGTAAGATCATTTACCCTCAACTTCAATGCATTTTTCACAAATCTCCAAGCTCCAATTTCTTTAACTTTTTCCCCAAAGTCCTTCTATTCATTTCCAAACTTCTTTTGATGTATGGGTTAAACGATTCTCTCAATTCGTATGGAATGAGAGTAACTTTTAAGAGAATATATAAAAAAAAACACTTAGCTGTTGAATTACATGCGTGGAACTCTTTATTTGCTTCACCAACCATAAGCTACACGCCGATTATGCGAAGGTGAAATATCTGGAGCAGCATCGCTGAGTGTTGATTTGAAAATGGATTTTTCAATAATTACATCATTATGTAGTACTAGAATTACTCTCTAATTCTAGCACCTACAAAGCACACACAGTTTATATATTCAAAAGATTAAAAGCTCTGGTAGAAATGACGCTGTTCCTCAACGCTGCAGAAAAATTTCTTCCCCCCTGGTTTGCCGCCGTTAGCTTCCGGTTCTTTTATCTCTTTCCCGCGGAGAACTCGCGCTCCCCACTCTTTTTCAGCTGAAATCGCGTATTACCCATTTTGATTTTCCTCAGCGCGCCTACTATTTCCCTTTTCCCTTTGTTATGGAGTGTTGACCATATATATATATATATATATAATCAAACTCCTTTTCACCTTTACACCATAACCTTTCTAAAGGTTTTTCTCACGCCTTAGCTCCATTTAGCATCCTTATTGTGCATATGATTTTGCCATTTAAAGCATACGATCAAGAACCCGACCATTATGCACCATTAAGTTCTCTGTCTCAGTGCTAATGTCACAAGCAAAATCCAGTCCTATCAAGGCACAAGATATCTGCAAGCTCCAAAATTCTCCATAAGCATAAAAAAAATCCTCCACAATTCACACCACACTGTCAAAGGCTTCAAAACCTGGCTCAGCCTCAGCTCATCTTATTGGACCTTATCTACAATATGAACATATATACTCAGGCATCATATAATGACTCGTCATGGCACTTAACCCCATGCATCTGGATGTGTATTTGATGGCCTCACATGCACGGTTTCACATCATAGACGTGCCATGGCACGACATCCACCCCCTCTAAACCTGCACATCCTCTGGTATGTGCCAAATCATCATCAAGGTCCACATATAACTGGATGTCGTCTTCATCTTCTGCAGTTCCAGGAAGATTATCCTCTTCCTCTTCAATCATATCCATACTACCACTGTCAAGCTTCTCATCCTGAATCTCTTGTGAATCAAAAGGATCACCATCATGCCTTCTTTTAAATATCTTGATTCTTTTGCCAGCCACAAGATTCTTTACTTCTGTTCCATCAAGCTCACACAGAGTATACGTGGCATTTCCATGCACATGCTTGACAATGTAAGGGCCAAACCATCTTTTTGCAAATTTTCTTTGAACAGTGAATTGGTTGTCAAGGCTACTATCATACATTAGAACCCAATCACCTTCTTCAATAGGTTTTGGCCGGAGTCTGTGTCTACTATCAAATCTTTCTTTATTTTTCAGCCTTGCATCTTTCAAGCGAGCTTTAGCAAGCTCTACATCTTCAGGCCTCCTCTCCAACTGTCTTATTCGCAATGCAAGGAGGTCATCTCTGCTCAATCCTTCCACCCAGGGCAATACATTCCAAGTTAGAATAACTTCTTCAACTGGCATCACTGGCTTCTGACCATACATTAATTCTGTAGGCATGTATCCTGTCACTGAGCTATGAGTTGTACGGTCAGCCCACAAGGCATATGGTAGCAGCTTTGGCCACTCTCTCATCCTTTCTCTGCATGCCTTAGCCAAAGCTTTAATGATTGGAGGATGTCCTCGCTCACTTTTCCCATTGCCCTCAGGATTGTAAGCACATGTTAGAGACAGTTTGATACCAATTCTAGAGAAGAATTCCCTTGCTTCTTCAACGTCTAGCTCACCCCTATCAGCTGTTATTTTCCCTACACAACCATATCGGCAGATCACATCTTCCAAGAGAAATTTGCATACTGTTTCCGTACTCTTTGTTCTAAGAGCACGCCCTTCTACCTGATTTGTCAAATCTTCTCTTGCAAGTGCTATATACCGCATCTGCCAAATTCCCAAAGGCATTGTAACTAGATCCACTACCCATTTGTAGTGCATGGCAGGTGGGTAGGTTGGTTGCAAGCCATCACGATGCCTCACATTTGAGTACATTTGGCATACCATGCATGTTTCCACATATTGGGAAATATCCTTGTACATTCCTCTCCACCAATATTTTTCCTTTATTTTGGTAAAAGTGACCCACACACTTCTATGCCCAGCCCAGAGACTCTCATGGAATTCTTTCACAAGCTTTCCTTGAGTCTCTTTATCACATATGACTCTCTGTGGCATAGCATTCCTCTGTTTAGGATGCTTCCAGAGATACCCATCCTTTAGAAAGTAACCATATGCTTTTCTGCGGATCCTCTTAAATTCTGAGTCAGACCAATTCTCTTGCCTTGTCAGAGTGCTCAAATATTGACCAATAAGCAACCAATCCCCTTCATATATTTCCTCAATAAAAGACTCAAGTGCATTTGATAGGCAAATATGATCCCCTTTTGCATATGCTGTAGTATAGAACTTTGTACCCACATCATCAATGTCACTAATCATCTCTTTTTCATCTTCATACCTGGCTCTTGATAGCATATCTGCAACTGGATTATCTTTTCCCACAATATGCTCAAACTCAGGATTTAGTGACTTGATATAAGCAATCCACCTAAGCATAGCAATATCTGGAGTGGTACAACTTGCTATCATCCCAAGAAGTGGCAAGCAATCAGTCTCCACAAGTACAGATGCCCCAATAAGATATTCTTTTTCACATTTTAGAGCAATGACTATCCCCCATAATTCTCTCTTGATCTGTGGATACTTTCGCTGCCGAAAGCTTAATACCTTTGCTCCAAATCTAATTACATACCTATGATCATCCTCATCATCTTGCCCTACTGCCCATCCTATCCCAGTAGGACTAGTATCAACTGTAACAATCACAGGCCTGCCACACTCATAATCTGCCTTTCTCAAAATGGGTGATGATTGGAGCAAATATTTCAGCTTCCGCATAGCTTTAATATGTACTGCACTCCACAAAAATTTTTGATTTTTCCTCAAAAGTTGATAAAGAGGATCTGCTACATGTGCATAATGTGGGATCCAAATAACATAAAAGACGCATGCTCCAAGAAATCTCCTCAGCTCTGTAACATTAATGCATATTTCCTTCATTCTTTGTATCGCATCTATCTTGGCTGGACAAGGACGGCGTCCACTAGTACTACAAAGATGTCCCACTATTAGCACTTCACCAACCATTCACTTCTTCAAGCCTGGATAGAATCATGTCACAATCCTTTATATGATTTACCACAAACTTGCGGCACCCTTTTGAATCCAAATCCTCATCTTTATCTTTCTCATCACAGCCCTTTATTGGCACATCATCCAAAAATGGCATAGTTTTCTGTGGTATGAAGTCCCGTAAGACTTTATTCATTCCATTCATCATATGTGCCACTGAGTTAGTGGCTCCCTGTGGTAAGGTACACATCCTTACTAATCCCAAAGGAGTTCTCATTGTGGTCAAGTCCCTGCTTTGTATATCCAGCTGGAACTGATCATATCCCGAATACAGATCACCCATAGAGTATATAGCTTTCCCGCAAATGCTTCTGCAAACTCATCCACAATTGGACCTGCTCCCACATTCCTGATTGTGACTTTGTTTACAGGTTGCATGTCTTGAATAAAGCGCAATGTCCCATTTTTCTTTGGTACAGTAAACCATCTGTTGGAATATGGGGCACATGAAGGCTCCAAGATTCCCATCCTGATCTTTTCCTTTAGTAATTCCATCAACTTTGGCAAGAGAGCCTTTGGTACTGGAATTGGCCGCAGGTTCCAGGGTACATGTGGAACAGTAAAGATCACCATTGGTGCTGTTACACTTGGATCAACACAACCTATCTCATGCGGCTGAAAGGCAAAAGCTTTCCCATGTTTTACAAGCATCTCCTCAAAGCATTCCCTTTCAACTGGCAACAGAAAATCCCTCTCACCAATCTTCAGCTCTTTCAGAGTTTCTTGAGTAAATTTATGCCCAATTTTCTTCGGATCTCTAAGATTTGGCTGCATAGAAGCTTCATCTATCTTCTCCTTGCTTCCTGGTGGCAAGGGCAAGGCAACTGGTTTCACCTTCTTTGCAACCGTTTTGTACTTTGTATCCACATGAGCATCCATCTCACAATTCATGTTTTTACATTCCACCCCCTCAAATTCCTGGATTATATCATACATCTCCACAGATGACACCTTTATCACTTCATTTCCACCCTGTAAGCATGCTCTTCCCATATCAAAAAGCACATCCATAGTATCTATAAATGACACCTCATCAAGCACCCCTGAAATAAACTCATTCTTCTCCAAAAGACCACACTGCTCAAAACTTTTTTGTTCATTTTGTATATGTTTTTGCATACCACGCTTCAAATCCTTGCTTTTAACAAAAACCAGTAACCCATAGCTGGAGAATCCCTGAAAATTTGCTGAAAAACTATTTACATTGATTGAGTCCTGCGAGAACTCATTTCCCCTTGTACCATTGGAATCCCGCTTTACAATGGCACCTGGCCAAAATCCCTCATCTCCCTGTAATTCATGAACTCTCTGTTTATCTTTGGAAGTGACTGTGCCCGAAGAGACTCACGATTTCTTTCATGATTAATGCATACTGTCAAAAACTGAACAGCTTTTTTGCCATCTTTACTTCTTATTCTTGCATAGGCTGAACCATCATCCAAAACCTTTGTTTCCATCCTTACAGCTGTAATGTAGGGTTGCCCAAGAATGAGGGGATACGATGACATCTCCTGAACAAAGAAATTCTGATCATCCTTCACATCCCCTATAGTTACCCTTACATTTGGACATGCTGCATAAAGCTCTCCAGATGAATTATTAGCTGCTTTAATCATCCACCCATGATCCACATCCATTGGCCACTTACATTTGTTGTAGAGATTTTTAGCCATAAGATTTATTTCAGACCCATGATCAATTAGAGCGACATACGGCTCTTCCAAATCACCTATCTTGACAAGGGTTTCAGTGGTTGCTCTTGCCCAATGACTCCTGGAGTAATGACTCTTTGTAAGAACTTCTTTTTCATCATCCTCTTCCACAAAACGCACTTGTCGTGCCCCATCAGCAGAGTGATTACATTCCACCACATTTTCTCTCTCTTCCTTTTTCTGTACCTGTACACCATGAGTCTTGGAAGTGCTTGCTTCCCCTTGTGATGGAATAGATTCAATTATGGACTGCCTTTTTCTTCGTATAATATCAATTATCTCATCATGAAATTCTTTCTTTGCAATCCCCAAGACTTCCCCTAGTGTGAATTCCACCCTGCTGTTTAGAATTCTCTCTTCAAGCACCTTTTTGAGATCTGTTGCAACTTCAATATCAGATTGAAGCTTGTAGAGTGGACTTTTCCCTTTACCCTTCTCCTTCATTTTTGCTGGCACTTCTTCCATTGAAACATCATGTGGAGGTCTGCTATGCTGTGGAGGCATATGTGATGGCCCAGGATCCTTCTTTTCACTTCCACGTGTAACTCTTTTTGATGGCCCTCCTTCCTCATTTTCCCTTTTACGTTTCTCCTCTACCTGTGCCTCATTATTTTGGCATTTGGCAATATAGGCATGAATGGATAAAGAATCCACAGGCTCCTCCCAGCCAGTCTCAAGACGTATACAATCACCTGCCTCATGCAAAGCTTGCTTTGACACTTTCTTTGATGCAATTAATTCCATTGTTGACGGCCAAAAATTCTCATTCTCATAATCCTCATCATTCTCAAATCCCTGCTTTTGTTGACCAACCTTTAATCCATAGGTTGCTGCCTCAACCATAGAAATGGCATGACTAGCAGCCATATCCTCTACCAGCTTTTTCATCCTTCCTTTCCCAAAGTTTGTACTCAATGGAAGACCAGTCTCTGTAAGATGGATTTTCCCATCTTTGAAGAACACAAGTTGATTTTTAAGAGCTTCTTTATAGCTGGTACAATCCTTCTTTGCATGCTCTGGGTCATCACACCATATGCATCTATATGTAAACCCTTCTTTGCTTTGAGGCCTTTGCATAGAAGCCTGCCCCAATGGTAGACCTTTTTCTTCAATCCTGGACATCTTCAATTTTAAGTCACGCATACCCTTGATAAGCTCATCCATCGGCCCATCTATCTTTGGAATTGTAGCAGCTGGTTTGGATAGATTCTCAGGGGTGACAGCAGTTATGGGGGTTGCAGAGCCCATCACCATTTTATCCCTCCTCCGCTGCCGCTTTGCTAACATAGTGACTGCATCCTCAACATCATTCCAATCACTCTTTAATCCCTGTTCTGTATTCTTATCCTCAAGGAGGATTTCCAATTTCTCCTGGAGATCTTTCCCAGCTGCTTGCAAGAAGAGCTCTGTCTTTTCTCTGTCCAAAGTTGCACGCTCTATTCTTGACAACTGGGCATAACGCTTCTCAAACTCCCTTAGCAATTCTGTGGCAGAAATTCCCATTTTAGGTTTTGTGACCCATTCCAAGAAAGTTCGTTTGGTCACTCGCTCAGAATCCTCCATGAAGTATTCATCCTTTAAAGCAAGCTTGAATTCTTCCCAATTTCTGCCACCCTGTGCTGTCTGCAATCCTTTTATGCGCTCTCTTATTTCAGGAACGCATACCAGCTCGAAACTTCGAACCATATCCTCCTCAGTCACCCTGTTTAGCTCCATCTCCTTTATATAATTGCGCAGATACTTTGTAATGTCCTTCCCATCAAATTGATCCACCTTTTTCACAATTGATTGTAAGGCTTTGGTCGTGGAAATCTGTCCCCTCTCAGCAGCTTGTTGCTGTTGCATGTACATGGTAAACATTTGGAACATCTGCATAACTCCGGGGTCAAAATGAACCCCCTGGCCCTCAGAATTCTCAGCCATAGCTTCCCTGTATATTTCACCACACTCTCACCCCAGCAGTTTCACGTCGGGTTCACCAAAAGATGTCGTGAAGTGTGCTGTACAGCCAGGAAAGTACGAAACTTCTAGCTGTGAGAGTGAATGTCAAATCCAACAAGGAATCTCACGCACAAAATTTCCCAAGGAGTATTGAACATCTCTATTTCCAATGACAATTACATATGTCAACTTGTCTCAATACATCCTTGAATTCGTCCTGATGATTGCACAGAATTTGCATGAAATCCTTTGAACCATTCACATGTGAGCATAACAAGTCCTTCCAATTTTTCCAGTATACATGTGACTAGTTACATCCTTACATCCAATGCCATCAAAACCATTATTTCGAGATGCACTTTATCACCTGAAAACCTGTCTTAATATTCTAACTTCTCACAAGCAAAATTTAGCATTTGGCATGGCTTTAATATACTCATAATTTCCAAAATCCATTTGAGTGGAAAGTAAGATCATTTACCCTCAACTTCAATGCATTTTTCACAAATCTCCAAGCTCCAATTTCTTTAACTTTTTCCCCAAAGTCCTTCTATTCATTTCCAAACTTCTTTTGATGTATGGGTTAAACGATTCTCTCAATTCGTATGGAATGAGAGTAACTTTTAAGAGAATATATAAAAAAAAACACTTAGCTGTTGAATTACATGCGTGGAACTCTTTATTTGCTTCACCAACCATAAGCTACACGCCGATTATGCGAAGGTGAAATATCTGGAGCAGCATCGCTGAGTGTTGATTTGAAAATGGATTTTTCAATAATTACATCATTATGTAGTACTAGAATTACTCTCTAATTCTAGCACCTACAAAGCACACACAGTTTATATATTCAAAAGATTAAAAGCTCTGGTAGAAATGACGCTGTTCCTCAACGCTGCAGAAAAATTTCTTCCCCCCTGGTTTGCCGCCGTTAGCTTCCGGTTCTTTTATCTCTTTCCCGCGGAGAACTCGCGCTCCCCACTCTTTTTCAGCTGAAATCGCGTATTACCCATTTTGATTTTCCTCAGCGCGCCTACTATTTCCCTTTTCCCTTTGTTATGGAGTGTTGACCATATATATATATATATATATAATCAAACTCCTTTTCACCTTTACACCATAACCTTTCTAAAGGTTTTTCTCACGCCTTAGCTCCATTTAGCATCCTTATTGTGCATATGATTTTGCCATTTAAAGCATACGATCAAGAACCCGACCATTATGCACCATTAAGTTCTCTGTCTCAGTGCTAATGTCACAAGCAAAATCCAGTCCTATCAAGGCACAAGATATCTGCAAGCTCCAAAATTCTCCATAAGCATTAAAAAAATCCTCCACAATTCACACCACACTGTCAAAGGCTTCAAAACCTGGCTCAGCCTCAGCTCATCTTATTGGACCTTATCTACAATATGAACATATATACTCAGGCATCATATAATGACTCGTCATGGCACTTAACCCCATGCATCTGGATGTGTATTTGATGGCCTCACATGCACGGTTTCACATCATAGACGTGCCATGGCACGACAGCGTTTAAACTCCATAGAGTCAGTCTGCATGGTAGAGAAGTTTTTCCCTACAAGTTTATTAACAATCCAGATGCATCTGCTAGTTCATGTTGTAGATGAGGTTGCAGTTGCTGGAACAGTCCATTCAAGATGGATGTTCTTTTTGGAGAGGTTTATGAAGACATTAAAGGGATTTGTTCGCCAAATGGCTCGCCCAGAGGGTAGTATGTCAGAAGGGTGGCTGATACAAGAGTCCCTTGTTTACATCACTGAATATTTAAGTTCCTCAGATCCAGAGATACCTCAGATCCAGAGATACAACATCACTGTAAGGGGATTTTTGAAGAATTTGAGCTACAACAAGGTGATGTGGATGCACAGGGTAATGGAGAGCAGCAAGAACAAGCCGATATCAACAATGAAGAGGAGCAAGCAAATGAAGAGGAGCAACTAGAGCAAGATCCAAATGAAGAGGTGCAAACCAAGGAAGCTGAAAAACAAGTTGAGGAAGAAGACATAGATGATGAAGACATCCTTCATCAAGGGACTTTTAATGATGAGGATGCTGAAATGTACATAGACATAGATCTCTTTGGGGCTACTGATCTTAATGAGGATGATAGAATAGATAATGATTTTTAAAATGATGTATCTTAATGATTATGCAAATAGTTATGACATATTTGTAATGGTTTTATGACATTGAAGGTCCTTTCATTGTTTACCATTGTTAATGTTTACCATCATAATCACTACTGTAGGAGCAAGTTGATATAGTTTTACCAATGTTGTTTATCATTGTTAATGTTTGTCTTATGGTTCTTTCATTCATTGTTTACCGTGTAATTTTCATTTCGCACAAGTTTGTCATATGGTTTTTTGTCCAACAGGCCATGGGTGACTCACCGCCCTACGACTACAGTCCAGATTTCTCATTTAATCCTACACCGCAGGGCATGAGTCCCCAGCAGTTATATGGTTTTCTTTCGTCCATGACTCCAGAGCAGAGAGCCATGGCTCAGAGTTATTGGGGTTCTGGAGCAGGGACATCTACCTCACCATCTGGCTTCCCGACGCCAGTTCCCACACCCGTGGGTACGACAGCAGCTCCCACACCTCATACCACACAGCCTTCCACTCCTCTTACAGCTCGATCTACCACCTCTTCACATAGACGGCGCTCACGTAGTAGGTCTTCAGGGGGAGGTTGTTGTGGTGGTAGTGCCACAGATGCTGTGACACCACCACCACGTGAGCGTCGTCCTTCGCTCTCATCTGTTGATAGCACACCCATAGGGTAACCTTCCACTCCCTGGGGTGCACATGACCATGACAACAGCAAGATTTACACAATTAGGGATGGGGCACCAATAATGGATAGTGCAGGGAAGGCAATGAAGACACGCATTCGACAATTGTGCACTATACAGTTTCATGACTCTGTCATGACTAAATGGGATCAGCAAGACAAGGGGAAGAAAAATTATATAAACACAAAGATAAAGCAAGAGTTCCAGCCATCTGACCCTATGAATGTCGTCTCTAATGAGTGGATACAGTATACAGCTCGCATTTTGATGGGGCATCGTAGGTCAGAGGCGAGGGACGCATTTAGAGAGGGGAAGGAGAAACCTGTTTGGCTAGATGACAGGGAGTGGGCAGCCATTGCTCAGGAGCTCACCGAGACACCAGACAGGTTTCAACAACAAAGAGAGGCGGCAAGGGCAAGACTCCAAACAGTAGGGGCTTCTCATCTCGGGAGTGGTGGTTACGAAACCATGCGCCATGAATTCGTAAGTGTTTGTAGCAATTTTATTTATTTAAATGTATGTATGTGGGCTAAATGTTGATTTCTAAAAGTTATAATTGTTAATCGTGTGTGCAGGAGTTGGCCATGAATCGCCCACCAAGTAGGCGAGAGGAGAAGTACGCTCACAAACATGGCCTTGTGGCCTTGTTTGAGATGCTTGAAGAAGAAGGAGAGACCGTCAATTGGGAGGCATTACCATGATGTAAGATGACCTTCAAACTAATGAAATATGATCAAAACATTCTTGAGTATTAATGTTTAATTTAATTTCTTGTTTGTCGATCAGGAAAATATGCAAACGAGCACGGTTGTTTTTGTGCTCTATTTTAGACAGAATGGTGCTGTCTGTTTGCTGTTGTTGATCCTGCTCATTGCAGGCAGCTAGGCAACAGCCAGGCAGCACTATTCTGCCCAAAAAAAAATTTCTGCTACAGCGTCGGTATATACCTCGGTACTGACGTCGGTATATACAGTGGTATTTTTCTCGATATTAAAGTCGGTATACACCCCGGTATTGACCCTGGTATATAACACGGTATATGCACCGGTATAGACGCCGGTTTATGCGTCGGTATTACCCCCGGTGAGCATCGGTATATTAACCGGTATAGGCGCCGGTATTACCACCCGACGCTTATACCGACGCTACTGTTCCGGCGCTTATATCGATGACGAGGCTTTTTTAGACCCCGTTAAATAGCGCCGGTATAAGCCCCGGTATTAGGCTAACATGTAGTAGTGTATCTCACTGGTATGAGGTGATCTATTAAAAGGACCTCTGAGAGGCAAGCCAAAAACGGGATAAAGGCATATCTTCTCGTGAGGAAGAAAACACGCAAGTAAGAAGACCCGTTCAGAAAACCCACCATGCCTTGATCTCATCACGCAGTAGAAATGGGGACCCAAACCCAAAGCTTCAGTAACCATAGCCAAGCGAACATTGTTACGAAAGTGCTGTTACCCCCACGGTGTTACCCTAGTTATATCTCGACAGGTCCGCCATTTGGTCTGAGCTACAGAAGTTCCCAAGTGAGGGAAAAGTGAGCGCTCATACAGTTCTATAAAATCCTTCTTCACAGACTCGCTTGCGTCTTGAAGGTGAGAAATCATCATGGATAAAACCAATTCCTGCTGCCAAGCCATGAAGGAGATTAAGAAAGAAAGGGGATCGATGGAAGTAAGATTACTGTGAGCGTTTTAAAAAAGGAAGACCCTTTCCCTAGAATACTTCTCAGGAGTCCCACCTGTTTTAAGGATTCAGAACAATGAGTTCAGAAGTGAAAATCGGTGTTTTGGATATCAAGGTTTTGGTCTTCATTCGAGTACGGCCCAAAAGAAGTTCTTTATCTCTTGGGGAGTATAAGAAGTTATCCCCCAGATATTGTGAGCCTTATCTGAATTCAAAGAAAGTAAGTGACTTAGCCTACGAGCTTCTTTTACCTCCTCATCTCAAAGTTCATAATGTATTTCATGTAAGCCTTCTATAGAAATATGTACCAAACCCAAATCGTGGAAAGACGATAAAACTTCAGTGGCATGATAACGTTGGCTTCTAGGTTACGCTAGCTCCTTCCTTTATATAAGCCATAACTTTTACTATCTTTCTTTTATTTTAGAGAGGGAATAATTATAAGATCAAAAAGGGAGATTCTTACTCATGTATACCTTGAAGGCTGGGGAGGAATCTTACATTCTATCCCACTTAAAAAAGTGCGAGATGTCCTCATCTCGCAAGATAGAGGACAACTCTTTTTCTTAAGATCCAATTTTATTATGGGGTTCCTTATATTCTGGTCAACCCAACAGAATACTGGGATAAATATCCCTTATATAGAACTCATCATTAAATAACAATTCATTCAGATCATATCATTCATATCTTTAACATGATAATGGTCCATTAGACCGAAAAATTTCCTTCTGAACATTCCTCCATGGAAATTTTAGTCAAGCAAGTTCTCAATTTGTCATCCCTTAACTTGATCTACCGGTCAAGTGTTAACAGTAGCAATCTGACAGCACAATCCACTAATCTCATAGTGATTTGCTGAATTCATTATCATCATTCCAGTTATGAATATCATCACAAGGACTCGTCCCATTTATCCTCATTGTGGTTTCGCTCAGGTTATTATATTTCAACTAAATTTCATAAATCGTCATTTTTCAATCAGAATCCAAATCGATTCATCAATTCTCAAACAGAATTAAAAATCATATCAACCACATTCGAAATCATCATCTGGATAGCATTAACGCTTATAATTTCAAGTCTTAGATTTACTCGTATATACTGTTAGTAAAGAGCTGCACTTATACTCTCGGTATATACGGGTAGTCACGGCCCTTGGAATTATAAGGTAAATACCATCATGTCTAGGCCTCACGCAAGTCAGGGATTCTATATAATTGCGGTACTTCCATCTGAAGACCCAATTACCAAATTACGAATTTCACTTTGAATATCAAATTGTATGACTTATATCATACAATTACAACCTTTTTGTGTTTCTTGATAAATTTTTGACATATTTATCTTCTCAGTTGATCTTTATTAGCCAAATTGCTTTGATACCAACTGTGAGATCCCTGTCCCTACCACACAATGGGTTCGGGGTACTAGCAGCGAAAGTAGCACTTCTTGCGCAGAGCAGGGTCCCACACTCGGGGCCTTGTCCACGGATATCCGGACAAAAGACTAATCTGTCGGTTTTTCCAAAACCGAACCCGGAAAAAACTTCCTTTACCCAGAAAGCACGGGCGATTCCACGAGGATAACTTTTTACTCTAACGTGGTCAAGACCATTAGTGATCAAACTGATCCGACTGCACCTATAAAGATACTCGGTCAGATCAAGGAAGAAACTTGCACTTGGATCATTGGGATCAACGCTTTTTTCCCCATCAAGAGGCACAGCCGTTGATTCCTATCCATAGAACAATTACTATCCGGGATTTACTTCATCTATCGTAATAACAGAAATTGAGTCTCGATTTACGGATCCATCAGTCCAGCCTAACCCCATCCAGTCCCATGGGTTAGCCTGTAGTGATGGGATCCAATTTAGAATTTGATTTTTTTATCCCGGGTACCAGGGAAAAGAGTTCCCAGGCCCCCTAGCCGGGTGTTCATGCAAAAATAAAACTAGTCACACCACTTACACACCCAATATGAAATTGCCTTTTCACAGATTCAACCAGTTTTAAAACAATCCTTTAATAAAACCATAGTATCACTGATCACAATCTTCCAAATTATCCGGTTGATTCTTAATTTCCTATCATGCCTTCATCAGAGTATCTATGGCATCATTGGCAACCAGAACACTCACCACCTGTCCACTCAGGGGTCTTTTCAATAGTTCCTAGCCCATAATACTCGGCAATATAATCACTTATAAAAATCAAGATGGACTCTCGTTGAAGATCAGCAAGATCAACCAACAGATCCATATAAAGAGCCATGGACTCATCCATTGAAGACCAGCAAGGTCAATCAACCAGATCCATGCCCGGTTTCAGAAATCAACTCTTACTCCTTGTTCCAATATCTTCCTCGACGCACGCGTGGGTATCTTTGGCGACCCACAGCCCGAGCACCGTATGGTCAGCACCCTCTAGGATCCTTCGCAGGTGCCCTAGCGCTTCACTCATAGGCCGCTTCCTTGGTCCCTCATCCACTGTACCGGAAGCTCACCATTTTAATCGAACCGAGGCTGGTCAAGACCTCGGCCGACTTTGCTACGCGAGACGTCCTCCATTGACTCTTCGTCAGCAGTTGCAACTTTAACAGTTAGGTCTCCACGACCTTAATCACAAGACGGTCAAAATACTTCCCCAACATTCTTGACATAAAACAGCCATTTACAAGCAGTATTTACAAACAGTTTACAAATACAGTTTCTATATTAACTCTCATCTTTCCACATTATCCCTCAGTAATCCACATTACTTATTCCACATTCCATTTATATGTGTACTCATCCAATCATATCATTTTCCATCTCATCACTTCAGATTCCTTTACATCACATAACATATATTCACATCCATACAAATATCCACATCCACATCCACATTCACATCCATACATCCACATCTACATCCATGCATCCATTTTCACATCCACATCTACATGCACATTCATGCATCCTTATCCATACATCCACATCTACATGCACATTCACATCCATACATCCACATCTATATGCATACATTTACGTCTACATGCATACATCCACCTCCACATGCACATCCACATCTATACATATACATCTACATGCATACATCCACATCTGCATGCATACATCCACATCCACATGCATACATCCACATCCACATTCACACTCACATCCATACATCTACATCTACATGCATACATCCACATCTCCATGCATACATCCACATCCACATCCACATTCACATTCACATCTATACATCTACATCTACATGCATACATCCACCTCCACATTCACATCCACATCTATACATCTACATCTACATGCATACATCCACATCTCCATGCATACATCCACATCCACATTCACATTCACATCCATACCTCTACATCTACATACATACATCCACATCTCCATGCATACATCCACATCCACATTCACATTCACATCCATACATCTACATCTACATGCATACATCCACCTCCACATTCACATCCACATCTATACATCTACATCTACATGCATACATCCACATCTCCATGCATACATCCACATCCACATTCACATTCACATCCATACATCTATATCTACATGCATACATCCACATCTCCATGCATACATCCACATCCACTTTCACATTCACATCCATACATCTACATCTACATGCATACATCTACATCTCCATGCATACATCCACATCCACATTCACATTCACATCCATACATCTACATCTACATGCATACATCCACCTCCACATTCACATCCACATCTATACATCTACATCTACATGCATACATCCACATCTCCATGCATACATCCACATCCACATTCACATTCACATCCATACATCTACATCTACATGCATACATCCACCTCCACATTCACATCCACATCTATACATCTACATCTACATGCATACATCCACATCCACATTCACATTCACATCTACATCTACATGCATACATCCACATCTCCATGCATACATCCACATCCACATTCACATTCACATCCATACATCTACATCTACATGCATACATCCACCTCCACAATCACATCCACATCTATACATCTACATCTACATCTACATGCATACATCCACATCTCCATGATTACAATAAAATTCTTTTAATTAATCTAGGATGATAATTCCTAGAATATGGTAGAAAGTCCTCTTTTCATGCTTTGAATGAAATTATTTGATGTGTAATTTTTATAAAAATTTTACCATAGCTCCGCTGCTATGATGACTGATAAATCTCAATTATCTTAAAAGATAAAGCTTATCATTAAGGGAATGATTAGAATGCTCCCTAATTGGATCATTAATCATCAACATTCATGAAATACATAAACTAAAAGCATAGAGAAAGCCATTAATTTGGTCTTAAGCATAGATTAATCTTGGATTAAGGAAAAGCTTTATGAAAAGCTTCATTTGGATTGAGAATAGGTCATGAGTATGACCATTTCTTGAGTGAGAGAGAGATATTACATAAAAACCATTAGAATTAAGCATAAATGAAAATTTATGTAATTCTTTACTATCATTTATTAATTACTTCAATAGCATTATCACTCATCAATTAACTTCAATAGCATTCATCAATTTATGTAAAAAAGAAATTTAACTACCATTCATCAATTAACTTCAATAGCATTCAAAAACCATTCCAATTAAGCTTCTCAAGCTTGAGAGGGGTTGAGAAGAGAGAAACATTGAGAAATTATAGAAAAGATCAAAATTCACCATTTACCTTACAAATTGCTTGATTCTTTGTTCACGGTAGAGGCCCCCAACCAATCAATTGGTTTAGTATGTTGATGGAGCCACCAATGGGGATTGAAGAAAGAGGAAAGCTCCAATTTCTTACAAATTGGAGAGAATTTTAGAGAATAGTAAATATTAGCATTATTTCAGCATAGTTCTAGAATAGTAAAATTCTCCTCCTTTTTTTCAAAGGATTCATGTTCTATTTATAGGAGAGGAAGGCTCTAACCAAGGCTAACTAATTTCTAGAATTTTCTAGATTCAGTTTGGTTGAATTTGGACTAGATTTGGACCTAGTTTGGTTACTTTTTGATTCGGTTTGGTTCCTTTTTGATTTGGTTTGGTTCAAGAAAGAGGAGAGATAAAAATATCACATTATTTTTGAGTTTAAAACTCATTCAAGCATGTGAAGTATGCACCTCCTTTAAGAGACTCCCCTTCCTTACATATGTGTCAAAGTGGAATGATTATACCCAAAATATCTCATTTTTTTAGTGATACTCATAGTTTTTTACTAATAAACCTTGTACATAGTCAACTCTTCATCTTATGTGAGCATTTACTCATTTTTGGATACCCAAAATATCTCATATTTTTTATATTACTCATAGTTTCTTACTAATAAACCTTGTCCATATTCAACTCTTCATCTTATGTGAGTATTGAAGGGACTCCCCTTCCTTACATATGTGTCAAAATGAAATCATTATGCCCAAATATCTCATACTATTAAAATTACTCATAGTTTCTTACTAATAAACTTTGTGGCTGTGGGCAACAATTATGGCAAACTCTACTTGTTTGAGCACAGTCGTACTAGCCAGCTTCTCCACAATATGCAGCATTCAACAATTGAGGACCTTACACTCTGATACCAATATAAGGGTAGCCACTGTTGCACAATTATCTTCTCCAAGCAAGGGATGCTGAGAGCTCACATTTTTCTCCACCCAACATCAGCCAAAAACACATGACCCTCTATCCTTGGACTCCACTCTTTTATTAGCTAGATGTTCTTCACATGTGCCTGGCCACTATCACTATTGTCCGACCACTCTTGAGTCCATAACCGTTCATTTTGGCTCCCCTAAACCCCGCGCGTGCCTTGTCTGGACGGTTGAGCTCTCTAGGCTCCCAATAATTCCATTGTCATGACAATGACAAGGAGGTAAACTAAAAGCTCATTGCCCTCCCGCCCCTATTGATTAGTTTGCTTTGTTTGTGCTTGTAAGGAAAAAGGGCCCATTGTTGATGGGTGCTAGGGAAAAGGCTCAAACCACTTTTAAGTGCTAATGTAGGTCACATGACCCCACCTCTAAATAATGAAAGGCTTCTTGAAGAGGGGATTGGTGTGCTAGTGAGAGAACATGGCCCCCTCTAACAAGAGGAAGTTGAAAGGTACCATCGTTGGTTTCCCACAAGGTGTTTTATGTTAGGTGTGATACAAACATACACATACATCCTCTAGCCATGATAATGGAGTCATTTTTGTCAAGGTTCTATTCTATGACATAAATTCCTAAGCATTCACAAAGCGAGATCAATCGCTTATTGCTTATCTGTTGCAAGTAATACCATTTTTTTGTCCCCCATCAATGCCATTATTGTTTGTAAAAAATTTTCATAAAAACTTACCCACATCAAGAAAGCTCAAAGGGGTCGGTTCCCCATTCACATGAAGGGAAAATTTCAAGGCTAAGGTTTTGAAAAAGTCAAGGAAAAATACCCTCGCATATACGTTGGTTAGATGATTGGATAGGGTTTGAGGGGGCACCACTAGAACAAACCCCCCCTTGGCGATGGGGCCAAAATGAAGGGTTTTTCCAAACACATCGCTTAAACGATGACAAACACTGCTTAAATGATGACAAACGTCGCTTAAGCGATGAGTTTGGAATGTGCTAATGCATCGTCTCAAACCTATGTTGCATTGGATGTTAAGCGACGATTATTTATGTGTCGATTAAACGACGTTGATAGTGATGCTTGCATACTAGAAAGCATAGCTTAGTCAACATCACTTATACAGACATCGCATAAATGACGGTATAGGAAATTAAAAAAAAACCCAAAGCAGATGGCTCTTGTGAATTTGCAGCAGCCATCTACATTCTTAACATCGATGCCCTCACCTTCTTCAAGCAGAGGATCGATCTTAGTGCCTGCTGCCTACCACTTCTCCTCCTGTTTACACCTTCCCTCCATCCAAGTAATGCTCCATGAGCTTTTCTTTGTTATGATTTTTGTAGATTTACAAGACCCTTGTCCCTTATGCACAACCTCCTCTGTGCTTGGCCGCCTTATGGGCAAGCTCTGTGCTTGGCTACCTAGCTAGGCAAGTCCTCGGCTACTCCCACACATGCATGCATGACCATGTAAATCATACCGGATCAGCACACACATGCCCTAGACTTTTGCCTACATGTTGGATCTTTCATCAAGACAGAATTGCATAACAACCATCTTCTTGACCCTTGCACAATCATTTCTCATAAGAGGATTATGCAAAAAAGAGTCTACTTCTATAATGGACCTTCTTTGGCAGAACAAAGTGTTTAGAGACATTCCCTGGGGTTCTTAATTTGTCCTTGAAGTAGTGGTATGTCGACGTTGTGCACGTGACATCCCTTCTACTTACCTTGTTGATGGAAGTGATGATGGCATCAGCAATTTCGGATCCTTCTCCTTGTCAAGACTTTGAGGCCGCTTCTTGGGTCTACATGATCCCTACATCTGCTACATCTTCTTTTTCTAGGTCTTCTACTTGGTACTCACTAAAACTTTTGGACTCCTCTACTTGTCTCCAACCTTCCCTTTTGTGACTTGTGTCCCCAATGCCGTTTACGTGTGTGATGGGTCAATTTTTGTGCCACACACCACATTATGAGTAGATGAACACTCATGATCCTCGATGTGCTACGACTACAGGATACTTCTTTGAACCTCCTGTGAGTGGATGTTCAAGCCATAGCTTGTAAAAAAATGTAATCTCTAGTGAATTTATTTTTCTTGATGTTTACAATGCATTCTTAACTAAGTGCTTGACATCCTGAGCCATGTTTGACACAAATCTTGACACTTTTCTATCGACCAGGATAGCTGCCAACTTAGCCCTCTAAGCCACTTGTTCAAAAATGACATCCTTGGTACTACCACAATCCAAAAGAAGTGTGACCAAGTAATCATTTAGATGCCCCCAGCCTTAAACAACTCAGAATTACTAGCGTCCTCGAATAAAGTCCAAGAATTACTATCCACATATGCCCCCAGCCTTAAACAACTCAGAATTACTAGCGTCCTCGAATAAAGTCCAAGAACTACTATCCACATAGTATTCTCCACTCATAGGGCTAGCTAGTCAACTTTGAAGCACACCAATATGGATAGCGGATGAGACCCCCTTGTGCTTAGCTTTTTGACCTCGCCCAAGGTTGAGACCCTAGTTTATTGAGCTTCAAACCTAGTGACTATGGAAGCTAGAGCTGGTGTGCTACTACTAGCTAAAGTGTGCCCTATGGTTCACTGATATTCTTGGGACACTTTAACTTAGAATGGCCTACTACATGACAATAAAAGCATTAGTTCTCCTATGTCAAGTGGGCATCGATATCTCCCTGAACAGCAGTTAGCCCCTCTTCGTCTGAGTAATTGGAAGAAGCTAATATATTGGAGTTCAACAAGGCTTTCCTTAGCCGCCGGGGTAGTGGTGGCAAACGAGGTTCTTCTTGCCACCATGTGGTATATCACTTCTTATTGGGCCTTCTCCTCATCACAGGCTTACATTGGTCAGGTTCAGTGATTGATTCACAACTTTCTGTGGGCTCGTGTGTGGACATATTTGTAGCCAGTTTACTACGATCTTGGGATCATCTCAGACCAAGCAGCACTCCAAGAGGTGGTCGATGTCAAAGGCTCGTGTTGATGTGAGGCAAAGAACTCCGAGAGGTGGTCAATGTTGAAGGCTTGCGTTGGTGGAGAAAAGGATTTGTCTTACTTACATGCGCACTCAAGAAAGAGAACATAGAGCATGGAATTATCAACATAAACAAGGTGGCAATGACAAGATGAGAACAAAACAAAAATGGAATGCAGACTCGTCCATTGGATGGAAAACCATATATAGGAAAAATAAAGTCATCGAAAGCTCTCTTGAATTTTCTTTGCATTTGTAATACTCCTAACTTGTGAAATCTTTGTCTTATGCTTAGCATTTAGTAAGAGCTTTGGCATGTGCTTGATCTTGCTTTACATTTGTTAATGCCTTTGCACTAAGAGCTTTACATGTGCTTGTACTTGTTTTGCATTTCCTCAATGAGTTCGTCACTACCACGAATGCAATATTTTTCATTTGAATTCATTGGATTGGATTTAAGGAAAGTCTAACCTCACCCAAGCCAAACTAGAGGACCCAAATATCAGAACTGTGATTTTTATGCATAAACATGCATAAAAGATAAATTTTTTATATTAAAAGTGTGATTTTCATCATAAATGATTTTTATGCATAAATGGATGCCTAAAAGAAATTCTTTTATATTAAAAGAGTGATTTTCATCATAAATGATTTTTATGCATAAACATGCATAAAAGATATATTTTTTATATTAAAAGTGTGATTTTCATCATAAATGATTTTTATGCATAAGCATGCATAAAGATAAACTTTTTATATTAAAAGTGTGATTTTTATCATAAATTATTTTTATGCATAAAAGAAATTATTTTATATTAAAAGAGTGATTTTCATCATAAATGATTTTTATGCATAGACATGCATAAAAGATAAATTTTTTAACATTAAAAGTGTTATTTTCATCATAAATGATTTTTATGCATAAATGGATGCATAAAAGATATTCTTTTATATTAAAAGAGTGACTTTCATCATAAATGATTTTTATGCATAAACATATGCATAAAAGATATTTTTTTAATATTAAAAGTGTGATTTCATCATAAATGATTTTTATGCATAAATGGATGCATAAAAGATATTCTTTTATATTAAAAGAGTGATTTTCATCATAAATAATTTGTATGCATAAACATATGCATAAAAGATATTTTTTTAATATTTAAAGTGTGATTTTCATCATAAATGATTTTTATGCATAAATGGATGCATAAAAGAAATTCTTTTATATTAAAAGAGTGATTTTTATCATAAATGATTTTTATGCATAAATGGATGCATAAAAGAAATTCTTTTATATTAAAAGAGTTATATAAATGATTTTTATACCTAACCATGTATAAAAGATATTTTTTTAATATTAAAATTATGATTTTCATCATAAATGATTTTTATGTGCATAAATGGATGCATAAAAGAAATTATTTTATATTAGAAGAGTGATTTTCATCATAAATGATTTTTATGCATAAACATGCATAAAAGATAATTTTTTATATATATTAAAAGTGTGATTTTTATCATAAATGATTTTTATGCATAAACATGCATAAAAGATAAATTTTTTATATTAAAAGTGTGATTTTCATCAGAGATGATTTTTATGCATAAATGGATGCATAAAAGAAATTCTTTTATATTAAAAAATGACGATATGCCCAGTTCAGGAAAAATATACTCAAATCACCCACCGAATTTGAAACTAAGTTGAGACCTTTGATTTTGATCTGAGGATCAAGATTACAGAATTCGAGGAATTCTGCTTGGGATACGAAATTAAGATATAACCATTGTATTAAAAAACAATATCAAAACTGAAAACTTGCATAGAAACCCTGTTTTCTTAAAGGATTGTCTTACGCGAGAATGCTGGAGGGAGCATTTGGCATATGTGTTTATCTAAGGGAAGTTTGGTTGCAACAGCTGGCAGGGAGTGTTCAAGGGACAGCTCACGCGGCAAAAACTTGCCCAGGTCTTGACCAGCCTGGGTATGGTGAAAAATGGTGTGCTTCCGGTACCATGGGCGAGGGCCGACGAAGCGGTCCCTAAGTGAAGTACCAGGACACCTAAGGAGGATCCTGGAGAGTTCTGACTAGGCGATGCACGGGCTGGCGGTGCTTAAGACACCCATGCGTATGTCGTGGAAGATATATATATGAATGTTGACAAAATGATTATTGTAATCTGTTACTGGATCTCGTTGCTGACCAGCTGGTCCCAGCGGAGAGTCCAGAGTGGTACTCTTTTTGTGAAACAAGGGATTGAATGGAAATTTTGAGTTATGAAATCTGTGACCATATCTGTTTTGTCAATGGATTATTTTTATATTAAAGTTTTAAAGAGGAGTGTGTGCGTACCTGTTTTCTAAAGCTAAAGTTAAGAAAGGCATTCAATTATGGGTGGGTGAGTACTTGTTTGGTTCTACTGATTCCAGTGGTAGGGTGCTGGCTAACTCATGGGCCAGATAGGCTGGAATCTATGGAGTTTTAATAATCAAATTGAAAAATCTTAGGATTACGCTAGGATTCGAGTAGTTAGTTAATTCCCTGATAAATTTCTCAATTGAGTGGATCAACGGCTGTGCCTGATCTTGATTAGGAAAAAAGCGTTGAATTGCTCAGATGATCAAATATTATCAACGATAGTCTCCTTCTATCTGGTTTATTCAGGTGAAGGATAGTTTAGGTTTTGATCTCGTTAGAAAAATTCGTTAAGAAAATTCAAAAAGGTAGAATCGTCCCCGCTTTCCGGGCATGGGAAATTTTTGCGGTTTCGATTTTCAGAGTGACCACCCGCCTAGTCTCGTGCCCGGACATTCGTGGGCGAGGCCTCGAGTGAGAAACCCTGCCCCACGCATGAGGGGGCTGCTTCCACTGTCAACTACCGGGAGTCCACCACAGTGCGCGGAGGGGGCAGAGGGACCTCACAGTTGGTATCAGAGCCAAGTTTAAAGCTAATAAGGATAAACAAATTCTTATCAAAAATTGATAATAAAAACTCAAAAAAAGCATTTTTCATAATGTATTTTCATTCCGTAAGCTTCTTTAATGAAGAATTTTTAATCAAAGAAATTGTTTTTATAGATGGAAGTTCCCTATTTATCTTGTATTCCCGACCTCACCCAGTCTCAAGATATGACTGCGTTCACCTTCGAGCATCTCATTTCTTCCGCTTCAACTCGAACAAGCTGAGCAAGACTCGCACGCCATTTCTAGGATTTATATTTTCCTAACCCAGCGAAGAGACAACAACACAAGTGGTTTGCAGGGCAGTATGTCCACGCCTCTTGCGACCGCCGTGCAATGCTGTGGGTGGCAGAACCTCTCATTGGCAATGATTCTGTTAAAGCTGAAAATGGTGCGTGGTGTCATTCTATATCATTCGACGTCTCGAAATTTTAGACTTTCATGCCAAGTCTACAGACTCCTTAGTTGTTTTATTCCTAAGGAGAAAATATTAGCTCCCTTGTCAGTGAACGTTTGTATCAAGGCATGGCTATGGCCCCCAGTACTGTCATCTTATGCGACTCCCGAGGAGATTTTGAATTCTGGAGCCGAGCTTCTCTATGTACATATTGTAACTTTTATATAAATAAAGAAATGTTTTCGGGATAAAAATTCCCTATTGTATAAGTGATTGTTTATGGACGATCTGATAAAGAAAAATCTGTTATGGGACATAGATCTCCAATAAGATCATTGTCTTGTTTAAGAAATTGTTTTCCGAACCTCATAAGTCTTAGGATCTCGTGGATGATATCAAAATAAAAATTCAATAATATATAAATTTTTGGTAGAATCATGAGACGAGGAAACCGTGGCCGTCAACCAGACCCTCTCTTTAAAGAGATGATGAGCTTGACCCTGATGTTTGCAAGACTCTTCATAGGACTCAGCCAGGACCCTTCAAAGGAGAAGGAGAGAAGCTAGGCTCTTCATAGGACTCAGCCAGGACCCTTCAAAGGAGAAGGAGAGAACCTAGGCGAGGCTGTGGAGAAATGGGTAGAAGACATGGAAGAATATTTTGACATC
The DNA here is from genome assembly GCF_041138505.1 of Cibotium barometz. Classification (NCBI taxonomy): domain Eukaryota; kingdom Viridiplantae; phylum Streptophyta; class Polypodiopsida; order Cyatheales; family Cibotiaceae; genus Cibotium; species Cibotium barometz. The sequence continues at coordinate 21,890,660 of NC_141082.1, read as the reverse complement.
ATAGGCTACAATGAGCGGAGCAAAATGGCTCTTGCCAGACTGAAAATAGTGGAAACAGCCAGGGTAGCATGGAGGAACCACTATGACACCAACCGTCTAGACAGAAATACTCAGTCCTGGAACGACCTAAAAACCTAATTGAGAAAGAGATTTTGCCCTGGATTTTTGGAAATCAAAATGAACGAATTTTTAGAGCTAAAGCAGGGGAGCAAAACCATCGAGGAATATCACTAGGACTTTTCTCTTCTACTCAAATATTCACCACCTCTAGATGAAGAACAACTCATGGCCAGGTTCATTTGGGGAATGAACGAACCCTTAGACACGCTGGTCAAAAATGCCAAGCCAGTGTCCATGGCTGAAGCTGTAAGAATGGCAAAGGATTTTGCCAAAGCCTTTGTAGTAAAGGTCCCGCCAAAGCCTGCACCCTCTAACTTTAAAAGATTCCAAGCCCAGGGAAGTAATTCAAACTTTCCACCCCCGAAGAGGCAGCAAGGCCCGAATCAGAATCAAGATGCAGGAAGATTCCGAAGTGAAGGAAGACCCTTCCCCCAGAATACTTTCTCAGGAGCCCCACCTCTTTCAAGAAATCAGAGGGATGAGCGCAGAAAGTGAAAACCGATGTTTTGGATGCCAAGGTTTTGGTCACCAACTGAAAAACTTCCCGACTCCTGCCATGTCAAGGGGACAGGGAAGTCAAGGACCCCGAGTGCAAAGACCAACTCCTTCATACCAATCTAATCAGGGTTCGTCTCGCCCAAGCCAGGGAAACCCCAGAAGAACTCTAGCTCAGCCATCTGCCTCTGTCTAGAGTAACCTCAAAACTCCTTCCTCCCAGAACTGGGGCAACCAAAGAGAAAGAGTTCCGCCTCAAACTGCAGTAGCCAGAGCAGTCACAATTCAGATGTAGTAGAAGAGGAAAGAGGGCAGATCTATGCTGCAATTGAAAACCAAGGGCCTAACTGTCAGTTCTCAATCTCATCCATACTCCAGCAGAGTATCAAGACCTTTTAAGATTTTGATTGATTCAGGCATTTCCCATTCATTCATTTCCCCTGGATGCTTGTGTAAGCTAGTCTTAGATCAGAAATCAGGGAAACCTACGCAAGTTGAATTGGCAAGTGGGAAGATTCTTTTAACTCACCTTGAAACAGAACGTATTCAGTTCAACCTAGATGGGAGTTTAACTCACCTTGAAACAGAACGTATTCAGTTCAACCTAGATGGGAGTTTAACTGACTGTCAATTCAAAGTTATACCTTTGGGAGTTTTTGACGGGATCCTTGGAATGGATTGGCTCCACAAAAATCAAGTTGACATTCGCTGTCATAATGGAAACATTTCCTTCCATGACCTTCACGGAAACAAGGTTCAAGGAACTGGAATTTCAGGATCCCCAAGTCTGCAGTTAGTAAAGGCTTCTAAGTTACTAAAAGGACTTCTAAGAAAGAAGCAGTGCATTTATCTTGTCAAAATGAATCTGGTAGACTCAAAGTTAAAAGCTAAAGAACCTGAATGGTTAAGTGATTATGATGATTTATTCCCACAGCAGAATTAACAGACATGCCTCCAATTCGAGAAGTAGATCATGTGATAGAATTGACCCCAGGAGCACAGCCAGTAGTCCTGCGCATGTACAAAATGCCAGTTCCTAAAGCCATCAAACTCAAGGAACAACTTAGGCAGCTGTTAGAACAAGGAAGGTTTGTAAGACCCAGTGTTTCACCTTGGGGTACGCCAGTTCTCTTTCAGAAAAAGAAAGATGGAACGCTTAGACTCTGTGTGGACTACAGAGGTCTAAATCAGCTCTGACAGTTAAGAATAAGTATCCTATTCCCAGAATTGATGAGCTTCTGGACAGGCTAAGTGGAGCCCAGATCTTTACAAAGATAGATCTCAAATCAGGGTATTACCAGATCAGGATTAATGAGCAAGATATCCCGAAGACAGCCATCAATAATCAGTATGGGCATTATGAATTCACTGTCATGCCGTTTGGATTGACAAATGTCCCAGCTACATTCAATCGCTTAATGCAAGACATTCTCAGAGAATACTTGGATGATTTTGTTCTTGTTTTCTTTGATGATATTCTGATTTACTCAAAGAATGCAGCTGACCATGAAGCTCATGTCAGAAAAGTTCTTGAGATTCTAAGGAAGCACCAACTCTTTGCAAAAAAGAGCAAATGCACTTTCTCTGCCGACCATGTTGAATACTTGGGCTTTCTCGTATCCAAAGATGGAATTTCTCCAGATTCTGCAAAAGTCTAAGCAGTCATAGATTGGCCTGAACCAAAGACAGTGAAAGAAGTCAGAGGATTCTTGGGATTGATTGGTTGGTATAGAACTTTTATACCAAAGTATGCTCTCATAGCTTCCCCCCCTGACTAATCTTCTCAAGAAGAATATTCCGTTTCAATGGTCTGTCAGGTGCTAGAGTGCTTTTGATAAGCTGAAGACCGCCTTGGTAACCAATCCCGTTCTAAAGCTACCAGATTTCTCTCTACCCTTTGAGGTAGTATAACTGATGCAAGTGGTTTTGCCCTGGGAGGTGCACTCATGCAGGAAGGTCATGCAGTGGCCTATGAATCCCGAAAACTCAGAACGCATGAGAGGAATTATGCTGTCCATGACCTGGAACTACTTTCAATAGTATATGCCCTGAAGTTGTGGAGACATTACCTACTGGGACAAAGATTCACTTTGATGACAGATCATCAGAGCTTAAAGTGGATCTTCACTCAGAAGGATCTCAACATGTGCCAAAGAAGGTGGATGTAGACCATGCAGGAATTTGATTTTGAAATCAAGTACCGCCCACGCAAAGAAAATGTGGTAGCAAATGTCCTCAGCAGCAAAAAAGCCTCCTTGCTTGCAATTACTGTAGTATCAAATCCTTTGATTATTGAAGCAAGAGAGAAGATCATGCAGGATAGATTCTTTTGGCCCTATTGCTACCCTACTTATGCAGGAAAGCAAAACTCCACAGTAGTTGAACAGAGTTCAAGGGTATAGCCTGGACGATGGCATTATGTATTATAATCGCAGGCTATGCATTCCCAATGATGAGGGAACCAAGGATCAAATTCTGAATGAAGCCCATGACAACCTTATAGCAGGACATCCAGGTTTCATCAAAACCTACATGTCTGTAAAGAAAAGCTTCTTTTGGCCTGGTCTCAAAAAGGATGTACTGAATCATGTACGTCAATGTCTGACATGCCAGAAAGTCAAAGCTGAAAGAGTAAAAATGCCTCGGAAGTTACATCCATTGGACATCCCCCAGATGAAGTGGGAATGTATCAGTATGGATTTTATTACTGGATTATCTTCAGTGCAGTCAGGTTACAACTCCATTTTCGTAGTAGTTGACAGACTAACCAAAGTTGCCCATCTGATTCCAGTAAAAGAAACCTACACTGCAATGGATGTGGCCAGAGTGTTCCTCAAAGAAATCTTCAGATTGCATGGCCTACCCAGGAGAATAGTAAGTGATCGAGATCCCAAGTTTACTTCAAGGTTTTGGACTACATTTTTCGAAGCAGTGGGAACTTTGTTGGATCTGAGCACAGCTTATCACCCTAAGATCGATGGTCAAACTGAAAGGGTAAACCAAGTAATCGAAGATATACTTCGGTCATGCTGTGTGGCAGGGAACCCAAGAAGTGGCTAAGCTACCTGCACACCTAGTCGAGCTCGCCTACAATGCTTCTTATAACAGAAGTATTGGGATGAGCCCTTTGAAAGCTCTGTATGAAATCTCTGTATGGACAAGATTGCTTAACTCCATTAACTTGGTCCGATCCATTGATTAGGGTCGAGATGTCCAGACAGATGCTTGACGACATGGAGCAACAGATGCAGTCAATTCGTAAAGATATTAAAGCTGCCCAGGATCGACAGAGGCAGTATGCAAATAAGAAGAGGACAAACAGAAAGTTTGAAGAAGTAGATATGGTCTTCATTAGAGTATGGCCCAAAAGAAGTTCTCTATCTCTTGGGAAGTACAAGAAGTTATCCCCCAGATATTGTGGGCCATATCTGATTACAAAGAAAGTAGGTGACTTAGCCTACGAGCTTCTTCTGCCTCCTCATCTCAAAGTTCATAATGTATTTCATGTAAGCCTTCTAAAGAAATATGTGCCAAGCCCAAATCATGTGCTTTTTGAGGATGAAATCCTAACCTCTTCAACCCAAGGGCAGATGGAACTCCAACCTGAAGAAATTCATGATGTTCGAGAAAAGATTCTCAGGAACAGAATTCTCAGAGAATTATTGGTAAAATGGAAGTTCTATCCTTTGATGCCACGTGGGAGAATGAAGCCGATCTGTTGCGAGATTACCCCCAGTTTGTGAGATGAGGACATCTCGCGTTTTTCAAGTGGGAGAGAATGTAAGATTCCTCCCCAACCTCTCAAGATGTCCAGCATCTTCCCCTGTAATCAATTCCCTCTTCAGAAATATAAAAGATCGTGTTTCTACCTGTTTTGGCCTAGAGAGAGAATATTCAGATTTTGAATATTTTTGGATGGAAAAATATCTCTTCTTATTAAAATAAATTCCCCGAAACAGAAGTTCAAAAAGATTTTCAGAAGGTGCATTAGAAATCAAGTATAATCTGTTCAAGAGGCCTTATCTTAGGGGTCAAGATTTTTTTAAAATTTTTAATTAAGGTTCCTATGAACCAATAAGATTCATCCAAATGTAGGGAGGAGATAAATGGAAGAATAAAAGAAAAATCCCCCAAAAATGAGTAAATACTCACATAAGATGAAGAGTTGACTAAGGACAAGGTTAATAGTTAAAAAAGAGAGATATTTAGAAGAAATGATGCCTTTTTGACACCTCAGTATGGGGGAATTTTCCTCATGAAGGAGGTGCCTATTTCACATGTGTGGGAGAGTTTTAAACTCCCAAATTATGAGATATTTTTATCTCTCCTCTCTCCTGTTTCAACTAGATCCAAAAAGTGGACTAAACAGAACAAAAAATGGTCAAAAATTGACCAAACTGATCTGGAAAATTCTAGAATCAGTTGGCTTGGTTAGAAGCTCACTTTTTCCTATAAATAGAAGCCTTCCCCTTTGTTGAAGCTCAATAGTGTTTTTGCACTGTTACCCTACTTCTCCCAAGAGCCAAAAACTATGAATTTACTCATAATTCATTAGTTTTTGACCTTCCCTCTTCTAAAGATTGGTGGCCACTCTTATTTCAAACAAGAGTAGATCCCTCAAACCATCAAGCCAAAGGAAAGCTCTCAAATTCTCCTTGTAAGTTGGAGATTCTTCTCTTTTCTATTTCATTTTATGGTTTTTTATGATTTTTATCCTCTAATATGAATATGATGTTATACCTCATTGAAAAAAGGCATTCTCCTCTCTTCTTTAGTAAATCCAACCATTCTTTATCCGAGATGAATGATTAATGGATAAAATAAAGTTTTTTTCATAATGTTTCTCTTAAATAAGTAGAAAATAGTTACATTAGAATGATTTAAATACTCTTGGTGAAATTCTAATTTATTTTAGAGAGTTAAAAATTGAAAAAAGGTCAGCCATACAAAGGAGGTTATGGCAAAATTTTTTAAAATTATGTAAAATAAGTTTTACTTTTTTTTGAAATTCAAAAAGAGTAATTCCCATCGTATATGTATTCTTAAAGTGTTATTTTTCATCCTAGGTATAGAAAAATGCATACTAAAAATATTTTATTAAAAAAGTATTACTTTCTTTAGAATTAAATTCTATGCATAGAAGAAAGCATATTAAATTTTTTATTTTGATTATAAAAGTGTTATTTTCATCATAAATGATTTATATACATAAACATATGCATAAAAGATATTTTTTATATTAAAAGAGTGATTTTTATCATAAATGATTTTTATGCATAAATGGATGCATAAAAGAAATTATTTTATATTAAAAGAGTGATTTTCATCATAAATGATTTTTATGCATAAACATGCATAAAAGATATATATTTTTTATATTAAAAGTGTGATTTTTATCATAAATAATTTTTATGCATAAAAGAAATTCTTTTATATTAAAAGAGTGATTTTTATCATAAATGATTTTTATGCATAAACATGCATAAAAGATAAATTTTTTTATATTGAAAGTGTGATTTTTATCATAAATGATTTTTATGCATAAACATGCATAAAAGATAATTTTTTAATATTAAAAGTGTGATTTTTATCATAAATGATTTTTATGCATAAAAGAAATTCTTTTATTTTAAAAGAGTGATTTTCATCATAAATGATTTTTATGCATAAACATGCATAAAAGATAAATTTTTTATATTAAAAGTGTGATTTTTATCATAAATGATTTTTATGCATAAAATGGATGCATAAAAGAAATTATTTTATATTAAAAGAGTGATTTTCATCATAAATATTTTTTATGTATAAACATGCATAAAAGATAAATTTTCTTATATTAAAAGTGTGATTTTTATCATAAATTATTTTTATGCATAAATGGATACATAAAAGAAAATCTTTTATATTAAAAGAGTGATTTTCATCATAAATGATTTTTATGCATAAACATGCATAAAAGATAAATTTTTTATATTAAAAGTGTGATTTTCATCATAAATGATTTTTTATGCATAAACATACATAAAAGATTATTTTTTAATATTAAAAGTGTGATTTTCATCATAAATGATTTTTATGCATAAATGGATGCATAAAAGAAATTATTTTATATTAAAAGAGTGATTTTCATCATAAATGATTTTTATGCGTAAAAGATATTTTTTTATATTAAAAGTGTGATTTTAATCATAAATAAATTTTAAGTATAAATGGATGCATTAAAAAAATTCTTTTATATTTAAAGAGTGATTTTCATCTCATAAATGATTTGTATGCATAAAAGATATTTTTTTAATATTAAAAGTGTGATTTTTATCATAATTGATTTTTATGCATAAATGGATGCATAACATAATTTCTTTTATATTAAAAGAGTGATTTTCATCATAAATGATTTTTATGCATAAATGGATGCATAAAAGAAATTCTTTTATATTAAAATAGTGATTTTCATCATAAATGATTTTTATGCATAAACATGCATAAAAGATATATTTTTTATATTAAAAGTGTGATTTTCATCATAAATGATTTTTATGCATAAACATGCATAAAAGATATTTTTTTATATTAAAAACATGATTTTCATCATAAATGATTTTTATGCATAAACATGCATAAAAGATAAACTTTTTATATTAAAAGTGCGATTTTCATCATAAATGATTTTTATGCATAAATGGATGCATAAAAGAAATTCTTTTATATTAAAAGAGTGATTTTCATTATAAATGATTTTTATGCATAAACATGCATAAAAGATAAAAAAATTTATATTAAAAGTGTGATTTTTTATCAGAAATGATTTTTATGCATAAATGTATGCATAAAAGAAATTCTTTTATATATTAAAAGAGTGATTTTCATCATAAATGATTTGTATCCATAAAAGATTTTTTTTAATATTAAAAGTGTGATTTTCATCATAAATGATTTTTATGCATAAATGGATGCATAAAAGAAATTCTTTTATAAAAGAGTGATTTTCATCATAAATGATTTGTATGCATAAACATATGCATAAAAGATATTTTTTATATATATTAAAAGTGTGATTTTTATCATAAATGATTTTTATCCATAAATGGATGCATAAAAGAAATTCTTTTATATATTAAAAGAGTGATTTTCATCATAAATGATTTGTATGCATAAACATATGCATAAAAGATATTTTTTATATATATTAAAGTGTGATTTTCATCATAAATGATTTTTATGCATAAATGGATGCATAAAAGAAATTCTTTTATATTAAAAGAGTGATTTTCATCATAAACGATTTGTATGCATAAAAGATATTTTTTTATATATTAAAAGTGTGATTTTCATCATAAATGATTTTTATGCATAAATGGATGCATAAAAGAAATTCTTTTATATTAAAAGAGTGATTAGATTTTTAGGCATAAATGGATGCATAAAATAATTTATTTCATATTAAAAGAGTGAGTTTCATCATAAAACGATTTTTATGATGATAAAAGTGTGACTTTCATCAGAAGTGGATTTTATGCATAATTAGATGTATATAGAATTTTTATAGTTAAATAAGGTTTCTCTTTAATCCTCTATTAATTTTCGTAAAAAATAGAAAAATGAATAAGTAGATAATATATGAGAGGAAATTCTACCGTTTCATATTCACTACGATAGAAATGAGAAAATTCAAATAAACTATCGAAATCGGAGATCGAGAGATAAATGATTATTTTATTCCTCCTAGGAATTCATGTTTAGTTTGGAAATCTGTAAGCAAATATTCAATGAACGAAATTTAGAAAAAAGAGAAATTAAAATATTACCTTACGAGAAAGATAGTTTAGGAAGAACCTTTCCAGACTCAAACTCTGATTCACACTTTTGACTAAGACCTAATTCCTTCGTCAGTTTCGATCAATGACGATGTGCCCAGTTCAGGAAAAATGTACTCAAATCACCCATCGAATCTGAAACTAAGTTGAGACCTTTGATTTTGATCTGAGGATCAAGATTATAGAATTCGAGGAATTCTGCTTGGGAATCCCGACCTGTGATCTAGAAGTATTAGGATATGGAATTAAGATATAATTGTATTCAAAAACAAAATCAAAACTAAAAACTTGCATAAAAACCCTGTTTTCTTAAAGGATTGTCTTAAGCCAGAATGCTGGAGGGAGCATTTGGCATATGTGTTTATCTAAGGGAAGTTCAGTTGCAACAGCTGGTGGCCGGGGAGTGTTCAAGGAAAAGCTCACACGGCAAAAACTTGCCCAGGTCTTGACCAGCCTGGGTATGGTGAAAAATGGTGTGCTTCCGGTACGATGGGCGAGGGCCGACAAAGCGGTCCCTGAGTGAAGTACCAGGACACCTAAGAAGGATCCTGGAGGGTTCTGACCAGGCGATGCACATGGGCTCGCGGTGCTTAGGACACCCATGCGTATGTCGTGGAAGATATATATATGAATGTTGACGAAATGATTATTGTAATCTGTTATTACTGGATCTCGTTGCTGACTAGCTCGTCCCAACGGAGAGTCCAGAGTGGTACTCTTTCTATGAAACAAGGGATTGAATGGAAATTTTGAGTTATAAAATCTGTGACCATATCTGTTTTGTCAATGAATTATTTTTATATTAAAGTTTTAAAGAGGAGTGTGTACGTACCTGTTTTCTAAAGCTAAAGTTAAGAAAGGCATTCAATTATGGGTGGGTGAGTACTTGTTTGGTTCTACCGATTCCAGTGGTAGGGTGGTGGCTAACCCATGGGCCGGATGAGGTTAGACTGGAATCAGTGGAGTTTTAATAATCAAACTGAAAAATCTTAGGATTACGCTAGGATTCGAGTAGTTAGTTAATTCCCTGATAAATTTCTCAATTGAGTGGATCAACGGCTCTGCCTGATCTTGATTAGGAAAAAAAAGCGTTGAATTGCTCAGATGATCAAATATTATCAGCGATAGTTTCCTTCTATCTGGTTTATTCAGGTGAAGGATAGTTTAGGTTTTGATCTCGTTAGAAAAATTCGTTAAGAAAATTCAAAAAGGTGGAATCGTCCCCGCTTTCCGGGCATGGAAAATTTTTCCGGTTTTGGTTTTCGGAGTGACCACCAGCCTAGTCTCGTACCCGGACATTCGTGGGCGAGGCCCCGAGTGAGAAACCCTGCCCCGCGCATGAGGGGGCTGCCAGCAGCTACCGGGAGTCCGGTGCGCGGAGGGGGCAGAGGGACCTCACAACAGGTTTCATGGTGAGGGGCTAAGCCCTAAGCATATATTTTGTTTCCTTGGTACCCTGGTTTTGTACGGTCTGTTTTGAGTGTATGAGTGAGAGTTGTTCACTTAATGAGAATTAGTAGCTCTCCTCTTAAGTGGAAGCTTCATATGTGATAGATCATACAGGAGGAGGAGGCGGGACAGTGAGTGACGGGGGTCCAAAGGTGAGTGGTATGAGATGGAATAAAAAACCTTGATGGGTTAGTGCGGCCTCAACCCATGCTCCCACCGCCAGAGACCCTATCAAGAGGGCAATTCCCACCGTAGAGAGCAAGGAGAGAAGGGGTAGAGATGACTTGGGAGACGTTGCAGGGCCTGCGCATACGTAGGCTAGGAGAAGATTGAAGACACAGGCCTTGTAGAGGAGAGAGAGGATCGGGACGAGGAGCACCTCTAGCTGGGGTAAAGGCACGTGATGGAGGCGCTCGAGGAGCAGTATTCCACAGAGGGCGGTGTAGTAGGCAAATGAATTGAAGCAGAAGAAGAGGGAGAGGAAGGCAGAACCATCGTGAAAATGGTCGGCTTGGAATCCGCTGGGAGGTTGTTGGAGGTAGCCGAAGAAGCATAGAGCAGCAACAGAGGTGAAGAGGGTAGCGTTACGAGGCTGTGAGTAAAGTTTGCGCTAGGGAGAGTGCGTCTCTTTTATTTTTCGTCGTCGTGTGTCATGACCCACTGCTGGTCGGCCACCCCCATGGACACTAACAAGTATAGACACGCGGATTTTCCCATTAAGAGCCTGTGGTTTGTGCATTCGTGCAATCATCTAACCCTATCCAATCGTATAACCAAGGTATATCCCAAGGTATTTTTCCTTGCTTTTTCAAAACCTTAGCCTTCAAATTTTCCCTTTACTACTTGTGGGAACCCATGCTTCCCACGTCTTTTGATGCTTCCAAAATTAAATGCTAGCCAAACCTCCTCCTCCCTTTCTCGAGCCTCCAAATTCGTGCCACGTGGCAACTTTGTGAAACTCTTCCTTACGATGTCACCGTCAACAATAGTATGATGCTTCAACTCCTCTATCCTTACATTGTACAAGTGTGTTAGCTGGGACCGTCAACAATAGTATGATGCTTCAACTCCTATATCCTTACATTTAACCCTACGTTATGATTCCACTTCTGATTCCAAGGGCAATGAGCTTTTAGTTTCCCTCCTTGTCATCAAGCTTATATATTTGAAGAATTTGGAAGAGGCACTTAGTGCATCCACTTGGCACTTGATCGTTATTTTTCTTTTTCTTACTTCAAAGGAAGTTTTCCATGGGTTTTTCATCGTCTCTAATGGGATCAACAAAGTCATATTCCTCCAATGAGAATATTTCTAGAGAAAGGGATTTGTCTTACTTATGTGCACTCAAGAAAGAGGACATAGAGCATGGCATCAACAACACAAACAAGATGGAAAGGACAAGATGAACTACTCAAAACAAAACAAAAATGGAATGTAGACTCATCCATTAGATGGAAAACCATATGAAGGAAAAATAAAATCATCAAAAGATCTATTGAATTTTCTTTGCATTTGTCAATCTCCTAAGTGAAATCTTTGTCTTATGCTTAGCATTGACTAAGAGCTTTGGCATGTGCTTGAGTTTGCTTTACATTTGCCAATGCCTTTGCACTAAGAGCTTTACATGTGCTTGTACTTGTATTGCAATTTCCAATGACTGTCACTACCATGAATACATTATTTTTTAGTTAAATTCATTGGCTATTGGATTCAAGGAGTACCAAAACAACTAGAAAAAGGAAAGCTTTGAGGAGTACTAGAAAAACTAAAAAAGGAAACCAAAGTGGAAGTTTGCCCTTGGGAACAAGAAAAGGATGCTAAGAGCTTAACATATGTTGAATATTTGTTAATGATTTTATCAAGCATTGCATTAAATTTTGCACTTATTTTTTATTTTGCACATAGTATACATGTGTTTGTGTTTCTCTTTTTGAATTTGTAATACAGAAAAGATAACAATGTCTCTCATACTTTATCATTTCTTCCAAAGCCATTTTTTCCCAAACTATCTACAAAAAAGCTTTCAAAGTAATGTTTTAAAATTCGAAACATTCCTATTAATCATGCAAACAAGCTTTCAAATAAATTTCCATGGTAATAACATTTCCTTAGTAATAACCTTAATTTGGATATTTTTTTCCATTTAGCAATTTTAACATGCTAGATATAACTGAACATTACTATATTTTTGAGTAAGTTTTGTAAAGATAATGTCCATTTTTCGTTCTGGTAGTGAGGCCTGACCCACCTACCATTGAGTCTATGACTGCTTGGCATGGGTGGTTTGCCTCCACTTGGATGCCAAAATTCCATTAGCCCAAGGGGGTAACACAAAGCATAAGAACCCACATGGACTCAATTTCAAAAACATAAATAGTGTTGATTCTGTTCAATATCAACTGCTTATCACTTATAACTTAGAAGTTATGTTCTACTTTCCAAGCTATAGTCCTGACTCCCTCATCGATGTCCAATAACTTGTTCAAACTATAAGCATCATGCATGTGTAAAGTTGCCAAAGTTTAAATCACTTTTGACTTGCTGACATGGCACATTCTCAGATCTAGACTCTAAGTCTAGTCAGCATATATATAATGTTTCGATCATATCTCTTGTGTAAATAATACACTACTATGTATTAGTTCCATAAACCATTACATGAGTGTGTTCTATGAAATCTTATGAATTATTGAATATGATTTTCCACTCATTGTGTGCCCCTATACCATCAAATGATCAATGGTACGAAGAGAATACAACCAAGTAGGGAAAATCAAAACAATAATGCAAGTATGCTATATTTTGTATGATGTGCTTATGTAAGGTTCTTACAAGAACTTCCAATGATCGTATAAGTTGGAACAAAAAAGCCCTATACTCATTTATCCCTCCCAACTAACTGCATGCCACTATGTCGACCATCAGGATCCCTTACTCTATAAGAAGAATGGACTATGGGGTCAACTCACCCAAGGACTATGGGGGTTCTTTGCCTAAGGGTCTCTTAAAAGCTGTATGAGACGACGGAATAGAAAACCTTGATGGGTTAGTGCCGCCTCGGCCCACGCTCCCACCGCCAGAGACCCTATCAAGAGGGTGATTCCGGCCGTAGAGAGCAGGCAGAGAAGGGGTAGTGATGACTTGGGAGACACTGTGAGGCCTGCGCATACGCAGGCCAGGAGAATATTGACGACGCAGGCCGCCTTGCAGAGGAGAGAGAGGATCGGGCCGAGGAGCACCTCTAGCTGGGGTAAAGGCACACGGTGGAGGTGCTCGAGAAGCAGTATTCCACAGAGGGCGGTGTAGCAGGCGAATGAATTGAAGCAGAAGAAGAGGGAGAGGAAGGCAGAACCATTGTGAAAATGGTCTGCATGGAATCCGCTGGGAGGTTGGAGGTAGCTGGAGACGCAAAGAGCAACGAAGACAGAGGGGAAGAGGGTGGTGTAGAATGCTGCCACATCGACGGAGTCATTACGAGGCTGCGGAGAGTGTGTCCCTTTTATTTTGCGTTGTCGTGTGTCGTGACCCACCATCGGTCTGCCACCCCCATGGCCACTACTGACAAGTACGGACGTGAGCAATCTAAGAAGATCAGTGGATTTTTCCATTAAGAGCCCGTGTTTGTCACCACGTTGCATTGGCGCCCCTCTAAGTTTCTAACCCTATCCAAAGGTATATCCCAAGGTATTTATCCTTGACTTTTTTAAAACCTTAGCCTTCATGTGAATGGGGAACCCAACCCTTTGAGCTTTCTCGAAGGGTACGCTTTTATGAAGCTTTTTTACAAACATTGACGAGGGACAAACGATGGTACTTGCTTGGAGATGAGCAATAAGCGGTTGATGGGTCTTTGTGAATGGTTACGCATTTATGTCGTAGAATAGAACCTTGCCAAAAATGACTCCATGATCATGGTTGGAGGAATGTATGTGTATGTTTGTATCACACCCAACTTAAAACATGTGGGAGACCAACGATTGTACCTTTCGACTTCCTCTCGTTAGAGGGGGCCATGTTCTCTCACTAGCACACCAATCCCCTCTTCAAGAGGCCTTTCATTATTTAGAGGTGGGGTCATGTGACCTATATTAGCGCTTAAGGGTGGTTTGAGCCTTTTCTCTAGCACCCATCCACAATGGGCCCTTTTGCCTTACAAGTACATACGAAGCGAACAAATCAGTGGGGGTGGGAGGGTCTCTCTAGTATAGCACTGGGTCGAGAGGGATCGAGCCTCAAGATTGGTGGTTTGGGAGGGCGACATTGTAGAAGTGTGTCAACTGGGACCCTCAACAATAGTATGATGCTTCAACTCCTATATCCTTACATTATTCCTCCTGCTAGCCCTATGTTATGATTCCACTCTAATTCCAAGGGCAATGAGCTTTTAGTTTACCTCCTTGTCACATCAATCTTATATATTTGAAGAATTCGGAAGAGGCACTCAGTGCATCCACTTGGCACTTGATCGTTACTTTTCTTTTTCTTAATTCAAAGGAAGTTTTCCATACTTATGTGCACTCAAGAAATAAAATACATGAATAAAATTTTTGTATAATAAAATCTATACAAAAATATTTTTCGTACAAAAATCTTGAGTGTTATTTTTTGTTCAACCTATTACCTAGTAATTCAACCTAATATTTGATAATCCATCAAATAATCTACATAATTTTTTTCTAGCCCCAATAATGAAAGTGAGATTGATAAGTGTCACTCATCCATGCTAGATGATGGTGGCTCAAATAGCCTAGTGTGCGTGGAATCATGGGGAGTTATCTTGTAGTTCTGTCATCTGACTAGGCTTGATATTTTGAGGGGGGGGGGACAACCAAGAGATGGAAGCCTTCCTGGTGATGCCTTCTCTCTCTAATGTTGGGGTCGAATCCTTCCATCTCTTGATATTTTAAGTGGGGATGACCAAGAGATGGAAGATTTCTTGGTGATGTCTTATCTCTGGTGATGTCTTCTCTCTCCAATAATGGTGGTTATCTTGGGTCCCTGTTCCGATGCATCTGCTTTGGTGGTCCTTATTGGCATGGGCACCTTGGAGGTGGTAATATTGTTGTTTTGGTTTCTCACATGGTATTAGTGTTTGGGTCTCCGATGGATCTTGGGCTAGTTGGTTCATGTGGCATGATTAGAGGAGGGTGTTAGAGGCTCAAATTTCTTGGTGTGTGTGTGGAGCCACATGGAGCAATCTCGTAAGCAAAGTTTGTTGATATATTAAAACTCTATATGAGGTCTTTTTGTCTCCCCATGTCTACATCTCCCCATGCCTAATATTTTAAGGGGCATAGGGGGGAGGGCGGTAGGAGACAAGATCCTTCCTTTGATGAATTTTCCCCTCTCCTATGGTGGAAATGTCTTGGCCTCCTATTTGGTGCATTTTCCTGGTGGCCTTGAGTGATGTGTCGGCGGCGGGCAGCACCTCCGATGTCGTGGGTGATGCTATTCTAACTATATCTATGGTTTCCCATAGAAGAATGTTGCATTTTGAATTTTTAGACTAGTATATATTTCTTTGAGATACCATCCCAACCTCAACTATTAGCTCAATGCTTCCTTAGATGACCTTGAACATTCAACAACTCATAAGCTATGAGCTTTATGATATTTCATACTCTTTCCTCTTAAATACTTAACGGCTCATAAACTATGAGTTTTATAATATGTCAAAGTCCTGCCCTCTTGAAAGAAGAGTAGTAACAAATGAACCTTTTTTTATATAAAGAACATCAATCATGGTGAAAAATGTCACTAATAATCTATTACCCTCCAAATAACCCTATGGTGGATCTATGGGGGTGTTTATGATGTACAAATTTGGGAATAAAAGGGCTGAAGTTGGATGCACATGGAGTAGCCAAACTCATCAAGTTAGATGGCATCTTAAAATAGCCATGGGGTGTAAGATATGACCACTACAAAGTTTGGCATTGGAACAAGCTCTTAAGAGGTGTAACTCATTCGTATAAAGTAAGATTAGATGAATCATAAGAAGATTACATCTGTGCAACATGTCAAAAAAACTCCATGCCTTACAAGTGGTGGACTTGCTATATGAGGGTGCGATGAGTTATTGGAGACATCTTTCTGCAGGCACATGAAAACATTCTCATAGGATTGGGGAGGATGAGATGTTGCAAGATTTCTTGTGGATTCTCTTACTCTAAAAAGACTTGGAGCATGAGCCTTATATGGGCAATGGACAATTATGCATAGCACATGGCAAGGTGTTATCTCTTGCTATAAAAATATTTGGGCACGAGCCTTGTATAAGAAAAGTCTGAATCATGTGGATGATCTTTGTATAAAAATATATGGGGCATGAGCCTTGTATAAGCAAGTACCAAAAGTAATTGAAAATGTAGTGTGAGGCTTATACACCCTCACCAATATAGATGCTAGAGCTCCTCATTTAACCTTGTTGGGTGCACATAGTTGAAGCATAATGAGAAGTGAGGAACGAGACTCAATTAGACACATGCTAGAAGAGGTAATGAGTATACAATAAGATAGAACACTAACACAAGCATGAGTCACATCATATATGTAGAAAAGCTAAGAACATCATCATGAAGACCCAAGGAAACTAGAAGTACATTACTAACACACATCAAGTAGGAAAGCAATAGGCTACAAGAGTGAGTGTAGCTCTAACATATAGGGAAAGTATATGGCTCAATATGCAAATGTGCTACCATATGCTAATATTTATAATATTCCTTACAAGTGAGCAAGATGGCTCCTTATATAGAAGATTTCTCACCCTCATCTCAAGAATTACGTTAAGGGATAAAAGAAGCATTCAACTTTGGATTGGACATTAGCGATGGTTTGGTGTGAATGGTGCAAATGACATACTTAAAGCACACACATTATATAAAGATATACCAATTATATGGTTAGTTTGATTTTCAAAATGAGAGAATAGGAAAATCCACTTAATATAAAAACATGAGTCTTTATACTAATACATGAGTCTTTATAAACATAAGTCTTTATACCAATTTAATATTGTAATATTGGATCCCTATCAAACAAAGTGTGAAAGAGATAAAAATTGGAAATAACATAGCATAGATTTTCAAAATGAAAAAATAGGAATATCCACTCAATATAAAATCATGAGTCTTTATACCAATACAATAAATTGCAACATTAGATCCCTATCAAATAAATTACGAAAGAAATACAAATTAGAAATACCATAGCCTATACACAAAATTTTGGAAATAAAAAATGAAAATACCATAGCATATACATTTACATAAAAACTATTTCATATACAAAATAAATACAAATTGGAAATAATGTAGCATATACATTTATAAAAAAACAATTCCATATCCAATAACCATCAGCAAGAGAGCCATACATCTTGCACAAGGCTTACCGTTGGAGCGGAGATCAATGTAGCAACACACACATAGTGTAGCAATAAGCAACACACATAGTGTAGTTAGATGGAAGCGTAGTAGATTAATGAGAGTGAGTGAATTACACGTGAAGTGACATGATAAGGTCACATACACACTCATAAGAGTGTGTACATATGCTCGAGGGAAAAAAAACTCCTAAAGAGGGAAAACGTGTCCCAGCCCATTAAATATTAGCCTATGTCCACACATCACTACCATATAAATGCTATAAATCCCCCCTGTAAGTAATATGTATAGGGATCATGCGGTTGATCAATCCCCAAACGACAATAAGCTCAAAGATTTGTGAAAAGCTCCAAACTTCTCTCATGAGAGAGCCTTTGTGACATAAGCCAGGATCTAATCTCTCCTATAATAAGCCTCTCCCTGACATAATGATAATGTATCTCAATGTGCTTTGTGCGAGCATGAAACAATAGGTTCCTCACAATGGCTAATTCACTCTAGCTATCAGTGAAGATGGAGGTGTGGAGGACTGTTGTGTCCCAACACCAAGATCTACCAAAAGGCATCTGATCCATACACACTGTAAAAGTTACCTTGAACTTAGCCTCACAGATTTTAGTGGTCATTTTTGGGCTACTTCTTACTAAGCCATGATATACATGAATCACCAAGGTGAAAACAAAAGCCAGTAGCGTAACATCTTGCCTAATCAGAATCACTAAAAGCATTCAGTTGAACATCATCCCCCTTAGCATATAGGCCAAGGGACTAAGTGACCTGTAAGTATCTAAATACTTGCTTGTAGCCTACCAATGCTTACTTCCGAGACTGTGCATAAACTTGCTCAACTTAGAGACCCCAAACTGAATGTTTGGACTTGTATTACCTAGATAGGTGGGGCACCCAATAGCCTGTTTGGTAAAGTGATGCATTAAATGGTTCACCTACATCCTAGAGACTAAGCCTGACACCTATCTCTACTGGTGTAGCAACAAGCTTAGAGACCCTGGGAAGGTGTGGAGTTTAGCATTCAACAATACAATAGTTCAGCATTCATACATCAGTATTTAGTCAAAGTCAGCATCATCATCATCATAGATCTTTTTGGATTTTAGTTGTAACCATCTCATATAGCTGCATTGCATTTGCATTGAAATCATTCTATATCTCTTAAGTATATTTCTAAGTGTAGTTTAGTTAAGACTAAGTTTGTTTTAGAAAAGGGGGCCAGCCCCCCCATAAGGCTACCCCAGAGTAGAGCCTACAACTTAAAGTGCCAAGAAGGCCCCAAGATGTTCCCACCAGCCCTCACATGGGCTGGGCATGCTGTCGGCGATCCCTAGGGGCCCTGGCTAGGAAGTCGATAGGTCCAGGTCCCTACCCAACCACCAGTTGGCTGAGCGTGCGGTAGTCCCACACTATTTGTGCATGGATGCCCCAGCATACTACAATGATGTTAGGTGATTTGTGTAATTGGTCTACGACTAGGTGCAAGACATCTATAGGTGCATGTAGAGAAGGGGCCAGCCCATTAGGCCACCCTAGGGCAGAGCCTTGTGCTCTTGCTGTGGGCATGGGGGAGGTGTAGAACCACCCACAAGGAGCTAGGAGGGCCCCAGGCTGTGCCCACTAGACCTGGCTTGGGTAGGAGGTGCTGTCAGCCAGCCCTATGGGGCCCATGGACAACCAACCGACTGGGCCCCAGGCCATAGAGAAGCTTTTAGCTAGCTACGAGATAGCCCAGACCACCAGCCTAGTGACTGCCAGCAACATGCCAGTTTGCTTGGGGTGGCAAACCTTGCACAGTTGAAGGGAAGCTCTAGTCCCGCGGGTACTTGGGGTATGACTCAATCCTCATAAGTGACACGTGGTATTTAGCAGATTTACCTTATGACAAAAAGGCCATTGGTACAAAGTGGGATTATAAGCTAAAGCTAAAGTTGTTGATGGTAGTGTAAGGAAATTCGTGAGGTAAGATGAGACAATTACGAATGATGCAATGGATGAGGAAAGGGTAGCCATCCAAGAGTATGCCAAAATGGCCAGTGCAGACATTACTCTAGGATAGCAAATCAGCTGCTCCTTTACCTCGCAGAACATGTGCATGTTCTCATCATGAATCTTATTCTTTTATGGAGATCATGCCTCGTTGCCAATAGAGGAACCTATTTCCTTTCAAGAAGCATATATAGCAAAATGATCATTGGATGCAGGCTATGCAGGATGAGTATGACTCAATTCTCAAAATGATCATTGGATGCAGGCTATGCAGGATGAGTATGACTCAATCCTCAAAAATGACACTTGGTATTTAGCAAATCTTCCTTATGGAAAAAAGCCCATTGATATGAAGTGGGTTTCTAGGCTAAAGTGTAAAGTTGATGGTAGTGTAAGAAGGCAAGGCAATGTTGCAAAGGGTTAAGCTCAAGAGAAGGGCATATATTATGATGAGACCTTTATATCCATGTCTCGTGTGACTACGATTAACTGTATTATTGCATTGGTAGCGTATCATGGTTAGAATGTACATCAGTTGGATATTAAGACTACCTTCTTAGATGTTGACTTATATGATGAGGTTTATGTATCTCAACCTCATGGTTTTGTAGAGAAGGGGAAGGAATCTAAAGTATACAGGTTAAGAAAAGCATGCACAAACAGTGTAGGACTGCCGCCCGCACACTTAGCCGATTGGCTCGGCAGGACCCTTGCTCTGTCAATTGCCTGGCCAAGGCCCCATGCAAGGGATGGTGGGCATAGCTTGGGGCCTTCCTCACCCCTTCTAAGCTACCCCATGCCCACTACAAGAGCCTTACACTCTGCTCTGGGGTAGCCCTATATGGGTTGGCCCCTTTTTCTACATGCAAACCTACATGGACTACAGAAGTTTGGCATCTAGTTGCAAACCAGATACACAGATCATCTGTGAAATGTGAGGGATTGATTTTAGTAAAACAACCTTAGTCCAACAAACCAAACTATACTTAGAAATATACTTAAGAGATAGAGAATGGTTTCAATGCAAATGTAATGGAGCTATATTAGATGGTTACTATTGTGAGATCTAATAAGATTTTTGATGTAATGCAGCTATATTAGATGAGATGGTTACAACTGTGAGATCTAATAAGATTTTTGATGATGATGATGCTGACTTTGACAGAATGCTGACTTATGAATGCTGAATTGATGTGTGAATGCTCAATCTATGAGATACACTCGTGCACATTTTCTCAAGGGCTTTAACGAACCATCAAATTCAACAAAGATCTTCTTTTTTGTGAGATTTCGTGAAAAAATGAGTAGAAAACGTTTTCTCTATTAGAGATAGAAAATTAGAAAAACGTCTCTTAGAGGGCACTTTTTGCTACCTCCCCAGCCCCCTAGTGTAAGTACCCTTTTCCACAAATAGATGAGTTGTTTGATCAACTCCAAGGGGAAAAGTACTTTACAAAAATTGATTTACAATCCGGATATCATCAAGTGAGAATTTGGGAAGCGGATGTCCAAAAGACTGCATTTCGAACTAAGTTTGGTCACTATGAGTTTTTAGTCATGCCCTTCGGTTTGACTAATGCTCCGGCCATGTTCATGAAACTCATGGATAGTGTCTTGAAACCCTATTAAGGAAAATTTATCGTGGTTTTCCTAGACGATATCGTGATCTATAGTCGCACTAAGAAAGAACATCTCGAACACTTACGGCAAGTATTTGAGTTACTTAGGAAGCATTTACTTTATGCCAAAGAGAGTAAATATGAATTCTTCGTAAAACAAATCCAATACTTAGGCCACATAATCTCAGAAGATGGCATTCGTATGGATCCAATGAAAGTTGAAGCCATATTGAAATGGCCACATCCCACAAACTTAGAAGAATTATAATTTTTTCTTGGTTTGTCTGGATCCTATAGAAAATATATTCAAGATTATGCTAAGATAGCTATTTTCCGAACGGATCAGCTTAAAGGAAAGGGAAAGAATTTTGTTTGGGGGGTTCCTAGAAAAAAGGTTTTGAAAAACTTAAGGTAGCTATAGCTATAGCTCCCATTCTCCAAGTTGTTGATCCTCCGAATCAACCCTTTGTGGTAGAGACAGATGCTAGTAATAATGCAGTAGGAGTAGTCCTCTTACAAGGAGGGAAACCTATTGCATTTGAAAGTAAAAAGTTGGATAGATCTTAACAAAATTATTCAGCTTATGAAAGAGAGTTATATGTTATAATTCATGCCTTAAAGAAGTGGAGGCATTATTTATATGGTGCTAGATTTGAGATAGTCTTTGATCATAAGAGTCTTTGATCATAAGAGTATCAAATGGCTATCTAGTCAAAAAGAGTTGAGATGATGCAAAGCTTGATGGGTAGAGTTTCTCCAAGAGTTTGACTTTCAACTGAGATATAGAAAAGGACATTACAATGTGGTAGCTAATTCATTTAGTCGTATGCCCATGGTTAATAAGTTGAGTTTTACTCAAATTAAGAGTGATTTTTTGGAATCACTTAAGGGGAAATGTGTTGATGATCCACATTATGCCCACGTGTGGAGTGTTATAGGACTATAAAATAAGATAGCCCCGTTCAAGAGACAGACACTACCACTATAGCGGTAAGTCTTGAGAGATGTCTCAAGGAGACATGTCACTTACAAGTGACGAAAGAAATCATTGGAAGAATTTTTTCATCATTTACCTACTTTACAAAAGTAGAGTATGTATACCTTCAGACTCAGACATTAGGCACCGTATTTTATATGAATGCCATGATAGTTCGAGTGCTGACCATCGTGGAATATGGAAGACATATGCACTAGTTAAGAGACAATTTTATTGGTCTAGCTTAAGTAATGATGTCCATGACTATGTCTTAAAATGCCAAAAGTGCCAGGTAAATAAAGTAGAACACCTTTGCACTTATTTTTTATTTTGCACATAGTGTACATGTTTTTGAACATGTTTTTGTGTTTCTCTTTTTGAATTTGTAATACATAAAAGAAAATAATGTCTCTCATACTTTTTAAACTTTATCAAATTTTTCAAAGCCATTTTTCCCAAACCATCTACAAATAAGCTTTCAGAGTGATGTTTTAAAATTTAAAGCATTCTCATTAATCATGCAAACAAGCTTTCAAATAAGTTTCCATGGTAGGTAGAGGGAGGAGATAACATTTCCTAGTAATAACCTTAATTTGGAAATTTTTTTCCAAGTTTTCAGATGAACTTCTTTCAGCTATTCGAAATAGAAAGGGAAGATGCCGAAACAATTTATAATGCTCTTGGGAGACTTGAAGCTAGACACCAAAAGATTTATAGCCATTGCTACTAATGGGCTGTTGCACCGTGTGTGACAAGAAGATGAATAGCTGTGGTAGCTAGACTTAAAAGGTCGTTTCCCTCTCTTACTGTTATCCATTATATTGCGCATAGAGAGGCATTAGCTACCAAATATACTGCTGAGATCAATTCCCAAAAATGGAATTTATGGATAAGCTAATAGGGAAAATTTATACTTAGTTGGATAAGTGGATAAATTTTCAAAGCTTTTGAAATGGAAATTTATTTGAAAGCTTGTTTACATGATCAATAAGAATGCTTTGAATTTTAAAACATCACTTTTCTTTGTAGATGGTTTGCGAAAAAAATATGGCTTTGAAAAATTTGATAAAGTTTAAAAGGTATGAGAGACATTGTTATCTTTTATGTATTACAAATTCAAAAAGAGAAACACAAACACATGTATACTATGTGCAAAATAAAAAATAAGTGTAAAATTTAATGCAATTCTAGAAAAAATCATTAACAAATATTCAACATATGTTAAGCTCTTAGCATCGTTTTCTTCTTCCCAAGGACAAACTTCCACTTTGGTTTCCTTTTTTAGTTTTTCTGGTACCCAAAGCTTTGCTTTTTATAGTTGTTTTGGTACTCTCCGTAAATCTAATGGCCAATGAATTCAAATGGAAAATAATGCATTCGTGGTAGTGATAAACTCATTGGCAATTGCAAAACAAGTACAAGCACATGTAAAGCTCTTAGTGCAAAGGCATTGACAAATGTAAAGCAACCTCAAGCACATGCCAAAGATCTTAGTAAATGCTAAGCATAAGACAAGGATTTCACCTAGGAGATTGACAAATGCAAAGAAAATTCAAGAGTGCTTTCGATGAGTTTATGTTTCCTACATATGGTTTTCCATCTAATGGACGAGTTTGCATTCCATTTTTGTTTTGTTCCCTCTAGTTCATCTTGTCATTGCAACCTTGTTTATGTTGATGATGCCATGCTCTATGTCCTCTGTACTAGTAGAAAAATTTCGGGTCTATTTAACCAATGTAAGGTCCCTCCCTTGTGAGGAATGTACCCCCTATTTATACTATCAAATATAACAAAAGCTATTCTTATTCGGGTGGCAGAGTAACTCACTTGAAGCCTCTCCCCACAATATCCCAGGCTTAAGATTATCCCATCAAGCTTCACATGCTTGACTAGGAAATACCCTTATTCAGAAAAGAGGGGGATTCCTCTAGATCCTCACCAATCATGGGGATTTCCTCTATAATCTCTAAGAAGGTGTGTTACTCTCACGGTAGCTCCCCAAGGCTCAACAAGCAAGCAACCACCAATATAAAAATTGAGAGGAGGAAATCTCCAAGATTCATTATTAAACTATGGTGAAATCTAAGGTATTATCAACTTAACCAATCTAATCAAACCCTCAATTCCCTTATCAAAAGCACTTATTAGATCCAATCTTCATGCCTAACCCCATCAACCACCCAACCATATAGTCATGATATCTAAACCAAATTAAAGATGGGTTGTGCCCGGGTACAAGGGGTTTCTCACCAAGCCCCCTAGCTAGCACTTCAACAGATATAAAATCAAGCACACCATCAATAAAGAAATCTTTACACACACACACACACACACACACACACAATACCCAAAATTATGAATAAAGAAAATAGTTCATTAAAACCATATAAAAGAATCTCTATTACATAAAATGTAAAAATAAGTTATTCTCCTTTTTGAATCCCTCGATAACTATAGTTAGTCCGTCACACGGTCTCATCTCATCAACCCATGATGGTCTCATGTTATCAACCTCGATAGAGCCACCATGATCTCACCATGGATTTGATCCTTAGTTTTACCCATTAGGCGTATTTTGGACTCAAAATTGGCCTCCTAAGGAATGCCATGTCATCAAGGCCTATAAAAATGGTGGTCATGGGTGAACCTTTCCCACCTTATATCGAAACCCCCTCATGTGACATATTGTTGGAAATATATTGATGAGTAGGTTATAAATATATAATCTCTTACAAATTTAGAGTTGATATGCTAAAGATATGACTTTCCCTCCAAAAAGTAAATTCAAAATCTCCGTACAGATCCCCCAAGCTGATTGGTTGTGAGAGCATCTTATTAGAATATTCTAAAACCTTAGGAGCCCCATTTTAGAGTCTAAAATAAGCCTAATAACCAACAGCCTGCAACATGATCATATATTCCTTGGCATATATCCTAGGTTCACCAGTACGTGGGAGCCTATCATCTTTGAGGTGTCTCATCCTTGAGGTCCATCAAGAGTGAAGGGTTGGCAACAATGACATACCACTCCCTTGGTTATGGCTAGATTCACATGCTACCATAATGCTATGGAGAATAGATTCCCCATGACACTCCCCACCTTTTCTATAGAGACCACCTACCTCATCATTTCCCTAGACATAATGTCCAAAAGCGTATCCATGCTCGACGGTCAAGGGTTAAGGTCCTAGACGATCACTGTAGGAGGACAAGTTTGTATCTATACTGACCACATGGATTTATCAAAATTTGGAGTTCTAATGTTATAAAACAAACTCCACCAAGAAATTTGGTCAATTTATGTTGCCTTTTTCACTGAATGCTGGGTACTTCATAATCCCAATTGACCTTTGCAAATATTATATCCATCTCTGAGGATAACCAACTTGGGTTTATAAGGTCGAATAGGAATCTTCACTGTCCTACTATTCTCTCTCTAGACTTACATAATTCTCTCTTAAAAATATTTTTTTCTTTACAATCTATACCTCTTAATATTAGGCCTTAATTCATATTTCCATCCTTGTTTATGTAAACATAAAAGCAAGTTTAATTTTAACAAATACAATATTTCTATCTCTAGAATCTTACCTTCTTTCTCTAGAATTTAGCATTCTCTCTCTAGAAATACGTAAATCACTACCTATTAATCAAAGCATGATTAGGACATTGATAGTTATATTGAGTAAGTATTTGTTTGAGACTCTAATTATTGTTTATGTGTGTAAACAAGATTAAGTGTAAAACCATGTGTATAAAATGTTGAAATGTATGATGTACAAGTGGTAAAGGGTGAGAGAAAGAGGTCATGTAGGTGTGAGCACACCCCAAATAAAGTGGGAATGTGGGTGGAAAAGGGATCTCGGGACGGCCCAAACCTAGCCCTCGATGGACCCTATATAAAGGAAAGGAGACCCTACTTTTTGTAACACATGAAGGAGAAGGGTAAGCCAACTTTGGAGTGGCTAAAATAGAAGGTAATATAGAAGCTTTCTATACATCTTGTGTTCTTGCTCTCTCTCATATATGTTGCTCTATCTTGCCATCAACTATTGCTTCCATTGTGCATATTTCCCATAATTTTGACATGGTATTAGAGCCTTGCAAAGGGTAAGTTCCCCTTCAATCCCCTTTTTTCTTTCTCTCTCACTATCATAAGCCATTCACATCCTCATCTCGAGAAGGACGGTGGTAGAAGAAGGTGAGAAGAAAAAAGGTGTCAAGAAGGAAGGCAACAAAAGAGCTTCATCAAAGAGGAGATTCTGTCATCATCAACAAGTTCTTGAAGCTTGGAAGAAGAAGAAGAAGAAGAAGACGTTCCTCATCATTGACCAGAAGAAGAAGAAGAAAAAAGGTGAAGAAAATGCAAGCAAATTGGTAATTTTTTGGTTTTTTTCTTCAATAAACTTCCATCTGCGTGTTCCATCGATGATCCTCTTCAAAACTTTGGAGCCGTCCAAGGAAGCTATTCTGTTATCGGTTGATCATGTGGAAGGATTGCTAAGCTATTTTGTTATCGGTTGATCATGTGGAAGGATTGCTAAGCTATTTTGTTATCGGTTGATCATGTGGAAGTATGCCTTTTGAATATTGTTCTAGACTACCATATAGGGCCTAGTATATACCGTAAAGAGAGAAGAATGATTGCATCATTGATCTTCCTTCTCTTATCTCTTAGAATAGCAATGTCTTCAATTGTGGCAATCAATATTTCATTTCCATGGGCAGACATGATCCCCACACTGAAGCCTTAAGACATGCTTGAGAGTGATTGTTCATTAGTTTTTACATCATTGATCTCCCTTCTCATGTCCCTTAGAATGGCCAAATCTTTAGCTGTGGCCATTGGCAGTCTCGGGGGGGTCGCTCACAAAAAAATGTGAATATCATGTGAGTTCAACAGAAGCATATTTTTAATTTATGAAAATTATAGAAATATATTTACATAAGGGTATGATTTAAAATTTTTTCAAAAAATTTTACAGATTCATAAAGAAAAGGGGATATTATATGGATTAAAAAATTCACAGATAAGGGATTTAAAATATAGGCCTTGAACGCACGCGATAGGGATATTCTACATAGAGTGACCCCCCCGAGTTGGCAGTCAATACTCCCTATCGGCCATGGGTAGACATGATCCGTACATTGAAGCCTTAAGACATGACCAAGAGTGATTTTTCATCATTTTTGCATCTAATGTGATCACACTCTATTATGTTTCTTGAGCCCTTTGTTCTCCTAGTTTTTGAAACTTTGAGATTTTTTAGAACATTTGATCTAGCCATAATAAAAGTCAATGGCATAATTAATGCTCGAAAAAACATATTTTTCAACCAATCAAAATAAGGACAAATCTTAAATCTGTCTGATTTTTGTTTTGAAATCTCTGGTTTTATACTAAAATGTGTAAAAAATTCTAATTTCAAATCAGTTTCCTTCCTCGTATATTAACATCATGGATTACCTTTTCAATCTTTATTCAACCATATCACGTGTTTTTCTACTTAGAGAGGTATTTAGTATCTCAAAGTTTTTTTTAATCTGTCCATGGGACGGGCTCAATTAACTTATCAAATCTATAACACTCTCCCATAAGTGTAACCTATGAGCATGTACAACCAATACACAACCGTGTCTTACAAAAACTCAATCAATAATCCAAATAATCAAGAGCTTCTCTTTGCCACCTAAAGCTTTTACGATTTGATGTTTTTTTAACATATTCTCCTACATAATCTCTGAAGAGGCAACTTTAGGTAATATTTGTAAGTGCCGTCAATGATTTTTTGATGTCTCTAAGACCTGGCACTTTTTATGAGAACAATCTATCCCTTCCATGCTTCCTCAGAAGATCGATAGATTTTATGGTACATGTTCTACCTTTATGGTTACATGGGTACATGTTCTACCTTTATGGTTACATGGGTACATGTTCTGCCTTGGGTACATGCTCTCTTCATGGGGTATATGTGCTATCGTTTATGGTTTTGCTACCTTAATGGTAATACATATTCACGTCCCTACTTTCCCTTTTTCTCTTTGTTCTTTCCATCCAAGAAACAAAAAAAAGAATATGAGTAAATTGCAAAGTGGGTACCCCACTATATATGATGATAACAAAGTTGGGGCCCCTGCAGCCCCTCATATCGCACGATGGGGTACCTTGATTAGTTTATGGAAAATTAGTAAGACATTAACTCTCAAGGGATCCTGATGTCCTAAAACCTAACTACCACAATATTTATGTCATAGATGCGAAATAAGTTAAAAAGAAATTAGTGGATGAAACATTTGTATGTAGAGATATTGTAGTTGCCCTTAGATATTGCCAATGTTACCAATGGAGCGACTATTTTGCTGATGGTGCCATTGGTAGAAATCTAGAATATGCAAAAAAAACATAAAACCAAATCTGGGGAGACTTTAATAGGTTCACCTATCCAAAACTAAGAGATAAGAAATTCTCCTTAAAAAAGTAGCCTCGTTTTTTTTAAAATAAAAAGAACCGTTTCTAGTTAGAAATATGGGAAAATTTAAAGATTATAAATATCCTTGGGAGAAGATCCCTCGTTCTTTTTTTCTAAAATCTAAGACACATATCTTGGGAAAAGAGCCGACTATTTTCAAAAAATTGGCTTACTTGCTATTTAACAAAAATCTATCTCAAATTTCTTTATCTCTCAAAAAATAAAAAGCACTTCGTTGCTATCTAAATTGACCTATGTAGTTTTGGAAAATGAGGAATTTACACTTGTCTTAGTTCGAGATTTATGAGGCACAAAATGTGCACATTTTATACTTGTGTGAGTTTTTGAAAACTTATGCTAGTGTATATACCATGACCATGAGAATTTGGATTTATACACTCTCTAGGATTTTAAGAGTCTTGGCCTAATTTTACTAAATTTTGCAACACAAAAGCTTAGACTATGGACATCCAAACTCAATATGGGAGATTAAACGACAAATATTCACTCCACACGTTATTAGATAAGGTTTTTCCTTTGTTAACCTTGAAGTCTTTTTTTCCTATGGGGCACTTTAATCCGTGTGTTTTATCCACTTCACTCTGTGGGTACCCTATTGTGCAATAGGAATCATGTAATAGGAATGCCATAGAGAACCTTAGAGGTGCCCTCTTCACACGGTGGGTCATCTCTAGTCCTAAAAGATAATATGGATACTCTACCATACAAAGAGAAGGCCCATGGGATCCTTGAAATTTTCCTTTTTAGACGGTGAGACCTCCTTTAAAAGAGAGATATTAACACTTTATATAATATTTGTTTAAACACAGGTTTACTTTGTTGCTTCACACAATACAGACAGAGGTTACAAGAGAGTTAATTGAAGAGGAGAATTATGGGGAGAAGATATTTAGTTTGCTTTACGAAGTTGGGACAGACAGAAGCTTTACAACTATCAAGGAAAATATTTAGTTTGGTTTACAAAGTTGGAGCAAATAAAAGTTTTACAGACATCAAGGAAATATTCGATCCCAAGTTTAATCTTGCCAAGCTAATAACAAGAGCTTTTGCTTACTATAAAGATCTCTTTTCAAAATTTCGAAGGATTACATATCCATGGTCATTCAATCTAAGGAATACGTGCATGTTGACTACTGATGTGAGAATTCAAGACTTAAAAAATGATGTATTTCCTTGTAAAACGATATCAATTGCACACAGACATGTATTGCACATAGAGTGTAAGAAGGATATTGCACTAATGTGCTACATATACTTGAAAGTTGATAGAGATGAAAACACTAAAAGTAATAAAGACTCGTTAATGTTACTGGAAAAGCTAATGTATGTATTAGAGATGTAGTAGTAGATGAGGACATAGAGAACCCTCTACAAATCAAAGTTGAGGCAGAGCTTAGTAAAGGAGGAATTGACATCATAGAACGCAAAGCACAATAATTGACGAGGAGAATGTTAAAGGGTAGGAATTAGAAAGATCAGTGAACTTGCCATGCCTACTGTAGCAGGAAAAATTTGGACTAAAAAAGGGCCCTCTAAGAAGAGCCATGTCATCACTTTACTAGAAAAAAGGGGGCTACAGTGAACCTATCTTATGTCAAAACCCTCGTATGTGATATACCGTTGGAAAGCCCTTGAAAAGTAGATTCTAAATCAACCACCTTTGACAACATTGGAGTTGATATAATCAAGTTATAGCCTCCCCACCAAAAGGTAGGTCTCTCATCGCTAATAGATTCTAATGATTGTAACATCCTTGTTACATAAATGTCACAATCATTAGAATGTACCTTTTAGTGAGGAGGACATAACTTGAACATATCAACTCCAAATTTGTTGGAGGTGGTATATTTAAAAACTATTTTTAAAGGGCTTTCCAACTGTATGTCACATGTAAGGGTTTTGACGTGAGACATAGAAGGTTTATCACAACAATCCCCTTTTTTGTTGCAAAATGATGACATGGCTCAAGGGCCCTTTTTGAGTCCAAATTTTACCTAATGCATCATTTAATGTCAATGACAAGGACTTTGTCTTGCAATCAGATGTATAAATGATCAAATGACCTTCTTCTTAGGGAAGGTTACTATCTTGCTAGTATTACATAGAAGGAAGTAACATATTACACTCAGAATGGATTGTCAATACAAGAAGAATTTATTGCTATTCAAGAGACACTGGAACTAACCAAGAGAGAGTGGATTGCCACTAGAAGGAGAATTTGCTGCTATTTAAGAGAGAGAGAGAGAGAGAGAGAGAGAGAGAGAGAGAGAGAGACTAGAACTAACTTGGGAGAGTAACCATACCAGAGTTATCTACCAAAGAAGAATCATCTCAAACATGCAAATAAACAATTGACTTATGGGATGACTCATCTCTATTTAATGATAAAATGAATAGGTATTTTTCTTTTTTATCCTTGCTCTTTTTTGATATTGAGACTAAAAACTTTAATCATTAGGATCCTCTCTAACTTCTATCATTTTTGACATTCTCATATTTGCCAAGTTTTAATACAAACTTTAGTGTACCACCACATTCTTGAATTATCATGTTATAGAACTTAACAAATAAACTTTGCACCTTACATCTAACACAAAATTGTTGAATTTCATCAGCTTAAATATATATATATATATATATATATATATATATATATAGAGAGAGAGAGAGAGAGAGGCTCACATATTCATTTCACAAAGGACATTAAGGATATGTGATGTATTAAAAATAAGCATTTCACAAAAGACATTAAGGATATGTGATGTACTAAAAAAAGCATTTCAACAAAAGACATTAAGTATATGTGATGTACTAAAAAAAGCATTTCAACAAAAGACGTTAAGTATATGTGATGTATTTAAAAAGACTTTAATGATATGTGATGTACTAGAAAAAGCATTTCACAAAATACATTAAGGATATGTGATATATTCAAAATAAGCATTTCACAAAATCCAAAGACCATGATAAAATTTTAATGTTAGAAAGGGTAGACTAGGCACAAGTGTACTTTATCTATGGACGAGATAAAGAAGAAGTTAAAATTATCATGAATACAAAATCTCTTAGTAAGCACAATGTAATCAATCTTAACTTGAAAGATATTTGATATTTAGATTGTCTTAATGACTACTACTTTGTTTAGCAAATGTTTGGATTGATCTTGAAGCCTTTCTTTTAATCTAAGCACAAAGTAATATCTTAGCTTGAAAGATATTTGATATTTGGATTGTCTTAAAAATCACTGCTACTTTGTTTAGCAAATGTTTGGATTAATCCTAAAGCCTTTCTTTTACAAAGGTTAGCCATTAAGAGCCCGTTTTTTTTTAACCACATTGCATTCGTGCAATTGTTTAACCCTATCCAATCATATAACCAAGGTATATCCCAAGGTATTTTTCCTTGCTTTTTCAAAACCTTAGCCTTCAAATTTTCCCTTCACTACTTGTGGGAACCCATGCTTCCCATGTCTTTTGAGGCTTCCAAAATCAAATGCCAGCCAAACCTCCTCCTCCCTTTCTCGAACCTCCAAATTCTTGCCACGTGGCAACTTTGTGAAACTCTTCCTAAAGATGTGAATGGGGAACACTCCCCTTTGAGCTTTCTCGAAGGGTACGTTTTTTGGAAGCTTTTTTACAAACAAGAATGACATTGATGGGGGACAAAAACAATGGTACTCACTTGCAGATAAGTAATAAGGGGTTGATCTCGCTTTGTGAATGGTCAGGCATTTACATCATCATAGAATAGAACCTTGACAAAAATGACTCCATGATCATGGCTAGAGGATGTACGTGTATGTTTGTATCACACCCAACATAAAACAACATGTGGGAAACCAACGATTGTACCCTTTGACTTCCTCTCATTAGAGGGGGCCATGTTCTCTCACTAGCACACCAAACCTCTCTTCAAGAGGCTTTTCATTATTTAGAGGTGGGGTCATGTGACCTACATTAGCACTTAAGGGTGGTTTGAGCCATTTCTTTAGCACCCATCCACAATGGGCGCTTTTCCAATACATATGAAGTAAACTAATTAGTGGGGGTGGGAGGGTCTCTTTAGTATACCACTAGGTCGAGAGGGATCGACCCTCAACATTGGTTGTTTGGGAGGGGGACATCGTAGAAGTGTGTCGGTTGGGACCATCAACAATAGTATGATGCTTTAACTCCTCTATCCTTACATTGTACAAGTGTGTCATCTCTCGGACCTTCAAAAATAGTATGATGCTTCAACTCCTATATCCTTACATTATTCCCTAATCAAGCCAGCCCTACGTTATGATTCCACTTCTGATTCCAAGGGCAATGAGCTTTCAGTTTACCTCCTTGTCATCAAGCTTATATATTTGAAGAATTTGGAAGAGGCACTTAGTGCATCCACTTGGCACTTGATCGTTATTTTTCTTTTTCTTACTTCAAAGGAAGTTTTCCATGGGTTTTTCATCGTCTCTAATGGGATCAACAAAGTCATATTCCTCCAATGAGAATATTTCTAGAGAAAGGGATTTGTCTTACTTATGTGCACTCAAGAAAGAGGACATAGAGCATGGCATCAACAACACAAACAAGGTGGAAATGACAAGATGAACTACTCAAAACAAAACAAAAATGGAATGTAGACTCATCCATTAGATGGAAAACCATATGAAGGAAAAATAAAATCATCAAAAGCTCTCTTGAATTTTCTTTGCATTTGTCAATCTCCTAAGTGAAATCTTTGTCTTATGCTTAGCATTGACTAAGAGCTTTGGCATGTTCTTGAGTTTGCTTTACATTTGCCAATGCCTTTGCACTAAGAGATTTACATGTGCTTGTACTTGTTTTGTAATTGCCAATGAGTTTGTCACTACCACAAATGCATTATTTTTAGTTGAATTCATTGGCCATTGGATTCAAGGAGTACCAAAAAAACTAGAAAAAGAAAAGCTTTGAGGAGTACTAGAAAAACTAAAAAAGGAAACCAAAGTGGAAGTTTGCCCTTGGGAAAACAAGAAAAGGATGCTAAGAGCTTAACATATGTTGAATATTTGTTAATGATTTTATCGAGCATTGCATTAAATTTTGCACTTATTTTTTATTTTACACATAGTATACATGTGTTTGTGTTTCTCTTTTTGAATTTGTAATACAAAAAAGATAACAATGTCTCTTATACTTTATCATTTCTTCCAAAGCCATTTTTTCCCGAACTATCTACAAAAAAGCTTTCAAAGTAATGTTTTAAAATTCAAAACATTCTTATTAATCATGCAAATAAGCTTTCAAATAAATTTCCATGGTTATAACACATTTCCTTACTAATAACCTTAATTTGGACATTTTTTTTCCATTTGCATACTTTAGCAGTTTTAACATGCTAGATATAATGTCCATTTTCTGTTCTAGTAGTGAGGACCGACCCACCTACCATTGAGTCTATGACTGCTTGGCATGGGTGGTTTGCCTCCACTTGGATGCCAAAATTCCATTAGTCCAAGGGGGTAACACCAAGCATAAGAACCCACATGGACTCAATTTCAAAAACATAAATAGTATTGATTCTGTTCAATATCAACTCCTTATCACTTATAACTTAGAAGTTATGTTCTACTTTCCAAGCTATGGTTCTCACTCCCTCATCGATGTTTGGTAACTTGTTCAAACTATAAGCATCATGCATGTGTAAAGTTGCCAAAGTTTAAATCACTTCTGACTCGCTGACATGGCACATTCTCGGATCTAGACTCTAAGTCTAGTCAGCATATATATAATGCCTCGATCATATCTCTTGTGTAAATAATACACTACTATGTATTAGTTCCATAAGCCATTACATGAGTGTGTTCTACGAAATCTTATGAATTATTGAATATGATTTTCCACTCATTGTGTGCACCTATACCATCAAATGATCAATGGTACTAAGAGAATACAACCAAGTAGAGAAAATCAAAACAATATTGCAAGTATGCTATATTTTGTATAATGTGCTTATGTAAGGTCCTTACAAGAACTTCCAATCATCATATAAGTTGGAGCAAAAAAGCCCTAGACTCATTTATCCCTCCCAACCGCATGCCACTATGTCGACCATCAGGATCGCCTTATTCTTATTACTCTATGAGAAGAATGGACTATGGGGTCAAGTCACCCAAGGACCATAGTTAGCAGGGGGTTCTTCGCCTAAGGGTCTCTTAATAGGCGAGCCCATTTGCCCCTAGACCACTGATCGTAAGCTCACCTAATCCAAAGCAGAGGACCTGAATATCAAGGTTGGTAGTCACCACTTTCCACGATGAGTACGAACTTCCTCGCTACCCTCATCAATATTGTCGCAATTGACTCTGTTACAATCCTTATTATTAGTCATTACAAGGCTGTGGGTAAAGTTTGCACCAGGGAGAGTGTGTCCTTTATATTTTCTGTCATGTGTCGTGATCCCCATGGCCACTACTGATAAGTATGGATGTAAGTAATCCAAGAAGATTAGTGGCTCCACTCATAGTATAAATTTGAAATTTCTTAGAAATTACCAATGGTAACAAAATCAAAAACTTGACTTACATCCAAAAACTTTCTAGACTTTTAAAGTTTTGGATTGTTTCTCTCATACCCGAGATGATTACCCAAAACAACTTATATAGGCAGAGGGCATGGTAAGTGCAACTACGAGACATGTCATACATCCTAATAGAGATAATGATGGACATTGCATAAATCAACATGTAAGGCACTCCTATAAAATTAGATCCACATGACAGGGTTGAAATATTGATAATGAAAGGACAAAACCTAAAAACAAATTTGCTACTCTCCATGAAACAAAATGTGGAGCCTCTAGCTAAGCAAGTATTAATAAGAAAGTTGAAGCAACTAAGCTCAAATAAGTAGGTGATAGTGAGAGGATAGTGATAAGCCAATTCGACCACCAATTTTTTGATTATCCTCTAATTTTGTGAGGGATGAGAGAGTTGATGTTACCCTCATAAACTTTTAGGGTGGACTTGATTACATTTCCAACTACAAAAAGAAGGAAGAAAAACAATGAGTTCATGAAAAATTCCTTTCATACAAATTTGCACGAGTCTTATTTTAAAAAGAATAGACCCTTGATAAAAATGACTCCATGATCATGGCTAGAGGATGTACGTGTATGTTTGTATCACACCCAACATAAAACAACATCATGTGGGAAACCAACAATTGTAGCTTTGGACTTCCTCTCATTAGGGGTTGCCATGTTCCCTCACTAGCACACCAATCCCCTCTTCAAAGGGCCTTTCATTATTTAGAGGTGGAGTCATGTGACCTGTATTAGCACTAAAGAGTGGTTTGAGCTTTTTCCCTAGCACCCATCCACAATGGGTCCTTTTGCCTTACAAGCACATACAAAGCAAACTAATTAGTAGGGGTGGGAGGGGTCTCTCTACTAGTATAGCACTGGGTTAAGAGGGATCGACCCTTAACATTAGTGGTTTGGGAGAGGGGGACATTGTAGAAGTGTGTCAACTGGGACCCTCAACAATAGTATGATGCTTCAACTCCTCTATCCTTACATTATTCCCTAGTTAAGCTAACCCTATGTTACAATTCCACTTCTGATTCCAATGGCAATGAGATTTTAGTTTACCTCCTTGTCATCAAGCTTATATATTTGAAGAATTTGGAAGAGGCACTTAGTGCATCCACTTGGCACTTGATCATTTTTTTTCTTAATTCAAAGGAATTTTTGCATGGGTTTTTATCGTCTCTAATGGGATTAAAAACATCATATTCCTCCAATGACAAGATTTCTAGAGAAAGGGATTTGTCTTACTTAAATATGCACACTCAAGAAAAAGAGGACATAGAGCATGGAATTATCAACATAAACAAGGTGGTAATGACAAGATGAGAACAAGACAAAAATGGAATGCAGACTCGTCCATTGGATGGAAAACCATATATAGGAAAAATAAATTCATTGAAATCTCTCTTGAATTTGCTTTGCATTTGTAATACTCCTAACTTGTGAAATCTTTGTCTTATGCTTAGCATTTAGTAAGAGCTTTGGCATGTGCTTGAGCTTGCTTTACATTTGTCAATGCCTTTGCACTAAGAGCTTTACATGTGCTTGTACTTGTTTTGCAATTGCCAACGAGTTTGTCACTACCACGAATGCATTATTTTTCATTTGAATTCATTGGCCATTGGATTTAAGGAAAGTACCAAAACAACTAGAAAAAGGAAAGCTTTGAGGAGTACCAGAAAAACTAAAAAAGGAAACCAAAGTAGAAGTGTGTCCTTGGGAAGAAGAAAACGATGCTAAGACCTTAACATATGTTGAATATTTGTTAATGATTTTATCCACCATTGCATTAAATTTTGCACTTAATTTTTTATTTTGCACATAGTATACATGTTTTTGTGGTTCTCTTTTTGAATTTATAATACATAAAAGCTAACAATGTCTCTCATACTTTCTCAACTTTATCAAATTTCTCAAAGCCATTTTTTTCCAAACCAAGCTTTCAAAGTGATGTTTTAAAATTCAAAGCATTCTTATAAATCATGGAAACAAGATCTCAAATAAATTTCCACGGTAGGTAGAGGAAGGAGATAAAATTTCCTAGTAATAACCTTAATTTGGACATTCTTTCCCAAGTGCATACTTTAGCAGTTTTAACATGTTAGATATAATTAAAAACTACTCTATTTTTGACTAAGTTTTGTAAAGGTAATGTCCATTTTCCATTTTGATAGTGAGGCTCGACCCACCTACCATTGGGTATATCACTACTTGGAATGGGTGGTTTGCCTCCACTTGGATCCCAAAATTCCATTAGCCCAAGGGGGTAACACATAGCATAAGAGCTTGCATGGACACAATTTGAAAAACATAGATATTAGTATTGATTATGTTCATTCTTATCACATAAGAAAATACAACCAAGAAGAGAAAATCAAAACAATAATGCAAGTATGCTATATTTTGTATAATGTTCTCATGTAAGGTTCTACAAGAACTTCAAATCATGATATAAGTTGGAAAAGAAAAGCACTAGACTCATCTTTTCCACCCAACTGCAGGAGGCCAGTACGTTAACGACCAGGATCCCCTTATTTTTGTTACTTTGTGAGATGATTGGACTATGGGATCAACTCAGCCAGGGACCATAGTCACCAAGGGGTGATTCGTCTACTAAGGGTCTCTCAGGCGGGCCCATTTTCCCTAGACTATTGATCCTAACCTCACCCAAGCCAAACTAGAGGACCAAAATATCAGGATTGGTCAAGTTAAGACTCACCACTTTCCACGATGAGTACAAACTTCCTTCCTACCCTTATCAATATTGTCACGAGCGATCGACTCTAGTTTCAATCCTTATTATTAGTCTTTATACATATTCTCTGAGATAATTATTGTGCATAGACATCATTCCAATATTTTGAAACCATCTTAACCTTTTCAGCATTCTAAGAAATTCTCCAGTACTTTAACATATTCATTTTCATTCCTCTTTACCTCAACACTCAACTATTCCACTAAACATAAAAAACACATAGATTGTGAAGAATGCAATTGAGTTTAAAATTTATTTTATTTTACAAAGTGTCGGGCCTTTGGCCATATATACAAAAAGAAATATCAATGAAGAGGTGGCTAATTGAAATCCTCATCGGATTCCAAGTTCTCATCATCATCCTCTTTGTCCTCCTCTTCACTTCCTTCCACTGCTTCATGCTCGTAATCACGATCCTTCTCTTCCTCTTCCCCTTCATCCTACATGCATGCCATCAAGCGCAAGGTAAGCATAGGGAAATAAAATACAATTAAATGTAGATAAGATAAGGGTTATTTCACTAATTACATCATCTGCTTGAGTTCCCAAAAAGGACTCAGCCATAGTCGTACTCCTCCTTTGTTGGGTCACACACAATAGCCTCCCTCTACAAAAAATAATTAAGAAAATATACAATTAGTTAAAGAAAACAATATAGTACAAAATAAAATGAAAGAGGAGAAGAAACGATTAGTAAAATAAGTACTTTACCAAACGAGCAATGAAGGAGGAATTTCCTCCCGAGCCAAAGTGTGAAGCCCCTCGCTTCTGTGGTCAGGAAGAACTCGCCATCACTGTTGTTGAAAAGCACGTGGGTGCTTTCATAAAGCTACGTGCATGCGTCCACTCCTCGTGCGTGCAAACACTGGGCTTTTCCAAATTATTCTTTGTCGCTCTCTTGATATTTTATCTCCTATTAGAGAGCAAAAGTTTGATTCTTCTTCATCCACTCCTCCGAGAGGCAAAGACATGCATGTGGAATAGGGAACTCCAACTCAATGACGTATTGCTTTGAAATCTCGTCTTGTGCTTTCCACTTTTTGAAGGAGTTCATGAACTCCAAGTTAGGAAGTACATGCATGCAGCTCATGACTTGCTTCCCTTGTTTATCAATCACGAGGGAACCATTGACATCCACGTTGCATGGTAGGGTGCATGGATCAAATGGTGGAATGGGTCTCCTGGGGGTTGGCTCATAATGAGCAGATGAAGAGCCTCCCTATTGGGTAGAGGCATTGGGAGACCTAGTGCTACTCTTGCCAAAGCAAAAACAATGTACTCCCCCCCCTCTAGTATGTCTACTAGCCCCCCTATACTTCCTACTACGTCATCATTGTGGTGAAGATGGATGTGAGGAGCGGGGGTGGGTATAATCGAGGTAGGCGTTGTAGGCTCACGATAGCCATACTGTGATGGACCTACACCACTTGGCCCTGTGCCACTTGGACCTGCGCCTATCAAAGGCGTGTTGATGATGATGATAAGGTGGAATTATGTCTATGTGATCTCGGGACATAATACAAAACATTCAAGACATATATTAAGACTCGAGAGGACATTCTCAACTTTAGTGTTGATAATTGAAGAAAAGAGTTTGGGTGAAGACCAATCTTCATACAAACCAAAGGCAATTTGGAGCAACAAGCCTTCTACACAATTGCATGTAGAGGACGAGCTAGCTCTTCACCTTCTTAATCTCGTTTTCCCAAAGCTTAAAGCCAAGCTTTCAGCGTATACTTTGTTGGGTTTTTACCCATCATTTTGGACTACAAGGAAGGAATTTCATTGGTGCGTTCACCGGGAGAAAAGCAAGCTTTAGAAGGTGTGTCAAGAGAAGGTAACAAGCATTTTCAATTTTCAGATTTGAAGAAATGTGGCAACTCTACTCATCAAGAGTTAAAGAAGAAGACGATGCTGATGTTGGGAAAGGAGGTGCTAATTTAATTTCTCCTCATAGAGATGGCAATCCTGGCTTGTACAAGCACTGGTAGGCTTAATTGGCAATTGTGGGGTGCTACTACCAGAGCGATGGTGGCCATTGGTTTGAGTACTAGTGGAGAGCGTTGGCATTGCTCCTTTCTCTCACAATGATCTTTCAACCTACAGCTTCCGTACTGTTACCTCTTCCTTCAATATATAAAGACACCATTCAGTGCTAGTCTGTTGTGTGTTGCTTCAGATTTGTAATGGCACTACAAGACAATGCTGCCATACACGCGTTTCATACACGCGATAAATTATGAGTGCGTGTATGGTCGCGCCTGTATTTGAATAGAATCGGACGTGTGTATTTTATCATTTAAGTTCGCGCGTATATTTGCATTTATCAACACGTGTATAAACGCGTTTATATACATGCATCTATACACGCTACCATACACGGATTAATACACGGTACCATACACGGATTAATACACGCTACCATACACGGATTAATACACGCATGGTAAAGAAAAACTGAATTCCTTTACAAAATTAAGAACTATTTTCTTTAAACCATCTCATAGTACATTACAGTATACATCATTACACAATCCCACTACATGCATTTACAACAATGAAATATATTCAAAAATAAATCATGCATATGAGATGATAGAAATGTCATCAATTTAGAACGTACAGTGACAGATTGGTTAGGGTTCTATCTTCAATAAGATCCATCCTTGCCAAACGATCAACATCAATATCCATTTGATCAATTTGTAAGGCTACGATTAAATTTATTCCACTATCGATATTCTGTACTCCATTGATAATGGTATCGATGTCCTGATCATCCTCATCAACATCACCATCATCCTCAATGGTAGGGTCATTCTCATGATCATGAGAAATGGCACGCTCATCCTCATTATCATGATCATCTCTTATTTCTTGATCATCGATCACAACATCTTCATTGGCATGTTCGACATCATCTTCATTGCGGCTTGTTACATCCGCCATATGCTCCATATCAGTGAATGTATTATACATCACTTTGGAACGTGGTGCAATAGAGATGACGTACCACCATTTAATGTCATGCACCATTGGTAGATAGATAACCTACTCAAATACACATAGTACAGTAATTAATTAGCATATCAAAAGTCAAGGGGTACGCGAGCTTAGATATATATGTACATGAAACACATTAGTAAAAAATGCATACTTGCTCACATTGTTGTGGCAATACGAGCCTATCTTTCTTTGTTTGCCAAAACTTTGTAGAGTCAATAGTTACATAGCCACTTGCATGGCGTTTTATCGTTGCATCAGGCCCTTTTTCCACCACGTTCATTTGCCATTTGACATCCAAAACATACACAAAGAAGCGACGAAAGTCAAGCCTAAATATGTCTTGGATTATGCCACAATAATCATCCATTTTTCCATTAGCTCCCTCAAAGCTACTAATGACACCGCAATCTTGTGTATTTCTCTTTTCATCAATTCTTTGTGTTCGAAAATGCTTGCCTTCACACCATATAGCATTGAACATAGTGCACTGGACCAAAATAGAAGCAATATTTGTGTAAGCAATGTGAATAAATATTAAAATCAAATCACTTACAACTAATGCAAAACATTAGTTCTATGTACCTTTAACATGCATCCTCGTGCATACTCCCATTCTTCCGCCGTGATATGCAGCCCCTCGTCGCTCTCTGCTCTCTCCATTTCCTCATGCAACCAATCAATATGGATATCATTTGGAAGTGTTGCTAGATGCTTAGGGTACGCCTTCCGAGAGCCATGTTGCCTCCGAAAGAGAGCTCTTTCTGCTTGCCTTTTTGTCTTTGCATCCTTATATCTTGTAACCCATCTGCTCATCACATCACTATTAAGGATACAAGTGAAATTGAGATCATCAATCAATGTTCTGTCAATTACTTTACTCTGTCCTTTTCCTTGAGGCACAATAGAGGTCATCCTCAAGTCCTCTTCATTGCTCCGTGCAAAGAGCTGTCCACCTGACGAAGAAATTCTGAAATATATACAAGAGACTCTTGTATCAACCAACCCTCGGCCATGCTTCCTTCAGGCCTTGCACTTTGCCTCACAAAATCTTTTAAGGTCTTCATGAAGCGCTCTAGGAAGAACATCCAAC
This sequence comes from Cibotium barometz, assembly GCF_041138505.1. Lineage (NCBI taxonomy): Eukaryota > Viridiplantae > Streptophyta > Polypodiopsida > Cyatheales > Cibotiaceae > Cibotium > Cibotium barometz. The sequence goes on along the minus strand of NC_141082.1, from coordinate 21,848,907 downwards.
GTGCATGCACAGTACCACATAAAGCGATTTCGTCCACTAAATGCACAATGAGATGTAGTTAACTTATGAGAATGGTTCGCGGAAAAGTCTCCTCTACCAAACAAACCACCTCCACTGCCATAACACACGCATCATCCAACGTGGCTGGATCAATTGCTTTGGAACTAACATATCTAAAAAATAAATAAATAGTACATTATACCTCATGCACGTTCATTTTGCAAGGTATAATGAAGGGTGATCTGACATGGGTTTTACATACCTCACAAGCTCGCCCATCTTATAAATACATTTTTTCAAACTCTTATTTGCACAATGGTCGATGCTAGTAGTAGGTAGTATGAACTGCGCACATAAGAGCACATGTATGTATGGTTTATGGCATTACAAAATTTAATTTCAACGTACAAGACTTGGAAAACACTTACTTGAAGCATCTTGTGCCAATCGTGGGACTTCAACCCATATAGTTGCTCAACGCCTCTTTTCTTAGTGGTTGTAAAGGCTCCCTTCAATGATCTCATGCATCCAGTGGGAGTACGCAAAGTGGTGATGGCCTGCTTTACCTGCTTCTCCTCTTTCTTTGATATAATCCATGGTGCAGGCGGAAGATGAACGTGCCCACCCACCTCTCGTGGCCAAGCTTGACGCATACGTCCTGCGACCCGCAAGTCCTCACGTACACTAACATTGTCTCGTTTACCAATAATATGTTCCCAAATACCAGATCCCACATTCTTGAAGATGTGCATGGGATCAAGAAGATGGTTGATCTTAAGATGGGTCCAATATGGCAGTAAAAAAAAAATGGAGTACCTACACAAGGGATTGCTCTATGTGACCTTCAATCCAATTAGAGACTACACAAAACAAGACTGAAAAAACATTACTATACATGTTCATGCCATCTGGAGGAAGAATAGTTGTAGACTCCCAAATATGCTTCCAATCTTTTGCACGAAGTGTTTGTGGAGGAATGTTACTCTTACTAGCAACATATTTAGGATGATCTGAGGGGAGAAATCAATGATGATTATCAAATATGGTCTTACACAAACCGTCAGCATACTCATGTACTAACGAAGGGCCACAAACAGGACATGCATGTTTACCCGATGTTTTCAAACGTGTTAAAATATAAATAAAAGTTAGAATAATAAAGTCAATATGTATAATTAATATATATAGCCAATAGTATTAGAGTAGGGAGGTAATTAGAATTCTTACCAGAACAATCGCTGTATCCTGGAAAGTCATGCATTGTCCACATCAACACTGCTTTTAAGTCGAAGTGTCGAGAGGAGGGAGGCCTACTAATGTCCACCACCACAACACCTCTCCATAGTTCCTCCAACTCATCAATCAACGGTTCAAGATAAACATCCATATGCTTGACTTTATGTTTTCCTGGAATTAGAAGAGATAACATAAGATGTCCCTTCTTGATCGCCATTGATGGTGGAAGGTTGTAATTCACCAACACAACTGGCCACACACTGTATGCGGTGCTTTTAATGGATTCACTCCATCCATACCTAGGCCAAGTCTCAAGTTTCTGGGCTCTGTTTTAAAGCTGGGCCACTCATCTTCAATATGCTTCCAAGCAGGAGTGTCTGCGGGAATTCTCCACATGCCATCATCCGATCGATGTGAGGAATGCCATGACATGAGCTCTGCTATGGATTTGCACTTGAACATGTGTTTCATGCGAGGAATTATAGGAAAGTGTCGCAAGACTTTACGAGGTACATCAAAACTCTTCATATCTGTTCTATACCTTGCTTCACCACAAGTGGGACAATGTCGAGCCTCCTTATGCGTCCCACGAAAGAGAATGCAATCATTGACACATGCATGTATGCGATCATAATCCAATCCTCCAAGAGATGTCACATAGCACCTCGCTATGTCTCTTGAGGTGGGTAGTCTATTTTCCTTTGGAAGCATGTTCGATAATAGCCTGCATTCAATATCATCAATTATAATTAGTCTTAAATCTTAAACCTTAAACCACTAATTCAAATTTGTAAGTTAGAATGCTTACTTCAATAATGCGTCAAGACTTGCATTGCTCCATCCATAAACTGTTTGTATATTGAGTAGTTCAAGTGAAGCACGTAAAACAGAGAATGTGCACCCTTCAAACACCGGTGTCGATGACGCCTTGTAAAGATGCTCTTGTTCCCTATCATCGTCGTCCATACCTTTGGGATCATCCTTAAAAAGATTCCGTACCATATCATCAAGCACTTCCTCTTCCATAACTTCGTGGGGTGCAGGGCTGGGTGGTTGCAAGATCAGGGTGCCCAGTTTTGTCCACTCAGGCACCCTGTAAACAGTAAAAAAACAGGCATTTGTTTACCTTTAGTGGCTTATCTCTCCTAGTAAATGAAGGAATTTCGTTTCAAGCTCTTTTGTTGAAACATCATATTCAAAGTTGGAAATATAGTTCCATAATTTGATTAAGCATTAGATAGTCAAAAGTCCTCATTTTCTTAGGTACAAAGTCAATGTATACACCCTGTCCCAAATTTGAGCTGATTCCATAAAATGCTAATATCTTTTACATATAAACTCACATGAGATTCCCACTTTGTACCTTAGATCTTCACATAATATGGAGCTTAACTTGATTTTTTGAGAAAATTTTAAGATATTTGTCTATTTTCTTTAAATATTTCAAGGTCTTTAAAGTGTTATAATATACGCCACTTTTTGTACCCACAATAGGTACCACTTAAAGTCCTCAATCTTGTAGATCAAAAGAGTGGGTAGATACTGAGACATTAGTAGAATGTGGTGGTTAGTGAAAATTGCAAATCCAATGGTTGGATTTTTAATGATCTCTTTTTCAAAATTCTTCCAGACTATCAGAAGGCCTGTAAATATTAGTAATCTAATTAGTAAAATTACATTTTTGATGTGAATCATCTAAAACCTATAGGGACTAGTGTACTTGTAATGATGCATCTATGGAAAAACAAATTGGATCACTCTAAGTATGGAAAGATCATTTGTTTATCATTTCATCATATTTTTAATTAATTTTGATTAATTAGACTAGTTTATATTAATTTAAGTTATACTCGGTTAATTTAAGGGCAAGCATATTTTCTATTATTTGCTTGATCTCATTTTAAGTACCTTACCCCCTAAAATTTTCTCTCCAAGCATTGTCCCAGTCCAGCAGAAACTGGATAAAACTGGACACTCTGATCTTGCAACAACCCGGCTATTGTCATCTCTTTCCCACTCATCTCTGACAATAGATCCCGAAGCTCCAGCATCATCTCGTCGACGCTTTGCGTCCTCTCGTCGCGCGTAGGGCACCATGTTAGGGTGTGGTACTGCATCCTGCTTCAATTAGAGTTTATATATTACAACTCTATTAATTTAATTTGGATACCATGAGTCATTTGAATACCATCAATTTACATCTACTCACCTCTAAACTTGTTTGATTCCATTCTCCATACATGGAGATGTGATTCAAGGTAATTCGATGTGCTCGTACAATGCATCCTTGACATCGATTACACATACATTTGATCCGTTGTCCCAACCACACATCGCGATTACGATGACGCATTGTCTCATCTTCCCCAGAACTGCTTGAAGAGGTTGATGACATCCTATGTACAATCCAGAAAACACAAAATCATAATATGTTTTTAATGAAAGTATAAAAATCGCGTGTATTGACGCGGCTATTTCCTAAAAATTGCGTGTATTAACGTGGCTGTTTCCTGAAAATCGCGTGTATTAACGCGGGTAATTTCTGCAAAACGCGTGTATAAACGCAGCTAAATTATCATACACGCAAAGATACACGCGTTTATAAACGCAACGGTCTGTTTAAACTAAAAATAGCCCGCCTTCCCCAAATAAAGATTTTGAACTAACATATCAACACTGCTTTCGTTTTCGCCTCTTCCAACAGAAACGAAACCTAAGTGCAAGGAGGGAACAGAGAAGGAGCACACACGGGAGAAAACCGAGCAAGAAAGAAGACTCACTTTTTCAGAGGTGAGTCAGTTTGTGCTTTGCCTTGTCTCCTTCCTTAGATTTGTTTATGCTATTTTCTCTTTGCTTTTTGGGTTTGTCTCCGTCCTTTTGCTTCTGTGCACACGATTTTGGGTGAACGATTCTGACAGGGGCGACAGTGGTCCTTTTATAATAAGGAGACTTTGTCGGAGGTCGGTCCCTTTCAAAAAAAAAATTGCGCAGGTCGCGTGTAGAAACGCGTGTAAAAGCGCGTGTATCCTGTCTGTAGAGTTTGTTCACGCGGATATACACGTGTTTCTGGACGGGTGTATACACGAGACTGCGTTTCCTGTTTCTATGGTTTGCAGGCTAATAGGTGACTTGAATGATGATATTTGTGTGAGTCAAGAGACAGCCCATGATGTACATGAAGATTGTTTTTGCAGGTTCTTTATGGATATTCCAGGTTCTTCATCCGATCCATTTGCGTACAGCAATTGGCTGATGGAGATGCTAAATCGTTTTGGGCGCCATCTTGGTCTAGTTGAGCTTACAGAGCATATGTATGCCCATCCCCCTCCTTCCATGCCTGGTGTCTATACCCCTATCGTGAGTATCCAGGGCACTCCAGTGCCGTCTATGCCTACGAGTCTGACGAGACGGCATGCAGCTTCTCCTCTTCCACGTCCACCGAGGAGACATACCTCGTCCCAGACACACTCACGCACACCCTCACAGCCACCATCACGTGCTCCCTCAGAGCCACCGTCACGTCAGGGCCCACAGCCACCGTCACGTAGACAATCCCCCAGTCGTGACTCCACCCGCAGCAGTAGGAAGAGTGGGAGTGGAGGATGCGGTGGGTGCTTTGGTGGGGGAGGTGGGGGAGGTAGTAGGGCATGCGGTGAGAGAGGAGATAGAGGGAGAAGAGTTAGAGGAGACAGTTCGGAAGAGGAGGAGATGAGAGAGGTGGAGAGAGTGATCTGCTATGATGTGACGGATAGGGGCGGGATAGTGATGGATGCGAGGGGGAGGGAGGTAATGGAGTACATGCGTGGGGTAGTATCAAACTCGTATAGAAATTGTTTTATTAAATTTAAAGATCAAAATAGCCGATTAGTTGGTGAGGTGATAGAGGCTGTACATAGTCGGTACCCCCGGGGGGTGCACCTAAAAAAATGTAAGTGTAGCACGTGAGTTCATCAGGAGGGTTTTTTTAATTGACAAAACCTACAGGATTACATCTACAAGAGGGGGTTTTTTATTACACTTTTGAAAAAAACCCGTAGGTTCCTTAAGAAAGAGGGGTAATTTTATTAGTTGATAGTATGTAGGTAGAGGGGGTTTTTTATTACCCCTTGAACGCACGTGATACATATGATTTCTTAGTGGTGGACCCCCCGAGGTCGGTACCCCAATCCCCCACATGCTACATTCTCGGATGTATGGGGAAGGACGCGAATAAGGGAGATCTTAAGTAATAAAAGATCTCACCTTAAAAAACTCGCGTACGATGACCGGCTAAATGTAGCTGCGGGTGGCTATCCTGCCGAGAAACCTGCCACTGCGCACAAACGCGAGTGGAAGGAGGCAAAGAAACGAGCAGAGGGTAGCGTGAAGAGCAGGCAGCATGTGGAGGCACGACGGATCCAGATGGAGACCATTGGATCTTCGCATTTCGGATCTGGCGGCGTCGAGTCATGGGAGGCAGAGTTCGTAAGTATCTTGCCACTTTATTTGATTGTTTACTTAATTCATTGATTCTATGATTGTTTTAATCTTACAAATTGTGTTGATTATGATACAGCGACGGGTTACGGGGAGGAAGCCCACAACCCACGACCGGCATAGCAGACGTGACACGTGGGCCATCTTCAGAGCCGAGGGACGTATTACGGACGCGCAGTTTGAGATGGCCATGAGACCATACGGTTGACAGGTACTTAAAAATTCTAAACGAATGATTTTGGTTTATTGAATTACATATATATATACTTATATACTATATATTACTTGAACAGGCACAAGCTACTGATGATCCACCCGCCGCCACTGCAGAGGGTGGACGTGAGCGGACATTCCGACCGATGTGAGCTCATCTGAGCATGGAGGGAGCACCGAGTCATCATCTGGGTCTGAGTAGTACCAGACTTATAGTATCACATTCCATATTGAGGATGTGGTTGTATATATTTTTTTGTAAACTGAAGCCATGGGCTACTTCGAGATATGGACTCCCTTGTATATATGTGTGAAAATCTGATAGTAATATTGAATCGCGAATCGATAGTATTACATTCATGTCTGTCTTGAATCGTGTATTGACAATGTATGCATTCATGTCGTTCTTGTCTTAATCTCCCTCGTGCATATGTTCTTCGTGGATGGTCTAATGCACAAAAAAAAATCCAGAGAGTGTTATTGGGTGCTGGAATGCTGGAACAGTATTCAGGCACCAAATAGCACTCTCTGGAATTTTTTTTTTGCTCTCTGTTCGCGTGTATAAATGCGTCAGAACTGCTAAAAATCGCGTGTATATACGCGGATAATCTGTAAAACACGCATGTATAAACGCGTCAAAACTGAGAAATACGCGTGTATAAGCGCATCTAAATTAACAAAACGCGTGTATAGACGCATGTATCAACGCGTCTAAATGCATCTGAACTGAACTGAACGCGTGTATACAACCGTGTAAGAGCACGTCTGAGCAGTCCTATACACGCGCTTTTACACGCATGTCTCTGGCCGCGATGATACACGCGCTGATACACGGTGTCGTGCCATGGCACGTCTATGATGTGAAACCGTGCATGTGAGTTCATCAAATACACATCCAGATGCATGGGTTAAGTGCCATGACGAGTCATTATATGATGCCATGTACATATGTTCATATTGTATATGAGGTTCAATAAGACAAGCTGAGGCTGAGTCAGATTTAGGAGTTTTTTGTATATGAGTATGGAGGATGATGTTTTTGCTGTTACTCAGAGCTCATGGGCAGATTAGAAGCATCCAGTTATATATGATGGCATGAGGGCATACCAATGCACAAAGGAATGCATTTATGAAGGCATGGAGAAATACTTGAATGAGCAATTGGGGATTCTATAAATCATATGGGCCGACATGATGATTTATAAACTATGAAGGTATCAAGAGAAATGGAGATTTAATGAGTATCACAGTGCCGAGGAGTTCATTGAATGTGGGGAAAATATGGAGATAAAAAACATGGGGCTTGTGTCTTCATAGGTGTGAGAATGCCTTGGGAATCTTGTGTTTGTGCCAAAGCAGAGAATTCAAAGTACCATTGGCTAAAATGCCTTATGGGTGAATGTATGTCATGTGGAGGCCAGACAAGAAATTTTTTTATACACCCTCTGGAAGCAACAAAAATACAAAGATCCATGTTGAAGTGCTTGAGGGAATTGTTGTGACCGTTAAAAAGAAGGGAATATAAGGTTATGTCTTACAATGAGACTTCTAACCTTAATGCTAAGGTTAGAAGAAACATATAATGAGTGGCATAACCTTAATGCTAAGGTTAGAAGAAACATATAATGAATGGCAGCGCACGTGGAAGAGAGAAGAATATTTCTTTTATTTGGAAAATTCTGGAGCGCAGCTTTTGGAATAGGAAACTCCCGCATCAGTAGTGGGAAAAAGGTGGTAAGGCGCCGAGTTCGCCGCGGGGGAAAAGAAAAAAAGGGCCGGAGAGAGACGGCGAGTGCAGAGTTGGAAAAAGAAAATTCTGAGAAGGAGGAACAGCGTCCATCCAACCAGAGTCTAAAATTTCAAAGAGAGTGCTTCTGTTTATGGCGTGTAGGAGTTAGAATTGTAGAGGAAAATGAGAGCTATCCAATGATAAAGTTTCCATCATATGCTTGTATTTTGCCTTCCGTGGTCTGCAGCGAGCCGCCGTCAGAGGAATAGAGAAGAAAATCGATGAAAAATTCACCTATCTCTACTCACAGTTAAGTGGGTTTTTTTTACTTTGAATATATAAATCAACGAATGGGAAAAATCGCATGTTTAGCATACCTTTAAAGGATTTGAGGAATGGGAAGATCTTGTGACTTGGAGTATTGTGGAAATAAAGTATAAAAAGCACATTAAGGTTCCGAAAGGTTGGTTTTACTTCCTACTTGATCGGATTTTTGGAATTCAAGCCATGGAATTTTCTAAATCTCATGAGCATGTTAAAGCTATGCCAAATGCTATATTTTACTTGTGAGATGTTAGTATATTAAGGCAGGTTTTCAGGTGATAAAGTACATCTCGAAATAATGGTTTTGAGGGCACTGGATGTAATGGATGTAACTGGCCACATGTATATTGGAAAGATGGGAAGGCTCTGTTATGCCCACATGTGAATGGTTCAAAGGATTTCATGCAAATTTGTGCAATCATCGGAATGAATTCAAGGATGTATTGAGGCAAGTTGACACATGTATTTGTCATTGGGAATAGTGATGTTCAATACTCCTTAGGAAATTTTGTACGTGAGATTCCTTGTTGGATTTGACATTCACTCTCACAGCTAGAAGTTTCGTACTTTCCTGGCTGTACCGCACACGTCACGACAGCTTTGGTGAACCCGACGTGAAACTGCTGGGGTGAGAGTGTGGTGAAATATACAGGGAAGCTATGGCTGAGAATTCTGAGGGTCAGGGGGTTCATTTTGACCCTGCTTCCTGGAACTGCTGAAGATGAAGACGACATTCAGCTATATGTGGACCTTGATGATGATTTGGCACATACCAGAGGATGTGCAGGTTTAGAGGGGGTGGATGTCGTGCCATGGCACGTCTATGATGTGAAACCGTGCATGTGAGTTCATCAAATACACATCCAGATGCATGGGTTAAGTGCCATGACGAGTCATTATATGATGCCATGTACATATGTTCATATTGTATATGAGGTTCAATAAGACAAGCTGAGGCTGAGTCAGATTTAGGAGTTTTTTGTATATGAGTATGGAGGATGATGTTTTTGCTGTTACTCAGAGCTCATGGGCAGATTAGAAGCATCCAGTTATATATGATGGCATGAGGGCATACCAATGCACAAAGGAATGCATTTATGAAGGCATGGAGAAATACTTGAATGAGCAATTGGGGATTCTATAAAGCATATGGGCCGACATGATGATTTATAAACTATGAAGGTATCAAGAGAAATGGAGATTTAATGAGTATCACAGTGCCGAGGAGTTCATTGAATGTGGGGAAAATATGGAGATAAAAAACATGGGGCTTGTGTCTTCATAGGTGTGAGAATGCCTTGGGAATCTTGTGTTTGTGCCAAAGCAGAGAATTCAAAGTACCATTGGCTAAAATGCCTTATGGGTGAATGTATGTCATGTGGAGGCCAGACAAGAAATTTTTTTATACACCCTCTGGAAGCAACAAAAATACAAAGATCCATGTTGAAGTGCTTGAGGGAATTGTTGTGACCGTTAAAAAGAAGGGAATATAAGGTTATGTCTTACAATGAGACTTCTAACCTTAATGCTAAGGTTAGAAGAAACATATAATGAGTGGCATAACCTTAATGCTAAGGTTAGAAGAAACATATAATGAATGGCAGCGCACGTGGAAGAGAAAAGAATATTTCTTTTATTTGGAAAATTCTGGAGCGCAGCTTTTGAAATAGGAAACTCCTGCATCAGTAGTGGGAAAAAGGTGGTAAGGCGCCGAGTTCGCCGCGGGGGAAAAGAAAAAAAGGGCCGGAGAGAGACGGCGAGTGCAGAGTTGGAAAAAGAAAATTCTGAGAAGGAGGAACAGCGTCCATCCAACCAGAGTCTAAAATTTCAAAGAGAGTGCTTCTGTTTATGGCGTGTAGGAGTTAGAATTGTAGAGGAAAATGAGAGCTATCCAATGATAAAGTTTCCATCATATGCTTGTATTTTGCCTTCCGTGGTCTGCAGCGAGCCGCCGTCAGAGGAATAGAGAAGAAAATCGATGAAAAATTCACCTATCTCTACTCACAGTTAAGTGGGTTTTTTTTTACTTTGAATATATAAATCAACGAATGGGAAAAATCGCATGTTTAGCATACCTTTAAAGGATTTGAGGAATGGGAAGATCTTGTGACTTGGAGTATTGTGGAAATAAAGTATAAAAAGCACATTAAGGTTCCGAAAGGTTGGTTTTACTTCCTACTTGATCGGATTTTTGGAATTCAAGCCATGGAATTTTCTAAATCTCATGAGCATGTTAAAGCTATGCCAAATGCTATATTTTACTTGTGAGATGTTAGTATATTAAGGCAGGTTTTCAGGTGATAAAGTACATCTCGAAATAATGGTTTTGAGGGCACTGGATGTAATGGATGTAACTGGCCACATGTATATTGGAAAGATGGGAAGGCTCTGTTATGCCCACATGTGAATGGTTCAAAGGATTTCATGCAAATTTGTGCAATCATCGGAATGAATTCAAGGATGTATTGAGGCAAGTTGACACATGTATTTGTCATTGGGAATAGTGATGTTCAATACTCCTTAGGAAATTTTGTACGTGAGATTCCTTGTTGGATTTGACATTCACTCTCACAGCTAGAAGTTTCGTACTTTCCTGGCTGTACCGCACACGTCACGACAACGGGCCCGCTACTTTTTTTCACAAGTCATTTTTAGCGGCTAGGAGCGCGGGTATAAGCCCGATCCCTTGTAGTGTGGCCACACCATTCGACGCCACCTGTTCTTGAAGACCATGAGTGCAAGAAGAAGAAGATAAGGTGTTGAACCTTAATTCATCAAATTAGAAAATCTTGGTGTACATGGTCTCCTAAAAGGGTTGTTCCCACACAATGATCACATAAAAGGTTCACATGCTTATTTCTTAAGAGCAACATGAAGGATGTTTAACATTTCTTTCACATGCATGGTGGGGCCAAAGTTTTACAAGGAAAGATGGGGATTGCCAAGGAGATGTTCAAAAAAATCACACAACACACTAAGCTGAATTAAATTTGAGGCTTAGTTTATTTTTTCTTTCTCAATCAAAAACCAAAGAAGTGGATCAAGTGGGTGGAATGACATTCAAGCTTTATCTTTTGATGGGAGTTCTTTCATTGCAAAATTTTTATGGGTTTTCATTGGTGCGCCAAAGCTGGACTTAGCATTCTTTTTATGCTTGGTTGGGAAGTTTCTTGCTTTGTTCATTTTAGTTCCATTGCGGAGACCAAGGCTAGCCATAAAATCTGTGGAGAAGGGTTGGTTTCAAGTCTTATAAGAACGAGGAAGAAGGATAAGAAGTGCTACTGTGGAAGCTGTGGAGATATTCATCGACCTATCTCAAGTGCAAGGAGAAGAAAGGAGTCCATATAATCAAGAGTGATTTCAAGAAGAGGTTTACTATGTGGTAACATAATCATGAAATTTCTTTACTCTTCTTACAATGGAAGAGAAACCTATAGTCAATACTCTTGCTTTAGCCATGGAGTTGGAAGAGGTGGTGGGAATGACCCCTAATTTTGGAGCCTTGAAAGAAGAAAAGAAGATGGAGGGTGTGGTGTTACTGTAACACAGGATCATCAATGTCTGACGACACCATTAGCAAAAGGAGGTGGCAAAGCCCAGTAAGGGAGAAGAAGTAGCAGCACTTCCTAAGGTAGCACGAAAACAAAAGGAGGTGGCAGAGCCCAGTAAGGGAGAAGAAGTAGCAGCACTTCCTAAGGTAGCACGAAAGCAAAGAAAGAGAGTAGAGCACAGAAAGTGGTTCTTCTATTAAGAGAGCTATCCCCAGTTGAATTCCAATTGATTTCCAAATTTATTTGAAAAATCTCGAATCAAGAGGTATGCCTCTTGTCATAAGAAATCAGTCTGCATTGGGCATAGGCAGCTTAAGAGACCTGGTGTGACACCAGAGGAGAGCCTATGAATGAGGGGGATACAGGAAACCCTTAGGTGCTAAGATGAAACGAGAGAGATAGAGAAATAAGTGTAAAGCAAAGCCTATAGGCAAAACATAAATGACAAACCAACAAGACTCCCTGCTACTTTGGCTACAAATAGGAGAAGGTGAGGAAGGTAGCAAATATAAGGCTCGTCACGGGGTACGCAAGCTAGAAATCTCACAAATCTGAAAGAAGTTGACAGAAATTATGGTTCGTGAGGTGTAGGGAGAAGATGAAAAGGATGATGGTGAAGAGGCAGATGATGGCAAGGCTGGGTGATAGTTTGCTTTACAAAGCAATGGTGAGCTTCTCTTATGATGGCGGTGCTAGCCTGTCTCCTGCTGCTTGAACGCAATGGTGATCTTGCTCACACGCGTGATGGAGTGGTCAAGCTCCTCTCTGGTCTGAGCGCTCATGGGATGAGCATTGACAGCAACGCAGATTCCTCACCATGTTGTTCACTGCGGTCAAGCCTCTATCTGCATATTTGTAACGGCCACCCATTTGCAGCACAAAGAAGATAAGATAACATGATCAGGGGTTTCAAGTTCAGGGTAGGTGTGAAGTGTCTTCCATAAGCAGGTGTTTACATGTGTTTACATGGTGTGAAGTGTTATCCATAAGGAGGTGTTTACATGGTGTGAAGTGTCATCCATAAGCATGTGTTTACATGGTGTGAAGTGTCATCCACCATAAGCGGGTGTTTACATGGTGTGAAGTGTCTTCCATAAGTGGGTGTTTACATGGTGGTGAAGTGTCTTCCTCCATATGCGAGTTTTTACATGGTGGTAAAATATCTTCCATAAGACGGTGTTTACATGGTGGTGTCTTCCTCCATATGCGAGTTTTTACATGGTGGTAAAATATCTTCCATAAGACGGTGTTTACATGGTGGTGTTTTTACATGGTGGTAAAATATCTTCCATAAGACGGTGTTTACATGGTGGTGAAATTTCTTCCATAAGCAGGTGTTTACATGGTGGTGTCTTCCATAAGCAGGTTTTTACAAGGGTTTCAAGTTCAGGTGTGAATTATTTTCCATAAGCAGGAGTTTTCAAGTTTAGGTGTGAAGTATCTTCCATAAGCAGGGGTTTTCAAGTTCAAGTGTGCGAAGTGTCTTCCATAAGCAAGTGTTTTCAAGTTCAAGTGTGAAGTGTCTTCCATAAGAGGGTGTTTTTAAGTTCATGTGTGAAGTGTCTTCCAGAAGCAGGTGTTTACATGATGGTGGCTCCAAACCTATTTCTTCATGCTCTCTTGTCCAAGAAAACCCAACCCACTCACCACAAGAACCGATCTTAGTTTAGTTCTTTTTTCTTTTCTGCATTAATAAATTCTCTTTCCTCTTCAAAGTTGGGAATTCACACATATTTTTTCGGGTGGAGAACTTCATGATAAATATTTCGTGAGGGTTAACATTCATGTTAAATTCTTTTGATGGGAATTTTACTATGGTTTTTCCATGATTTCATTGAGCTTCAATGATGGTGGTTTCCATTGCTTCTTTACCAAGTTGTGGGCATACGTGTGTTCATTTGGGAACGTTCTTTTGCCTTGTGTTCTTTCAAAATCAAAGTGGAAAAATCATTATGCAATTTTGGTGATGATGAAGAAGAAGAAGAAGATGAAGATAGTGTGAGAGTGAAGAGTGAGAGTTGGTGTTTGAGAGAAATGAAGAGAAGTGAAGTGTTCGTGTGAGAAGTGTATTTCTTCATCGACATGTCCGAGGTGCTTATTCCAAGGCAAAGTGTTCTTCTCAAGTGTTCGCGAGGACGCTTCACATTTAAGTAGAGGAGAAATGATAACCCCCAAATTTATGCTAAATTTGGCACATTTTATTGGTCTACATCGATAAAATTTTAGCATTTGAGCTATAAAAACATCTTATTTGATGAGCTTTTCAATAAAAAATCAAATGTAAATTGCCATGGCTTTATAGCAAGTCTGCATAAAATTTTAAAAGCCATTGGTCAATAAAATATTTATGTTTGATTTTTTAACTTTTCGAAAAGGTTGTGGGATACTTTTTAGTTCCTTATGTTGCAAAAAAATGAAAGGTCTCATGAACCTTAGGCCAAAAGATGTACTCAATTTTTTATAATATCAAGAAAAGTAGTGGGAGTTGGTTGAGGAGGTTATGCACGACTCCTTATGTGCATGCTTCTTCCACTTTTCTTTCTCTCTCATTTTGGCACAACTCTCTCTCTTGTCTTTCTTGTTTCTTACATTCTTTCTTGCAAAATTAGCTATGGATGAAGAAGATGAGAGTGAGGATGGTGAGGAAGATGAAATTTTCTGTATGCCAAGTTCTTTGTGAGCCTGTGGGCTGTTTTTCTTTGTAAGAGCAAAATTTGCAGGTTTCATGGGTGGTGAGGGGCTAAGCCCTAAGCATATATTTTGTTTCCTTGTTGGTACCCTGGTTTGTGTTTGTTTTGAGTGATGTGGGTGAGAGTTGTTCACTTCATTTGGAATCAACTTATCTTCAAGTATTTTCAAATATAATTTAGTCATCATTGATAGAACATAGGATACAAATCTATATCACACTTTTGTAAAAGTAAATTAACGTAATCAATGAAATGAGAGCATATAGCTACTATGTTGCAAGTTACAAATCTTAACTAGATCATCAATGTACAGTATAATTGTATATTAATTCTATTACATCTATGATGGTACCCATGTTAGTATATGTTGTCATGGTAAAACATGTTCTAGCATGCACAAAGACAAGAATAATATACCAAAGTGTAACCAAACCTTAAAAGTTTAAAATACTTGGGTACCAAAATGAGATCGTGATTTTACCTTGCCCTACCTCTCAAAGAAATAGGGCTACTAACCAAGTCTCACAAGAATTCCCAAGTCAAGTGGAAGTGTTATATGCTAGGATTCCCCCCACCAAGTAAAATTAGTGAGATCACGACTGAACCTTCCATTAAGTCATAAATGAGGTGGAATTATGAACCAAATCTATATAAAAAAAACTTGCATAATGCATACACAAGGCCACTTTATATAGCTCTAAGAAATCATAGCAAAAAATAATACTTATTATTGATTTTTATATAAAAACTACAATTAATATGCTGAAAGATATGATAAATCTCATATGCACATAAGCTAGTGATTTTTATGTATTATTAATCACTAGATTCTTTAGGATATAACCGACTTATTTAATAATAGTAGTGGCAATATATTTATTATACACTGTTAGTTTTTTGGTGTGCTATTGTCTCCCTTTTTGTCAAGTCTAGAATTATTTCATTACATTAACACATCAATCAAAACCTTGATTCTTATGTACATGTTGTCTAATAATGTGGATACTAGTGGGTTGCATTTTCACTTGATATACGGATATATGACATGTGAATGGATATTAAAAACGAGAGCCATATTACATAGCCACACCCACTATATGGCATATGGTAGGGGTGTGTATGTAGCATAATGCTATTTGGATATGTGTTGTTGTTTTTTTTTGGAGAGACAGAAGCTCTATATTCACTTACAAGAAAACATTAAGGATATGTGATGTATTTAAAATAAGCATTTCACAAAATCCAAGGACCATGATAACATTTTAATGTTAGAAAGGGTAGACTAATGATAACATTTTGATGTTAGAAAGGGTATACTAGGCACTAGTCTACTTTATCTATGGACGAGAAAAAAGAGGATAAAGAAGAAGTGAAAATTAGCATATGAATATAAAATCTCTTAGTAAGCAGTAATCAATCTTAGCTTGAAAGATATTGGATATTTGGATTGTCTTAATCACTACTACTAATTTGTTTAGCAAATGTTTGGATTCATCTTAAAGCCTTTCTTTTACAAAGGCTGGTTTAGAAACTCCACCCATAAAAGTGAACATTAACGGTATAAATCTAGAACCCTCTTGTGTATATTTGTGTATAACTCTAGGTCCAGAAAAACCCTCTCTTGATGATGAGAAGTAGCTCTCCTCTTTAAGTGGAAGCTTCATATGTGATAGATCATCAAGAGCAGGCGGGACAGCAACTGACGGGGGTCGAAAGGTGAGTGGTATGAGACGGAATAGAAAACCTTGATGGGTTAGTGCGGCCTCGGCCCACGCTCCCACCACCAGAGACCCTATCAAGAGGGCGATTCCGGCTGTAGAGAGCAGGCAAAGAAGGGGCAGCGATGACTTGGGAGACGCTGCGAGGCCTGCGCATACGTAGGCCAGGAGAAGATTGACGACGCAGGCCTTGCAGAGGAGAGAGAGGATCGGGCCGAGGAGCACCTCTAGCTGGGGTAAACGCACGCGATGGAGGCGCTCGAGGAGCAGTATTCCACAGAGGGCGGTGTAGTAGGCGAACGAATTGAAGCAGAAGAAGAGGGAGAGGAAGGCAGAACCATCGTGAAAATGGTCTGCATTGGATCCGCTGGGAGGTTGGAGGTAGCCGGAGAAGCAGAGAGCAGCGACAGAGGGGAAGAGGGTGGTGTAGAATGCTGCCATCGACGGAGTCGTTACGAGGCTGCGGGTAAAGTTTGCGCCAGGGAGAGTGTGTCCCCTTTATTTTATGTTATCGCATGGCCACTACCGACAAGTGAGCAATCTAAGAAGATCAGTAGTTGAGCGCTGCAGCCGCCCCAACGGACAGGCGGATTTTGCCATTAAGAGCCCGTGTTTGTCACCACGTTGCATTCGTGCCCCTCTAACTCTATCCAAAGGTATATCCCAAGGTATGCATCAAAACCTTAGCCTTCTTCATGTGAATGGAGAAACCCACCCCTTTGAGCTTTCTCGAAAGGTACGCTTTTATGAAGCTTTTTTACAAACATTGATGAGGGACAAACAATGGTGCTGGCTTGGAGATGAGCAATAGGCGGTTGATGTTGCTTTGTGAATGGTATACCCCAAGGTATTTATCAAAACCCTAGCCTTCCCCTTTGAGCTTTCTCGAAGGGTACGCTTTAAGAAGCTTTTTTACAAACATTGATGACTCGGGACAAACAATGGTACTTGCTTGGATTGTCGTAGAATAGAACCTTGCCAAAAATGACTCCATGATCATGGTTGGAGGAATGTACATGTATGTTTGTATCACACACAACTGAAAACAACATGTGGGAGACCAACGATTGTACCTTTCGACTTCCTCTTGTTAGAGGGGGCTATGTTCTCTCACTAGCACACCAATCCCCTCTTCAAGAGGCCTATCATTATTTAGAGGTGGGTTCATGTGACCTACATTAGCGCTTAAGGGCGGTTTGAGCCTTTTCTCTAGCACCCATCCACAATGGGCCCTTTTGCCTTACAAGTACATACAAAGCGAACGAATCAATGGGGGTGGGAGGGTCTCTCTAGTATAGCAGTGGGTCGAGAGGGATCGACCCTCAACATTGGTGGTTTGGGAGGGTGACATTATAGAAGTGTGTCAGCTGGGACCCTCAACAATAGTATGATGCTTCAACTCCTCTATCCTTATATTATTCCCTAGTCAAGCTAACCCTATGTTATGATTCCATTCTAACTCCAAGGGCAATGAGCTTTGAGTTTACCTCCTTGTCATCAATCTTATATATTTGAAGAATTTGGAAGAGGCACTTAGTGCATCCACTTGGCACTTGATCGTTACTTTTCTTTTTCTTAATTCAAAGGAAGTTTTCCATAGGTTTTTATCGTCTCTAATGGGAAAAGAGTCATATTCCTCAAATGACAAGCTTTCTAGAGAAAGGGATTTGTCTTACTTATGTGCACTCAAGAAAGAGGACATAGATCATGGCATCATCAACGTAAACAAGGTGGCAATGACAAGATGAACTAAAGGGAACAAAACAAAAATGGAATGCAAACTCGTCCATTGGATGGAAAACCATATGTAGGAAAAATGAACTCATCGAAAGCACTCTTGAATTTTCTTTGCGTTTGTCAATCTCCTAGGTGAAATCCTTGTCTTATACTTAGCATTTACTAAGAGCTTTCGCATGTGCTTGAGGTTGCTTTACATTTGTCAATGTCTTTGCACTAAGAGCTTTACATGTGCTTGTACTTGTTTTGCAATTGCCAATGAGTTTGTCACTACCACGAATGCATTCTTTTTCATTTGAATTCATTGGCCACTGGATTTAAGGAGAGTACCAAAACAACTGTAAAAAGGAGAGCTTTGAGGAGTACCAGAAAAAACTAAAAAAGGAAACCAAAGTGGAAGTTTATCCTTGGGAAGAAGAAAACGATGCTAAGAGCTTAAAATATGTTGAATATTTGTTAATGATTTTATCCAGCATTGCATTAAATTTTGCACTTATTTTTTATTTTGCACATAGTATACATGTGTTTGTGTTTCTCTTTTTGAATTTGTAATACATAAAAGATAACAATGTCTCTCATACCTTTTAAACTTTATCAAAATTTTGAAAGCCATTTTTTCCCAAACCATCTATAAAGAAGCTTTCAAAGTGATGTTTTAAAATTCAAAGCATTCTTATTGATCATGTAAACAAGCTTTCAAATAAATTTCCATTTCAAAAGCTTTGAAAATTTAGCCACTTATCCAACTAAATATAAATTTTCCCTATTAGCTTATCCATAAATTCCATTTTTGGGAA
This sequence comes from Cibotium barometz, assembly GCF_041138505.1. NCBI lineage: Eukaryota > Viridiplantae > Streptophyta > Polypodiopsida > Cyatheales > Cibotiaceae > Cibotium > Cibotium barometz. Next base: position 21,830,436 of record NC_141082.1, on the reverse strand, counting down.
TTCATTAGCGGCATATTTGGTAGCTAATGCCTCTCTATGCACAATACAATGGATAGCAATAAGAGAGGGAAACAACCTTTTAAGTCTAGCTACCACAGGTATTCATCTTCTTGTCACACGGTGCTACAGCCCATTAGTAGCAATGGCTATAAATCTTTTGGTGTCTAGCTTCAAGTCTCCCAAGAGCATTATAAATTGTTTCGGCATCTTCCCTTTCTATTTCGAATAGCTGCAAGAAGTTCATCTGAACCTCAAGTTATGTTGTTAACTAAGTTACATAGACTATCAAATGTTTCTCCAAATGCTGATCTATGCTTTCATCAATGGACAAAGCAAAAAACACACTTCTCCTCAGCTTTGCCACTAAGCATGGAGCATTTCCCTTGCATCCATAGCATTTCCATAAGTTCCATAGCTATCATTAAGAGGGATAAAAGGAGTTTTCATGAATCTCAAGAACTCTATAAGCCTCTGGATTCCATTCAAGCTCTTCCCTTCCAAAGCTTTGTAGTATACCGCCTACATGACACTTATGACTTGAAACCTATAAACTTCCCCACTTCTCTACAAGCCGGTCTCCAATGCTCCTACCACTTTCCCACCATTTTTAAGTAGCTTCTCCAATATCCTCTCAATGCTTTGGTGTTGATTTGTGCTTTCATGTTTCCTGAATGCTCCAATGTGCATAACTTCTGATCCTGTGGTGTTGCAAAAATGCTTCTTTTCTTTGCTTCTTTGCAAAAAAAGAGGAGAAAAATTTGTAACTATTATTTTGTGAGTTTGTGAGTTTGTAACGTTAATTAGGGCTAGGGTTTGATTCTCCTTAATTAGAAAAAAGATGTTTTGTATTTGTAAATCGATATTAAGCATGGATAAATAATTCTTGTACTAGGCATAGCACAAGCTATGGTTTCCTTATCATTGTACTTTTAGAGAAGCAGAGGTTTTATGAGAGTGTAGGAGATATAAAGAGAGCTTTCATTTCCTTGTTAGTAGAGAGGTTGGTGTGGACGAGTAAAAAGGATTGTCTTCTCTTAAATTAGGTCTTATTTTTCCTTCTTAGAGATAATCTACAAGTTATGGTGTCAAGAATATCATTTAATTACAATAGTTACAATTTTGAAGTGGATAGTTGAGTGGTGAGTAGAGGAATGAAAATGAATATGTTAAAGTACTAGAGAATTTCTTAGAATGTTGAAAAGGTTAAGATGGTTCAAAATATTGGAATTATGTCTATGCATAATAATTGTCTCAAAGAATATGTATTAAGACTAATAATAAGGATTGGGAACAGAGTCGATCGCGGCAGTATTGATGAGGGTAGCAAAGAAGTTTGTACTCATCGTGGAAAGTGGTGAGTCTCAGCAGCTTGACTAGCCCTCATATTTGGGTCCTCTAGTTTGGCTTGGGTGAGGTTAGGATCAATGGTCTAGGGAAAATGTGCTTGTTGCTAAGAGACCCTTAGGCAAATCACCCCCTGGCTACTATGGTCCCTGGGTAAGTGGACCCCATAGTCCAATTGTCTCACAGAGTAACAAGCATAAGGGGATCTTGGTGGCGACATACTCGCCTGTAGTTGGGTGGGACAGATGAGTCTGGTGCTTTTCTGTTCCAACTTATATGATGATTGGAAGTTCTTGTAGAACCTTACATGAGCACATCATACAAATCATAGCATACTTGGATTATTGTTTTGATTTTCCCTACTTGGTTATATTCTCTTATGTGATAAGAATGAATAGAATCAATACTATTTATGTTTTTGAAATTTTGTCCATGTGGGTTCTTATGCTATGAGTTACCCCCTTGGGCTAATGGAATTTTGGGATCCAAGTGGAGGTAAACAACCAATGCCAAGTAGTCATAGACCCAATGGTAGGTGGGTCGGGCCTCACTACCAAAATGGGAAATGGACATTACCTTTACAAAACTTTCTCACAAATATAGTAACGTTTAATTATATATAGCATGTTAAAATTGCTAAAGTATGCACTTGGAAAAAAATGTCCAAATTAAGGTTATTACTAGGAAATGTTATCTCCTCCCTCTACCTACCATGGAAACTTATTTGAAATCTTGTTTGCATGATTAATGAGAATGCCTTAAATTTTAAAACATCACTTTGAAAGCTTATTTGTAGATGGTTTGGGAAAAATGGATTTGAAAAATTTGATAAAGTTTAAAAAGTTTGAGAGACATTGTTTTCTTTTATGTATTATGAATTCAAAAAGAGAAACACAAAAACATGTTCAAAAACATGTATACTATGTGCAAAATAAAAAATACGTGCAAAATTTAATGCAATGCTGGATAAAATCATTAACAAATATTCAACATATGTTAAGCTCTTAGCATGATTTTCTTCTTACCACAAGGACAAACTTCCACTTTGGTTTCCTTTTTAGTTTTTTGGTACTCCTCAAAGCTTTCCTTTTTCTAGTTGTTTTGGAACTCCTTAAATTCAATGGCCAATGAATTCAAATGAAAACTAATGCATTCGTGGTAGTGACAAACTCATTGGCAATTACAAAACAAGTACAAGCACATGTAAAGCTCTTAGTGAAAAGGCATTGACAAATGTAAAGCAAGCTCAAGAACATGCCAAAGATCTTAGTAAATGCTAAGCACAAGACAAAGATTTCACTTAGGAGATTGACAAATGCAAAGAAAATTCAAGAGAGCTTTCAATGTCTTTATTTTCCCTACATATGGTTTTCCATCCAATGGATGAGTCTCCATTCCATTTTTGTTTTATTCTGACTAGTTCATCTTGTCACTTGCCACCTTGTTTGTGTTGATGATGCCATGCTCTATGTCCTCTTTCTTGATTGCACATAAGTAAGCCAAATCCCTTTCTCTAGAAATCTTGTCATTCGAGGAATATGCTTGGGAATATGACTTTGTTCATCCCATTATTGATGATAAAAACCCATGGAAAACTTCATTTGAATTAAGAAAAAGAAAAATAAAGATCAAGTGCAAAGTGGATGCACTAAGTGCCTCTTCCAAATTCTTCAAATATACAAGCTTGATTACTATAAGGGCAGCCACAGCTGCACGATCATCTTCTCCAAGCAAGGGATGCTAAGAGCTCACGTTTTTCTCCACCCAACCTCAGCCAAAAACACACCACCCTCTATCCTTGGACTCCACTATTTTATTATCTAGATGCTCTTCACATGTGCCCGGCCACTCTCTCACTAGTGTTCGGCCACTCTTGAGTCCGTAATTGGTCATTTTGGCTCCCCTAAACCCCGCCCGTGCCTTGTCCGAACGGTCGAGATCTCTAGGCTTCCAATAATTCTATTGTATGACATTACTTCCCCCTTAAGAGGAGTTTTCATCCTCGAAAATGAAATTTGGGAACCTCTTTCTGAGTGTGCTTACCTTTTCCCAACAAGTAGAACCTTCTTCTAATCTATGCTTCCACTTGAGTATTCGAGTTGTTTTCTCTTGGAAATCCAAGACTTTTTCTGGTTCATGTGGTAATCTTGAACAACTGACGAGATTATCGTCATCACCCAACTTCTTTTTCAATCTACTGACGTGAAAAACTAGATGAACTTTAGAGCTTTATGGTAAAGCTAGCTTATAAGCAACATCACCTACTTTTTTAAGTATTATAAATGGACCACAATACCTTGGAGATATCTTCGGACTTCTCCCCATTTTCAAAGATTCGGAGTGTTCGAAAATCTTTAAAAACATTTTATCACCTTCCTCAAAGATGATTTATCGATGGTCTTTGTCGGCATAATGTTTAGCACGGTCTTGTGCTCTCTTAATATTATCTTTCGTGATTTTTGTCATCTCCTGGAGATCTTGAAGAAAATCTTTAACCTTTTACATCTTTTCTTTCTTGAGTCCAATGGACACTAGAGATCGTGGTTGAAAACCATACATCAAGATAACTGGACTAAATTCCGTTGTTGAATGTCTGGCACTATTATAGGTGAATTCCAATATGGGTAAATAATCTTCCCAATTAGTTTGCTTTTTGCTTACATATGCTCGTAGCATGTCTTCCAAGACTTGGTTGACTCTCTCTTTTATCACCATTTTGAGGATGATCAACTGTCTCTCATACTTATCATGGTGTCTAATCTCTTGACCACAGCATGCCATAAATGCTTGTTAAACTTTGTATCTCAATCACTAACTATATCGGCAAGTAAGCCATATAGTCGATAGATATTTTTAATGAATAGCCTTGCCAACTCAGACATAGTCACTGTCATTTTTGTTGGAATAAACCGACGCAACCTATTTATGACCACCCAAACCAAATTGTGGCCTCTGTTCATTTTAGGTAATCAAACTATAAAGTCCATTGAGATACTCTCCCACTTGCCATTTGGGATCTCTAGTGGACTAAGTAAACCACCTACCTTTTAGGTGTTCTACTTTATTTACCTGGCAGTTTTGGCATTTTAAGACATAGTCATGGACATCCTTACTTAAGCTAGACCAATAAAATTGTCTCTTAACTAGTGCATATGTCTTCCATATTCCAAGATGGCCAGCACTCAGACTATCATGGCATTCATATAAAATACGGTGCCTAATGTTTGAGTCCGAAGGTATACATACTCTACTTTTGTAAAGTAGGTAACCATTATCGATGGAAAAATTCTTCTAACGATTTCTTTCGTCACTTGTAAGTGACATGTCTCCTTGAGACATCTCTCAAGACTTACCACTAGTGGAAGTGTCTGTCTCATGAACGGGGCTATGTTTATTTATAGTCAAGGGATCCCTCTTGTCTATGACACTCCACATGTGGGCATAATGTGGATCATCAACGTATTTCCCCTTAAGTGATTCCCCTTAAGTGATTCCAAAAAATCACTCTTAATTTGTGTAAAACTCAACTTATTAACCATGGGCATACGACTAAATGAACTAGCTACCACATTGTAACGTCCTTTCTATATCTCAGTTGAAAGTCAAACTCTTGGAGAAACTCTACCCATCAAGCTTTGCATCCTCTCAACTCTTTTTGACTAGATAGCCATTTGATACTCTTATGATCAAAGACTATCTCAAATCTGGCACCATACAAATAATGCCTCCACTTCTTTAAGGCATGAATTATAGCATATAACTCCCTTTCATAAGCTGAATAATTTTGTTAAGCTCTATCCAACTTTTTACTTTCAAATCACTACAAGGGATCGGGCTCATACCCGCGCTCCTAGCCACGGGAAAATGACTTGTGGAAAAAAAGTAGCGCGCCCATGTATCATCGGCCAAAGACATGCGTGTAAAAGCGCGTGTATAGACATAGTCAGACGCGCTGATACGAGGGCTTATACACGCGTTTTGTCAGTTTAGCTACGCTTATACACGCACATTTCACAGAGTATCTGCGTATATACACGCGACTTTTACAGAGTTGACGCGTTTATACACGCGAACAGAGAGCAAAAAAAAAATCTAGAGAGTGCTATTTGGTACCTGAATGTTGTTCCAGCATTCCAGCACCCAATAGCACTCTTTGGATTTTTTTTTGGGTGCATTGCACCATCCACGAGGAAGATTCAAGACAGACATGAATGCAATACTACACGATTCAAGACAGACATGAATGCAATACTATCAATTCACGATTCAATATTACTATCAAAATTTTATGTGTACACATATATACAAGGGAGTCCATATGTCGACGTAGCCCATGGCTTCAATTATAAACAAATATATACAAAATCAAATTGGTTTGTCTAAAAAAGCCCATGGCTTCAGTTACAAAAATATATATACCACATCCTCAATATGGAATGTGATACTATAAGTCTGAGTACTACTCAGACCCAGATGATGACCCGCTGCTCCCTCCATGATCAGATGAGCTCACATCAGTATACATGTCCGATGAGTAGTACTCACGTCCAGCAGGAGCAGTGGCGGCGGGTGGATCATCAGTTGGCAGGAGCATAGCAGGTGCAGCAGCAGCTTGTGCCTGTTCAAGTAATATATCGTATATAAGTATATATATATGTAATTCAATAAACCAAAATCATTTGTTTAGAGTTTTTAAGTACCCGTCGACCGTATGGTCTCATGGCCATCTCAAACTGCACGTCCGTAATACGTTCGTCGGCTCTGAAGAGGGCCCACGTGTCACGTTTGCTATGGCGGCGAGCATACCCAGTATCGTGGGCTTTGGGCTTCCTCCCCATAACTCGTCACTGTATCATAATCAACACAATTTGTAAGATTAAAACAATCATAGAATCAATGAATTAAGTAAACAATCAAATAAAGTGGGAAGATACTTTACGAGCTCTGCCTCCCATGACTCTACGGCGCCGGATCCGAAATGCAAAGATCCAATGGTCTCCATCTGGATCCATCGTGCCTCCACATGCTGCCTGCTCTTCACGCCACCCTCTGCTCGTTTCTTTGCCTCCTTCCACTCACGTTTGTGCGCAGTGGGCAGGTTTCTTGGCAGGATAGCCACCCGCAGCTACATTTAGCCCATCATTGTATGCGAGTTTCTTAAGGTGAGATCTTTTATTACTTAAGATCTCCCTTATTCGCGTCCTTCCCCATACATCCGAGAATGTCGCATGTGGGGAATCGGGGTACCGACTATGTTCAGCATCTATCACCTCCCCAACTAATCGGCTATTTTGATCTTTAAATTTAATAAAACAATTTTTGTACAAGTTTGAAACTACCCCACGCATGTACTCCATTACCTCTTTCCCCCTCGCATCCATCACTACGCCGCCCCTATTTTGTCACATCAAAGTAAATCACTCCCTCCACCTCTCTCACCTCCTCCTCATCCTCACTATCTCCTCTAACTCTTCTCCCTCTATCTCCTCTCTCACCGCATGCCCTACTACCTCCCCCACCAAAGCACCCACCACATCCTTCACTCCCACTCTTCCTACTGCGGCGTTTGCTCTCCTCTGTACTGCGCGGGTGGAGTCACGACTGGGGGATTGTGTACGTGATTGTGTACGTGACTGTGGCTGTGAGGGAGTACGTGATGGTGGCTATGAGCCCTGACGTGACGGTGCCTGGGAGGCTGTGCGTGAGTGTGTCGGGACGGGGTATGTCTCCTCGGTGGGTGTGGAAGAGGAGAAGCTGCATGCCGTCTCGTCGAACTCACAGGCATAGACGGCAGTGGAGTGACATGGATACTCGTGGGTGGGGTGACCATACCAGGGAATCCAGGAGGGGGATGGGCATACATGTACTCTGAAAGCTCAACTGGACCAGGATGGCGCCCAAAAAGATTTAGCATCTCCATCATCCAAGTGCCGTACGCAAATGGATCGGATGAAGAACCTGGATCCATGAAGAATCTGTAAAAATAAAAGTATATACATGAAGGATCCATGAAGGGGATGGCGATAAGAGCTACTATGAGAGGCGATAAAGGGGATGGCGATGTCGGGAAACACTCTATGTATCAAAGCACAGTCGCCATGAAGGGAATCACTCTATGTATCAAAGCACAAAGATGAAGATTGAAAGCACAAACTTTATGCAGCATCTTGATCAAGGTTGTTCCTATACATGCTTGATGATTCCCCACGATGACAACATGCAAGCTAGCACATATGATTTTGTGAAGGCAAGCCATATGCAGATGGGATCATCTCTCTCTTGAGCTGGATCGACAAGCAAGACACGCAAGCATGGGTGAACTTTAAGGACAAACACAGTCGCGTGTAAAAACTCGTCCAAAAATGCGGTGTATCTGCGTGTGAACAATCTGTGCAAATAGGGTACACGCAGACATACACGCAGCCTGCGCAAAAACTTTTTCGAAAACGACAGACCACTGACAAATCTTTCTTATAAAGAAAGCCCAGACTGTCACTATCGTTCACAAAAATACTGAAGCAGGCACGACCAGAGAAGGACGGAGACAATCGCATAAGGAAAAGAGACAATCGCATAAACAAATGGAAGGAAAGAGACATGACAAAGGACAAATTGACTCACCTAAAAAAGCGAGTCTTCTTTTTGGCTGGTTTCCTTCACCCGTGTCTGCTCCTTGCACACATGTCTGCTCCTTGCACTTGGCTTTCGTTCTCTGTTGGAAGAGGGAAGATTTGGCGGCAACGAAGGAGAGGAAAGATGGAGTTTGAAAATGGTTTTTGGAGAAGGCGGCGGGTTATGTGTTAGGTATAGACAGGTGGTCGCGTGTAGGAGCGCGTGTATATTCGCATGTATAATAAATAGCCGCGTTTATACACGCGATTTTATACATCTAGACACGCTGCTACACACGATTTAAAACAGTGAGACACGCTATTACATCAACACAGGATATAGAGACTTTTTATACTTTAATTAAAAACTGATTATGATTATGTGTTTGCTCTTTTGTACATAGGATGTCATCAAACTCCTCAAGCAGTTCTGGTGAGGATGAGACAATGCATCATTGTAATCGCGATGTGTGGTTGGGACAAAAGATCAAGTGTATGTGTAATCGATGTCAAGGATGCATTGTACGAGCGCGTTGAATTACCTTAATTTCTTTTATGCATCCATTTATGCATAAAAATCATTTATGATGAAAATCACACTTTTAATATATTAAAAAATATCTTTTATGCATACAAATCGTTTATGATGAAAATCACTCTTTTAATATAAAAGAATTTCTTTTATGCATCCATTTATGCATAAAAATCATTTATGATGAAAATCACGCTTTTAATATATAAAAAAATATCTTTTATGCATATGTTTATGCATACAAATCATTTATGATGAAAATCACTCTTTTATAAAAGAATTTTTTTTATAAATCCATTTATGCATAAAAATCATTTATGATGAAAATCACACTTTTAATATTAAAAAAGAAAATCTTTTATGCATATGTTTATGCATACAAATCATTTATGATGAAAATCACTCTTTTAATATAAAAGAATTTCTTTTATGCATCCATTTATGCATAAAAATCATTTCTGATAAAAATCACACTTTTAATATAAAAAAATTTATCTTTTATGCATGTTTATGCATAAAAATCATTTATAATGAAAATCACTCTTTTAATATAAAAGAATTTCTTTTATGCATCCATTTATGCTTAAAAATCATTTATGATGAAAATCGCACTTTTAATATAAAAAGTTTATCTTTTATGCATGTTTATGCATAAAAATTATTTATGATGAAAATCACACTTTTAATATAAAAAAATATCTTTTATGCATGTTTATGCATAAAAATCATTTATGATGAAAATCACACTTTTAATATAAAAAAATATCTTTTATGCATGTTTATGCATAAAAATCATTTATGATGAAAATCGCTATTTTAATATAAAAGAATTTCTTTTATGCATCCATTTATGCATAAAAATCATTTATGATGAAAATCACTCTTTTAATATAAAAGAAATTATGTTATGCTTCCATTTATGCATAAAAATCATTTATGATGAAAATCACACTTTTAATATTAAAAAAATATCTTTTATGCATATGTTTATGCATACAAATCATTTATGAGATGAAAATCACTCTTTAAATATAAAAGAAAATTTTTTAAGCATCCATTTATACTTAAAAATTATTTATGATAAAAATCACACTTCTAATATAAAAAATATCTTTTACGCATAAAAATCATTTATGATGAAAATCACTCTTTTAATATAAAAGAATTTCTTTTATGCATCCATTTACGCATAAAAATCATTTATGATAAAAATCACACTTTTAATATTAAAAAATATCTTTTATGTATGTTTATGCATAGAAATTATTTATGATAAAAATTATACTTTTAATATAAAAAATTTATCTTTTATGCATGTTTATGCATAAAAATCATTTATGATGAAAATCACTCTTTTAATATAAAAGATTTTCTTTTATGCATCCATTTATGCATAAAAATCATTTATGATAAAAATCATAATTTTAATATTAAAAAATTTATCTTTTATGCATGTTTATACATAAAAAATATTTATGATGAAAATCACTCTTTTAATATAAAAGAATTTCTTTTATGTATCCATTTATGCATAAATATCATTTATGATAAAAATCACACTTTTAATATAAAAAATTTATCTTTTATGCATGTTTATGCATAAAAATCATTTATGATGAAAATCACTCTTTTAAAATAAAAGAATTTCTTTTATGCACCCATTTATGCATAAATATCATTTATGATAAAAATCACACTTTTAATATTAAAAAATTATCTTTTATGCATGTTTATGCATAAAAATTATTTATGATAAAAATCACACTTTCAATAATAAAAAAATTATCTTTTATGTATGTTTATGCATTTAAATCATTTATGATAAAAATCACTCTTTTAATATAAAAGAATTTCTTTTATGCATCCATTTATGCATAAAAATCATTTATGATAAAAATCACACTTTTAATATAAAAATATATATCTTTTATGCATGTTTATGCATAAAAATCATTTATGATGAAAATCACTCCTTTAATATAAAATAATTTCTTTTATGCATAAAAATCACTCTTTTAATATAAAAAATATCTTTTATGCATATGTTTATGTATATAAATCATTTATGATGAAAATAACAGTTTTATAATCAAAATAAAAAATTTAATATGCTTTCTTCTATGCATAGAATTTAATTCTAAAGAAAGTAACACTTTTTTAATAAAATATTTTTAGTATGCATTTTTCTATATCTTGGATGAAAAAGAACACTTTAAGAATACATATACGATGGGAATTACTCTTTTTGAATTTAAAAAAAAAGTAAAACTTATTTTACATAATTTTAGAAAATTTTACCATAACCTCCTTTGTATGGATGACCATTTTTCAATTTTTAACTCTCTAAAATAAATTAGAATTTCACCAAGAGTATTTAAATCATTCTAATGTAACTATTTTCTACTTATTTAAGAGAAACATTATGAAAAAAACTTTCTTTTATCCATTAATCATTCATCTAGGATAAAGAATGGTTGGATTTACTAAAGAAGAGAGGGGAATGCCTTTTTTCAATGAGGCATAACATCATATTCATATTAGAGAAGACAAAAAATCATAGAAAACCATAAAATAAAATAGAAAAGAGAAGAATCTCCAACTTACAAGGAGAATTTGAGAGCTTTCCTTTGGCTTGATGGTTTGAGGGATCTACTCTTGTTTGAAAGAAGAGTGGCCACCAATCTTTAGAAGAGGGAAGGTCAAAAACTAATGAATTATGAGTAAATTCATAGTTTTTGGCTCTTGGGAGAAGTAGGGTAATAGTGCAAAAACACTATTGAGCTTCAACAAAGGGGAAGGCTTCTATTTATAGGAAAAAGTGAGCTTCTAACCAAGCCAACTGATTCTAGAATTTTCCAGATCAGTTTGGTCAATTTTTGACCATTTTTTGTTCTGTTTAGTCCACTTTTTGGATCTAGTTGAAACAGGAGAGAGGAGAGATAAAAATATCTCATTATTTGGGAGTTTAAAACTCTCCCACACATGTGAAATAGGCACCTCCTTCATGAGGGAAATTCCCCCATACTGAGGTGTCAAAAAGGCATCATTTCTTCTAAATATCTCTCTTTTTTAACTATTAACCTTGTCCTTAGTCAACTCTTCATCTTATGTGAGTATTTACTCATTTTTGGGAGATTTTTCTTTTATTCTTCCATTTATCTCCTCCCTACATTTGGATGAATCTTATTGGTTCATAGGAACCTTAATTAAAAATTTCAAAAAAATCTTGACCCCTAGGATAAGGCCTCTTGAACAGATTATACTTGATTTCTAATGCACCTTCTGAAAATCTTTTTGAACTTCTGTTTCGAAAAATTTATTTTAATAAGAAGAGATATTTTTCCATCCAAAAATATTCAAAATCTGAATATTCTCTCTCTAGGCCAAAACAGGTAGAAACAAGATCTTTTATATTTCTGAAGAGGGAATTGATTACAGGGGAAGATGCTGGACATCTTGAGAGGTTGGGGAGGAATCTTACATTCTCTCCCACTTGAAAAACGCGAGATGTTCTCATCTCGCAAACTAGGGGTAAGTCGCAACAACAGATCGGCTTCATTCTCCCAGGTGGCATCAAAGGATAGAACTTCCATTTTACCAATAATTCTCTGAGAATTCTGTTCCTGAGAATCTTTTCTCGAACATCATGAATTTCTTCAGGTTGGAGTTCCATCTGCCCTTGGGTTGAAGAGGTTAGGATTTCATCCTCAAAAAGCACATGATTTGGGCTTGGCACATATTTCTTTAGAAGGCTTACATGAAATACATTATGAACTTTGAGATGAGGAGGCAGAAGACGCTCGTAGGCTAAGTCACCTACTTTCTTTGTAATCAGATATGGCCCACAATATCTGGGGGATAACGTCTTGTACTTCCCAAGAGATAGAGAACTTCTTTTGGGCCATACTCTAATGAAGACCATATCTGCTTCTTCAAACTTTCTGTTTGTCCTCTTCTTATTTGCATACTGCCTCTGTCGATCGGGCAGCTTTAATATCTTTACGAATTGACTGCATCTATTGCTCCATGTCGTCAAGCATCTGTCTGGACATCTCGACCCTAATCAATGGGTCGGACCAAGTTAATGGAGTTAAGCAATCTTGTCCATACAGAGATTTCATACAGAGCTTTCAAAGGGCTCATCCCAATACTTCTATGATAAGAAGCATTGTAGGCGAGCTCGACTAGTTGTGCAGATAGCTTAGCCACTTCTTGGGTTCCCTGCCACACAGCATGACCGAAGTATATCTTCGATTACTTGGTTTACCCTTTCAGTTTGACCATCGATCTTAGGGTGATAAGCTGTGCTCAGATCCAAGAAAGTTCCCACTGCTTCGAAAAATGCAGTCCAGAACCTTGAAGTAAACTTGGGATCTCGATCACTTACTATTCTCCTGGGTAGGCCATGCAATCTGAAGATTTCTTTGAGGAACACTCTGGCCACATCCACTGCAGTGTAGGTTTCTTTTACTGGAATCAGATGGGCAACTTTGGTTAGTCTGTCAACTACTACGAAAATGGAGTTGTGACCTGACTGCACTAAAGATAATCCAGTAATAAAATCCATACTGATACATTCCCACTTCATCTGGGGGATGTCCAATGGTGGATGTAACTTCCCAGGCATTTTTACTCTTTCAGCTTTGACTTTCTGGCATGTCAGACATTGACGTACATGATTCAGTACATCCTTTTTGAGACCAGGCCAAAAGAAGCTTTTCTTTACAGACATGTAGGTTTTGATGAAACCTAGATGTCCTACTATAAGGTTGTCATGGGCTTCATTCAGAATTTGATCCTTGGTTCCCTCATCATTGGGAATGCATAGCCTGCGATTATAATACATAATGCCATCGTCCAGGCTATACCCTTGAACTCTGTTCAACTACTGTGGAGTTTTGCTTTCCTGCATAAGTAGGGTAGCAATAGGGCCAAAGAATCTATCCTGCATGATCTTCTCTCTTGCTTCAATAATCAAAGGATTTGATACTACAGTAATTGCAAGCAAGGAGGCTTTTTTGCCTGCTGAGGGCATCTGCTACCACATTTTCTTTGCGTGGGTGGTACTTGATTTCAAAATCAAATTCCTGCATGGTCTGCATCCACCTTCTTTGGCACATGTTGAGATCCTTCTGAGTGAAGATCCACTTTAAGCTCTGATGATCTGTCATCAAAGTGAATCTTTATCCCAGTAGGTAATGTATCCACAACTTCAGGGCATATACTATTGAAAGTAGTTCCAGGTAGTGGGACAGCATAATTCCTCTCATGCGTTCTGAGTTTTCGGGATTCATAGGCCACTGCATGACCTTCGTGCATGAGTGCACCTCCCAGGGCAAAACCACTTGCATCAGTTATACTACCTCAAAGGATAGAGAGAAATCTGGTAGCTTTAGAACGGGATTGGTTACCAAGGCAGTCTTCAGCTTATCAAAAGCACTCTAGCACCTGACAGACCATTGAAACAGAATATTCTTCTTGAGAAGATTAGTCAGGGGGGAAGATATGAGAGTATACTTTGGTATAAAAGTTCTATACCAACCAATCAATCCCAAGAATCCTCTGACTTCTTTCACTGTCTTTGGTTCAGGCCAATCTATGACTACTTAGACTTTTACGGAATCTGGAGAAATTCCATCTTTGGATACCAGAAAGCCCAAGTATTCAACATGGTCGGCAGAGAAAGTGCATTTGCTCTTTTTTGCAAAGAGTTGGTGCTTCCTTAGAATCTCAAGAACTTTTCTGACATGAGCTTCATGGTCAGCTGCATTCTTTGAGTAAATCAGAATATCATCAAAGAAAACAAGAACAAAATCATCCAAGTATTCTCTGAGAATGTCTTGCATTAAGCGATTGAATGTAGCTGGGGCATTTGTCAATCCAAACGGCATGACAGTGAATTCATAATGCCCATACTGATTATTGATGGCTGTCTTCGGGATATCTTGCTCATTAATCCTGATCTGGTAATACCCTGATTTGAGATCTATCTTTGTGAAGATCTGGGCTCCACTTAGCCTATCCAGAAGCTCATCAATTCTGGGAATAGGATACTTATTCTTAACTGTCAGAGCTGATTTAGACCTCTGTAGTCCACACAGAGTCTAAGCGTTCCATCTTTCTTTTTTTGAAAGAGAACTGGCGCACCCCAAGGTGAAACACTGGGTCTTACAAACCCTCCTTGTTCTAACAGCTGCCTAAGCTGTTCCTTGAGTTTGATGGCTTCAGGAACTGGCATTTTGTACATGCGCAGGGCTACTGGCTGTGCTCCTGGGGTCAATTCTATCACATGATCTACTTCTCGAATTGGAGGCATCTCTGTTAATTCTGCTGGGAATAAATCATCATAATCACTTAACCATTCAGGTTCTTTAGCTTTTAACTTTGAGTCTACCAGATTCATTTTGACAAGATAAATGCGCTGCTTCTTTCTAAACACCATATTGGGGAATATGGGAATTTTCCACAAGTTTGGGACACGTGGTCAAAAGTTTGGATTAACCATAACTTGAACACCACTAATCCAAAATGAGCACTTTATAGCTCTTTAGATTCCATTTTTCAAGCGCTTTCCAACGATAGGTCATATGCTAGGGTTTTGAGAAACTTACAAACATGTTATCCATGTCCCCCTTTTTTAAGTATTCAAAAATGGGAATTAGGAAATTCCCAAATTCACTAATATGGTGTTTCTAAGTCCTTTTAGTAACTTAGAAGCCTTTACTAACCGCAGACTTGGAGATCCTGAAATTTCGCTTCCTTGAACCTTGTTTCCGTGAAGGTCACGAAAGGAAATGGTTCCATTATGACAGTGAATGTCAACTTGATTTTTGTGGAGCCAATCCATTCCAAGGATCCCGTCAAAAACTCCCAAAGGTATAACTTTGAATTGACAGTCAGTTAAACTCCCATCTAGGTTGAACTGAATACGTTCTGTTTCAAGGTGAGTGAAAAGAATCTTCCCACTTGCCAATTCAACTTGCGTAGGTTTCCCTGATTTCTGATCTAAGACTAGCTTACGCAAGCATCCAGGGGAAATGAATGAATGGGAAATGCCTGAATAAATCAAAAGCTTAAAAGGTCTTGATACTCTGTTGGAGTATGGATGAGATTGAGAACTGACAGTTAGGCCCTTGGTTTTCAATTGCAGCATAGATTTGCCCTCTTTCCTCTTCTACTACATCTGAAATTGTGACTGCTTTGGCTACTGCAGTCTGAGGCAGAACTCTTTCTCTTTGGTTGCCCCAGTTCTGGGAAGGAGTTTTGAGGTTACTCTAGACAGAGGCAGATGGCTGAGCTAGAGTTCTTCTGGGGTTTCCCTGGCTTGGGCGAGACGGATCCTGATTAGATTGGTATGAAGGACTTGGTCTCTGCACTCGGGGTCCTTGACTTCCCTGTCCCCTTGACATGGCAGGAGTCGGGAAGTCTTTCATTTGGTGACCAAAACCTTGGCATCCAAAACATCGGTTTTCACTTCTGAGCTCATCCCTTTGATTTCTTGAAAGAGGTGGGGCTCCTGAGAAAGTATTCTGGGGAAAGGGTCTTCCTTCACTTCGGAATCTTCCTGCATCTTGATTTTGATTTGGGCCTTGCTGCCTCTTCGGGGGTGGAAAGTTTGAATTACTTCCCTGGGCTTGGAATCTTTTAAAGTTAGAGGATGCAGGCTTTGGCAGGACCTTTACTACAAAGGCTTTGGCAAAATCCTTTGCCATTCTTACAGCTTCAGCCATGGACACTGGCTTGGCATTTTTGACCAGTGTGTCCAAGGGTTCGTTCATTCCCCAATGAACCTGGCCATGAGTTGTTCTTCATCTAGAGGTGGTGAATATTTGAGTAGAAGAGAAGGTGGCCTAACGGGCTAGCCCCTTCTCTACATGGAATCCTACATGCACCTACAGATGTATTGCACCTAGTCGTAGACCAAATACACAGATCACCTGACATCATTGCAGCATGCTGTGGGCAGCCATGCACAAATAGTGTGGGACTACACCCCACGCTCAGCCGACTGGTTGCCCTGTCGACCTCCTGGCCAGGGCCCCTTGGGATTGCCGGCCGACAGCATGTCCAGCCCATGTGAGGGCTGGTGGGAACATCTTGGGGCCTTCTTGGCACCTTGGAGTGGCTCTAAGTTGTTCCATTCCTAAGGCTCTACTCTAGTGTAGCCCTATGGGCTGGCCCCCTTTTCTAAATGCAAACCTACGTGCACTACAGAATTCTAGCATCCAGTTGCAAGCCAGATACACAGATCATCTCTGACATGTGAGAGATTGATCATAGATAGTAAAACAAACTTAGTCTTAACTAAACTACACTTAGAAATGTACTTAAGATATAGACAATGGTTTCAATGCAAATGCATATGAGATGGTTTTATATAGAGAATGGTTTTAATGCAAATGCAAATGAGATGGTTTCATATAGAGAATGGTTTCAATGCAAGTGCATATGAGATGGTTTCATATACAAATGCAAATGCAATGCATATGAGATGGTTCCAAAAAGATCTGTGATGATGATGATGCTGACTTTGACTAAATACTGACTTATGAATGCTGAACTATTATACTATTGAATGCTAAACTCCACACCTTCCCAGGGTCTTGGGCTGAAGATCACCCCAAAAGGATGGAGAGCTGCCTGGTATGACATATGGAAACTTCGGGCTCGAATCGGTAACTTCAATGCTCAAAATTAAACAATCTTTCACGATGAATATAATGCACAAAATTGAAGTATATGTGTAAAAAATAGAGAGAGAGAGAGAGAGAGAGAGAGAGAGAGAGAGAGAGAGAGAGGGAGAGGGAGGGAGGGAGGGAGAGAGGGAGAAGAGGACACAATATTGGGTCCCGAATACCCATGGGACTGGAGCTTCCCCATGGTTTGGCCACCCCAAGAAAACCGGCTAGTTACTAGGCAACCACTGGGCTAGCTGTATGGGTTGTCCCATAGTTGGCAACAACTTCTCTAGGGCCTGGGGCCTAGTTGGCTGGCTATCCATGCACCATAGGGCTAGCTGACATCCCCTCCTACTACCTAAGCCAAGGCTGGTGGGCATAGCCTGGGGCCCTCCTAGCCCCTTGGAGTTTTTTTTACACCTCCCCATGCTGACAACAAGAGCACAAGGCTCTGCCCTGGGGTAGCCTTATATGGGCTAGCCCCCCTTCTCTACATGCAATCCTACATGTGTCTATAGGTGTTCGACACCCAGTCGCTCTCGGAGAAGATGAGATACACAAATCACCTAACATCATTCGAGCTTGCTGAGCAACCCCATGCACAAACAGTGCAGGACTGCCCCACACTTAGCCGATTGGCTCGGCAGGGCTTGCTCTGTTAGCTACCTGTCCAAGGCCCCTAGGGCTGGCCGTTAGCCTGCCTAGCCCATGCAAGGGATGATGGGCATAGCTTGGGGCCTTCCTTGCCCCTTGGGGTGGCTCTAAGCTACCCCATGCCCACTACAAGAGCCATAGACTCTGCTCTGGGGTAGCCCTATGGGTTTGCCCCTTTTTCTACATGCAAACCTACATGGACTATATAAGTTTGGCATCTAGTTGCAAACCAAATACACAGATCATCTGTGACATGTGAGGGATTGATTTTAGTAAAACAACCTTAGTCTAATAAACCAAACTATATTTAGAAATATACTTAAGAGATAGAGAATGGTTTCAATGCAAATGCAATGCAGCTATATAAGATGAGATGGTTACAACTGTGAAATCTAATAAGATTTGTGATGATGATGATGCTGACTTTGATAGAATGCTGACTTATGAATGCTGAACTAATGTACTGCTGAATGCTCAACTCCACACCTTCCTAGGGTCTTGGGATGAAGACCACCAAAACAATGGAGAGCTTCTCGGTGTATGACATGCGGAAGCTTTGGGCTTGAATCGGTAACTTCAATGCTTAGAACAAATTCAACAATCTTTCACGACGATAAAAATAATGCACAAAACTAAAGTAGATGTGTAGAGAGAGAGAGAGAGAGAGAGAGAGAGAGAGAGAGAGAGAGAGAGAGAGAGAGAGAGAGAGAGAGAGAGAGGGAGAGGGAGAGGGAGAGAGAGAGAGAGAGAGAGAGAGGGAGAGGGAGAAGAGGACACAATATTGGGTCCCAAATACCCGTAGGACTAGAGCTTCCCCTTGACTATGTATGGTTTGGCCACCCTAAGAAAACCGACTGGTTGCTAGGAAACCACTGGGCTGGCTATTTGGGCTGTCTTATAGTTGGCCAATAGCTTCTCTAGGGCCTGGGGCCTAGTTGGCTGGCTTTCCATGGGCCGTAGGGCTGGCCGACATCCCCTTCACCCAAGCCAAGGTTGGTGAGCACAACATGGGGCCCTCTTGGTCCATTGGCGGGGGTTCTACACAATGCCCACAACAAGAGCACAAGGCTCTGCCCTAGGGTAGTCTTATGGGATGACCCCTTCTCTTGATACAATCCTATATGCACCTACAGATGTCTGGCACCCGGTCGTAGACTATATACATAGATCACCTGACCTCTTTCCACCTGTTGGGTAGGCATACAAAAACCATGTGGGATTTCCCCACACTTAGCTAACTGGCTGGGCAGGGCCGTGGCTTTGTTGGCTACTTGGCTAGGGTAGAAGTTTTTTACATAATTCTTTTGAGTTTGAAGTAGATGGTAAGAAAGCATGCTTGCAAGGTGAACATGTTGTACCCTCCTCACCTCTTATATGTTTTATGGATTTATCTCTTTGTACAAGCTAATGAAGTAGAAAACATCTGTTTGTGCTACATGATTCTTGATGATGTCATTTCCTTTTTTGCATGTGAAAAC
This sequence comes from Cibotium barometz, assembly GCF_041138505.1. NCBI lineage: Eukaryota > Viridiplantae > Streptophyta > Polypodiopsida > Cyatheales > Cibotiaceae > Cibotium > Cibotium barometz. The sequence continues at coordinate 21,811,139 of NC_141082.1, read as the reverse complement.
ATAAGTGGTTTAAGTGAGCACACTGTTTACATGATTTCTTTTCAATCAAAGCATGTTAACAATAAAAAAGTTAATGAATCCCTAAAGCAATTGTCAACAATTTAAAGATGTGTTTCCAAATGAATTACCAGAACGATTACCTCATGTCCGCAATGTTGAGCATCCAATAGAAGTAATACCTGGCTCAAAACCTCAAAGCCAGTAATAAGTAAGCCTCCTTATCGGGTTAGTTTTAAGGAAGCACAAGAAGTCAAATGATAGTTAAAGGAATACCTTAAAAGTGGATTCATTCGACCAAGCACTTCGCCTTGGGCTTCAATAATTCTATTGGTGAAGAAAAAAGAGGCGTCTATACGACTATGTGTAGACTACTGTATTTTGAATTAAATCATGATTAAGAAAACATTAGGGGGCTGGGGAGGTGGCAAAAAGGCCCCTTCTTAGAGAGAGAAAAGAAACTCCCCAACCAATCACAGAGCTGGAATTGGGTACCCAGGGACTCTGTCTGTCAACATCAGCTATAGGACTTTCCCTCTTTCTCCCTTTATTGTTCCTTTCTCTCGTTTATTAACACTTTCTTTTGTAGTTTTGAAACTGTAAGGGGAATACAAGGAGATCAATCTTGCTCATAATTCTTAAATCTCCTTCCCCTCAAAAGTAAATTTCCCTCCAAAACAAATGTTCCCTCCCAAATATATCATGCGTACGTAAATTTGAAGTTTGGTGAAAACCCTCTTTACAAGTTTAAGAAGAAAAGAGTTATTAACAGACAGACTTATTGTGGAGGAGGCACATTCCAAGCCTAACCATTGAACTAAAGGTGAGTGATTGTGTTTTGCCATATGTAAACACAGCAGAATTTTTTTCGAATTAAACAAATACAATCAAGCTTCAAAAGACATGTTTTCCAAAATGTTTGTGACTAATTGTCTTACATAAAATACTTAAACAAGGTTTACATTGCAGAGATGTTTAAGTGGAATACATCCTGGTTTTCAAAAAGTTTTTTTTATTGTAAGACTGGTTTCTCTTATCTCTTGCGATTAACTTTGTTAAGGTGAAGGAAAATAAAATCTTCAGGGTAGCATCCATTTCCTTGTAAAAGTTGTCGAACATCAAATAAAGACCACCAATGCTCCACTTTTATCACTTCTACCTCCTCGCTGTTCAAGAACACTGTTGTTGTTTTGCAAGCATTGTTGCTTCCTCACCTGTATGCTCCGTTTCTCTCCACGATGTTCCTTCGTGTGCGTACCTCCTGAAAGAGAAGGTCATATGTAGCTCTAGGGTTTTGATGATGTACCTAAAAGAAGCAGATGAAGGGTCTAACTCTGCCTTGACCAACTGTCTTCCTCTATAGACCTCTTTGGTCAAGCAGGCTTCTTCAAAGAGATCATGAATGATAGTTTCATCACATTTTGAAAGAGTATACATTGTCCTTTTCTTCTTCATGTGGCTGCACTCTGTTGAAACAAATCAACAAAAACATTCAAGGGAACAAGCCATTTCACATGAACCCTTTTTGACCCGAATGTCACCTTCATGTTATTCTTTATGTCTGCCTGCTCTACTGCAAGTTTTTGTCTACATAGACTCAACTGTTTGCGTGCATGGCACTGCCCACTCTTGGCTTCTGGAAAGGAGGGAGAGGAATGTGAAGAAGAGCACCATATGCTTGGCCTATTGAAGGAGTCTCATAGAATTTATTGTAGAAGAAAACCTCCTTTTTTGTCTGTTGGTTAATCCGGTATACTTCTTCTCCCATCTTTGTGTGCCAGACATCTAATAGACCTGTAATGCTCTCGATTGGCTGCCATTCATAGATATCCGAGGGAAAGATATCTACAAAGACCAGTAAAAATTTTAATCAATACCATTGTTACAATAACAAACATAAGAAAGCAAAGACTTTTTGTACTCTTAGTTTGATGGGAATGACGAGTGATACCGCAATGCTAGTTGGTTTTTGTTGTAAACGTGCTGCACTTCAACGAGCACCTTATTGTCAAAGGATTTGAAGGAGATGATGCGGGCCTTCCAGTGATTCTTGGTGTCCCTTAACGCATTCTTTTTCTTCCTGCTATGCAGGGTCCCTTCTGGCACTGCCTTGTTAGCCCTAGTACATCAGCATTTACTATTGGCCACCCCACAACTTGGGACAGTAGCTTGCTCTACTACAACACAATACTTAAGCATTTTACATCTGGTTACACTTCAGGAAGACATCCCTCTCTACCACATAGATCACATCAGTGTTACATATCTGTTCATGGGATAGCAACCCTCTCAACCACATAAATCACATCCGCATTACATATCTGTTCATGGGACAACAACCCTCTCTACTATAGTAGAGCATATCAATGTTTTATCTTCAGCTCATGGGACAATAGCCCTCTCTACTACATAGAGCACTTCAGCATTTTTTCTCAGCTCACAATATCGAGACAACAACCCACTCTCTACTATAGTACATGATATCATCATTTTATCATCAGTACTCTCTGGGACAACAACCCACTCTCTGCTACATCACACCGTCGGGAGGGCACTCTCTACTTATCTTCACCATCAACACCACTCAGGACGGTAGCCCTCTCTGATCTTCACCACCCCTCAGGTATGGAGCGCCCTTGTCTCACTAGAGCCTTCACCCTTGACATCAGAGCGTGCACACTTCAGGTCTTGTAGCACCCTTGTCTCACTAGAGCTTGCACCACTACACCACTCGGGGTTGTAGTCCTCTCTGCTCTTCATCTACCACCTCAAGTACCACAACACCCTTGTCACCAAAGCCTGCATCACCTCATCTTCCACTGGCACTACTACCTCAGAGTGCCTCTGCATCCACCAATGCAAGCCTTCAACATTGACCACCTCTCGGAGTTCTTTGCCTCACATCAACACGAGCCTTTGACATCGACCACCTCTCAGAGTGCTGCTTGGTCTGAGATGATCCCAAGATCGTAGTAAACTGGCTACAAATATGTCCACACACGAGCCCACAGAAAGTTGTGGATCAATCACTGAACCTGACCAATGTAAGCCTGTGATGAGGAGAAGGCCCAATAAGAAGTGATATACCACATGGTGACAAGAAGAACCTCGTTTGCCACCACTACCCTGTCGCGGCGGCTAAGGAAAGCCTTGTTGAACTCCAATATAGTAGCTTCTTCCAATTACTCAGACGAAGAGGGGCTAACTGCTGTTCCACGGAGATATCGATGCCCACTTGACATAGGAGAACTAATTCTTTTATTGTCATGTAGTAGGCCATTCTAAGTTAAAGTGTCCCAAGAATATCAGTAGTGAGTGAACCATAGGGCACACTTTAGCTAGTAGTAGCACACCAGCTCTAGCTTCCATAGTCACTAGGTTTGAAGCTCAATAAACTAGGGTCTCAACCTTGGGCGAGGTCAAAAAGCTAAGCACAAGGGGGTCTCATCCGCTATCCATATTGGTGTGCTTCAAAGTTGACTAGCTAGCCCTATGAGTGGAGAATACTATGTGGATAGTAGTTCTTGGACTTTATTCAAGGACACTAGTAATTCTGAGTTGTTTAAGGCTGGGGGCATCTAAATGATTACTTGGTCACATTTCTTTTGGATTGTGGTAGTACCAAGGATGCCATTTTTGAACAAGTGGCTCAGAGGGCTAAGTTGGCAGCTATCCTGGTCGATATAAAAGTGTCAGGATTTGTGTCAAACATGGCTCAGGATGTCAAGCACTTAGTTAAGAATGCATTGTAAACATCAAGAAAAATAAATTCACTAGAGATTACATTTTTTTACAAGCTATGGCTTGAACATCCACTCATAGGAGGTTCAAAGAAGTATCCTGTAGTCGTAGCACATCGAGGATCATGAGTGTTCATCTACTCATAATGTGGTGTGTGGCACAAAAATTGACCCATCACACACGTAAACGGCATTGGGGACACAAGTCACAAAAGGGAAGGTTGGAGACAAGTAGAGGAGTCCAAAAGTTTTAGTGAGTACCAAGTAGAAGACCTAGAAAAAGAAGATGTAGCAGATGTAGGGATCATGTAGACCCAAGAATCGGCCTCAAAGTCTTGACAAGGAGAAGGATCCGAAATTGCTGATGCCATCATCACTTCCATCAGCAAGGTAAGTAGAAGGGATGTCACATGCACAACGTCGACATACCACTACTTCAAGGACAAATTAAGAACCCCAGGGGATGTCTCTAAACACTTTGTTCTGCCAAAGAAGGTCCATTAGAAGTAGACTCTTTTTTGCATAATCCTCTTATGAGAAATGATTGTGCAAGGGTCAAGAAGATGGTTGTTATGCAATTATGAAAGATCCAACATGTAGGCAAAAGTCTAGGGCATGTGTGTGCTGATCCGGTATGATTTACATGGTCATGCATGCATGTGTGGGAGTAGTCGAGGACTTGCCTAGCTAGGTAGCCAAGCACAGAGCTTGCCCATAAGGCGGCCAAGCACAGAGGAGGTTGTGCATAAGGGACAAGGGTCTTGTAAATCTACAAAAATCATAACAAAGAAAAGCTCATGGAGCATTACTTGGATGGAGGGAAGGTGTAAACAGGAGGAGAAGTGGTAGGCAGCAGGCGCTAAGATCGATCCTCTGCTTGAAGAAGGTGAGGGCATTGATGTTAAGAAGGTAGATGGCTGCTGCAAATTCACAGGAGACATCTGCTTTGGGTTTTTTTAAATTTCCTATACCATCATTTATGCGATGTCTGTATAAGTGATGTTGACTAAGCTATGCTTTCTAGTATGCAAGCATCACTATCAACGTCGTTTAATCGACACATAAATAATTGTCGCTTAACATCCAATGCAACATAGGTTTGAGACGATGTATTAGCACATTCCAAACTCATCGCTTAAGCGATGTTTGTCATCATTCAAGCAGTGTTTGTCATCGTTTAAGCGATGTGTTTGGAAAAACCCTTCATTTTGCCCCCATCGCCAAGGGGGGGGTTTGTTCTAGTGGTGCCCCCTCAAACCCTATCCAATCATCTAACCAACGTATATGCGAGGGTATTTTTCCTTGACTTTTTCAAAACCTTAGCCTTGAAATTTTCCCTTCATGTGAATGGGGAACCGACCCCTTTGAGCTTTCTTGATGTGGGTAAGTTTTTATGAAAATTTTTTACAAACAATAATGGCATTGATGGGGGACAAAAAAATGGTATTACTTGCAACAGATAAGCAATAAGCGATTGATCTCGCTTTGTGAATGCTTAGGAATTTATGTCATAGAATAGAACCTTGACAAAAATGACTCCATTATCATGGCTAGAGGATGTATGTGTATGTTTGTATCACACCTAACATAAAACACCTTTTGGGAAACCAACGATGGTACCTTTCAACTTCCTCTTGTTAGAGGGGGCCATGTTCTCTCACTAGCACACCAATCCCCTCTTCAAGAAGCCTTTCATTATTTAGAGGTGGGGTCATGTGACCTACATTAGCACTTAAAAGTGATTTGAGCCTTTTCCCTAGCACCCATCAACAATGGGCCCTTTTTCCTTACAAGCACAAACAAAGCAAACTAATCAATAGGGACAGGAGGGCAATGAGCTTTTAGTTTACCTCCTTGTCATTGTCATGACAATGGAATTATTGGGAGCCTAGAGAGCTCAACCGTCCAGACAAGGCACACGCGGGGTTTAGGGGAGCCAAAATGAACGGTTATGGACTCAAGAGTGGTTGGACAATAGTGATAGTGACCAGGCACATGTGAAGAACATCTAGCTAATAAAAGAGTGGAGTCCAAGGATAGAGGGTCATGTGTTTTTGGCTGATGTTGGGTGGAGAAAAATGTGAGCTCTCAGCATCCCTTGCTTGGAGAAGATAATTGTGCAACTGTGGCTACCCTTATATTGGTATCAGAGTGTAAGGTCCTCAATTGTTGAATGCTGCAAATTGTGGAGAAGCTGGCTAGTACGACTGTGCTCAAACAGGTAGAGTTTGCCATAATTGTTGCCCACAGCCACCACAACAACCAATACTAGCAGGCCTGTAGATTACCACACTAAATGGACAACACAACATTGAGTATTGTACACTACCCAACTTCAGACATTCGCCTTTGGTCAATAGTTGTAAAGGCCCACAAACACCATATTGGGGAATATGGGAATTTCCCACAAGTTTGGGACACATGGTCAAAAGTTTGGATTAACCATAACTTGAACACCACTAATCCGAAATGAGCGCTTTATAGCTCTTTAGATTCCATTTTTCAAGCACTTTCCAACGATAGGTCATATGATAGGGTTTTGAGAAACTTACAAACATGTTATCCATGTCCCCTTTTTTAAGTATTCAAAAATGGGAATTGGGAAATTCCCAAATTCACTAATATGGTGTTCACAGTCTATGTTAAGAGGAGAGGAAGCAGTATCACACTCTCTCTTCATGTTTGTAACCAGTTGACGCCGCCCTGGTTCACCCAGCAAACGTTGACAACAGACTTTTGGTGTGGTAAAGGACATGACCAGCATTATTAGTCCACCTCCTAATACAAGAGCTAAGATTGTACACTCACAGAAGAAGTTCGTGCAGCTTGTCGCGCGGCGGCTGCCGAAGAGCGGACTTCCACAAGGTGGCGTTGCAGCTTGAAGTTTAGAGATTTATAATTCAAACAAAAAAAAGGGAGAAAGAAACCGTAAGTACTTCAATGGGAGGGATGCTAGTGGCTTCCGCCCAAGGGGACAATATGAATGTCGATACATCTCACTCTACAGATGCTACTATTATTCTAAAAGATCTGTAACCTCCTACTTTTAATGGGGAGGAGAAGGAACGCAATAAGGATGTGGTCAACACTTTTTTACAAAATTGGCAGGATTTGTATCGATTTTGTCAAACTGCAGAGGAGATATGCATGCTTGAAGCGAGCTTAACTCTAGGATGTAAAGCATACAAGTGGTGGGGATGAGCTTGGAGCCAAAATGAAGTCTAAAGGACCATAGGAATTTCTAAAGCGTGAAGATTTTGAAAGAGTTAATTTTTTTTAATATTTAGGTTTTCACTACATGGAAAAGGGTCATAGTAAAATACAGTGTCTTAAGCTAAAAGAAAATGAGAAGAATCAGCATCATGATCAAAGTAAAGAAAAGCAAGTGCACACTATTCAAGTGCTCCCACTAGAGACTTCTCGTAAGTTTAAAGAGGTTCAAGTTTATCATGCTGATTCTACTCATGCGTGTTGTGTCATGTCATCAATATGGGTACCAACATTTAGACCACATGAGTTGGTTAGAATGTATGGTCACACTAAAGGTCATAAGTAGAAGTTATGATTGATGATAGTGCAACACACAATTCTTGAACTATACTTTAGTCAAGAAATTAAAGTTGCCACAAAGTCCAAGTGATCATAAGTATGTGGTTTCTTTGATTAATGGCTATGATAAAGATATGTGGGATACAATAGTTCATGATGTCCCATTAGTCATTCAAGGTCATGAGATGCATTTGGATTTTCAAATTATGCATATCACTCGAGCGGATGTTATTCTCGGTCGTGAGTGGTTATATAACATTGGTCCATCTTTGTCTAGAAGTTTTTTACATAATTCTTTTAAGTTTGAAGTAGATGGTAAGAAAGCGTGCTTGCAAGGTGAACATGTTGTACCCTCCTCACCTCTTATATGTTTTATCGAATTAATCTCCTTATACAAGAGCTAATGAAGTAGAAAACATCTGTTTGTGCTACATGATTCTTGATGATGTCATTTCCTTTTGTGTATGTGAAAACATAAGTGGTTTAAGTGAGCACAGTGTTTACATGACTTCTTTTCAATCAAAGCATGTTAACAATAAAAAAGTTAATGAATCCCTAAAGCAATTGTCAACAATTTAAAGATGTTTTTTCAAATGAATTACTAGAACGATTACCTCATGTCCGCAATGTTGAGCATCCAATAGAAGTAATACGTGGCTCAAAGCCTCAAAGCCAGTAAGTAAGCCTCCTTATCGGGTTAGTTTTAAGGAAGCACAAGAAGTCGAAGGAATACCTTAAAAGTGGATTCATTCGACCAAGCACTTCGCCCTGGGCTTCAACAATTCTATTGGTGGTGAAGAAAAAAGAGGGGTCTATACGACTATGTGTAGACTACTGTATTTTGAATCAAATCATGATTAAGAACATTAGGGGGCTAGGGAGGTGGCAAAAATTTCCCTTCTTAGAGAGAGAAAAGAAACTCCCCAACCAATTACAGAGCTGGAATTGAGTACCCAGGGACTCTGCCTCCATCAACATCAGCTACAGAATTTTCCCTCTTTCTCCCTTTATTTTTCCTTTCTCTCCTTTATTGTCACTTTCTTTTGTAGTTTTGAAACTGTGAGGGGAATACAAGGAGATCAATCTTGCTCATAATTCTTAAATATCCTTCCCTCTCAAAAGTAAATTTCCCTCCAAAACAAATGCTCCCTCCCAAAACGTCTCACGAGCTGTGTTTTGTGCACATCTTCTCTTTTAGTACAGCTCACTGAATGGCGCCTAGAACATTCTGCAAAATAACCTTGGACAAGTACAAGGAGATGCTTGGAGATACTGTTCAGCAAGAGTTAAGACGAAGGCCCACAAGCTTCGTGGACTCGTATGTAATATTCAACTCCAAGTCAGAATCAGACGAATGGGAGCCCATCAAAGTCAACCGGTTTTCATGGGTAACCCTTCTCCCTTCACAAAAGGGACCCTACACAACAGGAAGAAAAAGAATGCGTTAAGGGACACCAAGAATCACTGGAAGGCCCGCATCATCTCCTTCAATTCCTTTGACAATAAGGTGCTCGTTTGAAGTGCAGCATGTTCAACAAAAACCAACTAGCATTGCAGTATCACTCGTCATTCCCATCAAACTAAGAGTACAAAAAGACTTTGCTTTCTTATGTTTGTTGTTGTAACAATGGTATTGATTAAATTTTTTACTGGTCTTTGTAGATATCTTTCCCTCGGATATCTATGGATGACAGCCAATCGAGGGCATTATAGGTCTATTAGATGTGTGGCACGTAGAGATTGGAGAAGAAGTATACCGGATGAACCAACAGATAAAAAAGGAGGTTTTCTTCTACAATAAATTTTATGAGACTCCTTCAATAGGCCAAGCATATGGTGCTCTTCTTCACATTCCTCTCCCTCCTTTCCACAAGCCAAGAGTGGGCAGTGCCATGCACGCAAACAGTTGAGTCTGTGCAGACAAAACTTGCAGCAGCACAGCAAACATAAAGAATAACATGAAGGTGACATTCGGGTCAAAAAGGGTTCATGTGAAATGGCTTGTTCCCTTCAATGTTTTTGTTGATTTGTTTAAATAGAGTGCAGCCATGAAGAAGACAAGGACAATGTATACTCTTTCAAAATGTGATGAAACTATCATTTATGATCTCTTTGGAGAAGCTTGCTTGACCAAAGAGGTCTATACAACAGGAAGAGAGTTGGTCAAGCAGAGTTAAACCCTTCATCTGCTTGTTTTAGGTACATCATCAAAACCCTAGAGCTACATATGACCACCTCTTTCAGGAGGTACACACACGAAGGAACATCGTGGAGAGAAACGGAGCATACAGGTGAAGAAGCAACAATGCTTGCAACAACAACAGTTTTCTTGAACATCGAGGAGGTAGAAGTGATAAAAGTGGAGCGTTGGTGGTCTTTATTTGATGTTCGACAACTTTTACAAGGAAATGGATGCTACCCTGAAGATTTTGTTTTCCTTCACCTCAACAAAGTTATTCACAAGAAAAGAATAACCAGTCTTACAATACAAAAACTTTTTGAAAACTAGGATGTATTCCACTTAAACATCTTTGCAATGTAAACCTTGTTCAAGCATTTTATGTAAGACAATTAGTCACAAACATTTTGGAAAATATGTCTTTTGAAGCTTGATTGTATTTCTTTAATTCGAAAAAAATTCTGCTGTGTTTACATATGGCAAAACACAGTCACTCACCTTTAGTTCAACGGTTAGGCTTGGAACGTGCCTCCTCCACAATAAGTCTATATGTTAATAACTCTTTTCTTCTTAAACTTGTAAAAAGAGGTTTTTCACCAAACTTCAATTGAACTCACACATGATATATAGGCAGAAGAATGTATTTCATTGTCTCCAAAAACCCACGGTCTTTGATGTAGAAAAATCCTTGTGCTTATGATACTGGAGCAGCATTATGCTTAGAAACACCGAGTAGCGACAAACTTTGTCAAAGCGGATCACCCTTCATGTAAGTACTATGGAGCCAAGCTACGCCAGCATCGATTAGGTCATCCGTCTCGAGAACAACAGACTCTGTATTCGTGTGACAGAATGTGCATGTTATCATTATCGTTCTCTAGCACTGTTTGTATCTTTGGAGCTTCTTCTTTCTTTCCTTGTTGCCACTTTTCAACAGTGTGCTTCTGCACACCCAGCCTGACCAGGCCGTCTTTGACATGGGTGCATAGCTTACTGCATACTGGTCTTTTCGTAGTCTTTTCACAAGGTGCAAATCTTTTGACATCAGGGTGACCCTTTGCCTATGTAAACAGCCACTCCATGCCATCGGCCATCAGGTCGATAAGGTGCGCTTATGCTACCTCTTGCATGGTACACAATGCCGCATGTGTCACTCTGTACTCTCCGTAAGCCTGGAGGGTCTCACGCATGACCCTGGCAAAGCTAAGGCGTGGGATTAGCAAGTCAGTTGTTTTCTGCTACTTTCTCGTGAACACCCCCTTAGCACAGTCACTCACCTTTAGTTCAACGGTTATGCTTGGAAGGTGCGAATAGGGCACAGCCATGACTTATAATCGTTTATTTCAAACGTTCGCATGAGCTGTCGCACGAAGCAGAGGAAGACGAAGACGAAGTAGCAGACGAAGCCAAAGCTATCGCATAGGTCAGTGGCTCTCTTGCATGCTCCCTCCCCTCCTTCCTATCCTCTAAATTTGCATCCCTTCCTCTAAACACAGACACAAAGTATTGAAATAGAAAGACCTAGAACACCCACACCCCCAAAATACTCATACCAAAACAACCCAAATCACCCACACACCCTCAATACAAAGACCAAAATACTGAGCTGTGTGACCAAACCATGGATACTGCGAATGATCCCTAAGTAGCGCAGATACACAGACCAAAATATTGGGCTTGCCAAGGAGGTAACGAAAAGGATACATTAAGTATGAAAACAGTAACAATTTATTCTTTAATTCAAGAAAAAGCAATGTCTTTCTCCCCAAGCTTTGATAAACATAGTGGAGAATGCAGTGACAGTGACCTGATACTCTTCAGTGTAAGATTCCTCCCCCAACCCCTTTTTCATGTCTAATATCTTCCCTGTAATCAATCCCTCTTCAGAAATATAAAAGACCTTGTTTCTAACTGTTTTAACCTAGAGAGAGAAAATATTCTAGAGAGAGAATATTCAGATTTTTAATATTTTTGGATAGAAAATTATCTCATCTTATTAAAATGAATTCCCCTGAAACAGAAATTCAAAAAGAACTTTCCATTGTGCAATTGGAATTAATTGGAAATGGGTATAAAGAACCTTGGTCTAAGGGTCTAGATTTTCGGAAATCTTTGGATTATGGTCGAATTAAGGTTCCTGTGAGCCAATAGGATCAATCCATGTGTGGGAAGGAGATAAATCCAATTTTGTAAAAGAAGATACCCAAAAATGAGTAAATGCTCACATAAGATGAAGAGTTGACTATGTACAAAGTTTATTAGTAAGAAACTATGAGTAATTTTAATAGTATGAGATATTTGGGCATAATGATTTCATTTTGACACATATGTAAGGAAGGGGAGTCCCTTCAATACTCACATAAGATGAAGATTTGAATATGTACAAGGTTTATTAGTAAGAAACTATGAGTAATATAAAAAATATGAGATATTTTGGGTATCCAAAAATGAGTAAATGCTCACATAAGATGAAGAGTTGACTATGTACAAGGTTTGTTAGTAAAAAACTATGAGTATCACTAAAAAAAGAGATATTTTGGGTATAATCATTCCACTTTAACACATATGTAAGGAAGGGGAGTCCCTTAAAGGAGGTGCATACTTCACATGCTTGAATGAGTTCTAAACTCAAAAATAATGTGATATTTTTATCTCTCTTCTTGAACCAAACCAAATCAAAAAGGAACCAAACCGAATAAAAAAGTAACCAAACTAGGTCCAAATCTAGTCCAAATTCAACCAAACTGAATCTGGAAAATTCTAGAAATCAGTTAGACTTGGTTAGAGCCTCCCTCTCCTATAAATAGAACATGAGTCCCTTGAAAAAAAGGAGGAGAATTTTACTATTCTAGAACTATGCTGAAATAATGCTAATATTTACTATTCTCTAAAATTCTCTCCAATTTGTAAGAGATTGGAGCTTCCCTCTTTCTTCAATCCCCATTGGTGGCTCCATCAACATACTAAACCAATTAATTGGTTGGGGGCATCTACCGTGAACAAAGAATCAAGCAATTTGTAAGGTAAATGGTGAATTTTGATCTTTTCTATAATTTCTCAATGTTTCTCTCTTCTCAACCCCTCTCAAGCTTGAGAAGCTTAATTGGAATGGTTTTTGAATGCTATTGAAGTTAATTGATGAATGGTAGTAAAATTTTTTTTAAACATAAATTGATGAATGCTATTGAAGTTAATTGATGAGTGATAATGCTATTGAAGTAATTAATGAATGATAGTAAAGAATTACATAAATTTTCATTTATGCTTAATTCTAATGGTTTTTATGTAATATCTCTCTCTCACTCAAGAAATGGTCATACTCATGACCTATTCTCAATCCAAATGAAGCTTTTCATAAAGCTTTTCCTTAATCCAAGATTAACCTATGCTTAAGACCAAAATAATGGCTTTCCCTATGCTTTTAGTTTATGTATTTCATGAATGTTGATGATTAATGATCCAATTAGGGAGCATTCTAATCATTCCCTTAATGATAAGCTTTATCTTTTAAGATAATTGAGATTTATCAGTCATAGCAACGGAGCTATGGTAGAAATTTTATAAAAATTACACATAAAATAATTTCATTCAAAGCATGAAAAGAGGACTTCCTACCATATTCTAGGAATTATCATCCTAGATTAATTAAAAGAATTTTATTGTAATCATGGAGATGTGGATGTATGCATGTAGATGTAGATGTATAGATGTGGATGTGATTGTGGAGGTGGATGTATGCATGTAGATGTAGATGTATGGATGTGAATGTTAATGTGGATGTGAATGTATGCATGGAGATGTGGATGTATGCATGTAGATGTAGATGTATGGATGTGAATGTGAATGTGGATGTGGATGTATGCATGGAGATGTGGACGTATGCATGTAGATGTAGATGTATGGATGTGGATGTGAATGTGGAGGTGGATGTATGCATGTAGATGTAGATGTATGGATGTGAATGTGAATGTGGATGTGGATGTATGCATGGAGATGTGGATGTATGCATGTAGATGTAGATGTATAGATGTGGATGTGAATGTGGAGGTGGATGTATGCATGTAGATGTAGATGTAGATGTATGGATGTGAATGTGAATGTGGATGTGGATGTATGCATGGAGATGTAGATGTATGCATGTAGATGTAGATGTATGGATGTGAATGTGAAAGTGGATGTGGATGTATGCATGGAGATGTGGATGTATGCATGTAGATGTAGATGTATGGATGTGAATGTGAATGTGGATGTGGATGTATGCATGGAGATGTGGATGTATGCATGTAGATGTAGATGTATAGATGTGGATGTGAATGTGGAGGTGGATGTATGCATGTAGATGTAGATGTTTGGATGTGAATGTGAATGTGGATGTGGATGTATGCATGGAGATGTGGATGTATGCATGTAGATGTAGAGGTATAGATGTGAATGTGAATGTGGATGTGGATGTATGCATGGAGATGTGGATGTATGCATGTAGATATAGATGTATAGATGTGGATGTGAATGTGGAGGTGGATGTATGCATGTAGATGTGGATGTGAATGTGGAGGTGGATGTATGCATGTAGATGTAGATGTATGGATGTGAATGTGAATGTGGATGTGTATGTATGCATGGAGATGTGGATGTATGCATGTAGATGTAGATGTATGGATGTGAGTGTGAATGTGGATGTGGATGTATGCATGGAGATGTGGATGTATGCATGTAGATGTAGATGTATAGATGTAGATGTGAATCTGGAGGTGGATGTATGCATGTAGATGTGAATGTATGCATATAGATGTGGATGTATGGATGTGAATGTGCATGTAGATGTGGATGTATGGATGAGGATGCATGAATGTGCATGTAGATGTGGATGTGAAAATGGATGCATGGATGTAGATGTGGATGTATGGATGTGAATGTGGTTGTGGATGTGGATATATGTATGGATGTGAATATATGGTATGTGATGTAAAGGAATCTGAAGTGATGAGATGGAAAATGATATGATTGAATGAGTACACATATAAATGGAAACGGTGGAATAAGTAATGTGGATTAATGAGGGATAATGTGGAAAAATGAGAGTTAATATAGAAACTGTATTTGTAAACTGTTTGTAAATACTGTTTGTAAATGGCTGTTTTATGTCAAGAATGCTGGGGAAGCATTTTGACCGTCTTGTGATTAAGGTCATGGAGACCTAACTGTTAAAGTTGCAACTGCTGACGGAGAGTCAATGGAGGACATCTCGCGTAGCAAAGTCGGCCGAGGTCTTGACCAGGCTCCGTTCGATTAAAATGGTGAGCTTCCGGTACGGTGGATGAGGGACCAAGGAAGCGGCCTATGAGTGAAGCGCTTAGTCACCTGCGAAGGATCCTAGAGGATGCTGACCATACGGTGCTCGGGCTCTGGGTCGCCAAGGATACCCACGCGTGCGTCGAGGAAGATATTAGAACAAGGAGTAAGAGTTGTTTTCTGAAACCGGGCATGGATCAAGTTGATTGACCTTGCTGGTCTTCAATGGATGAGTCCATGGCTCTTTATATGGATCTGTTGGTTGATCTTGCTGATCTTCAACGAGAGTCCATCTTGATTTTTATAAGTGATTATATTGCAGAGTATTATGGGCTAGGAACTATTGAAAAGACCCCTGATGAGTGGACAGGTGGTGAGTGTTCTGGTTGCCAATGATGCCATAGATACTCTGATGAAGGAATGATGGGAAATTAAGAATCAACCAGATAATTTGGAAGATTATGATCAGTGATACTATGGTTTCATTAAAGGATTGTTTTAAAACTGGTTGAATTTGTGAAAAGGCAATTTCATATTGGGTGTGTAAGCAGTATGACTAGTTTTATTTTTGCATGAACATCCGACTAGGGGGCCTGGGAACTCTTTTCCCTGGTACTCGGGACAAAAAAATCAAATTCTAAATTGGATCCCATCACTACAGTGGTTGGGCGGTTGGCTAACCCATGGGACTGGATGGGGTTAGGCGGACTGATGGATCCGTAAATCGAGACTCAATTTATGTTATTACGATAGATGAAGTAAATCCCGGATAGTAATTGTTCTATGGATAGGAATCAACGGCTGTGCCTCTTGATGGGGAAAAAAGCGTTGATCCCAATGATCCAAGTGCAAGTTTCTTTCTTGATCTGACCGAGTATCTTTATAGATGCAGTCGGATCAATTTGATCACTAATGGTCTTGACCACGTTAGAGTAAAAAGTTATCCTGGTGGAATCGCCCGTGCTTTCTAGGTAAAGAAAGTTTTTTCCGGGTTCGGTTTTGGAAAAACCGATGGATTAGTCTTTTGTCCGGATATCCGTGGACGAGGCCCCGAGTGTGGGACCCTGCTCCACGCAAGAAGTGCTACTTCCGCTGCTAGTACCCCGAATCCATTGTGTGGTAGGGACATGGATCTCACAGTTGGTATCAGAGCAATTTGGCTAATAAAGATCAACTGAGAAGACAAATATGTCAAAAATTTATCAAGAAACACAAAAAGGTTGTAATTGTGTGATATAAGTCATACAATTTGATATTCAAACTGAAATTCGTAATTTGGTAATTGGGTCTTCAGATGGAAGTACCGCAATTATATAAAATCCCTGACTTGCTTGAGGCCTAGACATGAACACCATATTAGAGAATTTGGGAATCTCCCAATTCCCATTTTTGAATACTAAAAAAGGGGGACATGGACAACATGTTTGTAAGTTTCTCAAAGCCCTATCATGTGACCTATCATTGGAAAGCGCTTGAAAAATGGGATCTAAAGAGCCATAAACCACTCATTTTGGATTAATGGTGTTCAAGTTATGGAAAATCCAAAGTTTTGACCACATGTCCCAAACTTGTGGGAAATTCCCATATTCCCCAATATGGTGTTCACATGATGGTATTTACCTTATAATACCAAGGGTCGTGACTACCCGTATATACCGAGAGCATAACTGCAGCTCTTTACTGACAGTATATACGAGTAAATCTAAGACTTGAAATTATAAGCGTTAATGCTATCCAGATGATGATTTCGAATGTGGTTGATATGATTTTTAATTCTGTTTGAGAATTGATGAATCGATTTGGATTCTGATTAAAAAATGATGATTTTTGAAATTTAGTTGAAATATAATAACCTGAGCGAAACCACAATGAGGATGAATGGGACGAGTCCTTGTGATGATATTCATAACTGGAATGATGATAATGAATTCAGCAAATCACTATGAGATTAGTAGATTCTGCTGTCAGATTGCTACTGTTAACACTTGACTGGTAGATCAAGTTAAGGGATGACAAATTGAGAACTTGCTTGACTGAAATTTCCGTGGAGGAATGTTCAGAAGGAAATTTTTCGGTCTAATGGACCATTATCATGTTAAAGATATGAATGATATGATCTGAATGAATTGTTATTTAATGATGAGTTCTATATAAGGGATATTTATCCCAGTATTCTGTTGGGTTGACCAGAATATAAGGAACCCCATAATAAAATTGGATCTTAAGAAAAAGAGTTGTCCTCTACCTTGCGAGATGAGGACATCTCGCACTTTTTTAAGTGGGATAGAATGTAAGATTTCTCCCCAGCCTTCGAGGTATACAGGAGTAAGAATCTCCCTTTTTGATCTTATAATTATTCCCTCTCTAAAATAAAAGAAAGACAGTAAAAGTTATGGCTTATAAAGAGGAAGGAGCTAGCGTAACCTAGAAGCCAACGTTATCTTGCCACTGAAGTTTTACCGTCTTTCCATGATTTGGGTTTGGCACATATTTCTATAGAAGGCTTACATGAAATACATTATGAACTTTGAGATGAGGAGTAAAAGAAGCTCGTACGCTAAGTCTCACTTACTTTCTTTGAATTCAGATAAGGCTCACAATATCTGGGGGATAACTTCTTATATTCCCCAAGAGATAAAGAACTTCTTTTGGGCCCCGTACTCGAATGAAGACCAAAACCTTGGTATCCAAAACACCGATTTTCACTTCTGAACTCATTGTTCTAAATCCTTAAAACAGGTGGGACTCCTGAGAAGTATTCTAGGGAAAGGGTCTTCCTTTTTTAAAACGCTCACAGTAATCTTACTTCCATCGATCCCCTTTCTTTCTTAATCTCCTTCATGGCTTGGCAGCAGGAATTGGTTTTATCCATGATGATTTCTCACCTTCAAGACGCAAGCGAGTCTGTGAAGAAGGATTTTATAGAACTGTATGAGCGCTCACTTTTCCCTCACTTGGGAACTTCTGTAGCTCAGACCAAATGGCGGACCTGTCGAGATATAACTGGGGTAACACCGTGGGGGCGACAGCACTTTCGTAACAATGTCCGCTTGGCTATGGTTACTGAAGCTTTGGGTTTGGGTCCCCGTTTCTACTGCGTGATGAGATCAAGGGATGGTGGGTTTTCTGAGCGGGTCTTCTTACTTGCGTGTTTTCTTCCTCACGAGAAGATATGCCTTTATCCCGTTTTTGGCTTGCCTCTCAGAGGTCCTTTTAATAGATCCTTTTTGATGTCTAGTATCTTCCCTGTAATCAATCCCTCTTCAGAAATATAAAAGACCTTGTTTCTAACTGTTTTAACCTAGAGAGAGAAAATATTCTAGAGTGAGAATATTCAGATTTTTAATATTTTTGGATAGAAAATTATCTCATCTTATTAAAATGAATTCCCCTGAAACAGAAATTCAAAAAGAACTTTCCATTGTGCAATTGGAATTAATTGGAAATGGGTATAAAGAACCTTAGTCTAAGGGTCTAGATTTTCAGAAATCTTTGTATTATGGTCCAATTAAGGTTCCTGTGAGCCAATAGGATCAATCCATGTGTGGGAAGGAGATAAATCCAATTTTGTAAAAGAAGATACCCAAAAATGAGTAAATGCTCACATAAGATGAAGAGTTGACTATGTACAAAGTTTATTAGTAAGAAACTATGAGTAATTTTAATAGTATGAGATATTTGGGCATAATGATTTCATTTTGACACATATGTAAGGAAGGGGAGTCCCTTCAATACTCACATAAGATGAAGAGTTGAATATGTACAAGGTTTATTAGTAAGAAACTATGAGTAATATCAAAAATATGAGATATTTTGGGTATCCAAAAATGAGTAAATGCTTACATAAGATGAAGAGTTGACTATGTACAAGGTTTATTAGTAAAAAACTATGAGTATCACTAAAAAAAATGACATATTTTGGGTATAATCATTCCACTTTGACACATATGTAAGGAAGGGGAGTCCCTTAAAGGAGGTGCATACTTCACATGCTTGAATGAGTTTTAATCTAAAAAATAATGTGATATTTTTATCTCTTCTCTCTCTTGAACCAAACCAAATAAAAAAGGAACCAAACCGAATAAAAAAGTAACCAAACTAGGTCCAAATCTAGTCCAAATTCAACCAAACTGAATCTGGAAAATTCTAGAAATCAGTTAGCCTTGGTTAGAGCCTCCCTCTCCTATAAATAGAACATGAGTCCTTTGAAAAAAAGGAGGAGAATTTTACTATTCTAGAACTATACTGAAATAATGCTAATATTTACTATTCTCTAAAATTCTCTCCAATTTGTAAGAAATTGGAGCTTCCCTCTTTCTTCAATCCCCATTGGTGGCTCCATCAACATACTAAACTAATTGATTGGTTGGGGGCCTCTACCGTGAACAAAGAATCAAGCAATTTGTAAGGTAAATGGTGAATTTTGATCTTTTCTATAATTTCTCAATGTTTCTCTCTTCTCAACCCCTCTCAAGCTTGAGAAGCTTAATTGGAATGGTTTTTGAATGCTATTGAAGTTAATTGATGAATGGTAGTAAAAAATTTTTTTAACATAAATTGATGAATGCTATTGAAGTTAATTGATGAGTGATAATGCTATTGAAGTAATTAATGAATGATAGTAAAGAATTACATAAATTTTCATTTATGCTTAATTCTAATGGTTTTTATGTAATATCTCTCTCTCACTCAAGAAATGGTCATACTCATGACCTATTCTCAATCCAAATGAAGCTTTTCATAAAGCTTTTCCTTAATCCAAGATTAATCTATGCTTAAGACCAAATTAATGGCTTTCCCTATGCTTTTAGTTTATGTATTTCATGAATGTTGATGATTAATGATCCAATTAGGGAGCATTCTAATCATTCCCTTAATGATAAGCTTTATCTTTTAAGATAATTGAGATTTATCAGTCATAGCAGCGGAGCTATGGTAAAAATTTTATAAAAATTATACATAAAATAATTTCATTCAAAGCATGAAAAGAGGAATTCCTACCATATTCTAGGAATTATCATCCTAGATTAATTAAAAGAATTTTATTGTAATCATGGAGATGTGGATGTATGCATGTAGATGTAGATGTATAGATGTGGATGTGAATGTGGAGGTGGATGTATAGATGTAGATGTATAGATGTGGATGTGAATGTGGAGGTGGATGTATGCATGTAGATGTAGATGTATGGATGTGAATGTGAATGTGGATGTGGATGTATGCATGGAGATGTTGATGTATGCATGTAGATGTAGATGTATGGATGTGAATGTGAATGTGGATGTGGATGTATGCATGGAGATGTGGATGTATGCATGTAGATGTAGATGTATAGATGTGGATGTGAATGTGGAGGTGGATATAGGCATGTAGATGTAGATGTATGGATGTGAATGTGAATGTGGATATGGATGTATGCATGGAGATGTGGATGTATGCATGTAGATGTAGATGTATAGATGTGGATGTGAATGTGGAGGTGGATGTATGCATGTAGATGTAGATGTATGGATGCGAATGTGAATGTGGATGTGGATGTATGCATGGAGATGTAGATGTATGCATGTAGATGTAGATGTATGGATGTGAATGTGAAAGTGGATGTGGATGTATGCATGGAGATGTGGATGTATGCATGTAGATGTAGAAGTATGGATGTGAATGTGGATGTGGATGTGGATGTATGCATGGAGATGTGGATGTATGCATGTAGATGTAGATGTATAGATGTGGATGTGAATGTGGAGGTGGATGTATGCATGTAGATGTAGATGTATGGATGTGAATGTGAATGTGGATGTGGATGTATGCATGTAGATGTAGAGGTATAGATGTGAATGTGAATGTGGATGTGGATGTATGCATGGAGATGTCACTACAAGGGATCATGCTTATACCCACGCTCCTAGCCGCTAAAAATGACTTGTGATAGAAAGTAGCGGGCCCGTGTATCAGCGCGTGTATCATCGCCGGGCGGCCAGAGACATGCATGTAAAAGTGCGTGTATAGGACTGTTCAGACGCGCTGATACACGGGCATATACACGCGTTCTGTCAGTTCAGCTGCATTTAGACGCGCTGATACAAGCGTCTATAAACGCGTTTTGTGACTTTAGATGCGCTTATACACGCGTATTTCTCAGATTTGACGCGTTTATACACGCATGTTTTACAGATTATCCGCGTATATACACGCAACTTTTTACAGTTCTGACGCGTTTATACACGCGAACAGAGAGCAAAAAAAAAATCCAGAGAGTGCTATTTGGTACCTGAATGCTGTTCCAGCATTCCAGCACCCAATAACACTCTCTGGATTATTATTTTTTTGGTGCATTGGACCATCCACGAAGAACATATCCACGAGGAAGATTAAGACAAGAACGACATGAATGCATACATTGTCAATACACGATTGAAGACAGACATGAATGCAATACTTTCGATTCACGATTCAATATTACTATCAAAATTTCACACATATATACAAGGGAGTCCATATGTCGAAGTAGCCCATGGCTTCAGTTTACAAAAAAATATATACAACCACATCCTCAATATGGAATGTGATACTATAAGTCTGAGTATTACTCAGACCCAGATGATGACTCGGTGCTCCCTCAATGCTCAGATGAGCTCACATCGGTCGGAATGTCCGATGAGTAGTGCTCACGTCCACCCTCTGCAGTGGCGGCGGGTGGATCATGAGCAGCTTGTGCCTGTTCAAGTAATATATAGTATATAAGTATATATATATGTAATTCAATAAACCAAAATCATTCGTTTAGAGTTTTCAAGTACCTGTCGACCGTATGGTCTCATGGCCATCTCAAACTGCGCGTCCGTAATACGTCCCTCGGCTCTGAAGATGGCCCACGTGTCACGTCTGCTATGCCGGCGAGCATACCCAATATCGTGGGTTGTGGGCTTCCTCCCCGTAACCCGTCGCTGTATCATAATCAACACAATTTGTAAGATTAAAACAATCATAGAATCAATGAATTAAGTAAACAATCAAATAAAGTAGCAAGATACTTACAAACTCTGCCTCCCATGACTCGACGCCGCCAGATCCAAAATGCGAAGATCCAATGGTCTCCATCTGGATCCGTCGTGCCTCCACATGCTGCCTGCTCTTCACGCCACCCTCTGCTCGTTTCTTTGCCTCCTTCCACTCGCGTTTGTGCACAGTGGCAGGTTTCTCGACAGGATAGCCACCCGCAGCTACATTTAGCCCATCATCGTACGCGAGTTTTTTAAGGTGAGATCTTTTATTACTTAAGATCTCCCTTATTCGTGTCCTTCCCCATACATCCGAGAATGTAGCATGTGGGGGATTGGGGTACCGACTATGTACAGCCTCTATCACCTCCCTAACTAATCGGCTATTTTGATCTTTAAATTTAATAAAACAATTTCTATACAAGTTTGATACTACCCCACGCATGTACTCCATTACCTCTTTCCCCCTCGCATCCATCACTATCCCGCCCCTATCCGTCACATCATAGCAGATCACTCCCTCCACCTCTCTCATCTCCTCCTCTTCCGAACTGTCTCCTCTAACTCTTCTCCCTCTATCTCCTCTCTCACCGCGTGCCCTACTACCTCCCCCACCAAAGCACCCGCCGCATCCTCCACTCCCACTCTTCCTGCTGCTGCGGGTGGAGTCACGACTGGGGGATTATCTACGTGATGGTGGCTGTGAGCCCTGACGTGACGGTGGCTCTGAGGGAGTACGTGATGGTGGCTGTGAGCCCTGACGTGACGGTACTTGGGAGGGTGTGCGTGAGTGTGTCTGGGACAAGTTACATGCCGTCTCGTCGGACTCGTAGGCATAGACGGCAGTGGAGTGCCCTGGATACTCGCGGTAGGGGTATAGACACCAGGCATGGAAGGAGGGGGATGGGCATACATTTACTCTGTAAGCTCAACTGGACCAGGATGGCGCTCAAAATGATTTAGCATTTCCATCAGCCAATTGCTGTATGCAAATGCATCGGATGAAGAACCTGGAATATCCATAAAGAATCTGCAAAAATAATCCTCATGTACATCATGGGCTGTCTCTTGACTCACACAAATATCATCATCCAAGCCACCTATCAGCCTGCAAACCATAGAAACAGGAAACACAGTCTCGTGTATACACCCGTCCAGAAACGCGTGTATACACCCGTCTCCAGAAACGCATGTATATCCGCGTGAACAGTCTGTGCAGACAGGATATACGCAGATATACACGCATTTTTACATGCGACCTGCGTAAATTTTTTTTGAAAACGACCGACCTCCGACAATGTGTCCTTATAAAAGGCCCACTGTCGCCCCTGTCAGAATCGTTCACCCAAAATCACAACTAGAGAAGCAAAAGTACGGAGACAAACCCAAAAAGCAAAGAGAAAATAGCATAAACAAATCTGAGGAAGGAGACAAGGCAAAGGACAAACTGACTCACCTCTGAAAAAGTGAGTCTTCTTTCTTGGTCGGTTTCCTTCACCCGTGTGTGCTCCTTCTCTGCTCCTTGTACTTAGGTTTAGTGTCTGTTGGAAGAGGCGAAAACGAAACAGAGCAGATATGTTAGTTCAAAATGTTTATTTGGGGAAGGTGGGTTATTTTTAGTTTAAACAGGTCGTCGCGTGTAGAAA
Organism: Cibotium barometz; assembly: GCF_041138505.1. Classification (NCBI taxonomy): domain Eukaryota; kingdom Viridiplantae; phylum Streptophyta; class Polypodiopsida; order Cyatheales; family Cibotiaceae; genus Cibotium; species Cibotium barometz. Next base: position 21,787,735 of record NC_141082.1, on the reverse strand, counting down.
CGCGTGTATTTTCGCGTGTATGATAAAGTAGCCGCGTTTATACACGCGATTTAAATGATCTAGCCGCGTTTATACATGCGATTTTCAGGAAGTAGCCGCGTTAATACATGCGATTTTTAGGAAATAGCCGCGTTAATACACGCAATTTTTAGGAAATAGCCGCGTTAATACACGCGATTTTTATACTTTCATTAAAAACATATTATGATTTTGTGTTTTCTGGTTTGTACATAGGATGTCATCAACCTCCTCAAGCAGTTCTGGGGAAGATGAGACAATGCGTCATCGTAATCGCGATGTGTGGTTGGGACAACGGATCAAGTGTATGTGTAATCGATGTCAAGGATGCATTGTACGAACACGTCGAATTACCTTGAATCACATCTCCATGTATGGAGAATGGAATCAAACAGGTTTAGAGGTGAGTAGATGTAAATTGATGGTATTCAAATGACTCATGGTATCCAAATTAAATTAATGGAGTTGTAATATATAAACTCTAATTGAAGCAGGATGCAGTACCACACCCTAACATGGTGCTCTACACGCGGCGAGAGCACGCAAAGCGTCGACGAGATGATGCTGGAGCTTCGGGATCTATTGTCAGAGATGAGTGGGAAAGGGATGACAATAGCCCTGCACCCCACGAAGTTGTGGAAGAGGAAGTGTTTGATGATATGGTACGGAATCTTTTTAAGGATGATCCCAAAGGTATGGACGACGATGATATGGTACGGAATCTTTTTAAGGATGATCCCAAAGGTATGGACGACGCTGATATGGAACGGAATCTTTTTAAGGATGATCCCAAAGGTATGGACGACGCTGATATGGAACAAGAGCATCTTTACAAGGCTTCATCGACACCGGTTTTTGAAGGGTGCACATTCTCTATTTTACGTGCTTCACTTGAACTACTCAATATACAAACAGTTTATGGATGGAGCAATGCAAGTCTTGACGCATTATTGAAGTAAGCATTCTAACTTGAAAATTTGAATTAGTGGTTTAAGGTTTAGGATTTAGGACTAATTGATGATATTGGATGCAGGCTATTATGAAACATGCTTCCAAAGGGAAATAGACTACCCACCTCAAGAGACATAGCGAGGCGCTATGTGACATCTCTTGGAGGATTGGATTATGATCGCATACATGCATGCGTCAATGATTGCATTCTCTTTCGTGGGACGCATAAGGAGGCTCGACATTGTCCCACTTGTGGTGAAGCAAGGTATAGAACAAATGTGAAGAGTTTTGATGTACCTCGTAAAGTCTTGCGACACTTTCCTATAATTCCTCACATTAAACACATGTTCAAGTGCAAATCCATAGCAGAGCTCATGTCATGGCATTCCTCACATCGATCGGATGATGGCATGTGGAGAATTCCCACAGACACTCCTGCTTGGAAGCATATTGAAGATGAGTGGCCCAGCTTTAAAACAGAGCCCAGAAACTTGAGACTTGGCCTAGGTATGGATGGAGTGAATCCATTTGGTTTCAAAAGCACCGCATACAGCGTGTGGCCAGTTGTGTTGGTGAATTACAACCTTCCACCATCAATGGCGATCAAGAAGGGACATCTTATGTTATCCCTTCTAATTCCAGGGAAACATAAAGTCAAGCATATGGATGTTTATCTTGAACTGTTGATTGATGAGTTGGAGGAACTATGGAGAGGTGTTGCGGTGGTGGACATTAGTAGGCCTCCCTCCTCTCGACACTTCGACTTAAAAGCAGTGTTGATGTGGACAATGGATGACTTTCCAGGATACAGCGATTGTTCTGGTAAGAATTCTAATTACCTCCCTACTCTAATACTATTGGCTATATTAATTATAAATATTGACTTTATTATTCTAACTTTTATTTATATTTTAACAGGTTTAAAAACATCGAGTAAACATGCATGTCCTGTTTGTGGCCCTTCATTAGTACATGAGTATGCTGACGGTTTGTGTAAGACCATATTCGATAATCATCATCAATTTCTCCCCTCAGATCATCCTAAAGATGTTGCTAGTAAGAGTAACATTCCTCCACAAACACTTCGTGCAAAAGATTGGAAGCGTATTTGGGAGTCTACAAATATTCTTCCTCTAGATGGCATGAACAAGTATAGTAATGTTTTTCAATCTTGTTTTGTGTAGTCTCTAATTGGATTAAAGGTCACATAGAGCAATCCCTTGTGTAGGTACTCCATTTTTTTCGGCTACCATATTGGACCCATCTTAAGATCAACCATCTTCTTGATCCCATGCACATCTTCAAGAATGTGGGATCTGGTATTTGGGAACATGTTATTGGTAAACGAGACAATGTTAGCGTACGTGAGGACTTGCGGGTCGTAGGACGTATGCGTCAAGCTTGGCCACAAGAGGAGGGTGGGCACGTTCGTCTTCCGCCTGCACCATGGATTATATCAAAGAAAGAGGAGAAGCAGGTAAAGCAGGCCATCACCACTTTGCGTACTCCCACTGGATGCATGAGATCATTGAAGGGAGCCTTTACAACCACTAAGAAAAGAGGCGTTGAGCAACTATATGGGTTGAAATCCCACGATTGGCACAAGATGCTCCAAGTAAGTGTTTTCCAAGTCTTGTATGTTGAAATTAAATTTTGTAATGCCATAAACCATACATACATGTGCTCTTATGTGCGCAGTTCATACTACCTACTAGCATCGAGACCATTGTGCAAATAAGAGTTTGAAAAAATGTATTTATAAGATGGGCGAGCTTGTGAGGTATGTAAAACCCATGTCAGATCACCCTTCATTATACCTTGCAAAATGAACGTGCATGAGGTATAACGTACTATTTATTTATTTTTCAGATATGTTAGTTCCAAAGCAATTGATCCAGCCACGTTGGATGATGCGCGTGTTATGGCAGTGGAGGTGGTTTGTTTGGTAGAGGAGACTTTTTCGCGAACCATTCTCACAAGTCAACTACATCTCATTGTGCATTTAGTGGACGAAATCGATTTATGTGGCACTGTGCATGCACGTTGGATGTTCTTCCTAGAGCGCTTCATGAAGACCTTAAAAGACTTTGTGAGGCAAAGTGCAAGGCCTGAAGGAAGCATGGCCGAGGGTTGGTTGATACAAGAGTCTCTTGTATATATTTCAGAATTTCTTGGTCAGGTGGACAGCTCTTTGCCATGACTATGGAGCAATGAAGAGGACTTGAGGATGACCTCTATTGTGCCTCAAGGAAAAGGACAGAGTAAAGTAATTGACAGAACATTGATTGATGATCTCAATTTCACTTGCATCCTTAATAGTGATGTGATGAGCAGATGGGTTACAAGATATGAGGATGCAAAGACAAAAAGGCAAGCAGAAAGAGCTCCCTTTCGGAGGCAACATGGCTCTCGTAAGGCGTACCCTAAGCATCTAGCAACACTTCCGAATGATATCCATGTTGATTGGTTGCATGAGGAAATGGAGAGAGCAGAGAGCGACGAGGGGCTACATATCACAGCGGAAGAATGGGAGTATGCACGAGGATGCATGTTAAAGGTACATAGAACTAATGTTTTGCATTAGTTGTAAGTGATTTGCTTTTAATATTTATTCACATTGCTTACACAAATATTGCTTCTATTTTGGTCCAGTGCACTATGTTCAATGCTATATGGTGTGAAGGCAAGCATTTTCGAACACAAAGAATTGATGAAAAGAGGAATACACAAGATTGCGGTGTCATTAGTAGCTTTGAGGGAGCTAATGGAAAAATGGATGATTATTGTGGCACAATCCAAGACATATTTAGGCTTGACTTTCGTCGCTTCTTTGTGTATGTTTTGGATGTCAAATGGCAAATGAACGTGGTGGAAAAAGGGCCTAATGCAACGATAAAACGCCATTCAAGTTGCTATGTAACTATTAACTCTACAAATTTTTGGCAAACAAAGAAAGATAGGCTCGTATTGCCACAACAATGTGAGCAGGTATGCATTTTTTTACTGTTGGAATTAGGGTTGCAGGAATGCACACACAACTTCAAGAAGATGAGGAAGCTTGAGCACAACACAGTAGTGTATTATGAGTGCCAAAAATGAAAGATTACAAGCCCTAGAAGATAATGGGCGTATATACAATGCACGGGGGAAAAAACCTCCTAGTGAGGGAAAAAGTGCCCCGGCGGTCCTAAGTGTGTTCACACACATCACTACTATAATATGGTAACAAATCCCCCCTGGAGTGATGCGGTGAACAAGAGCTAGCACTCATGTATAGGGAAGTGTCTAGCTATGTGGACGAATCCACAAAAGGGAGTAAGCCCAAAGCTTTGCGAAAAGCTTCGAACTTCTCACGAGGCAGAGCCTTTGTGAAAAGGTCTGCAAGGTTATCCTGTGTTGGCACATAAGCCAAACTGATCTCTCCTGCAGAGAGTCTCTCCCTGACATAATGGTAGTGCACCTCAATGTGCTTCGTACGAGCATGGAACACTGGGTTCCGCGCAACTGCCAATGCGCTCTGACTGTCAGTGAAGATGGTGGTGGCAGATGGCTGCCCAACACCCAAATCAGCCATAAGGCGTCTGAGCCACACACACTCAACCGTAGCTGTGAAAGCTGCCCTGTACTCAGCTTCACAACTAGAAGTGGCCACAGTAGGCTGCTTCTTGCTCAACCATGATATGCATGAGCTTCCAAGCATGAAGCAAAAACCACTCGTGGACACGCGTGTGTCATAACAACCAGCCCAGTCAGAATCTGAAAAAGCATGTAAATCTGGCGGCAATGATCCCCCCTTGGGATAAAACAACCCAAGATGCCGAGTACCACTCAAATAGCGAAAGATACGCTTCACTGCCTGCCAATGCTTAATGCCTGGGCTATGCATAAATCTGCTCACCTGTGAGACTGCAAACTGAATGTCTGGCCTCGTAATGCATACATAAATGAGGCAACCAACAGCTGTCTGATAGAGTGTGACATCAAAGTGATCTCCAGCATCATGAAGACTCAACTTCAAACCTGTCTCCATTGGAGTAGCAATAGGCTTGCAGTCTTCAAGGCCAAATCTCCGCAACAATGTTTCAATATACTTTGTCTGACACAAAGCAATACCTCCATCACACTGCTTAAATTGTATCCCCAAATAATGATGCAAATGCCCCAAATCTGACATCTCAAAAGAGGCATTCAAATCAGCCTTAAAATCAGCAATATGACTCTTATTTGGTCCTGTGAGCAGCATGTCATCGACATAGAGAGCAATGATTAGATGTACACCATCCACACGTTTAACATACAAAGTGCTTTCTGTTGGACTATTCTGAAACCCATGTGCAGTCAAATATGCATGTATTTTTTCATACCAAGCTCGTGGAGCTTGCTTTAAACCATATAAAGCCTTTTTTAACCTGCACACTTTGTTTTCCTGCCCTCTTTGAACAAAACCACGAGGCTGCGATACATACACCTCCTCATGCAAATCTCCATTTAAGAACGCAGTCTTTATGTCCAGCTGATGTACATTCCAACCATTATGAGCTGCTAATGCACAGATGCTACGAACAGTGGTCATACGACATGTGGGAGCAAAAGTCTCATCAAAATCAATGCCCTTCTCTTGAGCATAACCTTTTGCAACAAGCCTAGCCTTATGGCGATCCACTGTGCCATCAGGCTTACGCTTCAATTTGTATACCCACTTAGTGCCAATGGCCTTCTTGCCAAGGGGCAAGTCACATAAAGACCATGTACCATTCTTCATAATAGCATCGTATTCTGCTTGCATAGCAGCCATCCAATTTTCTGAACTTTGTGCCTCATCAAATGAAACAGGCTCACTTTCATCGCACATACTAGAAACAGCCAATGCATAACAATCTGACGCATAAGAGGCACCATGAGAGCCAGAACGAGTGCGACTAGACAAAGGGGCATCCAACTTGCTGTCACGCAAAGTCTGCACCAGCCATCTAGGCATATTCCTAGAGCCCTCAATCTCTTGTCTCTCATCCTCAAGTGCATCATGCACATCTGCATCAGATATAGGCTGATCTGTGCCATCATTTAAAACCTGCATAGGCTGAAAAACTGCCTCATGAGGTATTGCACTTGACTGTGCACCACTGAAAAGAGGCAACAATGTATCATAGACATCACGTGAGCTGATATCTGTCTCCTTAGTACATGAAACCAAGGGCTGAACTGCATCTTCCACAAATACAACATCACGGCTAACCAAAATGCGCTTTGTCTGTGGATGATACAAACGATAGCCTTTGCTCTCAGCACTATATCCAACAAAAATACATTTGACAGCTTTGTCATCCAATTTTCTGCGATGTTGCACAGGCACTAATGCATATGCCAGGCAACCAAAAACACGTAAATGGCCAACAGATGGCTTGCGGCCATGCCAAGCCTCATATGGAGTGACAACCTGTAATGCTTTGGTGGGACACCTGTTTAGTACATAAGTGGCACACATGACAGCCTCAAGCCAAAAACCATGTGGTAGACTTTGACTCTTAACCATACATCTTGCCATTTCCATGAGAGACCTGTTTTTTCTCTCAGCCACACCATTTTGCTGTGGTGTATACGGCACTGTACATTGGTGTTTTATCCCACGCTCAGCCAGAAATGCATTAAATTCTGAAGACATATACTCCCCCCCTCGATCTGAACGGAGGGTGCCCATCTTACTTTCTGACACATTTTCAGCCATAACCAAAAACTGTTTGAAGCACAAAAACACTTCGGACTTTGCCTTCAAAGGATATACCCATGCATGCCTGGTAAAATCATCAATGAAAGTCACGAAGTAAAGGTAGTTTCCAAATGATGGAGTTTGCATGGGACCACAAACATCACTGTGAACAAGCTGCAATCTGCGTTCAGCTCTCACTGATCCATCTTTGGGAAAGGAAGCACGCTGCATTTTACCCAATATGCAGCCCTCACAAACATGCTTGACAGGTGCCTCAAGCTTAGGCAAAGAAGACACCATTTCAGATTTCTGCAGGCGCAGCAAACTTGCAAAATTCAGATGACCAAAACGTGCATGCCACAGTTTTGCATTTGAAATAGCCTGCGTATCCATAATAGCACATGCTGAATCCTCTACACATTTGCCATCCATATTGAGCTTATACAGCCCTCGACATAGTGAACCAGATGCTACAATGATGTCACCACAAGAGAGATCATGAACAGTACATCTGTCATCCACAAATTTTACAACCAAACCTGTTTTGGCAAATGCGGAGACTGACAGCAGATTCTTTTTGATCCCTGGCACATACAATGCATCAAAAAGTGTAAAGGTGTTGCCATTTGCAACATTCAGCACAATCTGTCCAACTCCTTTAACGGGATAAGAGGAGTTATTGGCACAAGTGACAGTATTCCCTGTGGGAGCAGACTCAAGGAAAGTGAATAAACTGCGCTGCGAGGTGATATGCTTAGTGGCACCACTGTCAAAGTACCATACATTTGAATCTACTGTAGACATACATGTGTCATGCAAAGATGGGTCATAACTGCACTGCGCATTGAATGCCCATTCTGTATCTAGCACAACATTAGCAGATTCATTGTTAGAAGGAGAGGCATCTGCAACAGCCATACCAGCCTCTTTCTTCTTAGCCTCTTTCGCAGCCAGCTTAGGACACGCTTTGATGACATGATCATTTCCCTTACAGTACTTGCAAAATGTCTTCTGTTTGTCACCCTTCTTCTCATCTTTGTCTTCCTTCTTTGGTTGCGCAGCATTTGCAGATTTCTGCTTACTAGAAGAAAAGCCAGCTTTACCTTTCCCGCTTCTCTGACTAGCACCGAAAGCTTGATCTGCGACACGCATAATATTCCTGTTTTGCCTTGACTGGTCTTCTTGCAGCAAAACAGAAACTAACTCCTCAAATGATAAGGCATTGGGATTGCCTTTCATCATCAAGCGAAGAGTGGAAGCAAAACCCTGATAAGAATCTGGTAGACCATTCAAAACAGTCTGCACAAGTGAACTGTCTGACAGGATTTCATCTGCAGAAATGAGCTGCTCTTTGAAATCCTTGATCTTTGTCAAAAAGCTATCCATAGAATCACCTTCGTTCATATGCTCATTCTCCAACTGTTTTCGGAGATAAGCAACACGAGCCTCATTTCTTGCCTGATACAATGTGGCAAGTACATCCCAAGCATCCTTAGAAGTCCTGCAGGAGCGAATATGTGGGATAATGGTACGTTTGACAGACAGCGCAATCAAGGCATGAGCCTGCGCATCTCTACCATCCCAACGAATCTGCTCTGCTGAAAGTGGTGGTTCTCGAACAGCTGCTACAGCACTTGTGCCTGCACCATCATCAACAGTACCTGTTTCTGATGTGTTTGCAGCATTCCCAGCCACAATAGGACGTGCATCAATACCCTGCACAATATTCCATAACCCCTTTGCTACCAATACATGTCGCATCATATATGCCCACAATGGATAGTTGGTGCCATCCAACTTATCCTCAGCAGCCAACATGCGGAATACATCATTGTTGTCAGCCATGGCCAATGACTGTACTACTAGATGTAAATGCTGTCTGCAAGAGGTAAACCTGTATAAAATCGACCTGTGCTATATAGCACAGCCCAAAACAGACGAATGGGCACCTGTCCTGCAGATTTTAATCTTGACAGAAAATCTGCACAGTAGGACGATTTTGCCTGCGCAGTACTTGGAATGCAAAAACGGAGGGCGAAATGACTTCAGATCAAAATTCTGAAACGACCAAACCCTACGGGCTTTCCCACGGCATATACTAACCTGCAGACGCTCGTGAAACCTCGTTGCAATCGGAGGAGATGAAGCGCAGGTGCCGGTGATGCTGCCCGGGAGGAGGAAGCCTGCTCTGATACCAATTGTTGGAATTAGGGTTGCAGGAATGCACACACAACTTCAAGAAGATGAGGAAGCTTGAGCACAACACAGTAGTGTATTATGAGTGCCAAAAATGAAAGATTACAAGCCCTAGAAGATAATGGGCGTATATACAATGCACGGGGGAAAAAACCTCCTAGTGAGGGAAAAAGTGCCCCGGCGGTCCTAAGTGTGTTCACACACATCACTACTATAATATGGTAACATTTACTAATGTGTTTCATGTACATATATATCTAAGCTCGCGTACCCCTTGATTTTTGATATGCTAATTAATTACTACATTATGTGTATTTGAGTAGGTTATCTATCTACCAATGGTGCATGACATTAAATGGTGGTACGTCATCCCTATTGCACCACGTTCCAAAGTGATGTATAATACATTCATTGATATGGAGCATATGGAGGATGTAACAAGCCGCAATGAAGATGATGTCGAACATGCCAATGAAGATGTTGATCGATGATCAAGAAATAAGAGATGATCACGATAATGAGGATGAGCGTGCCATTTCTCATGATCATGAGAATGACCCTACCATTGAGGATGATGGTGATGTTGACGAGGATGATCAGGACATCGATAGCATTATCAATGGAGAGAATATCGATAGTGGAATAAATTTAATCGTAGCCTTACAAATTGATCAAATGGATATTGATGTTGATCGTTTGGCAAGGATGGATCTTATTGAAGATGAGATCGAACCCTAACCAATCCCTCTCACTGTATCGTTCTAAATTGATGACATTTCTATTGTATGTGTTGTCTTTTAATTATCATCTCATGGATTTATTTTTGAATATATTTCATTGTTGTAAATGCATGTAGTGGGATTGTGTAATGATATATACTGTAATGTACTATGAGATGGTTTAAAGAAAATAGTTTTTAATTTTGTAAAGAAATTCAGTTTCTCTCTACCAAGCGTGTATTGATGCGTGTACTAATGCGTGTATTGATGCGTGTATTATTGCGTGTATATACACACGCTTATACACGCGCTGATAGATGCCAATATACACGCAAATTTAAATGCCAAAATACACGCGCCTGATTCTATTCAAATACATGCGCGACCATACACGCACCCGTAATTTATCGCGTGTATGGCAGTATTGTCTTGTAGTGTGTGGATGTATGCATGTAGATGTAGATGTATAGATGTGGATGTGAATGTGGAGGTGGATGTGTGCATGTAGATGTAGATGTATGGATGTGAATGTGAATGTGAATGTGGATGTGGATGTATGCATGGACATGTGGATGTATGCATGTAGATGTAGATGTATGGATGTGAGTGTGAATGTGGATGTGGATGTATGCATGGAGATGTGGATGTATGCATGTAGATGTAGATGTATAGATGTGGATGTAAATGTGGAGGTGGATGTATGCATGTAGATGTGAATGTATGCATATAGATGTGGATGTATGGATGTGAATGTGCATGTAGATGTGGATGTATGGATGAGGATGCATGAATGTGCATGTAGATGTGGATGTGAAAATGGATGCATGGATGTAGATGTGGATGTATGGATGTGAATGTGGATGTGGATGTGGATATATATATGGATGTGAATATATGGTATGTGATGTAAAGGAATCTGAAGTGATGAGATGGAAAATGATATGATTGGATGAGTACACATATAAATGGAATAGGGAATAAGTAATGTGGATTAATGAGGGATAATGTGGAAAAATGAGAGTTAATATAGAAACTGTATTTGTAAACTGTTTGTAAATACTGTTTGTAAATGGCTGTTTTATGTCAAGAATGCTGGGAAAGCATTTTGACCGTCTTGTGATTAAGGTCGTGGAGACCTAATTGTTAAAGTTGCAACTGCTGCTGCCTAAGAGTCAATGAGGACGTCTCGTGTAGCAAAGTCGGCCGAGGTCTTGACTAGTCTCGGTTCGATTAAAATGGTGAGCTTCCGGTACGGTGGATGAGGTACCAAGGAAGCGGCCTATGAGTGAAGCGCTAGGTCACCTACGAAGGATCCTAGAGGGTGCTGACGATACGGTGCTCGAGCTCTGGGTCGCCAAGGATACCCACGCGTGCATTGAGGAAGATATTGGAACAAGGAGTAAGAGTTGTTTTCTGAAACCGGGCATGGATCTGGTTGATTGACCTTACTGGTCTTCAATGGATGAGTCCATGGCTCTTTATATGGATCTGTTGGTTGATCTTGCTGATCTTCAATGAGAGTCCATCTTGATTTTTATAAGTGATTATATTGCCGAGTATTATGGGCTAGGAACTATTGAAAAGACCCCTGAGTGGACAGGTGGTGAGTGTTCTGGTTGCCAATGATGCCATAGATACTCTGATGAAGGAATGATGGGAAATTAAGAATCAACCAGATAATTTGGAAGATTATGATCACTGATACTATGGTTTCATTAAAGGATTATTTTAAAATTGGTTGAATCTGTGAAAAGGCAATTTCAAATTGGGTGTGTAAGTGGTGTGACTAGTTTTATTTTTGCATGAACATCCGCCTAGGGGGCCTGGGAACTCTTTTCCCTGGTACCGGGGACAAAAAATCAAATTCTAAATTGGATCCCATCACTACAGTGGTTGGGCGGTTGGCTAACCCATGGGACTGGATGGGGTTAGGCTGAACTGATGGATCCGTAAATTGAGACTCAATTTCTGTTATTACGATAGATGAAGTAAATCCCGGACAGTAATTGTTCTATGGATAGGAATCAACGGTTGTGCCTCTTGATGGGGAAAAAAGCGTTGATCCCAATGATCCAAGTGCAAGTTTCTTCCTTGATCTGACCGAGTATCTTTATAGGTGCAGTCGGATGAGTTTGATCACTAATGGTCTTGACCACGTTAGAGTAAAAAGTTATCCTGGTGGAATCGCCCGTGCTTTCTGGGTAAAGGAAGTTTTTTCCGGGTTCGGTTTTGGAAAAATCGACGGATTAGTCTTTTGTCCAGATATCCATGGAGGACGCCCCAAGTGTGGGACCTTGCTCCGCGCAAGAAGTGCTACTTCGCTGCTAGTACCCTGAATCCATTGTGTGGTAGGGACAGGGATCTCACAGTTGGTATCAAAGCAATTTGGCTAATAAAGATCAACTGAGAAGACAAATATTTCAAAAATTAATCAAGAAACACAAAAAGGTTGTAATTGTGTGATATAAGTCATACAATTTGATATTCAAACCGAAATTCGTAATTTGGTAATTGGGTCTTCAGATGGAAGTACCGCAATTCTATAAAATCCCTGACTTGCTTGAGGCCTAGACATGATGGTATTTACCTTATAATTCCAAGGGTCGTGACTACCCGTATATATCGAGAGTATAAGTGCAACTCTTTACTGACAGTATATACGAGTAAATCTAAGACTTGAAATTATAAGCGTTAATGCTATCCAGATGATGATTTGGAATGTGGTTGATATGATTTTTAATTCTGTTTGAGAATTGATGAATCGATTTGGATTCTGATTGAAAAATGATGATTTCTGAAATTTAGTTGAAATATAATAACCTGAGCGAAACCACAATGAGGATGAATGGGACGAGTCCTTGTGATGATATTCATAACTGGAATGATGATAATGAATTCAGCAAATCACTATGAGATTAGTGGATTGTGCTGTCAGACTGCTACTCTTAACACTTGATCGGTAGATCAAGTTAAGGGATGACAAATTGAGAACTTGCTTGACTGAAATTTCCGTGGAGGAATGTTCAGAAGGAAATTTTTCGGTCTAATAGACCATTATCATGTCAAAGATATGAATGATATGATTTGAATGAATTGTTATTTAATGATGAGTTCTATATAAGGGATATTTATCCCAGTATTTTGTTGGGTTGACCAGAATATAAGGAACCCCATAACAAAATTGGATCTTAAGAAAAAGAGTTGTCCTCTACCTTGCGAGATGAGGACATCTCGCACTTTTTTAAGTGGGATAGAATGTAAGATTCCTCCCCAGTCTTCGAGGTATAGAGGAGTAAGAATCTCCCTTTTTGATCTTATAATTATTCCCTTTTTGATCTTATAATTATTCCCTCTCTAAAATAAAAGAAAGATAGTAAAAGTTATGGCTTATATAAAGGAAGGAGCTAGCGTAACCTAGAAGCCAACGTTATCTTGCCACTGAAGTTTTACCGTCTTTCCACGATTTGGGTTTGGCACATATTTCTATAGAAGGCTTACATGAAATACATTATGAACTTTGAGATGAGAAGGTAAAAGAAGCTCGTAGGCTAAGTCACTCACTTTCTTTGAATTCAGATAAGGCTCACAATATCTGGGGGATAACTTCTTATACTCCCCAAGAGATAAAGAACTTCTTTTGGGCCGTACTCGAATGAAGACCAAAACCTTGGTATCCAAAACACCGATTTTCACTTCTGAACTCATTGTTCTGAATCCTTAAAACAGGTGGGACTCCTGAGAAGTATTCTAGGGAAAGGGTCTTCCTTTTTTAAAACGCTCACAGTAATCTTACTTCCATCGATCCCCTTTCTTTCTTAATCTCCTTCATGGCTTGGCAGCAGGAATTGGTTTTATCCATGATGATTTCTCACCTTCAAGACGCAAGCGAGTCTGTGAAGAAGGATTTTATAGAACTGGGGAACTTCTGTAGCTCAGACCAAATGGCGGACCTGTCGAGATATAACTAGGGTAACACCGTGGGGGTGACAGCACTTTCATAACAATGTCCGCTTGGCTATGGTTACTGAAGCTTTGGGTTTGGGTCCCCGTTTCTACTGCATGATGAGATCAAGGCATGGTGGGTTTTCTGAGCGGGTCTTCTTACTTGCGTGTTTTCTTCCTCACGAGAAGATATGCCTTTATCCCGTTTTTGGCTTGCCTCTCAGAGGTCCTTTTAATAGATCACCTTATACCAGTGAGATAGGTGCTGCAATAACCAGCCGAAAAATTCCCATAGATGAGTTACCGTATACGTGTGCAGCTTGTGAGTGCTGCTTTTATGACCATATGATGGACGGGCTTATGGAATTGTAAAAAGTTCTTCTATCTTTACTGTATATGTTCCAAGAATGAATAAAGTTGAGATCTTTGTTCTTGTCTTGAGTCTTACTCTCTTTGAGACTTTTCTTGGTTGTTAATCTTAATTAAAATTTATCTCAGTCTCATATTCGTGCATCTTGCGAAATTACCCCAGTTGCGAGATGAGGATATCTCGCGTTTTTTAAGTGGGGTAGAATGTAAGATTCCTCCCCCAACCCCTTTTTGATGTCTAGTATCTTCCCTGTAATCAATCCCTCTTCAGAAATATAAAAGACCTTGTTTCTAACTGTTTTAACCTAGAGAGAGAAAATATTCTAGAGAGAGAATATTCAGATTTTTAATATTTTTGGATAGAAAATTATCTCATCTTATTAAAATAAATTCCCTTGAAACAGAAATTCAAAAAGAACTTTCCATTGTGCAATTGGAATTAATTGGAAATGGGTATAAAGAACCTTAGTCTAAGGGTCTAGATTTTTAGAAATCTTTGGATTATGGTCCAATTAAGGTTCCTGTGAGCCAATAGGATCAATCCATGTGTGGGAAGGAGATAAATCCAATTTTGTAAAAGAAGATACCCAAAAATGAGTAAATGCTCACATAAGACGAAGAATTGACTATGTACAAAGTTTATTAGTAAGAAACTATGAGTAATTTTAATAGTATGAGATATTTGGGCATAATGATTTCATTTTGACACATATGTAAGGAAGGGGAGTCCCTTCAATACTCATATAAGATGAAGAGTTGAATATGTACAAGGTTTATTAGTAAGAAACTATGAGTAATATCAAAAATATGAGATATTTTGGGTATCCAAAAATGAGTAAATGCTCACATAAGATGAAGAGTTGACTATGTACAAGGTTTATTAGTAAAAAACTATGAGTATCACTAAAAAAAATGAGATATTTTGGGTATAATCATTCCACTTTGACACATATATAAGGAAGGGGAGTCCCTTAAAGGAGGTGCATACTTCACATGCTTGAATGAGTTTTAAACTAAAAAATAATGTGATATTTTTATCTCTCCTCTACCAAACCAAATAAAAGAGGAACCAAACCGAATCAAAAAGTAACCAAACTAGGTCCAAATCTAGTCCAAATTTAACCAAACTGAATCTGGAAAAATTCTAGAAATCAGTTAGCCTTGGTTAGAGCCTCCCTCTCCTATAAATAAAACATGAGTCCTTTGAAAAAAAGGAGGAGAATTTTACTATTCTAGAACTATGCTGAAATAATGCTAATATTTACTATTCTCTGAAATTCTCTCCAATTTGTAAGAAATTGGAGCTTCCCTCTTTCTTCAATCCCCATTGGTGGCTCCATCAACATACTAAACCAATTGATTGGTTGGGGGCCTCTATCGTGAACAAAGAATCAAGCAATTTGTAAGGTAAATGGTGAATTTTGATCTTTTCTATAATTTCTCAATGTTTCTCTCTTCTCAACCCCTCTCAAGCTTGAGAAGCTTAATTGGAATGGTTTTTGAATGCTATTGAAGTTAATTGATGAATGGTAGTAAAAAAAAAAATTTACATAAATTGATGAATGCTATTGAAGTTAATTGATAAGTGATAATGCTATTGAAGTAATTAATGAATGATAGTAAAGAGTTACATAAATTTTCATTTATGCTTAATTCTAATGGTTTTTATGTAATATCTCTCTCTCTCACTCAAGAAATGGTCATACTCATGACCTATTCTCAATCCAAATGAAGCTTTTCATAAAGCTTTTCCTTAATCCAAGATTAATCTTTGCTTAAGACCAAATTAATGGCTTTCCCTATGCTTTTAGTTTATGTATTTCATGAATGTTGATGATTAATGATCCAATTAGGGAGCATTCTAATCATTCCCTTAATGAGATAAGCTTTATCTTTTAAGATAATTGAGATTTATTAGTCATAGCAGCCGAGCTATGGTAAAAATTTTATAAAAACTACACATAAAATAATTTCATTCAAAGCATGAAAAGAGGACTTCCTACCATATTCTAGGAATTATCATCCTAGATTAATTAAAAGAATTTTATTGTAATCATGGAGATGTGGATGTATGCATGTAGATGTAGATGTATAGATGTGGATGTGAATGTGGAGGTGGATGTATGCATGTAGATGTAGATGTATGGATGTGAATGTGAATGTGGATGTGGATGTATGCATGGAGATGTGGATGTATGCATCTAGATGTAGATGTATGGATGTGAATGTGAATGTGGATGTGGATGTATGCACGAAGATGTGGATGTATGCATGTAGATGTAGATGTATAGATGTGGATGTGAATGTGGAGGTGGATGTATGCATGTAGATGTAGATATATGGATGTGAATGTGAATGTGGATGTGGATGTATGCATGGAGATGTGGATGTATGCATGTAGATGTAGATGTATAGATGTGGATGTGAATGTGGAGGTGGATGTATGCATGTAGATGTAGATGTATGGATGTGAATGTGAATGTGAATGTGGATGTATGCATGGAGATGTAGATGTATGCATGTAGATGTAGATGTATGGATGTGAATGTGAAAGTGGATGTGGATGTATGCATGGAGATGTGGATGTATGCATGTAGATATAGATGTATGGATGTGAATGTGAATGTGGATGTGGATGTATGCATGGAGATGTGGATGTATGCATGTAGATGTAGATGTATAGATGTGGATGTGAATGTGGAGGTGGATGTATGCATGTAGATGTAGATGTATGGATGTGAATGTGAATGTGGATGTGGATGTATGCATGGAGATGTGGATGTATGCATGTAGATGTAGAGGTATGGATGTGAATGTGAATGTGGATGTGGATGTATGCATGGAGATGTGGATGTATGCATGTAGATGTAGATGTATAGATGTGGATGTGAATGTGGAGGTGGATGTATGCATGTAGATGTAGATGTATGGATGTGAATGTGAATGTGGATGTGGATGTATGCATGGAGATGTGGATGTATGCATGTAGATATAGATGTATGGATGTGAGTGTGAATGTGGATGTGGATGTATGCGTGGAGATGTGGATGTATGCATGTAGATGTAGATGTATAGATGTGGATGTGCATGTGGAGGTGGATGTATGCATGTAGATATGAATGTGAATGTATGCATATAGATGTGGATGTATGGATGTGAATGTGCATGTAGATGTGGATGTATGGATGAGGATGCATGAATGTGTATGTAGATGTGGATGTGAAAATGGATGCATGGATGTAGATGTGGATGTATCGATGTGTGTGGATGTGGATGTGCATATATGTATGGATGTGAATATATGGTATGTGATGTAAAGGAATCTGAAGTGATGAGATGGAAAATGATATGATTGGATGAGTACACATATTAATGGAATGTGAAATAACTAATGTGGATTAATGTGGGATAATATGGAAAAATGAGAGTTAATATAGAAACTGTATTTGTAAATTGTTTGTAAATACTGTTTGTAAATTGGCTAACCCATGGGACTGGATGGGGTTAGGCTGGGCTGATGGATCCGTAAATCGAGACTCAATTTCTGTTATTACGATAGATGAAGTAAATCCCGGATAGTAATTGGTCTATGGATAGGAATCAACAGCTGTGCCTCTTGATGGGGAAAAAAGCGTTGATCCCAATGATCCAAGTGCAAGTTTCTTCCTTGATCTGACCGAGTATCTTTATAGGTGCAGTCGGATCAGTTTGATCACTAATGGTCTTGACCACGTTAGAGTAAAAAGTTATCCTAGTGGAATCGCCTATGCTTTCTAGGTAAAGGAAGTTTTTTCCGGGTTCGGTTTTGGAAAAATCGACAGATTAGTCTTTTGTCCGGATATCCGTGGTGGACGAGGCCCCGAGTGTGGGACCCTGCTCCGCGCAAGAAGTGCTACTTCCGCTGCTAGTACCCCTAATCCATTGTGTGGTAGGGAAAGGGATCTCACAGTTGGTATTAGAGCAATTTGGCTAATAAAGATCAACTGAGAAGACAAATATGTCAAAAATTTATCAAGAAACACAAAAAGGTTGTAATTGTGTGATATAAGTCATACAATTTGATATTCAAACTGAAATTCGTAATTTGGTAATTGGGTCTTCAGATGGAAGTACCGCAATTATATAAAATCCCTGACTTGCTTGAGGCCTAGACATGATGGTATTTACCTTATAATTCCAAGGGCCGTGACTACCCGTATATACCGAGAGTATAACTGCAGCTCTTTACTGACAGTATATACGAGTAAATCTAAGACTTGAAATTATAAGCGTTAATGCTATCCAGATGATGATTTGGAATGTGGTTGATATGATTTTTAATTCTGTTTGAATCGATTTGGATTCTGATTGAAAAATGATGATTTTTGAAATTTAGTTGAAATATAATAACCTGAGCGAAACCACAATGAGGATGAATGGGACGAGTCCTTGTGATGATATTCATAACTAGAATGATGATAATGAATTCAACAAATCACTATGAGATTAGTGGATTGTGCTGTCAGATTGCTACTGTTAACACTTGACCGGTAGATCAAGTTAAGGGATGACAAATTGAGACCTTGCTTGACTGAAATTTCCGTGGAGGAATGTTCAGAAGGTAATTTTTCGGTCTAATGGACCATTATCATGTTAAAGATATGAATGATATGATCTGAATGAATTGTTATTTAATGATGAGTTCTATATAAGGGATATTTATCCCAGTATTCTGTTGGGTTGACCAGAATATAAGGAACCCCATAATAAAATTGGATCTTAAGAAAAAGAGTTGTCCTTTACCTTGCGAGATGAGGACATCTCACCTTTTTTTAAGTGGGATAGAATGTAAGATTCCTCCCCAGCCTTTTCGAGGTATACAGGAGTAAGAATCTCCCTTTTTGATCTTATAATTATTCCCTCTCTAAAATAAAAGAAAGACAGTAAAAGTTATGGCTTATATAAAGGAAGGAGCTAGCGTAACCTAGAAGCCAACGTTATCTTGCCACTGAAGTTTTACCGTCTTTCCACGATTTGGGTTTGGCACATATTTCTATAGAAGGCTTACATGAAATACATTATGAACTTTGAGATGAGAAGGTAAAAGAAGCTCGTAGGCTAAGTCACTCACTTTCTTTGAATTCAGATAAGGCTCACAATATCTGGGGGATAACTTCTTATACTCCCCAAGAGATAAAGAAATTCTTTTGGGCCGTACTCGAATGAAGACCAAAACCTTGGTATCCAAAACACCGATTTTCACTTCTGAACTCATTGTTCTGAATCCTTAAAACAGGTGGGACTCCTGAGAAGTGTTCTAGGGAAAGGGTCTTCCTTTTTTAAAACGCTCATAGTAATCTTACTTCCATCGATCCCCTTTCTTTCTTAATCTCCTTCATGGCTTGGCAGCAGGAATTGGTTTTATCCATGATGATTTCTCACCTTCAAGACGCAAGCGAGTCTGTGAAGAAGGATTTTATAGAACTGTATGAGCGCTCACTTTTCCCTCACTTGGGAACTTCTGTAGCTCAGACCAAATGGTGGACCTGTGGAGATATAACTAGGGTAACACCGTGGGGGTGACAGCACTTTTGTAACAATGTCCGCTTGGCTATGGTTACTGAAGCTTTGGGTTTGGGTACCCGTTTCTACTGCGTGATGAGATCAAGACATGGTGGGGTTTCTGAGCGGGTCTTCTTACTTGCGTGTTTTCTTCCTCACGAGAAGATATGCCTTTATCCCGTTTTTGGCTTGCCTCTCAGAGGTCCTTTTAATAGATCACCTCATACCAGTGAGATAGGTGCTGCAATAACCAACCGAAAAATTCCCATAGATGAGTTACCGTATACGTGTGCAACTTGTGAGTGCTGCTTTTGTGACCATATGATGGACGAGCTTATGGAATTGTAAAAAGTTCTTCTATCTTTACTGTATATGTTCCAAGAATGAATAAAGTTGAGATCTTTGTTCTTGTCTTGAGTCTTACTCTCTTTGAGATTTTTCTTGGTGGTTAATCTTAATTAAAATTTCTCTCTCTCATATTCGTGCATCTTGCGAAATTACCCCAGTTGCGAGATGAGGATATCTCGCGTTTTTTAAGTGGGCTAGAATGTAAGATTCCTCCCCCAACCCCTTTTTGATGTCTAGTATCTTCCCTGTAATCAATCCCTCTTTAGAAATATAAAAGACGTTGTTTCTAACTGTTTTAATCTAGAGAGAGAAAATATTCTAGAGAGAGAATATTCAGATTTTTAATATTTTTGGATAGAAAATTATCTCATCTTATTAAAATGAATTCCCCTGAAACAGAAATTCAAAAAGAACTTTCCATTGTGCAATTGGAATTAATTGGAAATGGGTATAAAGAACCTTAGTCTAAGGGTCTAGATTTTCAGAAATCTTTGGATTATGGTCCAATTAAGGTTCGTGTGAGCCAATAGGATCAATCCATGTGTGGGAAGGAGATAAATCCAATTTTGTAAAAGAAAATACCCAAAAATGAGTAAATGCTCACATAAGATGAAGAGTTGACTATGTACAAAGTTTATTAGTAAGAAACTATGAGTAATTTTAATAGTATGAGATATTTGGGCATAATGATTTCATTTTGACACATATGTAAGGAAGGGGAGTCCCTTCAATACTCACATAAGATGAAGAGTTGAATATGTACAAGGTTTATTAGTAAGAAACTATGAGTAATATCAAAAATATGAGATATTTTGGGTATCCAAAAATGAGTAAATGCTTACATAAGATGAAGAGTTGACTATGTACAAGGTTTATTAGTAAAAAATTATGAGTATCACTAAAAAAATGACATATTTTGGGTATAATCATTCCACTTTGACACATATGTAAGGAAGGGGAGTCCCTTAAAGGAGGTGCATACTTCACATGCTTGAATGAGTTTTAAACTCAAAAATAATGTGATATTTTTATCTCTTCTCTCTCTTGAACCAAACCAAATCAAAAAGGAACCAAACCGAATCAAAAAGTAACCAAACTAGGTCCAAATCTAATTAGAGAGAGAAAATGAGAAAAACGTCTCTTAGAGGTCCCTTTTTGCTACCTCCCCAGCCCCCTAATGTAAGTACCCTTTTCCACGAACAGATGAGTTGTTTTATCAACTCCAAGGGGCAAAGTACTTTACAAGAATCGATTTATGATCCGGATATCATCAAGTGAGAATTCGAGAAGCGGATGTCCAAAAGATTGCATTTTGAACTAAGTTTGGTCATGAAGGCATAGCATACTCTTTTGGAAGTTTAGCATGCACTCTGTAGATTTGCGTGTTTGCATTGTCCATGATTGTTGTGATGGTTGTTCCGTCCTAATAGGAGTCTTCATGGATAATGCAGTAGATTTTGTTGCCATTCCGTTTTTCAAACTAGCCTCCAAAAGTTTGTTATTTTGACGGGTTAAGCTTGTTACCTGGGTGTTGACTCCACACCTTCCTAGGGTCTTGGGATGAAGACCACTAAAACAATGGAGAGCTTCTCCGTATGACATGCGGAAGCTTCGGGCTCGAATCAGTAACTTCAATGCTTAGAATTCAACAATCTTTCACAACAAAAATAATGCACAAAACTGAAGTAGATGTGTAGAAAATAGAGAGAGAGAGAGAGGGGGGGGGGAGAGAGAGAGAGAGAGAGAGAGAGAGAGAGAGAGAGAGAGGGAGAAGAGGACACAATATTGGGTCCCAAATACCTGGAAGACTGGAGTTTCCCCTTGATTGTGTATGGTTTGGCCACCCTAAGAAAACCAGCTGGTTGCTAGGCAACCACTGGGTTGGCTATTTGGGTTGTCTTATAGTTGGCCAATAGCTTCTCTAGGGCCTGGGGCCTAATCGATTGGCTATCCATGGGCCATAGGGCTGGCCGACATCCCCTCCTACCCAAGCCAAGGCTGGTGGGCACATGGGGCCCTCTTGGTCCATTGGGGGTGGTTCTACACATCCCCCGAGGCTCTGCCCTGGGGTAGTCTTATATGGGCTGGCCCCTTCTCTAGATACAATCCTACATGCACCTACAGATGTCTGGCACCCGCGGTCACAGACCAGATACATAGATCACCTGAATTCTTTCTAGCTTGTTTGGGTAGTCATACAAAAACCATGTGGGATTTCCCCACACTTAGCTGACTGGCTGGGCAAGGCCGCCGTGGCTTTGCCGGCTGCTTGGCCAGGGCCCCTAGGGCTGGTCGACAACCTGCCCAGCCCATGCAAGGGTTGGTGGGCACTACTTGGGTCCTTCTTGGCCCCTTGGGGTTTGGCCCATGCCCAGTGAAAATGCCTTAGACTCTGCTCTGGGGGGTAGCCCCATGGGCTGGCCCCATTTTCTACATGCACTACCTAATCATTATGCTGAGCCCGCTACATTATATCAACGAGCTCAGCCAACGAGCTCTTGTTCCTTGAGTGGAATAAATTAGCTAATTTTATTTCCACTCAGTAATGGCCTATGAAAGCTTCGTCTGTGCTTTATTCACGTCAACTAGAGTTGTCCCACTACGCACTATTGTGCCGTGATAAAGATCCACAACATATTGCTTCCTTTGAAGAGCTGTGGGGTAAGCATCGATGTTGTCTTCATATGTGTAGACCAACAGGATATCATTGACAATCTTTGTGATGAGTGTCTCAAGTCTGGCCATTGAATATGAACCTACCCAAATTAATTACTTTGATTAAGCATTGATGGATTTTCCCACATAATATACTATGACCAATAAGTTGCACTACTCTTGCACCTTATGGCTCACACTACTCTGATCTCTCTCTCTCTCTCTCTCTCTCTCTGTCACACACACACACACACACATTCAAATAAGTTCCCATGTGTCCATGATGATCTACTCCAATGCTAATGTAAGCCATGATTTTTATGCAAGCTATGGTCTATGGAGGAGTGATGCGCTAAAACAAATGATGGGTTTAGCTTATATTATGCCGATAACACATGGGGAGGTTGTAATGCTGGCCGATAGCCAATGGGCATGTGTAGGGAAACCCACTGGCTGCCCAAGCCCTCCTATGGCATGGAAGATATCCTTTATGGGTCAGCCATGCCATGGCCTAGCCCAAGGCTTACCTAAATTCTCCTAATGTAAACAACTCCCTAACACTCAACTGACACTAACTGACCATTGTTGACCCTTAGTTGACCCTATCCATAGTCGAGGTCATTGACTAGGGACATCATAACCACCATATCTCCAACACGACATTGACATCGAGGTCTAAACCATATCACCTAGAGAACTATATGGTTTATGAGGTTGTGGAGGACCCATACAAACAGGTCGATATCATTATCTTGGCCGACCATCCGACAATAGCCCACTTCCTTGGGCCGTGCCGCCGTTAGACAACCCCCATGTCGTGCCGTGTTGATTCTCCAAACTCTGATCTCGACCACACAAGGAATGGGACTTCTTACTCAATGGAGAGCCCCGTTCAAGGTCTTCCTTTGGGAGATGATCAACCCATCTACATCACCTCACCTTCACCACCTTTTCCATCCTGATTGCCCTCTCTGACTTTATCAAATTTTGTTTCCAAAGGGGGATACATTCCTTCTACCAGTGTGTCAATGTGGGACCGTGGCATCCATCATCTTCTCTCATGGTCCCCTTTTTGGCAACAATTTTCCCAGCTCTAAAAAGGGGGGTTTAATGGGCTTTATTGGTTTTATTTGGGATTTTTTGTGTCTTTGCTACTTGTTGACAGCCTTTAGGCTAGCCGACCAGTAGACCCATAGACTATATATAGTTGTGTCTCATCACTTCACCATTCTACCACTTCTTGACCATATCAAGTACCATCTACTATTGTTGTGCTCCGACCAGCACATACACCATACCTGATTTATCATCATCGCTTGTTAGCCCTAGTACACAACGTTTACTATTGGCCACACCTTGGGATAGTAGCTTGCTCTACTACAACACAATCCTTAAGCGTTTTACATCTGGTTACACTTCGGGAAGACATCCCTCTCTACCACATAGATCACATTAGTGTTACATATCTGTTCATGGGATAGCAACCCTCTCAACCACATAAATCACATCCATGTTACATATCTGTTCATATGGGACAACAACCCTCTCTGCTATAGTAGAGCATATCAACGTTTTATTGTCAGCTCATGGGACAATACCCTCTCTGCTACATAGAGCACTTCAGCATTTTTCCTTAGCTCACACCATTGAGACAACAACCCACTCTCTACTATAGTACATGACATCATCATTTTATCATCAATACTCTCTGGGACAACAACCCACTCTCTGCTACATCACAACGTTGAGAGGGTACTCTCTACTTATCTTCACCATCAACACCACTCAGGATGGTAGCCCTCTCTGCTCGTCACCACCCCTCAGGTATGGAGCGCCCTTGTCACCAGAGCCTTCACCCTTCAGGTACACAACACCCTTGACATCAGAGCATGCACACTTCAGGTCTTGTAGCACCCTTATCATCTCACTAGAGCTTGCACCGCAACACCCTTGTCACCAGAGCCTGCATCACCTCATCTTCCACTGGCACTACTACCTCAGAGTGCCTCTGCATCCACCAACGCAAGCCTTCAACATTGACCACCTCTCGGAGTTCTTTGCCTCACATCAACATGAGCCATTGACACCGACCACCTCTTGGAGTGCTGCTTGGTCTGAGATGATCCCAAGATCGTAGTAAACTGGCTACAAATATGTCCTCACGAGCCCATAGAAAGTTGTGGATAAATCACTGAACATGACCAATGTAAGCCCGTGACAAGGCCCAACAAGAAGTGATATACCACATGGTGGCAATAAGAACCTGGTTTGCCACCACTACCCTATCGGGCGGGGCTAAGGAAAGCCTTGTTGAACTCCAATATATTAGCTTCTTCCGATTACTCAGAAGAGGGGTAATTGATGTTCCAGGGTTTTGAAGCTTGATTGTATTTCTTTAATTCGGAAAAAAATCTGTTGTGTTTACATATTCAGCTACACTTTCCTGGGGCAAAACACAATCACTCACCTTTAGTTCAACGGTTAGGCTTGGAACGCGCCTCCTCCACAATAAGTCTGTCTGTTAATAACTCTTTTCTTCTTAAACTTGTGAAGAGGTTTTTCATCAAACTTCAAATTTACTTACGCAATTTACTTACGCATGATATATAGGAAAAAGAATGTATTTTACTATCTCCAAACCAGGCCGTCTTTGACATGGGTGCATAGCTTAATGCATACTGGTCTTTCCGTAGTCTTTTCACAAGGTGCAAATCTTTTGGCATCAGGGTGACCCTTTGCCTATGTAAATAGTTACTCCATGCCATCAGCCATCAGGTCGATAAGGTGCGCTTCTGCTACCTCTTGCATGGTACACAATGCCGCATTGTGTCACTCTATACTCTCCGTAAGCCTGGAGGGTCTCACGCACAACCCTCGCAAAGCTAAGGCGTGGGATCAGCAAGTCGGTTGTTTTCTGCTACTTTCTGGTGAACGCCCCCTTAGCATAGTCACTCTCCTTTAGGAACTAACGGTTACGCTTGCAATGTGCGAACAGGGCGCAGCCACCATGACTTATAATCATTTATTTCAAACGTTCGCATGAGTTGTCGCACGAAGCAGACGAAGACGAAGACGAAGCAGCAAACGAAGCCAAAGCTATCGCATAGGTCAGTGGCTCTCCTGCATGCTCCCTCCCCTCCTTCCTATCCTCTAAATTTGCATCCCTTCCTCCAAACACAGAACCAAACACAGACACAGAGTCCCGAAATAGAAAAACCCAGAACACCCACACCCCCAAAATACTCATGCCAAAACAACCCAAATCACCCACACACCCTCAATATACACAGACCAAAATACTAAGCTGTGTGACCAAAGCATGGATACTGTGGATGATCCCTAAGCAGCCCAGATACACAGACCAAAATATTGGGCTTGCCAAAAGGAGGTAACATTGTGACGAAAAGGATACAGTAAGTATGAAAACAGAAATAATTTATTCTTTAATTCAAGAAAAATCAATGTCTTTCTCCCCAAGCTTTGATAAACACAGTGGAGAATGCATTGACAGTGACCTGACACTCTTCAGCCTCATCAGGATGGATAGTATGGCGATGAAGGTACACTACAAGTTTGTTGAAATTAACCAAAAACTTCCTTGTACATGAGAGCTTGTCTTGCATTTTTTTGTTTTTGAAGTGGTTATCCCACACAAACGTCTCCAGTACTCAAACTTTCCATAGCATTTGTCAGACACAGGCAATAGGAAACGCCTACACTTGACCCCCCCAATGGAGACTTTGTTTGGTACGTATGCTGTCTTTCCTAAAAGCTGCACATCTTTTCCAATTCTAGTATTGCCCCCATAAGCACCCATCTCATTTAGCATGCCTTCAATGTCACGCATGACATTCTTGTTGTTAGGCATTGTGTTTGCATAGTTTATGTGAAGGTGGAATAATTTGTCAATTATCCTCATCTCCGCGTGCAAAGTACAAAAATGCGCATTAGTCAGTGGGATGGGGAAGATGGGGTCCAAACGCAATCCGCTTCCTCCGTATTATTGCTCCTTTGATCACGATCCAGTGGCTTGGTATAATCCACTGACACACAATCTTTCACCCATTTAATCTCATTGGTATTTTTCTATATTTTACGTTGAACTCTACAGAAGGGGCAACATTATTTCGCTCTTGGCCCTTGTTCGCATCGACCAAGACACTTGACACTTGTTTTAAGATCTCTCGATATATGCCAGTCCATGTTGAACTCACCTCCTCCATCAACAAATAATTTCTCACCAACCATCAATTTGTCAGCCTATGGATTCTGGGAGATCTGACAAGGAGAAGATCCAAGAAAGAACGTCGTAATTCTCCTTTGGCACCTTGACAGCAGCAAGCCACTATGTATCATCCTCCGATTGAACACTGAAAGCTGTTGGATTCTCCCTCTTCATTGATCTTGTGATGACATAACGCCTCTGTTCATAACCACCAAGCTGACACACTCCAGTTTTTGTCTCTTCTTTATCTTGCTTTCGTCCATTTTCAAGCAAAACTGTAAAATTGGATGTTCTGGACAACAATATGATTGTCTTAAATTTTTTGCAACATCAAGTTCAACTGGATTATCTACCTTAGACAATATCTTGCTTCTTAATAGCTTCTGCAACCTCTTTCAATGCAAGGCTCTCCATTGCCCTCATCAGAACAGTCCTTCGTCTTCTTGTAATTCCCTCCACCAGCTCGGATGTTCGTATTAATTGTGCTGGAAGATTGCCTTTGGTTTTCTCTCCACTTGCCGTGTTTACTAATGTAATCATCCTACAAAATACCAAAACACCATTAAGATTTAATTGCATAAGTTCTACAAATTTATAGAATGAACCAACACACTTACCTCATCGATCTCACCCTCTTTTTCATGTTTCCACTATGACTGTTGTGACTTTTAAAAAAACATCTTATTTAATTGAGTTGATTTGCGTGTTTGCATTGTCCATGACTCTTGTGATGGCTATTCCGTTCTAACATTAGTCTCCCTGGCTAACATAGTAGATTTTGTTGCCATTCCATTTTTCAAACTAGCCTCCAAAAGCTTGTTATTTTGGTGGGTTCTGCTTGTTACGTGGGTGTTGATATTTTGGTGGCTTAACCTTGTTATGTGGGTGTTGATTGCAGATCTATGCGCGATACAAGCTTTAAGGAACCATCAAATTCAACAAAGATCTTCTTTTTTGTGAGATTTCATGAAAAAATGAGTAGAAAACGTTTTCTCTATTAGAGAGAGAAAATGAGTAGAAAATGTTTTCTCTATTAGAGAGAGAAAATGAGAAAACGTCTCTTAGAGGGCCCTTTTTGCTACCTCCCCAGCCCTCTAATGTAAGTACCCTTTTCCACGAACAGATGAGTTGTTTGATCAACTGCAAGGGGCAAAGTACTTTACAAAAATCGATTTATGATCCGGATATCATCAAGTGAGAATTCGGGAAGCGGATGTCCAAAAGATTGCGTTTCGAACTAAGTTTGGTCATGAAGGCATAGCATACTCTTTTGGAAGTTTAGCGTGCACTGTGTAGATTTGCGTGTTTACATTGTCCATGGTTGTTGTGATGGCTGTTCCGTCGTCCTAATAGGAGTCTCCATGGCTAATGCAGTAGATTTTGTTGCTATTTCGTTTTTCAAACTAGCCTCCAAAAGTTTGTTAAGCTTGTTACCTCGGTGTTGATTGCAAATCTATGAGATACACTCGTGTTTCAAGGGCTTTAACAAACCATCAAATTCAACAAAGATCTGCTTTTTTGTGAGATTTCTTAAAAAAATGAGTAGAAAACGTTTTCTCTATTAGAGATAGAAAATGAGAAAAACGTCTCTTAGAGGGCCCTTTTTGTTACCTCCCCAGCCCTGTAATGTAAATACCCTTTTCCACGAATAGATGAGTTGTTTGATCAACTCCAAGGGAAAAAGTACTTTACAAAAATCGATTTACGATCCGGATATCATCAAGTGAGAATTTGGGAAGCGGATGTCATGCCCTTCTGTTTAACTTATGCTCCGGCCACGTTCATGACACTCATGGATAGTGTCTTGAAACCCTATTAAGGAAAATTTATCGTGGTTTTCCTAGACGATATCCTATCTATAGTCGCACTAAGAAAGAACATCTCGAACACTTTTACAGCAAGTATTTGAGTTACCTAGGAAGCATTTACTTTATGCCAAAGAGAGTAAATATGAATTCTTAATTGAAAAAATCCAATACTTAGGCCACATAATCTTAGAAGATGGCATTCGTATGGATCCAATGAAAGTTGAAGCCGTATTGAAATTGCCACATCCCACAAACTTAGAAGAATTACAATTTTTTCTTGGTTTGTCTGGATCCTATAGAAAATATGTTCAATTTTTTCTTGGTTTGTCTGGATCCTATAGAAAATATGTTCAAGATTATGCTAAGATAGCTATTTTTTGAACAAATCAGCTTAAAGGAAAGGGAAAGAATTTTGTTTGGGGGGTTCCTAGAAAAAAGGTTTTGAAAAACTTAAGGTAGCTATAGCTATAGCTCCCATTCTCCAAGTTGTTGATCCGAATCAACCCCCGGGGGGTTCACCTAAAAGTATGTAAGTGTAGCACGTCAGTTCATCTAAGAGGGGTATTTAAATTCCAAAAAGTTACAGGTTTACATATACAGGAGGGGCTTTTTTATCCAATTTTGAAAAAAAGTTGTAAGTTTCTTAAGAAAGAGGGGTCATTTTATTAGCGTGTGACATGTAAGTAGAGGGGGTTTTTTATTACCTCTTGAACGCACGTGATATGCAACATTTTTTAAAGGTGAACCCCCCGAGAATCAACCCTTTGTGGTAGAGACGGATGCTAATAATATTGCAGTAGGAGTAGTCCTCTTACAAGGAGGAAAACCTATTGCATTCACTACAAGACACTGCTTCCATACACGCGTTCGATACACGCGATAAGTTACGGGTGCGTGTATGGTCGTGCATGTATATGAGTAGTATCGGGCTCGTGTATATTGGCATCTACATTCGCCTGTATACTGGTTTCAGAAACGCGTATACCTGCGTGTGTATATTGGCATCTATATTCGCGTGTATACTGGTTTCAGAAACGCATGTACCAGCGCGTGTATATACGCGCAATTATACACGCTTTATTACACGCGATAACAGAGAACTTTATTAAGAAAAACTCTATTCCTTTACAAAATTAAAAACCATTTTCTTTAAACCATCTCATAGTATATTACAGTATATATCATTACACAATCCCACTACATGCATTTACAACAATGTAATATATTCAAAAATAAATCATGAGATGATAATTAAAAGATAACATATACAATAGAAATGTCATCAATTTAGAACGATACAATGATGGATTGGTTAGGGTTCGATCTCATCTTCAATAAGATCCATCCTTGCCAAACGATCAACATCAATATCCATTTGATCAATTTCTAAGGCTACGATTAAATTTATTCCACTATCAATATTCTGTCCATTGATAATGGATGCCCTGATCATCCTCATCAACATCACCATCATCCTCAATGGTAGGGTCATCCTCATGATCATGAGAAATGGCACGCTCATCCTCATTATCATGATCATCTCTTATTTCTTAACATCGATCACAACATCTTCATTGTCATGTTCGACATCATGAGAAATGGCACGCTCATCCTCATTATCATGATCATCTCTTATTTCTTGATCATCGATCACAACATCTTCATTGTCATGTTCGACATCATCTTCATTGCGGCTTGCTACATCCTCCATATGCTCCATGTCAGTGAATGTATTATACATCACTTTGGAACGTGGTGCAATAGGGATGACGTACCACCATTTAATGTCATGCACCATTGGCAGATAGATAACCGACTCAAATACACATACTACAGTAATTAATTAGCATATCAAAAGTCAAGGGGTACGCGAGCTTAGATATATATGTACATGAAACACATTAGTAAAAAAATGCATACCTGCTCACATTGTTGTGGCAATACGAGTCTATCTTTCTTTGTTTGCCAAAACTTTGTAGAGTCAATAGTTACATAGCCACTTGCATGGCGTTTTATCGTTGCATTAGGCCCTTTTTCCACCACGTTCATTTGCCATTTGACACCCAAAACATACACAAAGAAGCGACGAAAGTCAAGCTTAAATATGTCTTGGATTGTGCCACAATAATCATCCATTTTTTCATTGGCTCCCTCAAAGCTACTAATGACACCGCAATCTTGTGTTGTATTCCTCTTTTCATCAATTCTTTGTGTTCGAAAATGCTTGCCTTCACACCATATAGCATTGAACATAGTGCATTGGACCAAAATAGAAGCAATATTTGTGTAAGCAATGTGAATAAATATTAAAAGCAAATCACTTACAACTAATGCAAAACATTAGTTCTATGTACCTTTAATATGCATCCTCGTGCATACTCCCATTCTTCCGCCGTGATATGCAGCCCCTCGCCGCTCTCTGCTCTCTCCATTTCCTCATGGAACTAATCAACATGGATATCATTCGGAAGTGTTGCTAGATGCTTAGGGTATGCCTTACAAGAGCCATGTTGCCTCTGAAAGAGAGCTCTTTTTGCTTGCCTTTTTGTCTTTGCATCCTCATATCTTGTAACCCATCTACTCATCACATCACTATTAAGGATGCAACTGAAATTGAGATCATCAATCAATGTTCTGTCAATTACTTTACTCTGTCCTTTTCCTTGAGGCACAATAGAGGTCATCCACAAGTCCTCTTCATTGCTCCATAGTCGCGGCAGAGAGCTGTCCACCTGACTAAGAAATTCTGAAATATATACAAGAGACTCTTGTATCAACTAACCCTCGGCCATGCTTCCTTCGGGCCTGCACTTTGCCTCACAAATTCTCATGAAGCGCTCTAGGAAGAACATCCAACGTGCATGCACAGTGCCACATAAAGCAATTTCATCCACTAAATGC
This sequence comes from Cibotium barometz, assembly GCF_041138505.1. NCBI lineage: Eukaryota > Viridiplantae > Streptophyta > Polypodiopsida > Cyatheales > Cibotiaceae > Cibotium > Cibotium barometz. The sequence goes on along the minus strand of NC_141082.1, from coordinate 21,756,355 downwards.
ACAATGAGATGTAGTTGACTTGTGAGAATGGTTTGTGGAAAAGTCTCCTCTACCAAACAAACCACCTCCACTGCCATAACACGTGCATCCAACGTGGCTGGATCAATTGCTTTTGGAACTAACATATCTGAAAAATAAATGAATAGTACGTTATACCTCATGCACGTTCATTTTGCAAGGTATAATGAAGGGTGATCTGACATGGGTTTTACATACCTCACAAGCTCGCCCATCTTATAAATACATTTTTTCAAACTCTTGTTTGCACAATGGTCGATGCTAGTAGGTAGTATGAACTACGCACATAAGAGCACATGTATGTATGGTTTATGGCATTACAAAATTTAATTTTAATGTACAAGACTTGGAAAACACTTACTTGGAGCATCTTGTGCCAATCGTGGGACTTCAACCCATATAGTTGCTCAACGTCTCTTTTCTTAGTGGTTGTAAAGACTCCCTTCAATGATCTCATGCATCCAGTGGGAGTACGCAAAGTGGTGATGGACTGCTTTACCTGCTTCTCCTCTTTCTTTGATATAATCCATGGTGCAGGCAGAAGACGAACGTGCCCACCCTCCTCTCGTTGGCCAAGCTTGTTGACGCATATGTCCTGTGACCCGCAAGTCCTCCCGTACGCTAACATTGTCTCGTTTACCAATAACATGTTCCCAAATACCAGATCCCACATTCTTGAAGATGTGCATGGGATCAAGAAGATGGTTGATCTTAAGATGGGTCCAATATGGTAGCCGAAAAAAAATGGAGTACCTACACAAGGGATTGCTCTATGTGATCGTTAATCCAATTAGAGACTACACAAAACAAGATTGAAAAACATTACTGTACCTGTTCATGCCATCTGGAGGAAGAACATTTGTAGACTCCCAAATACGCTTCCACTCTTTTGCACGAAGTGTTTGTGGAGGAATGTTACTCTTACTAGCAATATATTTACGATGATGTGACGGGAGAAATTGATGATGATTATCGAATATGGTCTTACACAAACCGTCAGCATACTCATGTACTAACGAAGGGCCACAAACAGGACATGCATGTTTACCCGATGTTTTCAAACCTGTTAAAATATAAATAAAAGTTAGAATAATAAAGTCAATAGTTATAATTAATATAGCCAATAGTATTAGAGTAGGGAGGTAATTAGAATTCTTACCAGAACAATCGCTGTATCTTGGAAAGTCATGCATTATCCACATCAACACTACTTTTAAGTTGAAGTGTCGAGAGGAGGGAGGCCTACTAATGTCCACCACGGCAACACCTCTCCATAGTTCCTCCAACTCATCAATCAACGGTTCGAGATAAACATCCATATGCTTGACTTTATGTTTCCCTGGAATTAGAAGGGATAACATAAGATGTCACATGCCATCATCCGATCGATGTGAGGAATGCCATGACATGAGCTCTGCTATGGATTTGCACTTGAACATGTGTTTGATGCGAGGAATTATAGGAAAGTGTCGCAAGACTTTACGCGCAAGACTTTACGAGGTACATCAAAACTCTTCACATCTGTTCTATACCTTGCTTCACCACAAGTGGGACAATGTCGAGCCTCCTTATGTGTCCCATGAAAGAGAATGCAATCATTGACGCATGCATGTATGCGATCATAATCCAATCCTCCAAGAGATGTCACATAGCGCCTCACTATGTCTCTTGAGGTGGGTAGACTATTCCCCTTTGGAAGCATGTTTGATAATAGCCTGCATCCAATATCATCAATTAGCCCTAAACCCTAAACCCTTAACCACTAATTCAAATCTGCAAGCTAGAATGCTTACTTCAATAATGCGTCAAGAATTGCATTGCTCCATCCATAAATTGTTTGTATATTGAGTAGTTCAAGTGAAGCACGTAAAATAGAGAATGTGCACCCTTCAAAAACCGGTGTTGATGAAGCCTTGTAAAGATGCTCTTGTTCCATATCATCGTCGTCCATACCTTTGGGATCATCCCTAAAAAGATACCGCACCATATCATCAAGCACTTCCTCTTCCATAACTTTGTGGGGTGCAGGGCTATTGTCATCCCTTTTCCACTTATCTCTGACAATAGATCCCGAAGCTCCAGCATCATCTCGTCGACGCTTTGCGTGCTCTTGCCGCGCGTAGGGCACCATGTTAGGGTGTGGTACTGCATCCTGCTTTAATTAGAGTATATATATTACAACTCCATTAATTTGAACACCATAAGTCATTTGAATACTATCAATTTACATCTACTCACCTCTAAACCTGTTTGATTCCATTCTCCATACATGGAGATAATTTTTATGATGATAAAAGTGTAACTTTCATCAGAAGTGGATTTTATGCATAATTAGATGCATATAGAATTTTTATAATTAAATAAAGGTTCTCTTTAATCCTCTGTTAATTTTCGCAAAAAATGGAAAAATGAATAAGTAGATAATATATGAGAGGAAATTCTACCGTTTCATATTCACTAAGATGAAAATGAGAAATTTCAAATAAACTATCGAAGTCGGAGATCGAGAGATAAATGATTATTTTATTCCTCCTAGGAATTCATGTTTAGTTTGGAAATCTGTAAGCAAATATTCAATGAACGAAATTTAGAAAAAAGAGAAATTGAAATATTACCTTACGAGAAAGATAGTTTAGGAAGAAACTTTCCAGACTCAAACTCTGATTCACACTTTCGACCAAGACCTAATTCCTTCGTCAGTTTCGATCAATGACGATGTGCCCAGTGCAGGAAAAATGTACTCAAATCACCCACCAAATCTGAAACTAAGTTGAGACCTTTGATTTTGATCTAAGGATCAAGATTATAGAATTCGAGGAATTCTGCTTGGGAATCCTGACCTATGATCTAGAAGTATTGGGATATGGAATTAAGATATAACCATTGTATTCAAAAACAAAATCAAAATTGAAAACTTGCATAGAAACCCTGTTTTCTTAAAGGATTGTCTTAAGCCAGAATGCTGGAGGGAGCATTTGGCATATGTGTTTATCTAAGGGAAGTTCGGTTGTTGCAACAGCTGGCGGCCGGGGAGTGTTCAAGGAAAAGCTCACGCGACAAAAACTTGCCCAGGTCTTGACCAGCCTGGGTATGGTGAAAAATGGTGTGCTTCTAGTACGATGGGCGAGGGCCGACAAAGCGGTCCCTGAGTGAAGTACCAGGACACCTAAGGAGGATCCTGGAGGGTTCTGACCAGGCGATGCACGGGCTCGCGGTGCTTAGGACACCCATGCGTATGTCATGGAAGATATATATATGAATGTTGACGAAATGATTATTGTAATCTGTTAACTGGATCTCGTGCTGACTAGCTCGTCCCAATGGAGAGTCCAAAGTGGTACTCTTTTTATGAAACAAGGGATTGAATGGAAATTTTGAGTTATGAAATCTGTGACCATATCTGTTTTGTCAATGGATTATTTTTATATTAAAGTTTTAAAGAGGAGTGTGTACGTACCTGTTTTCTAAAGCTAAAGTTAAGAAAGGCATTCAATTATGGGTGGGTGAGTACTTGTTTGGTTCTACCGATTCCAGTGGTAGGGTGGTGGCTAACCCATGGACCGGATGAGGTTAGGCTGGAATCAGTGGAGTTTTAATAATCAAACTGAAAAATCTTAGGATTACACTAGGATTCGAGTAGTTAGTTAATTCCCTGATAAATTTCTCAATTGAGTGGATTAACGGCTCTGCCTGATCTTGATTAGGAAAAAAAGCGTTGAATTGCTCAGATGATCAAATATTATCAGCGATAGTTTCCTTCTATCTGGTTTATTCAGGTGAAGGATAGTTTAGGTTTTGATCTCGTTAGAAAAATTCGTTAAGAAAATTCAAAAAGGTGGAATCGTCCCCACTTTCCGAGCATGGAAAATTTTCCCGGTTTTGGTTTTCGGAGTGACCACCAGCCTAGTCTCGTGCCCGGACATTCGTGGGCGAGGCCCCAAGTGAGAAACCCTGCCCCGCGCATGAGGGGGCTGCCAGCTACCGAGAGTCCGCCGGTGCGCGGAGGGGGCAGAGGGACCTCACAACAGGTTTCATGGGGTGAGGGGCTAAGCCCTAAGCATATATTTTGTTTCCTTGGTACCCTGGTTTTGTACGGTCTGTTTTGAGTGATATGAGTGAGAGTTGTTCACTTAATGAGAATTAGTAGCTCTCCTCTTAAGTGGAAGCTTCATATGTGATAGATCATACAGGAGGAGGAGGCGGGACAGTGAGTGACGGGCAGTGAGTGACGGGGGTCCAAAGGTGAGTGGTATGAGACGGAATAAAAAACCTTGATGGGTTAGTGCGGCCTCAACCCATGCTCCCACCGCCAGAGACCCTATCAAGAGGGCAATTCCCACCGTAGAGAGCAAGGAGAGAAGGGGTAGAGATGACTTGGGAGACGTTGCAGGGCCTGCGCATATGTAGGCTAGGAGAAGATTGAAGACACAGGCCTTGTAGAGGAGAGAGAGGAGGGACGAGGAGCACCTCTAGCTGGGGTAAAGGCACGCGATGGAGGCACTTGAGGAGCAGTATTCCACAGAGGGCGGTGTAGTAGGCAAATGAATTGAAGCAGAAGAAGAGGGAGAGGAAGGCAGAACCATCGTGAAAATGGTCGGCTTGGAGTCCGCTGGGAGGTTGTTGGAGGTAGCCGAAGAAGCAGAGAGCAGCAACAGAGGTGAAGAGGGTAGCGTAGAATGCCACCATTAACAAAGACGTTACGAGGCTGTGAGTAAAGTTTGCCCTAGGGAGAGTGCGTCTCTTTTATTTTGCGTCGTCGTGTGTCATGACCCGCTGCTGGTCCGCCACCCCCATGGACACTAACAAGTATAGACACGCGGATTTTGCCATTAAGAGCCTGTGGTTTGTTGCCAGGTTGCATTCGTGCAATCATCTAACCCTATCCAATCGTATAACCAAGGTATATCCCAAGCAGGGATTTCATTAACGTCTTCACAATTTCGTGATCACGTTAACAAAACCTAGTGTTAACATATTAAAACTTGTGATCACAATGTATATTCACATGACCTGAGAAATGACCTGCCGGAACCCACTAGTCCAGTAACACCTCCGGGCTTTTACCTTTCCCGGCGGGCCCGTCGGGATATATAATTTTCTCGGCGGGCCCGCCGGGAAAGATAAGAGCCCAGCGGGCCCGCCGGGAAAAAGAAGCAGGACCGGCGGGGTATTATTCTGTATATAAACACTGCCTGACACCCATCGTACAACTTTTGGGAAGATAGTCCTTGTTTTGGGGGCATGATATCTCTCCTCAAAGTACTTGTAGAGCTCTCGAGTTGCTAGAAGTGTCCTCTTGGGAAGAACGTCCTTATTTTAGGGGCTGTCGTCTTTCCTTGTAGGCACTCCTAAGGCTATTGAGCCACTCGTCCTTAGTTCTTTGAACTGGGGGCAGGGTGTGGTTCGTAGCTAATACTTGCGGAGATTTAGGGACAAATTTGGAGTCATTCAGCTTTGCATTTGAGCCACGTACGTAATCTACCTCATTCTCCTTTATGAATGGTTTGATGGAGCCAAGAGTCCTGCTTAGGGGCTTGTATTGGTTCTTGATACTTGATATAGTTTAGAGTAGACAAGGGTCTATACTAGAGTATTGGGCAAGCATAGATCTTTGATTTTTTTTTGTGAATGTTAGAGAAGGTCTATTGTCCTATACTAGAGTATTGGGCAAGCATAGATCTTTGATTGTGTAAAGTATCCTTAATTGGTTACAAAAGGCATCCTTCATTGGGGGTGCAATGTGCATGATAGTTTCGAAGTAGTTTTGTAGTAAGACCTTGCAAGATAGTTTGAAGTAGTTTTGTGTTATGTGATGATCTTTTGTATTTGTCAAGATAGTTTCGAAGTACTTTGTCTGCAGATGTATGTTTTGTTATACGTGAGCGATATGTTGTTTTTTCATTTGTGTATTCATTGTTATATGCTTGGTTGAATAGGTTATTTGTTGAGATGGAGGACAATGTTGGATCCAGTGATACCTCCAATAGAGTCCAAATTTCAAATAGCAGGAAAAAAAAGGCACCTGGGATAGAGTGGCAATATGCAATTAACGTTGGTGATCGATTCATAGATTGGGAGTGTAAGCTATGCCATGCAGTAAAATCAGGTGGGGCGCCTCGACTAAGAGAACACTTTTTAGGCGGACCGAAGAAAAAGTCATGTACCCACCCCTCTGCATCTATAGTGGCCAAACGCATAAGAGAAGAAATTCAAAAGAAAGATTCAAGAAAACATGACACTCCTACCGTTAATGTATCAAGGCAGCAAGAACACTGTTGTTCTAATCATCAAACTCCCGCTACATCGCCTACTTGTACCCCGAACGACAATGTGCAACCAGAAAGTAATCTACCCAGTGCATCTTCTTGCAAGCGAAACTTTGACGTAGGAAATATACCCATGCGTCAAACTTCATTGCAAGAAAGCCTACGTCAAGGTCGACTCGATGATGCACAACTCGTCCTTGCTGAAGCGATTTACTTTTCTGGGAGTGCTATGATGATGGTGGACAGTGAACATTGGAAGAGATCATGGAAGAAAATTGGTGAGTTTGGACCAGGGTTTTCACCGCCTACGTACCATGCTATGCGAAATGATCTATTAGAGAAATGTTATGCGCAGGTAAAAGAACGTGTACAAAGAATAATTCTTAGCAATATAGAGCTTTCTGGATGTAGTATAGTAAGTGATGGATGGTCTAATGTGCAAAGAAAACCATTAATTAATGTAATGGTTATTTCACCTAGAGGTGAGACTTTCATCCGTGCCGTGGATTCAGCTGGTTCAATCAAAACTGGGGCTTACATTGCTCAAGTCATTAGCTCTGTGATAGAGGAAGTGGGTGCCAAAAATGTAGTCCAAGTCGTCATGGACAATGCAAAAAATTGTAAAAATGCATCCAGAATCCTACAGCGACAATATCCACATATTTTTCCGATAGGCTGTAATACTCATAGTTTGAATCTTGTATTAAAAGATTGGTATAAATCTGATGATACCAAATGGTTTGCCTCAATCGTCGACACTGCTCGCCAGCTTGTGAAATTCATGCTCAAGAGACAGAGAGTTTTAGATATGTTTCGACCTCGCATGTCAGCTATGTTAAAGCTTCCAGCGGAGACTAGGTTTTGCACTCACTTTTACACTTTTGAGTCTCTTCTTAGAAATAAAGATGCAGTTTGTGAAACATTTACATGCATGGCATTTCATGACTGGGAGAACACTCAACTTGAAAAAGTGAAAGAGAAAATCAAATTCTTGAAGGGAGCGCTTAGGAGAAGAAGTTGGTGGAACAGTGTGATGGATGCATACCATGTAATGATGCCTGTTATGTATGCTGTACGAAGTCTAGATCAAAGAGCGCCTAATCTCGGAAAAGCATGGATGCAATGGTGGACTGTCCAGCGGAGTTTGGAGTGTCCTGAGAAATTAGAGCATTCAGTGGTGGAAAAGCAATGGCGTGTACCATTCTCCAGTAGACAAAGAAAAGTTCTGTTGAAGTACTTTCATGCTAGATGGATTGGAGCGCATTCACCACTGCACAGTGCTGCTTACATAGATCCTGAATATTGGAATATGGATTTGATGTCCAACGTTGAGGTGGTGCAAGATTTTTATAAAGTGGTAAACACTTTCTATAATAATGATGATGATCGTGTACAGTGCATAAAGGAGATGACCTCATTTCGGTTGAAAGAGGGTTTATTTTCCAACTCCCTTGTTCAACAAATGGCTAAAGATCTGCATGGAAGTGGTGGATGATGAATGGTGGTGAGCATTATGCTTTATTGCGCAACCTTGCGATGAAGGTTCTAAGTCAGTGCTCTTCAAACTCAGGGGCTCAGAAAGAAACTGGAGCATGTATAAATATATTCATAGTACTATTCGCAATCGACTTCTTGCAGATCGAGCAGATAAACTTGTTTACATGTACTGCAATGAAAAGATCTTGCGAGACATTGAAAGCGAAGAGTATGAAGAAGATATGCCCAGATGGATGTACAATTGTGATGATGTAGTAGACGAGAACTTTGATGTTGGACGTACGTTGTGCACCACCCTTGAGATAGAAGACAATTTAGACATTGACTTAGATGAGCTTAATTTAGCAGACGAGAGAGTAAACGGTGAAAGAATTTTGGAGCAAGATACTGACATAGAGGAAGAAGTCACTTCATTAATTTAATAAAAAGTACTTGTACAAATGATCATATTTGGAGAAATTATCAATACAAAAGTAGGATTTGTTTTTCTTAGCTCTCATCTTGAAATAAATTACGAATTGCACTAGGAGTTGCATCTAAAGGTCCTGGTGGTTTATATTCGCTAGCCATGCCGAACACTGTATAAATACCTTGATTTATTGGGACATTGCACAATGCACATGTGGAAGTATTTTGCATTTGTCTCACTAAACATATTAAGTGGTAGTAGTGTCCACATGGTAGTATATACTGGCCGCTCCACCCATCGAATACTTTGTAACATACAGGACATTAGGGGGTGGAGGAACTTGTAGCCTCAGCAGAAACTCCCACAAGATCAGGATGTATCAAAAAATGAGAGATGTGGTTTCCTTGGCGCACAGGAGCAATACGTGAAGAGATGCTCTGCACATCTTGGCTGATCTTTGTTAGCTGCTCTTGAATCCCTCTATTGGCTGGGGGAGGAGTTGACGCTTGAGTTAATCGGTCAGCTTCTTTCTCCTTCTCTGCTAGCTGTGCCCCTAAGCTTTCTTTGACCTGGTTTAACTCGAGTCCAGCTCCGTCCACCATGAGAGCAAGTTCTTCTCTTGTGAATGTCACTGTCTCTTCACGTATGTCGTGGGTGTTGATAGTGGCCTCTCTAGAGGCGAAGTCTACTGGAGTTTCTAGGATAAATTAAGCATATAGCATTTTAGCAAAATAGAGTGGAGCATTGGCGTTATGGAGAGGACGACTGTACACCTCCAAGAAAATGCGCTCGGCATTAGTTTTGATATCATTGTGAGTGCAACGAGAAATCTTCCATCTTCCCTTCTTAATCTCGCCATCTGGACATGGCCATATTTCCTTTATCATCTCTGTGGTTACGCGTTTGTTTATGTCTTTCCATTGGGCATAAGTTGGATTTGTCCATTTCGATAGCCTGCATGCTGTTCTTGTAGCTTCACGGGCTGTCAGGCCATGTGCAAGGGCCTTCATTCGCTCGTATGCCTTCTTGGCTAACTCCTGATGCTCGTTCGCTTGCGCCTGCTCCATATCTGCATGAACGTAAATGACTTTAGGATTTTAATGAACTGTAAAGATCAACGTAAGATAAATTGACCATTACTCTCAAAATCTTGAAGTCAAACACCACGAGAGGAGATATGTATTGCAAAGACTCGATGAGAAATATCCACTTGACTCCAAAAACACTTCAAACAATGCTTGCACATCAAATTTTGAAGAGAAAACATAAACTTAAACACCACAAGAGGAGAGAGATATTGCAAAGACTCAATGAAGAGAGAAACAAAATTTTGAAATATTGGACACATCAAATTTTGAAGAGAGAAACAAAATGCCATTCCTGAAACTTAATCTCTTGATACTGTATTATTACAAAGTTGGGGTGAATGCCACTGATAGCTCTACAAGAGGACGTTGTGCCCTCGTAGGATCAGTATTTAGTGATCTAAAAAATTCAAGTACTTGCAAAATTGATTTTCTCTCATCGCGATTAGGCAGAAACATCCAATTTTTGACTCTATGAATAATAGTATCCATGGTAACTTTGTCATGGGAACTATTATCCATCCACAACTCTTGCACTTTCTGCCAAAAGTCATATAAAGTTTGTAATAAATATCCCAAGGCAAAAACATCAGATGCAGGAGTGTATGCATCTGCCAAAAATGGATCATAAAGCTCTGGGGCTATCCACGGCCGTTTATTTCGCTCTCTGTCTGCGTAGGAGACTGCCTGTGCCACCTTCTCAGGGTTCTTGTCTGCTTTAAATACAAAATTGAGAGACACCCGTTTTTTGGGCGCTCTCAGCAGCAACCCCCAATCGATAATACCTATGCGTGGCTTTAGCTCTTTTGTATAATCCAACACTACATTAAATGGATGTAGGTCGGTATGTACAATACCTGCCATATGTGCTGCCGCTAGGCCTTCCACCAGGGCATGCATAATATGTGGCATGCTTATTACTATTTGTTTTATTTTTGAAAGTTCTAGATGACTTAAAGGGATATTATCAGGCGGGGGTTGTCTCCATCCTTGATCCAAACGAAAAATTGCTCTGGTGAACTCACTGAATCTGAAGGGAACCTTCAGAAGAGTATCACCAAGAGCGCCGCCATTATAGTACGGGAAAATTGTGATCCAAGGAGCCTCTTTTGTAAAGGCAATGCACCGGACAATCGATGGATGTAGCACTTGCATACCCTACTCTGCCTGGAAGCTCTCGAACTTCGCGCTGCCTTCTCCTTTGTAGTGCTTTCCGCAAAAAGTGATGTGCTCCGGTAAAAATGATATGCCTTTAATTGTATACTCTTTTACTGTTTCAAAAAACAGCGGAGCCTATTGTTCGCCCTTCAAACAGAGCCTCGTGCGGGATGCCAATAAGATGTGTGCACATAGAATTGTAGATGGTACGATTAATGACACCTGTACCACTTGCATCTGCCTGACTGGACGTTGCAATGACGTCCTGGGCAATGCGCACTCTTTTGGGGAGGGACTCTGCATCCAACGTCTTCATGCGCTTGCTCTTGGCTCTTTGCTCGCTCCATACAACGTCCCATAACTGTAGACATTGCATATTGGCTTCAGGCGGGGCAGCATCTCTAAGATCACTGCATGCTACACGCATGCTCCCCAAAATGGTTCGTGTAATGTGTTGATGGTTGAAATCTGCTATCTTCTGTCTATCAAGCAGCTCAGCGTTGCCTCCGCTTCGAAGCCGACGCTGTGCATTTTCCCATATTTGGTCTATGAAATCTCGCATGAGTATCTCAGACTCATTGATATTTTTTACGACATCATCAGTACATTGTGACACTGTGATGACCGCTTCAATGCGAATTGCTCGCAGAACGATTTTGCGCTCTTCGGGGAAAAGCATGTTGATCGTCTTCGTAAATCTAGCAAATATCACTAAACACAAAAAAACAAAATATCGAACATTACTGAAATAAACATCAAGTAAAAGTGAGAGAACAGCAACAAGTATATCAATATCGTCAATGTTCATACAAAAACGGAATATCAAATAATTTTAATGAACTCAACATCATCCAATACATCATCAAACGTGAGAGAACAGCAACAAGTGTATCATTACTTATCAATGATCAAACAAAAACAGAATATATCAAACAATATTACTGAACTCAACATCATGCAATACATTGTCGAACGTGAGACAACCGCAACAAGCGCATTATTACTTACGAAGTGTATACATTATCGAATGAGAGAGAGAGAGAGGGGGAGGAAGAGAGAGAGGTGTGACAGATAGAGAGAGGAAAAATTAAATGACATTTTTTATAGTTTTGTAAGTTCCTAAAGAGAGAAAAATAATGTTTTGTAATCCTAAAGCACTCCTCATCTACATACCTATCGTGATAGAGAGAGAGATGTGAAGTGTATCATGAGAGAGAGAGAGAGAGCGTTGTGAAGTGTATCATTGCGAGAGAGAGAGAGAGAATTGTGAAGTGTATCATGAGTGAGAGAGAGAGAGAGAGGAGAGGAAGAGAGAGTTGTGACAGATAGAGAGAAGAAACATTAGATGACATTTTTAATGTTTTTGTGAGTTCCTAAAGAGAAAAATAATGTATTGTTTTAATTTTTAAGTAAATAGAGGGAGAAAAAAGAAACTATTAAGAATTATGTATATTTTAAGAGAAATAAAAAAAATCATTATCTACACATCAATCATGTTGTGAAGTGAATCATGAGAGAGATAGAGAAAGAGTTGTGAAGTGTATCATGAGAGAGAGAGGGGGGTAAGAAGAGAGAGATTCATATTTTTCGAGTTACGAATCACGATATTATAAAATAAAACGTTTAGACAATATGATTTAAACTTTGATCCATGAAATACTCATGCCGCGTTAGCAACCAAGTATCGCATGGATCAAACACAATAAAAACAATACAAGTCAAATCAAACAAATTTACGACATTTATTCGACCGCGTTAACGATCATATGCCGAAATACGCAAGCAAATTTACGACACTTTTTCGACCGTGTTAACGATCAAATGCCGCAATATGCAAAAAACATTTTATGCACTAGCGGACGACACCAACTTGCCGCGTTAACGACAAAATGCCGCCCGATTCTATGGGAATACCAATAGGATACGAACATACACTGGCCGCGTTACCGACCATATGTCCGCATTTGACAAAGGGAAGGGAAGGGAAGGTGACATCGCCATAATGATACTATGCTTGCCGCGTTACCGACTAGTACCGCTACGGCGTGCCATACTTACCATAGGACACAGACTAGCCGCGTTACCGACTAAGTGCCCCAGGGTAAGCACCATTCCGAAGAATGGCCTTACACACACACCAGTCGTGTGGCGGGCCACCCAAATCCTGCCGCGCATTGCGACAATGGGCGGCTGCCCGCACGAACTCACCCACACACACATCCCTCGTGTGGCGGACCACCCACATCCTGCCGCGCATTGCGACAGTGGGCGGCTGCCCGCACGAACACACCCACACACACACACACACACACAAGTTTTCATTACCTGTGTATGCTGTCAGCAATGAAATCCCAAAGGGCCCCCCGGGCCCATATATATAGAAAATTGTACCCCGCCGGGCTATATGACGACCCCGCAGGGACCCGCCGGGCTTTGCTTTACCCCGGCGGGCCCGCCGGGTATAGAAAAAGCCTGGCGGGATTTTTCCCGGTTACCAGGTCGCTTGCCACCGGCTTTTTTGAGAACATGTTAACATGTGAACATGTTAATAACATGTTAACACATGTTATATACAAAAAAATTTTGTGATCACGTGAATATAAAATCAGAGATCCCAAGGTATTTTTCCTTGCTTTTTCAAAACCTTAGCCTTCAAATTTTCCCTTCACTACTTGTAGGAACCCATGCTTCCCACGTCTTTTGAGGCTTCCAAAATTAAATGCTAGCCAAACCTCTTCCTCCCTTTCTCGAGCCTCCAAATTCGTGCCACATGGCAACTTTGTGATGTGAAACTCTTCCTTAAGATGTCACCGTCAACAATAGTATGATGCTTCAACTCCTCTATCCTTACATTGTACAAGTGTGTTAGCTGGGACCGTCAACAATAGTATGATGCTTCAACTCCTATATCCTTACATTATTCCCTAGTCAAGCTAACCCTACGTTATGATTCCACTTCTGATTCCAAGGGCAATGAGCTTTTAGTTTACCTCCTTGTCATCAAGCTTATATATTTGAAGAATTTGGAAGAGGCACTTAGTGCATCCACTTGGCACTTGATCGTTATTTTTCTTCTTCTTACTTCAAAGGAAGTTTTCCATGGGTTTTTCATCGTCTCTAATGGGATCAACAAAGTCATATTCCTCCAATGATAATATTTCTAGAGAAAGGGATTTGTCTTACTTATGTGCACTCAAGAAAGAGGACATAGAGCATGGCATCAACGACACAAACAAGATGGAAAGGACAAGATGAACTACTCAAAACAAAACAAAATGGAATGTAGACTCATCCATTAGATGGAAAACCATATGAAGGAAAAATAAAATCATCAAAAGATCTATTGAATTTTCTTTGCATTTGTCAATCTCCTAAGTGAAATCTTTGTCTTATGCTTAGCATTGACTAAGAGCTTTGGCAAACTATAAGCATCATGCATGTGTAAAGTTGCCAAAGTTTAAATCACTTTTGACTTGCTGACATGGCACATTCTCAGATCTAGACTCTAAGTCTAGTCAGTATATATATAATGTTTCGATCATATCTCTTGTGTAAATAATACACTACTATGTATTAGTTCCATAAACCATTACATGAGTGTGTTCTATGAAATCTTATGAATTATTGAATATGATTTTCCACTCATTGTGTGCCCCTATACCATCAAATGATCAATGGTACGAAGAGAATACAACCAAGTAGGGAAAATCAAAACAATAATGCAAGTATGCTATATTTTGTATGATGTGCTTATGTAAGGTTCTTACAAGAACTTCCAATCATCATATAAGTTGGAACAAAAAAGCCCTATACTCATTTATCCCTCCCAACTGCATGCCACTATGTCGACCATCAGGATCCCCTTATTCTTATTACTCTATAAGAAGAATGGACTATGGGGTCAACTCACCCAAGGACTATGGGGGTTCTTTGCCTACGGGTCTCTTAATAGCTGTATGAGACGACGGAATAGAAAACCTTGATGGGTTAGTGCCGCCTCGGCCCACGCTCCCACCGCCAGAGACCCTATCAAGAGGGTGATTCCGGCCGTAGAGAGCAGGCAGAGAAGGGGTAGCGATGACTTGGGAGACACTGTGAGGCCTGCGCATACGCAGGCCAGGAGAATATTGACGACGCAGGCCGCCTTGCAGAGGAGAGAGAGGATCGGGCCGAGGAGCACCTCTAGCTGGGGTAAAGGCACACGGTGGAGGTGCTCGAGAAGCAGTATTCCACAGAGGGCGGTGTAGCAGGCGAATGAATTGAAGCAGAAGAAGAGGGAGAGGAAGGCAGAAACATTGTGAAAATGGTCTGCATGGAATCCGCTGGGAGGTTGGAGGTAGCTGGAGACGCAAAGAGCAACGAAGACAGAGGCGAAGAGGGTGGTGTAGAATGCTGCCACATCGACGGAGTCATTACGAGGCTGCGGAGAGTGCGTCCCTTTTATTTTGCGTTGTCGTGTGTCGTGACCCACCATCGGTCTGCCACCCCCATGGCCACTACTGACAAGTACGGACGTGAGCAATCTAAGAAGATCAGTGGATTTTTCCATTAAGAGCCCGTGTTTGTCACCACGTTGCATTCCTGCCCCTCTAACCAGGCCGGAAATTTGACTCCCGATGCTAGGCATCATAAAAATTTTAATGACACCTTAGCAACCTATACTAGGCATCAAATGACGCCTTCGGGAACCTCGACGGGCTTCGAGTCACTTTCGATTATCAGAAAAACAATATGTAAAGAGAACTACTCGGTAGATTTGTTTATGAGCCCACCAAAATGAGAAGAAGCATCAAATTTGTTTATGAGCAGAAGCATCAAACAAGACAGCCAGTTTCACACACCTTTCCAATAGCAGCTGCTGTGTTTCCTGCAGCATCCAGGGCATCAGTTCGCTCACGATTTCCGTGGCTCATTCCTGCCATATCCGCGATGCTATCGACATTATCACTAATAGGTCCATAGGCCCAAAAAACACCAGCACAACAACTCTCAAACCTGCAAAAACAAACTAGTACAACAGCTCGCAAAACAATTAATAATCTTGCCAAGAGGCAAAAGCATAAACATGCTAACAATAAAAGAAACAACAACAAATGTGTCGAAATCCAGCAAATTAGCGAAAATCTTGCCAAGCTTTTCACTATGAAAATATTGAGTCTGAGCCAAGAAGTATAGAACAACAGATTGGCTGAAGCAATTACTTTTTCCAAGATGTTTTCAATGCTGTCCAACAAATCATCAAACCATTATGCAAAATGATCATAATCCATCACATACTCTCCTTGCTTTCATATCTTTCCACATGTCATGAACACATGCCCAATCCACATCATTGACATCTGGTCCAAGAAGTGAAATTCTCATCAATGCCTCAAGAGTCTTTACATCTAAACATTGGCGTTGATATGTCTTAATGACATTTTGCTTAGAGAATCCTCGCTCACATGAAACTGATGAGGCTGGTATCACCAACATGATTTGCCAGAGCTTCATCATGTTTGGATACGTGTTTTGCCATTCCATATTGGTAGAAAAGACACGCCAAGCATCCATCATATTCATACCCTCACAACCATAATACAACACATCTGTAAATGACAATAACTCATTCTTGCAAGCCTGCTTATCCACAAGAAACCCTCCAAATCTGTTCAACAAATCATCAAGCCATTTGGTTACCTTCTCCTCCCTTTCTGAAGTATCACGCGGCCTTTTTGCATCACGAGGATAATATTGTGGGCTAAACAACTTCACAGCATTGAACAAAAATACATTTGGAAATCTTTCATTTATGCAATCAATGACCTTTTGCACAAAACTCTTCGCAAGATCAACACAAGTCATTACATCACCTGCATTGAAGGGATCTAAGGGAATCCCTTTTTTATCCTTGCCTGGAATTCTCACATAAGAAAGCACATGTGCATATATTTTTCCCTCCTCATTTACATGTTGCAAAATTCCACTTTCGGTGTCAGACATGAACTTCTTGAGGTACAGACTACCTTTTCCAAACTCTTGCAGCAAAAACTTTCTCCTCAACGAAGCTATACATACATCAATGCATGTACTAATGGAAGACATGTCAACAATATCTGCCTGGAATTGCTGGCTCAACATGTTCATGTCATGCAAAACATCGGCAAGCATGTGAATGCAAAAAAGAACCTTATATGTTTTCAGCTTTACATACCAATTAGGTGCACCTTCTTGCCAAACGCTAAGAATTGCAGGCATTAGCTGTGTCAATCTAATCATGACATTACCTCTTGCTAACCATCTTACATCATGTATTTGAAGCACCTCAAGAGCTTGCAGATTCATCTCCTTAAGCAGATCTTGAAACTCTGAATGTCGTATGCTAGAAGCAGCTATCCAAGAATAAACCTTGTTAGCAACCTTATCAATATATGAAAGACAACGAAAATGTTTTGCTGCATCTGCGACAACAAGAGCTTCCCTATGTGCAATACAATGAATGCTTGTAAGATGGGGAATATCACGCTTCAACTTTGCTACCAAACCTTCATTACAACCAAGCATGGAGCTATCGCCATCAGTAGCAATGCCCACCATGCGATGCTTCTCAAGTCCAAATTCAGCCAACACTTTACTCAATTCATCATACTTGGTTTGTGCACAACCATCAGATACAGGAAGCAGACGTGCAAACTCTATTTTGCTCAATCCCTTTCCATTCAATGGTATAAAGCAAAAATATACAATCAAATGTTTCTCCATACCTCTGTCTGTTGATTCATCTAGTGTAACACCATAAAAAGGACTCTGTAGCAGTTCAGCAAGATGACGATTTTTTATGTATTCAGAAATGCAAAACATGAAGTCTTTTCTGGCTACTCTATTTGTGTAAGAAGAGTAGTCGTTTCGTTTAGGCATGCTTTCCAAACCCAAGGCATAATCAAGGTTGCATAGTTTCTCATACTTCCTCAAGGCCAGGTCTTCTCTCGCATTGAAGTATGCAAGTTTCATAACTGTTATTACTCTAGAGGTATTTCTACATGTCATCACTTCCATGTGTGCAGGCAATTGTACGCCACTCTCACTACGAAATCGTGATGCAGCCCATGTATGTTCTTTAGACTTTCTATGCTTTCTAATTGCACTCAACATAATCGTCTTGCAGCCATTACCTCTACCCCAAGGACCTTTTAGTTTGTACTGCTCACACCAAAGGCATTTCATAAACTCCTGTCTAATACCATGGACTATGTGCTTTAGAAAAGCATACTTACGTGTCCACTCTTGCCGAAACTTACGTATTGAACCTTTCTTCTCTGTTTGTGTTGCTTTGCTCTCTTTCGTGCCTATCCAAGTCGCATTGAGAGCTTCCTCTTGAGTGCTTTCTCCCAAAATCTCCAAATCTATACCAAGCTCATCCTCAAACTCCTCTACTTCTGGATCATCATACTCGTCATCATCCTCAGAGTCTCCACTGGAACCAAATAGCTCCTCCATGACTTCTTCGGTTACCGTTTTCTTTTTCGGTCTCTCTACATTCATAATGTTATTCACTCTCTTGTTGCCAAAGAATTGCACAAGAGTAGGTTGAAACACCTGCAATTATCTTAACATTGTACATTAATGACCAACCTAAAACCCAAATACTAATGATTAGCACAAAAGCATATCAAAATCAATCAACACAACTTGTCAACTAAAACTAATAGCATGTCAACTTACCTTTTCACATTTGCTACTATAAGCCATGCCCTTGGATGTTGAGGGTGCACCAAAAGTAGTAGACACAAACATATTGGGAACTGTAAACAAGTAAGATAAGCCATCAATCCAATGTCTTTGTCTCTCTATCTCTCCACGCATACACATACACAGTGTAAAATATAAACAGCAAATGTAAATTTTCACACCTCAAATGCCAAATAGGCCAATGTGAAAACCTGCAGGCTGCAGTCTCTGGAGCCTGGAGGGGAGCCTGAAATGGATAAGAGGAGGATAGCTAACCTGCAATAATACCGGCAGATCTTGGCATCCATATACAGACCATGGTATTTTTAAAAGGGACCCCCATTTAAGCTTTTCATGCATTCACATTAGTCAGCAGCAGCTTGTAACAGTGCCAGCCATAAATTATATCTTATACAGCTAGACTTTGTGTACGTGTGGTGGTTAGTAGTTTCTGCTCTATTATATCAGTCACCACATGCAACAACAACGAAGACAAGCCCAAATGGCTTGTAAAAACACTCAAGAAACGCAAATGAGCATCCAAATCAAGGCTAGCATGGGCAGCCACTAAGCACTCCATTCATGCTATGGATTAGGCATTATTGAGTACTCTGGAACATTAGATACAGTAAAACCATGTTTATAATGAGAGAGAAGAAAATATTCTGAGGTTGTGGAGTACCTGACACACAAAATACGCTGTGCATATCTCATACACGAGCCTGCAAGCATTGAATTTATTTCAATTGTCATCTGTAAAGGAAATAAAGTTTCATGCAACTGCCAACCACACAGCTATATTACGGTTTACCTGCAGGCTGCTGTACAAATTGGGGCCGGCGGCACTGGGCGCTGGGGCGGTCGGAAGCGCGAGGAGGGCGGCAGCGTCGTGACTCGTGAGTCGTATGAGAGCGAAGAAGCACCCGCCGCCTACTGAGGTGGACCGTGGAATCTGGATGTATGCTTTACACAAGGTCAGAGGCAGTGTCGAGCAGCAGTGGGCTTTAGCCTGTGGGCAGCGTTGAGAGTCGAGAGTATATATTAGGTCGACCGTCGGAGGCAGCGTCGAGCAGCAGTGGGCTTTAGCCTGTGGGCAGCGTCGAGAGTCGAGAGTATATATTTTGGGATTCCAAAATCAGAGGACTCCAGCCGCAAGCGTCGAGTGTTCGAGCGGATAAGCAACGACCGTCTCTGATACGCGCTCGCAAAGAGGGAAAAAATAAGACTGGAGGAAAATATAAAGAATATCCGATCGGCGATTACAGTAGCTAAACTTTTTATATATTATTTAAGGAAAATCGAAAAAAAAACTAATAAATTCGTTATACATATAGGTTTTAAAAAAATTACATCGCGAATAAAACTTAAAAAAAAAACTATTTGGGCTGTGCGGCCGCCGTCCAATGGGCATGAAGTTTGAAAATCTTAGGATGTATTATAAACATATTTATGTGATTATTATATATATGTATATGTTATATACCCTTGACCCCTAAGGGTCAAAAATAAGCTGTCATTTGACACCTTAGCTTCTATTTAAAGATTTCACTTTGACACCTTTTCGTTAATCTACAGGTGTATTTTGACACCCAAATTGGCTCTTGAAGCCCAAATTGGGAGTCAAATTTCCGGCCTTCCCTCTAACCCTATCCAAAGGTATATCCCAAGGTATTTATCCTTGACTGTTTTAAAACCTTAGCCTTCATGTGAATGGGGAACCCAACCCTTTGAGCTTTCTCGAAGGGTACGCTTTTATGAAGCTTTTTTACAAACATTGACGAGGGACAAACGATGGTACTTGCTTGGAGATGAGCAATAAGCGGTTGATGGGTCTTTGTGAATGGTTACGCATTTATGTCGTAGAATAGAACCTTGCCAAAAATGACTCCATGATCATGGTTGGAGGAATGTATGTGTATGTTTGTATCACACCCAACTTAAAACAACATGTGGGAGACCAACGATTGTACCTTTCGACTTCCTCTCGTTAGAGGGGGCCATGTTCTCTCACTAGCACACCAATCCCCTCTTCAAGAGGCCTTTCATTATTTAGAGGTGGGGTCATGTGACCTACATTAGCGCTTAAGGGTGGTTTGAGCCTTTTCTCTAGCACCCATCCACAATGGGCCCTTTTGCCTTACAAGTACATATGAAGCGAACAAATCAGTGGGGATGGGAGGGTCTCTCTAGTATAGCACTGGGTCGAGAGGGATCGACCCTCAACATTGGTGGTTTGGGAGGGCGACATTGTAGAAGTGTGTCAACTGGGACCCTCAACAATAGTATGATGCTTCAACTCCTATATCCTTACATTATTCCTCCTGCTAGCCCTATGTTATGATTCCACTCTAATTCCAAGGGCAATGAGCTTTTAGTTTACCTCCTTGTCACATCAATCTTATATATTTGAAGAATTCGAAAGAGGCACTTAGTGCATCCACTTGGCACTTGATCGTTACTTTTCTTTTTCTTAATTCAAAGGAAGTTTTCCATAGGATTTTATTGTCTCTAATGGGATCACAAGAGTCATATTCCTCGAATGACAAGCTTTCTAGAGATAGGGATTTGTCTTACTTATGTGCACTCAAGAAATAAAATACATGAATAAACTTTTTGTATAATAAAATCTATACAAAAATATTTTTCGTACAAAAATCTTGAGTGTTATTTTTTGTTCAACCTATTACCTAGTAATTCAACCTAATATTTGATAATCCATCAAATAATCTACATAATTTTTTTCTAGCCCCAATAATGAAAGTGAGATTGATAAGTGTCACTCATCCATGCTAGATGATGGTGGCTCAAATAGCTTAGTGTGCGTGGAATCATGGGGAGTTATCTTGTAGTTCTGTCATTTGACTAGGCTTGATATTTTGAGGGGGGGGACAACCAAGAGATGGAAGCCTTCCTGGTGATGCCTTCTCTCTCTAATGTTGGGGTCAAATCCTTCCATCTCTTGATATTTTAAGTGGGGATGACCAAGAGATGGAAGCTTTCTTGGTGATGTCTTATCTCTGGTGATGTCTTCTCTCTCCAATAATGGTGGTTATCTTGGGTCCATGTTCCGATGCATCTGCTTTGGTGGTCCTTATTGGCATGGGCACCTTGGAGGTGGTAATGTTGTTTTGGTTTCTCACATGGTATTAGTGTTTGGGTCTGCGATGGATCTTGGGCTAGTTGGTTCATGTGGCATGATTAGAGGAGGGTGTTAGAGGCTCAAATTTCTTGGTGTGTGTGTGGAGCCACATGGAGCAATCTCGTAAGCAAAGTTTGTTGATATATTAAAACTCTATATGAGGTCTTTTTGTCTCCCCATGTCTACATCTCCCCATGCCTAATATTTTAAGGGGCATAGGGGGGAGGGCGGTAGGAGACAAGATCCTTCCTTTGATGAATTTTCCCCTCTGCTATGGTGGAAATGTCTTGGCCTCCTATTTGGTGCATTTTCCTGGTGGCCTTGAGTGATGTGTCGGCGGCGGGCAGCACCTCCGCCGTCGTGGGTGATGCTATTCTAACTATATCTATGGTTTCCCATAGAAGAATGTTGCATTTTGAATTTTTAGACTAGTATACCTTTCTTTGAGATACCATCCCAACCTCAACTATTAGCTCAATGCTTCCTTAGATGACCTTGAACATTCAACAACTCATAAGCTATGAGCTTTATGATATTTCATACTCTTTTCTCTTAAATACTTAACGACTCATAAACTATGAGTTTTATAATATGTCAAAGTCCTGCCCTCTTGAAAGAAGAGTAGTAACAAATGAACCTTTTTTATATAAAGAACATCAATCATGGTGAAAAATGTCACTAATAATCTATTACCCTCCAAATAACCCTATGGTGGATCTATGGGGGTGTTTATGATGTACAAATTTGGGAATAAAAGGGCTGAAGTTGGATGCACATGGAGTAGCCAAACTCATCAAGTTAGATGGCATCTTAAAATAGCCATGGGGTGTAAGATATGACCACTACAAAGTTTGGCATTGGAACAAGCTCTTAAGAGGTGTAACTCATTCGTATAAAGTAAGATTAGATGAATCATAAGAAGATTACATCTGTGCAACATGTCAAAAAAACTCCATGCCTTACAAGTGGTGGACTTGCTATATGAGGGTGCGATGAGTTATTGGAGACATCTTTCTGCAGCCACATGAAAACATTCTCATAGGATTGGGGAGGATGAGATGTTGCAAGATTTCTTGTGGATTCTCTTACTCTAAAAAGACTTGGAGCATGAGCCTTATATGGGCAATGGACAATTATGCATAGCACACGGCAAGGTGTTAACTCTTGCTATAAAAATATTTGGGCACGAGCCTTGTTTAAGAAAAGTCTGAATCATGTGCATGATCTTTGTATAAAAATATATGGGGCATGAGCCTTGTATAAGCAAGTACCAAAAGTAATTGAAAATGTAGTGTGAGGCTTATACACCCTCACCAATATAGATGCTAGAGCTCCTCATTTAACCTTGTTGGGTGCACATAGTTGAACCTTGTTGGGTGCACATAGTTGAAGCATAATGAGAAGTGAGGAACGAGACTCAATCAGACACATGCTAGAAGAGGTAATGAGTATACAATAAGATAGAACACTAACACAAGCATGAGTCACATCATATATGTAGAAAAGCTAAGAACATCATCATGAAGACCCAAGGAAACTAGAAGTACATTACTAACACACATCAAGTAGGAAAGCAATAGGCTACAAGAGTGAGTGTAGCTCTAACATATAGGGAAAGTATATGGCTCAATATGCAAATGTGCTACTATATGCTAATATTTATAATATTCCTTACAAGTGAGCAAGATGGCTCCTTATATAGAAGATTTCTCACCCTCATCTCAAGAATTACGTTAAGGGATAAAAGAAGCATTCAACTTTGGATTGGACATTAGCGATGGTTTGGTGTGAATGGTGCAAATGACATACTTAAAGCACACACATTGTATAAAGATATACCAATTATATGGTTAGTTTGATTTTCAAATTGAGAGAATAGGAAAATCCACTTAATATAAAAACATGCGTCTTTATACTAATACATGAGTCTTTATAAAAACATAAGTCTTTATACCAATTTAATATTGTAATATTGGATCCCTATCAAACAAAGTGTGAAAGAGATAAAAATTGGAAATAACATATAGCATAGATTTCCAAAATGAAAAAATAGGAATATCCACTCAATATAAAATCATGAGTCTTTATACCAATACAATAAATTGCAACATTAGATCCCTATCAAATAAATTACGAAAGAAATACAAATTAGAAATACCATAGCCTATACACAAAATTTTGGAAATAAAAATTAAAAATACCATAGCATATACATTTACATAAAAACTATTTCATATACAAAATAAATACAAATTGGAAATAATGTAGCATATACATTTATAAAAAAACAATTCCATATCCAATAACCATCAGCAAGAGAGCCATACATCTTGCACAAGGCTTACCGTTGGAGTGGAGATCAATGTAGCAACACACACATACTGTAGCAATAAGCAACACACATAGTGTCGTTAGATGGCGTAGTAGATTAATGAGAGTGAGTGAATTACACGTGAAGTGACATGATAAGGTCACATACACACTCATAAGAGTGTGTACATATGCTCGAGGGAAAAAAAACTCCTAAAGAGGGAAAACGTGTCCCAGCCCATTAAATATTAGCCTATGTCCACACATCACTACCATATAAATGCTATAAATCCCCCCTGTAAGTAATATGTATAGGGATCATGCGGTTGATCAATCCCCAAACGACAATAAGCTCAAAGATTTGTGAAAAGCTCCAAACTTCTCTCATGAGAGAGCCTTTGTGACATAAGCCAGGATCTAATCTCTCCTATAATAAGCCTCTCCCTGACATAATGATAATGTACCTCAATGTGCTTTGTGCGAGCATGAAACAGTAGGTTCCTCACAATGGCTAATTCACTCTAGCTATCAGTGAAGATGGAGGTGTGGAGGACTGTTGTGTCCCAACACCAAGATCTACCAAAAGGCATCTGATCCATACACACTGTAAAAGTTACCTTGAACTTAGCCTCACAGATTTTAGTGGTCATTTTTGGGCTACTTCTTACTAAGCCATGATATACATGAATCACCAAGGTGAAAACAAAAGCCAGTAGCGTAACATCTTGCCTAATCAGAATCACTAAAAGCATTCAGTTGAACATCATCCCCCTTAGCATATAGGCCAAGGGACTAAGTGACCTGTAAGTATCTAAATACTTGCTTGGTAGCCTACCAATGCTTACTTCCGAGACTGTGCATAAACTTGCTCAACTTAGAGACCCCAAACTGAATGTTTGGACTTGTATTACATAAATAGGTGGGGCACCCAATAGCCTGTTTGGTAAAGTGATGCATTAAATGGTTCACCTACATCCTAGAGACTAAGCCTGACACCTATCTCTACTGGTGTAGCAACAAGCTTAGAGACCCTGGGAAGGTGTGGAGTTTAGCATTCAACAATACAATAGTTCAGCATTCATACATCAATATTTAGTCAAAGTCAGCATCATCATCATAGATCTTTTTGGATTTCAGTTGTAACCATCTCATATAGCTGCATTGCATTTGCATTGAAATCATTCTATATCTCTTAAGTATATTTCTAAGTGTAGTTTAGTTAAGACTAAGTTTGTTTTAGAAAAGGGGGCCAGCCCCCCCATAGGGCTACCCCAGAGTAGAGCCTCAGGAATGGAACAACTTAAAGTGCCAAGAAGGCCCCAAGATGTTCCCACCAGCCCTCACATGGGCTGGGCATGCTGTCGGCGATCCCTAGGGGCCCTGGCTAGGAAGTCGATAGGTCCAGGTCCCTACCCAACCAGTTGGCTGAGCGTGCGGTAGTCCCACACTATTTGTGCATGGATGCCCCAGCATACTACAATGATGTTAGGTGATTTGTGTAATTGGTCTACGACTAGGTCCAAGACATCTATAGGTGCATGTAGAGAAGGGGCCAGCCCATTAGGCCACCCTAGGGCAGAGCCTTGTGCTCTTGCTGTGGGCATGGGGGAGGTGTAGAACCACCCACAAGGAGCTAGGAGGGCCCCAGGCTGTGCCCACTAGACCTGGCTTGGGCAGGAGGTGCTGTCAGCCAGCCCTATGGGGCCCATGGACAACCAACCGACTGGGCCCCAGGCCATAGAGAAGCTTTTAGCCAGCTACGAGATAGCCCAGACCACCAGCCTAGTGACTGCCAGCAACATGCCAGTTTGCTTGGGGTGGCAAACCTTGCACAGTTGAAGGGAAGCTCTAGTCCCGCGGGTACTTGGGGTATGACTCAATCCTCATAAGTGACACTTGGTATTTAGCAGATTTACCTTATGACAAAAAGGCCATTGGTACAAAGTGGGATTATAAGCTAAAGCTAAAGTTGTTGATGGTAGTGTAAGGAAATTCGTGAGGTAAGATGAGACAATTACGAATGATGCAATGGATGAGGAAAGGGTAGCCATCCAAGAGTATGCCAAAATGGCCAGTGCAGACATTACTCTAGGATAGCAAATCAACTACTCCTTTACCTAGCAGAACATGTGCATGTTCTCATCATGAATCTTATTCTTTTATGGAGATCATGCCTCGTTGCCAATAGAGGAACCTATTTCCTTTCAAGAAGCATATATAGCAAAATGATCATTGGATGCAGGCTATGCAGGATGAGTATGACTCAATCCTCAAAAATGACACTTGGTATTTAGCAAATCTTCCTTATGGAAAAAAGGCCATTGATATGAAGTGGGTTTCTAGGCTAAAGTGTAAAGTTGATGGTAGTGTAAGAAGGCAAGGCAATGTTGCAAAGGGTTAAGCTCAAGAGAAGGGCATATATTATGATGAGACCTTTATATCCATGTCTCGTGTGACTACGATTAACTGTATTATTGCATTGGTAGCGTATCATGGTTAGAATGTACATCAGTTGGATATTAAGACTACCTTCTTAAATGTTGACTTATATGATGAGGTTTATGTATCTCAACCTCATGGTTTTGTAGAGAAGGGGAAGGAATCCAAAGTATACAGGTTAAGAAAAGCATGCACAAACAGTGTAGGACTGCCGCCCGCACACTTAGCCGATTGGCTCGACAGGGCCCTTGCTCTGTCAGTTGCCTGGCCAAGGCCCCTAGGGGTGGCCGATAGCTAGCCTAGCCCATGCAAGGGATGGTGGGCATAGCTTGGGGCCTTCCTCGCCCCTTGGGGTGGCTCTAAGCTACCCCATGCCCACTACAAGAGCCTTACACTCTGCTCTGGGGTAGCCCTATATGGGTTGGCCCCTTTTTCTACATGCAAACCTACATGGACTACAGAAGTTTGGCATCTAGTTGCAAACCAGATACACAGATCATCTGTGAAATGTGAGGGATTGATTTTAGTAAAACAGCCTTAGTCCAATAAACCAAACTATACTTAGAAATATACTTAAGAGATAGAGAATGGTTTCAATGCAAATGTAATGCAGCTATATTAGATGGTTACTATTGTGAGATCTAATAAGATTTTTTATGTAATGCAGCTATATTAGATGAGATGGTTACAACTGTGAGATCTAATAAGATTTTTGATGATGATGATGCTGACTTTGACAGAATGCTGACTTTGACAGAATGCTGACTTATGAATGCTGACTTTGACAGAATGCTGACTTATGAATGCTGAATTGATGTGTGAATGCTCAATCTATGAGATACACTCGTGCACGTTTTCTCAAGGGCTTTAACGAACCATCAAATTCAACAAAGATCTTTTTTGTGAGATTTCGTGAAAAAATGAGTAGAAAACGTTTTCTCTATTAGAGATAGAAAATTAGAAAAACGTCTCTTAGAGGGCACTTTTTGCTACCTCCCCAGCCCCCTAATGTAAGTACCCTTTTCCACAAATAGATGAGTTGTTTGATCAACTCCAAGGGGAAAAGTACTTTACAAAAAATGATTTACAATCCGGATATCATCAAGTGAGAATTTAGAGTTGTTGATCCTCCGAATCAACCCTTTGTGGTAGAGACAGATGATAGTAATAATGCAGTAGGAGTAGTCCTCTTACAAGGAGGGAAACCTATTGCATTTGAAAGTAAAAAGCTGGATAGATCTTAACAAAATTATTCAGCTTATGAAAGAGAGTTATATGCTATAATTCATGCCTTAAAGAAGTGGAGGCATTATTTATATGGTGCTAGATTTGAGATAGTCTTTGATCATAAGAGTGTCAAATGGCTATGTAGTCAAAAAGAGTTGAGATGATGCAAAGCTTGATTTGGGTAGAGTTTCTCCAAGAGTTTGACTTTCAACTGAGATATAGAAAAGGATATTACAATGTGGTAGCTAATTCATTTAGTCGTATGCCCATGGTTAATAAGTTGAGTTTTACTCAAATTAAGAGTGATTTTTTGGAATCACTTAAGGGGAAATGTGTTGATGATCCACATTATTCCCACGTGTGGAGTGTTATAGGACTATAAAATAAGATAGCCCCGTTCAAGAGACAGACACTACCACTATAGCGGTAAGTCTTGAGAGATGTCTCAAGGAGACATGTCACTTACAAGTGACGAAAGAAATCATTGGAAGAATGTTTTCATCGTTTACCTACTTTACAAAAGTAGAGTATGTATACCTTCAGACTCGGACATTAGGCACCGTATTTTATATGAATGCCATGATAGTTCGAGTGCTGAACATCGTGGAATATGGAAGACATATGCACTAGTTAAGAGACAATTTTATTGGTCTAGCTTAAGTAATGATGTCCATGACTATGTCTTAAAATGCCAAAAGTGCCAGGTAAATAAAGTAGAACACCTAAAGGTAGGTGGTTTACTTAGTCTACTAGAGATCCCAAATGGCAAGTGGGAGAGTATCTCAATGGGCCAATATAGTTAGTGATTGAGATACAAAGTTTAACAGGCTTTTATGGCGTGCTGTGGTCAAGAGATTAGACACCATGATAAGCATGAGACGGCTGATCATCCTCAAAGTGATGGTCAAAGAGAGAGTCAACCAAGTCTTGACGAGCATATGTAAGCAAAAAGAAAACCAATTAGAAATATTTTTTACCCATATTGGAATTCACCTATAATAGTGTCAGACATTCAACAACGGAATTTAGTCCATTTATCTTGATGTATGGTTTTCAAGCGCGATCTCTAGTGGTCGTTGGACTCAAGATTCTAACTAGTTTATCTTGTCACTTGCCACCTTGTTTGTGTTGATGATGCCATGCTCTATGTCCTCTTTCTTGATTGCACATAAGTAAGACAAATCCCTTTCTCTAGAAATCTTGTCATTGGAGGAATATGCTTGGGAATATGACTTTGTTCATCCCATTAGAGATGATAAAAGCCCATGGAAAACTTCATTTGAATTAAGAAAAAGAAAAAAAAAGATCATCTTCTCCAAGCAAGGGATGCTGAGAGCTCATGTTTTTCTCCACCCAACCTCAGCCAAAAACACACAACCCTCTATCCTTGGACTCCACTCTTTTATTAGCTAGATGCTCTTCACATGTGCCCGGCCGCTCTCACTAGTGTCCGGCCACTTTTGAGTCCGTAACCGGTCATTTTGGCTCCCCTAAACCCTGCCTGTGTGCCTTGTCCAAACGGTCGAGATCTCTAGGCTTAAAAGTTTGTATTAAAACTTGGCAAATATGAGAATGTCAAAAATGATAGAAGTTAGAGAGGATCCTAATGATTAAAGTTTTTAGTCTCAATATCAAAAAAGAGCAAGGATAAAAAAGAAAAATACCTATTCATTTTATCATTAAATAGAGATGAGTCATCCCATAAGTCAATTGTTTATTTGCATGTTTGACATGATTCTTCTTTGGTAGATAACTCTGGTATGGTTACTCTCCCAAGTTAGTTCTAGTCTCTCTCTCTCTCTCTCTCTGTCTCTCTCTCTCTCTCTCTCTCTCTCTCTCTCTCTCTCTCTCTCTCTTAAATAGCAGCAAATTCTCCTTCTAGTGGCAATCCACTCTCTCTTGGTTAGTTCCAGTGTCTCTTGAATAGCAATAAATTCTTCTTGTATTGACAATCCATTCTGAGTGTAATATGTTACTTCCTTCTATGTAATACTAGCAAGATAGTAACCTTCCCTAAGAAGAAGGTCATTTGATCATTTATACATCTGATTGCAAGACAAAGTCCTTGTCATTGACATTAAATGATGCATTAGGTAAAATTTGGACTCAAAAAGGGCCCTTGAGCCATGTCATCATTTTGCAACAAAAAAGGGGATTGTTGTGATAAACCTTCTATGTCTCACGTCAAAACCCTTACATGTGACATACAGTTGGAAAGCCCTTTAAAAATAGTTTTTAAATCTACCACCTCCAACAAATTTGGAGTTGATATGTTCAAGTTATGTCCTCCTCACTAAAAGGTAGATTCTAATGATTGTGACATTTATGTAACAAGGATGTTACAATCATTAGAATCTATTAGCGATGAGAGACCTACCTTTTGGTGGGGAGGCTATAACTTGATCATATCAACTCCAATGTTGTCAAAGGTGGTTGATTTAGAATCTACTTTTCAAGGGCTTTCCAACGGTATATCACATACGAGGGTTTTGACATAAGATAGGTTCACTGCAGCCCCCTTTTTTCTAGTAAAGTGATGACATGGCTCTTCTTAGAGGGCCCTTTTTTAGTCCAAATTTTGCCTGCTACAGTAGGCATGGCAAGTTCACTGATCTTTCTAATTCCTACCCTTTAACATTCTCCTCGTCAATTATTGTGCTTTGCGTTCTATGATGTCAATTCCTCCTTTACTAAGCTCTGCCTCAACTTTGATTTGTAGAGGGTTCTCTATGTCCTCATCTACTACTACATCTCTAATACATACATTAGCTTTTCCAGTAACATTAAGGAGTCTTTATTACTTTCAGTGTTTTCATCTCTATCAACTTTCAAGTATATGTAGCACATTAGTGCAATATCCTTCTTACACTCTATGTGAATTTCCACGGTAGGTAGAGGAAGGAGATAAAATTTCCTAGTAATAACCTTAATTTGGACATTCTTTCCCAAGTGCATACTTTAGCAGTTTTAACATGTTAGATATAATTAAAAATTACTCTATTTTTGACTAAGTTTTGTAAAGGTAATGTCCATTTTCCATTTTGGTAGTGAGGCCCGACCCACCTACCATTGGGTATATCACTACTTGGAATGGGTGGTTTGCCTCCACTTGGATCCCAAAATTCCATTAGCCCAAGGGGGTAACACATAGCATAAGAACTTGCATGGACACAATTTGAAAAACATAGATATTAGTATTGATTATGTTCATTCTTATCACATAAGAAAATACAACCAAGAAGAGAAAATCAAAACAATAATGCAAGTATGCTATATTTTGTATAATGTTCTCATGTAAGGTTCTACAAGAACTTTAAATCATGATTTAAGTTGGAAAAGAAAAGCACTAGACTCATCTTTTCCACCCAACTGCAGGAGGCCAGTACGTTAACGACCAGGATCCCCTTATTCTTGTTACTCTGTGAGATGATTGGACTATGGGGTCAACTCACCCAGGGACCATAGTCACCAAGGGGTGATTCGTCTACTAAGGGTCTCTCAGGCGGGCCCATTTTCCCTAGACTACTGATCCTAACCTCACCCAAGCCAGAGGACCAAAATATCAGGATTGGTCAAGTTAAGACTCACCACTTTCCACGATGAGTACAAACTTCCTTCCTACCCTTATCAATATTGTCACGAGCGATCGACTCTGGTTTCAATCCTTATTATTAGTCTTTATACATATTCTCTGAGATAATTATTGTGCGTAGACATCATTCCAATATTTTGAAACCATCTTAACCTTTTCAGCATTCTAAGAAATTCTCCAGTACTTTAACATATTCATTTTCATTCCTCTTTACCTCAACACTCAACTATTCCACTAAACATAAAAAACACATAGATTGTGAAGAATGAAATTGAGTTTAAAATTTATTTTATTTTACGAAGTGTCGGGCCTTTGGCCATATATACAAAAAAAAATATCAATGAAGAGGTGGCTAATTGAAATCCTCATCGGATTCCAAGTTCTCATCATCATCCTCTTTGTCCTCCTCTTCATCACTTCCTTCCACTGCTTCATGCTCGTAATCACGATCCTTCTCTTCCTCTTCCCCTTCATCCTACATACATGCCATCAAGCGCAAGGTAAGCATAGGGAAATAAAATACAATTAAATGTAGATAAGGGTTATTTCACTAATTACATCATCTGCTTGAGTTCCCAAAAAGGACTCATCCAAGTGTACGCCTCGTGTACGTATCCACGCTCACAATTGCGAACGGGGGGACTCTGTAGCCATAGTCGTACTCCTCCTTTGTTGGGTCACACACAATAGCCTCCCTCTACAAAAAATAATTAAGAAAATATACAATTAGTTAAAGAAAACAATATAGTACAAAATAAAATGAAAGAGGAGAAGAAACGATTAGTAAAATAAATACTTTACCAAATGAGCAATGAAGGAGGAATTTCCTCCCGAGCCGCCAAAGTGTGAAGCCCCTCGCTTCTGTGGTCAGGAAGAACTCGCCATCACTGTTGTTGAAAAGCACGTGGGTGCTTTCATAAAGCTACGTGCATGCGTCCACTCCTCGTGCGTGCAAACACTGGGCTTTTCCAAATTATTCTTTGCCGCTCTCTTGATATTTTATCTCCTATTACAGAGCAAAAGTTTGATTCTTCTTCATCCACTCCTCTGAGAGGCAAAGACATGCATGTGGAATAGGGAACTCCAACTCAATGACGTATTGCTTTGAAATCTCGTCTTGTGCTTTCCACTTTTTGAAGGAGTTCATGAACTCCAGGTTAGCAAGTACATGCATGCAGCTCATGACTTGCTTCCCTTGTTCATCAATCACGAGGGAACCATTGACATCCACGTTG
Organism: Cibotium barometz; assembly: GCF_041138505.1. Classification (NCBI taxonomy): domain Eukaryota; kingdom Viridiplantae; phylum Streptophyta; class Polypodiopsida; order Cyatheales; family Cibotiaceae; genus Cibotium; species Cibotium barometz. Next base: position 21,724,273 of record NC_141082.1, on the reverse strand, counting down.
CATGGTAGGGTGCGTGGATCAAATGGTGGAATGGGTCTCCTGGGGGTTGGCTCATAATGAGCAGATGAAGAGCCTCCCTATTGGCATCGGGAGACCTAGTGCTACTCTTGCCAAAGCAAAAGCAATCTACTCCCCCCTTCTAGTACGTCTACTAGCCCCCCTATACTTCCTACTACGTCGTCGTTGTGGTGAAGATGGATGTGAGGAGCGGGGGTGGGTATAATCGAGGTAGGCGGTGTAGGCTCATGATAGCCATACTGTGATGGACCTACACCACTTGGCTCTGTGCCACTTGGACCTGCGCCTATCAAAGGCGTGTTGATGATGATGATGATAAGGTGGAATTATGTCTATGTGATCTTGGGACATAATACAAAACATTCAAGACATATATTAAGACTCGAGAGGACATTCTCAACTTTGGTGCTGATAATTGAAGAAAAGAGTTTGGGTGAAGACCAATCTTCATACAAACCAAAGGCAATTTGGAGCCTTCTACACAATTGCATATAGAGGACGAGGTAGCTCTTCACCTTCTTAATCTCGTTTTCCCAAAGCTTAAAGCCAAGCTTTCAGCGTATACTTTGTTGGGTTTCTACCCATCATTTTGGACTACAAGGAAGGAATTTCATTGGTGTGTTCACCTGGAGAAAAGCAAGCTTTAGAAGGTGTGTCAAGAGAAGGTAACAAGCATTTTCAATTTTCAGATTTGAAGAAATGTGGCAACTCTACTCATCAAGAGTTAAAGAAGAAGACGATGCTGATGTTGGGAAAGGAGGTGCTAATTTAATTGCTCCTCATAGAGATGGCAATCCTGGCTTGTACAAGCACTGGTAGGCTTAATTGGCGATTGTGGGGTGCTACTACCAGAGCGATGGTGGCCATTGGTTTGAGTACTAGTGGAGAGCGTTGGCATTGCTCCTTTCTCTCACAATGATCTTTCAACCTACAGCTTCTGTACTGTTGCCTCTTCCTTCAATATATAAAGACACCATTCAGTGCTAGTCTGTTGTGTGTTGCTTCAGATTTGTAATGGCCACACCATTCAACGCCGCCTGTTCTTGAAGACCATGAGTGCAAGAAGAAGAAGATAAGGTGTTGAACCTTAATTCATCAAATTAGAAAATCTTGGTGTACATGGTCTCCTAAAAGGGTGTTCCCACACAATGATCACATAAAAGGTTCACATGCTTATTTCTTAAGAGCAACATGAAGGATGTTTAACATTTCTTTCACATGCATGGTGGGGCCAAAGTTTTACAAGGAAAGGTGGGGATTGCCAAGGAGATGTTCAAAAAAATCACACAACACACTAAGTTGAATTAAATTTGAGGCTTAGTTTATTTTTTCTTTCTCAATCAAAAACCAAAGAAGTGGATCAAGTGGGTGGAATGACATTCAAGCTTTATCTTTTGATGGGAGTTCTTTCATTGCAAAATTTTTATGGGTTTTCATTGGTGCGCCAAAGGTGGACTTAGCATTCTTTTTATGCTTGGTTGGGAAGTTTCTTGCTTTGTTCATTTTAGTTCCATTGCGGAGACCAAGGCTAGCCATAAAATCTATGGAGAAGGGTTGGTTTCAAGTCTTATAAGAACGAGGAAGAAGGATAAGAAGTGCTACTGTGGAAGCTGTGGAGATATTCATCGACCTATCTCAAGTGCAAGGAGAAGAAAGGAGTCCATATAATCAAGAGTGATTTCAAGAAGAGGTTTACTATGTGGTAACATAATCATGAAATTTCTTTACTCTTCTTACAATGGAAGAGAAACCTATAGTCAATACTCTTGCTTTAGCCATGGAGTTGGAAGAGGTGGTGGGAATGACCCCTAATTTTGGGGCCTTGAAAGAAGAAAAGAAGATGGAGGGTGTGGTGTTACTGTAACACAGGATCATCAATGTCTGACAACACCATTAGCAAAAGGGGATGGCAGAGCCCAGTAAGGGAGAAGAAGTAGCAGCACTTCCTAAGGTAGCACGAAAACAAAAGGAGGTGGCAGAGCCCAGTAAGGGAGAAGAAGTAGCAGCACTTCCTAAGGTAGCACGAAAGCAAAGAAAGAGAGTAGAGCACAGAAAGTGGTTCTTCTATTAAGAGAGCTATCCCCACTTGAATTCCAATTGATTTCCAAATTTATTTAAAAAATCTTGAATCAAGAGGTATGCCTCTTGTCATAAGAAATCAGTCTGCATTGGGCATAGGCAGCTTAAGAGACCTGGTGACACCAGAGGAGAGCCTAGGCATGAGGGGGATACAGGAAACCCTTAGGTGCTAAGATGAAACGAGAGAGATAGAGAAATAAGTGTAAAGCAAAGCCTATAGGCAAAACATAAATGACAAACCAACAAGACTCCCTGCTACTTTGGCTACAAATAGGAGAAGGTGAGGAAGGTAGCAAATATAAGGCTCGTCAGGGTAGGCAATCTAGAAATCTCACAAATCTGAAAGAAGTTGACAGAAATTATGGTTCGTGAGGTGTAGGGAGAAGATGAAAAGGATGATGGGGTGAAGAGGAAGATGATGGCAAGGCCTGGGTGATAGTTTGCTTTACAAAGCAATGGTGAGCTTCTCTTATGATGGCGGTGCTACCCTATCTCCTGCTGCTTGAACGCAATGGTGATCTTGCTCACACGCGTGATGGAGTGGTCAAGCTCCTCTCTGGTTTGAGCGCTCATGGGATGAGCATTGACAGCAACGCAGATTCCTCACCATGTTGTTCACCACGGTCAAGCCTCTATCTGCATATTTGTAACGGCCACCCATTTGCAGCACAAAGAAGATAAGATAACATGATCAGGGGTTTCAAGTTCAGGGTACGTGTGAAGTGTCTTCCATAAGCAGGTGTTTACATGTGTTTACATGGTGTGAAGTGTTATCCATAAGGAGGTGTTTACATGGTGTGAAGTGTCATCCATAAGCATGTGTTTACATGGTGCGAAGTGTCATCCACCATAAGCGGGTGTTTACATGGTGTGAAGTGTCTTCCATAAGTGGGTGTTTACATGGTGGTGAAGTGTCTTCCTCCATATGCGAGTTTTTACATGGTGGTAAAATATCTTCCATAAGACGGTGTTTACATGGTGGTGAAATTTCTTCCATAAGCAGGTGTTTACATGGTGGTGTCTTCCATAAGCAGGTTTTTACAAGGGTTTCAAGTTCAGGTGTGAATTATTTTCCATAAGCAGGAGTTTTCAAGTTTAGGTGTGAAGTATCTTCCATAAGCAGGGGTTTTCAAGTTCAAGTGTGTGAAGTGTCTTCCATAAGCAAGTGTTTTCAAGTTCAAGTGTGAAGTGTCTTCCATAAGAGGGTGTTTTTAAGTTCATGTGTGAAGTGTCTTCGAGAAGCAGGTGTTTACATGATGGTGGCTCCAAACCTATTTCTTCATGCTCTCTTGTCCAAGAAAACCCAACCCACTCACCACAAGAACCGATCTTAGTTTAGTTCTTTTTTCTTTTCCGCATTAATAAATTCTCTTTCCTCTTCAAAGTTGGGAATTCACACATATTTTTTCGGGTGGAGAACTTCATGATAAATATTTCGTGAGGGTGAACATTCATGTTAAATTGTTTTGATGGGAATTTTACTATGGTTTTTCCATGATTTCATTGAGCTTCAATGATGGTGGTTTTCATTGCTTCTTTACCAAGTTGTGGGCATACGTGTGTTCATTTGGGAACATTCTTTTGCCTTCTTGTGTTCTTTCAAAATCAAAGTGGAAAAATCATTATGCAATTTTGGTTATGATGAAGAAGAAGAAGAAGATGAAGATAGTGTGAGAGTGAAGAGTGAGTTGGTGTTTGAGAGAAATGAAGAGAAGTGAAGTGTTCGTGTGAGAAGTGTATTTCTTCATCGACATGTCCGAGGTGCTTATTCCAAGGCAAAGTGTTCTTCTCAAGTGTTCGCGAGGACGCTTCACATTTAAGTAGAGGAGAAATGATAACCCCCAAATTTATGCTAAATTTGGCACATTTTATTGGTCTACATCGATAAAATTTTAGCATTTGAGCTATAAAAACATCTTATTTGATGAGCTTTTCAATATAAAATCAAATGTAAATTACCATGGCTTTATAGCAAGTCTGCATAAAATTTTAAAAGCCATTGGTCAATAAAATATTTATGTTTGATTTTTTAACTTTTCGAAAAGGTTGTGGGATACTTTTTAGTTCCTTATGTTGCAAAAAAATGAAAGGTCTCATGAACCTTAGGCCAAAAGATGTACTCAATTTTTTATAATATCAAGAAAAGTAGTGGGAGTTGGTTGAGGAGGTTATGCACGACTCCTTATGTGCATGCTTCTTCCACTTTTCTTTCTCTCTCATTTTGGCACAACTCTCTCTCTTGTCTTTCTTGTTTCTTACATTCTTTCTTGCAAAATTAGCTATGGATGAAGAAGATGAGAGTGAGGATGGTGAGGAAGATGAAATTTTCTATGTGCCAAGTTCTTTGTGAGCCTGTGGGCTGTTTTTCTTTGTAAGAGAGCAAAATTTGCACGTTTCATGGGTGGTGTAAGCCCTAAGAATATATTTTGTTTCCTTGTTGGTACCCTGGTTTTGTGTTTGTTTTGAGTGATGTGGGTGAGAGCTGTTCACTTCATTTGGAATCAACTTATCTTCAAGTATTTTCAAATATAATTTAGTCATCATTGATAGAACATAGGATACAAATCTATATCACACTTTTGTAAAAGTAAATTAATGTAATCAATGAAATGAGAGCATATAGCTACTATGTTGCAAGTTACAAATCTTAACTAGATCATCAATGTAGAGTATAATTGTATATTAATTCTATTACATCTATGATGGTACCCATGTTAGTATATGTTGTCGTGGTAAAACATGTTCTAGCATGCACAAAGACAAGAATAATATACCAAAGTGTAACCAAACCTTAAAAGTTTAAAATACTTGGGCACCAAAATGAGATCGTGATTTTACCTTGCCCTACCTCTCAAAGAAATAGGGCTACTAACCAAGTCTCACAAGAATTCCCAAGTCAAGTGGAAGTGTTATATGCTAGGATTCCCCCCACCAAGTAAAATTAGTGAGATCACGACTGAACCTTCCATTAAGTCGTAAATGAGGTGGAATTATGAACCAAATCTATATAAAAAAAACTTGCATAATGCATACACAAGGCCACTTTATATAGCTCTAAGAAATCATAGCAAAAAATAATACTTATTATTGATTTTTATATAAAAACTACAATTAATATGCTGAAAGATATGATAAATCTCATATGCACATAAACTAGTGATTTTTATGTATTATTAATCACTAGATTATTTAGGATATAACCGACTTATTTAATAATAGTAGTGGCAATATATTTATTATACACTGTTAGTTTTTTGGTGTGCTATTGTCTCCCTTTTTGTCAAGTCTAGAATTATTTCATTACATTAACACATCAATCGAAACCTTGATTCTTATGTACATGTTGTCTAATAATGTGGATACTAGTGGGTTGCATTTTCACTTGATATACGGATATATGACATGTGAATGGATATTAAAAACGAGAGCCATATTACATAGCCACACCCAATATATGGCATATGGTAGGGGTGTGTATGTAGCATAATGCTATTTGGATATGTGTTGTTGTTTTTTTTTGGAGAGAGAGAAGCTCTATATTCACTTACAAGAAAACATTAAGGATATGTGATGTATTTAAAATAAGCATTTCACAAAATCCAAGGACCATGATAACATTTTAATGTTAGAAAGGGTAGACTAATGATAACATTTTGATGGCTTATAGTGGTATAGAACATGAATTTGTCAAATGGACATTACAAATTGGGGATGGCATTATAAGTCAGCCAAATAATGAAGGCAGGGTATACTAGGCACTAGTCTACTTTATCTATGGACGAGAAAAAAGAGGATAAAGAAGAAGTGAAAATTAGCATATGAATATAAAATCTCTTAGTAAGCAGTAATCAATCTTAGCTTGAAAGATATTGGATATTTGGATTGTCTTAATCACTACTACTTTGTTTAGCAAATGTTTGGATTCATCTTAAAGCCTTTCTTTTACACAGGCTGGTTTAGAAACTCCACCCATAAAAGTGAACATTAACTGTATAAATCTAGAACCCTGTTGTGTATATTTGTGTATAACTCTAGGTCCAGAAAAACCCTCTCTTAATGATGAGAAGTAGCTCTCCTCTTTAAGTGGAAGCTTCATATGTGATAGATCATACCGGAAGAGCAGGCGGGACAGCAACTGACGGGGGTCGAAAGGTGAGTGGTATGAGACGGAATAGAAAACCTTGATGGGTTAGTGCGGCCTCGGCCCACGCTCCCACCACCAGAGACCCTATCAAGAGGGCGATTCCGGCTGTAGAGAGCAGGCAAAGAAGGGGCAGCGATGACTTGGGAGACGCTGCGAGGCCTGCGCATACGTAGGCCAGGAGAAGATTGACGACGCAGGCCTTGCAGAGGAGAGAGAGGATCGGGTCGAGGAGCACCTCTAGCAGCGCGATGGACGCGCTCGAGGAGCGCGGTGTATTCCACAGAGGGCGGTGTAGCAGGCGAACGAATTGAAGCAGAAGAAGAGGGAGAGGAAGGCAGAACCATCGTGAAAATGGTCTGCATGGGATCCGCTGGGAGGTTGGAGGTAGCCGGAGAAGCAGAGAGCAGCGACAGAGGGTGGTGTAGAATGCTGCGGGTAAAGTTTGCGCCAGTGTCCCCTTTATTTTGTGTTATCGCATGGCAAGTACGGACGTGAGCAATCTAAGAAGATCAGTAGTTGAGCGCTGCAGCCGCCCCAACGGACAGGCGGATTTTGCCATTAAGAGCCCGTGTTTGTCACCACGTTGCATTCGTGCCCCTCTAACTCTATCCAAAACCCACCCCTTCGAGTTCGAGCTTTCTCGAAAGGTACGCTTTTATGAAGCTTTTTTACAAACATTGATGAGGGACAGACAATGGTACTTGCTTGGAGATGAGCAATAAGCGGTTGATGTTGCTTTGTGAATGGTTACGCATTTATGTCGTAGAATAGAACCTTGCCAAAAATGACTCCATGATCATGGTTGGAGGAATGTACGTGTATGTTTGTATCACACCCAACTAAAAACAACATGTGGGAGTCCAACGATTGTACCTTTCGACTTCCTCTCGTTAGAGGGGGCCATGTTCTCTCACTAGCACACCAATCCCCTCTTCAAGAGGCCTTTCATTATTTAGAGGTGGGGGTCATGTGACCTACATTAGCGCTTAAGGGTGGTTTGAGCCTTTTCTCTAGCACCCATCCACAATGGGCCCTTTTGCCTTACAAATCAGTGGGGGTGGGAGGGTCTCTCTAGTATAGCACTGGGTCAATGTTAACCCATGGCGGACGCACTATGTTTTACGTCATTAATTTAAATATTCTGAGTCATGGGCCGGGCTTGTCGGCACCATATATTAAGGATAAAGGGATTGGGTGATCGCCGATGAGAGGCGCACCTTGGATATCAGTAGGATAAGGGTTAGGGTCGGCCGGCCATGTATGGGCGCCCAAGTGTGAACGGCCAAGTCACCTATAAGAGTCAAATGTAACCCTAAACTCCTCATTCTCATGTGTTGTGAATACAAGAGTGCTCTTGCCTTATCTCTTTGGTTTCCTTCTCCTGCGTGTGTGTGAGAGAGAGAGAGAGAGAGAGTGAGAGAGCGATCGAGCACTGTGTAGCGGCACGGCGGCGGCAGAGAGGCGGTAGAGCGGCGAGCGGCGGCTCCTCCTTCACGGCTGTGACGCGAGAATCCTTCAGGGCGACAGTTAAGAGGTGAGTGACACACCTTTTTGCATTCTGTTTGAGCTTTCCTTCCCTGGTTGTATGCTTGTAGCCATTCGTGGCTCGTATACGGTGTCTGGCAAGTCCCCAGCTACGACCTGTGCGGCAAAAGCGCACATTTTTGGCGCCGCTGCCGGGGAGCTGTCCTGCACCAAGCTCCAGTTTGCAGCTCAGCTGCTGCGTGAAGTTTAATACACACTGTAGGAAAGCGACTGTGTGTTTGCTGTTGAGGTGTTTCAGTGGTTGCAATCTCTGTTTCTGCAATTTGTCTTCTGCATTTCTGTTTCTTTTGTTAATTTTTCGCTCCGCGTGTGGGCGCACAATCGGTTATCTGGTTTTCTGCGTGTGAGGGGGTTTCTGAATCCCCAGATCTGTGCTGTGTGCGCGAACTGCGCCGCGGCCAAGGCTAGAAACCCTAGAGAACTTATCTCAGAAAAAAAAAACAGAAAATAAAAATTTAAAAAAAATACAAAAAAATAAAAAGAAAAAAATTAAAATTTATTTTTAAAGAAAGAACCAAACGTGTGGAGAGGAAGAGAGGAAAGATTTTCTAATTGGAGAAAAAAAAATTTGAAAAGAAAGAACCCCAATTGACCCACGACCCACGACCCCGGCCCCGGCCCCGGCCCCGGCCTCGGTCTCGGTCTCGGTCTTTTGATATATATATATAGGAGAGTGAGCCTCCATAGCTTTCTTTCAAGTGAGAGCTTATGGGAAGTCGTGCCCTATATGTAGCCCACTCCCCAAGGAGTAAAGTGAGTATGTGGGATAAAGCCCTCACCCTTTCCTCCATAAGCAAATAGGCTTTTGCCCCTTCCCCCCCAAGGAAAACGGACTATTTTGAGGACTACAAGAGCTCTAGATAGGCGAACACGGTGCTGTAAAGCACACTAGGATCCTTTGAACGATACGCTCGTTTCGAGCTATCACACGCCCTAGTCCAAGTTCGACCGTGAGTAAGGGGGTCAAAAACGAGTCAAAAACGGGTTAAAAACAATCTAAAAACAAGTAAAAAGGGGGTGCGAAACACCTAAGAAACCACTTGTGTGAGTTTCAAGGGTAGTTACCAACACACGTAGGGTACCCACGTCACATGCATCTACGTTCTGGTCGGGTGCTAGAGCCTGAACCACTAGAAAGTGTTTCAGTTTACGCAGGCTCACACCATCCCTCCACGTTGGCATCTTGGCCTTCGTCCGGAACCCAAGGGAGTGCAACCCAAGATCCACGAATAGTGGATAGTGACTCATCCTCTGACTCAGAAGCCATGGAAGGGCACCCTACCAAGAACCCTGAGGAGACAAGCCAAAACATGCCAGTGTGGGCCCCACAACCCGGATCTAGCATGTTTAGTCGTCTAATAGAGACCTTTAGTAGAGCTACACGCTCTGAGCATGCCACAAGCGAAGTAAATGAAGAAGGAGGGGTAGTAGATTCACCATTCACATCTTATGTAGACCCTACCCTCCCAAAGAGTGTCCATGTGGATATTCTACCCACTTCGTTTAACGAGGGCCCTACTAAGCTACCACATTCCGATGCTCTTCCTAAAGTAGAGGTCCCTAGAAGCCAACCCTTAAGAAGTGACATTGCGTCCACTTCAAGAGAACCGTTTGGCACACCAAGTCTAGATGGGATATTTCTCAATGAAAATTGGGAATATGATCTACACACAGAGACTCTAACGGACCTATACACGGGTTACACCTACCATGTAGGTTGGTTAGAAGTCCTACGATCTACATCTAGCGCCACTAATCTAGAGGAGCAACAGCAAATGATATGTGAGGTAATTCATAGAATTATCCAATTTGAGAGGCAAAATAGGGGAGTGAACCTAGTGTCCACTGGCCCTATGAGATTTTTGGATACGGGCAAGGCCAAACAACCAACCCTATCACAATTGGAGACTCCCTCGGTGAGTCCCATAGACCCTTCGTATGTTGTTTCGCCTGGAGTCTCAATGCAGGTTGAGCCCACGAGCAGTAACTTTAGTTTTCCAACCTTGGCTCAACTTTCCATTAAGGAATCCACAATGCCTACCCCAATGATGAGCATGACAGAAAGCGCACCTGTCACCACTGTAGTTAGTACGACACCGCTACCTAGTGGAACAGTACCTACAACAGTGCGTGCCAGTGTCTATCAACCATATGTACCTATCGCTACTCATGTTCATGCAGCTCCTATGCCTCTTAGTATGCCAATGGCGTATGCTCCACGACCACCTTATCATAACCATTATCCAAGAGGAGCTAGGCCTAGCTACATATCATATCCTACGTCATTTGCCAACATACTCAGACCAACACCAACTCCTATCAGCCAGGCTATCCCAGAAGTGCCTCCACCAGCTATGCCTGCTCACCTAGGTGATCTCGCAGCGTTTGCTCAGACGATCGGAAGATCCATTGCGGAAAACATGCGGGGCATGCCTGAGAGAGAACCTAGAAGCAAGGCAGTACAAGTGGCTAAGCTCACTCAAAACTTCAGTGGTAACGAGGATGTTAGGAAGCACATTGAAGTCTTTGAACACGTGTGTGATTCCTTGGAAGAGCACAATGAGCTGCATAAGTGTAAAGCCTTAGGCTTAACCTTGAGTGGGAAGGCCGGAGATTGGTATCGAACCTTAAGGGTTGAAGAGCGCACTCACTACCCCACTCTCAAGAGATTGTTCTTGAAAGAATACATACGCGAGGGTGTGCTTTGGGGAGTAGCATCTCAACTCCAAAAAGCTGAACGCGAGGAAGGGGAGTCAGTGAGAGACTTTATAAGTCGATTGAAGCATCTAAATTCTCGCTGCACTCCCGACGAGCGCTTCAATAATAACCAACTGCTCGATAGATTCATCCGAGGATTGCGCCACGAGGACATTTACAATGGCCTAGTCATTAGAGGTCTTACAACGTGGGAAGCAGTCACTGCCAATGCAATCCAGTTAGAAGACAACTTGATGATTGCAGGTAAAAAGGTGTCTTCAGAAACAAAATCCGTTAGTTCGCAAGTATCTGGGCACGAGCCAATGACGGTAAAACCTATTGTTGCCAAGGAGCCCAAGATATCTGAAATGTCTGTGACCGACCTTACTAAGGCTCTCCAAGAATACTTTAGGGGTAATCGAGCTCCTCAGAATAGCCATATGTACCCAAGGAGAGAGCAACAATGGTGTTCGGTGTGCTTAGGACCACATAGCACGAGTGAATGTCCCACATTCAGAGTCAAATTCAATGGGAATTGCAATGCATGTGGTAAGTATGGCCATCAATCTAAAGATTGCCTAACACTTAAGCGAATGTTGGCAAACCAGGCACCACTAGCTTGGTCAAACACACCTCAAGTACCCGCGCTAATGCCTGCACAACCTATCGAGCAACCGTCACAGCACATAGTTCCAAGGAATCCGAATGTAGTCCAGTCTGTGCCGTTACCACCGCCAGTGCTAGGACCACAACCTCCACATCCAAGGATTACCCCAATAAACCAGATGGGTTGTGAGTCACATAGTGCATGTGGGGATTATGAAGAGGAGATAGACCCCACTGCTCCATACGGGATTGATACGTTTGAAATGATTCCCCAGTACTACATGGAGGATCATTTCGGGCAAGTTAAGCCTGTATATCAAGCGGCTGCTCTCGCCACAAGAGGGCAAAACCTTAATACCTTGGCGAGGAGACCACCTCTTCAATGCTATGAGTGTGGTGGACCGCATCGTGTAGCGGAGTGCCCTAATAGGCTACAGAAGATCGCTACTCAAATGCAACCAAATCAAGGGAGCACATCGGGAATGCCGGTACTTACATGTAATCGTTGTGGCATAGATCATTTGATCGCTCAATGTCCACATAATCCTAATGCACCCAAGATTACGCCATTGAATTTGGTTGAGGTCACCAACCAAGCACGAGGAACCACACCCATTGTACCCGTGAATGTAGTTACACGGTCAATGCTTCAAAATCAAAACTACATTCTTGAAGAGAGGGATACTGCATCAATCGCTCAGGCAAAGAAAAAGAAAACACGGCGGAAGAGATCGCTTAATGCCACGAGCTCCAAGCCTAGTTCAAAGACTAACATAGGGACAGGAGACGACCCCGTGTATATGAATGATCCTGAAGATGATTCTGATTCAATAGAAACCATGGGGACCAAAGCCACTACCTTAAGGGAGGAACCCACTCGGAAGCTCAACGAAGGAGAATCAAGCGAGTACATAAATAAGGGGAAACAGAAGGAAACTTCCTCGGCCCCACAACCAAGTCAGTTAATGCCCTCTCGACCACCCAAACTGACTGAGACTCCCCAAGACAAGCCACGTGGACCAAAAACCCTTAAGAAAAAGATTGGAACTTACCCAAACCCAGTTGAGGAGATTGAACAAGTGCAACACTTAAGGGGTTTGGTGGAAGAAACACAAAGAGAACTGGAGCCAAACCCTAGAAAAATCAACATTCCAGACACAGTGTTTCCTACGCAAGTTCAGCCTCACAGGAACCATAAACCGTTAGCTATACCTAGTATCATTCGGGAAGAAAGTGAGGATAGGACATCAGGAAGTGGGCAAACACCCTTTTTGCTTGAAAGAATGTTTAGTGAGGGAATGCCTGACCCCATTGAAGAGGAAGTGATTCCATCTTCACCAGTTCCTAGTCAAGGAGCGATATCTCGAAAAGTACCATTGAATGTGTCCAAGCTAATGGATTTCATGTCCTCTGAAATCAGAACCACGATCATATCCAAATTATACGGAGATCCTGAGCTATTCTTAGCTCTTCGGGCATTTCTCAATGGAGAACTAAAGGCAGGATTACCACAATTTGCAAATATGGATAGACCCGACATGCTTCAAGATGAAGGGGAACATTGGGATCTACAACCCAACCTAGATGAAGATTCGGTCGTTGAAATACCTGTGAACAAGTTGGGACAATACTTTGAAGGTGACGAATCTAATGCCACCCTACCCATTACTACCAAGGGATTAACTCTAAAGGGAATCCTTGATGGTGGTGCTGGAGTGAGCATTGTGACTAAAAACTGTTGGGAATCCATGGGGAGACCCCACCTCGAAGTCACAAACATAGTGGTGAAGATGGCAAATGGAACTATTGCTAAACCGATTGGAATGTTAAGGGACCTTAAGATCAAGGTTCTGGGATACAAGGTAAAACATACCTTCATTGTAATGGATTTCTCCAAGCATCCTATGTCATATCAAATGATCTTAGGACGTCCTTTCATGAGGGAAGCACAAATGGTGCATGACTGGTCGAAAAACCATGTCTACCTACAATTCCAGGACTCTGTCATTCGAGTTGATCTTGAGAATGGTCGTGCACATCCTTTAGGAAGCAAGGTTATCATTGATAATCGATCGGATACCACTATTCACTCCGCCCCATTAAGGTATTGCTATACATGCAAAAAAGAGACTGATGATGGGAAAGATTCTCCTTACATGGATGTCCTACCGGGTATGACTGAGTCGGATAACGTGGATTGGGTACACCTAGCGGCAACCATAGACACATGGGGGAATAGAGGCACAAGCTGGGTAACACCTGAGGGACAAGATATGCCACCGTTAGTGCCAATAAACATGATAGGTGTTATGCACTTGACTCCTGATGGCAAGAACGTGGCAAACTCCACCAACACTGAAAGTAGCGAAGACTCTGACCAATGCAACTCTGAGTATGAATCTCAAGAAGAAACTGACCCTGAGCCTCATGGAAAAAACGAATCAAATATTCACCCAAATGTGGAAGCAATGTGCTCAAGGCCTAGGACAGTGACCTCTTGCAGTTCATCCGAAAGTGAGGGGGACACAAGTGAAGATCGACCAAGTGAATCTGAATCTGATAGAAACAAAAATCAAAAACTTGGTAAGAAGAAAACGAGACATAAGCGCCAACGCTATCGAGCCAATGTACGCACTACAATAAATAAGGAGAGATCCACTACAGAATGGCTCAGTTATGTAGGAGCCATTGATGCTCATCGGAAGTTAGCGGATAATTGGGGACAATACCTCCAAAGTGTCATGTGGTGTATTCCGCAACCTCATGACGTCGCCCAATTAGAAATTGATGAGAAGCCAAAACTAAGTCGTACTGCAAGGAGGCGGCAAAACCAAGAGTTGGCTCAGCAGCAAAAGGAAGCGGAATTGAAAGAAAAAGCCTGGCACAACAAGAACCAGTAGACTTACACCCCGCACCCGAGCATTTCAAATCATTCACCACAGGGGAACGTAAAGTGGTCTACACAAAAGCCCAACGAACGCCTACCAATGGGAGTAGCGGTGTCTACGATGGCCCTGCGGTAGTTAAGGAGATAGACTTAGCAGATCCGGGTGAGGAGTCTAAACCAGTTTTTATTGCTCAAGACCTCACCAAGGCAGAAGAAGCTGCACTTACGAAGCTTCTTAAAGAATTCAAGGACATATTTGCATGGACATATCATGATATGAAGGGTGTTCCACCCTCGGTGGTGCAACATACTATTCCAATGATTAGCACTGCTAAACCAGTCCAGCAACGTCCCTACCCAATGAATCCTAAGTACGCAAAGATTGTACAAGAGGAAATTGAAAAGCTGGTAAAATGTGGATTCATATACCCAATTGAGCACTCAGAATGGGTTTCTCCGATAGTCATCGTGCCAAAGAAGAATGGGAAACTCAGAGTGTGCGTTGATCTCAAAAAGGTTAATGCAGCCACCAGAAGGGATCATTACCCCTTGCCATATTCTGAACATGTGCTTGAAAGAGTGGCAGGCAAGGAGGCATATAGCTTTTTAGATGGGTACTCGGGTTACAATCAGATCACAATTGCAGTCGAGGACCAAGCTAAAACAGCATTTATCACGGAGTTTGGAGTGTTTGCCTTTCGCGTCATGGCTTTTGGCTTGACCAATGCACCTGCAACATTCCAACGATTGATAAACACGGCCTTTAAGGAATATCTAAGGGACTTCTGTGAAGCTTTCTTAGATGATCTCTGTGTTCATTCTTCTTGGGACGAGCACTTGATGTGTTTACGAAAAATATTTGAAAGGTGTAGATTATATCGCATCTCCTTGAATCCTTTCAAATGCCAATTCTGGGTTAAACACGGAGTTATCTTAGGACATATAGTGTCCAAAAATGGGATTTCCACTGACGAGAGTAAAATCAAGGTCATTCTGGAATTACCCCCACCCACCAACTACAAGGGAGTCCAACGCTTTATGGGCCACGTTGGTTATTATCGAAGGTTTATTCTATTCTTCGCCGAGATAGCTCGACCATTGTATAAGCTTCTCATCGAGTTTATTTGGACCGAAGAATGTGACCGTGCCTATGAACTATTAAAGAAGGCCTTGGCGAGTGCTCCAATCTTGAGAATGCCTAACTGGGATTTACTCTTCCATGTGCATATTGATGCATCAAATTTTGCTATTGGGTGTGTGTTAACTCAACCTGGAGAACACAAGCTAGACTACCCCATTAGCTTTGCCAGTCGCCAGTTGAACGATGCTGAGATGAACTACACCACTACGGAGCGAGAAGGTTTGGCAATGATATATGCAGTAAGGAAATTTCGTTATTACCTCCTTGCCACCAAGTTTGTTTTCTATGTGGATCATCAAGCATTGTTGTATCTGGTAAACAAACCATGCTCCACAGGAAGAATCACACGATGGCTATTGATTCTTCTTGAGTTTGATTTCACGGTTGTTGTGAGACCTGGCAAGAAACATGTTATGGCTGATCATTTGTCTCGCATACCCAATGGTGAGGCTCCTACAGGGGTTGATGATGACTTACCTGACACTTCCCTGTTCATGGTGGAGACAATGCCTGAATGGAGTGAGAAGATTGTTAACTTTTTGGTTAATGGCTTTCCACCCAAGGAGCTTCGTAAAGATCTAGCTCGAAAGCTGATCAAAGAATGTGAACCCTATTGCCTGATAGCCGGGACTCTTTATAAAAGAGGAAAGGATGACGTTCTTAGGCGTTGTGCCCGAGAGGATGAGTATCTATACATTTTGCAAGAGGCACATATGGGCGTAGCCGGTGGTCACTTCTCAGGCGACTTAACTGCGCGAAAGATCTTACAATCAGGGTATTGGTGGCCCACTATGTTCCAAGATGCATCACTCTTTGTGAAGGGTTGCGATGAATGCCAACGATATAAGAAACCCCAGAGGAAAGATCAGATGCCCCTACATCCAATCAAAGTAAACCAACCATTTGAAAAGTGGGGTTTAGACTTTGTAGGTCCAATTAGCCCAGCGGCCCGAAACACACAATCTCGCTATATTATTGTGGCCACTGACTATATGACCAAATGGGCTGAAGCGAAAGCGACACGTAAGGCAGATGCAAGGACAACAGCCAAGTTCCTCTTTGAAAATATAATCACACGCTTCGGTTGTCCTTTTGAACTTGTGAGCGACAATGGTACGCATTTTATAAATGAAGTGATTAAGGAGCTCACAACAAATTTCATGATATCCCATCATAAATCTACTCCTTATTATCCGCAAGCGAATGGCCAAGCCGAGAGTACAAACAAGACATTAATCTCTGTTTTGACAAAGACAGTTGAAGCTCATCGCACGGATTGGGATCTAAAGCTCACGACAGCTTTATGGGCCTATCGTACTGCGTACAAAGTGGCTATTAATTGCACACCATTCAAAATGGTATATGGCCAAGAAGCAGTCATGCCGTGGGAATTTGTCATTCCAAGTCTTCGTGTTGCTACTCAAGAGGGTTGGGATGGTAATCCCTTAGCAGAGCGTCTGTATATCCTTGAGCGGCTAAATGAAGAAAGACAATTGGCTGTGTACAATGCCCTTGTGGAGAAGGATAGAAGGAAAAAATGGTTTGATCGCCACCTCAAGGACAAGGACATCAAGGTTGGGGATAAAGTCCTGATGTATGGAGTGCGAAACGAAAAGAAGAAGCTCAAATATGCTGGTAAGGGACCGTATAGAGTATGTGAAATTACACCGCAAGGTACCATCAGAGTGGAGACTCTCGACGGAGTTGAAACCATTGGATTCCTTAATGGGAGTAAATTCAAAAGATACTATGACCCCCTGAGCCAGGAGGAGTTACACGCAATCCATCAAAAGAAGGCAGCTAAAGAACAGGCTGAGCTTAATAAGATACAAGCGAGAGTCGAAGCCAAAGAACGTCAACAGCGTGCTAGGAGACAACGAGAAGCCAACTTGGGAATTACGCAAGTATTTTTCGAGGAAGCAGAGGAGGATGCACTGGAATCTGACCCACCTCTAAGATACCCAATTGAGTTACAGAGTCCTTACGGGGAGGTGCTGTATAATGCATTATTGGATACAGGAGCTCAACACAATTTGCTATCATATGGCGTGTGGTGTCAACTGGTAAAACCACCCTTATCCAAGAGTTCTATCCAAGTTCAAGGAATCAACAAGAAGAAAACCCCTGTCTCAGGAATTCTGCACACTCCGGTTGCTTATGACAAGGGAACCATAATTCAAAGCTTTTTGGTTATGCCTGCTGGTACCATGGAAGGGACTGTAATCTTAGGGCGCAAATGGATGATGGCCACCAAGTGCAATATCGATTGGGCAACCAGACAAGTCACAACGCAAGAACCAACACTAGGTCTGACCGCTCAAAATCCCGCACCTAAGTCATCCACTCAAATATTAGATAACGAAAAATCACAAAGTCCAGTGGCAAAACCATCTTCGATTGTTGGCCACCCCTCTAACGCTTCAACGCCAAGAGTGGAAACAAGCAAGGTGGTCCCTAAAGCTTCGCTTACTATGCCAAAGAGTACATACAAATGGGTCCCCAAAGCTTCGTTAACAGCTACTTCCCCTGCTCAATCTCGTTCAGCCACCAAGAAGCCTCGTAAAAGGAAAGTAGCTACCCACCCGAGAAAGGGCAATGTAACATCGCGATGGATCCCTAAAAAATTATTAGTAGCCCAAGGGTACTACGAGGGGAATGACTAGATTTGGGTCCCTAAACATAAGGTGAATCCCTCTACATCACCTGTAAAACCTTGAAACCAATTGTTGCCACCCCAACGATAATTCAAGATCGTGGTAAGGGAAAGGTAACAGAGTGCTCCACACCACTTCTTCCAGAGTTAGTTTGGATTCCCAAACGATATCGATCATTACCACCTAGCTCAGGAAGGGGGGAGCCACATGAAGCTTCTAGCTCCTCATGCCAGGCACACGCTGATATAGAAGTTTCTACATGCTCTACACCTACTCTTGCCAACACCCAACAAAAAACCGATGAGTCTACGTCTCCCCTTGTAATAGTATCATCGGAAACCATTTCCTCCATTCGTCAATGGGAGCGTACACTACCATCTCTGCAATTGGATGTGGCCACAAGGGTCATAAAAAGCTATCTGCCCACATCACAACCTATGACCCGCTGGACAAATTGGTTCCAAGAGGCTACAACATCATTGCAAATAATATGATCTACCCAAGGAAAGGGGGAGCATGTCCTCCTTAACCTTCTCCCCTGACCATGTAATTGCCAAATTCAAGGGGATGTATATATATAGCTTCATACATAAACAAAACAAAGAAAACAAAATAAAAAAATAGTAAAAAGAGCAAGAGCACGTTAAGAGCAGAGATATCCGTATACAATCAAGAACTAGATTGACCTGTCACAAACCTACTGATGCTATATCTGTGTTTGCAGATATGGCAGATGCACGATCATCATACACTTCATCCACTCCTACCTTTGGTGAGAGGTATCATCTGTACCTTTCTCAGATATTCCACATGTGCTATCCTGTAATTGAAACTGAATGGGATCATATAGATGTACTAGCCAATGAGGAAAATGTTGAGGAATTAGAATGGCTAATTCGCCTATTGACCATGACTGACCCCTACTCCGTAGAGGACATATCCCCAATAGCCCAATGCTTTCCTTTTCCACAAGATGACTATCCTCGCATGGTTACATTCTTGATGAGTCTATGTGGATGGGAAAATGAAAAGGACAATGATGAATGGACGGATGAAACTCATGGCACTACTGAGGTTGATTTTATTTATTTGGATGATGCGGATAGAGGCTTAGCCTTAGGGCTAGAGCCAGGACTCTACAACATCCTCTTACCGTATCCTCAGTAGTAGTGTGGTGACTGGTAGGTAGGTTAGTGTTTTCAAGTTTTTTCTACTTTAGATTCCTTAAACAAGTCTTGAAATTTTCACACTGATGTGCCTCTCGAGGTATAGTGCTTGTTAGTTGATTGTACAGGTTAAAAAGTTTGAGGTGGGTTTGTTTTCAAGTCCTGAGACTGCCGCAATGTTCATCAAAATATATCTACATCAAATTGCAAGCTGTCTCGTCAAATCAAGGAGATCTCCAATTACAGGTGTAATTCTTCCATACCCACTCTCTTTCGTTTTTACTGTTCAATCAATTGCATAAACTATAATGCATGACCACATGGAAATTGTCAATGTACTACTTAGTTTTTGAAGTTGCTTGCATGCTAGTGTAAATCATTAATGAGCTTAACTTTATTGGAAATATTCCTAGGCAGCATGATATCTTTAGTTAACCTTGGAATACGATTGTCTTAGGTCTAGGGTCAAACCATCTTAATGTTTGACACCTGGCCATGTGTGTGTTGACCTCTAGGACATAGCTATTACCCCTTTGTCGAAAGGATGCAAGACAAATTATAATTCAGGAGCAAAGATCAAAAGAAATAGATTTAAAAAAAAAAGCCTACAATAAATGGCAATACAAGTCTATGATGTGCTTTAATGTTGGCCTATCGCCTTATTGATACTTGGTAGGTGAGGAGTATTCTACTCCAGACCGATGCCTTGGTTGGTAGGGGGTAGCCTTGCCTAAAGTGAGCTAATAGATTCCTGGATAATGCCTTGTGTTAAACATGGTACCAGGATCGATGTTAGTTTTGCCTTAGGAAGGTCGCCATTGTGTATAAAAATTATCACGTGCGTGAAGAAATAAAGGCAAAAGGCTCCTGTAACTCTAATGTTTCTTGTGTCCCTAGGCTTGGGGTATAAACTTGTTCTTAGAGTAGACACCGTGTGGTCATCTGTTTATTTATTAAGCTTGGTTCTTTTCCTTGACTTAGGCCAGTTATAAACCTTGCTTAACCTTTGACACCTTGCTAACTCTTGATTTACTTTCAATAATTTTAAACTCCTGTTAATTTACTACACTAGCTCATTCATGTGACCCTTAAACTAAGTTCTCATCGCAACATCCATTGTGGTCTAACATGCTTGAATTTCTCCACTTTATATCTTTTGAATTCTAGCATACTTTCACTCTACTTCTCTATTTTGCAGACGGTCTACCACAACAACCCTCTCGAGCTTACCATACCATAGCTTCCGAGGACGGAATCTACATCAGGAAGGGGGGCATGTTAACCCATGGCGGACGCACTATGTTTTACGTCATTAATTTAAATATTCTGAGTCATGGGCCGGGCTTGTCGGCACCATATATTAAGGATAAAGGGATTGGGTGATCGCCGATGAGAGGCGCACCTTGGATATCAGTAGGATAAGGGTTAGGGTCGGCCGGCCATGTATGGGCGCCCAAGTGTGAACGGCCAAGTCACCTATAAGAGTCAAATGTAACCCTAAACTCCTCATTCTCATGTGTTGTGAATACAAGAGTGCTCTTGCCTTATCTCTTTGGTTTCCTTCTCCTGCGTGTGTGTGAGAGAGAGAGAGAGAGAGTGAGAGAGCGATCGAGCACTGTGTAGCGGCACGGCGGCGGCAGAGAGGCGGTAGAGCGGCAAGCGGCGGCTCCTCCTTCACGGCTGCGACGCGAGAATCCTTCAGGGCGACAGTTAAGCGGTGAGTGACACACCTTTTTGCATTCTGTTTGAGCTTTCCTTCCCTGGTTGTATGCTTGTAGCCATTCGTGGCTCGTATACGGTGTCTGGCAAGTCCCCAGCTACGACCTGTGCGGCAAAAGCGCACAGTCAAGAAGGATCGACCCTCAACATTGGTGGTTTGGGAGGGCGACATTGTAGAAGTGTGTGAGCTGGTACCGTCAACAATAGTATGATGCTTCAACTCCTCTATCCTTACATTATTCCCTAGTCAAGCTAACCCTATGTTATGATTCCACTTCTGATTCCAAGGGCAATGAGCTTTTAGTTTACCTCCTTGTCATCAAGCTTATATATTTGAAGAATTCGGAAGAGGCACTTAGTGCATCCACTTGGCACTTGATCGTTACTTTTCTTTTTCTTAATTCAAAGGAAGTTTTCCATAGGTTTTTATCGTCTCTAATGGGATCAAAAGAGTCATATTCCTCGAATGACAAGCTTTCTAGAGAAAGGGATTTGTCTTACTTATGTGCACTCAAGAAAGAGGACATAGAGCATGGCATCATCAACATAAACAAGGTGGCAATGACAAGATGAACTAAAGGGAACAAAACAAAAATGGAATGCAAACTCGTCCATTGGATGGAAAACCATATGTAGGAAAAATGAACTCATCGAAAGCACTCTTAAATTTTCTTTGCATTTGTCAATCTCCTAGGTGAAATCCTTGTCTTATGCTTAGCATTTACTAAGAGCTTTGGCATGTGCTTGAGGTTGCTTTACATTTGTCAATGCCTTTGCACTAAGAGCTTTACATGTGCTTGTACTTGTTTTGCAATTGCCAATGAGTTTATCACTACCACGAATGCATTCCTTTTCATTTGAATTCATTGGCCATTGGATTTAAGGAGAGTACCAAAACAACTATAAAAAGGAAAGCTTTGAGGAGTACCAAAAAAACTAAAAAAGGAAACCAAAGTGGAAGTTTGTCCTTGGGAAGAAGAAAACGATGCTAAGAGCTTAACATATGTTGAATATTTGTTAATGATTTTATCCAGCATTGCATAAAATTTTGCACTTATTTTTTATTTTGCACATAGTATACATGTGTTTGTGTTTCTCTTTTTGAATTTGTAATACATAAAAGAAAACAATGTCTCTCATACCTTTTAAACTTTATCAAAATTTTGAAAGCCATTTTTTCCCAAACCATCTACAAAGAAGCTTTCAAAGTGTTGTTTTAAAATTCAAAGCATTCTTATTGATCATGTAAACAAGCTTTCAAATAAATTTCCATTTCAAAAGCTTTGAAAATTTAGCCACTTATCCAACTAACTATAAATTTTCCCTATTAGCTTATCCATAAATTCCATTTTTGGGAATTGATTAGCGGCATATTTGGTAGCTATAATGCCTCTCTATGCACAATACAATGGATAGTAATAAGAGAGGGAAACAGCCTTTTAAGTCTAGCTACCACAGCTATTCATCTTCTTGTCACACGGTGCTACAGCCCATTAGTAGCAATGGCTATAAATCTTTTGGTGTCTAGCTTCAAGTCTCCCAAGAGCATTATAAATTGTTTCAGCATCTTCCCTTTCTATTTCGAATAGCTGCAAGAAGTTCATCTGAACCTCAAGTTGTGTTGTTAACTAAGTTACATAGACTATCAAATGTTTCTCCAAATGCTGATCTATGCTTTCATCAATGGACAAAGAAAAAAACACACTTCTCCTCAGCTTTTCCACTAAGCATGGAGCATTTCCCTTGCATCCATAGCATTTCCATAAGTTCCATAGCTATCATTAAGAGGGATAAAAGGAGTTTTCATGAATCTCAAGCACTCTATAAGCCTCAGGATTCCATTCAAGCTCTTCCCTTCCAAAGCTTTGTAGTATACCGCCTGCATGACACTTATAACTTGAAACCTATAAACTTCCCCACTTCTCTACAAGCCAGTCTCCAATGCTCCTACCACTTTCCCACCATTTTTAAGTAGCTTCTCCAATATTCTCTCAATGCTTTGGTGTTGATTTGTGCTTTCATGTTTCCTGAATGCTCCAATGTGCATAACTTTTAATCCTGTGTGGTGTTGCAAAAACGCTTCTTTTCTTTGCTTCTTTGCAAAAAAAGAGGAGAGAAATTTGTAACTATTATTTTATGATGTTGAGTTTGTGAGTTTGTAACTTTAATTAGAGCTAGGGTTTGATTCTCCTTAATTAGAAAAAAGATGTTTTGTATTTGTAAATCGATATTAAGCGTGGATAAATAATTCTTGTACTAGGCATAGCACAAGCTATGGTTTCCTTATCATTGTACTTTTAGAGGAGCAGAGGCTTTATGAGAGTGTAGGAGATGTAAAGAGAGCTTTCATTTCCTTGTTAGTAGAGAGGTTGGTGTGGACGAGTAAAAAGGATTGTCTTCTCTTAAATTAGGCCTTATTTTTCCTTCTTAGAGATAATCTGCAAGTTATGGTGTCAAGAATATCATTTAATTACAATAGTTACAATTTTGAAGTGGATAGTTGAGTGGTGAGTAAAAGAGGAATGAAAATGAATATGTTAAAGTACTAGAGAATTTTTTAGAATGTTGAAAACGTTAAGATGGTTCAAAATATTGGAATTATGTCTACGCATAATAATTGTCTCAAAGAATATGTATTAAGACTAATAATAAGGATTGGGAACAGAGTCGATCGCGGCAGTATTGATGAGGGTAGCAAAGAAGTTTATACTCATCGTGGAAAGTGGTGAGTCTCAGCTTGACCAGCCCTCATATTTGGGTCCTCTAGTTTGGCTTGGGTGAGGTTAGGATTAGTGGTCTATGGAAAATGTGCATGTTGCTAAGAGACCCTTAGGCAAATCACCCCTTGGCTACTATGGTCCCTGGGTAAGTGGACCCCATAGTCCAATTGTC
This sequence comes from Cibotium barometz, assembly GCF_041138505.1. Classification (NCBI taxonomy): domain Eukaryota; kingdom Viridiplantae; phylum Streptophyta; class Polypodiopsida; order Cyatheales; family Cibotiaceae; genus Cibotium; species Cibotium barometz. The sequence goes on along the minus strand of NC_141082.1, from coordinate 21,700,725 downwards.
TCACAGAGTAACAAGCATAAGGGGATCTTGGTGGTCGACATACTCGCCGTAGTTGGGTGGGACAGATGAGTCTAGTGCTTTTCTGTTCCGACTTATATGATGATTGGAAGTTCTTGTAGAACCTTACATGAGCACATCATACAAATTATAGCATACTTGTATTATTGTTTTGATTTTCCCTACTTGGTTATATTCTCTTATGTGATAAGAATGAATAGAATCAATACTATTTATGTTTTTGAAATTGTGTCCATGCGGGTTCTTATGCTATGTGTTACCCCCTTGGGCTAATGGAATTTTGGGATCCAAGTGGAGGCAAACAACCAATGCCAAGTAGTCATAGAACCAATGGTAGGTGGGTCGGGCCTCACTACCAAAATGGGAAATGGACATTACCTTTACAAAACTTTCTCACAAATATAGTAACGTTTTATTATATGTAGCATGTTAAAACTGCTAAAGTATGCACTTGGAAAAAAATGTCCAAATTAAGGTTATTACTAGGAAATGTTATCACCTCCCTCTACCTACCATGGAAACTTATTTGAAATCTTGTTTGCATGATTAATGAGAATGCTTTAAATTTTAAAACATCACTTTGAAAGCTTATTCGTAGATGGTTTGGGAAAAATGGATTTGCAAAATATGATAAAGTTCAAAAAGTATGAGAGACATTGTTTTCTTTTATGTATTACAAATTCAAAAAGAGAAACACAAAAACATGTTCAAAAACATGTATACTATGTGCAAAATAAAAAATAAGTGCAAAATTTAATGCAATGCTGGAAAAAATCATTAACAAATATTCAACATATGTTAAGCTCTTAGCATGATTTTCTTCTTACCACAAGGACAAAATTCCACTTTGGTTTCCTTTTTAGTTTTTTGGTACTCCTCAAAGCTTTCCTTTTTCTAGTTGTTTTGGAACTCCTTAAATTCAATGGCCAATGAATTCAAATGAAAACTAATGCATTCATGGTAGTGACAAACTCATTGGCAAAACAAGTACAAGCACATGTAAAGCTCTTAGGGAAAAGGCATTGACAAATGTAAAGCAAGCTCAAGAACATGCCAAAGATCTTAGTAAATGCTAAGCACAAGAAAAAGATTTCACTTAGGAGATTGACAAATGCAAAGAAAATTCAAGAGAGCTTTCAATGTCGTTATTTTCCCTACATATGGTTTTCCATCCAATGGATGAGTCTCCATTCCATTTTTGTTTTATTCTGACTAGTTCATCTTGTCACTTGCCACCTTGTTCGTGTTGATGATGCCATGCTCTATGTCCTCTTTCTTGATTGCACATACGTAAGACAAATCCCTTTCTCTAGAAATCTTGTCATTGGAGGAATATGCTTGGGAATATGACTTTGTTCATCACATTAGAGATGATAAAAACCCATGGAAAACTTCATTTGAATTAAGAAAAAGAAAAATAAAGATCAAGTGCAAAGTGGATGCACTAAGTGCCTCTTCCAAATTCCTCAAATATACAGGCTTGATTACTATAAGGGTAGCCACAGCTGCACGATCATCTTCTCCAAGCAAGGGATGCTGAGAGCTCAAGTTTTTCTCCACCCAACCTCAGCCAAAAACACACCACCCTCTATCCTTGGACTCCACTCTTTTATTAGCTAGATGCTCTTCACATGTGCCCGGCCACTCTCACTAGTGTTTGGCCACTCTTGAGTCCGTAAACTGGTCATTTTGGCTCCCCTAAACCCTGCCCGTGCCTTGTCCGAATGATCGAGATCTCTAGGCTTCCAGTAATTCTATTGTGATGACATTACTCCCCCCTTAAGAGGAGTTTTCATCCTCGAAAATGAAATTTGGGAACCTCTTTCTGAGTGTGCTTACCTTTTCCCAACAAGTAGAACCTTCTTCTAATCTATGCTTCCACTTGAGTAGTCGAGTTGTTTTCTCTTGGAAATTGTTATGCCAACGTAACAACTCCATGGACTCCGCCATAGCCGAGAGGTTAAGGAGCTCGTGGTCACCACCCAACCATAGAGGGCATGCTCTCAAGAGAGCCATATATGAGAATGAGGATTACACCTCATGACCAGGTCATATATAGTGGTGGCCTGCCTGCCCACACTAACCCGGCCGCCCGCGGTACTCCGACCCGAGCGCCCTCACCCCTGAACCCCGGACACCTTCGCCACCCATACTCCGACGTGTGGTCTACGTGTCCAGTCGAGCTCGACCGCCGCTACGGGCAATCCGACGTGCCATTACAGGCTACGTGACATTACCCCCCCTTCTAAAAAGTTTTCATCCTCGAAAACAAACTGGGGAAGTCATTGGTAAGCAAATGTCTAGTAGTACTCACGCAAGCCGTGATTTGGTATTTCAACCAAAACCCCAAGGCAAATTTCATGCCTTGATTTTGCATGTCATTAGCACAGAAGCTAATGTACTGGAGAGCACTCTAGTAGCGCAAGTTCTTAGACTATGCTACTAGATATTTGTAGACTACGCTACCATGTTGCATCACCAACTTGTTAAAACTTCTCCTCGGAAAGCTCTACGGCCATAGGAGAAATAAACTAGAGCCAATCTAATCATGCATCACAAGGATTAGTTCCAAAGCTGAGAGATACTTTCTCTCTTAGAGTAACATCTTTGCACAAGCATATGCTCTAGAATCTTGTTGAGTTTCTAACTACCATCAATCTACAGATGGTTAAACTCCACTCTAACTCAGAGTAAATGTAAGTTTTGAAAATTTCCCTTCAAATATAACAATCAAACTTCCTATCTCTTATGCCATACTATATCTGCGGGGGCAGACCATATAGTATGTGGAGATGTTTGATAAAGATTCTTGCACCACTACGGGTGTCTGGAGTTACATCCAATCACTTACAACTCTTTGTTGCTATTACCAGACACATCCCTTCAAGTATCGTCTGGACTCACACAACTATTCGAGTTTATGTGATATCTGAGGATATCCCTCCTTTCCCTCTAGAAAGGTTTTTGTCCTCAAAAACTCTACTCTCAAGCGGACTACGTGCTAGTGTCATAGGTCCAAGAACAAATCTAGACCGTGTTTAATATCATATGTTATATTCTTGAGTCCTTCCAAGAAACTTTTAAACATCTTGCAACGAAGATGTGGTATAGTGTCTACGCACATATGGTGGTACTATTGATAAACTGCTTTGCAATAGATCAGTGGTTTCACACTTGTAACAAAGTGCTTCATTGTTGCATATTATTACCCTTCATAAGCGGTTACACACTTATGAATCATTTGGGTGGGTTGTACCATCTATCAAGAAAAATTCCAAACTACTAATAACCACATTATCAATCCACAGATAATGACTGAGCTTGCTGCGAAGCCATAGGTTGCTAGATAATTGATGGTAATTACACAAGCCCAATGTCTCATTACATCATACATTCAATATAAATGCAAACATCACAGTACTTCGTGATGATGAACTTAGGAATTTCATCCTATCTCCCTGTTTGGTGTTGGTATGAAGTATAACTATGAGAACATTATTTGCTGCCTCCTCATTATAGCGGCAAAGCTACCTACCCAAATCACAGGTGGCAATCTCTACCAAGCTATAACCGATGACAAGCAAATAAACGAGTACCAGGGATTTCATTAACGTCTTCACAATTTCGTGATCACATTAACAAAACCTATTGTTAACATATTAAAACTTGTGATCACATTGTATATTCACATGACCTGAGCAATGACCTGCTAGAACCCACTAGTCCCGTAACACCTCCGGGCTTTTGGTTTTCCCGGCGGGCCCGTCGGGAAAACCAAAGAACACCGACGGGGTTCTATTCTATTTATAAACACTGCCCGACACCCATCGTGGAGCTTTTGGAGAGATAGTCCTTGTTTTGGGGGCATGATATCTCTCCTCAAAGTACTTATAGAGCTCTCGAGTTGCTAGAAGTGTCCTCTTGGGAAGAACGTCCTTATCTTAGGGGCTGTCGTCTTTCCTTGTAGGCACTCCTAAGGCTATTGAGCCACTCGTCCTTAGTTCTTTGAATTTGGGGCAGGGTGTGGTTCGTAGCTAATACTTGCGAAGATTTAGGGACAAATTTGGAGTCATTCAGCTTTGCATTTGAGCTACGTAGGTAATCTACCTCATTCTGCTTTATGAATGGTTTGATGGAGCCAAGAGTCCTGCTTAGGGGCTTGTATTGGTTCTTGATACTTGATATAGTTTAGAGTAGACAAGGGTCTATTGTCCTATACTAGAGTATTGGGCAAGCATAGATCTTTGATTTTCTTTGTGAATGTTAGAGAAGGTCTATTGTCCTATACTAGAGTATTGGGCAAGCATAGATCTTTGATTGTGTAAAGTATCCTTAATTGGGTACAAAAGGCATCCTTCATTGGGGGTGCAATGTGCATGATAGTTTCGAAGTAGTTTTGTGTTATGTGATGATCTTTTGTATTTGTCAAGATAGTTTCGAAGTACTTTGTCTACTAATGTATGTTTTGTAATACGTGAGTGACTTTGTTGTTTTTTCATTTGTGTATTCATTGTTATATGCTTGGTTGAATAGGTTATTTGTTGAGATGGAGGACAATGTTGGATCCAGTGATACCTCCAATAGAGTCCAAATTCCAAATAGTAGGAAAAAAAAGGCACCTGGGATAGAGTGGCAATATGCAATTAACGTTGGTGATCGATTCATAGATTGGGAGTGTAAGCTATGCCATGCAATAAAATCAGGTGGGGCGCCTCGACTAAGAGAACACTTTTTAGGCGGACCGAAGAAAAAGTCATGTACCCACCCCTCTACACCTGTAGTGGCCAAACGCATAAGAGAAGAAATTCAAAAGAAAGATTCAAGAAAACATGACACTCCTACCGTTAATGTATCAAGGCAGCAAGAACACTGTTGTTCTAATCATCAAACTCCCGCTACATCGCCTGCTTGTACTCCGAACGTCAATGTGCAAACAGAAGGTAATCTACCCAGTGCATCTTCCTGCAAAAAGCGAAACTTTGACGTAGGAAATATACCCATGCGTCAAATTTCATTGCAAGAAAGCCTACGTCAAGGTCGGCTCGATGATGCACAACTCGCCCTTGCTGAAGCGATTTACTTTTCTGGGAGTGCTATGATGATGGTGGACAATGAGCATTGGAAGAGAGCATGGAAGAAAATTGGTGAGTTTTGACCAGGGTTTTCACCACCTATGTACCATGCTATGCGAAATGATCTATTAGAGAAATGTTATGCGCAAGTAAAAGAACGTATACAAAGAATAATTCTTAGCAATATAGAGCTTTCTGGATGTAGTATAGTAAGTGATGGATGGTCTAATGTACAAAGAAAACCATTAATTAATATAATGGTTATTTCACCTAGAGGTGAGACTTTCATCCGTGCCATGGATTCTGCTGGTTCAATCAAAACTGGGGCTTACATTGCTCAAGTCATTGGCTCTATGATAGAGGAAGTGGGTGCCAAAAATGTAGTCCAAGTCGTCATGGACAATGCAAAGAATTGCAAGAATGCATCCAAAATCCTACAGCGACAATATCCACATGTTTTTCCGGTAGGCTGTAATACTCATAGTTTGAATCTTGTATTAAAAGATTGGTATAAAAGTGATGATACCAAATGGTTTGCCTCAATCGTCGACACTGCTCGCCAGCTTGTGAGATTCATGCTCAAGAGACAGAGAGTGTTGGATATTTTTCGACCTCGCATGTCAGTTATGTTAAAGCTTCCAGCGGAGACTAGGTTTTGCACTCACTTTTACACTTTTAAGTCTCTTCTTCGAAATAAAGATGCAGTTTGCGAAACATTTACATGCATGGCATTTCATGACTAGGAGAGCACTCAACTTGAAAAAGTGAAAGAGAAAATCAAAGTCTTGAAGGCAGCGCTTACGAGAAGAAGTTGGTGGAACAGTGTGATGGATGCATACCATGTAATGATGCCTGTTATGTATGCCGTACGAAGTCTTGATCAAAGAGCGCCTAATCTCGGGAAAGCATGGATGCAATGGTGGACTGTCCAGCGGAGTTTGGAGTGTCCTGAGAAATTAGAGCATTCAATGGTGGAAAAGCAATGGCGTGTACCATTCTCCAGTAGACAAAGAAAAGTCCTATTGAAGTACTTTCATGCTAGATGGATTGGAGCGCATTCACCACTACACAGTGCTGCTTACATGTTAGATCCTGAATATTGGAATATGGATTTGATGTCCAACGTTGAGGTGGTGCAAGATTTTTATAAAGTGGTAAACACTTTGTATAATAATGTTGATGATCGTGTAAAGTGCATAAAGGAGATGACCTCATTTCGATTGAAAGAGGGTTTATTTTCCAACTCCCTTGTTCAACAAATGGCTAAAGAGCAACCAACATGGAAGTGGTGGATGATGAATGGTGGTGAGCATTATGCTTTATTGCGCAACCTTGCGATGAAGGTTCTATGTCAGTGCTCTTCAAACTCAGGCTCAGAAAGAAACTGGAGCATGTACAAATATATTCACAGTACTATTCGCAATCGACTTCTTGCAGATCGAGCAGATAAACTTGTTTACATGTATTGCAATGAAAAGATCTTGCGAGACATTGAAAGCGAAGAGTATGAAGAAGATATGCCCAGATGGATGTACAATTGTGATGATGTAGTAGACGAGAACTTTGATGTTAGACGCACGTCGTGCACCACCCTTGAGATAGAAGACAATTTAGACATTGACTTAGATGAGCTTAATTTAGCAGACGAGAGGGTAAACGGTGAAAGAATTTTGGAGCAAGATACTGACATAGAGGAAGAAGTCATTTCATTAATTTCATAAAAAGTACTTGTACAAATGATCGTATTTGGAGAAATTATCAATAAAAAAGTAGGATTTATGTCTTTCTTAGCTTTCATCTTGAAATAAATTGTGAATTGCACTAGGAGTTGCATCTAAAGGTCCTGGTGGTTTATATTCGCTAGCCATGCCGAACACTGTATAAATACCTTGATTTATTGGGACACTGCACAATGCACATGTGGAAATATTTTGCATTTGCCTCACTAAACATATTAAGTGGTAGTAGTGTCCACAGGGTAGTATATACTGGCCGCTCCACCCATCGAATACTTTGTAACATACAGGACATTGGAGGGTGAAGGAACTAGTAGCCTCAGCAAAAACTCCCACAAGATCAGGATGTATCAAAAAATGAGAGATGTGGTTTCCTTGGCGCACAGGAGCAATACGTGAAGAGATGGTCTGTACATCTTGGCTGATCTTTGTGAGCTGCTCTTGAATCCCTCTATTGGCCGGGGGAGGAGTTGACGCTTGAGATAATCGCTCAGCTTCTTTCTCCTTCTCTGCTAGCTGTGCCCCTAAGCTTTCTTTGACCTTGTTTAACTCCAATCCAGCGCCCTCCACCATGAGAGCAAGTTCCTCCCTTGTGAATGTCACTGTCTCTTCACGTATGTCGTGGGTGTTGACAGTGGCCTCTCTGGAGGTGAAGTCCTGGAGTTTCTAGGATAAATTGTGCATATAGCATCTTAGCAAAATAGAGTGGAGCGTCAGCGTTATGGAGAGGACGACCGTACACCTCCAAGAAAATGCGCTCGGCATTAATTTTGATATCAATATGAGTGCAATGTGAAATCTTCCATCTTCCCTTCTTAATCTGGACATGGCCATATTTCCTTTATCATCTCTGTGGTTGCGCGTTTGTTTATGTCTTTCCATTGGACATAAGTAGGATTTGTCCATTTCGACAACCTGCATGCTGTTCTCATAGCTTCGTGGGCTGTCACGCCATGTGCAAGGGCCTTCATTCGCTCATATGACTTCTTGGCTAACTCTTGATGCTCGTTTGCTTGCGCCTCTGCCATATCTGCATGAACGTAAATGACTTTAGGATTTTAATGAACTGTAAAGATCAACGTAAGATAAATTGACCACCATTACCCTCAAAAACTTAAAGTTTAACACCACGAGAGGAGATATGTATTGCAAAGACTCAATGAGAAATATCCACTTGACTCAAAAAATACTTCAAACAATGCGCGCACATCAAATTTTGAAGAGAAAACATAAACTTAAACACCACAAGAGGAGAGAGATATTGCAAAGACTCAATGAGATAATATTTCAAACAATGGGCACATATCAAATTTTGAAGAGAGAAACAAAGTGCCATTCTTGAAACTTAATCTCCTGATACTGTATCATTACAAAATTGGGGTGAATGACACCGATAGCTCTACAAGAGGACATTGTGCCCTCGTTGGGTCAGTATTTAGTGATCTAAAAAATTCCACTACTTGCAAAATAGATTTTCGCTCATCGCGATTAGGCAAGCACATCCAATTTTTGACTCTATAAATAATAGTATCCATGGTAACTTTGTCATAGGAACTATTGTCCATCCACAACTCTTGTACTTTCTGCCAAAAGTCATATAAAGTTTGTAATAAATACCCTAAAGCAAAAACATCAAATGCAGGAGTGTATGCATCTGCCAAAAACGGATCATAAAGTTCCGGGGCTATCCACGGCCGTTTATTTCGCTCTCTGTCTGCGTAGGAGACCGCCTATGCCACCTTCTCAAGGTTCTTGTCTGCTTCAAATACAAAATTGAGAGACACCCATTTTTTGGGTGCTCTCAGCAGTAACCCCCAATCGATAATACCTACGCGTGGCTTCAACTCTTTTGTAAAATCCAACACTACATTGAATGGATGTAGGTCGGTATGTACAATTCCTGCCAAATGTGTTGCCGCTAGGCCTTCCACCAGGGCATGCATAATATGTGGCATGGTTATTACTATTTGTTTTATTTTAGAAAGTTCTAGATGACTTAAAGGAATATTATCGGGTGGGGGTTGTCTCCATCCTTGATCCAAACGAAAAATTGCTCTGGTGAACTCACTGAATCTGAACGGGACCTTCAGAAGAGTATCACCAAGCGAGCCGCCATTATAGTATGGGAAAATAGTGATCCAAGGAGATTCTTTTGTGAAGGCAATACACCTGACAATTGATGGGTGTAGAACCTGCATGCCCTGCTCTGCCTGGAAGCTCTCGAACTTGGCGCTGCCTTCTCCTTTGTAGTGCTTTCCGCAAAAAGTAATGTGCTCCGGCAAAAATGATATACCTTTAACTGTATACTCTTTTACTGTGCCAAAAACACCAAAGCCTATTGTTCGCCCTTCGAACAGAGCCTCGTGCGGGATGCCAATGAGGTGTGTGCACATAGAATTGTAGATTGTACGATTAATGGCACCTGTCCCACTCGCATCTGCCTCGGGGGGGTCACTCACAAAAAAAATGTAAATATCACGTGCATTCAATAGAAGCATATTTTTAATTTATGAAACTTACAGAAATATATTAACATAGGGGTATGATTTAAAAATTTTTCAAAAAAATTTACAGATTCATAAAGAAAAGGGGATATTATATAGATAAAAAAATTCACAGATAAAGGATTTAAAATATAGGCCTTGAACGCACGTGATAGGGGTATTCTACATATAGTGACCCCCCCGAGGCATCTGCCTGGCTGGATGTTGTAGCGACGTCCTGGGCAATGCACACTCTTTTGGGGAGTGACTCTGCATCCAGCGCCTTCATGCGCTTGCTCTTGTCTCTTTACTCGCTCCATACAACATCCCATAACTGTAGACGATGCATATTAGCTTCAGGCGGGGCAGCTTCTCTAAGATCATTGCATGCTACACGCATGCTCCCCAAAATGGTTCGTGTTATATGTTGATGGTTGAAATCTGCTATCTTTTGTCTATCAAGCAACTCAGCGTTGCCTCCGCTTCGAAGTCGACGCTGTGCATTTTCCCATATCTGCTCTATTAGATCTCGCATGAGTATCTCAGACTCATTGATCTTTTTGACGACGTCATCAGCACATTGTGACACTGTGATGACTGCTTCAATGCGAATTGCTCGTAGAACGATTTTACGCTCTTCAGGGAAAAGCATGTTGGTCGTCTTCGTAAATCTAGCAAATATCACTAAACATAACAAAAACAGAATATTAAACAACATTACTGAAATCAACATCAAGCAAATGTGAGAGAACAGCAACAAGTGTATCATTACTTATCAATGTTCAAACAAAAACGGAATATCAAATAATTTTACTGAAATCAACGTCATCCAATACATCATCAAACGTGAGAGAACAACAACAAGTGTATCATTACTTATCAATGATCAAACAAAAACGGAATATCAAACAAATATTACTGAACTCAACATCATGCAATACATTATCGAACGTGAGACAACCGCAACAAGTGCATTATTACTTATCAAGTGTATACATGTTGCACTCCTCATCTACACACCTATCGTGACAGAGAGAGAAAGAGAGAGAGTTGTGAAGTGTATTATGAGAGAGAGAGAGAGAGAGGGGGAGGAAGAGAGAGAGGTGTGACAGATAGAGAGAGAGGGAACATTAGATGACATTTTTAATAGTTTTGTGAGTTCCTAAAGAGAGGAAAATAATGTTTTGTATTCCTAAAGCACTCCTCATCTACACACCTATCGTGATAGAGAGAGAGTTGTGAAGTGTATCATAAGAGAGAGGGTGAGTTGTGAAGTGTATCGTGAGAGAGAGAGAGAGAGAGAGAGAGAGAGAGAATTGTGAAGTGTATCATGAGAGAGAGAGAGAGAGAGGAGAGAAGAGGAAGAGAGAGAGTTGTGACAGATAGAGAGAAGAAACATTAGATGACATTTTCAATATTTTTGTGAGTTCCTAAAGAGGAAAATAATGTACTGTTTTAATTTTTAAGTAAATAGAGGGAGACAAAAGAAATTATTAGGAATTATGTATATTTTAAGAGAAAAAAAAAGAAATCCTCATCTACACATCTATCGTGTTGTGAAGTGTATCATGAGAGAGAGAGAGAGAGAGAGAGAGAGAGAGAAAGAGTTGTGAAGTGTATCATGAGAGAGAGAGAGGGGGGCAGGAAGAGAGAGAGAGATATTCATTTTTTCGAGTTACGATATTATGAAATAAAATGCAAAGACAATATGATGTAAACTTTGATCCATGAAATACTCATGCCGCGTTAGCAACCAAGTATCGCATGAAATACTCATGCCGCGTTAGCAACCAAGTATCGCATGGATCAAACATAATAAAAACAATACAAGTCAAATCAAACAAATTTATGACATTTTTTCGACCGCGTTAACGATCATATGCCGTAACATGCAAGCAAATTTACGACATTTTTCTGACCGCGTTAACGATCAAATGTCGCAATATGCAAAAAACAATATATGCACTAGCGGACGACACCAACTTGCCGCGTTAACGACAAAATGCCACCCGATTCTATGGGAATACGAATAGGATACGGACATACACTGGCCGTGTTACCGACCATATGCCCGCATTTGACAAAGGGAAGGGAAGGGAAGGTGACATCGCCATAACGATACTATGCTTGCCGCGTTACCGACTAGTACCGCTACGGCGTGCCATACTTACCATAGGACACAGACTAGCCGCGTTACCGACTAAGTGCCCCAGGGTAAGCACCATTCCGAAGAATGGCCTTACACACACACCCCTCGTGTGGCGGACCACCCACATCGTGCCGCGCATTGCGACAATGGGCGGCTGCCCGCACGAACACACACCCACACACACACCCCTCGTGTGGCGGACCACCCACATCCTGCCGCGCATTGCGACAATGGGCGGCTGCCTACATGAACACACACCCACACACACACACACATAAACACAAGTCTCATTACCTGTGTATATTGTCAGCAATGAACTCCCAAAGGGCCCCCCGGGCCCATATATATAGAAAATTGTAGCCCGCCGGGCTAGATGACGACCCCGCCGGGACCCGTCGGGGTTTTCTTTTCCCCGACGGGACCGCCGGGTATTGCAAAACCCCCGCGGGATTTTATCCGGTTATCAGGGAGCTTCCCATCGGCTTTTTTGGGAACATGTTAACATGTTAACACATGTTATTAACAAAAAAAAAATTTGTGATCACGTGAATATAAAATCATTGACGAGTACTCTTGTAAGAACTTCATAACCATATCTCACACCAAACTCATAATCACTACGGATTAAATGCCAGGGCTTGCAAAATTGAATGTTGTCTGATAGGTAGAGGGGATCATCAAACTACGGATGACCTTGACAACTCACTAGGATTAGTGATGTGTAACTTTTAAGTTACTCCACTCTCCTTGCTTATTCCATACCATCGAACAAATCGGTCCCTCGATTTGAGCAACGTCAACATATTTATGAGTACCTCGATACTCATGGATTGTGGTTCGGTAATTTAAAATGTTGATCTAGAGTATCTTTCACTCGAGGATCTTAATTTTATTAGCAGCTATGTATTAGTAGTGAGTAACTACGTACCCACTATCATCACACTAGTAGCTCCATACTAGTCTATGAGTAACTCCGTATCCAATGGCGTACCTCCCCCGAGTGGGAGTACCATATACAACCATCTATAACAAGATGCTTAAGTCACTTGCTGCTAAGAAGTGACTACACAAATTGACCCCTCCATTGCACATTGCAGTACAATCTCTGGTATTACAACACGAATTTTCGGACGTCCTTATCATAGAGGTCAACTTAAAAACTAGTGCATAGGTCTTGTGGAGTCTCGGCTGACCTAACCACACCACTGGTGACTTCCTACAAAAAATGTGGCGCCAAAGTCACCACCTATATACTTTAACTCCGTAAAGTACATGGTCTTCATCTATCATCTATGGAAAGTTGTAAAACATTCCTGCGATGGATTTTTATCACCCTAAAATTATTGTGCACTATTTTAGTGTGAAGAGCTTTTTTCCTGGGTACCATGGTTCACCCCAAGCTCATCTGTTGCTAAATTCTCCGATTTAACAAAAGATATGTCTACCTCCGAACACTCCAGTTCAGCCCCAGACTTTGAGTTTACTTCATAACACTCCGGTTAAGTCAAAACTCACCAGATACAGTAGGATTTACCACTAAGCTCTCTGGCTTAGCCTCCTATCCTAACTCAGCCCGAGTTTATGTACACTACATATATCGGATCCGATACTAACAACAACCAGGCTCGTCTGGAGTGAGATACTACTCACTATTGCCATGTAAAACCTTATTAAATCCTAGAAATGCTCCACTCATTCCCCAGGGGTCATACGACTTATAGGGTTTACACGCACATGAACTTTGTAAGCAAAATAGCCTGTCATGCAATATTACAATTGCTTATGTAGGAAAGTAATATATTTCCCAAATTCATATGGTAGCAACTAAAATGTGCTCACAATCGCACACTTATGTTGAACATAGGCAAGACTACGCTTGCAAAATGCTATAGGGCATCCCCCATGCATGAAACTGTCCAACCAAACTAGTCTTACTGCTAACCTCTAGATTTAGATCACTCCGAAACTAAATCACTCTGTTAGCACTAGTACACCATCATGGTCTTGCTACCTAGATCTTCTCCGAACTCTGTAACTGGGTTTTATCCCAACTTATGGCTATATTTGGTAATTTTCAAAGTTCAAATTTTATCTTGCACACTTTATCACTACAAACAAGTGTACATACAGACCTGCCAAAGAGTCAAGTTACATGCACAAGCCTTGGCGTCCCATTCCACCAAGACTACAATCGATTCCGTGAGAATTTGATGTCCCATACCATCAAATTACCACCAAACCAATTGATGTGACATATACCAAGGCTCTTTCCCCCCTTGAAAGATCACCACAAACTCTCGAGCAGTGGGATGTCGATGCATGGCAATAAAAAGGAGAGAAAACCATGCTAGTAAGTTTAAGAACAGTTCTCTTCGATCAACTTCTATAAGGGCATTGAGCATTACATCTCAAGACTATACCCCTTCAGATTTACCTTTGATTTCTACAAATCAATCCTAAATCTGCTATTATTATCTAGGCGTGTGCTAATCCCTCAGATTAGTACTCCTAGATAAACCATTCAATTGAGTACTGCTAGCAGCACTGCTAGCCCCTTTATCCCAAGTAATACACACCTTAGGGATTACTTTTACAAGGCAATCTACGTGACTAAATCAAACTAGTCACTACTCTCTAGGCCCAAGTAGTGACACTATTTTGTTACTACCAACAAGGTCCAGCTTGCCTCTATGGGCCAAGGCTCTCTTGTTGCTACAAATAGTAAGCAACTTGTTTGGACACAAGGCATAACCACATCAATACTACTCTTGTACATGGTTCTCATCTGCCAAAGTTTATCACAATCTTCTAGCAACTGTTAAAAGATTGTGAAGGGTTATGAGCACTATGGCTCAATTAGGCTTACCTTGATTTCTCGTGATAAGCACTTCGTCTAATTTGGGCACAACTGACGCCACTGTCGGTCCTCTTAGCCCAAGTAAAACACACCGCAGTTTTAGATTTACACTATAGCCAAACTACGTGACTTTGATGGTTAATAGTAAGTCTATGCTCAGCTTAAATTTAGTCTCTCTGAACCAAATGTGTGATCATCACATGTGCTACCCTCAATTCACTTCGAACTAGGACCAAGTCACTCCGGACTAGACCCTTGAATGGTGACACTGCAGAGAAGGTGTGTCCACAGAAGAACACACTTGTTTGTCACTACGAAACAAACACAAATTTGTCCGAACAAAAACTTTAACTCTAGCAAGACGACGTTCGCAAAAGTGGAAATTGAAATCTGGCAAGGCTACGCTCCCAGAGTCTAACACTAGTCATGTCTAGACAGTACGTTGCTAATGGGGTCATGTGATCAAGGCTACTAGCAGGTAATCGACAAACGCGACCTCAATCCCAGCTATCTTAAATGCCATCGCACCAATTTTAGAAGTCATGACCATGGCAAGACTGCGCTTGCAAAAGTGTCTCTACGGACTACACTTGTTCGTCACAATGGACCACATCCAAGTAGACATTTTTCATCACACTGCAGTTGGGTCTAAGCACATTGGAGTCACGAACTTCTTCTTGTGGACTTTCAACAAGAACAATGTGTCTGATCTGCTCTCATATTACTTTGTGGTAAACCACATGGTTAAACCACTAACAGAGAGAATTTATATCATGTATTTATGTATTGTCAACGAATACTTCTCGAACTACGCAAGAACATTACCATCGATTTCCATCTTGCCACCTAAAAAAAAATTCTAGTGCACTACGGCTCAATGTGGGCAGGGATTTCATTAACGTCTTCACAATTTCGTGATCACGTTAACAAAACCTGTTGTTAACATAAAAATTCTTGTGATCACAATGTATATTCACGGGCATTTTTTATGACCTGCAAAAACCTTCTCTGCCAGTAATCCCGCCGGGAAAATGTACATTTCCCGGCGGGCCCGCCGGGAAAACCCATTTTCCCGGCGGACAAATTAAAAAAATAAAAAATAATAAAAAAATAAAAAAATAAAAAAATAAAAAAATAAAAAAAATCATGTTCACAGTCATTCTTACCATTTTTGGGCCTTCTGGACTCATTTATGATGTCAAAAGTTCAAAATTCTTGGCACAAAAAAAGTTTTATATAATTTGCTGGCCTTAAGTTCAATTGACACACCAATTAAATCTAACTATACTTACATCAATTGACTCAATTGTCCATGACATCATTGCACTCAATTGACCCCAATTGGACTCAATTACACTTGATTTACACTCAATTGATATTAATTGGGTGTCAATTGATGTCAATTGTGCCTAATTCGACGCAATTGAGCCCAATTTACACCCAATTTACATAAATTGGGTGTAAACTAAGTATCAATTGAGTCGAATTGGACTCAATTGATAATAATTGGATGTTAATTGATATTAATAAAGCCCAATTGACTTCAATTGGGTGTTAATTTATTACAATTAATGTCAATTAAGCTCAATTGAGCTCAGTTGACATCAATTGGGTGTCAATTGATATCAATTAAGCTCAATTGAGCTCAATTGACATCAATTGGGTGTCAATTGATATCAATTGAGCTCAATTGGGCTCAATTGCACTCAATTGACACTCAATTGGGTGTTAATTCGATGCAATTGAGCTCAATTCACATCAGTTCATATCAATTGGGTGTCAATTGATGTCAATTGAGTAAAATTGAGTCTAATTGGGTGTCAATTGAGTCAAATTGAGTATAATTGGGTGTCAATTGATATCAATTGAGCCAAATTGAGTCTAATTGAGTCTAATTAGACTTAATTAAGCCAAATTGAGTCTAATTGGGTGTCAATTGATGTCAATTGAGCCAAATTGAGTCTAATTGGGTGTCAATGGAGCCTAATTGACATCAATTGGGTGTCAATTGATGTCAATTGAGCCCAATTGAAGCTAATTGTGTATCAATTGACACACAATTGATGTCAATTGGGCTCAATTGACATCAATTGGATTCAATTGACACACAATTGATGTCACATAGGCTCAATTGACATCAATTAACACCTAATTGATGTCAATTAATATCAATTGGGTGTCAATTGATTATAATTGATGCTAAATTGAATGAATTGAGTCCAATTGACATCAATTAAGTCTAATTGGGTATTAATTGATCAATTGGGCTCAATTGATATCAATTGACACCCAATTGGACTCAATTGACATCAATTGGACTCAAAAGGGTGTTTAACTAATGTTAATTGAGCCCAATTGACATCAATTGGGTGTTAATTGAGCTCAATTGGACACAATTAACAATAATTGGGTATGAATTGAACTCAATTGACATCAATTAGGTGTCAATTGAGCCTAATTGCATCCAATTGAACTCAATTGACATCAATTGGACAAATTGCATCCAATTTAATTCAATTGACATCAATTAAGCCTAGTTGCATCCAATTTAACCCAATTGGACTCAATTGAATCCAATTGGACTCAATTGACATCAGTTAGGTGTCAATTGAGCCTAATTGTATCTATTTGGACTTAATTGACATCAATTGGGTGTTTATTGATGTCAATCGAGTCCAATTAGATGCAATTAGACTCAATTGGGTGTGAATTAGACTCAATTAATATCAATTGGGCTCAATTGATATCAATTAGGTGTGAATTGATGTCAATTGAGTCCAATTCGATGCAATTGATATCACTTGGGTGTCAATTAGACTCAATTGGCACCCAATTGATGTCAATTGAGTCCAAGTGGATATCAATTGATATCAATTGAGTCCAATTGATCAATTGACACCCAATTAGACTTAATTGATATCAATTTGACTCAATTAGGTGTTATTTGATATCAATTAGACTCAATTGGGTGCTAATTGATATTAATTGAGCTCAATTAGACTCAATTGATATCAATTATGTGCTAATTAAGTGTAATTGATGTCCATTAAGTCCAATTTGGCTTAATTGACATCAATTAGGTATCAATTTACTACAATTGATGTCAATTGAGCTCAATTGACATCAATTGAGTGTTAATTAATGTCAATCGAGTCCAATTAATATCAATTAGGTATCAATTAAGCCAAATTGATATCAATTGGGTGTCAATTGAGCCCAATTCACATCAATTGGGTGTAAATTGAACCTAATTGGACTCAATTAACATCAATTAGGTGTGAATTGATGTCAATTGACCCCACTTGGATGCAATTGATATCAATTTGGTGTCAATTGGACTCAATTGGTACCCAATTGATGTCAATTGAGTTCACTTGGATGTCAATTGATATCAATTGAGCCCAATTGATCAATTGACACCCAATTAGACTTAATTGATATCAATTTGACTCAATTGGGTATTAATTGATGTCAATTGAACTCAATTGGATGTTAATTGATGTTAATTGAGTCTCAATTGACATCAATTGGGTGCCAATTGAGTGCAATTGATGTCAATTAAGCCCAATTTGGCTCAATTAACATCAATTGGGTGTCAATTAACTACGATTGATGTCAATTGAGCTGAATTGACATCAATTGGGTGTTAATTGATGTTAATTGAGTTTAATTAACATCAATTGGGTGTTAATTGATGTCACTTGAGTCCAATTAGATGTAATTAGACTCAATTGGGTTTGAATTAGACTCAATTGATATCAATTGGGTTGAGTTAATTGGGTGTCAATTGAGCCCAATTGACATCAATTGGGTGTGAATTGAATGTGATTGGACTCAATTGACATTAATTAGATGTGAATTGATGTCAATTGAGTCCAATTGGATGCAATGGATATCAATTGGGTGTCACTTGGACTCAATTGGCACCCAATTGATGTCAATTGAGTCCAATTGGATGTCAATTGGTACCAATTGAGTCCAATTGATCAATTGACATCCAATTAGACTTAATTAATATCAATTTGACTTAATTAGGTATTAATTGATATTAATTAGACTTAATTAGGTATTAATTGATGTTAATTGAGTCTAATCGGACTCAATTGATATCAATTGGGTGCCAATTGATATCAATTGGGTGCCAATTGAGTGTAATTAATATCAATTAAGCTCAATTGGCATCAATTGGGTGTCAATTGACTACGATTGATGTCAATTGAGCTCAATTGACATCAATTGGGTGTTAATTGATGTCAATTGAGTCCAATTAACATCAATTGGATGTCAATTGAGCCCAATTGACATCAATTGGGTGTGAATTGAACCGGATTGGACTCAATTGACATCAATTAGGTGTGAATTGATGTCAATTAAGCCCAATTGGATGCAATTGATATCAATTGGGTGTCACTTGGACTCAATTGGCACCCAATTGATGTCAATTGAGTCTAATTGGATGTCAATTGATATCAGTTGAGTCGAATTGATTAATTGACACCCAATTATACTTAATTGATATCAATTTGACTCAATTGGGTATTAGTTGATGTCAATTGGACTCAATTGGGTGTTAATTGATGTTAATTGAGGACTCAATTGACATCAATTGGATACCAATTGAGTGCAATTGGTGTCAATTCGGCTCAATTGGCATCAATTGGATATCAATTGACTAGGATTGATGTCAATTGAGCTCAATTGACATCAATTGGGTGTTAATCGATGTCAATTGAGTCCAATTAAGCCCAGTTGTGTCCAATTGGGTGTCAATTGATTGAATCCAATTAAGTCCAATTAAGCCCAATTGAGTCCAATGGGGTGTCAATTGATGTCAATTGAGCCCAATCGATCAATTGACACCCAATTAGACTTAATTGATACCAATTGGACTCAATTGGATATTAATTGATGTCAATTAGACTCAATTGGAAGTATAATAAGATCTAATTGATGGTAATCGAGCTTAAGGTGATAAATTTAGAGATAACTTTTTTTGTACAAAGAATTTTGAACTTTTGACATCATAAATGAGTCCAGAAGGCCCAAAAATGGTAGGAATGACTGTGAACATGAATATATTTTGACCATTTTTTTAACTTTTTTTCCCGCCGGGAAAATGGATTTTCCCGGCGGGCCCGCCGGGAAAACAAAAATCCCGGCGGGCTTCGGCAGGTTACCAGGTCACTGGTAACCTGCTATTTTGAGAACATGAAAACATGTGAACATGTGAATAACATGTTCACAAGTGTTATTAACAAAAAAAATCTTGTGATCACGTGAATATAAAATCCCTGAATGTGGGTATGAGTGCACTTACGACGTGACACCAACATGTGCACGCCATGACATGACTTGTGTGTGCAAGACTGTCAATGGTTCAACAGACATGGGCACGCTACGGCACCCTTAGACGTATGTGCACCGCACGAGCAAGTGCGTTATGCCACAAATGGCCAGGGTGCACTACGGCACGACTGTGCCACACTTCTCCCAAAGATATAACTCCAAGTGTTGGTGGGGGGGTTAGTGTGCTACGGCACATATATTCGTCTACTACACCATGAATGCAAAGCATGTGCACTACAGCACAAATTAGACATGAGGGCATACGTACACTACGACACGATTGGGTTGGACTCTACCAATGCGTCCACAACTGGTACCAAACATTGGAGGATGCAGACATTGCGCATAGGCAAGGTGTAAAGACAATTGTCGCAATCATTTTCTACATTAGAGCCAGTGGAGGAGTGTCGATCGACTCTAGCATAAACGTGGGCTATGTCACGTGGGCTATGTCCGTAGCATAGAAGTGAGCGCTTCTATGATTCGGTCTTATGCACTACGGCATAAGTAAGGTGTGTACATGTGGCTACAAAGGCACTGCTAACAAATTACGATATGGGCACTGGCCTTACTCTCATGGGAAACACCCCCTTTTTTTAAAAATCCTTTTTAAAAATTAAAAGGCTACAAAATTCAATTGTGTGGAGTTGAAGCGCCATGCTGCCAGCGTGCATTACACGGAGGCAAAGAAGATATACCCTGCAGCCCACGTGCTCACACACGCCCCTCTCAATTATCTGCGCACGCACACGCCCATCTCTGCAAGGTCCACGTGGGTGTGCATGGGGCACTGCAGGAAGAGGATAAGCTTTTGACCTCTCTCAACCACACTCATCCCTGCGCTGCTACAAGCTTCAACCCCTCTGCTGCTCTTGTATGTGTGCAAACATGGTGCTTTCTCGTGCAGCGTGCTCCTTCACGCCCATCTCTGCAAGCATCACCCCCTTTATCAGCTCATACATGCACTGTGCCTTTATCGGCTCATACATGCACTGTGCATTGCGCAGAGGGCTAGAGACTTCTGTGACCTCTCCTGCAGGTGCTGCCCCAAGATTAACTCCCTGCTGATCAGTCCCGCATCTGCTGCTTGTTTCCTCCGGCAGCACCACACACATAGCCTTGTCCGCCTGCTCTTTATTGCAGCACTACGGCTGCTGCCCCCGCTAGCTCCTGGCTCTTCTATGCTAAAATTCCCGCCTTCAAGCTCTTACCTGCTGTAGGCTGCTTAGTAGCAGCCTACTTCTATACTTCTATTGTTTCTTGGGTAACAAAGACAGATATTGCTTGATGCTCGCTTTTCACTAGCGGCCTGGATATTACATCCAAGCCTAACAGCTTGCCAACACACAATTTCGATTTCTCATTGTATGTGTAGCACACACACACTATCACCATCTTCTTTCTCTCAAGCAATATAGAGTTCACTTAAAAGACAGTATTCTCCTCTATTCCAATAACTGGAATCAAAGAAGATAGATCCATATTCCACACACAAAACAATCTGGGAAAAATTATATGAGAAATTTATGAGAACAAATGACTTAGCTCCTGTTATTCCAGAAGAAAGCTGTGCGCGACAAGTGAGAGGAAGAGGACAACGCCGCTCTGATACCAATGTTACGCCAACGTAACGACGCCATGGACTCTGCCATAGCCGAGAGGGTAAGGAGCTCGTGGTCTCACCACCCAACCATAGAGGGCATGCTCTCAAGAGAGCCATATATGAGAATGAGGATAACACCTCATGACCAGGTCATATATAGTGGTGGCCTGCCTGCCCACACTAACCCGACCGCCCGCGGTACTCCGACCCGGGTGCCCTCACCCCTGAACCCCGAACACCTTCGCCACCCATACTCCGACGTGTGGTCTACGTGTCCGGTCGAGCTCGACCGCCGCTACTACGGGCAATCCGACGTGCCATTACAGGCTACGTGACAGAAATCCAAGACTTTTTCTGGTTCGTGTGGTAAGGATGGGGGTTCAATAAGCTGTACTAGGATCTCTTGAACTGACGATACTATCGTCATCACCCAACTTCTTTTTCAATCTACTGACCGGAAAAACTAGATGAACTTTAGAGCTTTATGATAAAGCTAACTTATAAGAAACATTACCTACTTTTTTAAGTATTGTAAATGGACCACAATACCTTGGAGATATCTTCAGACTTCTCCCCATTTTCAAAGATTGGGAGTGTTCGAAAACCTTTAAAAACACTTTATCACCTTCCTCAAAGATGATTTATCGATGGTCTTTGTCGGCATAATGTTTAGCACGGTCTTGTGCTCTCTTAATATTATCTTTCGTGATTTTTGTCATCTCCTGGAGATCTTGAAGAAAATCTTTCGGCATAATGTTTAGCACGGTCTTGTGCTCTCTTAATATTATCTTTCGTGATTTTTGTCATCTCCTGGAGATCTTGAAGAAAATCTTTAACCTTTTATATCTTTTCTTTCTTGAGTCCAACGGACACTAGAGATCGTGGTCTAAAACCATACATCAAGATAAATGGACTAAATTCCATTGTTGAATGTCTGGCACTATTATAGGCGAATTCCAATATGGGTAAATAATCTTCCCAATTGGTTTGTTTTGCTTACATATGCTCGTAGCATGTCTTTCAAGACTTGGTTGACTCTCTCTTTGACCACCACTTTGAGGATGATCAACTGTCTTTCATACTTATCATGGTGTCTAATCTCTTGACCACAGCACGCCATAAATGCCTGTTAAACTTTGTATCTCAATCACTAACTATATCGGCAGGTAAGCCATATAGTCGATAGATATTTTTAATGAACAGCCTTGCCAACTTAGGCATAGTCACTGTCGTTTTTGTTGGAATAAACCGACACAACCTATTTATGAAACCACCCAAACCAAATCGTGGCCTCTATTCGTTTTAGGTAATCGAACTATAAAGTCCATTGAGATACTCTCCCATTTGCCATTTGGGATCTCTAGTGGACTAAGTAAACCACCTACCTTTAGGTGCTCTACTTTATTTACCTGGCACTTTTGGCATTTTAAGACATAGTCATGGACATCCTTACTTAAGCTAGACCAATAAAATTGTCTCTTAACTAGTGCATATGTCTTCCATATTCCAGGATGGCCAGCACTCAGACTATCATGGCATTCATATAAAATACGGTGCCTAATGTTTGAGTCCGAAGGTATTGAGTCCGAAGGTATACATACTCTACTTTTGTAAAGTAGGTAACCATTATCAATGGAAAAATTCTTCTAACGATTTCTTTCGTCACTTGTAAGTGACATGTCTCCTTGAGACATCTCTCAAGACTTACCTCTAGTGGAAGTGTCTGTCTCCTGATCGGGGCTATGTTTATTTATGTTCAAGGGATCCCTCTTGTCTATGACACTCCACATAATGTGGATCATCAATGCATTTCCCCTTAAGTGATTCCAAAAAATCACTCTTAATTTGAGTAAAACTCAACTTATTAACCATGGGCATACGACTAAATGAATTAGCTACCACATTGTAACGTCCTTTTCTATATCTCAGTTGAAAGTCATACTCTTGGAGAAACTCTACCCATCAAGCTTTGCATCCTCTCAACTCTTTTTGACTAGATAGCCATTTGATACTCTTATGATCAAAGACTATCTCAAATCTGGCACACCATATAAATAATGCCTCCACTTCTTTAAGGCATGAATTATAGCATGTAACTCCCTTTCATAAGCTGAATAATTTTGTTAAGCTCTATCCAGCTTTTTACTTTCAAATGCAATAGGTTTCCCTCCTTGTAAGAGGACTACTCCTACTGCAATATTACTAGCATCCATCTCTACCACCACAAAGGGTTGATTCGAATCAACAACTTGGAGAATGGGAGATATAGCTATAGCTACCTTAAGTTTTTCAAAACCTTTTTTCTAGGAACCCCCCAAACAAAATTCTTTCCCTTTCCTTTAAGCTGATCCATTCGGAAAACAACTATCTTAGCATAATCTTGAACATATTTTCTATAGGATCCAGACAAACCAAGAAAAATTTGTAATTCTTCTAAGTTTGTGGGATGTGGCCATTTCAATATGGCTTCAACTTTCATTGGATCCATACGAATGCCATCTTCTGAGATTATGTGGCCTAAGTATTGGATTTTTTTAATTAAGAATTCATATTTACTCTCTTTGGCATAAAGTAAATGCTTCCTAGGTAACTCAAATACTTGCAAAAGTGTTCAAGATGTTCTTTCTTAGTGCGACTACAGATCAGGATATCGTCTAGGAAAACCACGATAAATTTTCCTTAATAGGGTTTCAAGACACTATCCATGAGTGTCATGAACGTGGCCGGAGCATAAGTCAAACCGAAGGCCATGACTAAAAACTCATAGTGACCAAACTTAGTTCGAAACGCAGTCTTTTGGACATGCGCTTCCCAAATTCTCACTTGATGATATCGAGATCGTAAATCGATTTTTGTAAAGTACTTTTCCCCTTGGAGTTGATCAAACAACTCATCTATTCGTGGAAAAGGGTACTTACATTACGGGGCTGGGGAGGTAGCAAAAAGGGCCCTCTAAGAGACGTTTTTCTCATTTTCTATCTCTAATAGAGAAAACGTTTTCTACTCATTTTTTAACGAAATCTCACAAAAAAGATCTTTGTTGAATTTGATGGTTCGTTAAAGCCCTTGAAAAAATGTGCACGAGTGTATCTCATAGATTTGCAATCAACACCGAGGTAAGAAGCTTAACCTACCAAAATAACAAACTTTTGGAGGCTAGTTTGAAAAACTGAATGGCAACAAAATCTACTGCATTAGCCATGGAGACTCCTATTAGGACGGGATAGCCATCACAACAATCATGGTGGACAATGCAAACACGCAAATCTACACAGTTCATGCTAAACTTCCAAAAGAGTATGCTATGCCGAAGGACCGTTCTGATGAGGGCAATGGAGAGCCTTGCATTCAAAGAGGTTGCAAAAGCTATTAAGAAGCAAGATATTGTCTAAGGTAGATAATCCAGTTGAACTTGATGATGCAAAGAATTTAAGATGTTGTCCAGAACATCCAGTTTTATAGTTCTGCTTGAAAATGGACGAAAGCGAGATAAAAAGAGACAAAAACTGGAGCGTGTCAGCTTGGTGGTTATGAACGGAGGCGTTATGTCCATCACAAAGATCAATGAAGAGGGAGAATCCAACAGCTTTCAGCGTTCAATCGGAGAATGATACATGGTGGCTTGCTGCTGTCGAGGTGCCAAAGGAGAATTATGGCGTTCTTTCTTGGATCTTCTCCTTGTCACATCTCCCAGAATCCATAGGCTGACAAATCGATGGTGAAAAATTATTTGTTGACGGAGGAGGTGAGTTCAACATGGACTTGCATATATCGGAAGATCTTAAATCAAGTGTCTTGGTCGATGCGAACAAGGGCCAAGAGCGAAATAATGTTGCCCCTTCTGTAGAGTTCAACGCAAAATACAGAAAAATACCAATGAGATTAAATGGGTGAAAGATTGCGTGTCAGTGGATTATACCAAGCCACCGGATATTGATCAAAGGAGCAATAATGCAGAGGAAACCGATTGCGTTTGGACCCCATCCCACTGACTAATGCGCATTTTTGTACTTTACATGTGGAGATGAGGATAATCGACAAATTAGTCCACCTTCACATAAACTACGCAAACACAATGCCTAACAGAAGAATGTCATGCATGACATTGAAGGCATGCTAAATGAGATGGGTGCTTATGGAGGCAATACTAGAGCTGGAAAAGATGTGCAGCTTTCAGGAAAGACAGTAGATGTACCAAACAAAGTCTCCATTGGGGGGGTCAAGTGTAGGCGTTTCCTAGTGCCTGTGTCTGACAAATGCTATGGAAAGTTTGAGTACTGGAGACGTTTGTGTGGGATAACCACTTCAAAAACAAAAAAATGCAAGACAAGCTCTCATGTACAAGGAAGTTTTGGTTAATTTCAACAAACTTGTAGTGTACCTTTGCCGCCATACTATCCATCCTGTGATGAAGCTGAAGAGTATCAGGTCACTGTCACTGCATTCTCCACTATGTTTATCAAAGCTTGGGGAGAAAGACATTGGTTTTTCTTGAATTAAAGAATAAATTATTTCTATTTTCATACTTACTGTATCCTTTTTTTCACAATGTTACCTCCTTTGGCAAGCCCAATATTTTGGTCTGTGTATCTGCGTTGCTTAGGGATCATCCGTACTATCCATGGTTTGGTCACACAGCTCAGTATTTTGGTCTGTGTATTGAGGGTGTGTGGGTGATTTGGGTTGTTTTGGTATGAGTATTTTGGGGGTGTGGGTGTTCTGGGTTTTTCTATTTCGGGACTCTGTGTCTGTGTTTGGTTCTGTGTCTGGAGGAAGGGACGCAAATTTAGAGGATAGGAAGGAGCATGCAGGAGAGCCACTGACCTATGCAATAGCTTTGGCTTCGTTTGCTGCTTCGTCTTCGTCTTCCTCTACTTCGTGCGATAGCTCACGCGAACGTTTGAAATAAACGATTATAAGTCATGGTGGCTGCGCAAGCGTAACCGTTGAACTAAAGGTGAGTGACTGCGTTCACCAGAAAGTAGCAAAAAACAACCGACTTGCTGGTCCCATGCCTTAGCTTTGCCAGGGTCATGCATGAGACCCTCCAGGCTTACAGAGAGTACAAAGTGACACATGTGGCATTGTGTACCATGCAAGAGGTAGCAGAAGCGCACCTTATCGACTTGATGGGGCCGATGGCATGGAGTAGCTATTAACATAGGCAAAGGGTCACCTTGATGCCAAAAGATTTGTGCCTTGTGAAAAGACTACGGAAAGACCAGTATGCAGTAAGCTATGCATCCATGTCAAAGACGGCCTGGTCAGCAGGCTAGGTGCAGAAGCACACTGTTGAAAAGCGGCAACAAGGAAAGAAACAAGAAGCTCCAAAGATATAAACAGTGCTAGAGAACGATAATGATAACATGCGCATTCTGTCACACCAATACAGAGTCTGTTGTTCTCGGCGATGACTTGATCAATGCTGGTGCGGCTTGGCTCCACAACACTTGCATGAAGGGTGATCCGCTTGACGAAGTTTGTCGCTACTCGGTGTTTCTAAGCATAATGCTGCTCCGGGATCATTAGCACAAGGATTTTCTACATTAAAGACCGTGGGTTTTTGAAGACAATGAAATACATTCTTTTTCCTATATATCATGCGTAAGTAAATTTGAAGTTTGGTGAAAAACCTCTTTACAAGTTTAAAACACCATATTGTGGAATATGGGAATTTTCCACAAGTTTGGGACACGTGGTCAAAAGTTTGGATTAACCATAACTTGAACACCACTAATCCAAAATGAGCGCTTTATAGCTCTTTAGATTCCATTTTTCAAGCGCTTTCCAACGATAGGTCATATGATAGGGTTTTGAGAAACTTACAAACATGTTATCCATGTCCCCTTTTTTAAGTATTCAAAAATGGGAATTGGAAAATTCCCAAATTCACTAATATGGTGTTTTAAGGAGAAAAGAGTTATTAACAGACAGACTTATTGTGGAGGAGGCGCGTCTAACCGTTGAACTAAAGGTGAGTGATTGTGTTTTGCTAGGAAAGTGTAGCTGAAGATGTAAACACAGCAGAACTTTTTCTGAATTAAAGAAATACAATCAAGCTTCAAAAGACATGTTTTCCAAAATTGTTGTGACTAATTGTCTTACATAAAATGCTTGAACAAGGTTTACATTGGAGAGATGTTTAAGTGGAATACATCCTGGTTTTCAAAGAGTTTTTGTATTGTAAGACTGGTTTCTCTTCTCTTGCGAATAACTTTGTTGAGGTGAAGGAAAACAAAATCTTCAAGGTAGCATCTATTTCCTTGTAAAAGTTGTCGAACATCAAATAAAGACCACCAACGCTCCACTTTTATCACTTCTACCTCCTCGTTGTTCAAGAACACTGTTGTTGTTGCAAGCATTGTTGCTTCTGCACGTGTATGCTCTGTTTCTCTCCATGATGTTCCTTCGTGTGCATACCTCGTGAAAGAGAAGGTCATACGTAGCTCTAGGGTTTTGATGATGTACCTAAAAGAAGCAGATGAAGGGTTTAACTCTGCCTTGACCAACTCTCTTCCTATTTAGACCTCTTTGGTCAAGCAGGCTTCTCCAAAGAGATCATGAATGATAGTTTCATCACATTTTGAAAGTGTATACATTGTCCTTGTCTTCTTCATGGCTGCACTCTGTTGAAACAAATCAACAAAAACATTGAAGGGAACAAGCCATTTCACATGAACCCTTTTTGACCTGAATGTCACCTTCATGTTATTCTTTATGTCTGCCTGCTACAAGTTTTGTCTGCACACAAACTCAACTGTTTGCGTGCATGGCACTGCCCACTCTTGGCTGTGGGGAAAGGAGGGAGAGGAATGTGAAGAAGAGCACCATATGCTTGGCCTGTTGAGGGAGTCTCATAAAATTTATTGTAGAAGAAAAACTCCTTTTTTATCCGTTGGTTCATCCGGTATACTTCTTCTCCCATCTCTACATGCCAGACATCTAATAGACCTGTAATGCTCTCGATTGGCTGCCATTCATAGATATCCGAGGGAAAGATATCTACAAAGACCAGTAAAAAATTTAATCAATGGCACAATAGTGTGTGGTGGGACAACTCTAGTTGATGTGAATAAAGCACAGACGAAGCTTTCATAGGCCATTACTGAGTGGAAATAAAGTTAGCTAATTGATTCCACTCAAGAAACAAGAGCTCGTGGCTGAGCTCGTCGATATAATGTAGCGGGCTCAGCATAATGCTTAGGTAGTGCATGTAGAAAATGGGGCCATCCCATGGGGCTACCCCAGAGAAGAGTCTAAGGCTCTTTCACTGGGCATGGGCCAGCTTAGAGCCACCCCAACGGGCCAAGAAGGCCCCAAGTAGTGCCCACCAACCCTTGCATGGGCTGGGCAGGTTGTCGACCAGCCCTAGGGGCCCTGGCCAAGCAGCCAACAAAGCCATGGCCCTGCCCAGCCAGTCAGCTAAGTGTGGGGCAATCCCACATGGTTTTTGTATAACTACCCACCAACAGGTGGAAAGAGGTCAGGTGATCTATGTATCTGGTCTACGACCGGGTACCAGACATCTGTAGGTGCATGTAGGATTGTATCTAGAGAAGCGGCCAGCCCATAAGACTACCCCAGGGCAGAGCCTTGTGCTCTTCTTGTGGGCATGGGGGATGTATAGAACCCCCCCAATGGACCAAGAGGGCCCCATAGTGTGCCCACCAACCTTGGCTTGGGTGAAGGGAATGTCGACTAGCCCTATGGCCCATGGATAGCCAGTCGACTCGGCCCCAGGCCCTAGAGAAGCTAGTGGCCAACTATAAGACAACCCAAATAACCAGCCCAGTAGTTTCCTAGCAACTGACCGGTTTTCTTAGGGTCGCCAAACCATACACAGTCAAGGGGAGGCTCTAGTCCTATGGGTATTCGGGACCCAATATTGTGTCCTCTTCTCCCTCTCTCTCTCTCTCTCTCCCCCTCTCTCTCTCTCTCTCCCTCTCTCTCTCTCTCTCTCTCTCTCTCTCTCTCTCTCTCTCTCTCTCTCTCTCTCTCTCTCTTTTCTGCACATCTACTTCAATTTTGTGCATTATTTTTGTCGTGAAAGATTGTTGAATTCTAAGCATGGAAGTTACTGATTCGAGCCCGTAGCTTCCGCATGTCATACCGAGAATCTCTCCATTATATTGGTGGTCTTCATCCCAAGACCCTAGGAAGGTGTGGAGTCAACACCCAGGTAACAAGCTTAACCCACCAAAATAACAAACTTTTGGAGGCTAGTTTGAAAAACGGAATGGCAACAAAATCTGCTGCATTAGCCATGGAGACTCCTATTAGGATGGAACAGCCGTCACAACAATCATGGACAATGTAAACACGCGAATCTACACAGTGCACGCTAAACTTCCAAAAGAGTATGCTATGCCTTCATGACCAAACTTAGTTCAAAACACAGTCTTTTGGACATCCGCTTCCCAAATTCTCACTTGATGATATCCGGATCATAAATCGATTTTTGTAAAGTACTTTGCCCCTTGGAGTTGATCAAACAACTCATCTGCTCGTGGAAAAGGGTACTTACATTAGGGGGCTGGGGAGGTAGCAAAAAGGATCCTCTAAGAGACGTTTTTCTCATTTTTCTCTCTAATAGAGAAATCGTTTTCTACTCATTTTCTCATGAAATCTCACAAAAAAGAAGATCTTTGTTGAATTTGATGGTTCGTTAAAGCCCGTATCATATAGATTTGCAATCAACACCCACGTAACAAGGTTAACCCACCAAAATATCAACACCCACGTAACAAGCTTAACCCACCAAAATAACAAGCTTTTGGAGGCTAGTTTGAAAAATGGAATGGCAACAAAATGTACTGTGTTAGCCATGGAGACTCCTGTTAGAACGGAACAGGCATCACAACAGTCATGGACAATGCAAACACGAAATCAACTCAATTAAATAAGATGTTTTTTTTTAAAGTCACAACAGTCATAGTGGAAACATGAAAAAGAGGGTGAGATCGATGAGGTCAGTGTGTTGGTTCATTATATAAATTTGTAGAACTTATGCAATTAAATCTTAATGGTGTTTTGGTATTTTGTAGGATGACTGCATTAGCAAACACGGCAAGTGGAGAGAAAACCAAAGGCAATCTTCCAGCACAATTAATACAAACATCCGAGCTAGTGGAGGGAATTACAAGCAGACGAAGGATCGTTCTCATGAGGGCAATGGAGATCCTTGAATTGAAAGAGGTTGCAGAAGCTATTAAAAGAAGCAAGATATTGTCTAAGGTAGATAATCCAGTTGAACTTGATGTTGCAAAGAATTTAAGACAATCCTATTGTTGTCCAGAACATCCAATTTTACAGTTTTGCTTGAAAATGGACGAAAGCGAGATAAAGAAGAGACAAAAACTGGAGCGTGTCAGCTTGGTGGTTATGAACGGAGCCGTTATGTCCATCACAAGATCAATCGGAGGATGATACATGGTGGCTTGCTGCTGTCGAGGTGCCAAAGGAGAATTACAACGTTCTTTCTTGGATCTTCTCCTTGTCAGATCTCCCAGAATCCATAGGCCGACACATCGATGGTGAGAAATTATTTGTTGACGGAGGAGGTGAGTTCAACATGGACTGGCATATATCGGGAGACCTTAAAACAAGTGTCAAGTGTCTTGGTCGATGTGAACAAGGGCCAAGAGCGAAACAATGTTGCCCCTTCTGTAGAGTTCAACGCAAAATACAGAAAAATACCAATGAGATTAAATGGGTGAAAGATTGCATATCAGTGGATTATACAAAGCCACCGGATCATGATCAAAGGAGCAATAATGCGGAGGAAGCGGATTGCGTTTGGACCCATCTTCCCCATCCCACTGACTAATGCGCATTTCTGTACTTTGCATGCGGAGATGAGGATAATCGACAAATTATTCCACCTTCACA
This sequence comes from Cibotium barometz, assembly GCF_041138505.1. Taxonomy (NCBI): domain Eukaryota; kingdom Viridiplantae; phylum Streptophyta; class Polypodiopsida; order Cyatheales; family Cibotiaceae; genus Cibotium; species Cibotium barometz. Next base: position 21,669,573 of record NC_141082.1, on the reverse strand, counting down.
TAAACTACGCAAACACAATGCCTAACAGCAAGGATGTCATGCGTGACATTGAAGGCATCCTAAATGAGATGGGTGCTTATGGGGGCAATACTAGAATTGGAAAAGATGTGCAGCTTTCAGGATAGCAGCATACATACCAACCAAAGTCTCCATTGGGGGGGGGTCAAGTGTAGGCATTTCCTATTGCCTGTGTGTGACAAATGCTATGGAAAGTTTGAGTACTAGAGACGTTTGTGTGGGATAACCACTTCAAAAACAAAAAAATGCAAGACAAGCTCTCATGTACAAGGAAGTTTCGATTAATTTCAACAAACTTGTAGTGTACCTTCGTCGCCATACTATCCATCTTGATGAAGCTAAAGAGTATCAGGTCACTGTCCACTGCATTCTCCACTGTGTTTATCAAAGCTTGGGGAGAAAGACATTGGTTTTTCTTGAATTAAAGAATAAATTGTTACTATTTTCATACTTACTATATCCTTTTCATCACAATGTTACCTCCTTGGCAAGCCCAATGTCTCCTTGGCAAGCCCAATATTTTGATTTGTGTATCTACGCTGCTTAGGGATCATCCGCAGTATCCATGGTTTGGTCACACAGCTCAGTACTTTGGTCAGCGTATTGAGGGTGTGTGGGTGATTTGGGTTGTTTTGGTATGAGTATTTTGGGGGTGTGGGTGTTCTGGGTCTTCCTATTTCGGGACTCTGTGTCTGTGTTTGGTTTTGTGTTTGGAGGAAGGGACACAAATTTAGAGGATAGGAAGGAGGGGAGGGAGCATGCAGGAGAGCCACTGACCTATGCGATAGCTTTGGCTTCGTCTGCTACTTCGTCTTCGTCTTCCTCTGCTTCGTGTGATAGCTCATGCGAACGTTTGAAATAAACGATTATAAGTCATGGCTGCACCTTGTTCGCACGTTCCAAGCGTAACCGTTGAACTAAAGGTGAGTGATTGTGCTAAGGGGGCGTTCACCAGAAAGTAGCAGAAAACAACCGACTTGCTGATCCCACGCCTTAGCTTTGCCAGGGTCGTGTGTGAGACCCTCCAGGCTTACGGAGAGTATAGAGTGACACATGCGGCATTGTGTACCATGCAAGAGGTAGCAGAAGCGCACCTTATCTACCTGATGGTGGCTGATGGCATGGAGTGGCTGTTTACATAGGCAAAGGGTCACCTTGATGCCAAAAGATTTGCGCCTTGTGAAAAGACTACAGAAAGACCAGTATGCAGTAAGCTATGCACCCATGACAAAGATGGCCTGGTCAGGCTGGGTGCAGAAGCACACTGTTGAAAAGCGGCAACAAGGAAAGAAAGAAGAAGCTAAAGATACAAACAATGCTAGAGAACGATAATGATAACATGCGCATTCTGTCACAAATACAAAGTCTGTTGTTCTCGGCGATGACCTGATCGATGCTGGCGCAGCTTGGCTCCACAGCACTTGCATGAAGGGTGATCCACTCGACGAAGTTTGCCACTACTCGGTGTTTCTAAGCACAATGTTGCTCCGGGATCATAAGCACAAGGATTTTTCTACATCAAAGACCGTGGGTTTTTGGAGACAATGAAATACATTCTTTTTCCTATATATCATGCGTAAGTAAATTTGAAGTTTGGTGAAAAACCTCTTTACAAGTTTAAGAAGAAAAGAGTTATTAACAGACAGACTTATTGTGGAGGAGGCGCGTTCCAAGCCGAACCGTTGAACTAAAGGTGAGTGACTGTGTTTTGCCAGGAAAGTGTAGCTGAATATGTAAACACAGTAGAATTTTTTCCGAATTAAAGAAATACAATCAAGCTTCAAAAGACATGTTTTCCAAAATGTTTGTGACTAATTGTCTTACATAAAATGCTTGAACAAGGTTTACATTGGAGAGATGTTTAAGTGGAATACATCTTGGTTTTCAAAGAGTTTTTGTATTGTAAGACTGGTTTCTCTTCTCTTGCGAATAACTTTGTTGAGGTGAAGGAAAACAAAATCTTCAGGGTAGCATCCATTTCCTTGTAAAAGTTATCGAACATCAAATAAAGACCACCAACGCTCCACTTTTATCACTTCTACCTCCTTGTTGTTCAAGAACACTGTTGCAAGCATTGTTGCTTCTTCACCTGTATGCTCTATTTCTCTCCATGATGTTCCTTCGTGTGCGTACCTCTCCTGAAAGAGAAGGTCATATGTAGCTCTAGGGTTTTGATGATGTACCTAAAAGAAGCAGATGAAGGGTTGACCAACTCTCTTCCTGTATAGACCTCTTTGGTCAAGCAGGCTTCTCCAAAGAGATCATGAATGATAGTTTTATCACATTTTGAAAGAGTATACATTGTCCTTGTCTTCGTTATGGCTGCACTTTGTTGAAACAAATCAACAAAAACATTGAAGGGAACAAGCTATATGAACCCTTTTTTATCCGAATGTCACCTTCATGTTACTCTTTATGTCTGCTGCAAGTTTTGTCTACACAGACTCAACTGTTTGCGTGCATGGCACTGCCCACTCTCCTGGCTATCGAAAGGAGGGAGAGGAATGTGAAGAAGAGCACCATATGCTTGGCCTATTGAAGGAGTCTCATAAAATTTATTGTAGAAGAAATCCTCCTTTTTATCTGTTGGTTCATCCGGTATACTTCTTCTCCCATCTCTGCGTGCCAAACATCTAATAGACATGTAATGCTCTCGATTGGCTGCCATTCATAGATATTCGAGGGAAATATATCTACAAAGACCAGTAAAAATTTTAATCAATACCATTGTTACAACAACAAACATAAGAAAGCAAAGTCTTTTTGTACTCATAGTTTGATGGGAATGACGAGTGATACCGCAATGCTAGTTGGTTTTTGTTGTAAACGTGCTGCACTTCAACGAGCACCTTATTGCCAAACGATTTGAAGGAGATGATGCAGGCCTTCCAGTGATTCTTGGTGTCCCTTAACGCATTCTTTTTCTTCCTGCTGTGCAGGGTCCCTTCTGTGAAGGGAGAAGGGTTACCCAACCATGAAAACCGGTTGACTTTGATGGGCTCCCATTCGTCTGATTCTGACTTGGAGTTGAATATTACATACGAGTCCACGAACCTTGTGGGTCGTCGTCTTACCTCTTGCTGAATAGTATCTCCAAGCATCTCCTTATACTTGTCCAAGGTTATTCTGCGGGATGTTCTAGGCACCATTGGGTGAGCTGTACTAAAAGAGAAGATGTGCACAAAACACAACTCGTGAAGGAAGAGGAGACGTTTTGGGAGGGAACATTTGTTTTGGAGGGAAATTTACTTTTGAGGGGAAGGAGATTTAAGAATTATGAGCAAGATTTATCTCCTTGTATTCCCCTCACAGTTTCAAAACTACAAAAGAAAGTGTTAATAAAGGAGAGAAAGGAAAAATAAAGGGAGAAAGAGGGAAAATTCTGTAGCTGATGTTGACAGGCAGAGTCCCTGGGTACCCAATTCCAGCTCTGTGATTGGTTGGGGAGTTTCTTTTCTCTCTCTAAGAAGGGGCCTTTTGCCACCTCCCCAGCCCCCTAATGTTCTTAATCATGATTTAATTCAAAATACAGTAGTCTACACATAGTCGTATAGACCCCTCTTTTTTCTTAACCAATAGAATTGTTGAAGCCCAAGGTGAAGTGCTTGGTCGAATGAATCCACTTTTAAGGTATTCCTTTAACTGTCGTTCGACTTCTTGTGCTTCCTTAAAACAAACCCGATAAGGAGGCTTACTTATTGGCTTTGAGGCTTTGAGCCAGGTATTACTTCTATTGGATGCTCAACATTGTGGACATGAGGTAATCGTTCCGGTAATTCATTTGGAAACACATTTGACAATTGCTTTAGGGATTCATTAACTTTTTTATTGTTAACATGCTTTGATTGAAAAGAAGTCATGTATACACTGTGCTTACTTAAACCACTTATGTTTTCACATGTAGAAAAGGAAATGACATCATCAAGAATCATGTAGCACAAACAGATGTTTTCTACTTCATTAGCTTGTACAAGGAGATTAATTCCATAAAACATATAAGAGGTGAGGAGGGTACAACATGTTCACCTTGCAAGCACTCTTTCTTACCATCTACTTCAAACTCAAAAGAATTATGTAAAAAACTTACCCTGGCCAAGTAGCCAACAAAGCCATGGCCCTACCCAGCCAGTCAACTAAGTGTGGGGAAATCCCACATGGTTTTTGTATGACTACCCAACAGTTGGAAAGAGGTCAGGTGATCTATGTATCTGGTTTGCGATCGGGTGCCAGACATTTGTATAAGACTACCCCAGGAGGGTAGAGCCTTGTGCTCTTGTTGTGGGCATGGGGGATGTGTAGAACCCCCCCAATGGACCAAGAGGGCCCCATGTTGTGCCCACCAACCTTGGCTTGGGTGAAGGGGATGTCGGCCAGCCCTATGGCCCATGGATAGCCAGCCGACTCGCCCAGGCCCTAGAGAAGCTATTGGCCAACTATAAGACAACCCAAATAGCCAGCCCAGTGGTTTCCTAGCAACCGACTGATTTTCTTAGGGTGGCCAAACCATACACAGTCAAGGGGCAGCTCTAGTCCTACGGGTATTCGGGACCCAATATTGTGTCCTCTTCTCCCTCTATATCTCTCTCTCTCTCTCTCCCTCCCTCTCTCTCTCTCTCTCTCTCTCTCTCTCTCTCTCTCTCTCTCTCTCTCTCTCTATTTTCTACACATCTACTTCAGTTTTGTGCATTATTTTTGTCGTGAAAGATTATTGAATTTATTCTAAGCATTGAAGTTAACGATTCAAGCCCGAAGCTTCTGCATGTCATACCGAGAAGCTCTCCATTGTTTTGGTGGTCTTCATCCCAAGACCCTAGGAAGGTGTGGAGTTGAGAATTCAGCAGTACATCAGTTCAGCATTCATAAGTCAGCATTCTATCAAAGTAGCATCATCATCATCACAAATCTTATTAGATTTCACAGTTGTAACCATTTCATCTAATATAGCTGCATTGCATTTGCATTGAAACCATTCTCTATCTCTTAAGTATATTTCTAAGTATCGTTTGGTTTATTAGACTAAGGTTCTTTTACTAAAATCAATCCCTCACATGTCACAGATGATCTATGTATCTGGTTTGCAACTAGATGCCAATGTAGGTTTGCATGTAGAAAAAGGGGCCAACCCATAGGGCTACCCCAGAGCAGAGTCTATGGCTCTTGTAGTGGGCATGGGGCAGCTTAGAGCCACCCCAAGGGGCAAGGAAGGCCCCAAGCTATGCCCACCATCCCTTGCATGGGCTAGGCAGGCTATCAGTCAGCCCTAGGGGCCTTGGCCAGGTAGAGCTGACAGAGCAAGGGCCTTGTCGAGCCAATCGGCTAAGTGTGGGGCAATCCTACACTGTTTGTGCATGGTTGCTCAGCAAGATCGAATGATGTCAAGTGATTTGTGTATCTGGTCTCTGCGCGACGGGGTGTCGAAAACCTATAGACGCATGTAGGATTGCATGTAGAGAAGGGGGGGCTAGCCCATAAGGTTACCCCAGGGCAGAGCCTTGTGTTCTTGTTACTAGCATGGGGAGGTGTAAAACAAACCCCAAGGGGCTAGGAGGGCCCCAGGCTATGCCCACCAGCCTTAGCTTAGGTAGGAGGGGATGTCAGACAGCCCTATGGCGCATGGAGGATAGCCAGCCAACTCGGTCCCTAGAGAAGTTGTTGCCAACTATAGGACAACCCAGACAGCTAGGTAACTAGCCAATTTTCTTGGGGTGGCCAAACCATACACAATCAAGGGGAAGCTCCAGTCCCATGGGTATTCGGGACCCAAGGGCCAATATTGTGTCCTCTTCTCCCTCTCTCTCTCTCTCTCTCTCTCTCTCTCTATATATATATATATTTTCTACACATATACTTCAGTTTTGTGCGTTATATTCGTCTCGTGAAACATTGTTGAATTTTGAGCATTGAAGTTACCGATTTGAGCCCGAAGTTTCCATATGTCATACTAGGCAGCTCTCCATCCTTTTGGGGTGATCTTTAGCCCAAGACCCTTGGAAGGTGTGGAGTTTAACAGTCAATAGTACAATAGTTCAGCATTCATAAGTCAATATCATCATCATCACAGATCTTTTTGGAACCATCTCATATGCATTGCATTTGCATTGAAACCATTCTCTATCTCTTAAGTACATTTCTAAGTGTAGTTTAGTTAAGACTAAGTTTGTTTTACTATGATCAATCCCTCACATGTCAGAGATGATCTGTGTATTTGGCTTGCAACTGGATGCTAGACTTCTGTAGTGCATGTAGGTTTGCATTTAGAAAAGGGGCCCATCCCATAGGGCTACACCAGAGTAGAGCCTTAGGAATGGAACAACTTAGAGCCACTCCAAGGTGCCAAGAAGGCCCCAGGATGTTCCCACCAGCCCTCACATGGGCTGGGCATGCTGTCGGCAATCCCTAGGGGCCCTGGCCAGGAAGTCGACAGGGCAACCAGTCGGCTGAGCGTGGGGGGTAGTCCCACACTATTTGTGCATGGCTGCCCAACATGCTGTAATGATGTCAGGTGATCTGTGTATTTGGTCTATGACTAGGTGCAAGACATCTGTAGGTGCATGTAGGATTGCATGTAGAGAAGGGGCTAGCCCATTAGGCCACCCCAAGGTAGAGCCTTGTGCTCTTGTTGTGGGCATGGGGGAGGTGTAGAACCGCCCACAAGGAGCTAGGAGGGCCCCAGGCTATGCCCACCAGACTTGGCTTGGGTAGGAGGTGTTGCCAGCCAGCCCTATGGCCCATGGACAACCAGTCGACTGGGCCCCAGGCCATAGAGAAGCTTTTGGCCAGCTACTACGGGAGAGCCCAGACCACCAGCCTAGTGGCTGCCTAGCAACAAGCCAGTTTGCTTGGGGTGGCAAATCATACACAGTCAAGGGGAAGCTCTAGTCCCGCAGGTATTTGGGGAAGCTCTAGTCCCGCAGGTATTTGGGGTATGACTCAATCCTCATAAGTGACACTTGGTATTTAGCAGATTTACCTTATGACAAAAAGGCCATTGGTACAAAGTGGGATTATAAGCTAAAGCATAAAGTTGTTGATGGTGTCATAAGGCAATTTGTGAGGTAAGATGAGACAATTACGGATGATGCAATGGATGAGGGCCATCCAAGAGTATGCCAAAATGGCTAGTGTAGACATTGCCCTAGGATAGCAAATTAGCTACTCCTTTACCTAGTAGAGCATGTGCATGTTCTCATCATGAATCTTATTCTTTTATGGAGATCATGCTCTCGTTGTTGCCAATAGAGGAACCTGCTTCCTTTCAAGATGCATATAAAAATGATCATTGGATGCAGGCTATGCAGGATGAGTATGACTCAATCCTCAAAAATGACACTTGGTATTTAGCAAATTTGGACAAGATTTGGACCAGTTTAGCTCCCATTTTGATCTAGTTTGATTTAGGAGGAGAGAGGAGAGATAAAAATATCTTAATATTTTTCAATTAAACCCCCCCCCCCCACACATGTGAAGGAGGCGCCTACCTCAAAGGTCTCCCTCTCCTTACCAAGGTGTCAAAAATTCATCATCCCTCCAAAATATCTCATTTTTTTAGTAATATCTCATAATTTTTAACTAATATACTTTGTACTCAGTCAACTCTTCATCTTATGTGAGCATTTACTCATTTTTGGGTATTTTCTTTTATTCATTGGATTTATCTCATCCTAACACCTGGATTAATCTTATTGGCCCATAGGAACCTTAATTGGACCATAATCCAAAAATTTCAAAAAATCTTGACCCTTAGGCTAAGGTCTTTTAAATAATTTTTAATTTATTCCTAATGCACCTTAGAAAATTTATTTTGAACTTCTGTTTGAGGAAAATATATTTTTGATATTAGGAGAATTTGTTTATCCAAAAATATCTGCCCCACATGCATCAAGTGCTCTTCCCTTGACTTGCTTTTTTACAAACAAGAATGGCATTGATCAGGGACAAAACAATGGTGCTTACTTTCAGATCAGCACAATAAGCAGTTGATCTTGCTTTGTGAATGGTTAGGCATTTACGTCGTCAAAGAATAGACCCTTGATAAAAATGACTCCATGATCATGGCTAGAGGATGTACGTGTATGTTTGTATCACACCCAACATAAAACAACATGTGGGAAACCAACGATTGTACCTTTTGACTTCATCTCGTTAGGCGGGCCATGTTCTCTCACTAGCACACCAATCCCCTGTTGAAAAGGCCTTTCATTATTTAGAGGTGGGGTCATGTGACCTGCATTAGCACTTAAGAGTGGTTTGAGCCTTTTCCCTAGCACCCATCCACAATGGGTCCTTTTGCCTTACCAGCACATACAAAGCAAACTAATCAGTAGGGGTGGGAGGTTCTCTCTAGTATAGCACTAGGTTGAGAGGGATCGACCCTCAACATTATTGGTTTGGGAGGGGGACATTGTAGAAGTGTGTCAACTGGGACCCTCAACAATAGTATGATGCTTCAACTCCTCTATCCTTACATTATTCCCTAGTTAAGCTAACCCTATGTTATGATTCCACTTCTGATTCCAAGGGCAATGAGCTTTTAGTTTACCTCCTTGTCATCAAGCTTATATATTTGAAGAATTTGGAAGAGGCACTTAGTGCATCCACTTGGCACTTAATCATTTTTTTTCCTAATTCAAAGGAGTTTTTGCATGGGTTTTTATTGTCTCTAATGGGATTGAAAAAGTCATATTCCTCCAATGACAAGCTTTCTAGAGAAAAGGATTTGTCTTACTTATATGCACACTCAAGAAAGAGGACATAGAGCATGGAATTATCAACATAAACAAGGTGGCAACAATGACAAGATGAGAACAAAACAAAAATGGAATGCAAACTCGTCCATTGGATGGAAAACCATATATAGGAAAAATAAAGATATGGAAAGCTCTCTTGAATTTTCTTTGCATTTGTAATACTCCTAACTTGTGAAATCTTTGTCTTATGCTTAGCATTAAGTAAGAGCTTTGGCATGTGCTTGATCTTGCTTTACATTTGTTAATGCCTTTGCACCAAGAGCTTTACATGTGCTTGTACTTGTTTTGCATTTTCTCAATGAGTTCGTTCACTACCACGAATGCAATATTTTTCATTTAAATTCATTGGCCATTGGATTTAAGGAAAGTCTAACCTCACCCAAGCCAAACTAGAGGACCCAAATATCAGGATTGGTCAAGTTAAGACTCACCACTTTCCATGATGAGTACGAACTTCCTTGCTACCCTCATCAATATTGTCGCAATCGACTCTGGTTTCAATCCTTATTATTAGTCTTAATACATATTCTGTGAGATAAATATTGTGCATAGGCATCATTCCAATATTTTGAAACCATCTTAACCTTTTCAGTATTCTAAGAAATTCTCAAGTACTTTAACATATTCATTCCTCTTTACCTTACCACTCAACTATTCCACTTTAAAAGTGTAACTATTATGATTAAATGATATTCTTAACACCATAACTTGTAGGTTATCTCTAAGAAGGAACAATAAGACCTAATTTAAGAGAAGACAATCCTTCGTACTCATGCACACCAAGATCTCTACTAATAAGGAAATAAAAGCTCTCTTTATATCTCCTACACTCTCGCAAAACCTCTGCTTCTCTCAACGTACAATGATAAGGAAACCATAACTTGCACTATGCCTAGTACAAGAATAATTGATCCTTGCTTAATCTCGATTTACAAATATAAAAAATCTTTTTTCTACTTAAGGAGAATCAAAACCTAACTCTAATTAACCTTACAAACTCACAAACTCAACATCATAAAATATTAGTTACAATTTTCTCTCCTCTTTTCGAGAGAACACTATAATAGAATGAGGGTGTAGTTAGTGAAAATAGCAGCACTTTTATAACTAGAAGGCTAGGGAGATGCTGGGTTATTTTTGATGCTAAAAATATTGCTATTTTTGCTACAACAGGTTCGCTGTTGAGCAGCGAAATATCGCTGGCAGCGAAAATAGCAAGGACATATCGCTGCTCAACAGCGAACCTGCAGCACAGGCAGCAAAATTACTACACAGTAAAAAAAAGCTAGGTAGACTGGGGAGTCTACACGAGACTCCCCAGTCTACCCCTACTCTTTAAAAAAATTTTAAAATAGAGTCGCATTTTTATGACACAAACATAAACATAAAAAACACATAGCCTTTGGCCATATATACAAAAAAATGTATCAATGAATTAGAGGTGGCTAGTCAAAATCCTCATCGGATTCCAAGTTCTCATCATCATCCTCTTCGTCCTCCTCTTCACTTCCTTCCACCCCTTCATACTCGTAATCAGGATCCTTCTCTTCCTCTTCCCCTTCATCCTACATACATGCCATCAAGCGCAAGGTAAGCATAGGGAAATAAAATATAATTAAATGTAGATAAGAGAAGGGTTGTTTCACTAATTACATCATCTGCTTGAGTTCCCAAAATGGACTCATACACCTCGCGTATGCATCCACACTCACAATTGCGGATGCGGGGCTTTGTAGCCATAGTCGTACTCCTCCTTTGTTGGGTCACACACAATAGCCTCCCTCTATAAAAAACAATTAAGAAAATATACAATTAGTTAAAGAAAACAATATAGTACAAAACAAAATAAAAGAGGAGAAGAAATAATTAGTAAAATAAGTACTTACAAAACGAGCAATGGAGGACTTTCCTCCCAAGCCAAAGTGTGAAGCCCCTCGCTTCCCTGGTCAGGAAGCACTCGCCATCGCTGTTGTTGAAAAGTACGTACGTGCTTTCTCATAAAGCCACATGCGTGCCTCCACTAATCATGCGTGCAAACACTGGACTTTTCCAAATTATTCTTTGCCACTCTCTTGATATTTTCTCTCCTATTAGAGAGCAAAAGTTTGATTCTTCTCTTCATCCACTCCTTCGAGAAGCAAAGACACGCATGTGGAAGAGGGAACTCCAACTCAATGACGTATTGCTTTGAAATCTCATCTTGTGCTTTCCACTTTTTGAAGGAGTTCATGAACTCCAGGTTAGCAAATACATGCATGCAGTTCATGACTTGCTTCCCTTGTTAATCAATCACGAGGGAACCATCAACATCCATGTTACATGGTAGGGTGCGTGGATCAAATGGTGGAATGGGTCTCCTCGGGGTTGGCTCACAATGAGCAGATGAAGAGCCTCCCTAACTATTGGGTAGAGGCATCAGGAGACCTAGTGCTACTTTTGCCAAAGCAAAAGTAATCTGCTCCCCCCCCTCTAGTACATCTACTAGCCCCCCTAGACTTCCTACTACATCGTCATTGTGGTGAACATGGATGTGAGGGAGAAAGGGTGGGTATAATCGCGGTAGGTGGTGTAGGCTCATCACAGCCATACTGTGATGGACTTACACCACTTGGCCCTACGCCACTCAGACCTGTGCCTATCAAAGGCGTGTTGATGATGATGATAAGGTGGAATTATGTCTATGTGGTCTCAGGCCATAATACAAGACATTCAAGACATCTATTCAGACTCGGGAGAACATTCCCAACTTTATTGAAGAAAAGATTTTGGGTGAAGACCAATCTTCAAACAAACCAAAGGCAATTCAGAGCAACAAGCCTTCTACACAACTGCATGTAGAGGATGAGGTAGCTCTTCACCTTCTTAATCTCGTTCTCAAAGCTTAAAGCCAAGCTTTTAGCATATACTTTGTTGGCTTTTTACCCATAATTTTGGACTACAAGGAAGGAATTTCATTGGTGCTTCGCCGAGAGAAAAGCAAGCTTTAGAAGGTGTGTCAAGAGAAGGTAACAAGCATTTTTCAGTTTTCAGATTTGAAGAAATGCAAAAGTTCAGGTTTATGGACAAGAAAAGCTTCAATTTCAAAATTGTGGGATGGTATTTGCAGGAAATAAAGTGTTTGTGGCTTTAATTACTTGCAATTTCGGGTATATTTTCATCAATCTATTGTGAGCCTATCAATTTACCTGTTAAGGAGGGGGTAGCACTTCAACAATAGAAGAGCAAAGGGATTTTCTAGTAGAGAAGGCAAAGATTAAAGATGAAGCCAAATAAGGCCATACCCCTACCTGTCCATGATGATGTGGTGGGGTATCCACCGCCCATAATTCATGGGCAAAGTAATCTCCTTTTCCCATACATGGGTGGTGGGGTATGTGTGTATGTGTAATGGTACTAAAAACAACATGGTGTAGAGTAGTGTGTTCACTGCAAGAAAAGAGATGATGAGAGCGGTTGTATAACAACAAAGTGGCCCCCGTATACATTATCAGGCTATTGCTCATGTGCGCAAAGACCAGGCCCTCATATCTTGGGAAGAAGAAATGGTGGCAACTCTGCTCATCAAGAGTTAAAGAAGAAGACAATGCTGATGTTGGGAAAGGAGGTGCCTAATTTAATTGCTCTTCATAGAGATGGCAATCTTGCTTGTACAAGCACTGGTAGGCTTAATTGGCGATTGTGGGGTACGACTACCAGAGGTGATGGTGGCCATTGGTTTGAGTACTAGTGGAGAGCATTGGCATTGCTGCTTTCTCTCACAATGATCTTTCAACCTACAGCTTCCATAATGTTGCCTCTTCCTTCAATATATAAAGACACCATTTAGTGCCAGTTTGTTGTCTGTTGCTTTAGATTCGTAATGGCCACACCATTTGGCGCCACCTCTTCTTGAAGACCATGAGTGCAAGAAGAAGAAGATAAGGTGTTGAACCTTAATTCATTAAATTAGAAAATCTTGGTGTACATGGTCTCCTAAAAGGGTTGTTCCCACATAATGATCACACCAAAGGTTCACATGCTTATTTCTCAAGAGCAACATGAAGGGTCTTCCACATTTCTTTCACATGCATGGTGGGGACAAATTTTTACAAGGAAAGGTGGGGATTGCCAAGGAGATGTTCAAAAAAATCACACAACACACTAAGCTGAATTAAATTTGAGGCTTAGTTTATTTTTTCTTTTTCAATCAAAAACCAAAGAAGTGGATCAAGTGGGTGGAATGACATTCAAGCTTTATCTTTTGATGGGAGTTCTTTCATTGCAAAATTTTTATGGGTTTTCATTGGTGCCAAAAGGTGGACTTAGCATTCTTTTTATGCTTGGTTGGGAAGTTTCTTACGTTGTTCATTTTAGTTCCATTGCAGAGACCAAGGCTAGCCATAAAATCTACAAATAAAGGGGAGAAGGGTTGGTTCCAAGGCTTGTATGAATGAGGAAGAAGGATAAGAAGTGCTACTGTGGAAGCTGTGGAGATATTCATCGACCTATCTCAAGTGCAAGGAGAAGAAAGGAGTCCATATAATCAAGAGAGAAGAAAGGAGATATTCATCGACCTATCTCAAGTGCAAGGAGAAGAAAGGAGTCCATATAATCAAGAGAGTGATTTCAAGAAGAGGTTTACCATGTGGTAACATAATCATGAAATTTCTTTACTCTTTAGCCATGGAGTTGGAAGAGGTGGTGGGAATGACCCCTAACTTTGGGGCCTTGAAAGAAGAAAAGAAGATGGAGGGTGTGGTGTTACTGCAACACAGGATCATCAATGTCTGACCGCACCATTAGCAAAGGAGGTGGTAGAGCCCAGCAAGGTAGAAGAACTAGCAGCACTGCCTAAGGTAGCACAAAAGCAAAGAAAGAGAGTAGAGCACAGAAAGTGGTTCTTCTATTAAGAGAGCTATCCCCAGTTGAATTCCAATTGATGTCCAAATTTATTTGAAAAATCTCGAATCAAGTGGTATGCCTCTTGTCATAAGAAATCAGTCTACATTGGGCATAGGCAGCTTAAGAGACTTGGTGACACTAGAGGAGAGTGTAAGCAGCATGAGGGGGATACAGGAAACCCTTAGGTGCTAAGATGAAGAGAGAGAGATAGAGAAAAAAGTGTAAAGCAAATCCTACAGGCAAAACATAAATGACAAACCAACAAGACTCCCTGCTACTTTGGCTACAAATAGGAGAAATTGAGGAAGGTAGCAAATATAAGGCTCTTCACGGGGTAGGCAAGCTAGAAATTTCACAAATTTGAAAGAAGTTGACAGAAATTATGGTTCGTGAGGTGTAGGGAGAAGATGAAAAGGATGATGGTGTAGAGGAAGATGACGACAAGGCCTGGGTGATAGTCTGCTTTACAAAGCAATGGTGAGCTTCTCTTATGATGGCGGTGCCGACCTGTCTCCTACTTGAATGTGATGGTGATCTTGCTCACACGCGTGATGGAGTGGTCAAGCTCCTCTTTGGTCTGAGCACTCATGGGATGAGCGTTGGCAGCAGCGCAGATTCCCCACCATGTTGTTCACGGCGGTCAAGCCTCTATCTGCATATTTGTACAGCCATGCATTTGCAGCACAAAGAAGATAAGATAACGTGATCAGGGTTTTCAAGTTCAGGTGTGAAGTGTCTTCCATAAGCAAGTGCTTACATGGTGTGAAGTGTTATCCATAAGGAGGTGTTTACATGGTGTGAAGTGTCATCCATAAGCATGTGTTTACATGGTGTGAAATGTCATCGGGTGTTTACATGGTGTGAAGTGTCTTCCATAAGCGGGTGTTTACATGGTGGTGAAGTGTCTTCCATAAGCAAGTGTTTACATGGTGGTGAAATGTCTTCCATAAGAAGGTGTTTACATGGTGGTGAAATGTCTTCCATAAGCAGGTGTTTACACGGGGGTGTCTTCCATAAGTAGGTTTTTACATGGTTTTCAAGTTCAGGTGTGAATTGTTTTCCATAAGCAGAAGTTTTCAAGTTCAGGTGTGAAGTATCTTCCATAAGTAGAGGTTTTCAAGTTTAGGTGTGAAGTGTCTTCCATAAGCAAGTGTTTTCAAGTACAGGTGTGAAGTGTCTTCCATAAGCGGGTGTTTTTAAGTTCAGGTGTGAAGTGTCTTCCATAAGCAGGTGTTTACATGATGGTGGCTCCAAACCTATTTCTTCATGCTCTCTTGTCCAAGAAAACCCAACCCACTCACAACAAGAACCGATCTTAGTTTAGTTCTTTTTTCTTTTCCACATTAATAAATTCTCTTTCCTCTTCAAAGTTGGGAATTCACAAATATCTTTTCCGGTGGAGAACTTCATGATAAATATTTCGTGAGGGTGAACATTCATGTTAAATTCTTTTGATGGGAATTTTACTATGGTTTTTCCATGATTGCATTGAGCTTCAATGATGGTGGTTTTCATTGCTTCTTTTACCAAGTTGTGGGCATATGTGTGTTCAATTGGGAACGTTCTTTTGCCTTGTGTTCTTTTAAAATCAAAGTGGAAAAATAATTATGCAATTTTGGTGATGATGATGAAGAAGAAGAAGAAGATGAAGATGAAGATAGTGTGAGAGTGAAGAGTGAGAGTTGGTGTTTGAGAGAAATGAAGAGAAGTGAAGTGTTCGTGAGAAGTGTATTTCTTCATCGACATGTCCGAGGTGCTTATTCCAAGGCAAAGGGTTCTTCTCAAGTGTTCGCGAGGACACTTCACATTTAAGTGAAGGAGGAATGATAACCCCCAAATTTATGCTAAATTTGGCACATTTTATTGGTCTACATCGACAAACTTTTAGCATTTTAGCTATTAAATCATCTTATTTGATGAGCTTTTTAATATTAAATCAAATGTAAATTGCCATGGCTTTATAGCAGGTCCGCATAAAATTTTAAAAGCCATTGGTCAATACAATATTTATGTTTGATTTTTTAACTTTTCGAAGGTTGTGGGATACTTTTTAGTTCCTTATGTTGTAAAAAAATAAAAGGTCTCATGAACCTTAGACCAAAAGATGTACTCAATTTTTTATAATATCAAGAAAAGTAGTGGGAGTGGTCGAGGAGGTTATGCACGACTCTTTATGTGCATGCTTCTTCCACTTTTCTTTCTCTCTCATTTTGGCACAACTCTCTCTCTCTTGTCTTTCTTGTTTCTTACATTCTTTCTTGCAAAATTAGCTATGGATGAAGAAGATGAGAGTCAGGATGGTGAGGAAGATGAAATTTTCTGTGTGCCAAGTTCTTTGTGAGCGTGTGAGCTGTTTCTTGGTAAGAGAGCAAAATTTACAGGTTTCATGGTGAGGGGCTAAGCCCTAAGCATATATTTTGTTTCCTTGTTGGTACCCTGGTTTTGTGTCTGTTTTGAGTGATATGAGTGAGAGTTGTTCACTTAATGAGAATTAGTAGCTGACCTCTTAAGTGGAAGCTTCATATGTGATAGATCGTACAGGAGGAGGAGGTGGGACAGCGAGTGACGGGGGTCCAAAGTTGAGTGGTATGAGACGGAATGAAAAACCTTGATGGGTTAGTGCGGCCTCGACCCATGCTCCCACCGCCAGAGACCCTATCAAGAGGGCAATTCCCGCCGTAGAGAGCAAGGAGAGAAGGGGTGGAGATGACTTGGGAGACGCTGCAAGGCCTGCGCCATACGTAGGCCAGGAGAAGATTGAAGACGCGGGCCTTGCAGAGGAGAGAGAGGATCGGGTCGAGGAGCACCTCTAGCTGGGGTAAAGGCACACGATGGAGGCGCTCGAGGAGCAGTATTCCATAGAGGGCGGTGTAGTAGGCGAACGAATTGAAGCAGAAGAAGAGGGAGAGGAAGACAGAACCATCGTGAAAATGGTCGGCTGGGAGGTTATTGGAGGTAGCCGGAGAAGCAGAGAGCAGCAACAGAGGTGAAGAGAATGCCACCATTGACAAAGACTTTACGAGGCTGTGAGTAAAGTTTGCGCCAGGGAGAGTGCGTCTCTTTTATTTTGCATCGTCGTGTGTCGTGAGTCATGACCCACCGCCGGTCCGCCACCCCTATGGCCACTAACAAGTACAGACAGGCTGATTTTGCCATTAAGAGCCTGTGTTTTGTCACCACGTTGCATTGGTGCAATCGTCTAACCCTATCCAATCGTATAACCAAGGTATATCCCAAGGTATTTTTGCTTGCTTTTTCAAAACCTTAGCCTTCAAATTTTCCCTTCACTACTTGTGGGAACCCATGCTTCCCACGTCTTTTGAGGCTTCCAAAATCAAATGCCAGCCAAACCTCCTCCTCTCTTTCTAGAACCTTCAAATTCTTGCCGTGTGGAAACTTTGTGAAACTCTTCCTTAAGATGTGAATGGGGAACACTCCCCTTTTTGAGCTTTCTCGAAGGGTATGTTTTTTTGAAGCTTTTTTACAAACAAGAATGACATTGATGGGGGACAAAACAATGGTACTCACTTGCAGATAAGCAATAAACGGTTGATCTCGCTTTGTGAATGGTTAGGCATTTACGTCGTCATAGAATAGAACCTTGGAGAAAATGACTCCATGATCATGGCTAGAGGATGTACGTGTATGTTTGTATCACACCCAACATAAAACAACATGTGGGAAACCAACGATTGTACCCTTCGACTTCCTCTATTAGAGGGGGCCATGTTCTCTCACTAGCACACCAAACCTCTCTTCAAGAGGTTTTCAGTATTTAGAGGTGGGGTCATGTGACCTACATTAGCACTTAAGGGTGGTTTGAGCCTTTTCTTTAGCACCCATCACAATGGGCCCTTTTTCCTTACCAATACATATGAAGCAAACTAATCAATGGGGGTGGGAGGGTCTCTTTAGTATAGCACTAGTTCGAGAGGGATCGACCCCTCAACATTGGTGGTTTGGGGAGTGTATTGGTTGGGACCCTCAACAATAGTATGATGCTTCAACTCCTCTATCCTTACATTGTACATGTGTGTTAGCTACTGGGACCGTCAACAATAGTATGATGCTTCAACCTCTATATCCTTACATTATTCCCTAGTCAAGCTAACCCTACGTTATGATTCCACTTTTGATTCCAAGGGCAATGAGATTTTAGTTTACCTCCTTGTCATCAAGCTTATATATTTGGAGAATTTGGAAGAGGCACTTAGTGCATCCACTTGTTGGCACTTGATCATTATTTTCCTTTTTCTTATTTCAAAGGAAGTTTTCCATGGGTTTCTCATCGTCTCTAATGGGATCAACAAAGTCATATTCCTCCAATGAGAATATTTCTAGAGAAAGGGATTTGTCTTACTTATGTGCACTCAAGAAAGAGGACATAGAGCATGGCATCAACAACACAAACAAGGTGGAAAGGACAAGATGAACTACTCAAAACAAAACAAAATGGAATGTAGACTCATCCATTAGATGGAAAACCATATGAAGGAAAAATAAAATCATCAAAGATCTGTTGAATTTTCTTTGCATTTGTCAATCTCCTAAGTGAAATCTTTGTCTTATGCTTAGCATTGACTAAGAGCTTTGGCATGTGCTTGAGTTTGCTTTACATTTGCCAATGTCTTTGCACTAAGAGCTTTACATGTGCTTGTACCTGTATTGCAATTTCCAATGACTTTGTCACTACCATGAATACATTATTTTTTAGTTGAATTCATTGGCCATTGGATTCAAGGAGTACCAAAGCAACTAGAAAAAGGAAAGCTTTGAGGAGTACTAGAAAAACTAAAAAAGGAAACCAAAGTGGAAGTTTGCCCTTGGGAACAAGAAAAGGATGCTAAGAGCTTAACATATGTTGAATATTTGTTAATGATTTTATCAAGCATTGCATTAAATTTTGCACTTATTTTTTATTTTGCACATAGTATACATGTGTTTGTGTTTCTCTTTTTGAATTTGTGATATAGAAAAGATAACAATGTCTCTCATACTTTATCATTTCTTCCAAAGCCATTTTTTACCAAACTATCTACAAAAAAGCTTTCAAAGTAATGTTTTAAAATTCAAAACATTCTTATTAATCATGCAAACAAGCTTTCAAATAAATTTCCATGGTAATAACATTTCCTTACTAATAACCTTAATTTGGACATTTTTTTCCATTTGCATACTTTAGCAGTTTTAACATGCTAGATATAATTGAACTATGTCTCTCATACTTTATCATTTCTTCCAAAGCCATTTTTTCCCAAACTATCTACAAAAAAGCTTTCAAAGTAATGTTTTAAAATTCAAAACATTCTTATTAATCATGCAAACAAGCTTTCTAATAAATTTCCATGGTAATAACATTTCCTTACTAATAACCTTAATTTGGACATTTTTTTCCATTTGCATACTTTAGCAGTTTTAACATGCTAGATATAATTGAACATTACTATATTTTTGAGTAAGTTTTGTAAAGATAATGTCCATTTTCCATTCTGGTAGTGAGGCCTGACCCACCTACCATTGAGTCTATGACTGCTTCGCATGGGTGGTTTGCCTCCACTTGGATGCCAAAATTCCATTAGCCCAAGGGGGTAACACAAAGCATAAGAACCCACATGGACTCAATTTCAAAAATATAAATAGTGTTGATTCTGTTTAATATCAACTCCTTATCACTTATAACTTAGAAGTTATGTTCTACTTTCCAAGCTATAGTTCTCACTCCTTCATTAGTGTCTAGTAACTTGTTCAAACTATAAGCAACATGCATGTGTAAAGCTGCCAAAGTTTAAATCACTTTTGACTCGCTGACATGGCACATTCTCAGATATAGACTCTAAGTCTAGTCAGCATATATATAATGTTTCGATCATATCTCTTGTGTAAATAATACACTACTATGTATTAGTTCCATAAACCATTACATGAGTGTGTTCTATGAAATCTTTTGAATTATTGAATATGATTTTCCACTCATTGTGTGCCCCTATACCATCAAATGATCAATGGTACTAAGAGAATACAACCAAGTAGGGAAAATCAAAACAATAATGCAAGTATGCTATATTTTGTATAATGTGCTTATGTAAGGTTCTTACAAGAACTTCCAATCATCATATAAGTTGGAACAAAAAAACCCTATACTCATTTATCCCTCGCCGCAAGGCCTGCACATACGTAGGCCATGAGAATATTGACGACGCAGGGAGACGCTGCAAGGCCTGCACATACGTAGGCCAGGAGAATATTGACGACGCAGGCCTTGCAGAGGAGAGAGAGGATCGGGCCGAGGAGCACCTCTAGCTGGGGTAAAGGCACACGATGGAGGTGCTCGAGGAGCAGTATTCCACAGAGGGTGGTGTAGCAGGCGAATGAATTGAAGCAGAAGAAGAGGGAAAGGAAGGCAGAACCATCGTGAAAATGGTCTGCATGGAATCCGCTAGGAGGTTGGAGGTAGCTAGAGAAGCAGAGAGCAGCGAAGACAGAGGTGAAGAGGGTGGTGTAGAATGCTGCCAATCGACGGAGAGTGTGTCCCTTTTATTTTGCATTGTCGTGTGTCGTGACCCACCATAGGTCCGCCACCCCCATGGCCACTACCGACAAGTACGGACGTGAGCAATCTAAGAAGATCAGTAGTTGAGTGCTGCAGCCGCCCCAACGGACAGGCGGATTTTGCTATTAAGAGCCCGTGTTTGTCACCACGTTGCATTCGTGCCCCTCTAACCCTATCCAAAGGTATTTATCCTTAACTTTTTTAAAACCGTAGCCTTCATGTGAATGGGGAACCCAACCCTTTGAGCTTTCTCGAAGGGTATGCTTTTATGAAGCTTTTTTACAAACATTGATGAGGGACAAACAATGGTACTTGCTTGGAGATGAGCAATAAGCGGTTGATGGGTCTTTGTGAATGGTTACGCATTTATGTCGTAGAATAGAACCTTGCCAAAAATGACTCCATGATCATGGTTGGAGGAATGTACGTGTATGTTTGTATCACACCCAACTTAAAACAACATGTGGGAGACCAAGGATTGTACCTTTCGACTTCCTCTCGTTAGAGGGGGCCATGTTCTCTCACTAGCACACCAATCCCCTCTTCAAGAGGCCTTTCATTATTTAGAGGTGGGGTCATGTGACCTACATTAGCGCTTAAGGGTGGTTTGAGCCTTTTCTCTAGCACCCATCACCAATGGGCCCTTTTGCCTTACAAGTACATACAAAGCGAACGAATCAGTGGGGGTGGGAGGGTCTCTCTAGTATAGCACTGCATCGAGAGGGATCGACCCTCAACATTGGTGGTTTGGGAGGGCGACATTGTAGAAGTGTGTCAACTGGGACCCTCAACAATAGTATGATGCTTCAACTCCTCTATCCTTACATTATTCCCTAGTCAAGCTAACCCTTTGTTATGATTCCACTTTAGTTCCAAGGGCAATGAGCTTTTAGTTTACCTCCTTGTCATCAATCTTATATATTTGAAGAATTCGGAAGAGGCACTTAGTGCATCCACTTGGCACTTGATCGTTTCTTTTCTTTTTCTTAATTCAAAGGAAGTTTTCCATAGGTTTTTATCGTCTCTAATGGGATCACAAGAGTCATATTCCTCGAATGACAAGCTGTCTAGAGAAAGGGATTTGTCTTACTTATGTGCACTCAAGAAATAAAATACATGAATAAACTTTTTGTATAATAAAATCTATACAAAAATATTTTTCGTACAAAAATCTTGAGTGTTATTTTTTGTTCAACCTATTGCCTAGTAATTCAACCTAATATTTGATAATCCATCAAATAATCTACATAATCTTTTTCTAGCCCCAATAATGATAAATGAGATTGATAAGTGTCACTCATCCATGCTAGATGATGGTGGCTCAAATAGCTTAGTGTGCGTGGAACCATGGGGAGTTATCTTGTAGGTCTGTCATCTGACTAGGCTTGATATTTTGAGGGGGGGGGACAACCAAGAGATGGAAGCCTTCCTGGTGATGCCTTCTCTCTCCAATGTTGGGGTGGAATCCTTCCATCTCTTGATATTATTTTAAGTGGGGATGACCAAGAGATGGAAGCCTTCCTGGTGATGTCTTATCTCTGGTGATGTCTTCTCTCTCCAATAATGGTGGTTATCTTGGGTCCCTATTCCGATGCATCTGCTTTGGTGGTCCTTATTGGCATGGGCACCTTGGAGGTGGTAATGTTGTTTTGGTTTCTCACATGGTATTAGTGTTTGGGTCTGCGATGGATCTTGGGCTAGTTGGTTCATGTGGCATGATTAGAGGAGGGTGTTAGAGGCTCAAATTTCTTGGTGTGTGTGTGGAGCCACATGGAGCAATCTCGTTGAGCAAAGTTTGTTGATATATTAAAACTCTATATGAGGTCTTTTTGTCTCCCCCATGTCTACATCTCCCCATGCCTAATATTTTAAGGGGCATAGGGGGGAGGGCGGTAGGAGACAAGATCCTTCCTTTGATGACTTTTCCCCTCTCCTATGGTGGAAATGTCTTGGCCTCCTATTTGGTGCATTTTCCTGGTGGCCTTGAGTGATGTGTCGGGCAGCACCTCCACCATCGTGGGTGATGCTACTCTAACTATATCTATGGTTTCCCATAGAAGAATGTTGCATTTTGAATTTTTAGACCAGTATATCTTTCTTTGAGATCCCATCCCAACCTCAACTATTAGCTCAATGCTTCCTTAGATGACCTTGAACATTCAACAGCTCATAAGCTATGAGCTTTATGATATTTCATAGTCTTTCCTCTTAAACACTTAACAGCTCATAAACTATGAGCTTTATAATATGTCAAAGTCCTGCCCTCTTGAAAGAAGAGTAGTAACAAATGAACCTTTTTTATATAAATAACATCAATCATGGTGAAAAATGTCACTAATAATCTATTACTCTCCAAATAATCCTATGGGGGATCTATGGGGGTGTTTATGATGTACAAATTTGGGAATAAAAGGGCTGAAGTTGGATGCACATGGAGTAGCCAAACTCACGTTAGATGGCATCTTAAAATAGCCATGGGGTGTGAGATATGACCACTACAAAGTTTGGCATTGGAACAAGCTCTTAAGAGGTGTAACTCATTGGTATAAAGTAAGATTAGATGAATCATAAGAAGATTACATGTGTGCAACATGTCAAAAAAACTCCATGCCTTACAAGTGGTGGACTTGCTATATGAGGGTGCGATGAGTTATTGGAGACATCTTTCTGCAGGCACATGAAAACATTCTCATAGGATTGGGGAGGATGAGATGTTGCAAGATTTCTTGTGGAGTCTCTTACTCTAAAAAGACTTGGAGCATGAGCCTTATATATGGGCAATAGCCAATTACGCATAGCACAAGGCAAGGTGTTAGCTCTTGCTATAAAAATATTTGGGCACGAGCCTTGTATAAGAAAAGTCTGAATCATGTGCATTATCTTTGTATAAAAATATATGGGGCATGAGCCTTGTATAAGCAAGTACCAAAGTAATTGAAAATGTAGTGTGAGGCTTATACACCCTCACCAATATAGATGCTAGAGCTCCTCATTTAACCTTGTTGGGTGCATATAGTTGAAGCATAATGAGAAGTGAGGAACGAGACTCAATCAGACACATGCTAGAAGAGGTAATGAGTATACAATAAGATAGAACATTAACACAAGCATGAGTCACATCATATATGTAGAACCCAAGGAAACTAGAAGTACATTACTAACACACATCAAGTAGGAAAGCAATAGGCTACAAGAGTGAGTGTAGCTCTAACATATAGGGAAAGTATATGGCTCAATATGCAAATATGCTACTATATGCTAATATTTATAATATTCCTTACAAGTGAGCAAGATGGCTCCTTATATAGAAGATTTCTCACCCTCATCTCAAGAATTACATTAAGAGATAAAAGAAGCATTCAACTTTGGATTGGACATTAGCGATGGTTCGGTGTGAATGGTGCAAATGACATACTTAAAGCACACACATTGTATAAAGATAAACCAATTATATGGTTAGTTTGATTTTCAAAATGAGAGAATAGGAAAATCCACTTAATATAAAAACATCAGTCTTTATACTAATACATGAGTCTTTATAAAAACATAAGTCTTTATACCAATTTAATATTGTAATATTGGATCCCTATCAAATAAAGTGTGAAAGAGATAAAAATTGGAAATAACATAGCATAGATTTTCAAAATGAAAGAATAGGAATATCCACTCAATATAAAATCATGAGTCTTTATACCAATACAATATTGCAACAATAGATCCCTATCAAATAAATTACGAAAGAAATACAAATTAGAAATACCATAGCCTATACACAAAATTTTGGAAATGAAAATTGGAAATACCATAGCATATACATTTACATAAAAACTATTTCATATACAAAAGAAATACAAATTAGAAATAATGTAGCATATACATTTATAAAAAAACAATTCCATATCCAATGACCATCAGCAAGAGAGCCATACATCTTGCACAAGGCTTACCGTTGGAGTGGAGATCAATGTAGCAACACACACACAGTGTAGTAATAAGCAACACACATAGTGTAGTTAGATGGAAGCGTAGTAGATTAATGAGAGTGAGTGAACTACACGTGAAGTGACATGATTAGGTCACATACACACTCATAAGAGTGCGTATGTGACCTTATTACTACACACAGTGTAGTAATAAGCAACACACATAGTGTAGTTAGATGGAAGCCTAGTAGATTAATGAGAGTGAGTGAATTACACGTGAAGTGACATGATAAGGTCACATACACACTCATAAGAGTGTGTACATATGCTCGAGGGAAAAAAAACCTCCTAAAGAGGGAAAACGTGTCCCAGCCCATTAAATATTAGCCTATGTCCACACATCACTACCATATAAATGCTATAAATCCCCCCTGTAATCTATATAGGGATCATGCAGTTGATCAATCCCCAAACGACAATAAGCTCAAAGATTTGTGAAAAGCTCCAAACTTCTCTCATGAGAGAGCCTTTGTGAACATATCTTCCACATTGTCTTGTGTAGAGACATAAGCCAAGATCTAATCTCTCCTATAATAAGCCTCTCCCTGACATAATGATAATGTACCTCAATGTGCTTTGTGCAAGCATGAAACAGTAGGTTCCTCACAATGGCTAATTCACTCTATCTATCAGTGAAGATGGAGGTGTGGGCACGACTGTTGTGTCCCAACACAAAAATCTACCAAAAGGCATCTGAGCCATACACACTCCATAGTCCACTATAAAAGTTACCTTGAACTTAGCCTCACAGATTTAAGTGGTCATTTTTGGGCTACATCTTACTGAGCCATGATATACATGAATCACCAAGGTGAAAACAAAAGCCAGTAGTGTAACATCTTGCCTAATCGGAATCACTAAAAGCATTCAGTTGAACCTGGTATGACATATGGAAACTTCGGGCTTGAATTGATAACTTCAATGCTCAAAATTCAACAATCTTTCACGACGAAAATAACGCACAAAACTGAAGTAGATGTGTAGAAAATAGAGACACAGAGACAGAGAGAGAGAGAGAGAGAGAGAGAGAGACAGAGAGACAGAGAGAGAGAGAGAGAGAGAGAGAGAGAGAGAGGGAGAGGGAGAAGAGGACATAATATTGGGTCCCGAATACCCATGGGATTGGAGCTTCCCCTTGATTGTGTATGGTTTGGCCACCCCAAGAAAATCGACTGGCTACGTAGGCAACCACTACTAGCTGTCTCGGCTGTCCCATAGTTGGCAACAACTTCTCTAGGGCCTGGGGCCCGGTTGGCTGGCTGTCCACATGCACCATAGGGCTGGCTGACATCCCCTCCTGCCTAAGCCAAGGCTGGTGGGCATAGTCTGGGGCCCTCCTAGCCCCTTGGGGTTTGTTTTACACCTCCCCATGCTGACAAACAACAAGAGCACAAGGCTCTTCCCTGGGGTAGCCTTATGGGCTGTCCCCCCCATCTCTACATGCAGTCCTACATGCGTCTATAGGTGTTGGACACCTAGTCGTAGACCAGATACACAGATCACTTGACATCATTCGAGTTTGCTGAGTAGCCATGCACAAATAGTGTAGTACTGCCCCACACTTAGCCCATTGGCTCGGCAGGTCCCTTGCTCTGTCAGCTGCCTAGCCAAGGCCCCTAGGGCTGGCAACCCATGCAAGGGATGGTGGGCATAGCTTGGGGCCTTCCTCGCCCCTTGGGGTGGCTCTAAGCTACCCCATGCCCACTACAGGAGCCTTAGACTCTGCTCTGGGGTAGCCCTATGGGTTGGCCCCTTTTTCTACATGCAACGTACATGGACTATAGAAGTTTGGCATCTAGTTGCAAACCAGATATATAGATCATCTGTGACATGTGAGGGATTGATTTTAGTAAAACAACCTTAGTCTAATAAACCAAACTATACTTAGAAATAGACTTAAGAGATAGAGAATGGTTTCAATGCAAATGTAATGCAGCTATATTAGATGAGATGGTTACAACTATGAGATCTAATAAGATTTGTGATGATGATGATGCGGACTTTGACAGAATGCTAACTTATGAATGCTGTACTGTTGAATGCTCAATCTATGAGATACACTCATGCACGTTTTTTCAAGGGCTTTAACGAACCATCAAATTCAACAAAGATCTTCTTTTTTGTGAGATTTCGTGAAAAAATGAGTAGAAAACGTTTTCTCTATTAGAGATAGAAAATGAGAAAAACGTCTCTTAGAGGGCCCTTTTTGCTACCTCCCCAGCCCCCTGATGTAAGTACCCTTTTCCACAAATAGATGAGTTGTTTGATCAAGTCCAAGGGGAAAAGTACTTTACAAAAATCGATTTACAATGTGGATATCATCAAGTGAGAATTTTGGAAGCGGATGTCCAACAGACTGCGTTTCGAACTAAGTTTGGTCACTATGAGTTTTTAGTCATGCCCTTCGGTTTGACTAATGCTCCGGCCACATTCATGACACTCATGGATAGTGTCTTGAAACCCTATTAAGGAAAATTTATCGTGGTTTTCCTAGACGATATCCTGATCTATAGTCGCACTAAGAAAGAACATCTCGAACACTTACGGCAAGTATTTGAGTTACTTAGGAAGCATTTACTTTATGCCAAAGAGAGTAAATATGAATTCTTCGTAAAACAAATCCAATACTAGGCCAATAATCTCAGAAGATGGCATTCGTATGGAACCAATGAAAGTTGAAGCCATATTGAAATGGCCACATCCCACAAACTTAGAAGAATTACAAATTTTTCTTGGTTTGTCTGGATCCTATAGAAAATATATTCAAGATTATGCTAAGATAGCTGTTTTCCGAACGGATCAGCTTAAAGGAAAGGGAAAGAATTTACGGTTTGGGGGGTTCCTAGAAAAAAGATTTTGAAAAACTTAAGGTAGCTATAGCTATAGCTATAGCTCCCATTCTCCAAGTTGTTGATCCGAATCAACCCTTTGTGGTAGAGACAGATGCTAGTAATAATGCAGTAGGAGTAGTCCTCTTACAAGGAGGGAAACCTATTGCATTTGAAAGTAAAAAGCTGGATAGATCTTAACAAAATTATTCAGCTTATGAAAGGGAGTTATATGCTATAAATCATGCCTTAAAGAAGTGGAGGCATTATTTATATGGTGCCAGATTTGAGATAGTCTTTGATCATAGGAGTATCAAATGGCTATCTAGTCAAAAAGAGTTGAGAGGATGCAAAGCTTGATGGGTAGAGTTTCTCCAAGAGTTTGACTTTCAACTGAGATATAGAAAAGGACGTTACAATGTGGTAGCTAATTCATTTAGTCGTATGCCCATGGTTAATAAGTTGAGATTTACTCAAATTAAGAGTGATTTTTTGGAATCACTTAAGGGGAAATGTGTTGATGATCCACATTATGCCCATGTGTGGAGTGTTATAGGACTATAAAAAAAGATAGCCCCGTTCAAGAGACAGACACTTCCACTATAGCAGTAAGTCTTGAGAGATGTCTCAAGCAGACATGTCACTTACAACAAGTGACGAAAGAAATCATTGGAAGATTTTTTCCATCGATAATGGTTACCTACTTTACAAAAGTAGAGTGTGTGGAGTGTTATAGGACTATAAAAAAAGATAGCCCCGTTCAAGAGACAGACACTTCCACTATAGCAGTAAGTCTTGAGAGATGTCTCAAGGAGACATGTCACTTACAACAAGTGACGAAAGAAATCATTGGAAGATTTTTTCCATCGATAATGGTTACCTACTTTACAAAAGTAGAGTATGTAAACCTTCAGACTCAGACATTAGGCACCGTATTTTATATGAATGCCATGATAGTTTGAGTGCTGGCCATCCTGGAATATGGAAGACATATGCACTAGTTAAGAGACAATTTTATTGGTCTAGCTTAAGTAAGGATGTCCATGACTATGTCTTAAAATGCCAAAAGTGCCAGGTAAATAAAGCAGAACACCTAAAGGTAGGTGGTTTACTTAGTCCACTAGAGATCCCAAATGGCAAGTGGGAGAGTATCTCAATGGGCCGATATAGTTAGTGATTGAGATACAAAGTTTAACATGCATTTATGGCATGCTGTGGTCAGGAGATTAGACACCATGATAAGTATGAGATGGCTGATTTTTAGAGAGAGAGAGAGAGAGAGAGAGAGAGAGAGAGAGAGAGAGAGAGATTCATTTCACAAAGGACATTAAGGATATGTGATGTATTAAAAATAAGCATTTCACAAAAGACATTAAGGATATGTGATGTACTAAAAAAAGCATTTCAACAAAAGACGTTAAGTATATGCAATGTATTCAAAAAGACGTTAAGTATATGCGATGTATTTAAAAAGACGTTAAGGATATGTGATGTACTAAAAAAAGCATTTCACAAAATACATTAAGGATATGTGATATATTCAAAATAAGCATTTCACAAAATCCAAAGACCATGATAAAATTTTAATGTTAGAAAGGGTAGACTAGGCACAAGTGTACTTTATCTATGGACGAGATAAAGAAGAAGTTAAAATTATCATGAATACAAAATCTCTTAGTAAGCACAATGTAATCAATCTTAGCTTGAAAGATATTTCATATTTAGATTGTTTTAATGACTACTAGTTTGTTTAGCAAATGTTTGGATTGATCCTGAAGCCTTTCTTTTAATCTAAGCACAAAGTAATATCTTAGCTTGAAAGATATTTGATATTTGCAATGCTACTTTGTTTAGCAAATGTTTGGATTAATCCTAAAGCCTTTCTTTTACAAAGGTTGGCTTAGAAACTCCACCCATAAAAGTGAACATTAACGGTATAAATCTAGAACCCTCTTGTGCATATTTGTGTATAACTCTAGGAGAAGAACTCCTCTCTTAATGAGAATTAGTAGCTCTCCTCTTAAGTGGAAGCTTCATATGTGATAGATCATACCGGAGGAGGAGGCCGGACAGCGACTGACGGGGGTCCAAAGGTGAGCGGTATGAGACGCAATAGAAAACCTTGATGGGTTAGTGCGGCGGCCTCGGCCTATGCTCCCACCGCCAGAGACCCTATCAAGAGGGCAATTCCCGCTGTAGAGAGCAGGCAGAGATGACTTGGGAGACGCTGCAAGGCCTGAAAATGGTCGGCTTTGAATCCGCTGGGACGTTGGAGGTAGCGGGAGAAGCAGAGAGCAGCGACAAGGTGAAGAGGGTGGCATAGAATGCCGCCATCGACAGAGACGTTACGAGGCTGCGGGTAAAGTTTGCATCGTCGTGTGTCGTGACCCATCGCCGGTCCGCCAACCCCATGGCCACTAACAAGTACCGACAGGCGTATTCCTCCAATGAGTATATTTCTAGAGAAAGGGATTTGTCTTATGTGCACTCAAGAAAGAGGACATAGAGCATGGCATCAACAACACAAACAAGGCAAGATGAACTACTCAAAACAAAACAAAAATGGAATGTAGACTCATCCATTAGATGGAAAACCATATGAAGGAAAAATAAAATCATCAAAAGCTCTCTTGAATTTTCTTTGCATTTGTCAATCTCCTAAGTGAAATCCTTGTCTTATGCTTAGCATTGACTAAGAGCTTTGGCATGTTCTTGAGTTTGCTTTACATTTGCCAATGCCTTTGCACTAAGAGATTTACATGTGCTTGTACTTGTTTTGCAATTGCCAATGAGTTTGTCACTACCACGAATGCATTATTTTTTAGTTGAATTCATTGGCCATTGGATTCAAGGAGTACCAAAACAACTAGAAAAAGAAATTTAGCTTTGAGGAGTACTAGAAAAACTAAAAAAGGAAACCAAAGTGGAAGTTTGCCCTTGGGAACAAGAAAAGGATGCTAAGAGCTTAACATATGTTGAATATTTGTTAATGATTTTATCGAGCATTGCATTAAATTTTGCACTTATACCATTGAGTCTATGACTGCTTGGCATGGGTGGTTTGCCTCCACTTGGATGCCAAAACTCCATTAGTCGAAGGGGGTAACACCAAGCATTAGAACCCACATGGACTCAATTTCAAAAACATAAATAGTATTGATTCTGTTAAATATCTACTCCTTATCACTTATAACTTAGAAGTTATGTTCTACTTTCCAAGCTATGGTTCTCACTCCCTCATCGATGTCCGGTAACTTGTTCAAACTATAAGCATCATGCATGTGTAAAGTTGCCAAAGTTTAAATCACTTCTGATTCGCTGACATGGCACATTCTCGGATCTAGACTCTAAGTCTAGTCAGCATATATATAATGCCTTGATCATATCTCTTGTGTAAATAATACACTACTATGTATTAGTTCCATAAACCATTACATGAATGTGTTCTACGAAATCTTATGAATTATTGAATATGATTTTCCACTCATTGTGTGCACCTATACCATCAAATGATCAATGGTACTAAGAGAATACAACCAAGTAGGGAAAATCAAAACAATAATGCAAGTATGCTATATTTTGTATAATGTGCTTATGTAAGGTTCTTACAAGAACTTCCAATCATCATATAAGTTGGAACAAAAAAGCCCTAGACTCATTTATCCATCCCAACCGCATGCCACTATGTCGACCATCAGGATCCCCTTATTCTTATTACTCTATGAGAAGAATGGACTATGGGGTCAGGTCACCCAAGGACCACAGTTCAGTAGGGGGTTCTTCGCCTAAGGGTCTCTTAATAGGCGGGCCCATTTACCCCTAGACCACTGATCGTAAGCTCACCTAATCCAAAGCAGAGGATCTGAATATCAAGGTTGGTCAAGCTGAGAGTCACCACTTTCCGATGAGTACGAACTTCCTCGCTACCCTCATCAATATTGTCAATTGACTCTGTTACAATCCTTATTATTAGTCATTACAAGGCTGTGGGTAAAGTTTGCACCAGGGAGAGTGTGTCCTTTATATTTTCTGTCATGTGTCATGATCCCCATGGCCACTACTGATAAGTATGGACGTGAGTAATCCAAGAAGATCGGTAACAACATCAAAAACTTGACTTACAATTCGGAAACTTTCTAGACTTTTAAAGTTTTGGATTGGTTCTCTCATACCCGAGATGATTACCCAAAACAACTTGTATAGGCAGAGGGCATGGTAAGTGCAACTACGAGACATGTCATACATCCTAATAGAGATAATGATGGACATTGCATAAATCAACATGTAAGGCACTCCTATAAAATTAGATCCACATGACAGGGTTGAAATATTGATAATGAAAGGACAAAACCTAAAAACAAATTTGCTGCTCTCCATGAAACAAAATGTGGAGCCTCTAGCTAAGTAAGTTTTAATAAGAAAGTTGAAGCAACTAAGCTCAAATAAGTAGGTTATAGTGAGAGGATAGTGATAAGCCAATTCAACCACCAATTTTTTGATTGTCCTCTAATTTTGTGAGGGATGAGAGGGTTGATGTTACCCTCATAAACTTTTAGGGTGGACTTGATGTTACCCTCATAAACTTTTAGGGTGGACTTGATTACATTTCCAACTACAAAAAGAAGGAAGAAAAACAATGAGTTCATGAAAAATTCCTTTCATACAAATTTGCACGAGTCTTATTTCTCAGCTTACCATGGTTAAGTATGAATTGATATAGCCACCCAGCATCGCCAATCAAAACCTTGGTACATCCAGAACCACAAACCATGGCTTATGCTTTGATGTACCTATTAAATATAACTCTCTCTCTCTCTCTCTTAATGCATAAACAAATTGTTCAATTATCTCTTTCAAAAAAGATGCACACTTGACATGAAATTTGAATGGTTGTATATGTAAACATATTTATGTTGCAAATATGTATACAATTGATAGATTCAATGGCAAATCGTCCAAATCCAAACAACTTGCATCCATCTTTTCACAAAGTGTATTAGTAATAAGACTATGACAATAAAATGATGAAACCTCCACAAACTTGAAAATATGTAGGCTTTCATCATAGAATGAAAAGTATTGTCATCAGAGATAAAACAACTTATCATATATTGTATGCACTCAAAGGACTAAACTTCTGACAAGATTTAACTTCTCCCCATGCATTTGTGAGAGCATAGTTGATATCCTCTAGAGCATTTCCAATAACATAAATTTAATTTTTAGCTACAGCTGATCATTCTAGATTTGACCTTCACTCTTATACATGATAATGCACCTTATTCTATGTGATAGATAGATTCGAAAGAAAACACAACTCAAACAAGGAAAAGAAACGGTGTTCCAAAAATTTGTTAAAGGTCAAAGGTAGACTTTCTCTCCATATATGCATGTGATTGACATGGCATAAAACAACAAACATGAGGTAATATCAAGGTCAATTTGTCTATAGATATGTGTTTCGCTAACGAGATGCTTCATTCTAGAGCAAACCCTAATCGGTGTTGCTGCCCTGGCCTTTATGTTGCAAACGAAGCCATTCATTCATACGGTCTTTTCAAAGTTTCCAGAGCAAGAGCAAGCTGCATTTCAATAGCACAAAGCCAGAAAATATCCACAACATGGCTTGCTCAAGTAATCCTATTGGGGGTCTCTTTTTCGATGTTATCGGACTGCATGCTATATCAGATTTTTTGACCTTAGGAAAGCAGTTGAGGTCAAAACCATTTAAGTAGTGGATATCCAAACTCTCTAATCTAAAGGTTCAAAGAGGCATTTTTTACTCTAGTGATAAATGGAGGAGCTTCTTGCTCATTAAAAAGGGTCATAGTTTAGAGTGTTGATATATTTGGGCAACCTGTGGGGTTTGTGAAGTTCAAGGCATAGGTGATAGATGATGCCACCAGAAAACCACTTCCAAGTATTGTGTTTGCGCATGGTGCCAGAGCAGTAGCCATTCTTATTTTACTAGAATGTAATGGAGGAACGCATGATGTTTCTTATAGAGCAAGCATAGGTTCTAATCGGTTGTGTTCTTATTATTGAGCTGCCTATAGGCATGCTGGATGATGATGCAGGAGACTTTGTTGGTGCTACTGCTTGTGAGGTAGAAGAGGAAACATGTCTACAAATAAAGATTGCTGATTTGGTTAGTCTTACATATTTTCTCGACAATCTAACTGGACAACAAATATACTCTTCTCCAAGTGGATTTGATGAAAGAATCACTATGCCTCTACAAAAGCCATGTAAAACAAGAGGTAATTGATTCTTCAACACTTGCCCCACATGCATCAAGTGCTCTTCCCTTGACTTGCTTTTTTACAAACCTCTCTTGAATTTGCTTTGCATTTGTAATACTCCTAACTTGTGAAATCTCTGTCTTATGCTTAGCATTTAGTAAGAGCTTTGGCATGTGCTTGAGCTTGCTTTACATTTGTCAATGCCTTTGCACTAAGAGATTTACATGTGCTTGTACTTGTTTTGCAATTGCCAATGAGTTTGTCACTACCACGAATGCATTATTTTTCATTTGAATTCATTGGCCATTGGATTTAAGGAAAGTACTAAAACAACCAGAAAAAGGAAAGCTTTGAGGAGTACCAGAAAAACTAAAAAAGGAAACCAAAGTAGAAGTTTGTCCTTGGTCCGAAGAAGAAAACGATGCTAAGACCTTAACATATGTTGAATATTTGTTAATGATTTTATCCACCATTGCATTAAATTTTGCACTTAATTTTTTATTTTGCACATAGTATACATGTTTTTGAACATGTTTTTGTGGTTCTCTTTTTGAATTTATAATACATAAAAGCTAACAATGTCTCTCATACTTTCTCAACTTTATCAAATTTCTCAAAGCCATTTTTTCCCAAACCAAGCTTTCAAAGTGATGTTTTAAAATCCAAAGCATTCTTATAAATCATGGAAACAAGATCTCAAATAAATTTCCATGGTAGGTAGAGGGAGGAGATAAAATTTCCTAGTAATAACCTTAATTTGGACATTCTTTCCCAAGTGCATACTTTAGCAGTTTTAACATGTTAGATATAATTAAACATTACTCTATTTTTGAGTAAGTTTTGTAAAGGTAATGTCTATTTTCCATTTTGGTAGTGAGGCCCGACCCACCTACCATTGGGTATATCACTACTTGGAATGGGTGGTTTGCCTCCACTTGGATCCCAAAATTCCATCAGCCCAAGGGGGTAACACATAGCATAAGAACCTCATGGACACAATTTGAAAAACATAGATAGTATTGATTATGTTCATTCTTATCACATAAGAAAATACAACCAAGAAGAGAAAATCAAAACAATAATGCATGTATGCTATATTTTGTATAATGTTCTCATGTAAGGTTCTACAAGAACTTCCAATCATCATATAAGTTGGAAAAGAAAAGCACTAGACTCATCTTTTCCACCCAACTGCAGGCCAGTATGTCAACGACCAGGATCCACTTATTCTTGTTACTCTGTGTGAGATGATTGGACTATGGAGTAAATTGACCCAGGGACCATAGTCACCAAGGGGTGATTCGTCTACTAAGGGTCTCTAAGGCGGGCCCATTTTTCCTAGACTATTGATCCTAACCTCACCCAAGCCAAACTAGAGGACCCAAATATCAGGATTGGTCAAGTTAAGACTCACCACTTTCCACGATGAGTACGAACTTCCTTCCTACCCTTATCAATATTGTCGCGAGCGATCGACTCTGGTTTCAATCTTTATTATTAGTCTTTATACATATTCTGTGAGATAATTATTGTGCGTAGACATCATTCCAATATTTTGAAACCATCTTAACCTTTTCAGCATTCTAAGAAATTCTCCAGTACTTTAACATATTTATTTTCATTCCTCTTTACCTCAACACTCAACTATTCCACTTTAAAAGTGTAACTATTGTGATTAAATGATATTCTTAACACCATAACTTGTAGATTATCTCTAAGAAGGAACAATAAAACCTAATTTAAGACAAGACAATCCTTTTTACTCATGCACACCAAGCTCTCTACTAACAAGGAAATAAAAGCTCTCTTTATATCTCCTACACTCTCGCTTCTCTCAACGTACAATGATAAGGAAACCATAACTTGCACTATGCCTAGTACAAGAGTAATTTATCCTTGCTTAATCTCGATTTACAAATACAAAACATCTTTTTTCTACTTAAGAATAATCAAAACCTAACTCTAATTAACCTTACAAACTCACAAACTCAACATCATAAAATATTAGTTACAATTTTCTCTCCTCTTTTCGGGAGAACACTACAACAGAATGAGGGTGTAGTAGCAAAAATAGTAGCGCTTTTATAGCTAGAAGGCTAGGGAGATGTCAGGCTATTTTTTATGCTAAAAATGCTGCTATTTTTGCTACAACAGGCTCGCTGTTGAGCAACGAAATATCGCTGAGCACAACAAAAATAGTAGGGAAATATCGCTGCTCATCAGAGTAGCAAAATTACTACGCAGTAAAAAAAAGCTGGGTAGACTAGGCAGTCTACACGAGACTCCCTAGTCTACCCCAACTCTTTAAAAAAAATTTAAAATAGAGTCGCAGTTTTATGACACAAACATAAACATAAAAAACGCATAGATTGTGAAGAATGCAATTGAGTTTAAAATTTATTTTATTTTACGAAGTGTCGGGCCTTTGGCCATATATACAAAAAAATATATCAATGAAGAGGTGGCTAATCGAAATCCTCATCGGATTCCAAGTTCTCATCATCATCCTCTTTGTCCTCCTCTTCACTTTCTTCCACCGCTTCCTGCTCGTAATCACGATTCTTCTCTTCCTCTTCCCCTTCATCCTACATACATGCCATCAAGCGCAAGGTAAGCATAGGGAAATAAAATACAATTAAATGTAGATAAGAGAAGGGTTGTTTCACTAATTACATCATCTCCTTGAGTTCCCAAAAAGGACTCATCCAAGTGTACGCCTCGCGTATGTATCCACGCTCACAATTGCGAACGGGGGGACTCTGTAGCCATAGTCGTACTCCTCCTTTATTGGGTCACACACAATAGCCTCCCTCTACAAAAAAAACAATTAAGAAAATATACAATTAGTTAAAGAAAATAATATAGTACAAAACAAAATGAAAGAGGAGAAGAAATGATTAGTAGAATAAGTACTTACAAAACGAGCAATGAAGGAGGACTTTCCTCCCGAGCCAAAGTGTGAAACCCCTCGCTTCTGTGGTTGGGAAGAACTCACCATCACTATTGTTGAAAAGCATGTGGGTGCTTTCATAAAGCTACGTGCATGCGTCCACTCCTCGTGCGTGCAAACACTAGGCTTTCCAAATTATTCTTTGCCGCTCTCTTGATATTTTCTCTCCTATTAGAGAGCAAAAGTTTTATTCTTCTCTTCATCCACTCCTCCGAGAAGCAAAGACACGCATGTGGAATAGGGAACTCCAACTCAATGACATATTTCTTTGAAATCTCGTCTTGTGCTTTCCACTTTTTGAAGGAGTTCATGAACTCCAAGTTAGCAAGTACATGCATGCAGCTCATGACTTGCTTCCCTTGTTCATCAATCACAAGGGAACCATTGACATCCACGTTGCATGGTAGGGTGCGTGGATCAAATGGTGGAATGGGTCTCCTGGGGGTTGGCTCATAATGAGCAGATGAAGAGCCTCCCTATTGGGTAGAGGCATCGGGAGACCTAGTGCTACTCTTGCCAAAGCAAAAGCAATCTGCTCCCCCCCTCTAGTATGTCTACTAGCCCCCCTAGACTTCCTACTACATCGTCGTTGTGGTGAAGATGGATGTGAGGGAGCGGGGGTGGGTATAATCGAGGTAGGTGGTGTAGGCTCATGACCTACCTTCCTCACCTTCTCCTATTTGTAGCCAAAGTAGCAGGGAGTCTTGTTGGTTTGTCATTTATGTTTTGCATGTAGGCTTTGCTTTACACTTATTTCTCTATCTCTCTCGTTTCATCTTAGCACCTAAGGGTTTCCTGTATCCCCCTCATGCCTAGGCTCTCCTCTAGTGTCACCACCAGGTCTCTTAAGCTGCCTATGCCCAATGTAGACTGATTTCTTATGACAAGAGGCATACCTCTTGATTCGAGATTTTTCAAATAAATTTGGACATCAGTTGGAATTCAACTGGAAATAGCTCTTTTAATAGAAGAACCACTATCTATGCTCTACTCTCTTTCTTTGCTTTCGTGCTACCTTAGGAAGTGGTGCTACTTCTTCTCCCTTGCTGGGCTCTGCCACCTCCTTTTACTAATGGTGTCGTCAGACATTGATGATCCTGTGTTGCAGTAACACCACACCCTCCATCTTCTTTTCTTCTTTCAAGGCCCCAAAATTAGGGGTCATTCCCACCACCTCTTCCAACTCCATGGCTAAAGCAAGAGTATTGACTATAGGTTTCTCTTCCATTGTAAGAAGAGTAAAGAAATTTCATGATTATGTTACCACATAGTAAACCTCTTCTTGAAATCACTCTTGATTATATGGACTCCTTTCTTCTCCTTGCACTTGAGATAGGTCGATGAATATCTCCATAGCTTCCATAGTAGCATTTCTTATCCTTCTTCCTTGTTCTTATAAGACTTGAAACCAACCCTTCTCCCCTTTCTTTGCAGATTTTATGGCTAGCCTTGGTCTCCGCAACGGAAGTAAAATGTAAAAAGCAAGAAACGTCCCAACCAAGCATAAAAAGAATGCTAAGTCCACCTTTGGCACCAATGAAAACCCATAAAAATTTTGCAATGAAAGAACTCCCATCAAAAGATAAAGCTTGAATGTCATTCCACCCACTTGATCCACTTCTTTGGTTTTTGATTGAGAAAGAAAAAATAAACTAAGCCTCAAATTTAATTCAGCTTAGTGTGTTGTGTGATTTTTTTGAACATCTCCTTGGCAATCCCCACCTTTCCTTGTAAAACTTTGGCCCCACCATGCATGTGAAAGAAATGTTAAACATCCTTCATGTTGCTCTTAAGAAATAAGCATGTGAACCTTTTATGTGATCATTGTGTGGGAACAACCCTTTTAGGAGACCATGTACACCAAGATTTTCTAATTTGATGAATTAAGGTTCAACACCTTATCTTCTTCTTCTTGCACTCATGGTCTTCAAGAACAGGTGGCGTCGAATGGTGTGGCCATTACAAATTTGAAGCAACACACAACAGACTGGCACTGAATGGTGTCTTTATATATTGAAGGAAGAGGCAACATTACGGAAGCTGTAGGTTGAAAGATCATTGTGAGAGAAAGCAGCAATTCCAACGCTCTCCACTAGTACTCAAACCAATGGCCACCATCGCTCTGGTAGTAGCACCCCACAATTGCCAATTAAGCCTGCCAGTGCTTGTACAAGCAGGATTGCCATCTCTATGAGGAGCAATCAAATTAGCACCTCCTTTCCCAACATCAACATCGTCTTCTTCTTTAACTCTTGATGAGTAGAGTTGCCACCATTTCTTCTTCCCAAGATATGATG
Source organism: Cibotium barometz (assembly GCF_041138505.1). Classification (NCBI taxonomy): domain Eukaryota; kingdom Viridiplantae; phylum Streptophyta; class Polypodiopsida; order Cyatheales; family Cibotiaceae; genus Cibotium; species Cibotium barometz. The sequence continues at coordinate 21,631,077 of NC_141082.1, read as the reverse complement.
GCCTGGTCTTTACACACATGAGCAACAGCTCGATAATGTATATGGGGGCCACGGTGTTGTGTTATACAACCGCTCTCATCATCTCTTTTCTTGCAGTGATGAACAGACTACTCTACACCATGTTGTTTTTAGGTCCGTTACAAATACACACATACCCCACCACCCATGTATGGGAAAAGGAGATTGCTTTGCCCATGAATTATGGGCGGTGGATACCCCACCACATCATCATGGACAAGCAAGGGGATGGCAATGTGTAATGGGCCTTATTTGTCTTCGTCTTTAATCTTTGCCTTCTCTTGGCCTTCTCGATAAGAAAATCCCTTTGCCTTCTCTTGGCCTTCTCGATAAGAAAATCCCTTTGCTCTTCTATTGCTAAACTGCTACCCCCTCCTTTTGACAGGTAAATTGATAGGCTCACAACAAATTGATGAAAATATACCCAAAATTGCAAGTAATTAAAGCCACAAACACTTTAATTTATGCAAATACCATCCCACAGTTTTGAAATTGAAGCTTTTCTTGTCCATAAACCTGAAACTTTTGCATTTCTTCAAATCTGAAAACTGAAAATGCTTGTTACCTTCTCTTGACACACCTAAAGCTTGCTTTTCTCCCGGCGAATGCACCAATGAAATTCCTTCCTTGTAGTCCAAAATGATGGGTAAAAACCCAACAAAGTATATGCTGAAAGCTTGGCTTTAAGCTTTGGGAAAATGAGATTAAGAAGGTGAAGAGCTACCTCGTCCTCTACATGTAGTTGTGTAGAAGGCTTGTTGCTCCAAATTGCCTTTGGTTTGTGTGAAGATTGGTCTTCACCCAAATTCTTTTCTTCAATTATCAGCAATAAAGTTGGGAATGTTCTCCCGAGTCTTAATATATGTCTTGAATGTCTTGTATTATGTCCCGAGACCACATAGACATAATTCCACCTTATCATCATCATCAACACGCCTTGATAGGCGCAAGTCCAAGTGGCACAGGGCCAAGTGGTGTAGGTCCATCACAGTATAGCAAATATAAGGCTTGTCATGGGGTAGGCAAGCTAGAAATCTCACAAATCTGAAAGAAGTTGACAGAAATTATGGCTCGTGAGGTGTAGGGAGAAGATGAAAAGGATGATGGTGAAGAGGAAGATGATGGCAAGGCCTAGGTGATAGTCTGCTTTACAAAGCAATGGTGAGCTTCTCTTATGATGGCGGTGCAGGCCTGTCTCCTGCTTGAACGCAATGGTGATCTTGCTCACATGCGTGATGGAGTGGTCAAGCTCCTCTCTGGTCTCTGAACGCTCATGGGATGAGCATTGGCAGCAACGCAGATTCCTCACAATGTTGTTCACGGCAGTCAAGCCTCTATCTGCATATTTGTAACGGCCACCCATTTGCAGCACAAAGAAAATAAGATAACATGATCAGGGTTTTCAAGTTCAGGTGTGAAGTGTCTTCCATAAGCAGGTGTTTACATGGTGTGAAGTGTTATCCATAAGGAGGTGTTTACATGGTGTGAAGTGTTATCCATAAGGAGGTGTTTACATGGTGTGAAGTGTCATCCATAAGCATGTGTTTACATGGTGTGAAGTGTCATCCACCATAAGCGGGTGTTTACATGGTGTGAAGTGTCTTCCATAAGTGGGTGTTTACATGGTGTGAAGTGTCTTCCATAAGCGGGTGTTTACATGGTGGTGAAGTGTCTTCCTCCATAAGCGAGTTTTTACATGGTGGTGAAATATCTTCCATAAGAAGTGGTGGTGAAATTTCTTCCATAAGCAAGTGTTTACATGGTGGTGTCTTCCATAAGCAAGTTTTTACAGGGTTTTCAAGTTCAGGTGTGAATTGTTTTCCATAAGCAGGAGTTTGCAAGTTTAGGTGTGAAGTATCTTCCATAAGCAGGGGTTTTCAAGTTCAGGTGTGAAGTGTCTTCCATAAGCAAGTGTTTTCAAGTTCAGGTGTGAAGTGTCTTCCATAAGCGGGTGTTTTTAAGTTCAGGTGTGAAGTGTCTTCCAGAAGCAGGTGTTTACATGATGGTGGCTCCAAACCTATTTCTTCATGCTCTCTTGTCCAAGAAAACCCAACCCCCTCACCACAAGAACCGATCTTAATTTAGTTCTTTTTTCTTTTTCGCATTAATAAATTCTCTTTCCTCTTCAAAGTTGGGAATTGACACATATTTTTTCGGGTGGAGAACTTCATGATAAATATTTCGTGAGGGTGAACATTCATGTTAAATTCTTTTGATGGGAATTTTACTATGGTTTTTCCATGATTTCATTGAGCTTCAATGATGGTGGTTTTCATTGCTTCTTTACCAAGTTGTGGGCATACGTGTGTTCATTTGGGAACGTTCTTTTGCCTTGTGTTCTTTCAAAATCGAAGTGGAAAAATCATTATGCAATTTTGGTGATAATGAAGAAGAAGATGAAGATGAAGATAGTGTGAGAGTGAAGAGATAGAGTTGGTGTTTGAGAGAAATGAAGAGAAGTGAAGTGTTCGTGTGAGAAGTGTATTTCTTCATCGACATGTCCGAGGTTCTTATTCCAAGGCAAAGTGTTCTTCTCAAGTGTTCGCGCGAGGACGCTTCACATTTAAGTAGAGGAGAAATGATAACCCCCAAATTTATGCTAAATTTGGCACATTTTATTGGTCTACATCGATAAAATTTTAGCATTTTAGCTATTAAATCATCTTATTTGATGAGCTTTTCAATATAAAATCAAATGTAAATTGTCATGGCTTTATAGTAGCAGGTCTGCATAAAATTTTAAAAGCCATTGGTCAATAAAATATTCATGTTTGATTTTTTAACTTTTCGAAGGTTGTGGGATACCTTTTTAGTTCCTTATGTTGTAAAAAAATGAAAGGTCTCATGAACCTTAGGCCAAAAGATGTACTCAATTTTTTATAATATCAAGAAAAGTAGTGGGAGTTTGTTGAGGAGGTTATGCACGACTCCTTATGTGCATGCTTCTTCCACTTTTCTTTCTCTCTCATTTTGGCACAACTCTCTCTCTTGTCTTTCTTGTTTCTTACATTCGTTCTTGCAAAATTAGCTATGGATGAAGAAGATGAGAGTGAGGATGGTGAGGAAGATGAAATTTTCTTTGTGCGAAGTTCTTTGTGAGCGTGTGGGCTGTTTTTCTTTGTAAGAGAGCAAAATTTGCAGGTCTCATGGGTGGGGAGGGGCTAGGCCCTTAGCATATATTTTGTTTCCTTGGTATCCTGGTTTTGTGTCTGTTTTGAGTGATGTGGGTGAGAGCTATTCACTTCATTTGGAATCAACTTATCTTCAAGTATTTTCAAATATAATTTAGTCATCATTGATAGAACATAGGATACAAATCTATATCACACTTTTGTAAAGTAAATTAACGTAATCAATGAAATGAGAACATATAGCTACTATGTTGCAAGCTACAAATCTTAACTAGATCGTCAATGTAGAGTATAATTGTATATTAATTCTATTACATCTATGATGGTCCCATGTTAGTATATGTTGTCGTGGTAAAACATGTTCTATCATGCACAAAGACAAGAATAATATACCAAAGTGTAACCAAACCTTAAAAGTTTAAAATACTTGGACACCAAAGTGAGATCATGATTTTACCTTGCCCTACCTCACAAAGAAATAGGGCTACTAACCAAGTCTCACAAGAATTCCCAAGTCAAGTGGAAGTGTTATATGCTAGGATTCCCCCCACCAAGTAAAATTAGTGAGATCACGACTGAACCTTCCATTAAGTCGTAAATGAGGTGGAATTATGAACCAAATCTATATAAAAAAAACTTGCATAATGCATACACAAGGCCATATTACATAGCCACACCCAATATATGGCATATGGTAGGGGTGTGTGTGTAGCATAATGCTATTTGGATATGTGTTGTTTTTTTTGAGAGAGAGAGAGAGAGAGAGAGAGAGAGAGAGAGAGAGAGAGAGAGAGAGAGAGAGAGAGAGAGAGAGAGAGAGAAGCTCTATATTCACTTACAAGAAAACATTAAGGATGTGTGATGTATTTAAAATAAGCATTTCAAAAAATCCAAGGAGGACCATGATAACATTTTAATGTCAGAAAGGGTAGACTAATGATAACATTTTGATGTTAGAAAGGGTAGACTAGGCACTAGTCTACTTTATCTATGGATGAGAAAAAAGGGGATAAAGAAGAAGTGAAAATTAGCATGTGAATATAAAATCTCTTAGTAAGCAGTATAATCAATCTTGGCTTGAAAGATATTGGATATTTGGATTGTCTTAATCACTACTACTTTGTTTAGCAAATGTTTGGATTCATCTTAAAGCCTTTCTTTTACAAAGGCTGGTTTAGAAACTCCACCCATAAAAGTGAACATTAACGGTATAAATCGAGAACCCTCTTGTGTATATTTGTGTAGAATGCTGCCATCGACGGAGTCGTTACGCAGCTGCGGGTAAAGTTTGCGCCAGGGAGAGTGTGTCCCCTTTATTTTGTGTTATCATGTGTCGTGACCCCCATGCCCACTACCGACAAGTACGGACATGAGCAATCTAAGAAGATCAGTAGTTGAGCACTACAGCCGCCCCAAAAACGGACAGGTGGATTTTGCCATTAAAAGCCCGGGTTTGTCACCACGTTGCATTCGTGCCCCTCTAACTCTATCCAAAGGTATATCCCAAGGTATTTATCAAAACCTTAGCCTTCTTCATGTGAATGGGGAACCCACCCCTTTGAGCTTTCTCGAAAGGTACGCTTTTATGAAGCTTTTTTACAAACATTGATGAGGGACAAACAATGGTACTTGCTTGGAGATGAGCAATAAGCGGTTGATGTTGCTTTGTGAATGGTTACGCATTTATGTCGTAGAATAGAACCTTGCCAAAAATGACTCCATGGTGGGAGGAATGTACGTGTATGTTTGTATCACACCCAACTTAAAACGACATGTGGGAGACCATTTTTGACTTCCTCTCCTTAGAGGGGGCTATGTTCTCTCACTTAGCACACCAATCCCCTCTTCAAGAGGCGTTTCATTATTTAGAGGTGGGGTCATGTGACCTACATTAGCGCTTAAGGGTGGTTTGAGACTTTTCTCTAGCACCCATCCACAATGGGCCCTTTTGCCTTACAAGTACATACGAAGCGAACAAATCAATGGGGGTGGGAGGGTCTCTCTAGTATAGCATTGGGTCAAGAGGGATCAACCCTCAACATTGGCGGTTTGGGAGGGCAACATTGTAGAAGTGTGTCAGCTGGGACCCTCAACAATAGTATGATGCTTCAACTCCTCTATCCACACATTATTCCCTAGTCAAGCTAACCCTATGTTATGATTCCACTTCTGATTCCAAGGGCAATGAGCTTTTAGTTTACCTCCTTATCATCAAGCTTATATATTTGAAGAATTCGGAAGAGGCACTTAGTGCATCCACTTGGCACTTGATCATTACTTTTCTTTTTCTTAATTCAAAGGAAGTTTTCCATAGGTTTTTATCATCTCTAATGGGATCAAAAGAGTCATATTCCTCGAATGACAAGCTTTCTAGAGAAAGGGATTTGTCTTACTTATGTGCACTCAAGAAAGAGGACATAGAGCATGGCATCATCAACATAAACAAGGTGGCAATGACAAGATGAACTAAAGGGAACAAAACAAAAATGGAATGCAAACTCGTCCATTGGATGGAAAACCATATGTAGGAAAAATGAACTCATCGAATGCACTCTTGAATTTTCTTTGCATTTGTCAATATCCTAGGTGAAATCCTTGTCTTATGCTTAGCATTTACTAAGAGCTTTGGCATGTGCTTGAGGTTGCTTTACATTTGCCAATGCCTTTGCACTAAGAGCTTTACATGTGCTTGTACTTGTTTTGCAATTGCCAATGAGTTTGTCACTACCACGATGCATTATTTTTCATTTGAGTTTATTGGCCATTGGATTTAAGGAGAGTACCAAAAAAACTATAAAAAGGAAAGCTTTGAGGAGTACCAGAAAAACTAAAAAAGGAAACCAAAGTGGAAGTTTATCCTTGGGAAGAAGAAAACGATGCTACGAGCTGAATATTTGTTAATGATTTTATCCAGCATTACATTAAATTTTACACTTATTTTTTATTTTGCACATAGTATACATGTGTTTGTGTTTCTCTTTTTGAGTTTGTAATACATAAAAGATAACAATGTCTCTCATACCTTTTAAACTTTATCAAATTTTTCAAAGCCATTTTTTCCCAAACCATCTACAAAGAAGCTTTCAAAGTGATGTTTTAAAATTCAAAGCATTCTTATTTATCATGTAAACAAGCTTTCAAATAAATTTCCATTTCAAAAGCTTTAAAAATGTAGCCACTTATCCAACTAACTATGAATTTTCCCTATTAGCTTATCCATAAATTCCATTTTTGGGAATTGATCAGCAGCATATTTGGTAGCTAATGCCTCTCTTATGTGCAATACAATGGATAGCAGAGAGGGAAACGACCTTTTAAGTCTAGCTACCACAGCTATTCATCTTCTCACGGTGATACAGCCCATTAGTAGCAATGGCTATAAATCTTTTGGTGCCTAGCTTCAAGTCTCCAAGAGCATTATAAATTGTTTCGGCATCTTCCCTTTCTATTTCGAATAGCTGCAAGAAGTTCATCTGAACCTCAAGTTGTGTTGTTAACTAAGTTACATAGACTATCAAATGTTTCTCCAAATGTCAATCTATGATTTTATCAATGGACAAAGAAAAAAACTCACTTCTCCTCAGCTTTGCATCATGGAGCATTTCCCTTGCATCCATAGCATTTCAATAAGCTCCATAGCTATCATTAAGAGGGATAAAAGGAGTTTTCATGAGTCTCAAGAACTCTATAAGCCTCAGGATTCCATTCAAGCTCTTCCCTTCCAAAGCTTTGTAGTATACCGCCTGCATGACACTTATAACTTGAAACCTATAAACTTCCCCACTTCTCTGCAAGCCGGTCTCCAATGCTCCTAAGTAGCTTCTCCAATATCCTCTCAATGCTTTGGTGTTGATTTATGCTTTCATGTTTCGTGAATGCTCCAATGTGCATAACTTCTGATCCTGTGGTTTTGCAAAAATGTTTCTTTTCTTTGCTTCTTTGCAAACCTTGCATTTCACCACTAGCTCGCCATCTTTGGAATCTCGTGACACCCACGAGTGATAGAACCTCCATGAGTCCCTAAATTGTCTTTTTGATCCTACCTTAGACTTTGAGCTGCTAGCTTGTGCAACTGCATTACTCTCTTCTAAATCAGCCTCAAGCTCATCACTTCCTTCAGAAGTAGAGAAATTTTGTCCAAAAAGTTGCTCAAACATTTGTCCTCGTGCAACATCCTGCTAGAGTGTTGTACCTCAGAAGGCACTAGGGGTGGTTGTGGCAGAACCCAACTATTTAAATTCAATTGTTTGAAACTTCCTGCTTGTCAAGATCTTCCATTGATATGCAAAAACACAAATGGGTAATGGGGACACAACAAAATTTTGCAGAGAAAATATGTAAGATTCCTCCTCAGCGGCCTGAATAACAAATAAGCCTCTACTTCAATCCCTTGTAATCATTCTATGTTTCTGAATACATGAAAATATTATTTTTCCTTGTTTGGCCTAGAGAGATAAAAATTTCTAGAGAGTGGTAAATCAATATTGGGATATTTTTGGATAAATAAATTCTACAAATATATAAAAAAATGTTTTCCTAAAATACAAAATCAAAATAGATTTTCCAAGGTGCAATTAGAATTAATTAAAAATGATTTAGAAGACCTTACCCTAAGGGTCAAGATTTTTTGAAAATTTTGGATTAAGGTTCCTATGGACCAATAAGATTAATCCAAATGTTGGGATAAGATAAATCCAAAGAATCAAAGAAAATACCCAAAAATGAGTAAATGCCCACATAAGATGAAGAGTTGACTAAGTACTACATTTATTAGTTAAAAATTATGATGTATTAATAAAAAAATGAGATATTTTAGAGTAATCATTCATTTTTGACACATTGGTAAGGAGAAGGGGGCCCTTCAAGGAGGTGCCTATTTCACATGTGTGGATGAGCTTTAAACTCAAAAATAATAGGATATTTTTATCTCTCCTCTCTCCTAGATCAAATCAAATAAAAAAGGGAGCCAAACTGGTCCAAAACTTATCCAAATTCAGCCAAACTGAAGCTGGAAAATTCTAGAACTCAGTTGGACTCATTTAGTGGCCTCCCTCACCTATAAATAGACCCTCATTCTTTTGTATTCTCATCTGTGAACTAAACTATGCCGATATTACTCTAAGATAAGCTTATTTTCTATTATCCTCTAAAAACCCTCTACAAATTGAAGAGATTGGAGCTTCTCTCTCTCTCTCTTCAATCTTCCTTGGAGACTTCATCAACATACCAAACCAATTGATTGGTTGGGGGCCTCTACTTTGATCAAAGAATCAAGCAATCTAGGAGGTAAATTGTGGTTTATGGTCTTTTTTCTTTAATCTCTAAATGTTTCTCTCTTCTCAACCCCTCTCAAGCTTGAGAAGCATTCAATTAAATGGCTTTTGAATACAGTTGAAGTTCTTTAATGAGTTGTAGTGATAAAACACATAAATTTTCATTTATGCTTAAATTATAATATTTTTTAACGTATTTCTCTCTCTCTCCTCCAAAGAATGGTCATTCCTATGACCTATTCTATATTCAAATGAAGCTTCTCATGAAGCAATTCTCTAATCTAAAAGTAATTTCTATGCTTGTCAAATTGAGGCCAAATAAGTGGCTTTTTAATACTTTTATGCTATTTAATTTCTGGAAAAATTAAGAATCAAGTCCATAATTGGATATTGATCCAATTAATGATCATTCTAATCATACGGATATTACTAAACTTTATGCTTTCAAATTATTGAGAATTACCAAGTATCTAGTTGGATAATCAGGCTGAATGATGGGTAGATTACCCTGATGAGAGATCAAGGAGCCTCATTATGAAACTGGGAACTATGGAAAAAGGGTTTTTGGAACCAATCTCAAACTCGAATCTTACTTGCATTGGAACCTCTATTTTTTTTAAATTCAAAGGACTGTTTTACGCCAGAATGCTGGAGGAAGCATTTGGCTTATGTTTTTCTAAGAGGAGGTTTGCTGGAACAGCCGGTGGGGAGTTGTCAAGGGATATTGCTCGCGGCAAAGCGTGCCAAGGTCTTGACCAGCCTCGGTACAGTTAAAATGGTGCGCTTCCGGTACGATGGGCAAGGACCGACGAAGCGGTCCCTGAGTGAAGTGCTAGGACACCTAAGGAGGATCCTAGAGGGTTCTAACCAGGCGATGCACGGGCTCGCGGTTGCTAGGACACCCATGCGTACGTCGAGGAAGATTTCGGATGGACTAAAAGGAAAGATTTTTGGGAACCAAAATTTGATACTGGATCTCGTTGGTTGGCCAGCTGGTCTTCAACGCAGAGTCTAGAGGATATTATTGTAATACAATGGACTCAAAATTTTGGAAAATGATGATCAAAAATATTATGATTTCTATTGAAGGATTGTTTTAAAGCCAGTCGAATCTGTTATAAATGGTAATTTCATATTGGGTGTGTATGTGGTATGCCTAACTTAATTTTAAAATGAATCGCTGACTAGGAGGCCTAGGAACTCTTTTCCTTAGTACCCAGGCAAAAACACAACCAAATCTTTATAAAGGAATCCCACCAATATAGTGGTCCGGTGGTTGGCTAACCCATGGGCTGGATGGGGTTAGGCTGGATCGGAGGATTCCTGAGAAACAACTAGATACGATTAGTTACGTTAATTAGTTTAAATCCTGAGAAGACCTTGTTCTGTGGGTGGGGATCAAGGGCTGCGCCTCATAAATGAGGAAACAAGCGGTGATTCCATGGACCAAGTGCAAGTCTCTTCTTGATCTAACTATGTGACTTCAGGTTTGGTCAGATTAGTTTAACTAGTTAAGACTTTGACTCGTTAGAGTAATTCCCCGTTAGAAGATTTTTTTCCATGGCGGAATCGCGTGTGCCTTCCGAGTGAGGGGAGTCTTCCGGGCCCGGTCTCGAAGGGACCACCCAGGCTAGCCTCTCATCTCGGACATCCGCGGGCGAGGCCTCGAGTGTGGATCCCTGCCCTGCGCGGAAGGCCGACGCCGCTTCCGTCGCCGGCGGCAGGGCACCGTGGAGGGGGCAGGAACCTCATAGCTAGTATCAGAGCTTTGTTGAAAGCTAATAAGTATAAACGAATTCTTATCAGAAATTGATAATAAAAAACTCAGAAAAAGCATTTTTCATAATGTATTTTCATTCCGCAAGTCTCATTAATAAAGAATTTTTAATCAAAGAAATTGGTTTTTTAGATGGAAGTTCCATACTTATCTGGTGTTCCCGACCTCACCCAATCACAAGACATGACTGCGTTCGCCTTCAAGCATCTCATCTCTTCCGCTACAACTCGAACAAGCCGAGTCAAACTCACATGCTGTTTCGAGGATTTATATTTTCCTGACCCAGCGGAGAGACGACAGCATAAGTGGTTTGTAGGGCAGTTATGTCCACGCCTCTTGCGACCAGCGTGTAATGCTGAGGCACAACCTCTCATTGGCCATGATTCTAATGAAGCTGAAAGTGGTACATGGCGTCATTCTATATCATTCATTACTTGGAATTTCAGACTTTCATGCCAAATCTACAGACTCCTTAGTCGCTTTATTCCTAAGGAGAAGATAATAGCTCCCTTGGCAGTAAGAGAACGGTTGTATTAGGGCATGGCTATGGCAGCCCAATACTGCCGTCTTATGCATCTCCCGAGGAGATTTTGATTTCTGGAGCCGAGGTAATCTATGTACATATTGTAACTTTTATATAAATAAAGAAATGTTTTCTAGAGAAAAATTCCCTGTCGTCGTATAAGTGATTGTTTATGGACGAACTGATAAAGAAAAATCTGTTACCGGACTTATGTCATAGATCTCCAATAAGATCATTTATCTTGTTTAAGAAATTGTTGTCCGAATTCCTTAAGTCTTAGGATCTCGTTGACGATATCAAAATAAAAATTTAATAATTTATCATTTTTGGCAGAATCATGAGACAAGGAAACCATGGCCGCCAACCAAACCCTCTCTGAAGATGATGAGCTTGACCTCGGACGTTTGTAAGGCTCTTTATAGAACTCAACCAGGACCCTTCAAAGGAGAAGGGGAGAACCTGGGCGAGGCTATGGAGAAATGGGTGGAAGCTATGGAAGAATATTTGGACGTCACAGGCTACAATGAGCGAAGCAAAATGGCTCTTGCCAGGCTAAAAATAGTGGAAACAGCCAGGGTAACATGGAGGAACCATTGTGACACCAACCATCTGGACAGGAATACTGAGTCCTAGAATGACCTTAAAACCTATTTGAGGAAGAGATTTTGTCCCCCTGGGTTTTTGGAAACCAAAATGAATGAATTCTTAGAGCTAAAGAAGGGGAGAAAAACCATCGAGGAATATCACCAGGCCTTCGCTCTTCTACTCAAATATTCACCACCTCTAAATGACGAGCAACTCATGGCTAGGTTCATTCGGGGAATGAACAAACCCTTGGACACACTGGTCAAGAATGCCAAGCCAGTGTCGATGGCAGAAGCTGTCAGAATGGCGAAGGACTTTGCCAAGTCCCGCCAAAGCCAGTTCTCTCATCCTTTAAAAGATTTCAGACATCGGGAAGTTCTTCCAACTTTCCGCCTCCAAAGAGACACCAACCTAACCAAAATGTGGAGACAGGAAGCTTCAGAAAGGAAGGAAGACCTTTCCCCCGCCGAAGTACATTCTCAGGAACTCCGGCTCTCTCCAGAATGCAAAGGGAAGAGCTTCAAAACGAGAACAAATGCTTCTGATGTCAGGGATTTGGGCACCAGCTCAAGGATTGCCCATCTCCTTCAGTGGGCCAAGGAAGCCAGGGTCCCAGAGTTCAGATACCGACTTCTTCATTTCAGTCCAATCAGGGTCCCCTGCACCAGAATCAGGGTAACCCAAGAAGAGTGCCAGCTCAGCCTGCAGCCTCCATGCAAAGCAGTCTCTGAACTTCCTCTAGAATTGTAATAACCAAAGAGAGAGAGTTCCACCTCAGACTGTAGCAGCCAGAGCAGTCACCATAGCTGAGGAAGTAGAGGAAGAGAAAGGACAAATCTATGCAAGTAGCAATAGAGCATTAGGGGAATAACCGTCAATTCTCAGTCCTCCAAACTCTAGCAGAGTACCAGGGTAAGCAATTCAAGCTTTTGATTGATTCAAGTAGTACTCATTCTTTTATTTCCCTAGAATGTCTGCGTAAATTAGTCCTAAATCAAAAATCAGGAAAACCTCTGCAAGTGGAATTAGCCAGTGGGAAGATTCTTTTCACTCACCTTGAGACTTACCTTATTCAGTGTAGCCTAGATGGGAACGTAACAGAGTGCCAGTTCAAAGTCCTACCCCTGGGAATATATGATGGAATCCTTGGAATGGATTGGCTCCAAAAGAATCAGGCTGACATTCATTGTCACAAAGGAACCATCTCTTTCCTTGACCTTCACGGGAATAAAGTTCAAGGAATTGGAATTTCTGGATCCCCAGTGCTACAATTAGTCAAGGCTTCCAAATTATTAAAAGGGCTCAGAAAGAGGCAAGCTATGTATGTCATTAAAATGAATCCAGTAGACATAAAATGCAAGGCTAAAGAACCAAAGTGGTTAAGTGAGTATGCAGATGTGTTTCCTGAAGAGCTGACTGAGATGCCTCCATCTTGTGAAGTAGATCATGAGATCGAATTAACCCTCGAAGCTCAGCCAGTAGCCCACCGTGCATACAAAATGCCAGTCCCTGAAGCCATAGAACTTAAGGAACAGTTAAGACAATTGTTAGAACAAGGATTTGTCAAATCCAATGTCTCACTTTGGGGTGCACCCATTCTCTTTCAAAAGAAGAAAGATGGAACGTTAAGACTCTGTAATATTGACTACAGAGGACTGAATCAATTAACAATTAAGAATAAGTATCCTATTTCTAGGATTGATGAGCTTCTGGATCCATTAAGTGGGACCCAAATGTTCACAAAGATAGATCTCAAATCCGGGTACTACCAAATCAGAATCAAGGAGCAAGACATCCCAAAGACAGCATTCAATACTCGCTATGGGCATTATGAGTTCGTCATGCCGTTTGGATTGACTAATGCCCCGGCGACATTCAATCATATTATGCAAGATATTCTCAGAGAATACTTGGATGATTTTGTTCTTGTCTTCTTTGATGATATCTTAGTATACTCAAAGAATGCTGCAGACCATGAAGATCATGTGCGCAAGGTCCTCGAAATCCTAAGGAAACATCAACTCTTTGCAAAGAAGAGCAAATGTTCTTTCTCTGTTGACCAAGTGGAATACTTGGGATTCATAGTGTGAAAGGAAGGGATTTCTCCTGACCACGCAAAGATCCAAGCAGTCGTAGAATGGCCAAAACCCAAGTCAGTAAAGAAAGTCAGAGGATTCCTAGGGTTAACCGGATGGTATAGAATCTTTATACCTAGGTATGCTTAGATAGCAGACCCCTTAACTAACCTTCTCAAGAAGAGTACACTTTTTTAGTGGACTGCAATGTGTCAGAGTGCCTTTGACAAGCTAAAGACAGCCTTAGTAACCAACCCTGTCCTTAAATTGCCAGATTTTACCAAATCCTTTGAGGTAGTTACTGATGCTAGTGGGTTTGTCTTAGGCGGTGCTCTGATGCAGGAAGGTCATGTAGTGGCCTATGAATCCAGAAAACTTAGAACACATGAGAGGAATTATGCCATCCATGACTTGGAGTTACTCTCTGTGAGGTCCCCTGCCTGCTCCGAATGGCGAAGGACTTTGCCAAGTCCCGCCAAAGCCAGTTCTCTCATCCTTTAAAAGATTTCAGACATCGGGAAGTTCTTCCAACTTTCGGCCTCCAAAGAGACACCAAGGTCCTAACCAAAATGTGGAGATGGGAAGCTTCAGAAAGGAAGGAAGACCTTTCCCCCGAAGTACATTCTCAGGAACTCCGGCTCTCTCCAGAATGATAAGAGAAGAGCTTCGAAACGAGAACAAATGCTTCTGATGTCAGGGATTTGGGCACCAGCTCAAGGATTGCCCATCTCCTTCAGTGGGCCAAGGAAGCCAGGGTCCCAGAGTTCAGAGACCGACTCCTTCATTTCAGTCCAATCAGGGTCCCCTGCACCAGAATCAGGGTAACCCAAGAAGAGTGCCAGCTCAGCCTATAGCCTCCATGCAAAGCAATCTCTGAACTCCCTCTAGAATTGGAATAACCAAAGAGAGAGAGTTCCACCTCAGACTGTAGCAGCCAGAGCAGTCACCATAGCTGAGGAAGTAGAGGAAGAGAAAGGACAAATCTATGCAAGTAGCAATAGAGGATTAGGGGAATAACCGTCAATTCTCAGTCCTCCAAACTCTAGCAGAGTACCAGGGTAAGCAATTCAAGCTTTTGATTGATTCAAGTAGTACTCATTCTTTTATTTCCCTAGAATGTCTGCGTAAATTAGTCCTAAATCAAAAATCAGGGAAACCTATGCAAGTGGAATTAGCCAGTGGGAAGATTCTTTTCACTCACCTTGAGACTTACCTTATTCAGTTTAGCCTAGATGGGAACGTAACACAGAGTGCCAGTTCAAAGTCCTACCCCTGGGAATATATGATGGAATCCTTGGAATGGATTGGCTCCAAAAGAATCAGGCTGACATTCATTGTCACAAAGGAACCATCTCTTTCCTTGACCTTCACGGGAATAAAGTTCAAGGAATTGGAATTTCCGGATCCCCAGTGCTACAATTAGTCAAGGCTTCCAAATTATTAAAAGGGCTCAGAAAGAGGCAAGCTATGTATGTCATTAAAATGAATCCAGTAGACATAAAATGCAAGGCTAAAGAACCAAAGTGGTTAAGTGAGTATGCAGATGTGTTTCCTGAAGAGCTGACTGAGATGCCTCCATCTTGTGAAGTAGATCATGAGATCGAATTAACCCTCGGAGCTCAGCCAGTAGCCCACCGTGCATACAAAATGCCAGTCCCTGAAGCCATAGAACTTAAGGAACAGTTAAGACAATTGTTAGAACAAGGATTTGTCAAATCCAATGTCTCACTTTGGGGTGCACCCATTCTCTTTCAAAAGAAGAAAGATGGAACGTTAAGACTCTGTAATATTGACTACAGAGGACTGAATCAATTAACAATTAAGAATAAGTATCCTATTTCTAGGATTGATGAGCTTCTGGATCCATTAAGTGGGACCCAAATGTTCACAAAGATAGATCTCAAATCCGGGTACTACCAAATCAGAATCAAGGAGCAAGACATCCCAAAGACAGCATTCAATACTCGCTATGGGCATTATGAGTTCGTCATGCCGTTTGGATTGACTAATGCCCCGGCGACATTCAATCATATTATGCAAGATATTCTCAGAGAATACTTGGATGATTTTGTTCTTGTCTTCTTTGATGATATCTTAGTATACTCAAAGAATGCTGCAGACCATGAAGATCATGTGCGCAAGGTCCTCAAAATCCTAAGGAAACATCAACTCTTTGCAAAGAAGAGCAAATGTTCTTTCTCTGTTGACCAAGTGGAATACTTGGGATTCATAGTGTGAAAGGATGGGATTTCTCCTGACCACGCAAAGATCCAAGCAGTCGTAGAATGGCCAAAACCCAAGTCAGTAAAGAAAGTCAGAGGATTCCTAAGGTTAACCGGATGGTATAGAATCTTTATACCTAGGTATGCTTAGATAGCAGACCCCTTAACTAACCTTCTCAAGAAGAGTACACTTTTTTAGTGGACTGCAATGTGTCAGAGTGCCTTTGACAAGCTAAAGACAGCCTTAGTAACCAACCCTGTCCTTAAATTGCCAGATTTTACCAAATCCTTTGAGGTAGTTACTGATGCTAGTGGGTTTGTCTTAGGCGGTGCTCTGATGCAGGAAGGTCATGTAGTGGCCTATGAATCCAGAAAACTTAGAACACATGAGAGGAATTATGCCATCCATGACTTAGAGTTACTCTCTGAGAGGTCCCCTGCCTGCTCCGAGGCTCCTGCCAACGGCGACGAAAGTGGCGTCGGCCTCCCGCGCGGGGCGAGGTCCACACACTCGGGGCCTCGTCTCTGCGGATGTCCGGGGACGAGAGGCTAGCACAGGCGGCCCTTCGAGACCGGGCCTGGAAGACTCCCCTCGCCCGGAAGGCACGGGCGATTCCACCAATTGGGAAAAATCTTCTAAAACGTGTAAGATTCCTCCCCCACCCCCTTTTTGATGTCTAGTATCTTCCCCTGTAATCAATCCCTCTTCAGAAATATAAAGACCTTGTTTCTAACTATTTTAACCTAGAGAGAGAAAATATTCTAGAGAGAGAATATTTAGATTTTGAATATTTTTGGATAGAAAAATATCTCTTATAATTAAGATGAATAGTAAAAATTATTAGTAAAAAACTATGAGCAACATTAAAAATATGAGATATTTTGGGTATCCAAAAAAATGAGTAAATGCTCACATAAGATGAAGAGTTGAAAATGTACAAGGTTTATTAGTAAAAAACTATGAGCAATATTAAAATGATTCCATTATGACACATATGTAAGGAAGGGGAGTTCTTTAAAGGAGGTGCATATTTCACATAAGATGAAGAGTTGAAAATGTACAAGATTTATTAGTAAAAAACTATGAGCAATATTAAAATGATTCCATTATGACACATATGTAAGGAAGGGGAGTTCTTTAAAGGAGGTGCATATTTCACATAAGATGAAGAGTTGAAACCATAGAAGAACCTTAAGCAAACAAGCTAGTAAGGAGTGGTAAGAGAGAAAGCAAGTGAAGCTATGAGAACACTTACAAGTCAATGGGAGCAGGTAGATAGCTTGTGGGGCTTGCAATAGAATACACGACAAGGTTAACAAGAGAGCTCAGAGATTAATTCTAGAATCAGTTTGTTTGGTTAGGAGCTCAATTTTTCCTATAAATAGAAGCCTCCCCCTTGTTGAAAAATGGATAGTGTTTATGCATCGTTACTCTACTCCACCTAAGACAAGAACTATGAATTCATTAATAATTCACTAGTTTTTGGAGCTTCCCTCTTTCTTCAATCCCCATTGGTGGCTCCATCAACATACTTAACCAATTGATTGGTTGGGGGCCTCTACCATGAACAAAGAATCAAGCAATTTGTAAGGTAATTAGTGAATATTGATCTTTTCTATAATTTCTCAATGTTTCTCTCTTCTCAACTGAAGCTTGAGAAGCTTAATTGGTATGGTTTTTTGAATGCTATTGAAGTGAATTGATGAATGTTAGTGAAGAGTTACATAATTTAATAAATGCTATTGAAGTTAATTTCCATTTATGTTTAAATTCTAATGGTTTTTATGTAATTTCTCTCTCTCACTCAAGAAATGGTCATACTCATGACCCATTCTCAATCCAAATCAAGCTTTTCATAAAGCTTTTCCTTAACCCAAGATTAAGCTATGCTTGAGGCCAAATTAATGGCTTTTTTCTATGCTTTTAGTTTATGTATATTGATGATTCAATCCATTATGGATTAATTGAAGAGTTACATAATTTAATAAATGCTATTGAAGTTAATTTCCACTTATGTTTAAATTCTAATGGTTTTTATGTAATTTCTCTCTCTCACTCAAGAAATGGTCATACTCATGACCCATTCTCAATCCAAATCAAGCTTTTCATAAAGCTTTTCCTTAACCCAAGATTAAGCTATGCTTGAGGCCAAATTAATGGCTTTTTTCTATGCTTTTAGTTTATGTATATTGATGATTTATCCATTATGTATACTTCTATGCATGAAAATAAAAATAATAAAAATAACACTTTTGATATAAAAATTTATCCATTATGCATACTTCTATGCATGAAAATAAAAATGGTAAAAATAACACTTTTGATATAAAAACTTATTCTTTATGCATGATATTAAAATTCAATTTCTCCATGATTATAATGAAATTCTTTCAATTAATCTAGGATGATAATTCCTAGAATATGGTAGGAAGTCCTCTTTTTATGCTTTGAATGAAATTATTTTATGCATAATTTTTATAAAAATTTTGCCATAGCTCCGCTGCTATGACTGATAAATCTCAATTTTTCTAAGGGATAAAGCTTATCATTAAGGAAATAATTAAAATGATCTCTAATTGGATCATTTTAATGTTAGTGAAGAGTTACATAATTTAATAAATGCTATTGAAGTTAATTTCCATTTATGTTTAAATTCTAATGGTTTTTATGTAATTTCTCTCTCTCACTCAAGAAATGGTCATACTCATGACCCATTCTCAATCCAAATCAAGCTTTTCATAAAGCTTTTCCTTAACCCAAGATTAAGCTATGCTTGAGGCCAAATTAATGGCTTTTTTCTATGCTTTTAGTTTATGTATATTGATGATTTATCCATTATGCATACTTCTATGCATGAAAATAAAAATAATAAAAATAACACTTTTGATATAAAAATTTATCCATTATGCATACTTCTATGCATGAAAATAAAAATGGTAAAAACACTTTTGATATAAAAACTTATTCTTTATGCATGATATTAAAATTCAATTTCTCCATGATTATAATGAAATTCTTTCAATTAATCTAGGATGATAATTCCTAGAATATGGTAGGAAGTCCTCTTTTTATGCTTTGAATGAAATTATTTTATGCATAATTTTTATAAAACTTTTGCCATAGCTCCGCTGCTATGACTGATAAATCTCAATTTTTCTAAGAGATAAAGCTTATCATTAAGGAAATAATTAAAATGATCTCTAATTGGATCATTTTAATGTTAGCGAAGAGTTACATAATTTAATAAATGCTATTGAAGTTAATTTCCATTTATGTTTAAATTCTAATGGTTTTTATGTAATTTCTCTCTCTCACTCAAGAAATGGTCATACTCATGACCCATTCTCAATCCAAATCAAGCTTTTCATAAAGCTTTTCCTTAACCCAAGATTAAGCTATGCTTGAGGCCAAATTAATGGCTTTTTTCTATGCTTTTAGTTTATGTATATTGATGATTCAATCCATTATGGATTAATGATCCAATTAGAGATCATTTTAATTATTTCCTTAATGATAAGCTTTATCCCTTAGAAAAATTGAGATTTATCAGTCATAGCAGCGGAGCTATGGCAAAATTTTTATAAAAATTATGCATAAAATAATTTCATTCAAAGCATAAAAAGAGGACTTCCTACCATATTCTAGGAATTATCATCCTAGATTAATTGAAAGAATTTCATTATAATCATGGAGAAATTGAATTTTAATATCATGCATAAAGAATAAGTTTTTATATCAAAAGTGTTATTTTTACCATTTTTATTTTCATGCATAGAAGTATGCATAATGGATAAATTTTTATATCAAAAGTGTTATTTTTATTATTTTTATTTTCATGCATAGAAGTATGCATAATGGATAAATTTTTATATCAAAAGTGTTACTTTTATTTATTTTATTTTCATGCATAGAAGTATGCATAATGGATAAATTTTTATATCAAAAGTGTTACTTTTATCATTTTTATTTCATGCATAGAAGTATGCATAAAGGATAAATTTTATATCAAAAGTGTTATTTTTATCATTTTTATTTTCATGCATAGAAGTATGCATAAAGGATAAATTTTTATATCAAAAGTGTTACTTTTATCATTTTTATTTCATGCATAGAAGTATACATAATGGATAAATTTTTATATCAAAAGTGTTACTTTTATCATATTTGAATTTCATGCATAGAGGTATGCATAAAAGTTGATTATTTTATTATAAAAGTGTTACTTTTATCACAATTGAATTTCATGCATAGAAGTGTGCATAAGAGTTGATTATTTTATTATAAAAGTGTTACTTTTATCATATTTGGATTTCATGCATAGAAGTATGCATAAAAGATGATTATTGTATTGTAAAAGTGTTACTTTTATCATAATTGGATTTCATGCATAGAGGTATGCATAAAAGTTGATTATCTTATTATAAAAGTGTGACTTTTATTATATTTGAATTTCATGCATAAAGGTATGCATAAAAGTTGATTATTTTATTTTAAAAGTGTGACTTTTATTATATTTGGATTTCATGCATAGAGGTATGCAAAAAAGATATTCTTTTATACTAAAAGTGTGATTTTCATCATAAATGGATTTTATGCATAACTTAGATGCATAAGAGAAATTCTTTTATTCTAAAAGTGTAACTCCTACCAAATTGAATTTATGCATGAGAAGAAGCATAAAAGATTGATTTTTACTTCGAAAGTATTAATCTCCTTAAATAGAATTTATGCATAAATAAATGGATAAAGAAATCTTATATCAAATATAAGAATTCTCTTGTATTCTATAAATAGATATGAGATGTGATAGGATGTGATAAGAGGTGTATAAGATGTGACAAGAGGTGATAAGATGCTTATGAAATAAGTTATGAGGTGATAAGATGAATCAAGATTTGATAAGATGTGTATGGGATGAGGTAAGAAGTGTATGTGACAGGATAAGACGTATATGGGTTGTGATAGGGCGAGAATGGATGTGATGTAAAAGATTAGATGTGAAGGCATATGGGGTTATATGAATGGGAATGTGGAAATGGATGTATGTATGTGGATGTGTGGATGTAGAGATGGGAGTGTGGATGTGTGGATGTGGAGATGGGAGTGTGGATGTATGAATGTGGAAAAGGATGTATGCATGAAGATGTATATGCATAGATGTGAATGTGGATGTAGATGTGGCTGTATAGATGTGAATGTGAATGTGGATGTGGATGTATGTATGTATGTGGATGTAAATGTGGATGTATAGATGTGGATGGGAAGGTGGATGTGGATGTATGTGAATGTGGATGTAGATATGGATGTATAGATGTGAATGTGGATGTAGATGTGGCTGTATAGATGTAAATGTGGAATGTGGATGTGGATGTGTGTATGTATGTGGATGTAGAGGTGGATGTATAGATGTGAATGGGAATGTGGATGTAGATGTGGATGTATAGATGTAAATGTGGAATGTGGATGTGGATGTATGTATGTATGTGGATGTAGATGTGGATGTATAGATGTGAATGGGAATGTGGATGTGGATGTATGTATGTATGTGGATGTGGATGTATGAATGAGGACGTGATAGTGGATGTATGCATGTGGATGTGGATGTATGGATGTGGATATGGATGTGTATGTATGAATGTGGATATGGGATGTGGATGTATAAATGAGGATGTGAAAATGGAGGTAAGCATGTAGATGTGGATGTATGGATGTGAATGTGGATGTGGATGTGTATGTATGAATGTGGATATGGGATGTGGATGTATAAATGAGGATGTGAAAATGGAGGTAAGCATGTAGATGTGGATATATGGATGTGAATGTGGATGTGGATGTGGATGTATGGATGTGAATGTGGATGTGGATGTGGATGTATGGATGTGGATATGGATGTATGGATGTGAATGTGGATGTGGATGTGGATATATGGATGGTGAATGTGGATGTGGATGTGGATGTATGGATGTGGATATGGATGTGAATATATGATATGTGATGTGAAGGAATCTGAAGTGAAGAGATGGAAAATGATGTGATTGGATGAGTACACATATAAATGGAATGTGGAATAAGTAATGTGGATTAATGAGGGATAATGTGAAAAAATGAGAGTTAATATAGAAATTGTATTTGTAAACTGTTTGTAAATGCTGTTTGTAAATGGCTGTTTTATGTCAAGAATGCTAGGAAAGCATTTTGACCGTCTTGTGATTAAGGTCGTGGAGACCTAACTGATAAAGTTGCAACTGCTGACGGAGAGTCAATGGAGGACGTCTCGCGCAGCAACGTCGACCGAGGTCTTAACCAGCCTCGGTTCGATTAAAATGGTGAGCTTCCGGTACGGTGGATGAGGGACCAAGGAAGCGGCCTATGAGTGAGGCGCTAGGTCACCTGCGAAGGATCCTAGAGGGTGCTGACCATACGATGCTCGGGCTCTGGGTCGCCTAGGATACCCACGCGTGCGTCGAGGAAGATATTGGAACAAGGAGTAAGAGATGTTTTGTGAAACCGGGCATGGATCTGGTTGATTGACCTTGCTGGTCTTCAATGGATGAGTCCATGGATCTGTTGGTTGATCTTGCTGATCTTCAACGAGAGTCCATCTTGATTTTTATAAGTGATTATATTGCCGAGTATTATGGGCTAGGAACTATTGAAAAGGCCCCTGTGTGGACAGGTGGTGAGCGTTCTAGTTGCCAATGATGCCATAGATACTCTCATGAAGAAATGATGGGAAATTATGAATCAACCGGATAAATTGGAAGATTGTGATCAGTGGTACTATGGTTTCATTAAAGGATTGTTTTAAAGTTAGCTGATGCTAAGAAAAAGGCAATTTCATATTGGGTGTGTAAGTGGTGTGGCTAAATTTATGTTTGCATGAACTTCCGGCTAGGGGGTCTTGGAACTCTTTTCCTTGGTACCCGGGACAAAACCTAACCAAATTCCAAATTGGATCCCATCACTACAGTGGTTGGGCGGTTGGCTAACCCATGGGATCGGATGGGGTTAGGCTGGACTGATGGATCCATAAATCGAGACTCAACTTTTGTTATTACGATAGATAAAGTAAATTCCGGACAGTAATTGTTCTATGGATAGGAATCAACGGCTGTGCCTCTTGAATGGGGAAAAAAGCGTTGATCCCAATGATCCAAGTGCAATTTTCTTCCTTGATCCGACCAAATATCTTATAGATGCAATTGGATCAGTTTGATCAGAAATGATCTTGACTACGTTAGAGTAAAAAGTTATCCTGGTGGAATCGCCCGTGCTTTCCGGTAAAGGAAGTTTTTCCGAGTTCGGTTTTGGAACAACCGACAGATTAGTCTCTTATCCGGATATCCGTGGGTGAGGCCCCGACGAGTGTGGGACCCCTGTCCCGCGCGAGAAGTGCTACTTCCGCTGCTAGTACCCCGAATCCGTTGCTCAGTGGGAACAGGGATCTTACAGTTGGTATCAGAGCATTTGGCTAATAAAGATCAACTGAGAAACCAAATATGTCAAAAATTTATCAAGAAGCACAAAAGGGTTATAATTGTGTGATATAATTCATACAATTTGATATTCAAACTGCAATTCGTAATTTGGTAATTGGGTCTTCAGATGGAAATACCGTAATTATATAGAATCCCTGACTTGCTTGAGGCCTAGATATGATGGTATTTACCTTATAATTCCAAGGGCCGTGACTACCCGTATATACCGAGAGTATACTGCAGCTCTTTACTGACAGTATATACGAGTAAATCTAAGACTTGAAATTATAAGCATTAATGCTATCCAGAAGATGAATTCGAATGTGGTTGATATGATTTTTAATTCTGTTTGGGAACTGATGAAATTGATGTGGATTCTGATTGAAAAATGATGATTTCTGAAATTTAGTTAAAATGTAATAAGCTGAGCGAAACCACAATGAGGATGAATGGGACGAGTCCCAGTGATAATATTCATAACTGGAATGATAATAATGATTTCAGCAAATCACTATGAGATTAGTGGATTGTGCTGTCAGATTGCTACTACTGTTAACACTTGAGACCGTAGATTAAGTTAAGGGATGACAAATTGAGAACCTGCTTAACTAAAATTCCTGTGGAGGAATGTTCAGAAGGAAAATTTTCAGTCTAATGGACCATTATCGTGTTAAAGATATGAATGATATGATCTGAATGAATTGTTATTTAATGATGAGTTCTATATAAGGGATAATTATCCCTGTATTCTGTTGGGTTGACCAGAATATAAGGAACCCCTGAATAAATTGGATCTTAAGAAAAAGAGTTGTCCTCTACCTTGCGAGATGAGGACATCTCGCACTTTTCAAGTGGGGTAGAATGTAAGATTCTCCCCCAGCCTTCGAGGTATACAGGAGTAAGAATCTCCCTTTCTGATCTTATAATTATTCTCTCTCTAAAATAAAAGAAAGATTCTGTTTAAAAAAGGAAGAACCTTTTCCCTGAATACTTCTCAAGAGTCCCACCTGTTTTAAGGATTCAGAATAATGAGTTCAGAAGTGAGAATCGATGTTTTGAATATCAAGGTTTTGGTCTTCATTCGAGTACGGCCCAAAAGAAGTTCTTTATCTCTTGGGAAGTATAAGAAGTTATCTCCCAGATATTGTGGACCAAAGAAAGTAGGTGATTTAGCTTACGAACTTCTTTTATCTCCTCATCTCAAAGTTCTGAATGCCTTCTATAGAAAAATGTGCCAAACCCAAATCATGGAAAGACGGTAAAACTTCAATGGCAAGTTACCGTTGGCTTCTAAGTTACGCTAGCTCCTTCCTTTATATAAGTCGTAACTTTTTCTTGTCGCTCACAGTAATCTTACTTCCATCGATCTCCCTTCTTCTTAAACTCCTTCATGGCTTGGCAACAAGAATTAGTTTTATCCATAATGATTCCTCACCTTCAAGACGCAAGTGAGTCTGTGAAGAAGGATTTTATAGAACAGTATGAGCGCTCACTTTTCCCTCACTTGGGAACTTCTGTAGCTCAGACCAAATGGCGGACCTATCAAGACATAACTAGGGTAACACCCTGGGGTCAGCAGCACTTTCGTAACAATGTCCGCTTAGCCATGGTTATTGAAGCTTTGGGTTTGGGTCCCCGATACTACTGCGTCATGAGATCAAGGCATCTTGGGTTTTCTGAGCGGGTCTTCTTATTGGCGTGTTTTCTTCCTCATGAGAAGATATGCCTTTACCCCGTTTTTGGCTTGCCTCTCAGAGGTCCTTTTGTTAGATCACCTCATACCACTAAGATAGGTGCGGCAATAACCAACAGAATTATTCCCATAGATGAGTTACCTTATACTTGTGCAGCTTGTGAGTGCTACTTTTGTGACCATATGCTGGACGGGCTTATGGAAGTGTAAAGAGTTTTTCTATCTTTACTGTATAAGTTCCGAGAATAAATAAAGTTTAAATCTTGTTCTTATCTTGCTCTCTTTGAGACTTTTCTTGGTGGTTAATCTTGATTAAAATTTTTCTCTAAGTCTCATATTCGTGCACCTTGCGAAATTACCCTAGTTTGCGAGATGAGGACATCTCGCGTTTTTTAAGTGGGGTAGAATGTAAGATTCCTCCCCCACCCCCTTTTTGATGTCTAGTATCTTCCCCTGTAAATCAATCCCTCTTCAGAAATATAAAGACCTTGTTTCTAACTATTTTAACCTAGAGAGAGAAAATATTCTAGAGAGAGAATATTTAGATTTTGAATATTTTTGGATAGAAAAATATCTCTTATAATTAAGATGAATAGTAAAAATTATTAGTAAAAAACTATGAGCAACATTAAAAATATGAGATATTTTGGGTATCCAAAAAAATGAGTAAATGCTCACATAAGATGAAGAGTTGAAAATGTACAAGGTTTATTAGTAAAAAACTATGAGCAATATTAAAATGATTCCATTATGACACATATGTAAGGAAGGGGAGTTCTTTAAAGGAGGTGCATATTTCACATAAGATGAAGAGTTGAAAATGTACAAGGTTTATTAGTAAAAAACTATGAGCAATATTAAAATGATTCCATTATGACACATATGTAAGGAAGGGGAGTTCTTTAAAGGAGGTGCATATTTCACATAAGATGAAGAGTTGAAAATGTACAAGGTTTATTAGTAAAAAACTATGAGCAATATTAAAATGATTCCATTATGACACATATGTAAGGAAGGGGAGTTCTTTAAAGGAGGTGCATATTTCACATGCTTGAATGAGTTTTAAACTCATAAAAATTGAGATGTTTCATCTCTCCTCTCTCCTCATTCAAGTCTAGTTCCAAAAAGTTAGCTTAACTGACCTAAAAATGGTCAAATATTGACCAAACTGATTTAGAAAATTCTAGAATCAGTTTGTTTGGTTAGGAGCTCAATTTTTCCTATAAATAGAAGCCTCCCCCTTGTTGAAAAATGGATAGTGTTTATGCATCGTTACTCTACTCCACCTAAGCCAAGAACTATGAATTCATTAATAATTCACTAGTTTTTGGAGCTTCCCTCTTTCTTCAATCCCCATTGGTGGCTCCATCAACATACTTAACTAATTGATTGGTTGGGGGCCTCTACCGTGAACAAAGAATCAAGCAATTTGTAAGGTAATTAGTGAATATTGATCTTTTCTATAATTTCTCAATGTTTCTCTCTTCTCAACCCCTCTCAAGCTTGAGAAGCTTAATTGGTATGGTTTTTTGAATGCTATTGAAGTGAATTGATGAATGTTAGTGAAGAGTTACATAATTTAATAAATGCTATTGAAGTTAATTTCCATTTATGTTTAAATTCTAATGGTTTTTATGTAATTTCTCTCTCTCACTCAAGAAATGGTCATACTCATGACCCATTCTCAATCCAAATCAAGCTTTTCATAAAGCTTTTCCTTAACCCAAGATTAAGCTATGCTTGAGGCCAAATTAATGGCTTTTTTCTATGCTTTTAGTTTATGTATATTGATGATTCAATCCATTATGGATTAATGATCCAATTAGAGATCATTTTAATTATTTTCTTAATGATAAGCTTTATTCCTTAGAAAAATTGAGATTTATCAGTCATAGCAGCGGAGCTATGGCAAAATTTTTATAAAAATTATACATAAAATAATTTCATTCAAAGCATAAAAAGAGGACTTCCTACCATATTCTAGGAATTATCATCCTAGATTAATTGAAAGAATTTTATTATAATCATGGAGAAATTGAATTTTAATATCATGCATAAAGAATAAGTTTTTATATCAAAAGTGTTATTTTTACCATTTTTATTTTCATGCATAGAAGTATGCATAATGGATAAATTTTTATATCAAAAGTGTTATTTTTATTATTTTTATTTTCATGCATAGAAGTATGCATAATGGATAAATTTTTATATCAAAAGTGTTACTTTTATTTATTTTATTTTCATGGATAGAAGTATGCATAATGGATAAATTTTTATATCAAAAGTGTTACTTTTATCATTTTTATTTCATGCATAGAAGTATGCATAAAGGATAAATTTTATATCAAAAGTGTTACTTTTATCATTTTTATTTCATGCATAGAAGTATACATAATGGATAAATTTTTATATCAAAAGTGTTACTTTTATCATATTTGAATTTCATGCATAGAGGTATGCATAAAAGTTGATTATTTTATTATAAAAGTGTTACTTTTATCACAATTGAATTTCATGTGCATAAGAGTTGATTATTTTATTATAAAAGTGTTACTTTTATCATATTTGGATTTCATGCATAGAAGTATGCATAAAAGATGATTATTTTATTGTAAAAGTGTTACTTTTATCATAATTGGATTTCATGCATAGAGGTATGCATAAAAGTTGATTATCTTATTATAAAAGTGTGACTTTTATTATATTTGAATTTCATGCATAAAGGTCTGCATAAAAGTTTATTATTTTATTTTAAAAGTGTGACTTTTATTATATTTGGATTTCATGCATAGAGGTATGCAAAAAAGATATTCTTTTATACTAAAAGTGTGATTTTCATCATAAATGGATTTTATGCATAACTTAGATGCATAAGAGAAATTCTTTTATTCTAAAAGTGTAATTTCTACCAAATTGAATTTATGCATGAGAAGATGCATAAAAGATTGATTTTTACTTCGAAAGTATTAATCTCCTTAAATAGAATTTATGCATAAATAAATGGGTAAAGAAATCTTATATCAAATATAAGAATGCTCTTGTATTCTATAAATAGATATGAGATGTGATAGGATGTGATAAGAGGTGTATAAGATGTGACAAGAGGTGATAAGATGCTTATGAAATAAGTTATGAGGTGATAAGATGAATCAAGATTTGATAAGATGTGTATGGGATGAGGTAAGAAGTGTATGTGACAGGATAAGATGTATATGGGTTGTGATAGGGCGAGAATGGATGTGATGTAAAAGATTAGATGTGAAGGCATATGGGGTTATATGAATGGGAATGTGGAAATGGATGTATGTATGTGGATGTGTGGATGTAGAGATGGGAGTGTGGATGTGTGGATGTGGAGATGGGAGTGTGGATGTATGAATGTGGAAAGGGATGTATGCATGAAGATGTATATGCATAGATGTGAATGTGGATGTAGATGTGGCTGTATAGATGTGAATGTGGAATGTGGATGTGGATGTATGTATGTATGTGGATGTAAATGTGGATGTATAGATGTGGATGGGAAGGTGGATGTGGATGTATGTGAATGTGGATGTAGATGTGGATGTATAGATGTGAATGTGGATGTAGATGTGGCTGTATAGATGTAAATGTGGAATGTGGATGTGGATGTGTGTATGTATATGGATGTAGAGGTGGATGTATAGATGTGAATGGGAATGTGGATGTAGATGTGGATGTATAGATGTAAATGTGGAATGTGGAATGTGGATGTGGATGTATGTATGTATGTGGATGTAGATGTGGATGTATAGATGTGAATGGGAATGTGGATGTGGATGTATGTATGTATGTGGATGTGGATGTATGAATGAGGACGTGATAGTGGATGTATGCATGTGGATGTGGATGTATGGATGTGGATATGGATGTGTATGTATGAATGTGGATATGGGATGTGGATGTATAAATGAGGATGTGAAAATGGAGGTAAGCATGTAGATGTGGATGTATGGATGTGAATGTGGATGTGGATGTGTATGTATGAATGTGGATATGGGATGTGGATGTATAAATGAGGATGTGAAAATGGAGGTAAGCATGTAGATGTGGATATATGGATGTGAATGTGGATGTGGATGTGGATGTATGGATGTGAATGTGGATGTGGATGTGGATGTATGGATGTGGATATGGATGTATGGATGTGAATGTGGATGTGGATGTGGATATATGGATGGTGAATGTGGATGTGGATGTGGATGTATGGATGTGGATATGGATGTGAATATATGATATGTGATGTGAAGGAATCTGAAGTGAAGAGATGGAAAATGATGTGATTGGATGAGTACACATATAAATGGAATGTGGAATAAGTAATGTGGATTAATGAGGGATAATGTGGAAAAATGAGAGTTAATATAGAAATTGTATTTGTAAACTGTTTGTAAATGCTGTTTGTAAATGGCTGTTTTATGTCAAGAATGCTAGGAAAGCATTTTGACCATCTTGTGATTAAGGTCGTGGAGACCTAACTGATAAAGTTGCAACTGCTGACGGAGAGTCAATGGAGGACGTCTCGCGTAGCAACGTCGACCGAGGTCTTGACCAGCCTCGGTTCGATTAAAATGGTGAGCTTCCGGTACGGTGGATGAGGGACCAAGGAAGCGGCCTATGAGTGAAGCGCTAGGTCACCTGCGAAGGATCCTAGAGGGTGCTAACCATACGGTGCTCGGGCTCTGGGTCGCCTAGGATACCCACGCGTGCGTCGAGAAAGATATTGGAACAAGGAGTAAGAGATGTTTTGTGAAACCGGGCATGGATCTGGTTGATTGACCTTGCTGGTCTTCAATGGATGAGTCCATGGCTCTTTATATGGATCTGTTGGTTGATCTTGCTGATCTTCAACGAGAGTCCATCTTGATTTTTATAAGTGATTATATTGCCGAGTATTATGGGCTAGGAACTATTGAAAAGGCCCCTGTGTGGACAGGTGGTGAGCGTTCTAGTTGCCAATGATGCCATAGATACTCTGATGAAGGAATGATGGGAAATTATGAATCAACCGGATAAATTGGAAGATTGTGATCAGTGGTACTATGGTTTCATTAAAGAATTGTTTTAAAGTTAGCTGATGCTAAGAAAAAGGCAATTTCATATTGGGTGTGTAAGTGGTGTGGCTAAATTTATGTTTGCATGAACTTCCGGCTAGGGGGTCTTGGAACTCTTTTCCTTGGTACCTGGGACAAAACCTAACCAAATTCCAAATTGGATCCCATCACTACAGTGGTTGGGCGGTTGGCTAACCCATGGGATCGGATGGGGTTAGGCTGGACTGATGGATCCATAAATCGAGACTCAACTTTTGTTTTTACGATAGATAAAGTAAATTCCGGACAGTAATTGTTCTATGGATAGGAAACAACGGTTGTGCCACTTGAATGGGGAAAAAAGCGTTGATCCCAATGATCCAAGTGCAAGTTTCTTCCTTGATCCGACCAAATATCTTATAGATGCAATTGGATCAGTTTGATCAGAAATGATCTTGACTACGTTAGAGTAAAAAGTTATCCTGGTGGAATCGCCCGTGCTTTCTTGTAAAGGAAGTTTTTCCGGGTTCGGTTTTGGAACAACCGACGGATTAGTCTCTTATCCGGATATCCGTGGGTGAGGCCCCGAGTGTGGGACCCCTGTCCCGCGCGAGAAGTGCTACTTCCGCTGCTAGTACCCCGAATCCGTTGCTCGGTGGGAACAGGGATCTTACAAAACAGGGAAATTCAAGTCTTAACTAGAAAAACTGATCTGGCCAAACCTGAAGTCACATGGTCAGATCAAGAAGAGGCTTGCACTTGGTCCATGGAATCATCACTTTTTTTCTCATTTACGAGGCACAACTGATGATCCTCTCCCACAAAACAAGGTCTTCTCAAGATTTAAAACTATCTAGATGTTTCTCAGGAATCCTTCAATCCAGACGCCCATGGGTTAGCCAACCACCCGCCGACCACTGAATTGGTGAAATTCCTTTATAAAGATTTCATTGGGTTTTTGCTCGGGTACCGAGGAAAAGAGTTCCTAGGCCCCCTAGCCGGCGATTCATGCAAAAATCAAGGTAGGCATACCACGTACACATACCACATGCACACCCAATATGAAATTGCCATTTATAACAGATTCGACTAGCTTTAAAAACAATCCTTCAATAGAAATCATAATATTTTTTATCATCATTTTCCAAAATTTCGAGTCCATTGTATTACAAAAGTGTATCCTCTAAACTCTCCGTTGAAGACCAGCTGGCCAACCAACGAGATCCAGTATCAAAATTTGGTTCCCAAAAATCTTTCCTTTTTGTCCATTCGAAATCTTCCTCAACATACGCATGGGTATCCTAGCAACCGCGAGCCCATGCATCGCTTGGTAAGAACCCTCTAGGATCTTCCTTAGGTGTCCTAAAACTTCACTCAGGGACCGCTTCGTCGGTCCTCACCCATCGTATCGAAAGCGCACCATTTTAACCATACCGAGGCTGGTCAAGACCTTGGCAGGCTTTGTCGCGAGCAACGTCCTTGACGACTCCCCGCCAGCTGTTCCAACAAACCTCCTCTTAGAAAAACATAAGCCAAATGCTTCCTCGAGCATTCTAGCGTAAAACAGTCCTTTGAATGAAAAAACAGAGGTTTTAATGCAAGTAAAATTCCAATTTGAGATCGGTTCCAAAAACCCTTTTTCCATAATTTCCAGTTTCATAATGAGGATCCTTGATCTCTCATGAGGGTAATCTACCATCATTTTGTCCATTTGTCCAACTAGATTCTTGGTGAGTTTGGTCAAGGAAAAACTAGATTAGTTTCGGTAGTCTATTCTTTGGATTTAGTAACTGGAATTGGTCACGAAAGGTTTTGTCTGATTTAGATCAACAGAAGGACAATTAGGTTTACTGTCCGTCCCTCACGTAGTCTAACCAAATTCATTCAGTTTAGTTCTACAAGGATTTCCTTCAACTAAACATCTAGATTTTGGGTAAATATCAATTTAGTGATTTTACCAATTAAAATATCCAAAGATATTCTTTATGCCACATAATTTCTTAGCCTTAATTCATTAGGTAGAATTATGGTGAAAATTTATCTTTTGACACTAAAATTTAATTCAAATCCATCTTTTCTTTAATATCATAAAAATTCTTCTTTTAACTAAAATATCAATACCTATTTTTTTGAATAAATTTGAAATCCTTGTTTTTCTCATTTCAATGAGTGCAATCCAATTATCATGGGAATTCCTCTTTTACCATAAATTAAATGTACTTAAAATTCTTCTTAAAAATTACATAAAAATATTCATTGATTCCATTAATGTAAAAATTACACTTTTCTTATTTAAACATTTGAATTCCAAATATGGTAGGAATTCCTCTTTCATCATTTAATCTTATATATACAAAAAGATAAATTTAACTAAATTTTCTCTTAAAATTTAAATAAAAATCTTCATTAATTCCTTTACACTAGGAATTACACTTTCCTCATTTAAATATTTAGATTCCAATATAGTGGGAATTCCTCTTTCATCATTTAAAATTTATCTATGCAAAAAGATAAATTTAACTAAATTTTCTCTTAAAATTTTAAATAAAGATCTTCATTATTTCCTTTACACTAGGAATTACACTTTCTTCATTTAAATATTTGGATTCCAATATAGTGGGAATTCCTCTTTCATCATTTAAAATTTATCTATGCAAAAAGATAAATTTAACTAAAATTCTTCTTTAATTTTTAAATAAAATATGCATTATTTTAGCATCACAATTTTTTTCTTACTTCATTGGAGGACATGGATTTGCATTGTCATGGGGATATCTCTTTTAACATAAAAATGGATTACTAGAAATTTCTCTTTTTCATAATTACATAAACATAAAAATCAATTTTCCATGATTATAATGAGAATCATTCAATTAATCTAGGATGATTAATCCTAGAATATGGTAGGAAGTCCTCTTTTCATAATTTAAATGAAAATAGTTTGTGTTTATTTTACAAAAATTTTACCATAGCTCCGCTGCTGCTATTACTGGTAATTCTCAATAAATTTAAAAGAATAAAGTTTAGTATTATTCATGTGATTAGAATAACCACTAATTGGATCATTATCCAATTATGGATTGACTTAATTTTACCATAAATTAAATAGCATAAAAGTATTAAAAAGCCATTATTTTGGCCTCCAATTAGACAAGCATAGAAATTACTTTAAGATTAGAGAAATGCTTCATGAGAAGCTTCATTTGAATTGAGAATAGGTCATAGGAATGACCATTCTTTGGGAGGAGAGAGAGAGAGAGAGAGAGAGAGAGAGAGAGAGAGAGAGAGAGAGAGAGAGAGAGAGAGAGAAATGCTTAAAAAATATTATAAATTAAGCATAAATGGAAATTTATGTATTTCTTCATTACAATACATTAAAGAACTTCAATAGTACTCAAAATCCATTCAAATTAATGCTTCTTAAGCTTGAGAGGGATTGAGAAGAGAAACATTTGGAGATTTAAGAAAAAGAAGACAATAATCCACACTTTACCTCCTAAATTACTTGATTCTTTGATCAC
This sequence comes from Cibotium barometz, assembly GCF_041138505.1. Classification (NCBI taxonomy): domain Eukaryota; kingdom Viridiplantae; phylum Streptophyta; class Polypodiopsida; order Cyatheales; family Cibotiaceae; genus Cibotium; species Cibotium barometz. The sequence goes on along the minus strand of NC_141082.1, from coordinate 21,597,726 downwards.
AGTAGAGGCCCCCAACCAATTAATATGGTTTGGTATGTTGTTGGAGTCTCCAAGGAAGATTGAAGAGAGAGAGAAGCTCCAATCTCTTCAATTTGTAGAGGGTTTTTAGAGGATAATAGAAAATAAACTTAACTTAGATTAATACCGGCATAGTTTAGTTCACAGATGAGAATACAAAGGAATGAGGGTCTATTTATAGTTGAGGGAGGCCACTAACTGAGTCCAACTGAGTTCTAGAATTTTCTAGCTTCAGTTTGGCTGAATTTGGACAAGATTTGGACCAGTTTGGCTCCCTTTTTTATTTGGTTTGATCCAGGAGAGAGGAGAGATAAAAATAACCTATTATTTTTTAGTTTAAAACTCATCCACACATGTGAAATAGGTGCCTCCTTGAACGGCCCCCTTTTCCTTACCCATGTGTCAAAAATGAATGATTACTCTAAAATATCTCATTCTTTTACTAATACTTCATAATTTTTAACTAATAAACCTAATACTTAGTCAACTCTTTATCTTATGTAGGCATTTACTCATTTTTGGGTATTTTGTTTTATTCTTTGGATTTTTCTTGTTCCAACACTTGGATTAATCTTATTGGTCCATAGGAACCTTAATTGGACCATAATCCAAAAAATTTTGAAAATCTTGACCCTTAGGCTAAGGTCTTCTAAATCAACTTTTATTAGTTCCAATTGCACCTTGGAAAATCTATTTTGATTTTCTGTTTCAGGAAAACATTTTTTTGATATTTGTAGAATTTATTTATCCAAAATATCCGAATACTGATTTACCACTCTCTAGAAATTTTTCTCACTAAGCAAAACAAGGAAAAAAAATATTTTCTTGTATTCAGAAACAGAATGATTACAAGGGATTGAAGTAGAGGCTTAATCAATATTTAGCCTGAGGAGGAATCTTACATCCTCTCCCACTTGAAAAATGCGAGATGTCCTCATCTCTAAAAGTGGGGGTAATCCTTCGCCAACTCTTCTTCTTTCTCCCAGGTGGCGTTTTCTAGAGGGAAGAACTTCCACTTTACAAAGAATTCAAGAGGGACTCTGCTCCTGAGAATATTCTCTCGAATGTCAAGGATTTCCGCAGGTTGGAGTACCATCTGGCCTTGAGTTGGAGAGATCAATTCAAGCACGTGACTCGGGCTAGGTACATATTTCTTAAGCAAGCTGACATGGAATACATCATGTACCTTGAGATGGGGAGGCAGAAAAAGTTTGTAGGCTAGATTGCCCACTTTCTTTATGATAGCATACGGCCCATAGTATCTGGGAGAGAGAGCTTCTTATACTTCCCTAAGGATAAGGAACTTCTTTTTGGTCGTACTCGAATAAAGACCATATCTGATTCTTTGGACTCTCTCTCAGATCTCTTTTTATCTGCATACTACTTTTGCCTGCCTTGGACTGCCTTTATATCTGTATGGATTGATTGCATCTGCTGGTCCATGTCGTCAAGCATTTGTCTAGACATTTCGACTCTGATGAATGGATCAGACCAAGTCAATGGTGTAAGGCAATCTTGTCCATACAAAGCTTTGAAAGGACTCATCCGAATGCTCCAATGATAAGAAGCATTGTAAGCAAATTCGACCAAATGCAGATGACTTAAACACTTCTTGGGTTCCCTACTACAGCATGACCGAAGGATATCTTCAATTACTTGATTCACCCTTTCTGTCTAGCCATCTGTTTCGGGGTGATAGACTGTGCTGAGATCCAAGAAAGTTTCTACTGCTTCAAAGAACGTAGTCCAGAATTTTGATGTGAATTTGGGATCTCTGTCACTTAATATCCTCCTGGGTAAACCATCCAATCTGAAGATCTCCTCAAGGAAAACTCTGGCAACATCCACTACAGAGTATGTTTCTTTCACTGGAATCAGATGGGCAACTTTGGTTAGCCTGTCAACTACCACAAAAATGGAGTTGTAACCTGATTTTATGTATTCCCACTTCATCTGTGGAATGTCTAGAGGCTGCAGTTTCCCTAGCATCTTGACTCTCTCTCTACCGTGACTCTTCGGCACATCAAGCATTTTCGCACATGATCAAGTACATCCTTTTTTAGTCCTGGCCAAAAGAAGCTTTTCTTCACAGACATATAGGTTTTTATAAACCCTGGATGTCCAGCTATCAGGCTATCATGGGCTTCTCTCAGAATTCTTCCCTTTATTCCCTCATCATTGGGGATACATAGCCGATTATTATAATACATGCATCCTTCATCCAGTTTGTACCCAAGAACTCGACTTATTTCCTGAGGAGTCTTGCTTTCCTACATCAGAAGGGTGCCATAATTCCCAGTTTCATATGAGGATTCTTGATCTCTCATGAGGGTAATCTACCCATCATTTTGTCCATTTGTCCAACTAGATTCTTAGTGAGTTTGGTCAAGGAAAAACTAGATTAGTTTCGGTAGTCTATTCTTTGAATTTAGTAACTGGAATTGGTCTCACGAAAGGTTTTGTCTGATTCAGATCAAGAGAAGGACAATTAGGTTTACTCTCCGTCCCTCACGTAGTTTAACCAAATTCACTCGGTTTAGTTCTACAAGGATTCCCTTCAACTAAACATCTAGATTTTGGGTAAATATCAATTTAGTGATTTTACCAATTAAAATATCCAAAGATATTCTTTATGCCACATAATTTCTCAACCTTAATTCATTAGGTAGAATTATGGTGGAAATTCATCTTTTGACACTAAAATTTAATTCAAATCCATCTTTTCTTAAATATCATAAAAATTCTTCTTTTAACTAAAATATCAATACCTATTTTTTTGAATAAACTTGAAATCCCTTTTTCTCATTTCAATGAGTGCAATCCAGTTATCATAGGAATTCCTCTTTTACCATAAATTAAATCTACTTAAAATTCTTCTTAAAAATTACATAAAAATATTCATTCATTCCATTAAGCTAAAAATTCCACTTTTCTCATTTAAACATTTGAATTCCAATATGGTGGGAATTTCTCTTTCATCATTTAATCTTATCTATACAAAAAGATAAATTTAACTAAATTTTCTCTTAAAAGTTTAAATAAAAATCTTCATTAATTCCTTTACACTAGGAATTACGCTTTCCTCATTTAAATATTTGGATTCCAATATAGTGGGGATTCCTCTTTTATCATTTAAACTTTATCGATGCAAAAAGATAAATTTAACTAAATTTTCTCTTAAAAGTTCAAATAAAAATCTTCATTAATTCCTTTACACTATGAATTACACTTTCCTCATTTAAATATTTGGATTCCAATATAGTGGGAATTCTTCTTTCATCATTTAAAATTTATCTATGCAAAAAGATAAATTTAACTAAAATCCTTCTTTATTTTTTAAATAAAATATGCATTATTTTAGCATCACAATTTTTCTCTTACTTCATTGGAGTACATGGATTTCCATTGTCATGGGGATTACTCTTTTAACATAAAAATGGATTACTAGAAATTTCTCTTTTTATCGTAATTAACTATTTATGCATAAACATAAAAATTAATTTTCCATGATTGTAATGAGAATCATTCAATTAATCTAGGATGATTAATCCTAGAATATGGTAGGAAGTCCTTTTCATAATATTAATGAAAATGATTTATGTGTTTATTTTACAAAAATTTTACCATAGCTCTGCTGCTATTACTGGTAATTCTCAATAAATTTGAAAGAATAAAGTTTAGTATTATTCATGTGATTAGAATAACCACTAATTGGATCATTATCCAATTATGGATTGATTCTTAATTTTACCATAAATTAAATAGCATAAAAGTATTAAAAAGTAATTATTTTGGCCTCCAATTAGACAAGCATAGAAATTACTTTTAGATTAGAGAAATCCTTCATGAGAAGCTTCATTTGAATTGAGAATACCTCATAGGAATGACCATTCTTCGGGAGGGAGAGAGAGAGAGAGAGAAATGCTTAAAAATCATTATAAATTAAGCATAAATGGAAATTTATGTATTTATTTATTACAATACATAAAGAACTTCAATAGTATTCAAAAGCCATTCAAATTAATGCTTCTGAAGCTTGAGAGGGGTTGAGAAGAGAAACATTTGGAGATTTAAGAAAAAGAAGATAATAATCCACACTTTACCTCCTAAATTACTTGATTCGTTGATCACAGTAGAGGCCCCCAACCAATCAATTGGTTTGGTATGTTGTTGGAGTCTCCAAGGAAGATTGAAGAGAGAGAGAAGCTCCAATCTCTTCAATTTATAGAGGGTTTTTAGAGGATAATAGAAAATAAGCTTAACTTAGAGTAATACCAGCATAGTTTAGTTCATAGATGAGAATACAAAGGAATGAGGGTCTATTTATAGGTGAAGGAGGCCACTAACTGAGTCCACTTGAGTTCTAGAATTTTCCAGCTTCAGTTTGGCTAAATTTGGACCAGTTTGGCTCCCTTTTTTATTTGGTTTGATCCAGGAGAGAGGAGAGATAAAAATATCCTATTATTCTTGAGTTTAAAACTCATCCACACATGTGAAATAGGCGCCTCCTTGAAGGGGCCCCCTTTTCCTTACCCATGTGTCAAAAATGAATAATTACTCTAAAATATCTCATTTTTTTATTAATACTTTATAATTTTTAACTAATAAACCTAGTACTTAGTGAACTCTTCATCTTATGTGGGCATTTACTCATTTTTGGATATTTTCTTTTATTCTTTGGATTTATCTTGTCCCAATACTTGGATTAATCTTATTGGTCCATAGGAATCTTAATTGGACCATAATCCAAAAAATTTCGAAAATCTTGACCCTTAGGCTAAGGTCTTCTAAATCAATTTTTACAATTCCAATTGCACCTTGAAAAATCTATTTTGATTTTTTGTTTTAGGAAAATATTTTTTTGATATTTGTAGAATTTATTTATCCAAAAATATCCTAATACTGATTTACTACTCTCTAGAAATTTTTATCTCACTAGGCAAAACAAGGAAAAATAATATTTTCTTGTATTCAGAAACATAGAATGATTACAAGGGATCCAAGTAGAGGCTCAATCAATATTCAGCCCAAGAGGAGGAATCTTACTCTCAGTAGTGTATGCTCTGAAGTTGTGGAGACATTATCTTTTGGGACAAAGGTTCACCTTGATGTGATAGATCATCAAAGTCTGAAGTGGATCTTCACCCAAAGGGATCTCAACATATGCGTCAAAGGAGATGGATGCAAACCCTACAGGAATTTGGTTTTGAAATAAAGTATTGACCGGGAAAAGAAAATGTGGTTGCAGATGCGCTCAGCAGAAAAGCCTCCTTGCTCTTGCAATAACAGTGGTGTCAAATCCATTGATCAATGAAGCAAAGGAGAAAATCTTGCAGGACAAATTCTTTGCTCCTATTGCTACCCTTCTGATGCAGGAAAGCAAGACTCCTCTCAGGAAATGAGTCCAGTTCTTGGATACAAATTGGATGAAGGATGCATGTATTATAATAATCGGCTATGTATCCCCAATGATGAGGGAATAAAGGGAAGAATTGTGAGAGAAGCCTATGATAGCCTAATAGCTGGACATCTAGGGTTTAAAAAAACCTATATGTCAGTGAAGAAAAACTTCTTTTGGCCAGGACTCAAAAAGGATGTACTTGATCATGTGCGGAAATGCTTGATGTGCCAAAGAGTCAAGGTAGAGAGAGTCAAGATGCCAAGGAAACTGCAGCCTCTAGACATTCCACAGATGAAGTGGGAATGCATCAGTATGGACTTTGTCACTAGATTACCTTCAGTGCAATCAGGTTACAACTCCATTTTTGTGGTAGTTGACAGGCTAACCAAAGTTGCCCATCTAATTCCAATAAAAGAAACATACTCTGCAGTGGATGTTGCCAGAGTTTTACTTAAGGAGATCTTCAGATTGCATGGTTTACCCAGAAGGATAGTAAGTGACAGAGATCCCAAATTCACATCGAAATTTTGGGCTGCGTTCTTTGAAGCAGTAGGAACTTTCTTAGATCTCAGCACAGCCTATCACCCCAAAACAAATGGCCAGACGAAAAGGTTGAATCAGGTGTAATAGAATATATCCTTCGGTGTCATGCTGTGGCAGGGAACCCAAGAAGTGGTTAAGTCATCTGCATGTGGTCGAATTTGCTTACAATGCTTCTTATCATCGGAGCATTGGGATGAGTTCTTTCAAAGATTTTTATGGACAAGATTGTCTTACACCCTTGACTTGGTCTAACCCGTTGATCAGAGTCAAAATGTCCAAACAAATGCTTGATGACATGGACCAGTAAATGCAATCAATCCGTAAAGATATAAAGGTAGCCCAAGATAGACAAAAGCATTATGCAGATAAAAAGAGGTGAGAGAGAGAGTTTGAAGAGTCAGATATGGTCTTCATTCGAGTACGACCAAAAAGAAATTCCTTATCCTTAGGGAAGTACAAGAAGCTCTCTCCCCAGATACTCCCCAGATACTGTGGGCCGTATGCTATCATAAAGAAAGTGGGAGATCTAGCCTACAAACTTCTTCTGCCTCCCCATCTCAAGGTACATGATGTATTCCATGTCAGTTTGCTTAAGAAGTATGTACCTAGCCCGAGTCACATGCTTGATGAGATGAACAATTGATCTCTCCGACTCAAGGCCAGATGGTACTCCAACCTGAGGAAATCCTTGACATTCGGGAGAAGATTCTTAGGAGTAGAGTCCTCAGAGAATTCTTAGTAAAGTGGAAGTTCTTCCGTCTAGAAGACGCCGCCTGGGAGAAAGAAGAAGAGTTGGCGAAGGATTATCCCCACTTTGCAAAATGAGGACATCTCGCATTTTTCAAGTGGGAGAGGATGTAAGATTCCTCCTCATCCTGAATAACAAATAAGCCTCTACTTCAATCCCTTGTAATCATTCTATGTTTCTGAATACAAGAAAATATTATTTTTCCTTGTTTGGCGGCCTAGTGAGATAAAAATTTCTAGAGAGTGGTAAATCTATATTGGGATATTTTTGGATAAATAAATTCTATAAATATCAAAAAAATATTTCCCTGAAACAAAAAATCAAAATAGATTTTCCAAGGTGCAATTGGGATTAATTAAAAATGATTTAGAAGACCTTAGCCTAAGGGTCAAGATTTTTTAAAAATTTTAGATTAAGGTTCCTATTAATGGACTAATAAGATTAATCCAAGTGTTGGGATAAGATAAATCCAAAGAATAAAAGAAAATACCCAAAAATGAGTAAATGTCCACATAAGATGAAGAGTTGACTAAGTACTACATTTATTAGTTAAAAATTATGAAGTATTAATAAAAAAATAAGATATTTTGGAGTAATCATTCATTTTTGACACATTGGTAAGGAGAAGGGGGCCCTTCAAGGAGGTGCCTATTTCACATGTGTGGATGAGGTTTAAACTCAAAAATAATAGGATATTTTTATCTCTCCTCTCTCCTAGACTAAACCAAATCAAAAAGGGAGCCAAACTGGTCCAAAACTTATCCAAATTCAACCAAACTGAAGCTGGAAAATTCTAGAACTCAGTTAGACTCAGTTAGTGGCCTACCTCACCTATAAATAGACCCTCATTCTTTTGTATTCTCATCTGTGAACTAAACTATGCCGATATTACTCTAAGATAAGCTTATTTTTTATTATCCTCTAAAAACCCTCTACAAATTGAAGAGATTGGAGTTTCTCTCTCTCTTCAATCTTCCTTGGAGACTTCATCAACATACCAAACCAATTGATTGGTTGGGGGGGTCTACTTTGATCAAAGAATCAAGCAATCTAGGAGGTAAAATGTGGTTTATGGTCTTTTTTCTTTAATCTCCAAATGTTTCTCTCTTCTCAATCCCTCTCAAGCTTGAGAAGCATTCAATTGAATACAATTGAAGTTCTTTAATGAATTGTAGTGATAAAACACATAAATTTTTATTTATGCTTAAATTATAATGTTTTTAAAGCATTTCTCTCTCTCCCCCAAAGAATGGTTATTCCTATGACCTATTCTATATTCAAATGAAGTTTTGCATGAAGCAATTCTCTAATCTAAAAGTAATTTCTATGCTTGTCAAATTAAGGCCAAATAAGTGGCTTTTTAATGCTTTTATGCTATTTAATTTATGAAAAAATTAAGAATCAAGTCCATAATTGGATATTGATCCAATTAATGGTCATTCTAATCATAGGGATATTACTAAACTTCATGCTTTCAAATTATTGAGAATTAACAGTAATAGCAGCGGAGCTATGGTAAAATTTCTAAAAAATTAACACATAAATCATTTTCATTCATAATATGAAAAGAGGAATTCCTACCATATTCTAGGGTTAATCATCCTAGATTAATTGAATGATTTTCATTATAATCATAGAAAATTTAATTTTTATGTTTATGCATAAATAGGTAATTAGAAAAAAGAGGAATTTCTAGTAATCCATTTTTATGTTAAAAGAGTAATCCCCATGACAATGGAAATCCATGCATTCCAATGAAATGAGAGAAAAATTATGATGCTAAAATAATGTATATTTTATTTAAAAATTAAAGAAGAATTTTTGTTAAATTTATCTTTTTGCATAGATAAATTTAAATGATGAAAGAGGAATTCCCACCATATTGGAATTCAAATATTTTAATGAGGAAAGTGTAATTCCTAGTGTAAAGGAATTAATGAAGATTTTTATTTAAACTTTTAAGAGAAAATTTAGTTAAATTTATCTTTTTACATAGATAAATTTAAATGATGAAAGAGGAATTCCCACCATATTGGAATTCAAATATTTAAATGAGGAAAGTGTAATTCCTAGTGTAAAGGAATTAATGGAGATTTTTATTTAAATTTTAAGAGAAAATTTAGTTAAATTTATCTTTTTTCATAGATAAGTTTAAATGATGAAAGAGGAATTCCCACCATATTGGAATTCAAATATTTAAATGAGAAAAGTGTAATTCCTAGTGTAAAGGAATTAATGGAGATTTTTATTTAAATTTTAAGAGAAAATTTAGTTAAATTTATCTTTTGCATAGATAAGTTCAAATGATGAAAGAGGAATTCCCACCATATTTGGAATTCAATCATTTGAATGAGAAAAGTGGAATTTCTAGCTTAATGGAATTAATGGATATTTTTATGTAATTTTCAAGAAGAATTTTACATAGATTTCATTTATGGTAAAAGAGGAATTCCCATGATAATTGGATTGCACTCATTAAATGAGAAAAAGAGGGATTTTAAGTTTATTCAAAAAAATAGGTATTGGTAGTTAGTTAAAAGAAGAAATTTTATGATATTTAAGAAAAGAGGGATTTTAATTAAATCTTAGTGTTAAAAGATGAATTTCCACCATAATTCTACCTAATGAATTAAGGTCAAGAAATTATGTGGCATAAAGAACATCTTTGGATATTTTAATTGGTTAAAATCACTAAATGTATATTTACCCAAAACTAGATGTTTATCTGAAGGGAATCCTTGTAGAACTAAACCGAGTGAATTTGGTTAGACTACGAGAGAGGGACGGACAGTAAACCTACTTGCCCATCTCTCGATCTGAATCAAGTAAAAACTTCATGACCAATTCCAGTTTCTAATCACAAAAAATAGACTACCGGAACTAAACTAGTTTTTCCTGACCGAACTCACCAAGTATCTAGTTGGATAATCAGACTAAATGATGGGTAGATTACCCTGATGAGAGATCAAGGAGCCTCATTTTATGAAACTGGGAATTATGGAAAAAGAGTTTTTGGAATCAATCTCAAACTGGAATCTTACTTGCATTGGAACCTCTGTTTTTTTTTAAATTCAAAGGACTGTTTTACGTCAGAATGCTGGAGGAAGCATTTGGCTTATGTTTTTCTAAGAGGAGGTTTGTTAGAATATCCGGCCGGGGAGTCGTCAAGGGACATCGCTCTCGTGCGGCAAAGCCTACCGAGGGTCTTGACCAGCCTCGGTACGGTTAAAATGATGCGCTTCCGGTACGATGGACGAGGACCGATGAAGCGATCCCTGAGTGAAGTGCTAGGACACCTAAGGAGGATCCTAGAGGGTTATGACCAGGCGATGCACGGTCTCGCGGTTAGGACACCCATGCGTATGTCGAGGAAGATTTCGGATGGACTAAAAGGAAAGATTTTTGGGAACCAAATTTTGATATTCGATCTCATTGGTTGGCCAGCTGGTCTCTTCAATGCAGAGTCCAGAGGATATTATTGTAATATACAATGGACTAGGAATTTTGGAAAATGATGATCAGAAATATTATGATTTCTATTGAAGGATTGTTTTAAAGCCAGTCGAATCTGTTATAAATGGTAATTTCATATTGGGTGTATACGTGGTATGCCTACCTTAATTTTTGCATAAATCACCAGCTAGGGGGCCTGGGAACTCTTTTCCTCGGTACCCGGGCAAAAACACAACCAAATCTTTATAAAGGAATCCCACCAATACAGTGGTCGGGTGGTTGGCTAACCCATGGGCCGGATGGGGTAGACTGGATCGAAGGATTCTTGAGAAACAACTAGATACGATTAGTTATGTTAATTAGTTTAAATCCTGAGAAGACCTCGTTCTGTGGGAGGGGATCAGCGCGGGCTGTGCCTCGTAAATGAGAAAAAAAGCGGTGATTCCATGGACCAAGTGCAAGTCTCTTCTTGATCTGACTATGTGACTTCAGGTTCAGTCAGATCAGTTTAACTAGTTAAGATTTGACTCGTTAGAGTAATCCTCCTTTAGAAGGATTTTTTCCATGGCGGAATCGCCCGTGCCTTCCGGGTGAGGGGAGTCTTCCAGGCCTGGTCTCGGAGAGACCGCCTCGGCTAGCCTCTCATCTCGGACATCCGCGGGCGAGGCCCCGAGTGTGGATCCCCGCCTTGCGCAGCCGACGCTGCTTTCGCCACTGGGGCAGGGCACCGCGGAGGGGGCAGGGACCTCACAACTGGTATGAGAGCTTTGTTGAAAGCTAATAAGGATAAACGAATTCTTATCAGAAATTGATAATAAAAAACTCAGAAAAAGCATTTTTCATAATGTATTTTCATTCTGCAAGTCTCATTATAATAAAGAATTTTTAATCAAAGAAATTATTTTTTTAGATGGAAGTTCCATACTTATCTAGTGTTCCCGACCCCACCTAGTCCACAAACATGACTGCGTTCGCCTTCGAGCATCTCATCTCTTCCGCTACAACTCAAACAAGCCGAGTCAGACTCGCACACCATTTTGAGGATTTATATTTTCCTGACCCAGCGGAGAGACGACAGCATAAGTGGTTTGCAGGGGTAGTATGTCCACGCCTCTTGCGCGACAAGCGTGTAATGCTAAGGCAGAACCTCTCATTGGCCATGATTCTGATGAAGCTGAAAGTGGTACATGGCGTCATTCTATATCATTCAACACCTTAGAATTTCAGACTTTCATGCGCCAAATCTACAAACTCCTTAGTCGCTTTATTCCTAATAACGAGAAGATAATAGCTCCCTTTTGGCAGTAAGAGAATGGTTGTATCACGGCATGGCTATGGCCCAGTACCGCCGTCTTATGCATCTCCCGAGGAGATTTTGATTCCTGGAGCCGAGTTGCTCTATGTACATATTGCAACTTTTATATAAATAAAGAAATGTTTTCTGGAGAAAAATTTCGTGTCGTATAAGTGATTGTTTATAGACGAACTGATAAATAAAAATCTATTACCGGACTTATGTTATAGATCTCCAATAAGATCATTTATCTTGTTTAAGAAATTGTTTTCCGAATCCCTTAAGTCTTAGGATCTCGTGGATGATATCAAAATAAAAATTTAATAATATATCATTTTTGGCAGAATCATGAGACGAGGAAACCATGGCTGTCAGCCAGACCCTCTCTCTGAAGATGATGAGCTTGACCTCAATGTTTGCAAGGCTCTTCATAGAACTCAGCCAGGACCCTTCAAAGGAGAAGGGGAGAACCTAGGCAAGGCTGTGGAGAAATGGGTGGAAGCTATGGAAGAATATTTTGACGTCACAGGCTATAATGAGCGAAGCAAAATGGCTCTTGCCAGGCTAAAAATAGTGGAAACAGCCAGGGTAACATGGAGGAACCATTGAAGGTATGTGATTCCAGTGTACAACTATGCATGCGGCTATAGCTTTCTGCAAGGCTATATGAACAGCTATAGCCATGTGTATAGCTGCATACTATGAAAACAAATCCAGAATTCTAGAGAGCATTCCAAAGAGCTCATAATATCCCCTTAGGAGTGCAAAGGATTGAGTTTTTTTGTAATATAATATCACCAAAAAGCACAAAATGTAATCCAATCAAATATGGACTTAATCAAGACTGGGAAATTGAGAAATTGTTTAATGTATTAGGGTGAGTTTGGCTTAGCATTGGCTGCACTTCCATCACATCCATACATGCTAATTGCTCTATCTCTCAAGAACCATATGTCCCATTGGAAGACCTACAAGAAGATCTATCCACTGCTAGTGGACTTGACATCATCATCATCATGCTCCAATTCAATTGCTTCCTCATCATCTTGGATAGAGACACCTTCATCTTGATTAGTTGATGGTATCTTGCATCCTTCATCTTGTACTTGACCCTCCTCATGTTCATTTTCCGATTGCCACTTCGTCCATGAGCTCTTTAATATCACTAATTTAAAAGATACTCTTTGAACAAGGAGTGCTTATATGACATGCCACCATTTCTTGTCATTTATATCCGTGTGAAACACAACCTTGTATAAGAAGAGAAATATAGAGTATAAATTAAACATTATGATATAGTAAAAGCTTGTGTGGTTAGAATTTACTTCTTAACAATGGCGAGGTAACGTAAATGTGTCTCTCTCTATTTGCCAAATTTTATGGAATCGATTGCCATAAATCCATTTGTATGCCTTTTCACGATTGCTTGAATGCCTCTACACACCACATCCTTAAACCACTTCACATCCGATATAAAAATTTGGATTGTCTTAAATCCAACCTTTAGGATTTTTTGAATCATGCCACAATAATCAAGCATTGCTCCACTCCCTTGCTCAAATTTTACCATAACCCTACAATCTTGAGTATTTCTCTTTGTATCTATGCATTGAGTGCAAAAATGCATTCCTTCACACCACATGGCATTGTATACCTTATATTACTACTAATATCAAACAATTATATTATGATAATGAATAACCATATCATAAGATTCTACTTGGATAAAAATAGAGAAAGTAGAGACACACTTACATAAGGCTCACATCCTCTTGCATACTCCCATTCTTCTTATGTCACCACCTCTCCATCTTTTTTCACCTTTTTCATTTCTTCATAAATCAAATCAATGGTATAATCTTTCAAAAGTGATGCAAGCTTCATAGGAAATGGCAAGCATCTTGAACACATCCTAAATGTTCTTCTCTCCTCATATCTATTTCTTCTCACATCTTCATACCTTACCACCCACCTCTTTATAACTTCACTATTGAGAATACAAAATGTTCTTCTCTCCTCATATCTATTTCTTCTCACATCTTCATACCTTACCACCCACCTCTTTATAACTTCACTATTGAGAATACAAAATGTATTCACCTTCTTCAACATTAATGTGTCCATTCTCCTTGCTCTTTTCCTTGTGGTACATGAGACACCATGCACTCTTCATCCTCATTACTCAACAATCATGGCACTGTAGGATCCACTTAAGAGATACTCTAAAATATAGACACATGATTCTTGCATAAACAAGCCCTCTGCCATGCTTCCTTTTGGCCTAGCTCTTTCCCTAACAAAATCATTCCAGGTGATCATGAAATGTTAAGGAAGAACATCCATCGAGTATGCAAAACACCACACACTGGCACTTCATCTATCAAGTGTACCAAAAGATGTAATTGACTAGTGAGGATAGTTCTCGGGAAGTTTTCCTCAATTACGCACACTGCCTCCACTACCATTACTCGAGCTGTATCAATAGTGGATGGATGGATCTCCTTAGAACTTCTGTACCTAATATGGAGTTGAGACCATTTAATTAGCAAAACTAATCTTACAAACTAGCGCAACAATAAAATAAAGCCATGTTGGAGTTTTAATTTTTCATACCCTAGCACTACTGCCCCCATTTTGTACACAGCCTTGTGCACTTTTTGATTTATACACCTGCTATGGATATGGGATGAATGAAATTATACGTAGCACAAAAAATTGAAATTAAGGGTACATAATTAAAATACAAGACCATCATGAAACTTGTACAAGAAATATGAACATACTTGTAACATCTTGTGGCAATCATGTGTTTTTAGACCATACAATTGAGTTACTGCTTTCTTCTTGGATTTTGTGAATGCCCACTTTTAAAGAACACATGACACCCATAGGGGTATAAAAGGAGGCAATTTGATTCCTCCTTCTTTGTTAAGATCCAAGGTGCTTTAGGTAAAATTACCTTCCAATTCTCTTGAACTATTGGTCAAGTTGTGGGGAGGCATTTAATCAACCTCAAGTCCTCCCGAACCACTAAATAATCTCTCTTTCCAATTATGTGGTCCCAAAAACTAAATGCTATATTTTTAATAATGTGCATCAGATCTAGAAGATGATTTATTCTTATTAGCTTTGTCCAATATGGGAGGCAAAAGAAGATTGAGCACCTTGTGATTCCTGGAGGTGGTGTATGGGACAATCCTCAAAACAATACTTCCCAATCACCTACTCCTAGAAGATGTTGGGGGGCTTGTTTTGTAGATGGAACAAACTTCTCATGATCAAATAGAAAAAATCGATGATAGTCTTCATACATGACCTTCTTGAGATGCTTCAGCCATGATGTAACAAGCGATGGTCCACACATTGGACAAGCATTGTGATCGGATGTTGTGAGTTCTAATTATGCACAATGCACAAATAATTTATATTTAGAGACAACTCATATTTGATCATTCAAATCATAGGAAGGTGATTGAGCATAGAAAACATATCGGAACACTCTCCATATCCTTAGAAAGTCATGTATTGTCCACATTAAATTTGCATTCACCTCTATGCTACGTTGTGTAAGCGGTAGGGACACATCATGTACTCGGATGCCATGTCATAGTATCTCAATCTCCTTGATCAAAGTTTCAAGGTACACATCCATGTTCTTGACCTTGTACTTTTTGGGCATAAGAAGAGCTAGCATCACATAACCTATTATCTGATAATTCAACCTAATATTTGATCATCCACCAAATAATCTAGATAACCTTTTTCAGCCCTAGTAAATGAAAGTGAGAAGATGATGGAGTCTCGAATATCTTAGTGTGTGTGGAACCATGAGGAGACATCTTCTATGTGTTTATCTACCTGCTCAGCTTGATATTTTGCCTAAGAGATGGAAGCATACCTGCTGCTGCTGCTGATGTTCTCTCTGACCAATCATGGTAGAAGCCTTCCATCTCTTAATCTTTTGAGGAGGGAAGACCAAGTTATGGAAGCCTTCCTCATGATATCTTGTCTCTCTAATGATGGTGGTTTTCTTGGGTTCTTGTTCAATGCATTTTCTTTGGTGGTCCTGATTAGCATGGGCATCTTGGAGGTGGCAGTGCATCTGCTTTGGCGGTCCTGATTAGCATGGGAATCTTGGAGGTGGTAGTGTTGTTCCGGTTTCTCACATTGTATTAGAGCTTAGGTCTAAGATTGATCTTGGGGTGGATCATTCACATAGCATGATTTGAGGAGGGTGTTAGAGGCTCAAATTTATTTGTGTGTGTGTGTGGAGCCATATGGAGCAATCCCATAAGCAAAAATTTGGTGACACATTCAAAATCTATATGAGGTTTGTTTGTCTCTTCCATGTCTTCATCTCCTTAAGCCTGATATTAAAAAAAGGGGGAGGGGGGAAAGAGAAGAGAGCCCACCTTTGATGATTTTCCCCCTCTTCGATGGTGGTAATTATCTTAGCCTCCTATTTAGTGCATCTACTTGGTGGTATTGAGTGATATGGTGGGCATCTCCAACGTGGTGATGCTATTCTAACTATTTCTATGGTTTCCCATAAAACAATGTTGCGTTTTTAATTTTGAGACCATTATATCTTTCTTTGAAATCTCATCCCAACCTCAACTATTAGCTCAATGCTTCCTCGGATGTTCTTGAACATTTATCAATTCAAAAGCTATGAGCTTCATAATATGTCGTAGTCCTTTCTGTTGAACATTTAATAGCTCATGAACTGTGAGCTTTATAATATGTCATAATATTGCCTCTTGAAAGAAGGGTGAAGAGTAGTAACAAATGAACCTTTTTTTATCTAAATAAAATCAATCATGCTAACATTTTCACTAATAATCTATTATCCTCTAGATAATCCATGGGGATGTTTTACAATATAAAAATTTGGGAAGCAAAGGGTGAAGTTTTATACACATGGAGTAACCAAACTCATCTTTATACACATGGAGAAACCAAACTGATCAAGTTAGATGACATCTTAATTATCAAAGCCTTGGGGTGTAAGATATGACCAGTAAAATGTTTGGCATAGGAACAAGTTCTTAGGAGGTGTAATTTATTAGTATAAGCTAAGATTAAATGAATCATAATAAGATTACATGTGTGCAAGGTGTCAAATAAAGACTCTATCAGAGCACATTTGGTTACAATGCACATGCCATCTACTCGGTTTTCAATGTGTCATGGCCTTAGAGAGCCCCCTCAAAAATTGGATCTTTGGCATGCACATTGTAACTAAATGTGCTTCAATGATCACCAAACTTTGCATGAGTGAGGGTGGGACTCTTGCAAATTTTGGTCACCATTTGTTGCAATGTGTGTGCCATTTGCCCGGTTTTCAATGTGTTGTAGCCTTAGAGAGCCCCCTCGAAATTGGGCCTTTGGCATGCACATTACAACCAAATGTGCTCTGATGGTGACCAAACTTTGCAAGAGAAAAGAGTGGGTCCACATATACACTCTTGCAAAGTTTAGTTACACCATCAGAGCACATTTAGTTTCAATGTGTATGCCAAAGGCCCAATTTTCAAGGGGGCTCTCTAAGGCAAGAACACATTGAAAATCAAGAAAATGGCACACACATTGCAACCAAATGTGCTATGGATCCCACCCTCACTCTTGCAAACTTTGGTCACCATGAAAGCACATCTGGACACCCAAAAAATAGATGCAACAAATAGACATCAAACGATACAAATCATAATGAGAAAAACTGAGACACCAATAATATAAAAGTACAAAGTACAACTTGTGATGATATCAAACTAATCATCATCACCCTCTCTAGCTCTCAACACATCTAATATGCTCTCATGCTCATCTTTATGAAGTCGCTAGAGAGGTCAATCTTTGTTTTTGTGGCTCTGAACTCGATCAAGCCAAATCACAAGATGAGAGAAGATGTAGGCCTCACGATCAACCTCGTACTACTAGAACTCAACTTGCTAAAAATAGTAGCTTGCCAACAACCATACTATGTGCATCAAACTGAACCCCATGACCATCCATGGCATCCTCGTTGAGAGTGCTCTTCAACATAGAGCATCTCAACAAATAGTAGTCCACTTGCTCCTCATTGCCATCAAAGGCAATGATAGCAAAGACGTTATCCATGGTCAATAAATCTATAAGCTCATCATAGTCAACTGCAAACATGGCACCAACATCATATGCCATGGGTACAAAATGCATCAAATGCTCAAGTGTTGTCACTCACTCACTCCAAGGATCTACCCATGCAAACATGACACACTCACCCCAGTCACCCTCTATGCATGCTTTTCACAGAAGCATGCAAACCATCATGTGAAGATAGCGAGGTTGCCTGTGCGAGGAGGTGATCCAAATGGAGTGGAAGCCTAAAGTGTCTAGAACTATCTAGCAGTTGAAAGCCACCAAGTGATTGACAATGCTACCATGCACACACCAAAAAAGTCTCCTGACCATCGTATCACATAAGGGATAAAAATAATTTGCGCTATCACTTAAGTGCCCCTATACACCACTCCACCACATGTGTTGTGCATCTCTAAACCTCTTTGCATTGTACTGAATCTAGTGATGCTATACAACATGCTTCATGAACACACCAAAACGTTCATGCTTGCCCTTCCCATGGCTAGTGTCAAAAAATCTTTAAATGACATGTCTTCCAGTCTCCGAAGCTAATAGAACTACCTCAAAGACTTGAATTGACCACAACATCCGTCAAACCAAATCCATTGCTCATTTTATGTGACTCCACAATCCATCATAAATGCATCATGAAGAGAGAACCAATTTTGTACAAAATGTGCATCATGCAAGTGATCATTACTAATGTAAAAATGGTACTCCCTGATAATGATACGAGCCTCAACGGTACTAGCAACTCCATCCAAGTGTATCTCTACATGCAAACTATTATGTGAAGATAGCGGGGTTGCTTGTGCAAGGAGGTGATCCGAATGGAGTGGAATCCTAAAGTGTCTAGAACTATCTAGCAGTTGTTGACACCAAGCGATCGACAATGCTGCCATGCAGACACCAAAAAAGCCTCCTGACCATCGCATCACATAAGGGATAAAAATAATTTGCGCTACCACTTAAGTGACCTATACACCACTCCACCACGTGTGTTGTGCATCTCTAAACCTCTTTGCATTGTACCAAAGCTAGTGATGCTATACAACATGCTTCATGAACACACCAACACGTTCATGCTCGCCCTTCCCATGGCTAGTCTCAAAAAAGCTTCAAATGACATGTCTTCTCGTCTCCGAGCTAATAGAACTCAACCATATACAAGCTCCTCCTCCTCCTCATCGTCGCTTATAACCTCGCCACTCTGTTTTGCTTGTTATATGATTTGTTGAATCCATCTACTAGAAGGAAATTGTGGAAGTTGAGCAAGTGAATTTGGGGAAATGCTCTAGTTTTTTGACTCTTTCTAAAATTCAAATGATCTCGGTCTCTTTCCCTCTTTGCTAGGCTATATCTCTCAATCCATTTCTCCATAGCACTTGAGGATGTAAAATTTATTAATCTTCTCTTGCAATGCCATATCCATTGTTCTCTGAGGCCCTTGTCCTTGAGGCTCTTTCCCAAGGAGTCGATCATCCTCTTCTTGTGTCCACAATCATGGCATATTAGGGTCTGACATACTAAGAAATTCTGTTATGTATACAAGAGATTCTTAAACAAGCCATCCCATTGCTGTATTGCCCTCAGGTCGAGCTTTTTGACGAAAAAAACCTTTCAGTGTCTTCATAAATCTCAAGAGGAAAAACATCCATTGACTATGAACAACACCTGCCTATAGCGACCCCGTTAACCACATGAACAACACCTGCCTATAGCGACCCCGTCAACCACATGAACAAGTAGGTGCAATTGAATGGTCAAGAAACTTGTTGGAAAGAATTTATCCGCCATTGTAACTGCTTCAATGGAATTTAGACGAGCTGCTTCCAACGTATTTCTTCTAATCTCCTTCTTTGATATCCACCGTACCACTGCACTAATCTTGTATATTGTTGCTCTTATGTCTTCACTAAGGAAATCCTTAATGGCTATTGGAAGCACAAACTGTAAGATTTTGTGCCAGTCATGAGATTTCAAGCCACTAAGCTCTTCATCCTTTGTGAATGTTCCCTTCAAGAAATGCATACAACTAGTGGGAGTACGAAACTCACTTATGCACTTCTTTACACACCATTGCTCTTCTTTGGTTAAAATCCATGGTGCTCTAGGGAGAATCACCTTCCCATCAGGTGTGCTCCGTGCCCATAAGTGTTGCATGTGATTCACCTTTTGTAGATCATCCCTTTGTGCCTTGCTCTCTTTAGCACCTACGATGCTTTTCCAAAGCATATTGGCTATGTTCTTGAAAATGTGCATAGGGTTAAGAAGATGATTGACTAAAAGATCACTCTATTATGGGAGTAAATGCAAGATGGATAGCCGCTTCATTCCGGGGGGTGAACAACTTGTATCCACTTCCTATGCCCTCCTCCAATTACTTTGGATTTAACACACGAGGAGGCCTCCCTAGAAATCTCTCTCACAACTCATGGTTGTCGGGGAGATACTTTTTGTCGCCCTCATAGACAACACAAGGAATATACATACTCAGACATCCTATCCTAACCATACAAGCCCCATTGCAACAATACTGAGCATGTGAAGATCTCGAGCAACCCGTCCCGACGACCATGTACAACACATTTGCACCATGCAGATATATAACACCAGGATGACATCGAGCATATAGAGCTCAAAACCATATGTAAAACATATAGACATACATACCACACCAAGATAACACTGAGCATATACAGATCACATAGAGCCCATTTTGACCATATGGACTATCCAGGGCCATGATTTATGACATTATACATATAGACTGTGCAGACCACACCAAGTTAACGTCGAGCATATAAAGATCACATAGAGTCCATTTTGACCATATGGACTATCCAAGGCCATGATTGATGACATCATGCATGGCCATCATATGGCTGATGCATGTGTGTCCATGCTATACATGATAGCATGCATGTCCATAATGCATCTATGTCCATGCCATGTCATATGTTGACATGGACTCGTCACATGTTGACACGGACACGTCAAGTGTCACATCATTAGAGTAGTCCACATAAGTAAAACCTATGGAACCAAAGCTCGCCAAAAAAAAAATCTCGCCCGCAAAATGATCGCCAAATAAATTAACCCTAGTATAGTCAAAAGCTTAGTAATTTAGTAGTCATAGTCATAGACGTCATGCTCTCTTTGGTGATCATCTATATGTGAGAATCTCTCACAAGCGGCTATTTTTATGCATCATAATAAATGTATATATTTTTATGCATCATCTATATGTGAGAATCTCTCACAAGCGGCTATTTTTATGCATCATAATAAATGTATATATATAGTGTGTTTACAAGAAAGTATGTATGCATTTTTATTACCCATTAATCTCAAATCAATTTGCTCAAACAAAGCACCACTCACAAATTACAAAAACTAAGATCACAGACATTGAACTCAATTTTCTGCCCTCGCACTCTTGTTGTTATTGTTGTGTGTGTGTGTGTGTGTGTGTGTGTGTGTGTGTGTGTGTGTGTTTAATCTCATATTAGTAAGACAATTTGTGAACCATGCCAATTTATATGTATTATTGTGTATATAAGTATCTTATGGTATTATAAATAGTATTAAATATTATATATTACAATGGTTGTTACATTCTCTTTACTTATAAGTACACGCACACACATTACATCATTTTTTAAACTATCATATATACTAGTTTAATAGTTAATAACACATGTTAACCATAAAAGCACCAACAAATGTGCATTATTGGTACTGCATATATATATATATATATATATATATATATAGATATATATATATATATATATATATATATATATATATATATATATATGTATATATGTATCTATATATCTATATATATATATATATATATATATATATATATATCTATCTATATATCTATATCTATATATCTATATATATATATATATATATATATATATATATATATATATATATATATATATATATATAGATATATAGATATAGATATATAGATATAGATATATATATCTATCTATATATCTATATATATATATATATAGTAAATATATCTATATATATATATATATATATATATATATATATATATCGATTTTTTCTCCTTTCTAAGTTGGATTTCAAAGGTCACTAATATGTGCCAATGGGCTCTAGCATGAGTGGTAACGCCCTAGCTTGCCAATGAGTAGGTTTGGGGTTAATACCCTGGCACTAATGTAGTAGTATGGATATAATTACAATATTACAGAAAATCACTAAATATGTACTTGAACAAATGAAAGTTCAACATGGTGTTTTCTAGATTAAATAAACTTATCAAGTAAAAAGACATTTTAAAATAGTAATCAATAATAAATCAATGTTGTGATATACAGTTTATTAATATGAGAAATGTTATGTACCAGTGTGACAGAACGTAAATATTTATTGTTAAAAACTAGCATTGCTCGTTGCGCCCATTATTTTTTATGATAAAAAATAAAAAATATGAGACTAAGTGGGTACTAAAAAGAAACACCAATACATACCTTTTCCTTGGGAGAACAAGTCAGCTCTCACCCGTTTTTGAGACAACTATCTGTCCAGCCCCTCACTTTGCATTCTTTCACGACACGAGTCAAAATAGACTTCAGTCCAAGAATTATCTCTGAACAAGGCCTTTGATCCTCGGAATGCCACTCTATGGACCCCTTAACGTGGCAGTCCGTCAGAATTCTGTTTCTTTGGCATGTATGGAAGCAACGTAATGAAACGCTATATGAAATTAAAACTAATCACCACTTTTATCTTTTTCTTGACAATGTACTCAAGCTTATCCATCAACTCCAGCCGAGTGGTGTTTCCATGGGTGGAGGTGGACCGGTGGCAAGACCTACCTTGGAGGAAATGGAAGAGATTCCATGTCTCCTCGCATTGCCAAACAAAGGAAGTTATGTTACAAGGGCTCCATCTGGAATGTCAAAGAAGGCTGCAGAATTCCGAGTTCTACGTTCAGGCTTCAGAGAGCTTCTGTGGGGTTCTTTAAGCCCTCATGGCCTCAATTTTCTGCTCATGATATTCTACCAACCTCTCAGTCAAGCTCCACTGGGGCTGGCTGGCCACTGCCTAGTGCCTCAGTCTGTGCTTCAGGATTTGTCTATCAAACTAGTGCAGCAGAATTGTTATGTTACAGTGTTTCTTGGCCTCAATCCTCTGCTCATTATGTTTCATCATCCTCTCTCACGGATTAGAAGAGGGGCTGGCCGCCGAGAACTGATACATCGGGATTTTCTGCTGCAGTGTCTCTGTTGTTCCTTTTCTGAAGATCTTTACCTTTACTGGTGCTGGCTGGCCGAACAGTTCATGATATGATTTAGTTCAGTTTCTGTTTTTGTTTCAGGGTTTTTACCCTCTTTTGCTGAAGGTTTCATCAGGTCGTAGTGTCTCCCCATGGACCTTCCACATGGGATCTTGTAACCATATTTTTTTTTAATATATTCCACCGTTTTAACTTTTTTAAAAAAACAAAATAGACTTCAGTCTTCTTTTTATATATTTTATAGAAAGGTGATTCAAATCCAAATCCAAATCCAATAGCACATCATAAATATATTTAAAAAATAAATTGAGATTCACCCCTTTCAGGGTGAAGTTCACAGATGGCTGTGGTGAATGAAGTTGGGTGCAGTTATTGCAACGAAGCCACTGGCGGAGTTGAAGAAAAGGAAGGCCGAGTACCCAGGACACGTGACGTGGACGCGCTGAGGTCAGGACATGTGACGTGGACGCGCTGCTGCTAACTTTTGCGTGGGCTGATGTGGACCGACATGCCACGATGCCCGTAATAGGTTGCTGATGTGGCAGAGCTCTGTGAATATGCCACGTGTGCCGTACCGAATATCCTCATAGAATATTCTAATCAGATATAGTATATACTTCTAAGATTCCCTTTCCCACGGGCCCACGCCCGTAAAGGTAGTGTACATAAAGATCAAATAATCCGTGGACAACAGGACTACCACTGCCCTTCAATAATACAAATCGCCCGCCCATACTCTTATTTTGCAATACTTAGCCCATTTAATTAATCCTAAGGTATAAAACCATTCGGTTAAGGTTTTGTAGCCCCGTCCCCCAAGAGAGACTACTCATGCAGGTGCTCTATGTGACCCTAGAGAGAGAGAGAGCTTGATTTCAAGCCTTCCTCCTCCTCCTTGATAAAACGATGACAGAGTCTCCCCTTGCCTCTCCACGCCCTCCACCATGAGAGAGAGAACTATATAGACGCTAAATCAGGAAGATTGCAACAACCTTTTCATAATAAACACACAAAGAAAGAAAACCTTACAAAATGTCCCTTCAACTAAGGTCACTTTCTTGGAAAAAAAACATTTTGGGACATTTTTAAAGCCTATGTTTTAAATATCTACTTTACTTTAGAAAGTTTTCCCTTTCTTGCCCAAAGAAGGGACGAAAATGTGAGGCCTTAATGTACCTTGCCACAACCAACCTTGATCTAGATTGTATATCAAGTACCTTTGGATGCCTTTTTGTCTATATTATACATACCCGATGTGACAGATCACCCTCAATGTACATCACCTTCACATATTGATATACCCTATAACAAATCACCCTCAGTATGTACATAAGCTTCACATATTTGATATGCATGAGGGGGATATTAAGTACATTTAAGCTCTTTTCTAGTTGTAATTGGTAGTAGTTTGCAAAAGTGCACTCACTAGGGTTGATTTTCAGCACCCTTTTTACACATTTCAACATTTTTTACTTGTAAATTTTTCAAATGCACATCAAGAAAATACACTAAGAACATTGTTATAATATATCTTTATGGGGCAAGGCAATAAGTCACAAATCAAGCTTGGCACTCACCATGCCTTTTGGGAAGTACTTGGAGTAGTTGTCTTCCTTGCAAAGTAGAACTAGAAAGCCTACTATAACCTTCATAACAACACAAAATATGGAATCATGAGAACCTAAATGCGAATCTTAGTACTTTTGGTCCCCATAGTCCATGTGTAAAAAGAGACATGATTCTTGGATTTGGCAATTACCACAAAATCATTGATTCTATTAGTCCATGGGTCTAAATATTCCACTTTCCTAAAAAAGTAACTTTAAAAAGTGCACAATGGCCTACATACATTGAATTCAAAAGAAAATGGCATATCACAACAAAAAGCAAAAGCAATCTCAATCTACACTTTAATTAGCACATCAATTCCATGTAGAATGCCATGGAAATGCATTTACATATAGCATTATTTACATATATCATATCTCAATAATCACACTTC
The DNA here is from genome assembly GCF_041138505.1 of Cibotium barometz. Lineage (NCBI taxonomy): Eukaryota > Viridiplantae > Streptophyta > Polypodiopsida > Cyatheales > Cibotiaceae > Cibotium > Cibotium barometz. The sequence continues at coordinate 21,572,854 of NC_141082.1, read as the reverse complement.
TTAACCTTGATTATAAACTTGAAATTACATTTTCATGCAAATGATCGAAGCAAAATATTCACTTTGGTTTAATAAAGTTCATGTGAAAATGTACTTACAAGAGTTTTTTTTGGACAAGTCTCTCTCTCTCTCTCTCTCTCTCTCTCTCTCTCTCTCTCTCTCTCTCTCTCTACCATGTTTGTGATCTCCAAGTCTAAAAATAAAGTATAGGATCTTATATAACAACTTGTGCTCTTATATAGCACAAATTTACTTTTGTAAACTTGCATTCACACACATCCCTACTTATAAAAATGATAACCTTTTTTGCTCCCTATTTTTCCTAAAGTGAAAACTAGTAATGATCTACAAGTCCATCTCAGCAAGGGTGGAATTACTGGCTTCATTAATGCCCCTAATGCCAGGGTTCATGGAGTAGCAATTTATATCAAAGGCAAATGGGAAAATCTAGAATATGTATGCAAACACAACAAGGGTGCCTTCCTCCTGGTAGAGGTAAGATTTGATAGCATTAAGCTAAGTGTATGCAATGTGTATGCCCCAAATGAGTCCCTGAATAGGGAAAGGATCTGGTACAAATTGTCCACTCTGCTTATAGAGACAAGAATGGTATCCTAATAACTTCAACATGGTTGAAGACCCCAGGGACTAAAATGGACATGTGTGATAAGGGGCTCTAGGTAGATTTCGGGGTGCCAGTATACGTGGCACCTCATTGACCCCGGTAGCCGATCATCTGGCTTTGGGACTTAGAAATTTTTCTAAGTCCCAAAGCTATATCCAAACATTGGTCCGTGCAAAATGTTATGAACATATGTACAGACACATGTCTAGACATCACGTGTATAGATATGTGGGAGGTGGGATTCGAACCTGGGACCTCCATCATCCCAAGCATGTGCCTTACCAACTCCACTATGGTACAACCGTGACCAACCCACGTCTGCACATGTATATAGCCCGGTATTTATACACTTGCGGGCGGGGTGCCGACTACCATCTGCGAGCCCGGTCAAAGGGGGTGCCACGTATACTGGCACCCCGAAATCTACCTACAGCCGTGATAAGGAGTACGACTCCTAACGATTCCTCAAGAAAACATGCAAAATAGTAGATGCCAAAGATACTTCAAAGAAAACTAATGCAGGGTTGTACACATGGACTAATAGGCAATTGCTACTCCCACTAGTCCAGACTAGACAAATGCTACCTTATTGTGGCTGGCTGGTGGTCCCACCCCCCTCTTCATGTGCAACGAAGTCTAAACACTGTAACCTCTGATGTCCCCCTGACCCTGCACCTATAGGAATGGGAGCCCACTAGCAATGGAGCCTCGTTGTGTATGTTGAATGTTAAGATGCTGGGATCCCATGATTTTGATGTAGGAGTCCAACATGCTTCAAAGTATGCCAAGTCCAAGGGAGGAAACCCCCAAGTCATCAGGTGGGCCCAAATAATATCCAAGGTGAGATGGCTCAAGGAAGGGGATTTCCCCTCCAAGTTCTTCTTTCTTGCTGGTCAAAGAGAAACGGGCCATAGAGACTATTGCTTGGGTGTGGTTGACAAACGAAGGCCACATTCTAGAGACCCTTGGTGACATAACAACATGCTTTGTGCACCTCTCTACCATTAGTGGTCACCCCGCCCCATGGAGAAGGGATACCAGACACAATTGGGAGGGTTTATCTCAAGAATCATGAGACAAGTGCCTCAAGAGAGCATACAACTGGTCGGGCATGACTTCTTAGTATAGATGAGCTTGAGCATGCAACTAGTAAAATGGGAAAGGAAAAATCCCCTAGGCTACGTGGGTTGCTAATTGCATTTTATGGCAGTTTTGGGAACTTATCAAGCATGACCTATGTGACATAATGATAAATGCTTCCCTCCCTAATGGGGGACTCTCAGCTGATGTGAACTAGGGAGCTACTAAGCTTATCCCCAAGAGAGCTAACAGACTATGGCTAGAAGATTGGAGACCCCTTACCATGCTCAATACCTCGTACAAGATCTAGGCAAAGGCTCTCGCTCTGAAGATCAACTACATCCTCCTTGACCCCTAGGATTTGTGTAAGAAATGAAAATCCATGAGGCCATCTTGAATGCACATTATGGCATTGATCATGCATTGGCCCAAAATAGGCCCTACATGCTCTTAAATTTAGATCTATATAAAGCCTCCTATGATAGAGTGAGGTGGGACTTCCTGCTGGTAGTAAATTGAGAAAATGGGGTTTCGAATTAAATTATGCAACTTGGTTCGAACCCTTAGCTCACAGATCAGTTAGACAAGGCTAATGCTTGCCCCTCTTCTATTTGCCATGGTGAGTGAACCCCTACTAGAGCTAATGTGAGATACTATCAAGAGCGGGGCATCATCAACAAGGGCCTCAGAATCCCAGACACTTCTAAGCAAATGCTCCGTTTTTTGTTGATGATAATTATAGTAGTATTGTTGAATATGCTGAGAACAATGTGGATGCATTTTTGTGGGTGGTGGATACATTCTGTGAACTGTTAGGATTGGTGAACAGTCTAGTCAAGGAGGCGTAAGCGTTGTTACTCTCCTCTAAGAATCCTGAGGCATGGTTACCCAAGTATGGCTTTAAACATGGAAGCGTACAACTTCTGGGCGCTCGATTGGAGCTGAATGGAAAAACTTTTTAGGACTTTTCTATGGTCATCATCCCTGCACAAGAAATGGCATGCACACCCGTTTGAGTATCTTCACATGCCCCTTCAAGCCCAAAGATGCAGAACTCCTTAGTAGCCTTATGCAAACTTTTGCTAACCCTTTGCATAAGGTCTTGCGAGCCCAAGAAAGGCTAATTTAAGCCAACCCTAGGCGGGCCTTACGCAAGGCTATATTAGGCAGCCTAGCCATTGGGCCGGCCAACCTAATCAGGATGTGCAGTCCATGTGGTACCCCATAGACTGGCTATCTAGGCTTAGAAACATGCAGTAATCAAACCATACAAGCCAAGAAGAAAGCCACAAGCCATAAGCCAGGTAACAACAAGCACGGCAAGTCAGGTAGAAAAGCTAGCATAGCCTAGCCACGTGATTGGCTTAGGGGCAAGAAATGTAGGGAGTAGCCTCGGTATGTATGGAAGTATGGACAGTGTATGAAAATGAAAATTAATGAAATTTTTGAAGTGATATTTTTGTGATGTGTTTCATTTATCATGTATATTTATTTTTGATTATTTACCGCAAGGTACTGGTCACGTATATTTATTTTTCATTTATCATGTATATTTATTTTTGTGATGTGTTTCATTTATCATGTATATTTATTTTTGATTATTTACTTCATGGTTAGTGACTTACCGCAAGGTACTGGTCACATCGTGTTGGGTAGATAGTCACTGAATATAATATTTGGCATGTGTTTTCGCTAGCAGATCGGTCTTAGGGTTAGTGCGAGCCGACTCGATGAGGATTGCACATGTGTGCACAGTTTTAGTGACATTATATTTTTATAGCATATTTATGGTCGTTATTATTTTAGATTTATGGCCGTCATTATTTTGTAGACAAATAGTGGCCAAGCTGTCACCACAGCAGTAGTTTTGGGAGCCTAGAGAAGCTCAACCATCCGGACAAGGCACGAGCGGGGTTTAGTGGCGACACAACCAGGCCGACACAATGGTGCTCTACAGAGTTGCGAGGAGAGCATCTACACTCTCTCTCTCTCTCTCTCTTTTACTTGTTGCGCAGTGTGACTAAGCCACCACAGTTGTCGGCCCGTGTTTCTACAGCATCGCAAACAGAGCTACCAGCAACATTTCTACAGCCCACAACCCCGAGAAGACTGAGGCAGTCTCCAACACATTTCGAAGCCGTTAGCTCATCGCCCCATCCTGCTCGGTCGTTGACGACGTGAAGAGTTTAGAATTTCTTTTCTAAAAAAGAAATCAAATTCTTTAAAATATTTTCAAAGGTTTAAACCTTTGCAAATTAGCGGCCGTTTCTGTGGTGGAGCTTTCAGGTTCTTCTTATGAAGATTTAAGGTGCTTTTTAACATCGACTCTCAAATTCTAGTATCACATCGACAAATTTACTTCGAGCTACTACTTGTGATTGTTTTCCAAGATCTTGGACTTGAGGTTGGTTCTTGTGTTCATTATCTTGCATTGCATTTATAAGGCTAATATGGAATCTAATAACCCTCATGAGTCTGGAAGTGGAGGTCCCAGTCGTTTATTGGACATGGAAATGGCAGTGGACAATCCCGATGTCACCGATGACAGATGATGACCTTCTTGATGATCATTTGGTCAGTACTAAACAGTTTAAGGCTTTAGAGTCCCGTATTTTAGACATTGAGGCCAAGTACGATAAGATACTTCTCTCTCAGGAGTTAAAGAATAATATGCAAGCTTCTACCACCGTAAGTCCTTTAGTGGGAGGGATGCCAGTAGCTCCCACCCAAGGGGCATCATGAATGTCAGTGCATCTCACCCTAGAGATGCTGTTGCTATTCTAAAAAAATTGAAACCTCCAACTTTTAGTGGGAAGGAGAAGGAACGCAATAAGGATGCGATCAACACTTTTTTACAAAAGTGGCACGATTTATATCAATTGCGAGGAGATACGCGCGCTTGGAGTGAGCTTAACTTTAGTAGGTAAAGCACATAAGTGGTGGATGAGCTTGAACCTCGACCTACTACGTGGGCTGAATTTGAAAGTGCATTCATGAAAGAATTTCTTCTTGAGAATGAGATGGATTGTAATTGGGAAGCATGGGACAATTGTGAGATGAGGAACCTCACGTTGACTCAGTACATCTCCAATTATCGATAAATCATTCTTAAGCTGAAAGAAATGGACGACTTTTAAAAGATTCATGGATTTATTTGCGGACTAGACTCGGACTCTAAGAATCAAGTTAAGAAAAACGAGCCAAAAAATTTAGAAGAAGTGCCCAGACTTTTGAAAACACCGTTGGAAAGAAAAAGTGTGCACAGATTGCACAACAAAAACCTAATGTGTCTAAGGGCTACAAGCATCAAGGCCAAAATAAGAGGAAGGGATATAACCAGAAGAACGACCAATCTAAGAAGTCTAACGGACCACATAGATTTTTGAAGCATGAGGATTTCGAAAGAGCTAAAAAAGAAAATTTATGTTTTCATTGCATGGGAAAGGGTCATAGTAAACTATAGTGTCCTAAATTTAAAGAGAATGAGAAGAATCACGGTGATCAAAGTAAAGAAAACCAAGTGCACACTATTTAGGTTCTCCCTCTGGAGACTTCTCGTCGTAAGTTTAAAGAGGTTCAAGTTTACCATGCTGATTCTACACGTCATCAATGTGGGTGCCTATGGTCACATTAAGGGTCACAAGGTACGAGTTATGATTGATGATAGTGCCACACACAATTTCTTGAACTATACTTTAGTCAAGAAATTAATGTTGTTGGAAAGTTCAAGTGACCATAAGTATGTGGTTTCTTTGATTAATGATTATGATAAAGATGTGTGGGATACGATAGTTCGTGATGTCCCATTGGTCATTCAAGGTCATGAGATGCATTTGGATTTTTAGGTTATGCATTTGGATTTCCACGTTATATAACATTGTTCCATATTTGTCTAGAAGTTATTGGTTTGAGAGAGCACAGTGTTTACATGACTTCTTTTCAACCAAAGCATGTTAACAATAAAAAGGTTAATGAATCCTTAAAGCAATTGTTATAACAATTTAAAGATGTGTTTCCAAATGAATTACCGAAAGCATTACCAGCTGTCCGAGATGTTGACCATCCAATTGACGTAATACCTGGCTCAAAGCCAGTTAGTAAGCCTCCTTATCGGCTTAGTTTTAAGGAAGCAAAAGAACTAGAACGATAGTTAACGGAATACCTTAAAGGTGGATTCATTCGACCAAGCACTTTGCCTTGGGCTCCACCGATTCTATTGGTGAAGAAAAAAAATGGATCTATGAGACTATGCGTAGACTTCCGTGATTTGAATGCAATCATGATTAAGAATAAGTGCCCTTTGCCACAAATAGATGAGTTGTTTGATCAACTCCAAGGGAAAAAGTACTTTATGAAAATCGATTTATGATCTGGATATCTCAAGTGAGAATTCGAGAAGCGGATGTCCAAAGGAATGCTTTTCGAACTAAGTTTAGTCACTACGAGTTTTTAGTCATGCCCTTCAGTTTGACTAATGCTCCAGCCACATGCTCATGGTTGGATAGTGTCTTGAAACCTTATTGAGGAAAATTTATTGTGGTTTTCCTAGACAATATCCTGATCTATAGTCGCACCAAGAAAGAACATCATCTTGAACACTTACATCAAGTATTTGAATTACTCAGGAAGCATTCACTTTATGCCAAAGAGAGAAAATGTGAATTCTTCGTAAAAGAAATCCAATACTTGGGACACATAATCTTAGAAGATGGCATTCGTATAGATCCAGCGAAAGTTGAAGCCATATTGCAATGGCCACATCCCACAAATTTAGAAGAATTACAAAATTTTCTTGGTTTGTTTGGATTCTATAGAAAGTATACTCGAGATTATGCTAAGATATTTGTTCCAATGACGAATCAGCTTAAAGGAAAGGGAAAGACCTTCGTTTGGGTTATGGCTCCCGTTCTAAAAGTGGTCGATCCGAATCAACCCGTTGTGGTAGAGATGGATGCAAGTAACAACGATGAAGTAGGCACAGTCCTCTTACAAGGGGGAAAACCTATTGCATTTAAAAGTAAAAAGTTGGACAAGGCTCAACAAAATTATAAAACTTATGAAAGGGAGTTATATGCTATAATTCATGCCTTAAAGAAGTGTGGAGGCATTATTTATATGGTGCCAGATTTGAGATAGTCTTTGATCATAAGAGCATCTATCTAGTCAAATAGAGTTGAAAGGATGTAAAGATCAATGGGCAGAGTGGCTCCAAGAGTTCAACTTTCAACTTAGGTATAGAAAAGGACGTTACAATGTGGTGGGGTTGATTTAGTGAGTCACATGCCCATGGGTGAGACGAGTTGAGTTTTACTCAAATTAAGAGTGGTTTTCTGGAATCACTTAAGAGGAAGTGCGTTGATGATCCGCATTATGCCCATATGTGGAGTGTCATAGAGAAGAGGGATCCCTTGACGATAAATAAAGATAGCCTCGTTAACGAGACAAACACTTCCACTAGCGGTAAGTCTATTGACTATATGGGTTACTTGTTTGTTGTGGATATAGTTAGTGATAGAGATACAAAGTTTAATAGTCATTTTTGGCATGTTGTGTTCAAGAGATTGGACACCATGCTAAGTATGAGTACGGCTGATCATCCATAAAGTGATGGTCGAACCGAGAGAGTCAACCAAGTCTGGAAGACATGCTACGAGCATATGTAAGCAAGTCTATTCATGTTGATGTATGGTTTTCAACCACGAGCCCTAGTGGCCGTTAGACTCGAGAAAGAAAAGATACAAAAGGTTAAAGATTTTCTTCAAGATCTTCAAGAGATGATGAAAATCACAAAAGATAATGTTAAGAGAGCACAGGATCGTGCTTAACATTATGCAGACAAAGATCGTAGACTAAAGGTTTTTGAACACTCCAAATCTTTGAAAATGGGGAGAAGTCCGAAGTTATTTCTAAGGTATTGTGGTCCATTCACAATACTTAAAAAAGTAGGTAGTGTTGCTTATAAGTTAGCTTTACCAAAAATCTCTAAAGTTCATCCAATTTTTCACATCATTAGACTGAAAAAGAAATTGGGAGATGATGATAATCTTGTCAGTGAAGAGATCCTAGTAGAACTTATCGAAACCCCATCCTTACCAAACGAAACAGAAAAAGTCTTGGATTCCAAGAGAAAAGGACTCAACGCTCTATATACGACAGGAGTGTTTAGTCAAGTGGAAGGATAGACCAGAAGAAGGTTCTACTTGGGAAAAGGTAAGCACAGTGAGACAAAGGTTCCCAAATTTTGTTTTCGAGGATGAAAAATCCTCTTAAAGAGGGAGTAGTGTCACGACAGCACTAGTTCTGGGAGCCTAGAGAGCTCAACCGTCCGGACAAGGTACGAGCGGGGTTCAGCGGAGCCAGCATGGCCAAACTAGAGGACACATGGTGGTGCACACTAGGGAAGTGTTCACACACAATTAAGGGGTAGTTGGCTAAGCTTGGCTAGGTAGTCTAGAATAGAAAAGAAGGATGTCCAAGGATAGCTGGAGAGGGTCATGTAGTAGGCGTGGTTGGGTGGAGGATTCAAGAGCTCTCAACCCTTAGGTTTTCCTGGAGGTCTGCTGGTTCGGCTGGCCTAATATACAAGCACATTTGGTCATATCATTTATTTACCCTTAGTAGGTTCATAGACCAATTTATATAAAGTTATAGTTGTAGCATTATATGGTAGTGATGTGTGTGAACACACTTAGGACCACCGAGACACTTTTTCCCTCACTAGGAGGTTTTTTCCCCCGTGCGTTTGTACACCCTATTATCTACTCATTTTGGGGTGTGTACTTATCTTTTGTATCTGGCACACATTTGTTCATTCCAATCTAGTGAGTTTGTGTGCTTTCAAGCTTCTCTATCTTGTGTGTGCATTGTTGCAACCCTAACCCTAATTCCAACAATTGTATCAGAGCTAACTTCCTTAACACTTGATCTAGTAGTTTGCCTCCCTTCTCAACGACCCTGTTTTTTTTTTTTTTTTGGTCTCCGATTGAGATACCCTCTTAGGAGAAGAAGGTATATATTGTAGTGTGCTGTATACGAAGTATACAACACACTACAAAATTTTGTATACGAAGTATACATAATTTTCGGGGCTCGCGACGCGTTTTGGGCACCGCAAGGTTTCTACAGACGTTTTGTAGCATCTATAGTGTCTTCAACAACATTGATCATCATAATTTTGCCAGTAACACTCTATTCTCTACTCTGTGTTATTTTTCATACACTTTGTAGGTGATTCGGTAGCCATCCAGGGTTGCATTCAGTGAATACTGAGTACTTGTAGTGTGTTAAAAGATTTTGAATTTGGTAGAAAGTCATGGTTGGCAGTAATGATGTATTTAACATGTTGTTTGCTAAGGACAAACTTGATGGGACTAACTACCCATTGTGGTCCTATATGATGAGGCATGTACTGGTTGCTAAATCAATTCTAACTAAATGCTGAATCGATGTGTGCTGAATCGATTCTACTAAATCAGTGCGAAATCAATACTGAATCGATTTTGCTGAATCGATTCTAACTGAATCAGAATCTAGCTGAATCGATTCTACTAAATCAGTGCGAAACCAATACTGAATCGATTTTGCTGAATCGATTCTAACTGAATCAGATTCTAACTAAATCAGAATCTAACTGAATCAGAATCGATTCTAACTGAATCATAATCGATTCTAACTGAATCAGAATCAATTCTAACTGATGTTGCACTAATTCTGCTGAGTCAGTGCGCTGAATCGATTCTGACTCTACTCTGACTAAATCAAAATTGATTCTCAGGACAGCTTTTACAGCTACAGTTGAGTGTGTGTGGCTCAGACGTCTTATGGTTGATTTGGGTGTTGGACAGTCATCTAGCACTACGATTTTCACTGACAGCCAGAGCGCATTAGCAAATGCGAGGAACCCAGTGTTTCATGCTCACACTAATCACATTGAGCTGCATTACCACTATGTCAAGGAAAGACTCTCTACAGCAGAGATAAGCTTGGTCTATGTGCCTACACATGACAACATGGCATATTTATTCACAAAGGCTCTTCCTTGTGAAAAGTCGAAGCTCAGCTTTGGGCTTACTGCCTTTTCAGGATTGATCGGCCGCCATACCCTATACATGTTTACATTATCACTCCAAATTATCACTCCAGGGGAGGTTTGTAGCATTATATGGTAGTGATGTGTGTGAACACACTTAGGACCACCGGGGTACTTTTTCCCTCACTAGGAGGATTTTTCCCCTGTGCGTATGTACACCCTCTTATCTACTCATTTTGGGGTGTGTACTTATCTTTTGTATCTGGCACACATTTGTTTATTCTAATCTAGTGAGTTTGTGTGCTCTTAAGCTTCTCTATCTTGTGTGTGTGCATTGTTGCAACCCTAACCCTAATTCCAACAATAGCAAGGTTCATACATATAAAAAGCTTAGGCTTTTCTATTTTTAAGAGCAAGGCCCAAAGTGGAGTGTAAAAACTATTTTTGGCTTATAAGTAATGTAAAATTATATCTAAATACACTTGCTTTGCATTTTCTTCTTCTTTGTGTATTCTAGCAAGTTGGATATATTTTTAGCAATGAGAGAGAGAGAGAGAGAGAGAGAGAGAGAGAGAGAGAGAGATGGGGATTATTTTAATTATATTTGTGTAAGAGGACCAATACTCTCTTGCAACAACAGGTAGCGTAGCTGGCTATGGCGATATGGGAATCCGCAAACTTTTTGGTGGGTCCAAGAGTGGCTCAATAGTTGTGACTTCCAAGTCATGACACTTATATTTTTTAAATACTTTTGTACAACCCCTATTTAATAAAATTTATTTTTTAGAGGCCTTTTTGCCTCTAATACTTTTGTACAATCCTTATTAATAAAAAATAATGTTTAGAGGTCTTTTTGATACTTTTGTACAAGCCCTATTTAATAAAATTTAAATTTTAGAGGTCTTTTTCTTGTAATTGAATCTTCGTGCTCATTTCCCCGTTAATGAGAAAGCCATTAAAGGAAGGATACACTCTCTGTGTAAAGGCTAGGGGCATTGGGGTCCTTTGCATGGTAGCAGAAAGTTTCCATTAGTTATGAGCAATTGAGCCAAGGGGTGGCCAAAAACTATTATATTTTACACATTCCCTACTTCAAAATTCTACTTGAGTAAAACATATTTTTCAACCAATCAAAATAAAGACAACTCTGAAATCTATCCGTTTTTTGTTTTCGAAATCTCTACTATATGCGAGTTTTATAAGTAAAATATATGAAAAACCATTCGTTAATATAAAGGTTACTTAATATCTCAACCGGTTTTTCTTAATGGTGGCTGGTACTAACACACTAGAATGCTGTTTTTTGTGTTTCATCGAGCAATGATGATCAACACATCTAGAAATCAATGGGTACTTTACTTTGATGACAAAAAAAAAGGCAACAGGGCAACGAATCCTGAATCCTGATATCCTTTTTGTAAAAGCACCCAAGGTGCCTATTTACCTGCAGGCTACATTGATTGTTTGATTAAAGTCTTAGGTACCTACGGGCTAGGTTGAAAAGTACTAAAACACTGCCAAAACCAACCGTCTATGTTAGAGTTCGAAGTTAATGTGCCATAGCCAGACAGTCCTTAGCAGTGTTCGAAAAAAACTATTTTCCCAAAAAGTAAAAAACCTTCATCTAAAAATTGTGAAATTATTTATAAAGAAAATTTTCAAATTTTGAAGGTATTTGTTCTACAACCCCTCAAAATATGCAAGTTTTTGTACCCTAATTTGAAGGTAATTTTAAAAATCTGTAAGTGCAAATTACACTATACCCTGGTTTTTTTCGAACACTGGTCCTCAGACCTCAGTCTGTCCACTGTCCGGGCGCACAACATAGACAGCCAAATCATAATATTTAACATCCAATTTAATTCTCATAGCACACCACAGACAGCCAAATCATAATCATTAACACCCAATTTAATTTAATTCTTTCCGACAATCACTCGAATGCTGGTTTCCTTGAAATTTAATGTAAATTTGAAATTTGGGTCTTTTTCTGGGGTGTATCATTATATTATCTGAGCTACAAATGATACAAATCTTCTTCTGGGTTTCTTCTGATTTCTGAAGCAAGAAATGGGGTGCATTTCCTTCAGCCGATCAGCAATCCCGCCTGGGATCCAGTTTCTGAGGCGAATTAAAACCAAGGAGTTCAGTTTTGAGGCTTACAGAACCTCTGTCCTTCTGCTCACCTTCATGGCCTACACTCTCTACCATCTCTCCAGAAAGCCCACAAGCATAGTCAAGGATGTTCTGCAATCAGACAGCACACGCAACTCCCTTAACCACCATTCCTATGCTGCTTGGCCTCCCAAGCATGCTTTTGATCGGCGCCCACGAAGCAATGGAGATATTGGGCACCCTCAACGGCTATCAGGTGCAGGACCTCTGAAGGGATGGGCGCCCTTCAACTTGGACAGGGGCACAGCCCTGCTTGGTGAAGTGGATGTGGCCTTCCTTGCATCCTATGCCATAGGTATGTACTTCGCTGGCCATCTAGGCGACCGCTTATGTAACAGATGGTTCCTTACTGTTGGCATGATTGGCAGTGGCATCTGTGTGTCCCTGTTTGGTATGGCCTACTGGTGGAACATACACTGGCTTGGCTATTTCTTTATTGTGCAGATCATTGCAGGCTTTTTTCAAGCCACTGGTTGGCCCTCTGTTGTAACTGTTGTGGCCAGATGGTTTGGGAAAAGAAAGAGGGGCCTCATCATGGGTATATGGAATGCCCATACATCTGTGGGGAACATTCTAGGGTCTTTGATTTGCTCTGCCATGTTGAAGTATGGTTGGGGATGGTCTTTCGTAGTGCCCGGCATAAGCATAGCTGCTGGTGGCTTCTTAATTTTCTTGTTCTTGGTGGTGGATCCTGTTATAGTTGGCTTTCCTTCACTACATGAGAGCAGTGAACAGAGTAAACATGAAGATTCAGGAGGTCTTGAGGATCACAATGCTGCTACGGTCCTGACTGATCCGGAAAGGGGCTATTTGCAGGAATCCAAATCTAAACCCTTACTCAGTAATCCAGAAACGCTCGACTCAGAGGGTGGGCAGGAAAATGCAGTGAGTTTCTTTAAGGCCTGGACCATACCGGGAGTGACACCATTTGCCTTGTGTTTGTTCTTCACCAAACTTGTGGCTTACACGTTCCTCTATTGGCTGCCATTCTATATAAGGCACACAGGTATGCATACATGTTGTAAATAATTCCGTCATGAATGAATGGCCTTCAAGTGAGTTTGCCTGTTGGCATCATTTTTCGCTTTAGCATCATGCATTCATATAGTTAAGTCTTGTATACTTGAGTATAACTAGATCATCCAGGACTTGCAAGTATGCACAGTTCATGTATTTGCATCCTAGAAAAGGTCATGCTTCGTAAGGGTCTTGACTGAGTAGGTATTGATGAATGTGCTATGTGCAAAACATCATTGTGGAGTGGTAGAAACATGATCTTTTTCTGTGTATTTGATCTTGCAGAGATAGAGGGCAGGTATCTCTCTGACTCAACCTCTGGAAACATGTCAACTGTTTTTGACATTGGTGGTGTATTTGGGGGTATATTGGCTGGTTACATATCAGACAGGATGAGGGCAAGGGCTATAACGGCAGCATCATTCATGTATTTTTCGATACCTGTGCTTTTTATCTACCATACCTTTGGCTCAGTTTCTCTATGGCTAAACCTTACTCTGATGTTCGTGGCTGGGATGCTTGTCAATGGGCCGTATGCCCTAATCACCACAGCAGTCTCAGCTGACCTTGGCACTCATAAATCCCTAAAGGGGAACTCTAAAGCTTTGGCAACTGTTACTGCTATCATAGATGGAACTGGATCGGTGGGAGCGGCAGTGGGACCGCTACTGACTGGCTATATATCTGAATCAGGATGGAACTCAGTGTTTTTCATGCTCATGATATCAGCCTTGTTTGCAGGACTTCTTTTGACAAAACTTGTGATTACAGAGGTGAGGGAATTGATGACAAGAGCAAAGGTGGCCTCCTCCAGTGAGAGCTGTTGATATGGGCAAGCAAGAGCATGGACTTTACGCAGCCAAGGAACCCATACTAAGCAGGTACATGACTGTCTCTCATCCTAAAATACATAAACCTTTGTAAATTTTATATGCATAAAGCTTATATCAAAGAGGCTTAACTGTATGAGTGTGAAAGTTATCTTCATATTGAGGAATGTTAAGATTACTATACTTGCTTGTTTCCTTCAAGCCATAGTGTTGATGGTGAGAGACCATTGATTTGAACCTTGAACTGCCACCAACAGCCTCAATTATGGGTCTGTTTATAGCCCACTTGCTGACACCTTTAGCTTGTACTTGCTTTTGATTCCAAGGGTTGAAGTAAGTGTGCCTCAAACCAAGACTGATCACGTTGATTAGTCCCTGTAATTTTATTCTTTTTTTCCTTAATGTGTTTTGCGTGTGGGTTTTTTTTTTTTGGGGGGGGGGTGGGGGGGGAGGGGGGGGGGGGATTTGTTGAGGGGTTAGACTTGGCATCAAGGATTGGTGAGATGTGGTGTTCAAAGGCCACAAAAGAGTTCTTGTGATGGGGGTCGGTTTCCCTTTGGGCTATGTCAAAGGATGCTTTGATTTAGTTAAATGGATTGTGGGTGCTCAGTCACTTGGATGGACGTTGATGCTCTGATAGTCTAAGGTAGGTGCCATTCATTATGCATAGTCATATTTGAAATTGCTTATTACGATGGGACCAATTAGGTGAATCCTTAGGGGCCTCCTTGTTATGTTCCTCATCAGCAGGTATATCAATAATGTGTATCTGTGTGTGTGCGTGTGCACACACATGCATGTGCTGGCATAATGGTTTATGCTTTGCGCTTGCCCTCCCCCTCCCTCTCTCTCTCTCTCTCTCTCTCTCTCTCTCTCTCCTCCCCAGCACATTACTCACCTACAGCTTACATACAATTTAGTTGGTCGTTTGCCGTGTTTGGTAGGCTTTCCCCTTGGATTATGTGCTACATAGCTTTCACTTCCATTTTGGGCTTGCAACTGCCATACTTTTGATATCAAAGCTCCAGTCTATTGGTGACCCTGCTTGTTGTCGCAAAGAGTTCTGATGTTTAAGCCATACAAGTTCAAAATCATGGATTCTTGTTGCATCTTAAAATTAATGAATCGAGAACCAAACTGCGACTGCTCTTTGTGTCATGTAAGATGTGACAGCAGTTGGCTTTAATGAGCCCATAAAAGTAAGGATATTACTAGCGCTTGAGTGGGTCTGAATCTAGTCTTTTTTTTTTTTCGTACACACCCGGGGCCCACTCAAGTGGGTGGAGCCGATTTCCCCTTCCAACAATTAGCCAATTATCATGGTCGGGCAAGGGCCATGTACCATCGGGCAAGAGCCACGAATTAGGCATCCCCCATGACCACCGCGACGAGTCGAGCGCTGGAACAGCGGAGGGGTCTCGTATGGATCCTCCTATCTCGGGTGATCCACCACCCGAGGAGCAGGAGTCACTCGAGTGTTCAAGGGGCAAGAGCCCGAGCAACCAAACACATCAAGCGAGCATAGGTGTCCCTTTATAACATGAGAGAGCCTAGTGGGACTTGAACTCATAACCTAGAGGTTACAAGTCACATGCTTGACCACTACACTAACTCAGTTGGGACGGGTCTGAATCTAGTCTTATCTTGTGGCAGGTAAAGATTGCCGAACTAGTCCGTCGGTGGCTGAGGTGGTCTATTGTTTAAAGGCTTCATACTCAGATGTTTCTCTTAATTCAACTCTTTGGCCCTTGGGGCTGGTCCAGTGCTGTTGGGCCTATTGTTGGGTAGCTGCAAGGTTTTAGAGGAACTGAAATACATTTCCCGGTCACACTGTTGTGGATTGTCGCATGAAGTTGTAACACTAGTTTTCAATGTAAACTTGGTACTATGTGGAACATGGTATCTTTTGATACTGGCTAAGCTCTGTATATATATGAATTTATTATGATCCACAACTAATGCTTAAACGTCGCTAACTACATGTGCATTGCAAACATAGAGATGGTTACCAGTTTATTTGGTTCCAATTTGAAGTCTACTGCTGCAAAGAAGATCCAGAATTTTTCAGAATGCAATGGATTTCTATGATTATTGAATGTATAATATCTCTCTCCTACCCCATTAGTAAGGGTTGTAGTAGCCATGCCTCTTATGCTGGGATGATCAGAATCAGCTTGAGGCTTCTCTTGAAGCGATGGAACATCAGATTTGCATTCAGTTTTGTTTCATAAACCTGCCACTGCAGTGTCAGATGCGTTGCATTGTGCATGGTGTTTGTATGCCATGCTTTTGCAACACATTAATAATGGTACTGCAGGTGTACCACTTTATGTAGTTGCTGCCACCCGTTTTCTTCCATTGGTCACCGTTTGCTGCCATCGTTTTGCTTCAATGACTACCCCTTGTAATGCTAGGTGCATGGATGAAGATAACCATGGGAGCTGTTGTGTGCCTTATGATGTGTCCCCAAGGCGTTGTACCCTCTGTGTACGTGACAGGCATCTACATGTGAAACTCCATAATCTTAGTCTTTCCAAGTGGCTCGCTCAGGTCTCGCTCTTTATGGGAGTGTCCAAGTGCCTCTGTAAACCCTCTGTTGTGTGCGACAATTGTGTTACATCCTTTGCATAAAAGAGAACGGATACTACTGTCTCAGCCAGGGTGGACCCCTCACCACAATCTATCAATTGTGGTATCCGTTGCATAAAAGAGAGTGGATACTACTGTCTCAGCCAGGGTGGATTCCTCACCACAATCTATCAATGAAATCTGCCAAAGCATCTATATTGAGCCCGAAGAGTGTGGGAGAGAGGGAGCAACCTTGTTTCACCTCAGTTGCGCTCTATACAGGCTCTGAAAGCCTCTGCATACTCAGCAAGTGACACACTCATAGTTTGTTATTGTGGCCATATGACCTCATCTTCCATCCTATGTGTCTCAACTGGCTGATTAATCGAGCTGGTGGAATTGTATCAAAGGCCTTGCAAAAATCCACAGTGCAACAATAAGATTTTTTCCCCTATGTTTGGCTTTGTGAAGATGATCTAGTGTGGAGTGTCTCTCCAAAGCCTGCTTGTTTGACAAGCAGCTCTTTGCTCTGCCCAATTATTCAAAAATGCCTCCACTGTTGATCCATTGTCTTGGCCATGAGAGAACCGACCATGACGGTCCGGTAGTTCTGTGGATTTGTTGGGTTCCCTGCTTTGTGACTGTGTATAATGTTCTTCAACCATTTTTGGAGGAACCATGACAGATAGATTCATGGAAAAGCCAATAGGTTGACTAGAATAGGTGTGAGGGTTTTACAACAGAAAATGCAGTATTCCGATTGAAGGCCCTTGAGATATTTTGCTTTACCATTTTTGAGTCTTTGTATAGCTGGGTATACCAATTTAGTAGTGGAAAAGGAAGACTTGGTGTGCTTACTGCTGGGTTAAATCTGTGGTGTTGATGGGGGGCTGGTTGGCTACATCAAGGAGAGTGTCTGTGTAGCTTGTCATGTGGTGGGGTAAAGAAGGGGGAAATGTTGATTTCCTTTCCAAGAAGCAGAGCCAAAATTCTTCGGAGTTTCCACTGTAGAGAATGTTAAGAGGTTCTTGCTCGTTTTTGGCAAGAAATTTCTTGTATCTAAAGAGACATCTGTATTTGATTTTACAGTTTTACCTTTGTATTCCATACAATGTCCGTTTCCTAGCTTCAGGCTGTTTCTGTTGCATAAACATCAGCTGTTTCTGTCTCAGAAACTCTGCTATCATCTCTCATATAAGCAGTAACCTGTCTACCCTACTTTGCTGCAATCAGCATCCTCTGCACGCCACAGGAAAGGCCTCCCTCCTCACTCACATGCTGCAGCCCAAAAAAGCTTTCCCTTCACATTAAAGCCCCAGAAGGGGGCCACCCCACAAATGGTTCATACGATGACGAATGTAAGGCCTTGCACCAACAGGATTAAAGAACTCCATGCTGCAGCCCAAAAAAGCTTTCCCTTCACATTAAAGCCCCAGAAGGGGGCCACCCCACAAATGGTTCATACGATGACGAATGTAAGGCCTTGCACCAACAGGATTAAAGAACTCCATCATCACCAACCACAGTCCCAACAGAGAGGGAACAAAACTTTAAAAACCTCAAAGAGAGAGAGAGAGAGAGAGAGAGAGAGAGAGAGAGAGACTGATGCTTTCCCTCACATCACCTGGCGGCCATGTGGCCATTTGTAAAGTAATTTTTGGTAATATATCTTCTATTACGAAAAAGAAAAGAAAAGAGAGACTGATGCTGGTGCTTGTTTATGTAGGTTATTTCATAGAAAAGAAAAGTCACATAGCAGGAAAGCTTTGCAGATTTTAAGGGGTATGCTATGATATGGAATCAAAGCAGGGCACATACTACAAGGCATGCAGCAGCAGTAGACAGCTACTGAAGAAATAGCACACCGTTGGTCAGTGGGAAAATTTGGTGGATTTGGTGCCTGCTCTCAAAAGTGTCATATTAAAACCAAACCTTTCAAACTGGAGTTGCGCGCGTAAAACCAAACCTTTCAAACTTGAGTCTTGATTAATTAGAAAACAAATTTCTGCTAGGACAATATAAAACATGCTTGGCCTAAATTTAGAAAATTTTTGACAATATAGATCACTCTTTCATATTTATATAGATGGACCTCACATGTTTGAGATGCATCCTTGAGTTTTGTATTTTTTTGCATACTTATTCACATTTTTTGGAGGGATCAAGCCTAAGCCCAAGCCTTTTTTGGAGGGATCAAGCCTAAGCCCAAGCCTTTTTGGCTAAATGGATGGTCGTGTAAGATGTGCACAAACCAGTGGAACTCTAGGTGCAATCCCCTTGATCCTAGGCTTCTCCCATTGGAGAGGTGGAGGAGATTGTGGATCTAGGTGCCTGCTTTCATGAGGGCTATATGTGCAGCCTATGCACACTCATTTGGGTGTGTGAGAGCCTAGCTTATGTGTAACCTCTCTTGGTGATTAATAGAGCTTTGTGTTACTCTGTGACGCAAGCTCTTGCCCATGTTATGCTCTTGTTTAAGTGCTCTGATGTGATTATGTTTCATCATTAGTCTAATCCAAGTGTGCTTTTCTTGCTAGGATTAGTACTTAATCTTGTTTAGTACACATCTATGTGTCAGCGTCAACTATGTGTGTGCAGTGGTCCATGAATCATCTTTGATTGGATCATTACAACTAATCCTTGCTAAGTTAGCTTAATCCTTATTTTGGATTGAGAGTGATCTTCCATGGGAGCTCATTCTTGCGTGTGAGCAAGAGTGAGTTATTTGTGGGCCTTGCAAGCTTATTGGGTTTCATATTTTCTAGGTGAGAGAGAGAGAGAGAGAGAGAGAGAGAGATCATCAAATTCGCGAACTAGTGAAGAGAGACTGGCAGAAATTCTTGCTTCTCCTGAGCCTTTTATCTTTCCTTCCATGAATTATGATCTTACCTTTGATGTGTTTATCTTTATCTTAACCTAGGGGGAGAGAGGGAGGTGAGGAGGCTGTGAGGTTTCATACAAGTGTGCTTTGATTCTAAGAAGTGACCGAAGTCAAAACTCCAACTTTGTGTCACATCACCATATCTACGTGTTTGACCCAGGAGGATTGAAAATTCGAGTCGCCGACGTTGGCTTTCTATATTTTTTGTTCGATCTAGGTGGTTCGAAGACCAATTCTTTGCGGTCTACATGGCTTGGATTTCTCTTTTATCCAGCGGATGTGGTTATATGGATTACCTCATCTTCGGCATGACACTTGTATCTTTTCCATTTGATCCTGGGGATAGCACTCGAATAGCTTTGCCATCTACCGTGATTCCCTATCTTTTCCATTGGACCTTGGAGGATACACAGTTGGCTTTGTCATCGACAATGGTTCCTCATTCTCTCCATTCCATCCAGATTGTTGTGGAGCCATTGTCTCGGAGTTCACATGTCTTGGATTTTCATTTGATTCAGGTGGATACTTTATTCTTCTTGGTATTGCAATGAGATTTGTGTTTAACACTAGTTTGGTACCAAAAAAGGACACTTAAGTGTCCTTTTTCGGACGATGCAAATAAAATGCTACTTGCGCTAGGAAAGACATATTCAAAATCCCTCTTGAGGAGTTTGAATATGTGACCTAGTGTGTCTTTAAAAAATGTAACCTTGCAATTTGGATGCTGGCACGATAAGGAATTACACCCATAAATAGGACTTGCATGAGACTGCAACTTAGGTTTGAGAAAACCGCCTTATAAGCTTAGAGAAAAAAAACACAAAGTTCCGTGAAAAGTTTCAAGTAATTATTTCATATTTGTGTCAAAGATTTTGTCAAGTTTCACAGCCTAGTTTCACATGAAATAAAATTCAATTGAGAGTGTCTAAAATAGTAGGAAGTTGTGTGTGTTTGATACACCACTTTTTAGCATCCATTTGTATCCAAACCAATACATGGTTTTAATGTGTTTGCAAGTTTTTTAAGGTGATACAATGCTTACTCTATCCATTGAGATCTTAAAGTTATATGTAAAAGCCCCTTAGTAAGCTACAAATATTAATTGTTTCAAAATGTCAAAACTGCACACAACAAAAATTCTAGATTTAGATTCTTGAGTCATACGTATTACATTCCTTAGTAAACTTGCAACATTTTGTCTGTATAGAATAATTCCGCTAAGGTACATTGTACAAATATAATTTGGGCACCTAAAACCTTTGTTTCATGGTTGTTGAGAGAGAATTTAGAAATTTTGAAAAATGTAGCACGATTGAAAAACTAAGATAGCGCTCAAGTAGCAAGATTTACTTGAGCTTGGGACCCCAAAAAATATGTATTAACTTGGTTTTGAACTATATAATCATTTTCGATTGCCAATTTGCACTAATATAACCCTAGTTTTATGGAAGTACCTTTGGAAGGCCAAAATTTTTCTCTTTTTCAGCATCTTGGTAATTATGAGATTTTTGTTATAGTTCACAAGGAGCTTAGGAACTAGGACCTAAAGGAGATTGTGTTGTTTTGAAACCCCAAGTTCTACCAATTGACTTTTACAAACATGAAAAATATGATTTATTCAAGAAGTTATAGGTATTTTATGGGATTTTTAACAAAACAGCTTTAAATTTCAATGAAAATTTCAAGTTAGAGTTTTTTGGTCAAATTTCTAATATAGCTTGTGTTTTGACATCATGAAAAATCTCCTTTATTTTTTTGACTTTTAGCCGACCTATGGTTGAAACAAGGTGTATAAATTTTGTTTCTATGCTCTCCAAAAATTTCCAAAGTTTTGGTGAGAAACTAGACACTAAAGTGTCAGGACACTTTAGTGTCCAATTACAGAACTAGTGTTAAAGAAGATTAGGGTATGCAGAAATGGATAAGAATCATTATTTTAGCATGCTAGAAATCATAATGCTAATGACAAAAATGAATCATAATAACAAAGCAAGAGGTTTAGCTAAAAAGCTCACGTGTTTGATCCATTAGATCAGGTGTCTTTTTTATAGGCTTGATTAAGTCTCGTCTAATATTTCCTAGATTTGAGCACCATATCCTTTTGAGCATTACTTCTAGGTACCTAATTTTGGCCTCCACATGGGCTAGTCATTCCACATAGTCTTCTATCTTTGGGATCCCTTCAACCATTTGAACCATAGTCTATAACTTATGCAACTCATACAAATGTTTGAGGGTCACATGCCATTCCCCCTTTCTTCAAACATTACCTAACATCACTTTCTATTTTAACACTCATGAACTACTACTACCATACATGCACTTGATCTACACTCTTAGTCATTTGCTAGAGTGGTCTATCACATGTGACTTATAGGCTACAATGCTGGCTTAGAGCCTACACAGATGATTAGAATCCTTCTTGGGGAGCCGCTTTGTTTGGCTCTTCTTTCTTTATGATATTTTCTTGAGTGTTGTTTGGAGTTTTCTTCTTGCTCAAACAATCTCTTTCTATGTGTCCATAAAAGTTGCACTTCACTTTGGTTCTTGGTCCTCTGGTGAAGAGTGCTTTATCCTTGTGTAGTGTGATGAAGGTCCATCTAATTTGACTTTGAGTCTCTTCTTATTTAATCAAGGTTGCTTTAATGTTGGTGTGAAGGTTGGTTGGGTAGATTCTTCGAGATAGCCACCTACAGGCTAAATGCTTCCAAGGTCATGCTCTTGAGAAGGATTGATATGACATTCTCCTCTTCCACCCTCTTCCACTATAACACTTTTCATTTTATTTAGATGTGATTGGAATGATTCTCTTTGATGTCCAACCCTAAGAACCGAATTTAAAGACTAATTTTGGAGTTCTTTTGTTTGACACCAAATAGTTTCTCTAGTTCATCCCATGCTCCTTTAGCGTTATCTTATGATGCAATGTGATGGATGAAACTATCTTCTGGCGCTTTGTAATTGTGATTAGGAGTGGAATCCACTTCAAAAACATGAGCATTGAGTTGCATTAGGTTGAATTAGAGTGAAATTGTCAATTTCTATTTATGCATTTCATATTTTTTCATTATTTCTTCATGCATTGTGAAATTGGAATATGAAAAGCATGAAAATTATTAAATAATAATAAAAAACTTAATTAGTTGTATTACAATCATTAACTAGGATTAGGATCCTTCATCTCACCCCATTAATTCCAAAAGCACAAAAACTATAAAAAACCAAGCCAAACCAGCTCTCGAGTCAGGGATGTGAGCAGTCTTGCGCAAAAACGCATGAATCTAGAAACATGAGCCTACAAACATGAGCGTACAAACATGAGCCTAGAGCCGTGATCTATGACCTGGACATGTGAACCTATAGACGTGAGCCTATAGATATAAGCATGTAGGTAGGTATACCTAATATAGTATGGACCAATTATTATAGCCATAAAAAACTGTACGACATACCTATCCATGTTCTTGGAAGATTTTCTTATCATACAATTTGTATGAGCTATAAATTCCGAGGGAAATTCATGTCATTTGAAATTATTGGAAAATTACGTACACTTATTACCCAATAAGTGCACACCAACCTTGTCATAGGCCCAATTCTTAGATTTTCGTGCCCCAACAATTAGGCCTATTTTATACCAGGAAAGTACGTGAGTTGAGTTCATACAAAAAAGGCATGGGCCTAGACACATGATGTTACAATCCCGTAACGCCGCTACGGGCATTACCACAAGAGGGGACGGCCTCTGGCTCACCACCCAGCCATAGAGGAAGAATGAGGATTGCCCCTCATCCCCCAGGCTATATAGTGTGTGGCCTGCCGTCCACACTAGCCTGGCCGCCCATGACTCCGCATGGGCGTCCTCTCCCACTGAACCCCGGACATGGCCATCCGGTCTGCCGTCGGTCACAGGCATTACAGCCTACGTGACATTACCCCCCCCTTAAGAAGAGTTTTCGTCCTCGAAAACAAACTGGGGAAACCTTTTGGAAATTGCACTACGGCGTTCCCAGGTTGCTACTCGTCATCCCTATCTGTCCATTTAACAAGTACCTCCTGGTACACTTTATGTCGGGTTTGTCTGTCACGATACTATAGAATCTTTTCAGATTCATGTGGTATCTTTGGTGGCTCTATCAAGTCCACCAAAATCTCTGGAGAAACTGCGTTCTTTAACCTGTGAATTGATTTCTTCAGTTTACTGACATGGAAGACAGGATGAACTTGAGAACTCTCCGGTAACTCAAGTTTATATGCTACGTCCCCAATCTTCTTAAGGATTTTAAAAGGACCACAATATCTAGGAGAAAGTTTATCACACTTTCCCGTTTTCATGGTTGCTGACTGCGCAGGAACCTTTAAAAATACAAAGTCACCTTCTGCAAAGGTCACTTGTCTGCGTCCTTTATCGGCAAATGTATTAGCGCGATCCTGTGCGCTACGGATGCTCTCGCGTGCAGCTTTGAGCATATCATTCATTTATCAAGGAACTCCTTGATAGATTGAATCTTCTCCTTTTCCAGGCCTACAGCCATCGGAGATCTCGACTGGAATCCATACATTAACATGAATGGTGTAAATCCAGTTGCTAAGTGTTTGGGGCTGTTATAGGCAAACTCCAGTAAGGGTAAGTACTCTTGCTTCTTACTAACATAAGAACGCAACATATCCTCTAGAATTTGGTTAACTCTTTCTGTTTGACCATCAGACTCCGGATGATCTACCATACTCATACTCAGAGTAGTATCCAACTTTTTGAAGACTTCCCTCCAAAAATGACTGTTGAACTTTCTCTCTATCCGACACTATATCTGCGGGCAGGCCATATAGCTTGTAGAGATGTTCAATAAAGAGTTTTGCCAACTCTGGCGTTTTAACAGTTTTCTCGTGGTAATAAACTTTGCCAGTTTAATTCACCTGTCCACTACCACCCACACCGAGTCATTGCCTTGACTCGTCTTGGGTAAACTGGTAATGAAATCCATGGAAATGCTTTCCCATTTCCCTTGAGGAATCTCCCTCGGATGGAGTAGTCCTTCACCTTAAGGCGTTCATGTTTATTGACCTGGCACTTATTGCATTTTAGCATGTAAGTCTGGACGTTCTTAAACAAACTAGGCCAATAAAATTGCTTTTTTACTAGTGCATAGGTCTTCTGAATCCAAGATGACCCGCACTTGGACTATCAAAACTATACCCCGAAGGCTCGGCTAGCCTCTCCGGACTAACTCTCGCCTCGCTACCCGCCGCACCTACGGCCAGTCTCTCCGGACTAGCATTATGTGCCGGCGAGGAAGGTGGGCGCGGCTGTGACAAAGTGCGTACACGTACAGCGCGCCAGACCTGTGTAAAGACAGGATCATGCTCACACAAGCCATGATTTGGTATTTCAACCAAAACCTTAAGGCAAATTTCATGCCTTGATTTTGCATCATGTCATTAGCACAGAAGCTAATGTACTGGAGAGCACTCTAGTAGCGCAAGTTCTTAGACTATGCTACTAGATATTTGTAGACTACGCTACCATGTTGCATCACCAACTTGTTAAAACTTCTCCTTGGAAAGCTCTACGGCCATAAGAGAAATAAACTAGAGTCAATCTAATCATGCATCACAAGGATTAGTTCCAAAGCTGAGAGATACTTTCTCTCTTAGAGTAACATCTTTGCACAAGCATATGCTCTAGAATCTTGTTGAGTTTCTAACTACCATCAATCTACGGATGGTTAAACTCCACTCTAACTCAGAGTAAATGTAAGTTTTGAAGATTTCCCTTCAAATATAACAATCAAACTTCCTATCTCTTATGCCATACTATCTTTGCGGGGACCATATAGTATGTGGAGATGTTTGATAAAGATTCTTGCACCACTACGGGTGTCTGGAGTTAATTCAATCACTTACAACTCTTTGTTGCTATTACCAGACACATCCCTTCAAGTATTGTCTGGACTCACACAACTATTCGAGTTTATGTGATATTTGAGGATATCCCTCCTTTCCCTTAAGAAAGGTTTTTGTCCTAAAAAATTCTACTCTCAAGCGGACTACGCGCTAGTGTCATAGGTCCAAGAACAAATCTAGACCGTGTTTAATATCATATGTTATATTCTTGAGTCCTTCCAAGAAATTTTTAAACATCTTGCAACGAAGATGTAGTATAGTGTCTACGCACATATGGTGGTACTATGGATAAACTACTTTGCAACAGATCAGTGGTTTCACACTTGTAACAAAGTGCTTCATTGTTGCATATTATCACCCTTCATAAGCGGTTACACACTTATGAATCATTTGGGTGGGTTGTACCATCTATCAAGAAAAATTCCAAACTACTAATAACCACATTATCAATCCACAGATAATGACTGAGCTTTCTGCGAAGCCATAGGTTGCTAGATAATTGATGGTAATTACACAAGCCCAATGTCTCATTACATCATACATTCAATATAAATGCAAACATCACAGTACTTCGTGATGATGAACTTAGGAATTTCATCCTATCCCTGTTTGGTGTTGGTATGAAGTATAACTATGAGAACATTATTTGCTGCCTCCTCATTATAGCGACAAAGCTACCTACCCATCACAGGTGGCAATCTCTACCAAGCTATAACCAATGACTAGCAAATAAACGAGTACTCTTGTAAGAACTTCATAACCATATCTCACACCCAACTCATAATCACTACGGATTAAATGGCAGGGCTTGCAAAATTGAATGTTGTCTGATAGGTAGAGGGGATCATCAAACTACGGATGACCTCGACAACTCACTAGGACTAGTGATGTGTAACTTCTAAGTTACTCCACTCTCCTTGCTTATTCCATACCATCGAACAAATCGGTTCCTCGATTTGAGCAACGTCAACATATTTATGAGTACCTCGATACTCATGGATTGTGGTTCGGTAATTTAAAATGTTGATCTAGAGTATCTTTCACTCGAGGATCTTAATGTTATTAGCAGTTATGTATTAGTAGTGAGTAACTACGTACCCACTATCATCACACTAGTGAGTAACTACGTACCCACTATCATTACACTAGTAGCTCCATACTAGTCTGTGAGTAACTCCGTACCCAATGGCGTACCTCCCCCGAGTGGGAGTACCATATACAGCCATCTATAACAAGATGCTTAAGTCACTTGCTGCTAAGAAGTGACTACAGAAATTGACCCCTCCATTGCACATTGCAGTACAATTTCTGGTATTACAACATGAATTTTTGGACGTCCTTATCATAGAGGTCAACTTAAAAACTAGTGCATAGGTCTTGTGGAGTCTCGGCTGACCTAACCACACCACTCACTAGCCTGGCCGCCCATGACTCCGCATGAGCGTCCTCTCCCACTGAACCCCGGACATGGCCATCCGGTCTGCCGCCGTCGGTCACAGGCATTACAGCCTACGTGACACATGAACTTGCATACATACGTGAGCCCAGCCACGTGAACCTAGACATGTGAGTGAACCTAGAGATGATGTGAGTCTAGAGACAGGAACTTGGATACGTGAGCCGAGACATGTAAACCTACGGACGTAAGCCTAGAGATGTGAATTTAGAGGCATGAACCTGGACACGTGAGCCTAGCATGCACAAAAAAAAAAGTAAAAAGAAAAAAAATATTGTTTGAAACAATTCTTTTAGAATTGATCCAAAAACACTAGGGACCTTTTGATATAAACCTGATCTAGACTAATTGTTGGAAACGACAATACAGTAAATCGTAGTGCATCAAACTAGACCTCCTCAAATCCACTAAGTCTTTGTCCCAACAAACAACCACCACTCAACAGAGTGCTCCCTTGTTAATGAGGTTAGACTCCTTCAAATCCACACTAAACGACGAGGAGATTTGGGAAGAAATGAGCCAGCGAAACACAACTGCGAATGGAGGAACATTGGAACACCTCCGAACTTTGGATTCACCACTTGGCTTTGTAAATGACACCTTAAAATTTATGAAGAAGACATTCAACCGCCCTGTTTTTGGGTGCTCCAATGAAGGAATGGGAGAGTACAAGGAACCTTAAGGTTCACTCCTACAAGAAGCGGTCAAATCATGAATGTTGCCAAGCACAATGTTTCAAAGTCGATCCTGAGGAGCTGGGTTTATCCCAACCTGACCATGAACAGAGCAAGTAGCCCAACAATCGTACTTACAGAAGCAAACGGGACATGTCTCCTTTTTCGTACCATTGGGGATGTGTTCAACAATACACCCAATAACAAGCACACATAACACAAGAAGCAACCTGGTCCTGCTCTCCATAGGAGCCCACTATAGAAGTGCCTTTACCACAGAACCAAGTTTGAGTTCTTCTCCGTTTGGATGAGGAACAAGGAACAAGGAACATGGGGAAGAGTAAAGAGCTAATGTCAGGGACTACCTCATCCACAAAGGGAATCACATGGGCATTTATAGAACATGTCCTTGGTCGTAGTAGTAGCAGAGGACAAGTGCGATTGGAAACCACATAGATCACCCCATAGGGCAAGAGATCCTATACCTTGAAATAGAGGGTCTCACATAACCACCTTAGAAGACATGCTGAGGATAGCATCTGAAATGGAAAGGGGGGTTGCAAACCAATATAACACCTAGAGGCTCATAAATCAACAATCTCAAAATTTCAATTAGCCTCATTGTTGATCTAAAGTCAGATTGACATGGGTCAGTTGTGATGATTTGAGGAGTTCGGCAAAGTCAAATTGACGATCAAAGATGTGAGATTGGTGAGGTCACATCACGGTCGTAGAAGTAAGATCATCGATTAAAGATGTTGAATCATCTAGAAAGTAGGATGATCTCGTCGGATCGCCATGATCCAAGAATCGACGATCAAAGTTGAGAGATCGATGAGGTTGGATCGTGATTGTAGAAGTGAGATCGATGAATGATTTGAAGATGTTGAATCATCAAGGAAATAGGATTGTACGATCGAGTTTCTTAGATCACGATTTAGTTGGATCATGATGTAGTTGCCTCATTGGTTGATCCGTCTTGGATCGAGATTCAAGGAATGAATCATCGATTGAACGGCTCGGGTAGATTGTGATTCAATTGTTGAAAATGAAATTAAGAAAACCTAATCCTACCCTCCCCCTTATTAAAAAAACCTAATCCTACCCTCCCCTAATTAAAACAAACTACGCTAGCGGCCGCTGGCTCTCCACGTCGCCGCTCTTGTCGCGCCATGCGCCTATCGCGTCTTGCCCCACGTCGCCGCTCTTATCGCCATGCGCCTGTCGCCTCTTGCCACACGTCGCTACCCGTTCGTCGCCTTGCCATGGTCGCTGCTGGTACTCGGTCTCGAGAGAGAGGAGAGCAAAATGCCATGGTCGCTGCTACTCAGTCGAGAGAAAGATGCCATGGTCGCATGCTGCTGAGTGAAGAGACAGACTTTCCATGCTTGGTCGCGTGCTGCTGAGTGAAGAGAGGGAGAGAGAGAGAGAGAGAGAGAGAGTTTCCATGCCTGGTCGAGATACGTAGCCCCATGGAGATCTCTCAACCTGTGCTTCTGGGTAGGGTCGTTTCATGATTGTCCAATGGACCTTCTAGGAAATGTGGCATCTCTGAACCTTGCAAGGGCTCATGTAGTGCTTCAGTTTGAGGAGGATTCTTCCTTGTAAAGGCTCTTGTGATGGTATCTCTTTGGTCCTGTAAGCATTCTCGTGGACATACATGTGGGAAATTTGTATCCATATTTGCCTTCAGATCTATGATCTTCTTGCCCATATCATCGAGTGCAACCGGCTCTATGTTATGCTCTGCCCACATAGGACGCAAGGAACATATGCTGCCCAAGAAGTCTAAGAAACAACCAAGCGCATCTAGAATTGCCTTAAAGTGGTTAAAGACAACACAGGAGATGCCACTCGAACATTGGTTAGCTTGTGCCAACAGTGACTTCATCGTGGTAGCCCATAAGGTTGCATTTAATATTGATTAGAACTCCAACATGGAGGGTAGTGGGTTGGGTTTTCTGGAGGGAGGGAAGATTGACTATGGCAATTGGAGCTTTCATGTGTGTCTTCTTCTTTTATGTACATGCATGGTGAGAAGATTTGACTGAGAGAGAGGGAGGACTAGCTATGATGAGTTGTAGCTTTTGTGTGTGTCTTCTTCTTTTATGTACATGCATGCCCCTATTCTACCAAGAGGTGATATCCAAAAGGCAGTATGGGTTTATAAAAGGGAGGTCTATTTATGATAACATCTATCCTTCTATGATGGGCAAAGAGGTGGCTCAGAGGTCAAGACAAAAGTGTTTACTACTACCTGAAAAAAGCTTATGATAGGGTGCATTGTCCCTCCTAGCAAGAACCTTGACATTGTGAATAACTTTGAGTGTAGGAAATAAAGTGCCAGTGATCCCTTGTCATAGAAATGCATCTTTTACAACCTGATTCATATCCATCACACCCTTTCACATTCATCACACCCTTTGCATCCTCATCATATCACATACATTCCATCCACATCTATCTTTATCACATCACATTCATTCCATCCGTATCACATCACATTCATTCCATCCATATTACATCATATCCACATCTATTCACATCACATCTCATTCATTCTGTCTACATTACATCACATCCACATCCATCCATATCTCATCACATTTATTCATATCCATCCACTCATTCACATTCTATGCACATCCATCCATTCATTCACATTCACATCTATCCACATCCATCCATTCATTCACATGCACATCTATCACTTCACGTCTCATTCTCATCCATTTATATCACATCACTCCCATTCACATATCATCACATCTCATCACATTCACATCCACATCCATTCATATCACATCACATCTCATCCACATCTCATCACATCCACTCACATCTCCTCACATCACATTCATATCTTATCACATTCACATCCACATCCACATCCACATCCATTTACATCTCATCCACATCTCATCACATCCACTCACATCTCCTCACATCACATTCACATCTTATCACATTCACATCCACATCCATTTACATCACATCTCATCCACATCCACTCACATCTCCTCACATCACATTCACATCTTATCACATTCACATCCGCATCCATTTACATCACATCACATTTCATCCATATCTCATCACATCCACTCACATCTTCTCACATCACATTCACATCTCATCACATTCACATCTCATCACATCCACTCACATCTCCTCACATCACATTCACATCTCATCACATTCACATCTCATCCACATCTCATCCACATCCACTCACATCTCCTCACATTACATTCACATCTTATCACATTCACATCCACATCCATTTACATCACATCTCATCCACATCCACTCACATCTCCTCACATCACATTCACATTTTATCACATTCACATATACATCCATTTACATCACATCACATTTTATCCACATCTCATCACATCCACTCACATCTTCTCACATCACATTCACATCCATTTACATCACATCTCCTCACATCACATTCACATCTCATCACATCCATTTATATCACATCACATCTCATCCATATCTTATCACATCCACTCACATCTCCTCACATCACATTTACATCTCATTTAATCATATCGTATCCATTTACATCCTGTCACATTTATTTACATTCATTCAACTCTACATCACATCTTATCACGTCCAGTTTTAGTACTATTTTTTACTTTCGATATCGATGGGACTTTTTTAAGTTTCTGCCAATTGCTTGGCCTAATTAAAGGTACTTTTTCTCAATGGATATTTTCATATTCTTTCTCAAATTTCTCAAGTGAAATATATTCAATATTCTTTTTTTGAGTAAAAGATTCATGGAATTCACAAAAATCAATTCTACCCATATTTTTCAATAAAATTAATAATGCTCAAAATTTCACTTTTAATAAATACTCATAATTTAAATTATGCCAAAAATTTCTCTTTTACCATTTAATTTCTTGGATCTCAATTATCATGAAAATTTCTAACATGAGAGTTAGTGACTTTGCCTAAGGAAAAGAAAGCAATTAGATGTAAGTGGGTGTATAAGTTCAAGCATAATGTAGATGGTTCAGTGAGAGCAGGTATATAAGGCAAGTTTGGTTGCCAAGGGCTATGTGTAAACCTATGACATTGCCTATGAGCAAACATTTAGCCTCGTTTTACAAGAATGGCACAACCATGAGAGCTATCATTGCTATGGCTATAGCAAAGGGTTGGTCTTTACATCATATGGATGTAAAGAATGCCTTCTTGCATGGTGATCTTCAAGAAGAAGTATACATGATGTAGTCATCACCAGGTTATGAGAGTGACGCACACCCGAATTTTGTGTGGAGGTTACACAAAGCCCTATATGGCTTAAAGCGAGCACCCAGAGCATGGTCAAACAAGATCGGGAAGTATCTTGTTACCATTGGGTTTTGGATATCCAATGTAGATTTTTTACTTTATGTGAAAAAGATAGAGGGATCATGCTAATATTCATTTATGTGGATGGCTTGATTATCCCTCACAATAGTAGTGATGCTAACATACATGATGTTACGAGGCTTTTGAAGCAAAAATTTGAGATGAAGAATTTGGGTGAGTTGTGATATTTCTTGGGCATAGAGGTGGTGAGATCACCACATGGAATTTTGTTATTACTACTACAGAGGCAGTATGGCTTGGACATGTTGTCCAAGTATGGTATGATAGGTTATAAGTTTGTTTCAGTGCCATTGGAGCATAACACAAAACTTTCTATGGAGGACCCCACTACATACAAGTGACTAGTGGGTAGCTTGATCTACATGAAAATTACTAGGCCAAAATTGAGCTATGTTGTTGGACTTGTGAGTTAGTTTATGTAGGTCTCTGGGAAGCTACACTTGGATGTGGCTGGTGGATGGATTCTCAGATACATAAATTACATAGTTGATTATGAAATTTTCGATGAGGTTGGTACAGAGATACAGCTACATGGGTACACAGATGCTAATTAGGTTGGTAGTGTCATAGAGATAGGAGATCTACCAGTGGCTTCATGTTTTCATTTGGGAGTGTTAGTGGGAGTTGGAGCAGTAAGAAACATCCAATAGTTGCTTTAGCATACAGAGGCAGAGTACATGGGTGTTGGTGGTGGTAGCTTGGTTTCTAAATCTACTTGGTGATATGGGTAAGCCCATGGATAGGGTAAGCCCGTGATATGGGTAAACCTGTGGATAGGGTACTTATCATTCGTTGTGACAACATGAGTGACAAGATGTTTGCCATCAAAGCTACCTGAAGCTTCCCATCACTTTTCCCTATATTTGGCTACAGATCACTCCCAAAAACTACATCGCTTATCACTTTCCATGCTGCACTCAACAAGATACCGACCGTCAAAGCCATCCAAAGCTTCCTCCCACTTTTCCTTATATCTAGCTATTGAACATTCCCAAACTAATCACTTAACCACAGTCACTAACTCCATGGCATTTTCGAGACCATCCACTTCTTAGCAGTAGCTTCACCACTAACTTAGCTTCACCATTAGAAGGAGGTATGTTAACCACTCTATTGGTTAGCATGGTTTTGCCTACTTTGCCTACTGTAAGGTGCTTTGACATCTTACTCGTGCAAATGAGCACATAACTTTTTATAAGACAATAATGGAACATATAAAGTAGCCTTAATGTCAAATAGGAAAATTCTACAAACTTTTTATAAGACGGTGCTGGAACATATAAAACAGCCTTAATGTCAAATAGGAAAAGTCTATAGACTTAATGTACATAGTTGCTTAAGACGATTAATAGAGGTTGGACTATTTTTAAGTTTAGCTTGCCTAATGTGAAAACTAGTCACTTATATATGTGTCATTTTTACAATAAGCAAGACACAATCCTTCCTTTGCAATAGTTTACTTGTGATCTCTCCTTCTTGTATCTTCTTGCTTTCTTTTATACTTTTGAATTCATGCTTTCTAGATGGATTCTTTCTTGAATAGCAAGGATTTCATTAACGTCTTCACAATTTTGTGATCACGTTAACAAAACCTGTTGTTAACATAAAAATTCTTGTGATCACAATGTATATTCACGGGCATTTTTTATGACCTGCAAAAACCTTCTCTGCCAGTAATCCCACCGGGAAAATGTACATTTCCCGGCGGGCCCGGCGAAAATGGAAAAATAAAAAAAATAAAAAATCATGTTCACAGTCATTCTTACCATTTTTGGGCCTTCTGGACTCATTTATGATGTCAAAAGTTCAAAATTCTTGGCACAAAAAAAGTTTTGTATAATTTGCTGGCCTTAAGTTCAATTGACACACCAATTAAATCTAACTATACTTACATCAATTGACTCAATTGTCCATGACATCATTGCACTCAATTGAGCCCAATTGGACTCAATTACACTTGATTTACACTCAATTGATATTAATTGGGTGTCAATTGATGTCAATTGTGCCTAATTCGATGCAATTGAGCCCAATTTACACCCACCAATTTGCATAAATTAGGTGTAAACTAAGTATCAATTGAGTCGAATTGGACTCAATTGATAATAATTGGATGTTAATTGATATTAATTAAGTCCAATTGACTTCAATTGGGTGTTAATTTATTACAATTAATATCAATTAAGCTCAATTGAGCTCAGTTGACATCAATTGGGTGTCAATTGATATCAATTAAGCTCAATTGAGCTCAGTTGACATCAATTGGGTGTCAATTGATATCAATTAAGCTCAATTGAGCTCAGTTGACATCAATTGGGTGTCAATTGATATCAATTGAGCTCAATTGGGCTCAATTGCACTCAATTGACACTCAATTGGGTGTTAATTGCATCCTATTGTGCTCAATTGAGCCCAATAGGATGCAATTAATATCAATCGGGTGCCAATTGATCACAATTGATATCAATTGGGCTCAATTGCACTCAATTGTGTGATCGATTGTGTGTCAATTGATGTCAACTGAGCCTAATATGATACAATTGAGCTCAATTCACGCCCAATTGGATGTAAATTGAGTGTCAATTGAGCCGAATTAGACTCAATTGATAGCAATTGGGTGTTAATTGATATCAATTAATATCCAATTAACACAATTGAAGTCAATTAAGTCTAATTGACTTTAATTGGATAATTTGGGTGTCAATTGAGCTCAATTGGACGTAAATGACATCAATTGGGAGTCAATTAACATCAATTGAACCTTATTGACATCAATTGGGTGTCAATTAACATCAATTGGACTCAATTGACATCAGTTGGGTTTCAATTGAGCCAAATTGGATGCAACTGACATCAATTGGGTGTCAATTGATTACAACTGAGCTGAATTGGGCTCAATTGCACTCAATTGATATTAATTGGGTGTCAGTTAAACCTAATTCCATGCAATTGAGCTCAATTGACATCAATTCACATCAATTGCTCTCAATTGATATTAATTGGGTGTCAATTGATGTCAATTAAGCCTAATTCGATGCAATTGAGCTCAATTCACATCAGCTCACATCAATTGGGTGTCAATTGATGTCAATTGAGTAAAATTGAGTCTAATTGGGTGTCAATTGAGTCAAATTGAGTATAATTGGGTGTCAATTGATATCAATTGAGCCAAATTGAGTCTAATTGAGTCCAATTAGACTTAATTAAGCCAAATTGAGTCTAATTGGGTGTCAATTGATGTCAATTGAGCCAAATTGAGTCTAATTGGGTGTCAATGGAGCCTAATTGACATCAATTGGGTGTCAATTGATGTCAATTGAGCCCAATTGAAGCTAATTGTGTATCAATTAACACACAATTGATGTCAATTGGGCTCAATTGACATCAATTGGATTCAATTGACACACAATTGATGTCACATGGGCTCAATTGACATCAATTAACACCTAATTGATGTCAATTAATATCAATTAGGTGTCAATTGATTATAATTGATGTTAAATTGAATGAATTGAGTCCAATTGACATCAATTAAGTCTAATTAGGTATTAATTGATCAATTGGGCTCAATTGATATCAATTGATATCAATTGACACCCAATTGGACTCAATTGACATCAATTGGACTCAAAAGGGTGTTAACTGATGTTAATTGAGCCCAATTGACATCAATTGGGTGTTAATTGAGCTCAATTGGACACAATTAACAATAATTGGATATGAATTGAACTCAATTGACATCAATTAGGTGTCAATTGAGCCTAATTGCATTCAATTGAACTCAATTGACATCAATTGGGCAAATTGCATCCAATTTAATTCAATTGACATCAATTAAGCCTAATTGCATCCAATTTAATCCAATTGGACTCAATTGAATCCAATTGGACTCAATTGACATCAGTTAGGTGTCAATTGAGCCTAATTGTATCTATTTGGACTTAATTGACATCAATTGGGTGTCAATTAAACCCAATTGGAGTCAATTGATATCAATTGGGTATTTATTGATATTAATTGAGTTTAATTGACATCAATTGGGTGTTTATTGATGTCAATCGAGTCCAATTAGATGCAATTGGACTCAATTGGGTGTGAATTAGACTCAATTAATATCAATTGGGCTCAATTGATATCAATTAGGTGTGAATTGATGTCAATTGAGCCCAATTCGATGCAATTGATATCACTTGGGTGTCAATTAGACTCAATTGGCACCCAATTGATGTCAATTGAGTCCAAGTGGATGTCAATTGATATCAATTGAGCCCAATTGATCAATTGACACCCAATTAGACTTAATTGATATCAATTTGACTCAATTAGGTGTTAATTGATATCAATTAGACTCAATTGGATATTAATTGATGTTAATTGAGCTCAATTAGACTCAATTGACATCAATTAAGTGTTAATTGAGTGTAATTGATGTCCATTAAGTCCAATTTGGCTTAATTGATATCAATTGGGTATCAATTGACTACAATTGATGTCAATTGAGCTCAATTGACATCAATTGGGTGTTAATTAATGTCAATCGAGTCCAATTAATATCAATTAGGTATCAATTAAGCTAAATTGATATCAATTGGGTGTCAATTGAGCCCAATTCACATCAATTGAACCTAATTGGACTCAATTAACATCAATTAGGTGTGAATTAATGTCAATTGACCCCACTTGGATGCAATTGATATCAATTTGGTATCAATTGGACTCAATTGGCACCCAATTGATGTCAATTGAGTCCACTTGGATGTCAATTGATATCAATTGAGCCCAATTGATCAATTGACACCCAATTAGACTTAATTGATATCAATTTGACTCAATTGGGTATTAATTGATGTCAATTGAACTCAATTGGATGTTAATTGATGTTAATTGAGTCTCAATTGACATCAATTGGGTACCAATTGAGTGTAATTGATGTCAATTAAGTCCAATTTGGCTCAATTAACATGAATTGGGTGTCAATTAACTACGATTGATGTCAATTGAGTTGAATTGACATCAATTGGGTGTTAATTGATGTTAATTGAGTTTAATTGACATCAATTGGATGTTAATTGATGTCACTTGAGTCCAATTAGATGTAATTAGACTCAATTGGGTTTGAATTAGACTCAATTGATATCAATTGGGCTGAGTTAATTGGGTGTCAATTGAGCCCAATTGACATCAATTGGGTGTGAATTGAACGTGATTGGACTCAATTGACATTAATTAGGTGTGAATTGATATCAATTGAGCCCAATTGGATGCAATGGATATCAATTGGGTGTCACTTGGACTCAATTAGCACCCAATTGGATGTCAATTGGTACCAATTGAGCCCAATTGATCAATTGACATCCAATTAGACTTAATTGATATCAATTTGACTCAATTAGGTATTAATTGATATCAATTAGACTTAATTGGGTGTTAATTGATGTTAATTGAGTCTAATCGGACTCAATTGATATCAATTGGGTGCCAATTGAGTGCAATTAATATCAATTAAGCTTAATTCGGCTCAGTTAGCATCAATTGGGTGTCAATTGACTACGATTGATGTCAATTGAGCTCAATTGACATCAATTGGGTGTTAATTGATGTCAATTGAGTCCAATTAACATCAATTGGATGTCAATTGAGCCCAATTGACATCAATTGGGTGTGAATTGAACCGGATTGGACTCAATTGACATCAATTAGATGTGAATTGATGTCAATTAAGCCCAATTGGATGCAATTGATATCAATTGGGTGTCACTTGGACTCAATTCGCACCCAATTGATGTCAATTGAGTCCAATTGGATGTCAATTGATACGAATTGATTAATTGACACCCAATTATACTT
Organism: Cibotium barometz; assembly: GCF_041138505.1. NCBI lineage: Eukaryota > Viridiplantae > Streptophyta > Polypodiopsida > Cyatheales > Cibotiaceae > Cibotium > Cibotium barometz. Next base: position 21,535,370 of record NC_141082.1, on the reverse strand, counting down.
AATTGATATCAATTTGACTCAATTGGGTATTAGTTGATGTCAATTGGACTCAATTGGGTGTTAATTGATGTTAATTGAGGACTCAATTGACATCAATTGGGTACCAATTGAGTGCAATTGGTGTCAATTCGGCTCAATTGGCATCAATTGGATATCAATTGACTAGGATTGATGTCAATTGAGCTCAATTGACATCAATTGGGTGTTAATCGATGTCAATTGAGTCCAATTAAGCCCAGTTGTGTCCAATTGGGTGTCAATTGATTGAATCCAATTAAGTCCAATTAAGCCCAATTGAGTCCAATGGGGTGTCAATTGATGTCAATTGAGCCCAATCGATCAATTGACACACAATTAGACTTAATTGATACCAATTGGACTCAATTGGATATTAATTGATGTCAATTAGACTCAATTGGAAGTATAATAAGATCTAATTGATGGTAATCGAGCTTAAGGTGATAAATTTAGAGATAACTTTTTTTGTACAAAGAATTTTAAACTTTTGACATCATAAATGCGTCCAAAAGGCCCAAAAATGGTAGGAATGACTGTGAACATGAATATATTTTGATCATTTTTTTTTCACTTTTTTTCCCGTCGGAAAAATGAATTTTCCCGACGGGCCCGCCAGGAAAACAAAAAGCCCGGCGGGCTTCGGCAGGTTACCAGGTCACTGGTAACCTGCTATTTTGAGAACATGAAAACATGTGAACATGTGAATAACATGTTCACAAGTGTTATTAACAAAAAAAATCTTGTGATCACGTGAATATAAAATCCCTGTTGAATAGGTTTGATTGTAGGTTTCCCTCTTCCATTAGCTTCAAAATCAAGGCATAGGTAGAGAAGGAAGCTAAACTAAAAGAGCTCGTCAAGAGGGAAGATCTCAAGCAAATTTGAAGCAAGTGCTTGATTACTTCAAGTCCTACCCAACATTTGGGGACATAGTGGTAAATGATGAGAAGGTCCAAGGAAGCCTGGGCAGAGAGTCTCATGCCTCTTATAATGGCCCTGTCAAGGTCAAAGAAGTAAATGTAATCTCAAAAGAAGGGAAGAGAAAATAAAGGTGCACATGTCTAAGAGATTACTATTTTAAATATGCTTTATAATTTTGAAGATATTGAACTTCATCTTATATATAACATAGGAGATATTTGTTTAAGACATGTAAATGCAGTGATATTTTGACCCAATGATTTAATCTTAATGGAATAATTTTAAATGGTAGACATATGCATATCGTATTTAATCACGGGAACACTCAAAACTTTTTGGAGTCGCATTAGTTGAATATTTATACATCCCTATGGTACATAGTTTTGTGAGAAGAAGAAAAGGATGAAAGCCCTAATACTCTAAGAAAAAGAAATCCTAATATGTGAAAGATTGGGAAAAAGAAGAAATAGACGTGTCTAAGGAGGGTCACACCAAACTAGTGAAGCTATTGGATGTATGAAAACCATGAATGGCAAGATGGAAATGTACTATAATGACTAGCAAGATAACTCAAAACAAACAAATTAATTTTATATAATTGGTGGCTCTTAACTAGCCAAAGGGATACAAGAATATTCCCATAAGGACATTCTATAAGTTTTTTCCTTGATTCTCTCGATTATTCCCTCAATCATCGCATCCTAGAGTTTTTTCCCAAAGGGATACAAGAATTTTCCCATAAGGAGATTCCCTAAGTTTCTTCCTTGATTCTCTCAATCAGCCCCTTAATCATCCTAGAATGTCTCATTCTCTCCATCAGAGAGAATTCAGTCCCTAAATTCTCTCTCAATCATCTCATCCTAGAATGTCTTACTTACTCTCTCCATCATCCCATGTGATAGTGACATTATTACTTATTACCTCATTTACATAGAGACACCTCACACAACTTTTATTCAATCCCCAACAAAACCCACCCCCCTTTAAAAAAACAAAAACAAAAAGGGGGACTTGGTGAGCATGTCTTTAGAGAAAAGAGTTTAGTACAAAAGATACTTAAGAGACAAAGTCTCCTTTTCACGTAACCATTGAACAATATTTTTTGAATCAAAACTTGCGAAAGTAAGTCTAGAAACCAATGGTTTCTATATCTAACCTCACGCAAGGTTTTATTTAAACAAAGTAAAGGGTAGAATAGGGAAGGAATAATTATTAATATAACATCTAACATGAATGTACAATGAATATACGATGCACATCTCTAGTTTGGACCAATCAAAGTTGTCCCAACATAACATCTAAACATGATTGTGCAATGCACATCTCTAGTTTGGGTTGTCCTAAACAAAACTTGTGAGAACATTTGGTCACATTGAGATGCCTCCATGAAAAGTTACAATGAGAGGTTAGTAAAATGAACACCAATTTTAAACATCAACTCTTCACTACTATCACTTTGTTTGACTTTAACTTGCATCTTGAACTCGAGCATAACTTGTTTCAACTTGAAATTCAAACCTAATTTTGGCCATTAGCTTCAACTTCTAACTAAACAACTAGAACTGACCAACTTTAATTGGTCACGTCATCACCTCCAACTCGATCAAGTAGGTGTGCTGTAACTGCCCATGTGAACGGCTTCTTATGCAATGCCTTTTACACTACTTAGCCCTAAGGACAAGCATGTCTTACCTCTTAACCTTAAAAATGGAATAATGTTTTAACCTCAAGGTGGCCAAACAATAACTAACTAGGAGAATGTCCTTCTGGTTTACTTATAAATAAGCTTCTAAAATAAAATGTTATAACCTTATTGATTATGTTGTTCACCCACACATAATTCTCTCATTAATATTTTAATATTTTACTTTTGTAGCCATATTTGAAAATGATTTGTGTGAACACATCACTACCAAATATGAACACACTAGGACATCCTGGGGCACTTTTTTCCTCTTTAGGAGGTTTTTTCCCCTATGCTAGTATACACCCATCTTGGGGTATACATACACATTCATTATCTATCTATCATCTCATTGTGTGCTCCCTTGAGCTTCTCCACTCTGTGTGTGTGTGTGTGTGTGTGTGCGCGCATTCCTGCAACCATGTTTTTAACATTTGGTATCAGAGTATACGATCCTCATCCCTCTTGCTACTTATTGCCTACCCTTCACCCCGAGTCACATGTCTTCTTGAATTGTATCAAGGAGCCCTTCTATGATAAGAAAGAGGACCATGAAGTGTATAGTAATTTGTGCTAAAGTTTTTCGATCGAATTTTCATTCCAAGCATGTTTTGGGGGCGATTCGCATGGTTTTTTATTTTCTACACTATTCTTCATCAGATTCTGAAGTATTATTGTGAGATCTACTACACACTAGTGTGAGATACATATGAAAGCGTCATCAAACACTCACACCGGATCGTGTTTTAGGAGCCACACTTTAGTAGCAACATTGATTTCTACATCTTACGACTAAAATCTCTACTCACTTTACTCTGAATTTCTTTCATACACCTTGCAGGTCTCCATTGTAAGTTAGCAACCAGCTTGGTTGCATCAAAGGATCACTTAGCACTTAGGTTACATGATTAATTACTTAGATATTATAAAAAATGACAGACAATGATGTATTTTGGATGTTATCCCCATAAAGTATAAAATTGATGGGATCAACTACTCATTATGGTTCTATATGATGTGGCATATATTGGTAGCCACTAAGGGCTATGGAATGTTGTGGTTGGTACAAAACATCCTAGTTCCTTTGATAAACATGATGTAGAAGGCACATCTGTAGACATAGACTCAGTTTCACATGGTGCATTACCAGAGGATAGCATACTCCTACACAGGAACAAACAAAGTGGGATGGAAGAGATATGTAGGCACATACGTTGCTTGCCTTGTCTCAGTCAAAGAGGAGTATCATTCCTCACAGTTGGCCATGTAGGATTACTAAACATGCTTGGGATAAACTTGCGTCATTGTATCGGCAGTACGTAATGAAGTATGTGCTACTTATCTATGCAAGCAATTAGAGATAAACCGTATGAATGAGGAGATTCCATGGATAGTTTCCTTATAAAAATCAAGGATTTTAAGGAGAAGTTGGCCAGTGTTGATGAAGTTTATCATGACAGTTCATTGGTGCCTACTATCTTGAAATACGTTGTTGGACTATCAAAATTTTACTTCTACCATCATACTCATAATGAAAGGCAATCCAAATTCCTTAAAGTTTGAGGAGTTGGTTTCTATGCTCTTGCAAGAAGAGAAATCTAAGAAAAATAGATCTATGATGTGTACAAGAGATCGGGATTTTGTTGTTAGTCAACAAAGAGGCAAAGTTAAACCTTTTCTTAAGGTGGTTACAAGTCAAAATCGGAGTGGAGTCATCAGGCAAACTTGCAAACAAGGAAGGTGACGAACCAAAGAAAAAGGGTAAATGCAACTATTATAGGAAACCTGATTGCTACATTAATGCATGTAGGAAGAGGCTAGAGAAAAAAAAAAGACTCAAGTATGTCTGTAGATGATGCGTTAGCATCTAATGTAGAAAATAAAGAACCTGAAAACTATGCACATGATGATTGGGCTTTCATTGTGCAATGCAATTTTGACACTTTGCATAAGGATATATGTATAGCTGCTACACATGTATATGTTTGGTATTTTGATAAAGGTGCTACTAATAAGCACATTACTTCTTGTCATAGTTTGTTCTCATCTCTTAAATTTGCTCCACAGGGAAACACTATTACATGTGCAAACAACTGCTCATATCATGTAAAAGGAGTGGTAAAATTGTTCTCACAATTGCAAATGGTGGAATAATCATGCTCTCATATATATTATATGTACCAAGGATCAAGAAGAACTTGTTATTTGTCTCTACCATTACTAAGCTGGCTTAGTGGTTCAGTTTGTGGGACAGATCTCTTGTTCATGGTGCTTTGTCTCATGGCCTTTATAGGCTACATGCATATGAAAGGAAAAAGGGTGATGTATGTCTAGTTTTTGCCACAAAGGCAATGGGTGATACTAAGCTATGGCATGCACACTTTAGTCACTTGAACTTTGGCAGTTTGCTGCATTTGCATAAGCATAACATGGTGTTTGAGATTCCAACCTCTTAAATCCCCTATCAAATATGTTTGTGAGTGTTGTATTCTTGAAAAAATGTAGTGGGCATCATTTCCCAAAGATGGTTCACAACTAGAGCTGTCCATAAATTGTAGCTTATACATGTTGATCTATGTGTTCCTATGATGACACCTTCTATTGGGGTCTACCTCTATTTTGTCACATTTATTGATGATTATTCCAAAAATACCTGGGTGTATCCATTGAATTAGAAATGAGACGTTTATATGTACTTAAAACACTTTGTTACTATGGTTGAAAATGTTTCTACATGTAAGATTGGTACCCTGCATACTGATCGAGGAGGGGAAAAGTATATGTTTTGTGAGACCCCTCTGCCCCCTCCGTGCACCGCATTCCCGGTTGCTAGCAAGTGGAAGTAGCTTCCTCTTGCGTGGGGTAGGGTTTCCCACTTGGGGCCTCGCCCTTGAATGTCCAGACACGAGACTAATCTGGTGGTCATTCCAAAACCGAAACCGGGAAAATTTTCCTTTCCCGAAAAACTGGGACGATTCCACCTTTTTTATTTTCTTAACGAATTTTCTAACGGGTTCAAGAGATTAAACTATCCTTCACTTGATTAAACCAGATAGAAGGAAAACTATCACTAACTTAATTTGAAGAAATCAATGCTTTTTCCTAACCGAAATCAAGCACAGCCGTTGATCTAATCATCTAAGGAATTCAACGCTTTTTTTCTAACCGAAATCAGGCACATCCGTTGATCTACTCATTTGAGAAATTCTTCAGGGTTTTATTTAACTACTCGAGTTCTAAGCGTATTCCTATTATTTCAATTTAATTATTAAAACTCCACTGATTCCAGCCTAACCCCATGCGGCCCATGGGTTCAACCACTGGAATCGGTAGAACCAGACAATTACTCACCCACAATGCCTTTCTTAACTTTTGCTTTCGAATACAGATACACACACACTCCTCTTTAAAACTTTAACATATAAAATAATCCATTAACAAACAGTTATTGATTACAGATATCATAACTCAAAATTTCCATCTAGTCCCTTGTTTCTCAAAAAACAGTATCACTCTGGACTCTCCATTGAGACCCACTGGTCAGCAACAACGAGATCCAGTAAACAGATTACAATAATCATTTCGTCCATCATACATATCTTCCACGACATACGCATGGGTGTCCTAGGCACTGCGAGCCCGTGCATCGCCTGGTCAGAACCCTCCAGGATCCTCCTTAGGTGTCCTCGCACTTCACTCAGGGACCGATTCATTGGCCCTCGCCCATCGTACCGGAAGCACACTATTTTTCAACCATACCGAGGCTGGGCAAGCTTTGCCGCATGAGCCGTCCTTTAAACAGTTCCCGCCAGATGTTGCAACCGAACTTCCCTTAGAAAAACATATACCAACTGCTCCCTCCAGCATTCTGGCGTAAGATAATCCTTTAAGAAAACAGGGTTTCTATGTATTTCTTGAATCAGTATCCCCAAAACTTCTTGAACGAAAATTTTGAATTTCATACCAGAATTCCTCGAATTCTGTAACCTTGATCCACAGATCAATTCGAAGGGTCTCAAACTTAGTTTCAGATTTGGTAGGAGTTTTGAGTGTATTTTTCTAAACTGGTCACATCTTCTTTCCTTGAAACTGACGAAAGAGTTTGGTCTTGGTCATAGTCTGATTCAAGGTTCGAGTCGGATAAGATTTTCCCTAAACTAACTTTCTCGAAAAGGTTTGATAATTCAGTTACTATTTTACCGAATTTCTTTCTTTGAATATACACTTAACTGATTTCTAAATTAGTTATGAACTCCAATGAGGAATAAATTAATAATTTATCTGAATAATTTGATCTCGATAGATTTCTTGAATTTTCTTTTTACAAACCGTGTGAATATAAAACAATAGAAATTTCTCTCTTAGAGTATTTAATTATTCATTTATCAATTACTCATAGAATTTAAGAGAATTCTAATCTTGATATAAAAATTCTTTATGCATCGGTTTATGCATAAAAATCAACTTCAATGGGAATAACACTTTTAAATTAAAAAAAAGAATTTCTTTATGCATCTATTTATGCATAAAATTAAATTTAATAGGAATAACACTTTTAAAATAAAAAAAATTCTTTATGCATATATTTATGCATAAAATCAATTTCAATGGGAATAACACTTTTATCAAAAAAATCATTTTCTTTTATAAAAAAATCCTTTTATGCATCTATTTATGCATAAAATCAAATTTAATAGGAATAACACTTTTAAAATAAAAAGAATTTCTTTATGCATCTACTTATGCATAAAAATCAATTTCAATGGGAATAACACTTTTTTAAAAAAATCCTTTTATGTATCTATTTATGCATAAAATTAAATTTAATAGAAATAACACTTTGAAAATAAAAATAATTTCTTTATGCATCTATTTATGCATAAAAATCAATTTCAATGGGAATAACACTTTTATAAAAAAATCTTTTTATGCATCTATTTATGCAGAAAATCAAATTTAATAGGAATAACACTTTTAAAAGAAAAAGAATTTCTTTATGCATGTATTTATGCATAAAAATCAATTTCAATAAGAATAACACTTTTGTTATTAAAAAAAATTTCCTTATCCATCTTTCTATGCATAAAAATCAATTTTAATAAGAATAACACTTTTGTAATTAAAAAAATTTCCTTTATGCATCTTTCTATGCATAAAAATCAATGTTAATAAGAATAACACTTTTGTAATAAAAAAATTCTTTTATGCATCTTTCTATGCATAAAAACTAATTTTAATAAGAATAACACTTTTGTAATTAAAAAAATTCCTTTATGCATCTTTCTATGCATAAAAATCAATTTTAATAAGAATAACACTTTTGTAATAAAAAATTTCCTTTATGCATCTTTCTATGCATAAAAATCAAATTTAGTAATTAATATCAGTGATATCCATGCATATTCATAGGTGAATATGTACATGGAGTAATTAGAATATTTCTTTTAAATGCAAAAATGGTGGGAATTACTCTTTTGGAATAACATAACAACAAACTTTCTTTTTCACAAAATTCTGGAAAATTTTACCATAACCTCCTTTGTATGACTGACGATTTCTCATTTTTATCATTCTTTTTTTAAAACTTAAATTAACCCAAATTAGATTCATAGAATTCTAATCTACACAATTTTCTAAATTCAAGAGAGTAAACAATAAGAAGACTTTAATTAATTCCTTAGTTAATCTTTCTAGGATTAAGAGAGGGTGGAATGTAAAGAAGAGGCCTTTTCATCAAGGCATAGCATTTGAATTTAATTCAAATAACTGAAAACATAAAAATCAAGAAAATCATAGATTTAAAATTTATAAATAAGTAAGAAAATTAGCTTACATGGAGCTTATAATCTCTCCTTTGGCTTGAGGGATTGAGGGTTCTACTCTTGTTTGAAGCAAGAGTGGTCACCAATTCACTTTGGAGAGGATTAGACCAAAAACAATTGAATTATTAAGAATTTCAATGTAGATGGCTTAGGACAGGAGATTAGAGTAATAGTACATAAACACCATTAAGCTTTTACAAAGGGGTAGGTTTTTATTTATAGGAAAAAGTGAGCCTCTAACCAAACAAACTGATTCTAGAATTTTCCAAATCAGTTTGGTCAATTTTTGACCATTTTTGGGTCAGTTCAGCTTACTTTTTGGATCTAGTTTTGAAATAGGAGAGAGGAGAGATGAAATATCTCATTTTACTGACTAAAAATTGGGGGTAATGTGATGAGAAAAAAGGTGCCTACTTCATGAGGGGAGATCCCCACTCTAAGGTGTCAAAATTTATTTTTTTAAATTGTTTTATTTGGTCCTTAGTTTACTCTTCATCTTATGTGAGCATTTATTCATTTTTGGGCAGTTTTTATTTTATTCTTCAATTTATCTCCTCCCTACATTTGGATTAATCTTATTGTTCCATAAGAACCTTAATCGAAAATTTTTCGAAAATCTAGACCCTTAGGCTAAGGTCTTTTGTGCACATTATTATTTATTTCTAAAGCACCTTAGGAATTTCTTTTTGAACTTCTGATTCAGGGGAATTTATTTTAATAAGAAGGGATATTTTTCCATCCAAAGATATCTAAAAACTGAATTATCTCTCTCTAGAATATTTTCTCTCTCTAGACCAAAATAGGTAGAAACAAGATCTTTTATTATTTTGAAAAGGGGATTGATTACAAGGAAAGAAACTGGACATCTTGAGGGGCTGGGGAGGAATCTTACATGTAAGATTAGTACCATGTGTACTAAGCAAGGGGGAAAGTATATGTCTAAGGAGTTTTATGTATGTCTGATCATGGGATAAAACGCTAATGTATTGTGCCCTATACACCTTAACAAAATGATGTAGCTAAATGCAAAAACAGGTGTCTCATGGAGATGGCATGTTGTATTGTCAAAAGTTAGGAGTTACCTTATGGTTTCTGGTTAGAAACAGTCATGTGTGTAACATATGTTTTAAACAGGTGTCCAACAAAACCTTTACATACAATTACGCCTTTTGAAGCTTGGAATGGTAGAAAGCCTTCCATGGCTCACTTACACATTTTTGGTTGTCTTTCTTGTGTACTTGTGCCTGAGAAAATTTGTGCAAGCTTGATGGTAAGATTGTTAAATGTATTTTTGTGGGCTATAGCTCAGAAGGTAAAGGTTACCATCTCTATCCTCCTACTACCAAGCAGGATTCTTTTGAGTAGAGATGTTGTATTTATGGAAGATGCAATTTAAAAGACAACATGTTTTCAGCCCACAAATTAGCCTATGTTGGTGATGTTGTTAATGAGGAAAGAAGGGAAATTGAGCAGTCAAAAAGAGCCAAAATGGCTAGAGAAACACTACATGACAGCAAATTAGCGACTCCTTTGTGCAACACATAAAGGTTGGAATGTACGTTAATTGGACATCAAAATTACTTTTTTGAATGGAAATTTACACTATGTATCTTAGCCTCATGGTTTTGTTCAAAAAGGTCAGGAATGAAAAGTATACACATTGAAAAAAGCTTTGTATGGTTAGTATGAGAAGATACATGCATATTTGGTTGCACAAGTTTTTTTCAACAGTCCTATACTGAAAGTAACCTCTACATTAAGAGAACTGAAGATGAATTTTTGGTCATACGTTGATGGCATGCTACTCACAGGCCCTCCTAATGATGATCATATTTCAGGTTTTATAGCTAATTTATAGAGGTCTTTTGGAATGTTAGATCTTGGCCCATTGCACTATTATTTGGGCATTGAGTTTTGACAACGTAATTATGGTATTGTTATGCTATAGACATAATCACAAAGGCATTGTTGAAGAGGTTCAATTTTGGATATTGCAAACGTGTTGCTACACCTATGGAACGTGGTTTGCGACTTAGTCTCTTGAAGATGCTCATGACCTTTTGATGTTGGCATGTATCAAAAAGCTGTTTGATGCCTTATCTTCTTATTTAACACCAAACTTGACATTCAATATGGAGTCTCAGTATTGAGAAAATTTATGGATAAACCAGGCACAAAGCATTGGTATTCTGTTAAATGGGTGTTTCATTACATAAAGGGATCAAGAACTTTGGGTGGTTTTATCCCAAGGGGAATAAATTATAGCTGCATGCATTTACAGACTTAGACTGGGCTAGATGTTGTGACACACGAATATCCACAAAGTTATTTTTTATTTTGCCTTGGTGATTATGTATGTCATGGCTCAACAAGAAGCAACCTAGTGTGGCCACCACTTTTAGCTGTGAAGCTGAGTACAAGGCAACATTTGTAGCTATAGTTGAGTGTGTTTGGGTCATGCGCCTTGCTGATTTGGTTATTGGTGATTCCTTAGCCACTACCATCTTTACTAACAATCAGAGTGTTATGGAATTTTCAATAAATCTAATTTTTCATGCTCGCACAAAGCACATTGAGGTGCATTATCATTATGTTAGGGAGAGATTATCTGCATGGGAAATCAACTTAGCTTATGTGCCAACATAGGACAACATTGCAGATTTATTCATAAAGGCTTCTTCACAAGAGAAGTTTAAAGTTTTTTGCAAAGCTTTGAACTTACTTTCCTTTGGAGATTAGTTTGGGCACCCTTTCACAGTCCAAAGAGCTTGGCACATCTCTGTACTTTTAGTGTGACCTTAGCACCAGGAAAGTATCTTAGCTTACCCAAATCCTTCATGTCAAACATCTTCTTGAGGAAACCCTTTTACATTCTCAACTTCCTCTTCATTGTCACCCTTTTGCATTCTCAACTTCCTCTTCATTGTCACCCATAATCAAGTCATCCACATAGATGGTGATGACCACAATCTCTTATAACTCTTTTACACATAGAGTGAATGATCAGCACATATGCCGCCATATAAAAGCCAATGGTGATAAGATATATTGCGAAATTTTACCATGCCATGCTCTTGGTGCCTACTTTAAACCATACAAGGATTTAGGTAGCCTGCACACATAATCTGGGTGACTCAAATCCTCATAACCAAGTGGTTGTTTCAAATATACTTCTTATAATTCACCATGCAAGAATGCATTCTTTACATCCACATGATGTAAAACCCAACCTTTTGACGTAGCCAACTACAGTAACATATAGCTCTCATGGTGCCATCTTGGCACCAGGATTGAATGTATCCTCATAATTAATTCCATAGGTTTAAGCATAACCTTTGGTAACCGATCTTACCTTGTACCTCTAATGCTTCCATCTAAGTTGTGCTTCACTTTGTAGACCCACTGAAATCTAATAGCCTTTTTACCCTCAGGAAAAGGAACCAATTCCCATGTCTTATTTGCATCCAATGTAACAATTTCTTCATCCATGGCTGTATCTCAATTTGCATGCCCAACAGCATCCTGAAAACATGTGGGTTTAACATCCTACACAATGTATGCATAATGGTGAGCTACATAATCATCATACATTAATCTATGAATAGGTTTTTCACCCTATTCGACATGTGTGGTCCACAATCTATCCTAGTGTCCTCGTGCTGCCTTAGTCGTCCTTACACTAGGTGTCCTGATAGAGTTGGAATCCTAAACTCCTTGTTAATGTTTTTCTCTGAGCTACTAGACTCTATCATCAACAAACGAATGCCTTACTGAAATGTTAGAAATTCCAAGGGGTTCATTGACCTTCTATTTTCCTTTACGTGATGCACTGTTGAATTTGTAAGACTTACATTTTGATGTAGCCTGCCACTCCATGGTCTATCAACAGACCCATTGCTAGAGAACTCTCTGAGTCCACTCAACTGTGATTGTTGACTTGCATTTTGTGCAACCACCTTTTTTGTACATTAGCCCTAACCGAGTCTTTTACATCAACATACCAGCTACTTATCTCATCAAATACAACATCCCAGCTCATCCTCATCTCACGTGTGATAGGGTTGTAACATGTGTACCCCTTTTGCTCAAGAGAGTAACCAATGAAAACACATTTTTTAGCCACATCAGATCTAGCTTCCTACATGTAGCTCATTAGGAATATGTACATATGAAATGTATCCAAAAACTTTTTCGGTTTGACAAATCTAGTTTTCTTCTACTGTACTTATTCTCTGGAGTCATACCATGCATTGCTACTATAGGGATCCTGTTCATAATGTAACCTATAGTCGTAACAACTCCTTTAGCCCAATAATGCTGAGGTATGCTCGTCTTATCCTTTAATGCACAAGAAGCTTCTACAATGTGCATGTTCTTCCTCTTAATAACACCATTTTGTTGCTGAGTGTGCTTGCATGTAAATTTTCTTTGAATTTCATGTTTTTTTATATATGAATTGAACTCATTGGAGAAGTACTCTCTCCCCCTCCATCTGACCTTAGGTACTTAATCTACAAACTTGGTTGCATTTCAACAACATGTTGAAATTTTGAGAGAGAGTAAACACTTCACTTTTGTCTTTTATATGAAATAGACCCACACCTTCCTTGTGTGGTCATTAATGAAAGATACATAGTAACAACATCCTCTCATTGATGTTACCTTTGTCAGCCTCATACATTTGAGTATACCACATGAAGTGTCCTCTTGCTTACATTTCTATTATGTGGAAATACATTCTTTGTTTACTTTCCAAATTGACATGCTTTGTAAAACCTTATGCATTCCATCCACCTTAAAATTTGGCAAACCTATAACAATTTCAAAATTTTGCATGGTCTTCGTTCACAACTTTGACCTCAGCCATGCTTACATCCAAAGTAAACATTCTTCCCACTCTCTTACTATTTGCAACCAAACAACATTTGTTTTCTTGAATTCCTCTATATAGCAACCATGATGGTTGAAGCATACTTGAAAACCCTACTCAATCATCTGCTCACCAACAAAAATAGGTTCTTTGTGATGTTGGGCACATGAAGTACATTAGACAAGTACTTCATCTTGTCATCATACATAGCCAATGGCACATTTCCAATATGAGTAATAGGATGAGTTGTGTCATCCCCATCTGTACATAACCTAGTTTTTCCAAGTTCTTCACATGTCTAAATCACTCACTAGGATAGGTCATGTGATTAGAGGCTCCCATGTCCACATACCATACATTATCAACATTTGTGTGGATACATCATCTGTAGTCACTGTATTTACCATGTGCTACATAACAAATAAATGCTCGTATCTTTCTTTAGCCTACTTTCTTGAAGACACAGAATTGTTTTGCTATAATTTTCCATTCTTCATTTCACTCTGCTTTTCTTACAACATTCTACATAAAAATGATAGTTTACCACAATAATAGCAATCTTTAGAACATATTTCCTGATTGTTTTCTGTTCCAATTTCCACGGCCTCTTTACCTCCCCCTGCCTTGAGAACTAGCCTCTTCCACCAATGTTATATGATTGCTATTATTGTTAATGCTGCTTTGCAAATCATTGGACTATTGTTATCCATGTTTTTAGTTTCCATGTTGGCCCCACCACCTTGGCCTTGACCACGATCTCTACCTCTACCTCTACCTGAATTGGAAGAGAAGACATGTTCTCACATGTGTTCTTGCTTTGTGAAGAATATTCCTTGCCCAAAGACTTTTCTTCTATGATTAGCATAGATACTAAGTCCTCACCCAAAGACTTTTCTTCTACGTGATCAGCATAGATACTAAGTCCCAAAAGCTAGGAACATTCTCACTAACTGCAATGGTGGTCTCGTAAAAGGCTTGTACTCTTTACCAAGCCCATTCAGACAGACGCTCACTAAATATTATCTTCCACTAATACATTGAAGACCTAAGGGATTCAACAATTCCCTTGATCTTTAAAGCATATTGTTTACATCTTGTATGTCCTATCATTATGTCTGTGACATTGATTGAAAGCCAATAAATATTTGTGTTCTACTCTAATGGCACTGAAATAGGCTTACAACCTGTCATACCATAATTAGACAACATTTCCAAGCCATAGCACCTCTATAATAACAAAATACCATGAGGTGATCTCACCACTTGTATACCCAGAAAACACTGCAGCTCACCCAAATTCTTCATCTCAAACTTTTTCTTCAAAAGCCTCATGGCATCATGTATGTCAGCATCACTACTATCACTAGTAATAATCAAGTCATCCACATAAATGACTAATAGTATGATCCCTCTATCTACTTTTTCACATAAGGTGAAAAATCTACATTGGATATTGGAAATGAGTCCAATGGTAACATGATACTCCCCGATCTTGTTTGACCATGCTCTAGGTGCCTTCTTTAAGCCGTATATACGGCTTTACGTAACTTGCACACAAAATCTGGGTGTGCGTCACTCTCATAACCTGGTGGCTGCATCATGTACACTTCTTCGTACAAATCACCATGTAAGAAGGCATTCTTTACATCCATCTGATGTAAAGCCTAACTCTTTGCTATAGCCATAGCAATGATAGATCTCACGGTTGCCACTCTCACAACCATGCTAATTGTCTCCTCATAGTTAATGCATAGGTCTACCATGTAAGAAGGCATTCTTTACATCCATCTGATGTAAAGCCTAACCCTTTGCTATAGCCATAGCAATGATAGATCTCACGGTTGCCACTCTCACAACCATGCTAATTGTCTCCTCATAGTTAATGCATAGGTCTACGCTGCATAGGCCTTGGCAACCAATCTCACCTTATTCTTGCTCTCACTGAACCATCTACATTAAGCTTGACCGTCTACAACCACTTACATCTAACTACCTTCTTCTCCTTAGGAAAAGGTACTAACTCCCATGTTGCATTTGCATCCAATGCTACCATCTCCTCATCCATGGCATCTTCCCATTTTTTTATTTCCAAGTACCTGCTCAAAACAAGTGGACTCCAACTCCTTTATTGCTTTAACCATGTAAGCATAATGAAGGGTTATTTATCCATCATATCTCAACCTATCACAACAGGGTACCTAACCCTTGTAGACACAGCTGTGTACACTTGGATCACTATGCTAGGTGTCCTCAAAATATCCCTGGTTCTCCTTACACTAGGAGTAACCACACACGGAATGCCAAGATCCTTATCAAGGCTCTTCTTGGAGACACTAGAGTCACCATCCACATATGCATAACCTGTTGATAGATCATCCACATATAAGTGACCTACTGATAAATCATGCACAAAAGGTTGATCTACCTTTTCCTTCCCTTTGTGTGATACATGTGTACCTACATCTGTCCTCAAACATGCCTGAACATGGACTAACACATGATCCACTGCTAGAGGACTCTCCATGTCCGCTAAGCACCTGTGATTGCTACTCTACATGTGGTGCAACATCAGTACTTCTTATATCTACATCATTTGTTATCTTCACTTTTGCTTGTGCATACAAGCTACTCATCTCATCAAAGACAACACCTCTACTTACATCTCTTGAGTGGTAGGGTTATAACATCTATAATTACATTTGCGTCTTCTGTTGCCTTCACTGTTGACTAGCTACTCATCTCATCAAAGACAACATCTCTACTTGCTCACATCTCATGAGTGGTAAGGTTAAAACATCTATAACCTTTCTACTCCAAAGCATAACCAATGAAGATGCATTTCTCTGCCTTTGGATCCAACTTTGTTCTCATTTTATCGGGAACATGCATGTATGCAATACACCCAAACACTTTCAAGTGAGACACATCCAGTTTTATGCCTTCCATTAGGTGAAATTATTAAGAGACTAATGTTATGTAAAAGGGGAGGATAAGGGTGTGTGTGTGTGAAGGGACTTAAGGTCCACTAGCTCACCTATTTAAAGGTGAAGCTAGGAGGCATTTTGTATGGAGCAAGAAGCCTAGTTGTATTTTGAGCAACTTAATAAGCAAGATATTTTCTTGTATTTTGTGAGTCTCTCTCCTCCACATAATGATCTAGCATGAGCACCACGAAATTCTATCATGGTATCAGAGCTTGGCAAGATTAGGTCCCTTTTGTGGTGTAGAATAGGTCAATTTTATCTCTTTTTCTCTGAACCTCCTGTCATT
The DNA here is from genome assembly GCF_041138505.1 of Cibotium barometz. Classification (NCBI taxonomy): domain Eukaryota; kingdom Viridiplantae; phylum Streptophyta; class Polypodiopsida; order Cyatheales; family Cibotiaceae; genus Cibotium; species Cibotium barometz. The sequence continues at coordinate 21,518,785 of NC_141082.1, read as the reverse complement.
GGAGGAGCTCTAGCAACTCGTGGAGGCAAGATCTTAAGGAGCTTTCAACTGGGAAAGTGAAGAGGACGTCCGGGCACTCATTTTCGTACAGTCAATTGTCGGGTTTCCTCCTTCACTGTTGCGGCATTGCCATCTGAGTGCGCCGGTGCCAATTTTTGCTATGCTTGAAGTCGTACAGCCATATTACGCCATGTGTAGGCGATGGAAGGCTGTGCGGGCTTAGGGCGTTTGAAACCCATAACCTCAAGGGTGTACAGTCCAAATCCTAGTCCTAATGGTTGCTCCAAGCTCTCACAATCAGAGAAAAACCAGGCTGCTCTCCTTGAAAGCCATTGAAGCTTCCATTAAAGCTTCAAAATCAAGTTTTTTCTTGCTCTAATCCTCTCCTCTTTGCTCTAATCACTTAAGTGCTCTTGTGAGGACTTATTGCAGATCCTATTTTGAGCTTGAAGTGGTGGGCATACACCATGAGGTATTCATGAGCCTCATTCTCATCAAGCTTCATCAACATCATCTTCAGGAGCACAAAGCTTTTCAAAGTGTGCTTATGAGCACTAATAGTGTTGATTAACACTAATAAGGCTACTAATCCAACAGAGGGGAGTCATTCTAAAGTTTCTAAACACTAAGAGTGTTCTTAAACACTAATGGTGAATCTAATCACCAATGCAAGTGTCATTAGAGACGCTAAAAATGTGCTCTTAAGTACATTTATTAGAGATGCTAAAAATGTGCTCTTAAGTACTAATCGTGTTTTTAAACACTAATGGTGATCTTAATCACCAAACAAAGTGTTCTTTGACACTAATAAAGCTAATCTCCATCAGAATTAGTGGTTGGGCACAACCCTAAATGCTAAACCATAAGCTTCACCATCTTAATCTCCTTTTTATGCAACATCCTTGGCTTGATTAAGGGTTGTTGCACTCTCATAAGCCTTTCTCTCTCTACTTAAGCCAAAACATCACAAATTTTTGGTTTTTTCTTCTTCATAAATCAGCCCATTATTCTCTATGTCAAAGGACAACACCCAAATCAAGAAGTTCTCGGGAGAGGGCTTCCACACTTGGCAAGTCCTTGTCAAGTACAAGATGATGTCCAAAGGTTTTTGGCCATTCATTTCCAGCACTAAGGTTATTGATCGAACTAAGGCTGAAGATATTGAAGATGATGAGAGGACACAAGCCATCATCATGCTTCATCTTGATGAGGCTCTCATTCACCATGTGGACCAGCTTCCGACTGCTGCTGCAAAGGAGAAATGGGCCCTGAGCTTGATAAGCTCTATGGAGCTCGTGGTGGTAAGAATTCCAAGATCTCACTCAAAATATAATTTTTCAGCTTGGAACTCAAAGAGGGAGACGGCATTGGAGCCTTCATCTCTCACTTGAAGGGCCTTATGGCTCAACTTGAATCAGTGAATGCGAGAATGGATGAAGATGATGCAGTGGCTGTATTGCTAAAAGAAGTCAAGAAGGTGTACCCCACCTTAGTCACCACCCTAAAGAACATACCTAATCCCACCCTTGAAGGAGTCATTCAATCTTGTCTTGAAGAAAAGAGGCCAAAGGGAGGAGCTGAATCTTCAAATGCAACAACAACATCGAATATCGAACAAGCTTTGTCACATCAAGTGATCAAAGTAAGATGTGCCCATTGTAAAAAGGCGGGTCATGTGGCAAATAATTATTGGATCAAATATCCCAACAAAATGAAATGTAACAAGTGTAAACAAACGGGACATATCACTTCTGAATGTCCTAACAAGTGTCAGAGACTAACTTTGTATCAGCCTCTAACTTCACTGAGAAATTGTTTTAAATCTCAATGTAACCACACCTATATTCCTAACCTTGTATGCCCAATGTTATAAAGGCATCCTATGTCGTCCAATACCACCTATGGCAATCTCTTTCATAGTTGGTATTGAGGGGGGTATTAAGAGACTAAGGTTATGTAAAAGGGGAGGAGAAGGGTGTGTGTGTGAAGGGACTTAAGGTCCACTAGCTCACCTATTTAAAGGTGAAGGTAGGAGGCATTTTGTATGGAGCAAGAAGCCTAGTTGTATTTTGAGCAACTTAATAAGCAAGATATTTTCTTGTATTTTATGAGTCTCTCTCCTCCACATAATGATCTAGCATGAGCACCACGAAATTCTATCAGAAATATGGACTCTCATTTTTGCCCCTTAAGGATTTCCACACCTCCTCTCTCTAGAGAAATGGGCTCATGGTGAAATTTTTGCAAAACAAATCAAAAGTTGGCGGAGATTTCACATTTGGAATCTACTCATCGTCTCGAGACCTTTCCAATGATATATAGTATGATGGAAAATTTTGATTATTTAAGAAGACCCCAAATTGGTGATGACGTGACATGTTACATGCCACATCATCACCAATTTGGGGACTTCTTGAATATTCAAAATTGCTTATCATGCTATATATCATTGGAAAGGTCTCGAAGAGTAAATTTCAAATGTCCAAACTTTGCTCACTTTTGAGTTGATTTGTAAAAAATTCACCATGATCCCATTTTCTAGAGAGAGGAGCTGTGGAAATCCTTTAGGGGCAAAAATAAGAGTCCATATTTTGCCTAATGAAACTTCTGTTCAAGCGTCATACCATGAACAGGTACTACAGTGGGGGCCCTGTGCATAATGTACACAATAGTTGCTACTGCTTCTGCCCAAAAGTAATGTGATATATTCTTTTTTGACATTAAGGCGCGTGCCACTTTTACAATGTGCCTATTTTTTCTTTCTATAACACCATTTTTTGTGGAGTGTACTTGCATGTAAATTATCTCTTAGTTTCCTGCTTTCTCAAGAAATTAGAGAACTTATTGGATAAATACCCTCCCCCATCATCTTATCTCAGGCATTTTATTTGTATGCCTTTTTCCTTCTTGACCAAGACTTTAAATCTCTGAAAAAGAGAAAGCACCTCACTTTTCTCCTTCATGAATCCTAGTTTGATCATTAATGAATGTAGCATATAATACCTACAACCTACAATTTTTGGAGTCTTGTTTAGTTCCCATACATTTGAATGTATAACATCTAATGGCCTTCAATTGACATGCTTTTCATGTGGAAAGGCATGTTTGGTTTGCTCGCATGCTTCACATACTTTATGCATACAATCAACCTTAAATTTTGGCAAACATGCAACAATATTTTGGGCTTACACAAACTTCAGTTCACTATATATTCACATACCCTACTATTTCTATTATCCTTTGCAACCAAGCAACACTAATTTTTGAAGTCTTCCATAAAACATCCTTGAGGATAAACCTCACTTATAGACCCTACTCAACTATCTATCCAAGAGAAACCAGTTTCTTTATAATATTTGGAACATGAAGTACATCTACCCAAGTACTTCATTTTTCCATCTTACATAGACAACGGCACTTTACCAACATGCATAATGGGATGCGCATTACCATCACCTGTTTCTACATAACCTAGTTTTTCCATTTGCTACATGTGTCTAACATGACTTGTCATGTGGTCAAAGGTGCTAAAATCCACATACCATATATCTTTATTCCGTAACACATACCTTGTTATGGAACTGAGTTGTGCTACATCACAAACAGCTATTCAATTCTATCATATCACAACCCTATTTACTAGATGATGCATAGTTGTCTTATTGTACATAACTTTTTACTTTTAATCTCATTCTGCTTTTTAAATTAGTCCTCTCCCATGTGCCTTGGTTTGCCACAATAATATCCCTCTATGCTGTTTGCACTCTGATTTCTTTGCCAACCACCTCAAACCCTCTTGCTCCCCTTGCCTCTAGACTGTTGGCCTCTTCAGCGTAGCCATATTTGTGCATTTTTGGGCTCTTTTGATTTCCTTGAGTGTATAAGTATGTTGCTTAAATCTTAGATTCCTTCTTGAATTAAGGCTATCCATTGATTTGTCCTTTCCTAAAAACTCTTCTTTCCTAGGTGCCTTGAGTACCTTGCTTGTGGATGCCATCTTCTCAGCAACCTCTAGGTCCTCATTAACTTTTCTTGCAGTGCTCTTGGTACATACCATTTCTAGACAACTAACACATGAAACAGAATCAGATGCAATATAAAGGGATAAGTTGGTGGATAGACATAAGATGCATCAGCCATATCTCGTTATAATAGAATATCACATGGAAAAGGATCACATGCAATGCAACGCGATATGGTTGACAGACGTGAGATGCATCAAACATATGGCATTGCACATGGTATGTTTGATAGGCATGATATGAGTTAACCATATTACGTTGTGATGAGAATGAAAATGAAAATTGACTTCCAATGGATGATATGCATAACACACTTTGATATACAGACCATATATAACTTTAATGACCAGCATCACTTTTTATCATGCCATGACATGAAACAAAATCAGAAGCAATACAGCTAACACATGAAACAGAATCAAATGAAATACAATGCGATAAGTTGGACAGACATATGATACATCAGCCATATTATGTTGTGATGAAATAGCACATGAAAAAGAATCACATGCAATACAACGTGTTATGGTCAGTGACGTATGTGAGATGCATCAACCATATCACATTGTAATGAACTAGAACATAGAAAAGAATCACAAGCAATACAACACGATATGTTCAACATGTATAAGATGAATTAATTGCATTGTGATGAATGAAAATGAAAATGGATTTTCAATGGATGAAATGAGAAACAATCAAAGATCTCTGCATCATGGTCACCTGTAATGATCAAGTCATCTACATAGATGACAACAAGCACAACCCCTCTATCACTGTGTCTCACATACAGCGAGAAATCTGCATTGGATACATGAAAGCCAATAGTGACAAGATATTCAAAAATCTTGTCAGACTATGCTCTTGGTGCTTGTTTTAAGCCATACAAGGCTTTCTTCAACCTACAAACATGCTTGAGGTGACTCACATCCTCATAACCAGGTGGCTGCAACACATACACCTCTTCTTGCAAATCCCCATGCAAGAATGCATTCTTTACATCCATCTGATGTAAAGACCATTGCTTTGACGCAGCCACTGCTATCACAACTCTCACTGTTGCCATCTTGGCAACTGGGCTGAAAGTTTCCTCATAATCAATACCATATGTTTGCGCATATCTTTTGGCTACCAATCTAGCCTTGTACCTGCTTATGCTTCCATCACTGTTATGTTTTACTTTGTACACCCACTTGCATCCAATGGCTTTCTTGCCTTCAAGCAATTGCACTAAATCCCAAGTCTCATTTCCATATAGTGTATCCATCTCCTCATCCATAGCTTTCTCCCAACACACATTTCCAATAGCCTCATCAATGCATGTGGGCTCTACAAAACCTGCACAACTTTTGCCATGTATGCATAGTGATGTGCCACATAACCATCATAGGTAAACCTCTGTATAGGATTCTTCACTCTCTGAGATCTTCACAGCTTTGCATTCATGGCTTCCATAGCCTTCTTTACACCAGGTGTTCTCATAGCTGGTATCCCAAGATCCTCATCAAGGCTCATCTCTGAGCCACTAGACTCTCCATCAACATGAGAATGCCCTGCAGAAATTTCAGGCATACTGAGGGGCTCAACCACTTTCTCTTTGCCTTTATGTGATGCACTAATCACATTTGCAGGGCTCGTATTATGATGGAGCCTGCCACTCCATGGTCTATCAACTGAACCACTAGATGACGACTCTCCTGGTCCACTCAAAGACTATGATTGTTGACTTGCATTTTGTGCAACCACATTTCCACTCACATCAGCCCCAACAGCTTCTTTTTCAGCAGCATACCAACTGTTCATCTCACCAGAAACAACATCCCTGCTTACCCTCAACTCACGTGTAGCAGGGTTATAACACCTGTATCCCTTTTGCTTAAGGGAGTATCCAATAAACACACATCTTTTAGCTTTTGGATCCAGCTTAGTTCTCAGCTCATCTGGCAAATGCACATATGCAATGCATCCAAACAAATGAGACAAATCAGGTTTTCTGCCAGTAAACCTCTCCTCTGGAGTTACATCATGTATGGTTGCAGTTAGAGTCGTGTTCATGATGTAAACTGCTGTAGAAACAAGCTCAGCCCAATAGCTATGCGGCATATTCTTCTCTCCCATCAATGCTCGTGCAATCTCAGCAATGTCCCTGTTTTTCCACTTATCAGCAACTCCATTTTGCTACGGAGTGTATCTGCATGTAAACTGTCTCCAAATACCATTTTTCTTTATTTTGCTATGGAGTGTATCTGCATGTAAACTGTCTCCGAATACCATTCTTCTTCAAAAATTCAGAGAACTCATCTCCTCCTCCATCTGACCTTAGGCACTTTACATATTTCCCTGTTTGCTTTTCAACCATAACTCTGAAATTCTTAAAATGAGTGAACACCTCACCCTTCTCCTTTATGAAGTATACCCACACACTTTCCTTGTGTGGCCATCAATAAATGTCACATAATACCTGTAGCCTCCCATAGACATGATCTTCGTAGGACCCCATACATCTAAATGCACAACATCTAGTGCATTTCTGCTCACATTTCTGTCACGTGGAAATACATGCTTTGTTTGCTTTCCAAATTGGCATGCTTCACATATTTTATGCATACCTTCAACTTTAAACTTTGGCAGCCCTATTACAATTCTTTTAGTCTGCATAGACTTCATTCTCTGCACATTCACATGTCCAATTCTTTTATGCCAAATGTCTGTGTCTGCAACAATTCCTAAACCATTTGCAAACATCGCAGCACTCACTTCAGGCATGTTTACATTCACAATGTAAACATTATGCCCACTCTGTTGCCTTTTGCAACCAACCTGCACTTGTCTTTAAAGTCTTCAACATAACAACCATCAGGATTAAACCGAACTTGCAAACCCTGCTCAATCATCTAGCCAACTGAAACTGGATTCTTTGTTATGTTTGGAACATGAAGTACATCTGCAAGGTACTTCACTTTGCCATCCTGCATAGACAATGGCACATCTCCAACATGGGCAATTGGATGAGCAGTGTCATCCCCTGTTTCCACAAAACCTGATCTTTTAAGGTTTTTCATCTCCTTGAACTACTCCCCATGACTTGTCATATGGTTCGAAGCACCTGAATCAACGTACCATACATCATCTTTATGTGCTGCTTCAACATTTTCAGACATGGCATTAACAACATACTGCATAACAAACATCCTTTCATTATCCTCATTGTTTCTGCTCGAGAATGCATAGTTGTTTTGTTGCAATTTCCCATTTTGCATGTCAGCCTACTTCTTATAACAATCTGCCTGCACATGTCCAGGCTTACCACAATAAAAGCATCCACATGTATCATTATACTGCCTTTGCCAATTTCCACAACCTCTTTGACTCCCCCTGCGTCTAAATTGGCCTCTTCCACCTGCATGTTGTTGTTGTTGTGAATTCTGGTACTGTTGTTGTTGCTGCTGCTGCTGCTGCTGCTGGGGCCATAATTCCGATTACTTGTTCGGCCACCTCCTTGGTTGCGTCCACGGCCTCCTCTATCTCGTCCTCTTCCTGAACTTGTGTAGAAGGCCTGTTGCTCTAAACTATTTTTGTTTTATGAAGACTATTGGTCTTCACCCAAGCTCTTCTCTTCTATAATCAACATAGACCCCAAATCTATGAAATTGGGAATGTTTTCCCGAGTCTGAATAGACGTCTTGAACGCCTTGTATTGTGGCCCGAGACCACGTAGACAAACTTCCACCTTATCATCATCATTTACGCCAATAGATGCAAGGGATTCCACAATACCCTTGATCTTCAATGCATAGTCATTCACAAACATACTCTTTTTCTCCACAGTATGAAGTTTGTTCTTCAACTGTATCTTTCGTGCCTTGGTATTCATTTCATAGAGTTTTACCAAGGTGTCCCACGCCTCCTTGGGGGACTTGGCATCCTGTATGTGCCTAATCATGGTGTCTTGTATATTGATAGAGAGCCAATACATAACTTTTCTAGCTCCTTGGTTATAATCCTTAAACTCTTTCACATCTACAACAGTTGGATTGACCTCCGGTATCTCTAGTGCCTCTTCATGCTCACCTTCTATATAGTCCCAGTAACCCTTTCCCATCAGGAAATTTGTCAACCTGAACCTCCAAGCATGGAAGTTGTTCTTATCAAGCTTCTCAACAACAATCTGGTTTATGCCATCATTTGACATCTTGCCAGACACAAAATTTACTAGAAACAGCACTCTTGTTTGTCCTGCACAAACTACTGTATTTTTTGCAGCGGTACTATGTACTACACTCAAATGTCATAACCAGTGACCTCAATGTGCATACATACACCCAATGGCAACTGTTGACCTCCTTGCAACACACACAATGTCCAATGTGTCTTCTTGCAGTTCTTAAAATAGAGTTTTGCAGAGAATCGATGACTTACCCGCAGTGCTCGAAATTGCCTGCTTTTTGAAAAACTGAGGTTGTAACGCGCCCGAAACGCATTTTCGGCCCAAAAAATATGTATAGTTGCCCTATAGCTTTACTCCCTTAAAGAAATCTCCTCAATCAGAGATTGTTTGCCGGTGCCTGCCGTAGAGCTCCTGACAAGGGTGTAGTTCGCCAACACAAATAGGGAAGAGTAGATGAAGCTCTTACCCTCGTACCGCTTCCTGTGCTTCTCTTGCTTGCAGCTCAGCCCTTAGCATGAAACCAGGCTCTGATACCATGAAAAGATGCAGGGGAGAAGAGAGCTTGAGCTCTTGCAAGCACACACACACTCACAAAACCCTAAAAGAGAACACACAAGGTGAGAGGCTGAAAATCTTCTTCTTCTTCACACAACACTCAACACACCATATACAAAGATAAGAGTACACACAATGAAAAGGTACTCACCCAAATACATACTAGGGTTCTCTATAGTGTGAACCCAACTAAATGAGCTGGCGCTATAACTATGCCAGTCTCTAGAATGGCTGTCACACAGCCTGTCATCTCACTGGCTGCATATCACCCATGATCTCACCAACCATGCCAATGGTGTAAGTGTGGGGCCTATTCCCCAGTGTCCACCGCCGCCTCACTGGATGAGCTTGATATCTCAACATCATTGATATAGCCTGGGGAATTTTTGGTCTCCAAACTAGCAAACGATGAAGAGGCACAATCTACAGGCATGGATCCGCCAACCAGCACTGGTCTTGGTCCAAGGTAATATAAGTACCTATCCAACCTGGCTGTCAATTAGTGGCACCCCCTAATGAGAATAGACATGGAAATCGTAGCCAGGATAGGTTAAGTATTCTTCCCAACCTCAGAGGAAGTAGACTTAGATTTGAAAAGCCACGAAACTAATGCTACAATCCCAATTCATCATAATGGATACCAGGCACTAGTTATCCTAGATGGTGGGGCGGGGGTTAGCATCATCACAAAACGATGTTGGGAATACTGGGGAAAACTCGAGCTAAAAAGAGCAGATCTTGGCAGACAAAACATCTTCAAGGCCCATTGGGCTTTTAGGGAATGTGAGACTCAAACTCTTTATGTTTTGCTACCATCATACATTTGTAGTAATAGACTTTCTGTGCCAACCAAACTCATATGACATAATATTGGGGAGACCCTTCATGAGGGAATCCAAATTGGTGCACAATTGGGCATTAGACGATATGTATGTTAGAGATTCGCAAATTCTAAATTTAGATCTGAGAACATGGAGAGCACACTCCATGGAAGAGTAACTGTTCTCGGTAATGATTCAGTCACAACCGAGCGAACCATATCTGTCAAATATGCCAACCTATGGTGGAAATTTCCAAAGAGGAAGAGGAAACGAAAATGTGTGCATCACTTCCTCCTCCAGGTTTCAATGAAAACTAGATGCATGTGCTAGCTACCATAGATGTGATGCAATCCCGAGGAACCCAATATTTGGAATCTCAAACTGTTCCCACTACCTCTGTTTATATGGTGAATTGGCAAACCATTGATGAATCAGAAGAGGAGGTCTCTAGCATAGAAGGGATTGGATGACAAGGCCGTACCAACACCCAACGCCTTAGAAGATGGTGAAAGCAAAAACGATATATCGCTCGACGAAACACCCTACTACGAAGAAAATCCATGAATGCCCTAGTGGTTGAGATACCTCGAAGGTACTAATGTACATGGATGCCCTAGTGGCTGAGATACCTTGAAGGTACTAATGTACATGATGAGTTTTCTAAGGATTGGGGTGAGGAATTGAGTAAGATAGGGGGTGGCCTTTCCATCAAGGCATAGTATCAGATTTTAATTTAACATTTACAAAGCATAAAATTTGAGAAAATCATAGATTTGAAAATTCACAATAAGGAGCTTGTAAGCTTTCCTTTGGCTTGAGGGATTGAGGGTTCTACTCTTGTTTGCAGCAAGAGTGGCCACTAAATTCACTTGGAGAGGGTTAGGCCAGAAAACAATTGAATTACCAAGAAATTCAATGTTAAATGGCTCAAGACAGAAGCAGAGTAACAGTGCATAAACACCATTAAGCTTTTACAAAGGGGGAGGATTCTATTTATGGGAAAAAGTGAGCCTCTAACCAAGCAAACTAATTCTAGAATTTTCCAGATCAGTTTGGTCACTTTTTGACCAATTTTAGGTCAGTTTAGCTTACTTTTTGGATCTAGTTGAAACAGGAGAGATGAAAATATCTTTGTGTGTTTAAAACTCATCCACACATGTGAAATAGGTGCCTCCTTCATGAGGGGTATTCCCCACACTGAGGTGTCAAAAATGCATCATTTCCTCTAAATATCTCTTCTTTTTTAACTAATAAACCTTGTCCTTAGTCAACTCTTCATCTTATGTGAGTATTTACTCATTTTTGGGGGGATTTTCTTTTATTCTTTAATTTATCTCCTCCCTACATTTGGATTAATCTTATTGGTCCATAGGAACCTTAATCCAAAATTCTTAGAAAATTTGGACCCTCAAGATAAGGTCCTTTTTACCTATTTTCAATTAATTCCAATTGCACATTGGAAAGTTCTTTTTGAATTTCTATTTCAAGGGAATTTAGTTTAATAAGAAAGGATATTTTTCCATCCAAAGTTATCTAAAAACTGAGTTATCTCTCTCTAGAACATTTTCTCTCTCTAGGCCAAAACAGGTAGAAACAAGATCTTTTATTATTCTGAAAAGGGGATTGATTACAGGGGAAGAAACTGGACATCTTGAGGAGTTGGGGGAGAAATCTTACATTCTCTTCCACTTAAAAAACGTGAGATGTCCTCATCTAACAGGTGGAGTATGATCTCTTTCGTCTTCTTCTTCTTCTTCAATTACTTCCAGCATTACTGCCTTGGAAGTGGATGGCCGATTTGGAAATATCTCTCTTTTCCTTCCCCTATTCTGAGGCGGAGGTCTTGCATTACTTTGGATTGAGACTGCGGGTTGGTTAGAGGGTCTACCTCTGGGATTTTCTTGATTTTGGTGGAAAGAAACCTGATTACTTTGGAAGGAAGGAACTGGAGTCTGGAATCTTGATCCCTGATTTCCTTGCCCCGAAAACCGTGATCCAAAAGGTGTTGGGAAATCCATACTGTGATGACCAAATCCTTGACAGTTATAGCATTTCACTCCCTTGTTCAAGGGTGGAACTTTTGAAGTTGAATTCCAGGGGATTGAGTTTCGAGAAAAGGACATTTCTTCCATTCTGGAACTTCCCATGTCCTGGACTTTGACCCTGATATCTTTTAGGTGGTGGAAGGTTGGAATCACCTTCTGGAATTAAAAACCTTTTGAAAGGTAATGGTGCTGGCTTCGGTGGGACTTTGACATCAAAGGCCTTGGTGAAATCCTTCGCCATCCACATTGCTTTAGCCATAGAAACTGGCTTGGCATTCTTCACTAGGATATTCAAAGGTTCGTTCAGTCCCCGAATGACCCTGGCCATCAGCTGTTCTTCATCCAGCGATGACGAGAATTTGAGGAGGAGAGCAAACGCTTGGTGATATAATTCAATAGTTCTGCTCCCCTAGGTTAACTCTAAGAATTCGTTCATCTTTGTTTACAAAAAGCCGAGAGGACAGAACCTCGTCCTTAGGTAATTTTTGAGATCATTCCATGTCTGGGTATTCCGATCCAGACGGTTTGTCTCGCAGTGGTTTCTCCATGCCACTCTGGCTGTTTCTACCATCTTCAGTCTTGCAAGAGCCATTTTGCTCTTCTCATTGTACCCGGTGACATCGAAGTACTCTTCCATTGCTTCGATCCACTTTTCCATAGCCTCACCCAAGTTTTTCCCTTCACCCTTGAAAGGTCCAAGCTATGATCTATGAAGAGTTTTACGAACATCCAAGTCGAGCTCTTCCTCTTCGAGTTGGGGGGTTATCATTTCTACCACGACGACCTCGATCCATGCTCCTATCAATACGAAAATTCTTGTTAAGTCTCTTTATTTATGATTCGATTCTAATTTTAGATTTAACTGATTCTAGGGTTCTTTAGATTGGTCAGTTCACAAAACAGAATCATGGGATAAAGATATTCATATAGAACTCATTATCGGATAACAATTCATTCAGAACATCTCATTCATATCTTTAACACAATAATGGTCCATTAGACCAAAATTTCCATCTGAATAGTCCTCCGCGAGGATTTCAATTATACATTTTTTTTTGGTCATCCCTTAACTTGATCCACTGGGTCAAGTGTTAACAGTAGCAATTTATCAGCATAATCCACTAATCTCATAGTGATTTGCTGAAGTCATTATCGTCATTCTAGTTATGAACATCATCACAGGGACTCGTCCCATTCATCCTCATTGTGGTTTTGTTCAACTTATTACATTTCAACCAAAATTCAGGAGTCATCATTTTTCAATCAGAATCCAAATCAATTCATCAGTTCTCAACCAGAATTTTAAAATCATATCAACCACATTCGAATTCATCATATGGATAGCATTTTTGCTTATAATTTCAAGATCTTAGATTTACTCGTATATTCTGCTAGTAAAGAGCTACAGTTATACCCTTGGTATATAGGGGTAGTCACGGTCCTTGGAATTATAAGGTAAATACCATCATGTCTAGGCCTCAAGCAAGTCAGGGATTCCATATAATTACGGTACTTCCATCTGAAGACCCAATTACCAATTTATAAATTTCAGTCTGAATAACAATTTGTATGAATTTTATCACACAATTTCAACCTTTTACTGCTACTTCATCAATTTTTGACATTTTTGGCTTCTCAGTTGATCCACTTTAGCCAATTTTGCTCTGATACCAGCTGTAAGATCTCTGTCCCCACCGCGCAATGAATTCAGGGGTGCTAGCAGCGGAAGTAGCACTTCTTGTGCGGGGCATGTTCCCACAGTCGGGGCCTCGCCCACGGATATTCGGACAAGATACTAATCCATCGGTTCTTCCAAAACCGAACCCGAAAAAACTTCCCTTGCCCGAAAAGCTCAAGCGATTCCTCCAGGATAAATTTTTCTCTAACGTAGTCAAAAACCTTAACTAACAGAACTGATCTGACCAAACCCATAAGTCCCATAGTCAAATCAAGAAAAGATTGCAGTTGGATCATAGAGACCAACGCTTTTTTCCTCATTGAGAGGCACATCCATTGATTCTTTTCCATAGAACAATTTTTGTCCGGGATTTACTTCATCTAGCGTACCATAACAGAATTGAGTCTCAATTTAGGGATCCATCAGTCCAGCCTAACCCCATCCAATCCCATGGGTTAGCCAACCGCCCAACCACTGTAGTGATGGGAATCCAATTAGAAATTTGGTTAGGTGATGTCTCGGGTACCAGGGAGGAAAAGAGTTCCCAGGCCCCCTAGCCGGATATTCATGCAAACTTAAAATTAGTCACACCACTTACACACCCAATATGAAATTGCCTTTTTCACAGATTCAGTTGTCTTTAAAACAATCATTTAATGAAATCATAGTTACTAATCATAATCCTCCAAAAAATTTTGGTTGAATTTTAATTTCCAATCATTTCTTCCTCAGTGTACCTACTATGGCATCATTGGCAACTAGAACGCTCACCACCTGTCCACTCAAGGGTCTTTTCGATGGTTCCTAGCTCATAGTACTCGGCAATATTCACATATCAAAATGGAATCTTCATTGAAGATCAGCAAGATCAACCAACAAATCCATATAAAAGAACCATGGACTCATCCGTTGAGGACCTGCAAGGTCAATCAACCAGATCCATGCCCGAATTCAGAAAACAACTCTTACTCCTTGTTCCAATATCTTCCACGATACACGTGTGGGTATTGTCGGTGAGACCGAGAGCCCGAGCACCGTATGGTCAGCACCCTCTAGGATCCTTCACAAGTGACCTAGTGCTTCACTCATAGGCCGCTTCCTTGGTCCCTCATCCATCGTACCGGAAGCTCACCATTTTAATCGAACCGAGGCTGGTCAAGACCTCGGCCGACCTTGCTACACGAGACGTTCTCCAATGACTCTCCGTATCACAGCTGTTGCAACTTTATCAGATTAGGTCTCCACGACCTCATTCACAAGACGGTCAAAATGCTTCTCTAGCATTCTTGACATAAAATAGTGATTTAAAAACAGTTCAAAAATACAGTTTCTATAACAAACTCTCGTCTTTCCACATTGCTCCACATCAAACCACATTAATTTATTCCACAACCATTTCATAAGTATTCCTTTTCTCATCCACATCATTTTCATCTCATCACATCTTTCTGTAATTTATCCTTATCATATCTCATCCACTCGCATCTACCCATATCCACATCTCATCACATCACATCACATTCATTCACATCTCATCCATTCAGACCACATCACATTCACTCACATCACATCTCATTCATTTTACCTCACATCACATCTCATTCATTTTACATCACATCTCATTCATTCACATCTATCCCGATTCACATCCTATCACATCACATTCATTCATATCCATCACATTCTCTTTCATTCATATCCATCACATTCATTCTCCAATCGTTCACATGTATGACTACTCGCATCTATCCATACATTCATATCTATCACTTCACATCCACATATATTCATGTCACATCTCATCTCTTTACATCACATCACATTCTTTCACATACACATCTATATCCATTCTTTCACATACATCCACATCCATTCTTTCACATACTCATTCACATCCATTCTTCTCATACACATTCACATCCATTCTTTACATACACATCCTTATCCATTCTTTCACATACTCATTCACATCCATTCTTCACATACACATTCACTCACATCTCATATCTTTCATTTACATTCTGATTCTGGAATGAAGGGATGTAATGCATGAAAAATATGAGTAATCACCATGTAAACATGATGCCTAAGTGTGTTTAGTCTCTCACCAAGAGAATGGAAATAGCCTTCCACAAGCCAAGAGAGAAGCCATGAGCTCCAAGAAACATAAGTTTCCATTTCTAAAAATGATCATCAAAAGTTACAACCATGGTCCAAGTCCCCTCTTTTATACATGGACTTGTCCCATTATTAACCCTATTGAATAAAGTTCCTACTTTATTACAAACCATCCCTTCCCAAAGATTTTGTCCTCAAAATCAATAACATGTACAATCTCAAAGTATGAGACTCTAATGTAATCAATGGGAAGTGGTTAAGAGTTCTCAAGTACATCCAAAGCACATATACAATGAAAATCCGGATGTATACAAGTCCACAAAGCTTCAAGCCCAAAGTGTATGAGTGGGACTGTTATGACAGCCCTTCTAGTCGATGAAGACCCTTGAAAATCCTTCATTTAGACTCCATATATTGGGCTGAAAATGATATGTACACTCAGCCATATGTAGCCCACATCATAATCTTTCATTAGGATACGCCATGAAGCTTGTTGGAGTAGAAAAATAGGCCCAATAGTAGACCTTCCCAAAGCTGTCCAGAAATTACAGCATGTATACTTCTTTGTGTTGAGTTTGAGAGAGTTGATGGATTTAGAGTTGATGAAGCTATGAGTGCTCCCGGAATCCACAAGAATATGTGCAACCCTCCCATTGATGGTCCCCACCAACCTTAGTGTGCTTGGGTTCTTGCAACCCGCCAACAACTCTTGTGAGATAGAGCATATGCAAGCTGAAATTTCTGCATTGGTAGGCATGTCTCCGTCCACAAGGCTTTCCTTAACTCCACCTCCCGGATCAAACGGAAACTCACCATCCTCCGTGATGAAAGAATGGTCTTCAAGTGACTCCTCATGTGCTTCTTCATTGCAATCCTCCCATTCTTCAATGTCATGAGAGTCATCCTTGTTCTCTTCCTCATCCATGAGGATCATAGTGGCCACAATCTTCTTTGATTTGCACACATGCCCGGGTGACCACCTCTCTTTGCACTTGAAACATAGCCCTTTGCTTCTCAACTCCTCAATCTTTGGATCATCCATTCTTTGAGTCTTCTTGAAGGGTTGAAAGGGCCTCTTCTTCATGAAGTCACTACTCTTTTTGGCATCAAATTGATGTATCCCATTCTTTGGCTGTCCACCCCCAAATGATGTAGGAGTTCTTGGATTAGAGGATGGTAATGTAGAGGTAGGACCTTTCCCAAAATTGTAAGAAGTAGTGGTTGGTTTGAGTGTGTCTTTGGTGAAGGTCATGGGCTGAGACCTCTTGTACTTTGGCTCATAGAGTTCGGCTAACCTCATAGCTTCTTTGAGAGAGCTAGGCCTTTGAGCCGACACATCCGCCTTGATGAAGTGTTCAAGACCATGCACAAACTCTTTCATCTTCATGTCTTCACTCAAGCCTTCCACGTACATTGAAAGCTTCAAAAATCTCTTGATGTAACCTCTCACCATCATCCCCTTTTGAGAAAGCTCATACCATTCTTCATGGTATCGGTCAAGCACTAAGGGTGAAATGAAGGCCAAGTTTATCTCCCGCTTCAATCCTTCCCAAGTTGATGGCGTGTTCCCTTGTTTGACCAAGTGCCTCCACCATTGATGAGCATAATCTTCAAGATGTAAGGAGGAAAATTGTACCATATCACGCTCACTTTTTGGGTAAAGTTGGAAATAGGTATCAAGCTTGGTAGCCCACTCCTCCAACTCTTGCGGAGATGACCCGTCACCTTTGAACTTTGATAGTGAAATTTTGTCTTTGACATCCTTGGAAGATATGTGGGATGGGTTATCATGTTGGGTAGAGGGCTTGAATCTTTGCATCTTCGAGTATGACTCCATAAATTGTGCAAAGTCTTTGTAATCCCTCTTGATGATATTCGACAATTCCATCCACTTCTCGTGAGCATCCCTTTGTCTTTGGGCAAAGGACATTTGATTCCAATCGAGTGCAATCTCCTCATCATTCACAAACACCTCATCCTCTTCCCTTGAATGCATTGCCCTAGAAAAGGTAGGACCCTTTGATGCATTGAGGTGAGACAAACCCGAATGAAAAGAAGGAGGAAACATGTCCTTGACAAGAGGTCTCCGTGCATCCGCCATGAATCCCCGAGTGGATGCTCCCAATGGATCCTCTTGTACGGCCTTCATGGAATCCTCATTCAAGATGCCCTTGCCTTTTCTTTGCTCATAGTCACCATAATTCCCATGCTTTTCTTGTGCTTGAGACTTCCCAAACTTGTCCTCCATCACACCAATCCGTGAGGATAATGTTTCAAAATGAGAATCAAGCTTGGAGTCTAAGGTCTCCAACCGTTGTACAAGCATTTGCATGAGGGTGTCATGGTTAACCGCCGCTTGTGTCCCTTGAGAAATTTGATTATGTACATTGCCCCCATTGTCTTCATTGATGAATGCATCCCTTGCATCCATATTACCTTCCATGTCCTCATCACCAATGATCATTTCTTGCACAACATCCCCACCCTTGCGTGGTCTTCCCTTCGGCATAGTGAAGAAATGCAAGATGTTGGTAGAATGCCCAAATGATGTCGGAATTGGACAAAAGAAGGTTCTATGGGTAGGTAATGGTGTCTACTATCCTCCAAATGAACACAGTAAGAATTAGGTGTGGGCAAGTACTCTCTGTTTTAGGGTTTGTGCGGGACAGCTGAAAGTAGTAATTTGGCTCTAAAATGCAAAATATATGTCGGAATTAGGATTTTGACGGCTCTATAGAAAGCTAACGGAAGATAGAACCTACCCCTAAAAGCATTTTGATTCAGTCAAAGTGGAAGTATATTCTGTTTGACTTTGACCAGAAAGTCAACATGACTACTTTGACCAAGATTGTGATATCCGATTAAGGGGTTCTATGGCTCATTTGAAAACTCTCAATGAGTAGAATAGAGTCGTGTAATCACTCGGACCTAATCCCAAAAACCCTAGGACTGAATTAGGGTTTTGTAAAATCCCAGAAATTCTCAAAATTCGGTCCCAAAGCTCAATCCGGCTCACATCACATCACATCTCACATCTATTCACCTCACATCTCATCACCTCTATTCTCATCACATAGATGTGAGATGTGATTCACATCACATCTCACATCTATTCACCTCACATCTCATCACCTCTATTCACATCACATCCATCCATCCATTCACACCTATCTAATTCACATCACATCTCATCACAGCTATTTACCTCTCATCTCATCACCTCTATTCACATCACATCCATCCATCCATTCACATCTATCTAATTCACATCACATCTCATCACATCTATTTACCTCTCATCTCATCACCTCTATTCACATCACACCCATCTATCCATTCATTCACATCTATCTAATTCACATCACATACATCCATCCATTCGCATCTATCTAATTCACATCACATCCATCCATCCATTCGCATCTATTTAATTCACATCACATTCTCATCATCTCTATTCACATCACATCCATCCATTCAATCATCATGTGATTCACATCTTATCTCATCACATCTATTCGCCTCATATTCTCATCACTTCTATTCACAGAATTTAAACATAGAATTTAAGAGGATTCTAATTTTTGATATAAAGATTCTTTACGCATCTATTTATCCATAATTCAATTTTAAGGAAAATAACACTTTTGAAATAAAATTAAATCCTTTATGCATCTTCTTATGCATAAATTCAATTTTAATGAGAATAACTCCTTTGAAATAAAAATAAATCTTTTATGCATCTTCCTATGCATAAATTCAATTTTAATGAGGATAACACTTTTGAAATAAAAATAAATCTTTTATGCATCTTCCTATGCATAAATTCAATTTTAATGAGAATGACACTTTTGAAATAAAAATAATTCTTTTATGCATCTTCCTATGCATAAATTCAATTTTAATGAGAATGACTTTGAAATAAAAATAATTCTTTTATGCATCTTCCTATGCATAAATTCAATTTTAATGAGAATGACACTTTTGAAATAAAAATAAATCTTTTATCTAGAATGCACAAACGAAGGGAATTACTCTTTTAGAATAACCTAATGAGATAAACTTAATTTCCATAAAATTTAAGAAAATTTTGCCATAACCTCCTTTGTATGGCTGACCATTTCTCAATTTTATTATTCAATTTATGACTTGAATTAATCCAATTTGAATTCTAATATCTCTAATCTACTCCATTTTCTAAAAATCAAGAGAGTAAACAATGTACGGGTGGTCACGGTTCTTGGAATTTTAAGGTAAATACCATCATGTCTAGGCCTCAAGCAAGTCAAGGATTCCATACAATTCGGTACTTCCTTTTACTCGTATATACTGCCAGTAAAGAGCTACAATTATACCCTCAGTATATACGGGTAGTCACGGTTCTTGGAATTTTAAGGTAAATACCATCATGTCTTAGATTTACTCGTATATATTACCAGTAAAGAGCTACAATTATACTCTCGGTATATACGGGTAGTCACGGTTCTTGGAGTTTTAAGGTAAATACCATCATGTCTAGGCCTCAAGCAAGTCAAGGATTCCATACAATTCGGTACTTCCTTTTGAAGACCCAATTACCTATTTATGAATCTTCATTCTGAATATCAATTTGTATGAATTTCATCACACAATTACAACCTTTTATTGCTACTTCATAAATTTTTACATTTTTGGTTTCTCGGTTGATTCAGTTTAGCCAATTTGCTCTGATACCAGCTGAAAGATCCCTGTCCCCTCCGCGCAACAAATTCAGGGGTGCTAGCAGCAGAAGTAGTACTTCTTGCGTGGGGCAAGGTCCCTCACTCGGGGCCTCACCCACGGATATCCGGATATCCGGACAAGAGACTAATCCTCAGTTCTTCCAAAACCGAACCCGAAAAAACTTCCCTTGCCTGAAAAGCACGGACGATTCCTCCAGGATATTTTTACTCTAACGTAGTTAAGAGCCTTAACTAACTGAACTGATCTGACCGAGCCCGTAAGTATCATAGTCAGATCAAGGAAAAGACTTGCACTTGGATCAAAGAGACCAACGCTTTTTTCCTCATGAGAGGCACAGCCGTTGATTCTTTTCCATAGAATAATTTTTATCCGGGATTTACTTCATCTATCGTACTATAACAGAATTGAGTCTCATTTTAGGGATCCATCAATCCAGCTTTTTTCCTCATTGAGAGACACAGCCGTTGATTCTTTTCCATAGAACAATTTTTATCCGGGATTTACTTCATCTATCGTACCATAACAGAATTGAGTCTCATTTTAGGGATCCATCAATCCAGCCTAACCCCATCTAGTCCCGTGGGTTAGCTAACTGCCCAACCACTATAGTGATGGGATCCATTTAAGAATTTGGTTAGGTTTTGTCCCGAGTACCAGGGAAAAGAGTTCCTAGGCCCCCTAGCCGGATATTCATGCAAACTTAAAACTAGTCACACCACTTACACACCCAATATGAAATTGCCTTTTTCATAGATTCAGATTTAAAACAATCATTTAATGAAACTATAGTATCACTGATCATAATCCTCCAAAATTAATCCGGTTGAATCCTAATTTCTAATTTTTCCTTCATCGGTGTACTTATGGCATCATTGGAACCAGAACGCACACCACCTATCCATTCAGGGGCCTTTTCAATAGTTCTTAGCTCATAGTACCCGACAATATATTCACTTATAAAAATAAAAATAGAATCTTCGTCGAAGATCAGCAAGATCAACCAACAGATCCATATAAAAGAGCCATGGACTCATCCGTTGAGGACCAGTAAGGTCAATCAACCGGATCCATGCCCGAATTCAGAAAAAGACTCTTACTCCTTGTTCTAATATCTTCGGCCACTCTGAGCACCGTATGGTCAGCACCCTCTAGGATCCTTTGCAGGTCACCTAGCACTTCACTCATAGGCCGCTTCCTTTAGTCCCTCATCCACCGTACTGGAAGCTCACCCCATTTAAATTGAACCGAGGCTGGTCAAGACCTTGGCCGACCTTGCTATGCGAGACGTCCTGCGTTGACTCTCCGTCAGCTATTACAACTTTATCAGATAGGTCCCCAGCATTTTTGACATAAAACAGTCTTTTAAAAACAGGTCATAAATACAGTTTCTATAATGAACTCTCGTCTTTCCACATTGTTCCACATCAATCCTCATTTATTTCATATGTATTCCAATTCTCATCATATCATTTTTCATCTCATCAAATCTTTTCTCATTTATCTGCGTCAGATCTCATCCACTCGCATCTACCCATATCCACATCTCATCACATCATATTCATTCACATCACATATCACATTTATCTCAATTTACATCACATCTCATTCACTCACATCTCGATTCACATGACATCACATCTCATTCATCCACTCGCATCTACCCATATCCACATCTCATCACATCATATTCATTCACATCACATATCACATTTATCCCAATTTACATCACATCTCATTCACTCACATCTCGATTCACATGACATCACATCTCAGTCATTCACATCCCGATCCACATCACATCACATCTATTCACATCCATCACATTCATTTACATCACATCCATTTACATCCATCACATCACATTCATTCATATCCATCACATTCATTCATTCATATCCACCACATTCATTCTCATAACCATCTCATCACATGCATTCTATCCACATTATATCACATCACTTCTATCCACATCCTATCTCATTCATACACATCCTATCTCATTCATACACATCTCATCTCATTCATCCACATCCATCTAATCAATCACATGTACGACTACTCACATCTATCCATACATTGATATCTATCACTTCACATCCACATATATTCATGTCACATCACATTCTTTCACATACACATCCACATCCATTCTTTCACATACATCCACATCCATTCTTTCACATACTTATCCACATCCATTCTTCACATACTCATCCACATCCATTCTTCACATTATCCACATCCATTCTTCACATACACATTCACATCCATTCTTCACATACACATCCATATCCATTCGTCACATACACATCCATATCCATTCTTCACATACACATTCATATCCAATCATATCATCTTCAGATACCTGTGATCCAATGGTGGCAAGCTGGTCTGCTATGGTCTTAACCTCTGTCGTATAAACCTGGATGCTTCGACCACTTCTAGACATGTTGTTGAACTGCTGTTTCAGCTGAATCTTCCTTGCATGTGTTACATTTCCATAGTCCTTCATGAGTATGTCCCAAGAATCCTTTGGGGACGCACATCCACCAGTGATTTGTATTGCCATAGCATCAGATATACATAAAGAAAACCAGTGTAGCACTTTGTGTGCTCTCTCTATCCACTGCTTATAATCTCTTCTCTGATCTTGTGTCGGTCTTTCAACCATCTCAGGTTCAGCTTCATCACCTGTACATAGATCCCAATATCCTCTGCTGCCAACCAAAAAATTCTTCATCCTGAACTTCCATAAGGCAAAATTCTTGTTGTCCAGCTTCTCTCCAACAATCTGGGTAATATTGTCAGTGCCCTGTGCATTAGCCATGGTTTAGTAGACTATGTCTGACTTCCTGCAAGCCAACAAGTATGACTGACCAAGTGCAGTCCTTAACTGTTTATGACAGTTTTTCTGCAACAAGCTCACTGTCAAAACCAGGGTATTTCAGCCCTTCAGCAGCTCAAAACAGTCCACAAATAAGTAGTCCCACCTGTAGGTACGATGGTCAATACATATGCTATGTAATTGCTTCAGCTTTATCTCCTGCAACCTTACTGTCAGAGTACATACATGCAGTCTGTAAACTGTAAACCGTCAGTGTGACCAGCAGCTTATTCAGTACCAAAACTGAGTCGTATACATGTCATACATGTCCCAAACCTTCATAGACATCTGCTAGTACATGTAGCAGTCCTCACATAACCATACATGCACAAATCAGTGCGCATAAACAGCAAGTACAAGTGTCAAAAACCTTGCTCACAAATTGCAGTCAGCAAATATTCAGCATAACAAGCTTTATCTAGCTCCACAAAGTCCTCAAATCATGTCATACATTCACTTCAGTGTGTCGGGGGTCAGTACATGACCATATGGGCAACCACAGGCATCCTATCTTCATGAATCCAAGTCAAGATTGCATTTACAGTTAGCAACCAGCCAAGACAATGTCATTGCATTAATTTCCAGCCTTAAACTTCAACTTCAAATCATCAGGTCCAACGCATACATGCTCTTGCATATTCCTATGCTCCAACGATGCCTTCTGGGTACAGTAGAGGGCTCTGTGCTTTTCAACACTCCTTAGCAGAATTCCCACGCAGACAACTCGTGTGTTAAAACTGCAAACGTTGCTCCAAACTGATGACGACCAAGCACTCTAATGTGTACCAACATTGTCCCTAGTCCTATGCTCCCATCATTTAGATTTGGAGACTGTTATGGGATACCACACCTCTAAGAGGGATACCACACCTCTAAGAGGGAACTCAATGCATTCACCTTTGGAAAGATTTGGAAATTTTTATGGGCTACCACACCTCCAAGAGGGAACTCAATGCATTCACCTTTGGAAAGAGCAATAGAACACAACTGTCTCATAGGGCACTTTTTACCAATGCTTCAAACTTGTGTCCCTTGAGGTCTTGGGTGGCCAATATCTCATAATGTATAAATTTTATAGTGCCTTTGCATGACACTTATTAATGTATTTGTTAATCCAAAATGGGATTAACATCCCCCCTACCTAATGTAGGTTTGGTCCTCAGAACCTATTACCGAGGTCAAAAGACCTGGTCGCCAAACTTGTGAGATGATAGAAGTTCCGGGTACTGAAGCTTTTTCAGGGTTCTTCGGAATGCAACGTGTGATCTCTAGAACCCAGTGTTGACCATATCCTCGAATGTGACATGCATATTGTTAGAAGTCAAGCTCAGTTCCCGTGTGTTCCTTCTTTATGTTGTGTGATCATGACCGACACCAGCTATAGCTAGATACAGCTGGACATGTGTGCTGTAGTTAATAAGCCAGTCACAGCTAGATATTATGAGTGTAGGTATCTTTTATGTGTGTGAGTGTGAAAGTAATGGATAGATGAAGGTGAGCCTGTAGGCTCTGGGTTTGGCTCCACTCTTTCTCTGTCTCTCCCTCTCTTTCAATATGGTATCAGAGCCTAACCAATTTGGCCTGCAGCTCCGATAACAAGAACACGGACGGGATCCTTGGCCATGGCGAAGCTCGCAACAAGAGGTAGAGTTAGGGTTAGGTCTTGGCTTGTTTTCTGCTCCTCTGTGTAGTGGAGGGCTAAAAAGACTGGTTATGAAGAAGAAGAAGACTGGTTATGGAGACAAGGCTATTCGGGTGTGACGAATGCGACAATGGTTCCCTCAGGGCTGATTTGTGAACCTACCTACTATGGCGACAATGGTTCCCTCAGGGCTGATTTGTGAACCTACCTACTAAGGACACCAATTGCAAAGTTGATGTCAAGACATGTAATTGTATAGGAAGACTTCATATACTTCTTCTTATCCACATCAGTGGGAGAAGAATCTTCAATAGAAATCTTTACATTAACCTCTAGGTGCCATTGAGGAGCTACTTCTTACTGATCCAAGATGTAACTCCATATCCAATAACAAAACAGTATAACCAGAAACTAATTTCCTACTATCACAACCTCTTGCCCAATCAGAGTCAAAATCCAATCAAGTGATTTCCTGATTTGTAAGCAATGCCATACCCAATGGTACTTTTGATGTATTTCAATCCCAGACCCCTGCCTTCCAATGGTTCCCTCGGGGCTGATTTGTGAACTTGCTACTAAGGATATCGATTGCAAAGTTGATGTCAAGACATGTAATTGTATAGAAAGAGCAAGCTCTGCACCAACTTCCTATACTTCTTCTTATCCACATCAATGGGGAGAAACATCTTTAATAGAAAGCTTCACATTAAGCTCCATGGGTGTAACCACTCACTTGCTAGACATGCCAAATGCCTTCAGAATTTCTCATGTTGCATACTTTTACTAAATAATGAAAATTCTATTTGACTCTTACTAGACCTCTATCCCCCAAAAAAAATGCATAAATCCCAAGGTCTATCATATCAAACTATGAACTCAACATCTTCTGTGTCTTTTATACCTTCTCTTCCCCATCATAATGAGGTCATCTAGATATAAGACAATGATCATGTACCTGCCTTGCTCAAAAGAAAATATACAAATTTACTTCTAATGGGAATTTAGAAAGACTTATACTATTCTTTGAGATGGCTATTTAGAAAAGCTACCTTCACATCCATCTGCAATACCAGCCACTTCCCATGAGCGACAAGTACTGTATGAATAGTGGTCAATCTAGTTGTGGGGGTGAATGTCTCTTGAAAGTCAAACCCTTCGACTTGTGTAAAACCCTTTGCCACTTGTACTTATCCACTATACCATCAGACTTATACATGGCCTTCCAAACCCACTTAGTGCAATAATATTCCATTTAATAGGATGATCCATAAGGTCCCAAGCATGGTTTCTCAAAAGTGAATCAAACTCTGACTCCATGGCCCCTTGCTAAGATGGATGGCTCTGCTATACTTTCATTATCTCAACCCACCATAAAGGCCATATTGACAATGTGAGTGGAGACCCTCTTTTGTCCTCTATTCTCTTAGATCTATGAATATCTATTGGCTCTGTGATTATCGGTAGAGCTTTTCCATCTAAGAGCTTCTTTCAGCCATTTAGAATATGACCTCTTATGAGGTGTTTGCAGGCTTCTCTTCTTCATCATCTGTGAGATAAGCCCACCTCTTGTAGGGTTGGTACTGTCATTGGTGGTTATGCTTGGCTGAGACCATTAACATTACAATGCATATCCTTATGCATATCCTTAATAGGAATTACACAAAGGTAATGAAGGGTATGACACCTCAAGAAGCTTATTTAGGTAAGAAACCCTCAGATGCATATTTCAAGACATTTATGACTCTTTTGTGCATATTCTATACTCATCCAAAACCAAGTGGGATACAAAGAGAATAAAGTGTACCTTCTTGGGATACAATACGGATTCAATGGGCTATCACCTATACGACCAAGAGGAAAAGAAGATAATAGTCATATTTGATGTGGTGTTTGAGGAATAGCCTCATCACATGGAGGACAGGGCTTCATCCACACTATCCTTTAGCCCAAAAATAATTCTATAATCCTTTACCTTGAGCATACTCCACACCATCTCCCACCACTATATAATTCTTGAACTCTACAACACCATTTTATTGTGAAGTATGAGTAACAGCCAAATCTCTCTTGATATCGTGTTCCTTGTAAAAACAGGAATCAAACTCACATGAATTCTCCTCCTCGATCTCTTTGAAACTTCTTCAACCTCTTTCCTAACTTATTCTCTACCAAGCTACACCATAATTTAAAATTTCCAAAAGCTTTAGTCTTATCTAAAGAAAATACACCCACATCTTCCTACTAAAGTCATCGATTAGAAGTAGGAAGAGCCCCCCAATGTATTGGTTGGCATTTTACCACAGAGATCTACATGTACAAGCTCTAAAGGAGCCTTTAGACACAATGATAGGACACATATAGGATGCCAACACTCCAGTAGTTGCATGGCAGAACCTAGTGTAGAATTTCCAGACCAACACAAAGGCAAGGAAGCTGCAGCTAAAACAAGAGCTGCATACTATGGAAAAGAAAAGCATGTCTATGAATGAGTATGCTTTAAAGATCAAGGAAAGTGTGATGGAAGATGATGATTTAGTGAACATCTATCTAAATGGGCATAGCAAAGAGGAAAATCATGTCTATCAATGAGTATGCTTTAAATATCAAGGGCAGTGTTGAATCCCTTGGTTCTATCAATATATCAATGGAAGATGATGATTTAGTGAGCATCTATCTGAATGGGCATGGCAAAGAGTATAAGCCATTCAAGACCTCCATTGCAGTCAGGGAGAATGTTCTCAACTTTTTGGACTTAGTGTCTATGTTGATCTCTTGGTGAGGACTCTTATTTCACAAATCAAGAACACATTTGAACATGCCTTCTACTCCAATTCACGTAGAGGTAGAGGTAGAGGTTGTGGTCAAGGCCAAGGTGGTGTGGCCGACATGGAAACCAGAATTATGGACAATAACAGACTGAGGATTTGTGGCATCACCAGCAACAATCATACATAGGTGGAAGAGACCAATCTAGAGGTAGGGGAGCTAGAGGGGCCGAGGTGGTTGGCAAAGAAATCTGAGTGTAAATAGCAGAGAGTGCTATTATTGCGTGCAAATCAGGGCACATGGCAAAGGATTGATTTAAAAAATAGAATGACATTAAAAGTGAAAAGTTATAGCAAGGCAACTATGCATCATCTAGTAAATAGGGTGGTGATGATAGAAGTAAGAAGCTATTTGTGATGTAACACATGCTTAGTTCCACAACACGAGATGTGTCAGGATCTAAAGATATATGGTATGTGGATTCTGGCACCTCTAACCACATGACTAGTTATGGTGAGTGGTTTGCAGACATGTAGAAAATGAAAAAACCAAGTTATGTAGAAACAATTGATGATATTGTACATCCCATTGCGCATGTTGGTGGGGTGAGTTGGCTGCATGGGATGAGGTGTGGACAAGATTAAGCTGGCCATTTGGATGTGTCACAAATAGTATTAAAGGCTATGTGCTTCAGCATGCAGAATTGCCATGTTTGGAAAGTAGGAAGCGAGGGGTGGTGTTGGGGGGAGATTCTGAATTTAGATGAAAGATCCCTGCCCCCTCCGCGCAACGAATTCGGGGGTGCTAGCAGCAGCGGAAGTAGCACTTCTTGTGCAGGGCAGAGCCTCTCACTCGGGGCCTCGCCCACGGATATCCAGACAAGAGACTAATCCCTCGGTTCTTCCAAAACCAAACCCGGAAAAACTTCCCTCGCCCAAAAAACACGGGCGATTCCTCCAGGATATTTTCACTCTAACGTAGTCAAGAGCCTTATCTAACCAAACTGATCTGACCAAACCTGTAAGTCACTTGGTCAGATCAAGGAAGAAACTTGCACTTGGATCATAGAGACTAACGCTTTTTTCCTCATTGAGAGGCATAGCCGTTGATTCTTTTCCATAGAACAAGACTATCAGGGATTTACTTCATCTATCATACCATAACAGAATTGAGTTCATTTTAGGGATCCATCAGTCCAACCTAACCCCATCCAATCCCATGGGTTAGCCAACCACCCAACCACTGTAGTGATGGGATTCATTTAGGAATTTAGTTAGGTTTTGTCCTGGGTACCAGGGAAAAGAGGTCCCAGGTCCCCTAGCTGGCGCTTCATGCAAACTTTAAGATAGTCACACCACTTATACACCCAATATGAAATTGCCTGTTTCACAGATTCAGCTAACTTTAAAACAATCTTTTAATGAAATTATAGTATCACTGATCATAATCCTCCAAAATATCCGATTGAATTCTAGTTTCCAATCATTCTTTCATCGGTGTACCTATGGCATCATTGGCAACCAGAACGCTCACCACCTGTCCACTCAGGGGCCTTTTCAATAGTTCCTAGCTCATAGTACCTGGAAATATATTCACTTATAAAAATCCAGATGGACTCTCCGTTGAAGATCAGCAAGATCAACCAACAGATCCATATAAAAGAGCCCATGGACTCATCTGTTGAGGACCAGCAAGCTCAATCAACCATGCCCGAGTTCAAAAATCAACTCTAACTCCTTGTTCCATTGTCTTCCTCGACGCACGCGTGGGTATCTTCGGTGACCTAGAGCCCGAGCACCGTATGGTCAGCACCCTCTAGGATCCTTTGTGTTTGCAGGTCACCTAGCGCCTCACTCATAGGCCGCTTCCTTGGTGCCTCATCCACCATACCGGAAGCTCACCATTTAAATCAAATTGAGGCTTGTCAAGACCGTGCTACGCGAGATGTCCTCTGTTGACTCTTCGTCAATTGTTGCAACTTTACCACGTAGGTCTCCACGACCTCATTCACAAGACGGTCAAAATGCTTCCCCTGCATTCTTAACATAAAACAGTCATTTAAAAACAGGTCATAAATATAGTTTCTATAACGAACTCTTGTCTTTCCACATTGTTCCGCATCAATCCACATGACTTAATCCAAGTCCAATCATATGTATCCCCATCGTCCTTCATCCATTCTCATCCAATCACATCATTTTCCTTCTCATCACATCTTTCCACATTTATACTCATCACATCTCATCTCACATCTACCCATATCCACATCTAATCACATCACATTTATTCACATCTCATTCACATCTCATCCATTCATATCTACCCCAATCCACATCACATCACATCCATTTCATCTCACATATCATTCATTCACATCTATCCTGATTCACATCTCATCCATTCACATCACATCTCATTCATTCACATCTATCCCGATTCACATCACTCACATCCATTCACATCACATATCATCCATTCACATGTATCCCATTTACATCATATCACATCACATCCATTTCACATCATATATCATCCACATTCATTTTCATCACACCACATCCTATCACATCCCATTCGCATCTTATCACATTCATATATCATCCACATTCATTTTCATCACACCACATCCTATCACATCCCATTCGCATCTTATCACATCCATTCACATATCCCATTTACATATTATCACATCTATTCACATCCTATCGCATCCCATTTTTTACATCCTATCGCATCCATTCACATCCTATCACATCCATTCACATCCTATCGCATCCCATTTATATCTTATCGCATCCATTTACATCCTATCGCATCCCATTTACATCTTATCGCATCCATTCACATCCTATCGCATCCCATTTACATCTTATCACATCCATTCACATCTTATCGCATCCCATTCACATCTTATTCCCATTTAGTAGCTTTTCCTACTTCAATACCGATAATGGGACCTTTTCTAAATTTCTACCAATTGTTTGGCTTAGATAAAGGTTCTTTTTCTCGACGATTATTTCCATATTCTTTCTCAATTTCTCAAATGAATTATATTCAATATTCCTCTTTTGAATCAAAGAATTCATAGGATTTACAAAAATCAATTCTACCTATATTTCCACTTTTCATAAATTGAATTATACTAAAAATTTCTCTTTTTTCCATTTAATTTCTTGGATCTCAAAAATCATGGGAATTCCTCTTTTTACATTTAATTGCTTGAATTCTAAATGTCATGGGAATTCCTCTTTTATCATCAAATAAATTTATCTAAAAGTCCTCTTTTCTTTAATAAAAATATTCAATATTCAAAATATACCAAGAATTACTCTTTCTCCATTTAAATGATTGAATTCCAAATATGATGGAAATTCCTCTTTCATCATTTAAATTTATACATGCATAAAATAATTTTAACTAAAATTTCTCTTAAAAATTAATAAAAATATCCAGTAATCCTAATATGACAAGAATTCCACTTTTTCCATTTAAATGATTGAATTCTAAATATGATGGAAACTCCTCTTTTATCATTTAAATTTATTCATGCATAAAATAATTTATCTAAAATTCTTCTTTAATTTTTAAATAAAATATCCATTATTTTAATATTTCAATTTTTCTCTTTCTCCATTGGAATACATGGATCTTCATTATCATGGGAATTCCTATTTTATCATAAAAATGAAATTACCAAAAATTCCTCTTTTTCTCTAATTAACTATTTATACATAAACATTAAAAAATAGTTTTTCATGGATGTGACAAGAATTATTCATTTAACATAGGATGACCAATCCTAGAATATGGTAGGAAGTCCTCTTTTCACATTATGCATAAAAATGATTTGTGTGTTAATTTTCAAACATTTTACCATAGCTCCACCCTATTACTGATAATTTTTAATATTTTCTAAAAGAATAAGACTTAGTAATAGGATTATGATAGAGTGACTATCATTTGGACCAATATCCAATTTATGGACTTAATTCCTAAGTTTACCATAATTACATAATCATAAATGATGAATCAAAGGGGTGGCTAAAAAAGCCATCTCTTTGGCCTCCTCTAGCTTGACTAGCATAGAGTTTGATTTTAGAATTAGGAATTGCTCCATGAGAAGCATCATTTGAATTGAGAATCGGTCATAGGAATGACCATTCTTTGGGGGAGAGAGAGATATACATAAAAAACATCCTAAATTAAGCATAAATGTAAACTTTATGTGATTAATCATTAAAAAATTCATTATAGAGCTTCATTTGCATTGAAAAACCATTCAATTGAATACTTCTCAAGCTTGAGAGGGGTTGAGAAGTGAAAAACATTAGAAGATTAAGAAAAAACCATAAAGTCGCACCTTACCTCTTGTTTTGCTTGATTCTCTATTCTTAGGAGAGGCCCCCAACCAATCAATTGGTAAGTATGTTGAGGAAAGCTCCAAGGAAGGTTGAAGAGAGAGAGAAGCTCCAATCTCTCCAAAATGTAGAGGATTTTTAGGGGATAATAAAAAATATACTTATTTTAAGGTAATACTGGCATGGTCTAGTTCACAGATGAGAATACAAAAGAATGAGGGTCTATTTGCAGGTGAGGGAGGCCACTAACTGAGTCCAACTAAGTTCTAGAATTTTCCACCTTCAGTTTGGCTGAATTTGGACAAGATTTGGACCAGTTTGGCTCCCTTTTTTATTTGGTTTTATCCAGGAGAGAGGAGAGATAAAAATATCTTAATATTTTTGAGTTTAAAACTCATTCACATGTGTGAAATAGGTGCCTCCTTGAAGGCTCCCCCTTTTCTTACCAAGGTGTCAAAATTGTATGATTACTCCAAAATATCTCATTTTTTTAGTAATATTTCATAATTTTTAACTAATAAATCTTGTACTCAATCAACTCTTCATCTTATGTGGGCATTTACTCATTTTTGGGTATTTTATTTCATTCGTTGGATTTATCTCATCCCAACACTTGGATTAATCTTATTGGTCCATAGGAACCTTAATTGGACCATAATCCAAAAATTTCAGAAAATCTTGACCCTTAGGCTAAGGTCTTTTAAATCATTTTTAATTGATTCCTAATGCACCTTGGAAAATTTATTTTGATTTTTTATTTTTAGAAAACATATTTTTGATATTTGTAGAATTTGTACATCTAAAAATATCTCAATATTGAATTACCACTCTCTAGAAATTTTTATCTCACTAGGCAAAAAACAAGGAAAAATAATATTTTCTTGTATTCAGAAATAGGGAATGATTACAGGGGATTGAAGTAAAGCTTATTCATTATTCAGGCTGAGGAGGAATCTTACATCCTCTCCCACTTGAAAAACGCGAGATGTCCTCATCTCGCAGGTGGAGTATGATCTCTTTCATCTTCTTCTTCTTCTTCAATTGCTTCCAACATTACTACCTTGGAAGTGGACGGCCGATTTGTGAACATCTCTCTTCGACTTTCCCTATTCTGAGGCGGAGGTCTTACTTTGGATTGAAACTGCGGGTTGGTTAGAGGGTCTACCTCTAGGATTTCCCTGATTTTGGCAGAAAGGAACCTGATTACTCTAGAAGGAAGGAGCTGGAGTCTGGAATCTTGGTCCCTGATTTACCTGCCCTGAAAACCTTGATCCAAAAGGGGTTGGGCAATCCATACTGCGATGTCCAAATCCTTGATAGTTATAGCATTTCACTTCCTTGTTCTCAAGGGTGTAACTTTTGAAGTTGAACTCCAGGGAATTGAGTTCCGGGAAAGGGACCTTTCTTCCATTCTAGAACTTTCCATATTCTGAGCTTGATCTTGTTCTCTTAGGCGGTGGAAGGTTGGAATCACCTTCTGGAGCTAGAAATCTTTTGAAAGATGATGGTGCTGGCTTTAGCAGGACCTTGACATCAAAGGCCTTGGCGAAATCCTTCGCCATCCGCACTGCTTCGGCCATGGAAACTAGCTTGGCATTCTTCACTAGGATATTCGAATGTTCATTCAGTCCCCGAATGAACCTGGCCATCAGCTATTCTTCATCTAGCAGTGGCAAGTATTTGAGGAGGAGAGCGAACACTTGGTGATACACTTCAATAGTTCTGCTCCCCTGGGTTAACTCTAAGAACTCGTTCATCTTGGTTTCCAAAAAGCTGGGAGGAAAGAATCTCTTCCTTAGGTAAATTTTGAGATCATTCCATGTCTGAGTGTTTCGATCATCCAGATAGTTTGTCTCGCAATGGTTTCTCCATGCCACTCTCGCTGTTTCTACTATCTTCAGCCTTACAAGAGCCATTTTGCTCTTCTCATTGTACTCGGTGACATCGAAGTACTCTTCCATTGCTTCGATCCACTTCTCCACAGCCTCGCCCAAGTTTTCCCCTTCACCCTTGAAATGTCCAGGCTGCGATCTATGAAGAGTTTTACGAACATCTTGCAAAGGTGCCATAGGGATGCTTTTTAGTTATGAAGAAATGATGAAGTGCATCAGGGAATGAAAAGTATTCTATGTGCACTTGCTTCAAATCATATACAAGTGGTGTTAGAACATTACGTAGATGAGCACATATGGTATCAAAAAATGTAAGAATGCCATATGGGTGGTAAGTTTTACTATTATGGAGGAGAAGGTGCTAGTGTGTATCCCACCCGTGTGTGAGCATCCATTCAAGGCTTTTTTATATTTTAGGGAGGCGAGCAATAAAAGAATTAATGTTAGTAGGTTTCATGAGCTCTAGGAACTCCTCACCTTCATTAAAGTTAGTTCAATTTATTAGTAGTCTACACCAAGATCAAAAGTTAAGTACAATTAGGAGTAGGGTATATATATATATAGCTTATCCTTCCCTTAGCTTGAGAGCCCCAATAAATATAGCCATTATGACTATGGGATCGGTATATCTTGTGGTGTTGTGTTTGTTTAATGCTAGATCCCCTTGGGTTAGTTCCACACTTAGATTTATGTTATACTAAGAGAGAGAAAGAGTGTGTGTTAGTGAAGAAAAGAACAAGGTAAAGGTCCTAGGAACCACTGGAATGTCAGCCAGAGGGGTTGCCCTTTCCACTAGCTTACCGAATGTATCATCATCAACTTTAATTGGCTCACTATGGTGGCTTAGTTTATTGCTATTAAAGAGAAATTACTTAGGCTTCTTGGGTGGCTCTAGCCACGTCTAGTCCTCTTTGTTGGTGGGCTTTAGTGAGTTGCGTGTTCTAAGTGGTGGGGTCATCTCTCCCTTTTGTTAAGATGGCTACTTCTATCGATAAACATATCGTTATGATATGGGCATCCAATATCTATTCATTAAGCTGTGAGATCACATGTGTTGATAGATTTGAAGCATGGTGACCTTTTTAGATTATAAGCCTTGTAGGGATTCTTTGAAATCTTTGACATGGATTTCATAATTCTCACCAACTGATCTCGTATATTTCCTTTGCCTATGCCACTGACCTTCTAGAGCTATCATATGTGCCTTCAAGCTTGTCTCTATTGCTATGGCCTGCAACTCCTCCTCCTTTTCTTCCAATCTTTTTTATAAAGGCCCATTATCCCCTCCACGATTTTTTGTGGGTTCAAGATCTGAGCGTGGGGGGGGGCTCATTGTTGTCATGTGTGCTCTAGCCTTGTTGCCTACCTAATCTGATTCCGACATGGTATTAGAGCTGAGGGAGGTCTCCTTGGGCATTTGGGCGATAGATCTTTACCTTGCTATCATGTTGCAGCTGCACACTAGTTCTTAAGCCATGGCTAGGCGACTGGTTTTGCCAATGGTTGAGAGAAGAACCATGGCGGGTTGGACTTGAGGGCTAGCTCTCGGTGGTTCCATTGTATGTGTGTAGGCATCAAGAGCTGACGTCAAAGGAGGCTATTGGTAATAATGTTGTTGTCAGCTCACAACCCTTGAATGATTAATCCCATATACAAAAAATGACTAAGGTCCTAAAGGCTATGTACACTCTAAGGTTCATAAAGGTCCATTACCCCCCCATGATTTTTCATGGGTTCCAACAAGATCTGAGCATGGGGGCCCTCATTGTTGTCACTCGTGCTGCCTGCCTACTTTGGTTTTGAAAGTAAAATATCTTGAAAAAAATAGAGAATGAACAAAATCTTCAAAATAGAAAAGAAGAGTATTGCACTAACTTATACTTCATTCTTATAACAGTCCAAGGATGATCCATGCCTCAAATGCTCCACTGAAAAACACCAAAGTTAGCCTTAGAAAATTTGCATCCCCACCAAACAATGTCAGACACCAAATGCAATGCTATAGTAAGGGAGTCCGCACCTC
Organism: Cibotium barometz; assembly: GCF_041138505.1. Lineage (NCBI taxonomy): Eukaryota > Viridiplantae > Streptophyta > Polypodiopsida > Cyatheales > Cibotiaceae > Cibotium > Cibotium barometz. The sequence continues at coordinate 21,483,091 of NC_141082.1, read as the reverse complement.
TTCGACAATGATGCCAAAGATGTTCAATAAAATGGAAACTCTTGTATTCCAACCGCGCAATGTCAAAGACCAAAAGCAATAGTATAGAAGAAGTCCTGAGCTAGAGTGCCTCCTCACCAATAGTGATGCCAAAATCCTTCTAAGCTAGGACACCTCCCCAACAGTGAGATGAGGGCAAAGGTGTTCACACCAAAATGGAAACTCTTGTGCCTTACATGAGGGGATGAAGGGAATGAATGCAAGGGTCCTAGTTTTCACCCTTAGCCATTCAAGTTTGAACAACCCTCTCTTATGGATAAGCAAGGGTCCTCAACTTTACCTCCATTAGGTTCATCCAATGGAGTGGGTAGGGAGGAAGGAGGGAGAGAGCTATAGAGAGAGAGAGAGAGCTCTATCTAAACCTAAAATTTGGTGTGTGAGTGTAAAGAATGGGAGAGAGATTGAGAAGGAGAAGGAGAAGGAGGAGCAAGAAACCTTCTCTCAATATACTCACACACAATCCACAAGCAAGGATTAAGAGAAAGCAAACAATCAAGCAAGCTATCACCATAAGATCACAAGACTAGACTCAATTGTGGGATTATGTGTTTTCTCCTTAGCCAAAAATGACTTATATACAAGCCTCATGTACATTGTTTAGCTGCGCCCAAGCAATGTCCGAAGGCCCAAAAGCTAGAATAAGACTAATGCCTAGGCTATTTAAAATTCATCGCCATTATACAAGTCTCACAATCTCGATGTTAAATAATAAACTGGCATTACACAAGTGGTAAGCTCACGTGATATCCTAAAACTAGATACACAATAAGGAAACTATGTAGTTATAAAAAAATGGAGCTAAACGTGCGATTGCACATCTAGAATAATGTTAACCAAGGTGGTTAACAATGGATCCGCATACTTTTGGGATGCATACTAGTCCAAGGTTGTGTGGTGTCTAGATGGGGGGCGGCTTATGTTTGTATAGCCTTTGGTTAGGTAGTGAGTTCTAGCCAAAACCACCTTTATCCTCATGTTGATTTGTTGATGTGTTGGGATACAAGTACTTGGATTGCTTTTGTCCTTGGTTGTGGGACCTCTTGAGGGGGGAGGGATCCTCATGGCCTTCTTTTATTGGTATCAAGCTCCTTAAAGCTTGATACCCCCTTAAGCCATGCTTAGGCAAGTAGCCAGTTTTTCAAAAAGCTATGCTAGCTCTCTTGCCATGGTGTGTTTGACCAAGGTACTATGCTTCTCTTAAACCATCTAGTAGGTTTATATGTTTAAACAATTCTAGTTTGTAATAGCCTATTGTTGTTATCAAAGAGAGAGCTATGCTAGCCCTTTTCATTGCCATGGTGTGTTTGACCAAGGTACTATGCTTCTCTTAAACCATATGGCAGGTGTATATGTTTAAACAACTCTAGTTTGTTAATAGCCTATTGTTATTATCAAAGAGAGCTATGCTAGCTCTCTTCATTGCCATGTTGTGCTTCTCTTAAACCATATGGAAGGTGTATATGTTTAAAAAACTCTAGTTTGTAATATCTTATTGTTATTATCGAAGAAATGCCATAACTGCCTTTTGTTCGATTGGGAACTTCCATTTGATGTCATTTGGACAAGTGTCCCTATTGGCCATGCTTTGAAGAACCATCTAGCCACTAATTTGATACTATGAGGAGTATGATATACTTGTCTTTTTTGGATAGATCTTTGACATGTGGGTTTTACAACATTTTGGAAAACTAGTCAACTACATGTATTTGTTCCATTATGTCTTATGTGAGAAAGTACAAAACCTCTTTTTTTGCTCATTTTTGTAGATGGCAAATGTATTGTTTCTTAATAATCCCAAATACAAGTCGTTTTGACTTTGCAACAAAGACATTTATTTTTGACAAAACAAAGCTTTGTTCTCTCTTGAATACAAAGATCAAAATCTCTCAGTGAACACTCAAACTCTAAGTGGTGTGTGAAACTGAAGCTTCCACCCATGATCAAACCCATACCTACATCTAGATAAGAACTTAAACATTTGATTTAATTTTGGAAGTTTAAAATACTCCCTAACCTCATCATATTCCTATCCCTAATGCACGGTCTCAGTGGTTGGGTGCTCCAGTGGTTGGGTGCTCCAATGGTTGGGTGCAGAAAGAATTTGTAGCAACCCCAAATGGTTCTTATAATCTAGTTGAGTGCAAAATCTCTAAGCTAGGGTTTCTTTGAGTGAGGAACAATGAACTGCTCTGAATTTCTATGTAGTGCATTGTTTGCCATGTGGAAAACAAGATAGTGCCATCTACCTTGTTTGCCACGTGTTCTCCATTCACTTTAGAGTTATACTTGGAGGGAAATAAGGAAAGACAACATCATGTGGAGTTGTAATCTAAGGAGAAGAAGAAAAGGCAACCAAAATATTTGAGAGCTTGGTTGAGCATGTAGAAATATCATTTTTCCATTCCATGATGCAATATATTTGGAGGACTCAGGAGAAAAAAAAATTATTACCAAATAAAAATATAAAAGAAATTCTATAAAGATCCACAGGTCTAGAGCACCCAAAGACTTAGTGTGGGTAGATCTCGCTTTTAGAACAATTATAGTGAAGATCTCTTGGTGGTAAGAGACCTCAAGTCAATTCTATGGTAACCCCTAAGGCTTGTGCAAAGGGGGTTGTGTTAAAAATAATATAAGCCAATATGTTTCTAATTTTCTTGTCCATTAGACAAAAAAACTTGGAGCCATGGCAAGCCTACACAACTACATTTGATCCAATCTCGGCCTACTTTAGAGACTCTATACTTTGGAGGCATTTAGTGACCATTGGTACATTGAGAATCTAACAAAAGGCATAATGTCAAAGTTGGAAAATGAAGATTCCTTGACTCCTTGAGAGGGGGTGTATTTATTTAGCAAGAATTTTGAGCAAGCGCTTTTTTGTGTTGAGGCTAGCGGTTTCTCTCTCTACTTTATTGTCTCTATCTACTCTTTCTCTCTCTATTGTTACACCTACGAGATATTGAGCACTAGACACCATGGGCCACTATCATTGCAACTCCTTTACAAATACACAATATTATGATCTAAAACTTCCATTATATTCCAAAGAAATTTTAAAAGACCACAGCATATTATGATAAACACCTATGAGATGTTAAACACACGCAACACAATACATGAAAGCATGTGTGTTCACAATACATGAAAGCATGTGTGTACACAATGTTGTTTACTTCCATGGGCCACTATCATTGCTACTTCTTCACAAAGACACCATAGAGAGATGCAACTTCTGTTATATTTCAAAGAAAATTTGCAATAATGTGGCATATTATGACAAACACCTACTACGAGATGTTGAACACAAGTAACAATACATGAAAGCATTTTGGACCTCAACTATCATCTTGGCCTTCTCTGTCTATCCTAAATTTGCAATGAAGGTGGTAACTTCTCCTCAAAGAGGAGCCTCTTCAATGATGCCAAAAGCTCTCCATATCCTAATTTGGTTGCTACTTTCACCTCTAGCATGTTCTTGTCTACAAGGTCTACCACTTTCTCTCTTATGTGAGATTCTTGTAGAGCCCCTGCACTTCAGAAATTGTTGTCCATGTTTCCATAAGGGCATCCAATCTAGATTCTTTTTCTTTGAGGTGCATGAAATATTAAAGAGCTTTACTTAAGATTCTTACAAACATCATAGCATTAGAGGGATTGCGGATGAACCCATGATAATTGATTTTATGCCCAGTCTATTGCAATATGAAGATATAAGGAGGGATGTGTCCCTAAAAGAAGAGTGCCAGAACATGGAAATCTCTACTCTATTCATAAGGTCTCAAAAATAAAAATAACGATTTTAAGCATAGAAATAACTATTTTAAGCATAAAAATAACTATTTTAAGGTCTCACTCAAACTTTATTTCTCTCTTTCACTCACACTCTCTATCCTGGCCTTGAGATCTCTATCCATCTTGCTCCATCTCTCTCAATTATCAATTTAATTACCTAAACGATTACAGAAAAAGATAAAAACAATGCCATTGATATAATATGAGTGTACACAAGTGCATTGCAATAATGTCTAAAACAATATATATAACTGACCACGTGCTTCATTGCTATATTGTAGACACCATCATAAACCCAAAGCCCAATCCCCCACCCAAGATATGGCCAGTTGCTATGGAAACTAACCTTATAGACAAGGAGGTATATTCATTATGGGAAGGTGGATACCAAGTGGATAGCAAGAATGCAGAAGGTGTTATGCCCACCCCACCTAGTCGCGGTGGGGCTACAAGGTTCTTTGCAACTATAACTTCCAAAGAACCACCATATGGAACCACTACTAACACATAGGTAGGCAGATTAGGCATGCAAAATGGCATAAGAGTCAAGTACCACACGTCGATATCAGAGGAAGCGGCAAAAAAAATAAAGGCTGCTTTGAAAATGAAATCTACGATGGTAGAAGTGTAGAGACTAGAGCAAAAATATGAAGTTTTCAAGATCGAATTGCACGGGGATGATGCACACGTGGAAAAATGTGATGTGCATGTGAAGGATAAACCGTGTTGTACGTGTCTAGAGAATCGTGTTGTATGTGTATAGATTTTGCAGATAGAGTGTTAGATATCCGTAACGCCGCTACGGGCGTTACCACGAGAGGGGACGGCCTCTGGCTCACCACCCAGCCATAGAGGAAGAATGAGGATTGCCCCTCATCCCCCACCAGGCTATATAGTGTGTGGCCTGCCGTCCACACTAGCCTGGCCGCCCATGACTCCGCATGGGCGTCCTCTCCCACTGAACCCCGGATATGGCCATCCGGTCTGCCGTCGGTCACAGGCATTGGTTGTGGATGGCCATATCCGGGGTTCAGTGGGAGAGGACGCCCATGCGGAGTCATGGGCGGCCAGGCTAGTGTGGACGGCAGGCCACACACTATATAGCCTGGGGGATGAGGGGCAATCCTCATTCTCCACAAGGGAATGTGTGGAGGAAGGAGGGCCAAGACCTTTGAAGGGAAGAACTCTTTCTCTCTCTCTCTCATTCTCTCTCCCCGTCACACACAGCATCGAGGTAAGCAAAATTTGTTTGTTTTTCATTTTTTTTCTGCGTTGGATCGCTTTGATAAACTCTGCGTTGAAGGTTTTCAAAAAAAAAAAGCCTGTGTGTCGCCATGGGGGGGCGCAGACCACGCCCATGACCAGCCCCTGTGTGTGGGGGTTGGGCGGCGAAACCCATGCACTACTGAAACGCGTGGGGTGGGGGGGCGAAGACCAGCCAGCCCCACGCTACCTGGCGCAAGCCTTGAAACACTAATAAAACGCAATAATGCGTGGAGGTGTGGGCGCAAACAAAGGCAACAAAATTCGCAAAAAATGCCTGGAAATTCAGACAGAAATACGGGTAGCAGAGCTGAGCTAGAGGCCAGCTATTATGGTGGGTGTCACAGGCTGAGCAAGGAACAGTAGTGAAATACTGTTGAGCTGAAAGAGCTTTCGTCATGCATTGCTGCTGTTGTTCTTCGGGAAGCCGGAAGCTGAAATTCCGTGTGTGTGTGGGCGCGCGCTTCAGTAGCCTCCAAAACTCCCTGGCAGCGCCGTCTTCTGCGTTGAGAGCCGACGTTCATTTACCAAGGGAGGCGCAGCGTAAGCTCATGTGTATCCGCCGTCTGAAGGTACCCGGCGGCTAGCCTACTTAGGCAGCCAGCCCAAGCGCCTAGGCCAGCCATGGCCGCCGGCCAGCCAGCGGCGGCGGCCGGCCAGGAATGGCAGCCAGTCAAACCAGAACGCCGGCGACGTCAGCCAACCCACCAGCCGCCACCAACTGCCCAAAAAAAAAAGAAAAAAACATTTATTTTTTTTGAAAATAAAAATAATTTTCATTATTCATTTTTGTGAATTATATGAGAAAATTCAAGGAACCCTCTCTCGGCTGGGGAGGAGAATCATTCCCGTAAGAAATAATCCCGGCAAGGGATAAGTGTTTCCGGAGATTAATTTTTGTTATGAGTTGCAGGCATATTTTCTCGTGGATCGGAGCATCCCGGAAGCGTCCTTGTAGGGGCTCGCAACGCAACAAATCGACAGGCGACCGTAAAGGGGGGTGACTATTATTCTCTCTCCACCATTGCTCATTTTTATTAGCGTTTTTTTTAGTAATTTCCGAGTTCTCGCATTATTTTTTGCAAGAATTAAAATGTCTGCTAGGCGTAGTGTGTCCCCACCGCCTTCTACTTCTCTAGGTTTTTCCAGTCTCTTGTCCTCGGTCGCGGGTTTGACCCCGACCGAATTGTCAGGCCGTACACGCCCGACCGTTGTTCGGTCCGGAGCGCGCTTATCGATCACTCGTGATCCGCCAGCGCCCTCCTCGTCTATTGACCCTGCCTTAGGACCCAGCGAGCCCGCAGCAGCCGCATTGGCTGATGACCCCTTTCTGGCCGATGAGCCAGAGGACATGAACACTGACGTCGCCGAGGGGACCGAGGAGGACCTCTTGGATTATGACGACGATGACTATGACCTACTGGACCCTGCTGATGTCCTGACAGAGACGAAGCTCTCTAGTGGACTGTTTAAATATCTTAATGCCAAATTGAATACTATGGGTAAAGTCCAGGCTGATTTAGTCACGATGCTACAGAGCATCTCCACACGGTTAGATGCACTGACAGCCGCCTCGGCTAATACTCCGACTCCTCGTGGTAGCCGAGCTCCTGCGGCACGGGTGAGCGTAGCCTCGCCAGTGGTTGCAGGAGTACAGGCCGATGCGCCTGCGGGGCCGTCCATAGCGACAGCTTCGTCGTTGTTAAAAGACTTAAAGCCGCCTAGTTTTGGTGGCGAGGAAAAGGAGAGAAACAAGGACTCAGTCAATATGTTTCTAGCGAAGTGGTCAGATTTGCACGCGCTGCGACAGCAGCCTAGCCGTATACAGCCCGTAGAGGCTAGCCTCTCTTTAACCGGCAAAGCGTACAAGTGGTGGATGAGTCTGACAACTCGCCCTGCCACTTGGACAGAATTTGAAACAATGTTTCGAAAAGAATTTTTGCCTGTTAATGAGGCAGAGAGAAGCTGGGAGTTATGGGACAAGTGCTCGATGGAGAACAAATCCCTAACTCAGTACATCTCAAACTACAGGGAGATAGTACTCAAGTTAAAGGGAATCGATGCATTCCAGACATTGCGATGGAGAACAAATCCCTAACTCAGTACATCTCAAACTACAGGGAGATAGTACTCAAGTTAAAGGGAATCGATGCATTCCAGACATTGCGAGGCTTTAAGAGAGGCCTCAAAGATGATTACCTTGAGTACGTAGAACCCCTACAGCCTAAAGACTTAGCAGAGGCAATTCAATATGCACAGATATTCGATGACATCAAGCGCCGTAGTGTGCATGGTGGTTCTAGCAGGGCCGAGGGTAGTGAAAAGAGGAGGTCAGGCCTCAAAAGAAAAGGGTTCCACAGTGACAAACAAGGGGATAGGACGGACCAAGAAGGACAGGGTGGTCATTGGTCTAAAAAACCGCGACCATCCAGAAAAAAAAGAGACCCTGAAAACCAAAAGAAAGAGCAATATATTAAAGCGTGAAAGGAAAATCGCTGCTTTAATTGCAATGAAGTAGGACACACGAAGGCTGAGTGTCCAAAGCCTAAAGCAAGCACGAGTGGCAACGAACCCAAAAAAGATGGTAAATCTTCTAGGCAGTTGCATACAGTGCAGAGACTCCCTCTCAGTTCCGCAGAGTTCAGAGAGGTGACAGTGTGTCATTGTGATGAGCATCACGCTTGTTCAGTGACACCAGCGATGTGGCAGCCTACTGTAGGTCCGCATGACATGGTGCGCATGTATGGCACCATAGGTGGCCGTAGAGTCACAGTTTTTATTGATGATGGAGCTAGTCACAACTTCTTGAACTACTCGTTCGTCAAGAAATTGGGATTGACTGAGACCCGGAGTGATCATGAGTATACTGTTGGCCTAGCCAACGGATATGACAAAACGGTATGGAATACCGTAGTGTTGGGGGTCCCATTATCTATGCAGGACTATGAGGCACCGCTTGACTTTCAGGTCATGCACTTAGCCAGAGCAGACGTATATCTAGGCAGGGAGTGGCTATATGGCTTGGGCCCTAGTCTAGCTCGGAATTACTTACATAATACGCTATGTTTTGAGCATGGAGGTAGAGTCATCACCCTGCAGGGCGACCGTACTGTCCCTGCCACACCACTTATTTCCTCCATGGAGCTGTGTACAGCGGTCCGCAGAGACCAGATAGCAGAGGTATATGCTTGTTACCCTCTTTTGAATTCTGTTTCCGTAGATGAAACGATAAATGATGTTTGCGTAGACAAACAAGGAAAACAAAATAACCTTGGACGAGACCCACTGTTTGAAAACCCTGTTTGGCATGCATGTGATTCAAACAAGAAAAAATCCAAGGTGAATGAGACATTAAAGAAAAAGTACGTAGATACTTTAACGAATTTATTAGAGAAATTTCAGGATGTTTTTCCTGATGATTTACCAGATGGTTTACCACCATCTAGGGAAGTAGACCATGGCATCGAAGTTATGCCAGGATCAAAACCTATAAGCAAACCTGCTTATAGATTAAGCCACTCCGAGGCACAGGAGGTGGAAAAACAATTAACGGAATATTTGAACAAAGGCTTTATTCAGCCTAGTTCAAGTCCGTGGGCATCGCCTATTCTTCTGGTAAAGAAGAAAGACGGATCTATGCGGATGTGCATAGACTATAGGACTCTTAATCAGATAACGATTAAGAACAAGTATCCGATGCCACGCATGGATGAGTTGTTTGATCAACTCTATGGATCGAGATACTTCACAAAAATAGACTTGAGATCTGGGTATCATCAGGTTAGAATTAAACAAGAAGATGTTGCGAAGACAGCATTTAGGACCCGTTTCGGGCATTTTGAGTTTTTGGTTATGCCATTTAGGCTAACCAATGCTCCAGCGACGTTTATGACGCTAATGGACAGTATTTTACGTCCATATCTGGGAAAATTCGTAGTAGTTTTCCTAGATGATATTCTTGTGTATAGTAAAACACAGAAAGAACACATAGAGCATTTGCGTCTAGTGTTCAAGTTGTTGCAAGAATACAAATTATTTGCAAAGAAAAACAAATGTGAATTTTTTGAAACAGAAATTCACTACCTTGGCCATATTATATCCGCCGATGGTACGCGGATGGAGCCAGAAAAAGTAGAGGCTATTCTTAAATGGCCAGCGCCGAAGAATCTCGAGGAACTGCAGATTTTTCTTGGCATGTCGGGGTTCTACCGACAGTATGTGAAGGACTACGCGAAGATCGCAGTCCCGTTGACTGACCAGTTACGGTCAAAAACAAAAAACATTAGTTGGGGGGACGACCAACAGAAGAGCTTTGACAAGCTCAAGGTGACCGTAGTAGCAGCTGCACCTGTTTTGACAATTGTCGATCCAAATGAGCCGTTTGTTTTGGAAACAGACGCTAGTAATGAGGCCATTGGGGCCGTACTTATGCAAAAGGGACGCCCAATTGCATTTGAAAGTAAAAAGTTAGATCGTGCGCAGCGTAACTACTCGGCTTACGAGCGAGAGTTACTAGCGATAGTTCATGCACTGAAAAAGTGGAGACACTATTTATATGGTGCCACTTTTGAGGTCCGGACGGACCATGAAAGTCTGAAATGGCTTTCAAGTCAAAATGAACTGAAGGGTAGAAAAGCTCGGTGGGCGGAGATTCTACAGGAGTTTGACCTTCAGATACGTTACCAGAAAGGTAAGTATAACGTGGTGGCAGATGCACTTAGTCGCATGCCACAGATTAATGAACTTAGTTTCACAGTCTTCAAGAATGATTTCTTGGAGTCCCTACGTGGTTTATGTGAGCACGATCCATCTTTTATAGAGGTCTGGCGCGCTGTACGCGTACGCACTTCTTCACAGACGCGACCACCTCCCTCGTTTGCACGTATTGCTAGTCCGGAGAGACTGGCCGAAGGTGCAACGGGAAGGGAAGCGAGAGTTAGTCCGGAGAGACTAGCCGTGTCTTCTGGGTATAGTTTGGAACCGGAGAGTTCTGACGTAGGCCCTTCATCACCTTTGACTGCCACGGCTTCAAAGGGGAGTGATAAACTTCGTCGGGGGGAGAAATATGCTAATTACTCCATTGACGACGGGTACTTACTCTACAAGGGTAGAATATGTGTACCAACTATTGGTGACTTTCGGGCCCAAATTCTTAAAGAAAGTCATGATAGTCCAAGTGCGGGTCATCCCGGGATTCAGAAGACCTATGCACTAGTAAAAAGACAGTTTTATTGGCCTAGTTTGTTTAAGGACGTCCAGACTTATGTGCTGAAATGCAATAAGTGCCAGGTCAATAAACATGAACGTCTTAAGGTTGGAGGACTACTCCATCCGCTGGAGATTCCTCAAGGGAAATGGGAAAGCATTTCCATGGATTTCATTACTGGTTTACAAGGGAATGACTCGGTGTGGGTGGTAGTGGACAGGTTAACTAAAATGGCAAAGTTTATTGCCACGAAGAAAACTGTTAAAACGCCAGAGTTGGCAAAACTCTTTATTGAACATCTCTACAAGCTATATGGCCTGCCCGCAGATATAGTGTCGGATAGAGATAGAAAGTTCAACAGTCATTTTTGGAGGGAAGTCTTCAAAAAGCTGGATACTACTCTGAGTATGAGTACGGCAGATCATCCGGAGTCTGATGGTCAAACTGAAAGAGTTAACCAAATTCTAGAGGATATGTTGCGTTCTTATGTTAGTAAGAAGCAATCTAATTAGGAAGAGTACTTACCCTTACTGGAGTTTGCCTATAACAGCTCCAAACACTCAGCGACGACTGGATTTACACCATTCATGTTAATGTATGGATTCCAGCCGAGATCTCCAATGGCTGTAGGCCTAGAAAAGGAGAAGATTCAATCTGTCAAGGATTTCCTTGAAGATATGAATGATATGCTCAGAGCCGCACGTGAGAGCATTCGTAGCGCTCAGGATCGCGCTAAAACTTATGCGGATAAAGGACGAAGAAAGGTGACCTTTGCAGAAGGTGACTTTGTATTCCTCAAGGTTCCTGCGCAGTCAGAAACCATGAAAACGGGAAAGTGTGATAAACTTTCTCCAAGATATTGTGGTCCTTTTAAAATCCTTAAGAAGATTGGGGACGTAGCATATAAACTTGAGTTACCGGAGAGTTCTCAAGTCCATCCTGACTTCCATGTCAGTAAACTGAAGAAATCAGTTCACGGGTTAGAGAACGCAGTTTCTCCAGAGATTTTGGTGGACTTGATAGAGCCACCAAAGATACCACATGAACCTGAAAAGATTCTACAGTATCGTGATAGACAGACCCGACATAAAGTGTACCAGGAGGTACTTGTTAAATGGACAGATAGGGATGAGGAGGTAGCTACCTGGGAACGCCGTAGTGCAATTTCCAAAAGGTTTCCCCAGTTTGTTTTCGAGGACGAAAACTCTTCTTAAGGGGGGGGTAATGTCACGTAGGCTGTAATGCCTGTGACCGACGGGCAGACCGGATGGCCATATCCGGGGTTCAGTGGGAGAGGACGCCCATGCGGAGTCATGGGCGGCCAGGCTAGTGTGGACGGCAGGCCACACACTATATAGCCTGGGGGATGAGGGGCAATCCTCATTCTTCCTCTATGGCTGGGTGGTGAGCCAGAGGCCGTCCCCTCTCGTGGTAACGCCCGTAGCGGCGTTACGGATATCTAACATAGAGAATCTAAGAAGAAGCCATATCTTACATGCAAGCACTTGTACTTCATTTATTTGCGTGAGCCTGAACGCGAATATGTTCATCCACCAACCTATCCTATGGGACTTAGAGCTTTACAATGGCTTGTCTCCTAGGATTACCTACCCTAATTTAGACCATTGAATGCATGGAATTTCACACGTCCTCTGTAGTATTTTCGGACTTTTGTAACCTCAGTGAAGCAACCTCATTGTAGAGGGCTCGATTGTGCAAATATCTTTGTCTCCCCCCTCCCTCCCTCTTCCCCCCTCTCGATATGGGGGTTGCACATTTTCAAGCGGTATGGTATTGTAGAACATGGTCATCTATTGATGAATGGTATTCACGTTACAAGCATTAAACAGTTTTGGAAATCTTAGGGAAATGAGTGGGGAATGGTGAGCTAGAGAGAGAAGAGAGAGGCAAGATGTTCCACAAAGCACATAACCCCTTATTTGAAATTGCATATATTTAAAAAAACAATATATACTCGCTCTTCCCTAAAAAAGTACAAAAGATGCCTTTATTATTGTGGTGTAGAAATTCGAGGAAAGATGCCTTTATTATTGACATTAAAAAAGACAAAACATGTTTTTACTTTGTTTGTTGTAAAAGTAGCGTACACCTCTCCAACTGTTATAAATATAGAGATAAGATCCATAGCACTTTGTTACCATTGCCACTAAGCCTTGTTAGTAGAGTACACCACCTTAAACCCTCCTTCATATTGTTTGTGATGGCCTCATCAAATATTAGTATTGAAGTTGTTGTTGCGCGTATTGCAAGGGAGGCCACCGATGTGGATGTCAAGTAAAAGACCGTAGATGGTACACAAGCATGGAAAGGTCTCACATCCTTTCCACTTCATGGTAATGATGGTGATATTTCTCAAGTGAAGACCAAAGTGGTAGGCTTAATTATGATATGGCGAGCCCATGGTTTTTATTGATGATGCGTATGAGCGTGTCTTACTAGAGAAAGTGCGGAAGGATACAAATGCCATTTGCTTACTTTGTGCCTTCACCCTGGAGGACAAGCGAGGCCCATAGAAGTAAGATGATGGTTTTCATAGTTCTTTATTTGGAAGTTGGATGTGAATGAACTTGGTTTTATTTTCACTTTAAAGCAATAACCTCGATGTAGAGGATGTGATGTTGTCATGTTTTTCTCTTTTTCACTCCCTTCGCCTCTATCTCGACCCGATTCCCAAAAAGTGCTCACTAGAAAATGCTCACTAGAAAAAACCCCCCCTTGAGAGGTTAGGATTATGAAGAGGAGGTACTCTTTCTTATATCATATGCCTTGATAGCATAGATGCTTTGTGGCCAAAGAGTGGATTTTTTTAAATTTTTGGCCAAAGCTCCAATATAAATAATGACTATGTACACCATGTAACTATTTTTGAATATAATGAGAAGAGTTTATATGGTGGGTGACCTTTGTGGTTTAAAGATTCTTCTATAGATAGTAATGCATGATGACACTCATGTTTGTTTAGCTTTGAAATTGTGGAAATGCTTTTTCTTTAGTTTAATGCATGGCTTTATTATGAGATCAAATAGGAGCACAAATGAAGCATTCCTTGATATGAGTAGCTCGTTCTTAACTTGACGTTGGATACAAGAGAAGTTGGTGAGTATTTGCTCGGTGGGGATCAATTGCAGCATGGGAGTGCACATCAATGTTTGCAAGCTACGAAAGTGAATGTCGGTCTAAGGCAAGAAGCCAAAGGAAGCCCGAGTTCATAGGACAACTCAACGTGGCTAGAGAGGGCCAATTGATGCGTATGCATTAGGGACAAATCAGTGGGTGAGACATTGGTGTGTGGGCCTGGGTGTTCACAAGTGCGAGGTTAGTTGGTATATAATGGTTGGGAGGTTATTCATATTCATGCCATGCTAGGAGTCGTGTTTTTCTTGGAGAGAATCCTGCATGAGTTTGGCATGTAGCTATGGAAGCTTACCCCCCTCCCTTACACATAAGCTTGCATGGATTGTTTGTGAGCTAAGGGAAGAGTCATAAGAACACATGAATGGAGTCATCAAAGTACTCATGGAAGACATAGGATTTTGATAAGATGAGGACCCACTTAGTATGGAAATGAAATAGATATGCATTTAAAAAAAAATGAAAATAATGAATCAGGTATGAGATAGCGTCTGAAGTTTGAGTGAATATGAATATGAACAGAATATGAGACGATGAACCACAGTTAAACCCCTGCGCGAGCTGAATCTTGAGCGGTTCTCTCTAGCCTGTATAGCCTTTGAAGCTGGAGCAGCAGTGCTGACTGTGGCCATAGCCGTGTACATGAGAAGCCAAACCTAATAGACTTTTTTTTTTCTCGCCTGCTGCTGCACGGGAGCAATGATTCACCTGTGCCGTTGTCCTACTACTCCCCACCATGGCGCCTCTTGCTTCTACTCTCCGCATCAGCAGCAGCAGAAGCTGGCTGCCAATCCCTTGTGTGCTTCCAGCTTCGTGTCTCTATGGCGCCTGCACAAGAAAACGCATCCTTTTGGCCGTCTGGGAACCAGTCTGAAGCTGAACGAACTCTCAGGTATGGCTATCTCTCCTTTCTCTGCAAGAAGGAGACTCGCAGTAGCTAGCACTCATGAAGTTTTGGTTAAACAAGAAGTAGACGAAGCAGCAGAATCAGAAGAAGAAGAAGGAGAAGGACAAGAGCAGAAAGAAGAAGAAGGGAAATCCTTCATCGGCTCAAAATCTTTACCCTGGAACGTTAACCCTTCCCTGGCTGTCGAGAGCTGGGGAGCCATCTACAGAGGCCCTAAGGAAGCCAAGTACTGGAACTCAACCAGGAGCTACCCCTACCCTGTCGGCTTCACTTCCAACAAAACCTACAAAGGTAAAGTGTTTCGGCAAACCATCAAAGAAGGCCCCCATGGTCCTCTCTTTGTGGTTGAAGAGCCCGGCCTTGGCATTTTTACATCACTCTCTCCACAGAAAGTCTGGAATGATGTGACCCTACCAAATGGACTTCGGGTGCATGGTGCTAGACATTTCGGATTCCAGAGCCCTGAGATTGTGAGAGTTTTACAAGCCATGGCGCGGCGGCTGGAGAGTCACCCACAGGAAGCCATGGCGCGGCGGCGGCTGGAGAGTCACCCACAGGAAGAAGTTGCAAGCAGCAGCAGCCAGGCAAGGTCCTGTGATAATGAGGGCAGCTTTCCGACTGAAGGGCCAATGTTTGATGCTCCTGCGAAGGAGGAGGATCAAAAGCTCCCACAGGTCAAGGCAATTTTTGAGGAACAAGGAGAAGAAGTGGAAGATGAGGAGGATGCTGTTGATGTGGATGATGATGATACTGTCAAGGATGATGGTGAGGATGATGATGTTGTCATCAATGATGGTGAGGATGATGCCATTGTGAATGTGGATGATGATGATGATGATGATGATGCTGGTGATGATGATGTTGTCGTGAATGTGGGTGATGATGATGATGCCATTAATGATGGTGAAGAAGATGAGAGTGAATATGAAGGTGCAGATGAGGAGCTGGACTACTCGCCTTCTGATGTTTACTCTGGTCAAAGAAGGAAACCGGTAGATAACAATCCTACCACATTCAGCAAAACAGGTTCTTTGCTGACCAATTTCAAACGCTCATTCAGATCAGGTCCCCAAAAAGTTACATTCAAAAGGATTTCTAGGGCTACTGATGACTTTGAGAAGCATGACTCTCTGGAAGAAGTCTATAAGGATGACAATCGAACTGCAAACAATGCAGTGTACCATCATCCACCCATATCAAGGCCAAAGACATTGGGAGCTGCTGAAAAGCAGGTGTGGAGAAAGGGGGAAGGTTTAACTGGTCGTGTAGTTGGCTATGGCAAACAGCAGGGAGTTGAAAAATTAGGAGGTGAACAATGGAGTACTAGTGATACCAAAATTCCTAGTGCATCTAATGGAACCAGGTCATGGGAAGGCTCTGTCTCTAAAAGAAAAGAGGAAAGCTCCAAAAGTTCTCATCTGTTATTGGAGCTTCTGCAGAAATGGAATAAGATTAAGAAATGGAACCATGATTCTGGAGACAGATTGCGAGAGAAAGCTGATAAGGAGGTTATTGATTCATTTAATGATCACAACATTGGAGATGACAGATCTTCTTCATCAATCAATAAGTATATTTCTCAAGGACCTGTGTCAGAAAGCAGTTTTACATCCCTGAAGAGCAACTCGTCTTCTACACGTCTAAGGAATTTTCCTGGTCAAGAAACTATGCAAAGTAGTTCTTCAGAGAATGGGAACTCTACGGTCGATGAGCTTCGGAACTCGGAGAATGTTGATGAGAGCACAAGCTTTGCAATAAGTAAGCTTTTCGATACAGTAGGGAAGAAAAATGATGTGCCCAATGGCCAAAAGTCTGAGCGAAAGCTTGGGAAGTCAGTTGTGGAAAATTCCAAGCCTTTCAAACGAGATAGCAAGAGTTGGAAACATGCAATTTCTAGCAGGGGCACTGAAACTCTGGGTACAGGTTCAAGTTTTCAGGGTGCTGATAATTTTCAAGGTTTGAGGAACCTGGTGCAAGATGAACCCAAAGCTTTAAACTTTGTAGAGAAGCAAAACAGTAGGGTATCTGAAGCAATGAGAAAGAGAACTGACCCTGAGCCTGCACGTTTTGCAGGAAGGGTTGTTGAGATGCCAGAAGAGAAGAGTCAAGTGAGGCAGCGGGGAGCTGATGAGATCAGGCGTATGGAAGAAGTGAGGAAGCTTGTTGTCAGCAAGAGGTTTGAGGATGCTTTACTAGCGGTTAGAAGCATGAAATTATCTGGTATGAATGTTGCTGAGGATGTATATGAGGCAGTGTTGGGCTTTAAACTGGACCCGTGGCAGAAACAGGTCTTCAAACAAGTGCAGAATGGGAATTCTGTGCTGGTTTCTGCTCGAAGTGGTGCTGGCAAGTCAGCTGTTGCTGAGTGCTGCCTCTACAGACATGTGGTTGAGGAGCAAAGAGCATTGTTTGTCACTCCCTATGAGCATCTGGCAAACCAGAAACTGCACAAGTTTGGGGGCATATTTGGTCAAAGCAATGTGGGGGGAATGCGGACAAGGATGAGGGTGCAAAAGGGTCCGCAGTTGGTTGTGATAAGCTTGGAGACTCTTGCCAAAATTCTGCAAGAGCTAAATGGGCCTGGAGGATCAGAATTCCGATTTTTTTTTGAAGGCATCAACATGGTTGTGCTGGACAAGTTCCATACATTTGGTGAGGCAAAGTATGGCAGCCTATGGGAGGAGGCTCTGATGCTTTTGGACTCTAAGATTAGAGTAATAGCACTTTCATTGCCAACTGCCAATGAAGATCAGATAGCGTCATGGATTGACGTGAATCGAGGGCCTTGCAAACTGGTCAGCTGCTCATCAGAGCCTACTCCAAAGCATTACTTATTTTGTCACAATTCCAGGCTTCTTCCTCTTCTTGACCCCAAGGGCTTGCAAGTAAACCATGCCTTCTCCGATGTCAATGGAGGCTTTGACAATTCTATGGCCGAAGACCAGCTTGAGTCCTTTTTCTGGTCTGGCTATGACAAGCCCAGTTTGAAGCATGCACTGAATACTCTGGAAGTTAATGCAATGCTTCCAGCTTTTGTGGTGTTTTTCAATGTAAAATGTTGTAGCGATGCTATGCAGGATGCATTTGCAGCTGTAAGTGACAGACTGCTGTCAAGGTCAGAGATTCAGAAGGTAGAAGCTTGTTTGAATGAACTTGGGGAAAGCCATCCTGATCTTTTAAAGCATATAGATGAAGCAGATCGCGAAGGGCTCCGCAAGGGGTTTGCAACTTACCACGAAGGGAAGCTGCCCGTGTGGCAAAACTTTGTTCTCAAGCTCTTTCAGCAGAATCTAGTGAAGATTCTTATAGTGACAGAAAGCATTCTGCTCCATACAGAGATTATTGCCCGCACTGTCATCTTGCCAGCAACTTGCAAGGTGACGAAGGATGGGGTTTCTTCCATCCCGTGTGACCAACTTCTGCAGTTGATTGGGCGTGCTGGCAGAAGGGGCTATGACGTCGAGGGTAATGTGGTCTTTTTGAAAAGCTTCTACTCTGGACCCAAAGAAGCAGCATCCCTAGTGCTTGACAATAACTTCAGCATTTGTTCATGTTTCAAGCCATCGTACTCCTTGGTGGTGAACTTGATGGCAAAGCACAAACTTTCTGAAGTGAAGAAAATATTAGGCCGCAGTTTTTCAGATTTTGAATTTTACAGTAAACACGTGAAGGCAAGGAAGTTGAAGGAGCTTGATCGGAAGATTCTAGATTTCTTGGAAGCCAAGGCAGACTTGGAATCAAAGCTATTTCAGGGTTTAACAGACGTAAACAAGCAAAAGTTGTCAGATGCAGCAATGTTTACAAGAGTAGATATTAGAATGACCATCCACTCAGCATCACAAAGTGGCAATGCCTTGCCTGGTGTCCTCCTTGCTGTGGTTCCAGGCCGGACGGAGTCGTTTTATATGGTTTTTGGAGCAGATAATAACTTTCGGTTACTGCCGGCTGGGGCTATTGACCATGCGTACACCATAGAGGTTTCTCCTCTTGATGCCGTGTACAAGCAATCAACCGGAAAAACCTTACAGCCTCCCCTAATCCCCCCTAAAGAAAACTGGGTAGTGGAGCAGGATGGCTCTTATGGGTATGTTGCAAGTGGAAACTCACAGACCGAGGAGTATGTAAGACTGTTGATGGAGTATCCTGTTCAACCCACTCTTGCAAAGGAGGGCCTTCAACTTAGAAAGGAAATTCTTGTGTTGGAAGCTCAGATTTCAAGTCTGATTGAACAGAGGAAGAACCTTCAAATTGAGAAACATAATGCAGATAAGAAGTCGGTGAGCTCCTCAGAAGCTGAAGCAGCTGAGTTGGAAATTGATGACAGCGAAACTTGGATAGAATCACTGAGGCTTCTTAAGATTTTGGAAAAGGTGGATGCCTTGTCCGTCATTGAAACTCAAGGGGCCTACGTAAAGCTGAAGCCGCTGGGTATGCTCATATCAAGGCTTCATAATGTGGAGAATGAGCTTTGGCTAGCTGTGGTGGTGACATCAAAGTATGTTAAGCAGCTGTTGCCAGCTGAGTTTACAGGCGTAATTGCTACAATGGTACCTCTGGAGCCTGAAGTGGAAAGCCTTTTTATTGATCAAAGGGAGCTTTTGTACAGAGTACCAAGGCCTTTGAAGGATGCATTCACAAGCCTGGAGGTACTAAGGAAACAGGTTGCAGCTTTGCAAGGATCATATATCCCGCCACTACAGTTTGATACGGCATTGGCTGGCATGGTGTATGCTTGGGCTCGAGGGAAACCTGGAACAGGTGGTTTTTACATGATGAGCACCAATGATGGTGATATAGCATGGAAGTTGAGGAGTGTGACAAGATTTGCCAATCTAGTTTATCGAGCATGCAGTCAAGTTTCTGTGGATATCTCTGAACCAAATGATTTCAATAATCTTTCCTCATTGGCAAGGAGATCTGAAGACCTGCTCTCAAGACACCTTACTGTTGTAGATAGAAACACATAGATTGCAAGGTGATGTAATCCAGTCCTGACGAGACTAGGTTTCTCTCTTTTAGAGAGATTTTGGTGATTGTCAGTTCACATTTTTTTCCCTGATAAGAAAGGGGTAACACACTTATATGCCTTTGTTTTTGGAGACTGTGTGTGTGTGGAGTGCCGGTGTTGCAGCCTATGCATGTGGCTCCTAACCAAGTTCATGAAAACTGTTACACTGTGTCCTTCCTCAGTTCCAACTGTGAGTAATGGCAAGAATCACATGTCATTAAGATAGGAATGTTGGCTTAAATTTATAGAGTAACTTGTGGAAATTCCCATAAAGGCCGTCGTAGTTCTTAATGTAATTCTTGAGAGAAGAGGGGCGAAAATCTCCGATATAAGGAGCCAGCCCTCTTGGTCACTTGTAAGGCATATTGAAAATATTGGTATATATTAGCATATTGAGTCGTAGAGTTTTCCTCGATATTAGAGCTGCCCTCACTCTTGTAGCTTATTGCTTTCCTATTTGATGTATGTTAGTAATGGAATTCTAGTTTCCTTGGGTCTTGATGGTGATGTTATAACTTAGATTATCTATGTATATGATGTGACTTATGCTTGTGTTAATGTTTTGTTATATTGTCTCCTCATTATCTTTTCTTCTATGTGTTTAATTGAGTCTTGTTCCTCACTTCTCATTGTACTTCAACACTTGTGCACTCAACAAGGTCACAAATGAGTAGGAGCGAGCACAAGTGAGCTAGTAGATTGGGTTATTGTGTGAACGAGTTCAAAATATACCAAGGGTAGTATTGAGGCAAGAACAAGAAACATTATAGTGCTAGTTAGAAGAATCTGAAACAAATTACATTTCATGATAAAGTCAAAAAGTTAAAATTTTTATCACACAAAGATGTCTATACTTGTATTTCTACCATCAAGAAACAGTGATATACCACGTATTCTTTGTCAACCAAAAAGGAGTACAATATCGAAAGAGGCAATGGAAGTGTGGCTTAATATGAAGTAGGGTAGCTTCTTATAGCTTTTGTGAGCATGTTCTTCAAAACATGTGGAGTTATTTTTGCTTGACGGATGTGCATATGGTTATTCTCATCTTGCCCAGGCACCATGAAAAACAAGAAATATACATCAACAATTCACACACCAACATGGAACTCTCCTCGTAGTAAGCTTGTGTCTCATCATGTGTATGGGACACACATCTAGAGGACGTTGTGGAAGAAGAAGACTCTCCTCCTCACCCTACCATAGGAGCTCGTAGGTGCACCGGACGAGGCGGTGTACTTGAGGATGAGTCGGAACCTGGTTGCAATAGACATCTGGAGATGTTTAACAAGCCATACCTAAGTCTTTCTTTTTCTCCGTCTCTAGCAGTTTCCTGCACTCATTAATGTAGTGATAAGGTTTCCTACAATAGTTGCATTTTCACTTTTTCTTTGGCTTGTCACCTTCCCCTTGTCTACAGGCTTGCCCAATGACTCTGATTTTGGCTTGTAACTTTAATAAGAAAAGGATTTACCTTTGCCTCTTTGTCTGAAAACAAAAGCTTGATCTTCTCTACACATGACATATTTGTTTTGTCTGGATTGCCCTTCTTGCAAGAGCACATAAACCAACTCCTCAAACTTCAAGGCATTTGCATTGCCTTTCATCATGAGTCTGACCTTGATACGAGTCTGGCAACATATTCAAGATAGTAGGCACCAATGATTTTTCATGATATATTTCATTAACATTAGCTAACTGCTCTTTGAAGTCCTTGATTTTTGCAAGGAAACTATCCATGGAGTCTCCATCATCCATATGCTCTGACTCTAATTACTTGTGTATATAGGTAACACGTGCTTCCTCATACCGTCACCTCAACCCCCGCCAGTCCCTGACCATCTCCTAACCATCATCAATGGTCACAATAATGATCCCATCAGCATCTGAGCCGGGGTTTTCACTATAGACATGTACCATGGCTACTCCTCATAATGGGGGCCTAACAAATGTGCATTATACATCAAAGTGAGATACATGTTGAGAGGCGGGCATTGAGTGTATACTAATAGGGAATTCTTGTGAGACTTGGTTGGTAGCCCTATTTCTTTGTGAGGTGGGGAAAAGTAAATTCATGATCTCACTTTGGTGCTCAAGTATTTTTAAATTTCAAGGTTCAATTACACTTTGGTATATTTTTTTTTATGTTTTTGCATGTTAGAACAAGTTTTACCATAACATTATATACTAACAAGGGGTATCATAGATGTAATAGAATTAATATATAATTATACTCTACATTTGATAATCTAGTGTAAATGGCCAATTTTAGAGTGGTAATATCTTGTTAACGTGTTATTTCTAAATAATGATAGTACCAAAATTGCTCATTTAACTAGCCAACCAACCATTCATCAAAATGATGAGCACTAAAGACTGATTGAAGCGAAACCATTTGATGTTTGGGTGAATTATGGAAGTTGGTTGAAGTGTATCAAATCATAATTCCTCAAACTCAAACAACCTTCAACCCCATCAACAAATGACCAATACTCAAAGATAGCTTTTTTATTAAGAGGAAAGAGTCCTTAGAATTTACCTAGATCCAAATTCAAGGATGTCCAACCTTTTAAAAGGTAGGGTCTAGTGTTAATGTGACCGGTTACTCAAGGTACTTGTTGGGAGTAACTAGGTGGAATGGGATGCCTAGTGATGTGTGCTATGCCAATGTACGAGTAATTGGAAGGAGTTTACCAAGCAAGGTTGAGGTTGTCTCATCCAAAAGAATTTCTCGATTGAGTTGACAGTCGAGAAGTAAAAGGAATTGGCCAAGGGAGCAATGGTTACTTTACTCTTCATTACTTATGGTATGAAAGGTCGGTCAACTAGTACGTAAGAAACAATCTTATTTGGGAATTGTGTCTCATGAAAAGGAGGTTATCTGTAAGATTGATTCTAGTTAGTGTATACCAGCATGCACTAGGAAAAGGGTTGATGGCGTAACCAGGTAAAGCTTTTGAGTGATCATGATACTTAAGAAATAAAAAAGAGAAATGAAAAGTCATTAACTGCATACAAGCCTCTGATTAAGGACATTTGCAAAGTTTGTGGACATAAACATATTGGTTTGTCCTCATGTTTAGCATCAACCAAAACAAAATATTCATCTTAGAAGAAGGTGTTAAAGCTAACCTCATTTTTTTAAGGGTAACATAAAGTTCAACACCATGTCACATCTGTATGGTGTAATGACACTTACATGGATAGTATGTGTTTTTAAAAGCAAAAGACACTCCCTTATAGAAAGGGAGTTTAAGAACACATGAAAGAGGAAGTAATATTCCTCTACTAAAGGAAGTGTTTCTATAATTGAAATACTTATAAAAGAGAACTTGTTCCAAGTTGAGTGGCTACACTGAAGAAAAGATTTCTTGAGTTTGTTTTCGAGGATGAAAACTTTTCTTTCAAGGGGGAGGAAACGTTACGAGACTAACATGAAACATTATAAGGTAAGACTAGAAAATATTATTTATATGTAAAAGGTTTGCATATAAATAAGGTTCACGCGAATTTCAAATTGGAAATACCTAAAGGAATGGTTAATAGGCATTAAGATCAATGTAAAAGGGATGTAGATGGTGCATAAGAGAAGCCCAAAGGCCACAGAAGTAGGTGCCCCCTTCTAGGGGGAGTTGAGGAGGCATTGGATAGTGAAAGAGTCATGCCTAGCCATTGAAAGGTGAAGGGGCTAAAGTTGGACGGTCTTGCATAACCTAGGCCTATATAACCATGTGTTTAGGGTCCATTTGGGATATGGTTGGGTGGAGAATAAAAGTTCTAGTCTTGCAAGTCCTCAAACTTATGATGCAAGGATCATTACATGACATCTCAAAAGACCTCTCTAAATCACCTATAAAAGCTGAAATACGATCATCATTAGGGCCTGCGCGAGCAGCATGTCATCAACGTACAACATGATAACCAATAAAACATCCTTAGTCCCCTTAATATAGAGGGTACTGTCAGTTTGGCTACTGCAAAAACCTTGTGCAACCAAGTATGCATGTACCATGCTCTGGGAGCTTACTTAAGACCATGTAAAGCTTTCTTCAATCTGCATACTTTTGATTGCTGACTTTTGTGAGCAAAACCATGAGGTTGAGATATATAGACCTCCTCATGCAAATTTCCATTCAAGAAAGTAGTTTTTATATCCAATTGACATACATTCCAACCTTTATGTGGTGCAAATACAACAATAGTCCGCATGGTAGTCATACGACATGTGGTGCAAAGGTTTCACCATAGTCAATGCCTTTCTCTTGTGCACAACCCTTTGCAACAAGCCTAGCTTTGTATTGCTCAACACTGCCATTCGCTTTACGTTTGAGCTTGTAAACCCCTTTTGGTACTAATGGCCTTCTTGGCAAGAGGAAAATCTACCAAATCCCATGTATCATTTTTGAGTATCAAATTATACTCAGATTGCATAGCACTCATCCAATTTTAGATTCCTCTGCTTCATCAAAGGAGATAGGTTCTTCTTCATCACATAAACTAGCATAACCTACATCAACAAGAGATGCATGATGAGAGTCTACATGTGTTATGATAGGCAAAGGAGTGGCCAATTTGTTGTCACGTAGTGTTTTCACCAGCCATTTTGACATACTTTGAGACTCCTCAATTTTCCTTCTTTCCTCATCATCAACTGCATCATCCACATTTGCCTCATCTCAATAGGCTGATTTGTGGGATGAAAACATGCTGATTTGTAACTTGTGTGGGCTATTTTGCAGCATTCCTTAGATGATCCAAAATCTCTATATCAATGTGTTTTGCATTGAACAATGGAAGGAGAGTGTCGAGTATGTCCTATGAACATACATTTTGCTATTTTTTTACATGAAAGCAAGGGATGAATTGCATCTTTCACATATACATCTGTAATCACAAGAATCCGCTTGGTAGTACTTTGTGAGCTATATCCCACAAAAATACATTTAACAGCCTTATCATCAAGTTTGCTAACAAATTTTCTCAAGCATAAGTGCATAAGTAAGGAAACTAAAAATGCATAAGTGAGACATAGAGGGATTTCTGCCATTCCAAGATTCAAAAGGTGTAATTATATGCAAAGCCTTTGTAGGACACCTATACAAAACATATGTTGCACACATGACTTCTTCTAGCCAGAAACCATGAGATAACTCATGACTTTTGACCATATAACGTGCTATCTCCATGAGAGATATGTTTTTACGTTCAACTACATCATTTTGCTGATGTGTATAGGGCATAGTACATTGGTTTTTTATCCCATGATCAGCCATGTATGCATGAAACTCTTTAGGCATATACTCCCCCCCCCCTCAATTAGTATATGCAGGGTACCAATCTTACATGTAGAAGCATTTTGAACCATAGCAGCAAAGGTCCTAAATAACATAAAAACCTATGATTTCTATTTCAATGGATATACATAGGTATGTCTGGAATAATCATCAATGAATGTGATAAAATAGAGGTAGCCTCCAATAGATGGTGTCTTCATAGGACCACATACATCGCTGTGTATAAGCTGTAATTTTTAGATAGCTCTAATTGAACCATCTTTGGGAAATGATGCCCCGTTGCATTTTTCTAAGAATATAGCCCTCACAAAAATGTTTGATAGGGAATTCAAGATGTGGCAGCTCAAAAACCATGTCATGTTTATGCAGTCGCAAGACAACTTCCAAAGTTTAAGTGACCAGAACGTGCATGCCACAGCTTAGCATCACCCATTACCTTTGTGGCAAAAACTGTACATATATCATACCTTTGTCTATCATATGTATGTAAAGGCCATGAGACAAAGTACCAGAAGCAACAATTGTCTTGCTGTCTCATTGTGATCTCATGAGCAATACATCTGTCATTCTCAAATAGAATCACTATGATAGCCTTAGTAATGGCATAGACAGATAACAAGTTCTTCTTGATCCTTGGTACATATAATACATCTAAAAGCATGATTGTTCCACCATTTACAACAGTGAGAATAATTTTACTAGCTCTTTTTAAAAGATATGACGAGTTGTTTGCACATGTTAAAGTGTTTTCGTGTGGAGCAAATTCAAGTGATGAGAATAAACTAGGATGAGAAGTAATGTGCTTACTAGCACCACTATCAAAATACTAGACATGTACATCTGTAACAGCCATGCATATATCCTTATGCAAAGGGTATAACTACATTGCACAATGAAAGACCAATCATTATGTGCATAGTTTGTAGATTCTTTGTTTTCAACAAGCCATACCTAAGTCTTTCTTTTTCTCCTTCTCTAGAAGTTTCCCTTTGCATAAGGATGTATGCATGGCTGTTACAGATGTACATGTCTAGTATTTTGATAGTGGTGCTAGTAAGCACATTACTTCTCATCCTAGTTTATTCTCGTCACTTGAATCTGCTCCACAGGGAAATACTTTAACATGTGCAAACAACTCCTCATATCTTTTAAAAAGAGCTAGTAAAATTATTCTCACTGTTGTAAATGGTGGAACAATCATGCTTTTAGATGTATTATATGTACCAAGGATCAAGAAGAACTTGTTATCTGTCTATGCCATTACTAAGGCTATCATAGTGATTCTATTTGAGAATGATAGATGTATTGCTCATGATCACAATGAGACAGCAAGACAATTGTTGCTTCTGGTACTTTGTCTCATGGCCTTTACATGCTAGATACATATGAAAGACAAAGGTATGATATATGTACAGTTTCTGCCACAAAGGTAATGGGTGATGCTAAGCTGTGGCATGCATGTTCTGGTTACTTAAACTTTGGAAGTTGGCTTGTGACTGCATAAACATGACATGGTTTTTGAGCTACCACATCTTGAATCCCCTATCAAACATTTTTGTGAGGGCTATATTTTTAGAAAAATGCAACGGGGCATCATTTCCCAAAGATGGTTCAATTAGAGCTGTCTAAAAGTTACAGCTTATACACAGCGATGTATGTGGTCCTATGAAGACACCATCTATTGGAGGCTACCTCTATTTTATCACATTCATTGCATACCTAGGTATATCCATTGAAATAGAAATCATAGATTTTTATGTTATTTAAGACCTTTGCTGCTATGGTTCAAAATGCTTCTACATGTAAGATTGGTACCCTGCATATACTGATCGGAGGGGGGGGGGATTATATGCCTAAAGAGTTTTATGCATACATGGCTGATCATGGGATAAAAAACCAATGTACTATGCCCTATACACATTAGCAAAACGATGTAGTTGAACGTAAAAACATATCTCTCATGGAGATAGCACGTTATATGGTCAAAAGTCATGAGTTATCTCATGGTTTCTGGCTAGAAGCAGTCATGTGTGCAACATATGTTTTGTATAGGTGTCCTACAAAGGCTATGCATATAATTATGCCTTTTGAAGCTTGTAATGGCAGAAAGCCCTCTATGTCTCACTTATGCATTTTTAGTTTCCTTACTTATGCACTTATGCTTGAGAAAATTTGTTAGCAAACTTGATGATAAGCCTGTTAAATGTATTTTTGTGGGATATAGCTCAGAAAGTAAGGGTTACTGTCTCTATCATCCTGCTTTACAAGCGGATTCTTGTGATTGAGTACAGATGTTGTATATGTGAAAGATGCAATTCATCCCTTGCTTTCATGTAAAAAAATAGCAAAATGTATGTTCATAGGACATACTCGACACTCTCCTTCCATTGTTCAATGCAAAACACATTGATATAGGACATACTCGACACTCTCCTTCCATTGTCGAGTATGTTCATAGGACATACTCGACACTCTCCTTCCATTGTTCAATGCAAAACACATTGATATAGAGATTTTGGATCATCTAAGGAATGCTACAAAATAGCCCACACAAGTTACAAATCATGTTTTCATCCCACAAATTAGGCTAATGTGGATGATGCAGTTGATGAGGAAAGAAGGAAAATTGAGAAGTCTAAAAGTATGTCAAAATGGCTGGTGAAAACACTACGTGACAATAAATTGGCCACTCCTTTGCCTATCATAACACATGTAGACTCTCATCATGCATCTCTTGTTGATGTAGGTTATGCTAGTTTATGTGATGAAGAAGAACCTATCTCCTGTGATGATGAAGCAAAGGAATCTAAAATTGGATGAGTGCTATGCAATCTGAGTATGATTTGATACTCAAAAATGATACATGTGATTTGGTAGATTTTCCTCTTGCTAAGAAGGCCATTTGTACCAAAAGGGGTTTACAAGCTCAAACGTAAAGCGAATGGCAGTGTTGAGCAATACAAAGCTAGGCTTGTTGCAAAGGGTTGTGCACAAGAGAAAGGCATTGACTATGGTGAAACCTTTGCACCACATGTCGTATGACTACCATGCGGACTATTGTTGCATTTGCACCACATAAAGGTTGGAATGTATGTCAATTGGATATAAAAACTACTTTCTTGAATGGAAATTTGCATGAGGAGGTCTATGTATCTCAACCTCATGGTTTTGCTCACAAAAGTCAGGAATCAAAAGTATGCAAATTGAAGAAAGCTTTACATGGTCTTAAGTAATGGTCTTAAGTAAGCTCCCAGAGCATGGTACATGCATACTTGGTTGCACAAGGTTTTTGTAGTAGCCAAACTGACAGTACCCTCTATATTACAGGGACTAAGGATGTTTTATTGGTCATCATGTTATACGTTGATGAGATGCTGCTCGTCTCGCAGGCCCTAATGATGATCGTATTTCAGCTTTTATAGGTGATTTAGAGAGGTCTTTTGAGATGTCATGTAATGATCCTTGCATCATAAGTTTGAGGACTTGCAAGACTAGAACTTTTATTCTCCACCCAACCATATCCCAAATGGACCCTAAACACATGGTTATATAGGCCTAGGTGATGCATGACCGTCCAACTTTAGCCCCTTCACCTTTCAATGGCTAGGCATGACTCTTTTACTATCCAATGCCTCCTCAACTCCCCCTAGAAGGGGGCACCTACTTCTGTGGCCTTTGGGCTTCTCTTATGTACCATCTACATCCCTTTTACATTGATCTTAATGCCTATTAACCATTCCTTTAGGTATTTCCAATTTGAAATCCGCTGAACCTTATTTATATGCAAACCTTTTACATATAAATAATATTTTCTAGTCTTACCTTATAATGTTTCATGTTAGTCTCGTAACGTTTCCTCCCCCTTGAAAGAAAAGTTTTCATCCTCGAAAACAAACTCAAGAAACCTTTTCTTCAGTGTAGCCACTCAACTTGGAACAAGTTCTCTTTTATAAGTATTTCAATTATAGAAACACTTCCTTTAGTAGAGGAATATTACTTCCTCTTTCATGTGTTCTTAAACTCCCTTTCTATAAGAGAGTGTCTTTTCCTTTTAAAAACACATACTATCCATGTAAGTGTCATTACACCATACAGATGTGACATGGTGTTGAACTTTATGTTACCCTTAGAAAAATGAGGTTAGCTTTAACACCTTCTTCTAAGATGAATATTTTGTTCTGGTTGATGCTAAACATGAGGACAAACCAATATGTTTATGTCCACAAACTTTGCAAATGTCCTTAATCAGAGGCTTGTATGCAGTTAATGACTTTTCATTTCTCCTTTTTATTTCTTGAGTATCATGATCACTCAAAAGCTTTACCTGGTTACCCCATGAACCCTTTTCCTAGTGTTAGAAAGCATGGGAGCTCAAGGATGGATTGAGCACATGATTAGAGCAAGGATTAAGAACTAGGAAGCAAGACTATGCTTAAGCATGGCTAGATTAGCTAAAGACAAATCATATGAGCATAATGACAATGTGAATAAGGCAAAAACTAAAGTGTATTCTTCATTAGATGAGGAGCCTTTAAATAGGATGAAGTACAAAAGGATTAAGGAGAAGATTAGGATCTAATCCTAATCAAGATGCTTATCACTTGCCTAGAAGTGAGCACCCAAAGCCTAGAGTAGAGAGCAAGAAGTAGAGATTCTCCACTAAGGCATAAAAAAAAAGCTAAAAATAGGACCATCCAAAAAGGAGCTACTAACCCTTAGAGAAATAATCTACTAAGGTCCAAATCTAAAGCCAAGCTACTAAACCTTAGAGAAATAATCTACTAAGGTCCACTACTAAAGCCATGTAGAGGGGCCATAAATTCCAATACCCTCCTTGGACCTCAACATGACCTGAAAATAAGGCAAGAGCGTCCAAGAAGTGTGAAGGAATACCAAAATACCCTCCCATGTTCCAAACACTAACTATGGGACTAACCAAAAAGATTTTCCCTCCCAGGAGGCAAATGTCTAAAACGTTACATGAGCTACATCATGTGGTGCTCAGAGGTAACCATACAAAAGTCCCACTACTACTACTAAGAAAGTTACATGAGCTACATCATGTGGTGCTCAGAGGTAACATACATCAAAAAAGACTTCAAAAAGCCCAATCAGAATCGATAGAAACAAAATTTGCTTCTTCTTCCTTTGTCAAAACGTCTTTTTCCTCAACCAAGTGTGCTTTATCCTTCTTTTTAAAGCAAAAGTTCTCTGAATGACCTTTAAGACCACAAAAACTGCATATCATCTTCAACCTGCATGTGTCAACTTTGTGTCCTGACTTTCCACAATGGGATCAGGATACTTTTGATTTGCCTACTACCATTGCATTGTCAACTTGAAAGAGACCTTCTTTGCCCATCTTTCTTTCTTCTTCCAGGATAGAAGATTCTACCTTTTTCAAGGCTAGATCTGGTACATTTTTTAAAGTGGTGATCAAGGTGCTGTAAGTGGAAGCTATAAGTGGAAGGTAAACTTTTAAGCAGAACAGCAATGACTATTTCATCTTTCAAAACTTCTCCTTCACACCGGCAAGCTGAGAGAGAAGGCTTTTAGCCTTATTGAGGTGAGTTGAGAAACTTTCATTAGCTTGCATCATTATCCCAAAAAATTCTATCATGAGGTTCATTAAGGTGCCTTTCCCTTTTTGGCTCCAAATAACTCCTCCAATGTATCCCATACTACTTTGGAGGTGTTGCATGCACTAATATGATGAATGAAATTGTCATCCATACTAAGCACTAGAAGGGCAAGTGCCTTTTCATCTTTAGTTATCCATTCTACTTTCTCATCTTCTTTGTCTCTGCCGTTTGGACATTTGTTCTTACCATTGACAATATTCCAAAGTCCCTTCTTTATGAGAAGGAATTTTGCCTTGACTGACCAAGTAAAGAAATTAGTGCCATCAAACCTAGTAAGCCCTTTATCCTTGTGTTTTGACATACCGAAAAACGACTCACTCAAACAAATTACATGCATGGGAAATCAAAGTTGCCTTCCCCATATAAGTGTAATACTTCAAGATAGGATGATGGAATCCGAGAAGTGGGTTTGTTTTTGGCATGAACTTTGTTGATGGATTTGACTTTGGCTTTCTTCACGGCTTTAATATATTTGACATACTTTGCATTGTTGGACTCACATGAAGAAGGCATGTTGAGCTTACAAAACAAATAGTGATTAATGTCCACTAATCACTCATTAGTGATTAAGTTCACTATTTTGAAAAACCAAAAAATTGGGCCACCTTGGAGTGAAAGAATGGATGCCTTTCACTAAACATTTTCAAAAAAGATTCAACATGCTTCAATAGCAATGTATCCACATGATAATCATCACCCCAAAACACTTGATTAAACAAAGAAATCATTACTTAATCTCTGTTTTGACCAAAGTGCCTTCTGTAGTTGCCACAGTGCTAGAGGAGCTACAAGCAAACATTTTCAGCCAAATCTGATGCTACACGCGTGTTTGCCATGCCCAAAAACCCCCGGGGCTAAGAGGAATTAGATCAATTCGTGGTGATTGGCTCAATTTTTGTAAAAAACCAAAATTTTTTCTTTAGGATGGCGATGGCGATTTCGCCTGTTGTGAGCATCATTTTGCTTCGAGCCTCCACAGAGAGGGTCGCCTAGGGGTTAGCTTGAAGTCCCTAAGAGGGCTTGATCATTGTTGAAGTGGGGGTTTGTGCACAGCAAGGCAATGTTCAGCTGTGGGTGCAGATGGGCTATGGTGAGAAGAGGTAAAAGTGACTTAATTAATGAGGGATGATTAGCAAATGAGCTTAGGGACTACACACAGATTGAGGGTGACTGACACAGCTCTGATGCTCTGATACCATGTTAGAAAACATGGGAGCTCAAGGATGGATTGAGCACATGATTAGAGAAAGGATTAAGAACTAGGAAGCAAGACTATGCTTAAGCATGGCTAGATTAGCTAAAGACAAATCATATGAGCATAATGACAATGTGAATAAGGCAAAAACTAAAGTGTATTCTTCATTAGATGAGGAGCCTTTAAATAGGCTAAAGTACAAAAGTATTAAGGAGGAGATTAGGATCTAATCCTGATCAAGATGCTTATCACTTGCCTAGAAGTGAGCACCCAAAGCCTAGAGTAGAGAGCAAGAAGTAGAGATTCTCCACTAAGGCATAAAAAAAGCTGAAAATAGGACCATCCAAAAAGGAGCTACTAACCCTTAGAGAAATAATCTGCTAAGGTCCAAATCTAAAGCCAAGCTACTAAACCTTAGAGAAATAATCTACTAAGGTCCAC
This sequence comes from Cibotium barometz, assembly GCF_041138505.1. Lineage (NCBI taxonomy): Eukaryota > Viridiplantae > Streptophyta > Polypodiopsida > Cyatheales > Cibotiaceae > Cibotium > Cibotium barometz. The sequence goes on along the minus strand of NC_141082.1, from coordinate 21,451,148 downwards.
TACTAAAGCCATGTAGAGGGGCCATAAATTCCAATACCTAGTGCATGCTGGTATACACTAACTAGAATCAATCTTACGGATAACCTCCTTTTCATGAGACACAATTCCCAAATAAGATTGTTTCTTACTACGTACTAGTTGACCGACCTTTCATACCATAAGTAATGGAGTAAAGTAACCATTGCTCCCTTGGCCAATTCCTTTTACTTCTCGACCGTCAACTCAATCGAGAAATTCTTTTGGATGAGACAACCTCAACCTTGCTTGGTAAACTCCTTCCAATTACTCATACATTGGCATAGCACACATCACTGGGCATCCCATTCCACCTAGTTACTCCCAACAAGTACCTTGAGTAATCGGTCATTAACACTAGACCCTGCCTTTTAAAAGGTTGGACATCCTTGAATTTGGATCTAGGTAAATTCTAAGGACTCTTTCCTCTTAATAGAAAAGCTATCTTTGAGTATTGGTCATTTGTTGATGGGGTTGAAGGTTGTTTGAGTTTGAGAAATTATGATTTGATACACTGCAACCAACTTCCATAATTCACCCAAACATCAAATGGTTTCGCTTTAATCAGTCTTTAGTGCTCATCATTGATGAATGGTTGGTTGGCTAGTTAAATGAGCAATTTTGGTACTATCATTATTTAGAAATAACACGTTAACAAGATATTACCACTCTAAAATTGGCCACTCACTAGATCATCAAATGTAGAGTATAATTATATATTAATTCTATTACATCTATGATACCCCTTGTTAGTATATAATGTTATGGTAAAACTTGTTCTAACATGCAAAAACATAAAAAAATATATACCAAAATGTAACTGAACATTGAAATTTAAAAATACTTGAGCACCAAAGTGAGATCATGAATTTACTTTTCCCCACCTCACAAAGAAATAGGGCTACCAACCAAGTCTCACAAGAATTCCCTATTAGTATACACTTCAATGCCCGCCTCTCAACATGTATCTCACTTTGATGTATAATGCACATTTGTTAGGCCCCCATTATGAGGAGTAGCCATGGTGCATGTCTATAGTGGAAACCTCAGCTTAGATGCTGATGGGATCATTATTGTGACCATTGATGATGGTTAGGAGATGGTCAGAGACTGGTGGGGGTTGAGGCGACGGTATGAGGATATTCCTTAAAATATTCCCTCGAATACCTTGTTCATCATTAGTGGTGGGCGATGGTCTCGGTGGTCGGTGGGTCGCGTTCTTGATACGTGGGCGGTGACCGTGTCTATGCAGTGTAGCCATTCTCGTATATACGCGTCTACCACACCGCCTACAGTATTATATATGGACATGGTTGCCATGAGCTAAGGTATCCAATGCTTGTGAGTATCCACCCCTTTCTACACTTCGTACATACTCCTTTCAAAGTCTGTCTAGATTGCCATCTAAGCTCTACTTGAGAGGGCACGGGTGGAAAGCACCATCACTTGTAGGTATAATTAGAATTTTGAATTCTCTCCATTGTGTATCTATTGCATTGTCTATTGTGCTGCTTTGTCTTGCTATCTCTTTCGGATGTGGCATATTCTTATATTTCCAAGAGGAAATGTTATATAATAAGATTTCTCCCACCAAGTAAAAGTAGTGAGAGCATGATTGAACCTTGCATTAAGTTAAAATGAGGTGGGATTATGAACCAAATCTATATATAAAAACTTGCATAATGGACTCGCATGTTATTTTCTTAAGATTGTGCACTCACATCTCCCAACCTACTCAGGGGTAGTTTGGCATAGTTTTTAAGTGGTCTCTTAGACTTATATGGGATTGATTAAGGTTATTAATCTTAAATTAATAGATTTTTCATAATTGACAGAGTATTTTTTAATTGATTTTTTTGGTTTCTCTATGCTACCAATTTCACAAGGCATCAACAAAAATTATGAAATGATTAACAAAAATCACAACTTTCTCACTCTAATCCACACAAAAAACGAGCTTCTACCTTATGTTTTCAAAGTGCATTACACCCCTAATTGAAATTATTAAGCTAATTTTTAGCTTAATAAAATAAAATCAAAGCCTTTTGGGATTTAAAATCATGTAAATGGCTAAGGAAATAAGGGTTTTACCCTTCCAAATTATGCACATAGAATGACCTAACCTAATGCAAAACAAAATCAAAGCAAAAAATCCAACACTTTCAAAGCTCCAAAACTGAATTCTTTTTAGAGTGTGACCTCCTAACACCAAATATGTTCAAGATAACAACTTACCTTAGCCTATGCCAAAAAAAGTGTCAGTCCGTCCGTTGAGCCATAAATCCAACTTCTTGATCTGGATGTACATGTCCTAACTCTATTTGTCACACCAAAATGCTTCCATGACCATGGAAGTGAAGGTAGATTTTTCTTTGCCTAGATGGAGACAAAGAGGAGATAGCCTTTGTAGTAGTTCTCTCTCACAAGGGGTGGTAGAGAATAAGCTCAAGCAAGGAGAAACCTACACTCAATCCTACCTAAGCAAGAAAATGATTAAGCTATTCACAAATCTATGTGAAATAAGCAAGAAAGCATAGAGAAAAGGGATCTCACAAGTATTCTAATGCAAGGGGGAATTAAAATGTATTACTTAATGTCAAAAATGACTTATATAAAAATGACTAGGGTTCATGTGCACTAGGCTAGATAAAACTTTAAAAAAAGTCCATTACCACTAGTTCTAGTTTGAAGAAAATATGTAAATGAAGTTTGAGTCAAAAACCACCATCTTTTAAGACAAGTGATTGGTTAGAGTTGGATTGGTTAGAGTCATAGTAGTTGAAACCTCTACTTGGGATGAAAAGGCTCTCAATCTTTTATGAAATCCCTTATCGGGACTACTTGTTAGTAATTTTTTGATGAATCCCATGCAAAAAATAAAACATGTGGAAAAATGTCATTTAGAATCACTTCATTAGTTTCAAAGATAGTAAAGGTACAACGAATATCTCTACATCTTACGAGTAAAATTTCTAAAGGTCTCCATTGTCAGTGACCTCATTATCAACCACCTTAGTTGCATCAAAGAGCACTCAGCACTTTGTAGGTTGCAAGATTACATGCTTGGGTATTATAAAAAATGGTAGACAGTGATGTATTTCGGATGTTATCTTCTGAGGATAAGGCTAACAGGACCAACTATATGGTCCTATATGATGCGGCATGTATTGGTAGTCAAAGGGCTATGATATGTTGTGGTCGGCCAAGAAGGCCATTGGTACCAAAAGGGGTTTACAAGCTCAAACGTAAAGCGAATGGCAGTGTTGAGCCATACAAAGCTAGGCTTGTTGCAAAGGGTTATGCACAAGAGAAAGGCATTGACTATGGTGAAACCTTTGCACCACATGTTGTATGACTACCATGTGGACTATCGTTGCATTTGCACCACATAAAGGTTGGAATGTATGTCAATTGGATATCAAAACTACTTTCTTGAATGGAGATTTACATGGGGAGGTCTATGTATCTCAACCTCATGGTTTTGCTCACAAAAGTCAGGAATCAAAAGTATGCAAATTAAAGAAAGCTTTACGTGGTCTTAAGTATGCAGATTAAAGAAAGCTTTACATGGTCTTAAGTAGGCTCCCAGAGCATGGTACATGCATACTTGGTTGCACAAGGTTTTTGCAGTAGCCAAACTGACAGTACCCTCTATATTAAGGGAACTAAGGATTTTTTATTGGTCATCATGTTATACGTTGATGACATGCTGCTCACAGGCCCTAATGATGATCGTATTTCAGCTTTTATAGGTGATTTAGAGAAGTCTTTTGAGATGTCATGTAATGATCCTTGCATCATAAGTTTGAGGACTTGCAAGACTAGAACTTTGATTCTCCACCTAACCATATCCCAAATGGACCCTAAACACATGGTTATATAGGCCTAGGTGATGCATGACTGTCCAACTTCACCCCCTTCACCTTTCAATGGCTAGGCATGACTTTTTCACTATCCAATGCCTCCTCAACTCCCCCTAGAAGGGGGCACCTACTTCTGTGGCCTTTGGGCTTCCCTTATGCACCATCTACATCCCTTTTACATTGATCTTAATGCCTATTAACCATTCCTTTATGTATTTCCAATTTGAAATCCGTCGAACCTTATTTATATGCAAACCTTTTACATATAAATAATATTTTCTGGTCTTACCTTATAATGTTTCATGTTAGTCTCATAACGTTTCCTCCCCCTTGAAAGAAAAGTTTTCATCCTCGAAAACAAACTCAAGAAACCTTTTCTTTCAGTGTAGCCACTCAACTTGGAACAAGTTCTCTTTTATAAGTATTTCAATTATAGAAACACTTCCTTTAGTAGAGGAATATTACTTCCTCTTTCATGTGTTCTTAAACTCCCTTTCTATAAGAGAGTGTCTTTTGCTTTTAAAAACACATACTATCCATGTAAGTGTCATTACACCATACAGATGTGACACGGTGTTGAACTTTATGTTACCCTTAGAAAAATAAGGTTAGCTTTAACACCTTCTTCTAAGATGAATATTTTGTTCTGGTTGATGCTAAACATGAGGACAAACCAATATGATTATGTCCACAAACTTTGCAAATGTCCTTAATCAGAGGCTTAATGACTTTTCATTTCTCGTTTTTATTTCTTAAGTATCATGATCACTCAGAAGCTTTACCTCGTTACCCCATCAACCCTTTCCTAGTGCATGCTGGTATACACTAACTAGAATCAATCTTACAGATAACCTCTTTTTCATGAGACACAATTCCCAAATAAGATTGTTTCTTACGTACTAGTTGATCGACCTTTCATACAATAAGTAATGAAGAGTAAAGTAGCCATTGCTCCCTTGGCCAATTCCTTTTACTTCTCGATCGTCAACTCAATCGAGAAATTCTTTTGGATGAGACAACCTCAACCTTGCTCGGTTAACTCCTTCCAATTACTCAGACGTTGGCATAGCACACATCACTAGGCATCCCATTCCACCTAGTTGCTCACAAGTACCTTGAGTAACCAGTCATTAACACTAGACCCTGCCTTTTAAAAGGTTGGACATCCTTGAATTTGGATCTAGGTAATAACTTCTTTTTTGTTACACTTAAATAAGTGAAACAATGTCCACATAGACTTTTCTTTTTATTTGTAGACCTTTTTCAAGCAAATTATTTGCTTGATAACTTTTTGTGCATATATAGAAACAATTATAAGGTTCCTTGTATTATGTCTACCATTATGGAATCCATAACCACTCGTAATAATGCCTCTCCTTAATATGGTCAAATGAGTACATGTCATTACTTTCTTTTACAATCACATAGTCATACCTTTACGATATGGCCAAAGCAAACATCACTTTATTATATCACCACCATGAGAATTTATAGTCTTTCGTCTTTTCCAAGGATTTAGACTCTTATTTATAGATAGACAGGCTGCTTTTACCAGACATGAACTATCTTTACCAAGCATTAACGATCTTTTCCACTTTTTACCCTTCTTTAAGTGATTCCTTTGAACCACTATCTTTTTAGGTGATACCCTTTTATCACTAATAGTGGTTGCATTATCCTGTTTGAGAGTTGTCTCTTTTAATCAAGTAATTCCAAAATACCTGATAGCTAGGGTCATTAGCACATTTTTCTTTTAAGTGAGCCAGCACCTCACTTTCTAGTTGAGTAAAACTCAACTCATTTATCATGGGTGCTCGACTTAGAGCATCTTCCCCACGACCTTAAATTTTATTTTTCTATATCTAATTTGAAAATCAAACTCTTGTAGGATTTCAGCCCATCTAGCCTTCCTAACTTTTAACTCGTTTTGAGTACTTAATCATTTAAGACTTTCATGATCAGACAATACTTCTAAATTGGCACTATACAAATAATGATGCCACTTTTTAAAATCATGGACAATTACAAATAGTTCTTTTTCATAAGTTGAATAATTACTTTGAGCTTTGTTCAACTTTTACTTTTAAATAATTTAGTTTTTTAGGGGTAAATAATTTGTTTTTCCTCTATAATTGAAGTATTTTTCTAAGATGCTCAATATATTCTTGTTCATTTTGACTAAAGATTAATATATCATCAATAAAAACCACCACATATTTTTTTGGGCAAATAATTTATTTTTCCTCTATAATTGAAATACTTTTCCAAGGTGCTCAATATGTTCTTGTTCATCTTGACTAAAGACTAATATATCATCAATAAAAACCACCACAGATTTTCTTAAATATAGAAGCAGTGAGAGCATTAGCTAGACCAAAAGGAATAACTAAAAACTCAAAGTGCCCAAAAGGTGTCCTAAATGTTGTTTTTGGCAAATGTTTAATTCTAACTTTTACTTGATGATATCCAGACTTTAAATCTATCTTACTAGCAGCTTTGAACTGATCAAATAACTCATCTGTCCTAGAAATAAGAAATTTATTTTTTATTGTGATTAAATTTAATCCACAATAACATATGCAAAAGCGCATATATATGCATCTTACTGCTGCTGCTGAAGTCTAGAGAGACTTACTTGGCCTAATAAAGCCTTGTTATAAATATTCAGCCAACTTCTTTTCAACTTCTTATATTTTTGTCAAACTTACTCTATAAGATGACTTACTAATTGGCTTTGAATCCTTTAAAACTTCTATGGGATGATCTATCCCTCTATCCGGAGGTAAACCTTTTGGCAATGTTTTCGGAAAAACATCTTTAAATTCTTCTAATAAATTGTTCAAGAAATAATTAACTATTTCACAAATACTTGAATCAAACTTTTCACAATGGTTTTTAAACTAAGGCACTGCATAACAGAAAAACATTTATTCTATTTCATTCTCTTGAGATGAAGATTTTGGAGCTCAATATTGTTAGAATTTGTGCATCTCTGTGTTTTGGGGCTTTACCATTTATTTGGTATTTTATACATTTTACTCCTATTTATTTATCCAGGGCCACTCGTCGGCCAGCCCTAGGGGTAGTCGGCCACTTCCCTGTTGCACTTTATAAGGAGTGCCCCATTATTCACTCAACCATCCACTTCCCTTGCACATTGTTCAACACTCAATTGCTGGCTACTTCCATTGTAAAGCTTTACTGCTGTTATAAAAGGTGATCTTGTCCAACTCTCTCAATCTCCTTTTCACTCTCTCATAAGTTTACTATTTATGCTTCCACGTGTACTATCTCCTTCGTGGCATACGCTTAGGTCCAAGCTGCTCCAAACTTTGCCAATATGCCCACCTTTCCCTCCTTTACTGTGTGTTTTTCTCCATATCTCTCCCAGCAAATCCGTGACAACAAGTGGCTATGTTTCCCAACTATGCTACATTTTTAGGTCCAGCCTTGCTATTTACTGCCGGCCAGTTTTGGTGGCTGCATTTTGTCCTACGCAGAGGAAAGCTAGCCAGATCACTTGGCTACATTTTCTTCTATAGAGGCAAAACATGGAGTTATGGTGGTAGTGTTTTCTACACTAGCATCTTGGTGCTACCAGATAAGTGGCCCTACATTGTCTTCTTCCTCCACGAGTCCATGCCCTTTCGGTAGTAGGAGGTTCCCGATGGATCTTGGACTTTTTTGATGTTGTCCCGCCTCTTTCTCTCTCAAGTTTGAGAGGGGGCTGATTGTTCCTAGTCCCTTGCTTCATTGGAAAGCACTTAAGAGAAGTGTTTAAGAGTTGAGATTTGTTCTTTGTTGATGTGGATATGGCTTCCCCTGTACAAACAAGGATGACAAGTTGAAAGGACCCAACTATGCTCATTAGAAGCTTGATTTGGTTCATCCACAAGGGTTTGTGGGACATTGTTCAAGGCACTAAAAAGGAAGCCTGAGTGTCCTAAAAACTCTAGGCAGTGGACTCAAGATCAGGTGGATGAATTTTTTGTGGAATTAGAAGACTCGGAGAATTGGGACTTGAAGGTGCATTCTGTGTTTGTGCGGACTATCACCGAGGTCTCACCAACCATGCAAACTCTCACCAGTGCTCATCAGGTATGGTCAAAATTGGAGTATCTCTTTGCTTGAGATTCATGGAGATGAGGGAAGTTACCTTGCAGGGACAGCTCTACGGCTTGTTATTCCCTGAAAACAATTCCATGCAGTCTTTTCTCATGAAGACCAAGGTTATCCATGACTAGTTTTACTGGCTATGGGTGCTGCTTTGTCCTCTTCTCAGTTGGCTGCTCTTATCCTCACTAAGCTTCCTCCGGCTATATGACGTGATTTCTTGATCTTTGCAATGCCAGGTCACATCCACTCAGTTATGGATTTTGATGATCTTAGCTCCCTACTTTTGGAGGAGGAGTCTATTCTCATCTCATAGGGCAAGTTGAAGGTGTCAGTCATTAACAGTTATGACCAGGCACTTTCCTCAATTCAGAAGAAAGGTTGGAGTTGCTGCTTTACTTGTGGAAAAAGAGGCCATCTGTCTAAAGATTGTTTGTCCAAGAAGAAGGACAAGATGCTTCATCTCAGAGAAAAGGCAAAGACACAACACATGATAGTGATATAGATTCTAGTCACTTCTATGGCTCCCAGGGTGCTTCCAGGCTCATGAGAGACTGGATGGTGTACTTCTTTAGTATACATGCAGTTTCCCCCCATGTGCTTCTAGCCAAAAGAGGCTTGTGGATGGGAGAGGTGGCTGATTATAGCTCCACTTACTGGTGCATGGGGACCGTGATTCAGAGTTCCAAGCATTAAACATCTGGCAGGACATGGTTATCTTTGATACAACAGAGATTATGTTCTAAGTTCATTGTTGGAGGCTTTTGGGACGTGATGTGTTCCATCCATTGTTGGGGATTATAGGCGTGGTGTGTCCAGCAGCTCATCATCTATTCTTGGAGTTCATTGCACACTTGTGTAGGAATTTGTGGCCAAGCAAAGTTCCTTCTTGTTCATGGTGGCATCTTGTTTCGAGGAAACAAGTTGGCGGGTTCTCTCTCCACTACTTATAAGATTTGCCTTGTAAAGGATAGGCTAGCTTCAATGGGGCAGTTATGATCAGGCACATTTCTTAAAAGATAAAAATCTTGCCATTTTTGCAGAAAAATATGAATCGCATCTTTAGTTCTCTCCTTCTCTTCTCCACTAAAAGTGGGTGCCTTTAAATCTTTTAATACCATACCTTGGTCTCTAGTTTTGGGACCCTCTTCAACTATGGCTCCATTCAATCCTTTTTCTAGAGTTTTTCTCTTCCCTCATCAATGTTTTTAGATATTTCTTTTACTCCCAATTCTTCCCCTCCTCCCATCAAGGAGCTAAGAACACCCATCATTTTCTCAAGTTTATTCTCTATATTAGAGATTTTTTCTTTCATTTTCTTCATTTATATACCTCATACTCATTAAGATCTAAATCTTGCATATCTATTTCATTTGTTTTTGTAATATCCTCTTACATGTGGAAAGGGGACACTGGGTTTCCCCCCCTTCTCCCCATTTCCATCCTTCCCACCTTAAGAAGCCATTTACTCTAACAATAAGAAAAATGGAAAGATTCTTACAAAGCAAAAAAGATGCAACACAATGACCTTACTTGGTTGGGTAAATATGAATTGTCTCTAATGATATGAAGAACAATTCCGTTGATTCCTCCTTGTTGATATTTGCTTCAATGATTCTTCAAGGTTGTCATGTACTCCACTTGATTCATGTAGAATCTCCAAAGTATGCCCAATTTATTAGGCAAGAGGTATGCTCAATTAATTAGGCAAGAGGTATGCCCAATCTATTAAGCAATAGTAGGTTTTTGTATGGGGAAGATTTGAGAAGTATAAGGATTATGGAAATGAATAGAGAAGAGATTAAGGAGGAGTAGAGATTAGAATTAGCAACAATGAGCAGCTCAATGGAAACATGAAAGAGGTAGAACTTAGCTCCGATAGCAATGTAATTCTCCTTACATCATAAGCTTGAGGACTTGTAAGACTAGAACTTTGATTCTCCACCTAACCATATCCCAAATGGACCCTAAACACATGGTTATATAGGCCTAGGTGACGCATGACCTTCCAACTTTAGCCCCTTGACCTTTCAATGTCAAGGCATGTCCCTTTCACTATCTAATGCCTCCTCAACTCCCCCTAGAAGGGGGCGCCTACTTTTTTGGCCTTCAGGCTTCCCTTATGCACCATCTACATCCCTTTTACATTGACCTTAATGCATATTAACCATTCCTTTAGGTATTTCCATTTTAAAATCTGCTAAACCTTATTTAAATATATGCAAACCTTTTACATATAAATGATCTTTTCTAGTCTTACCTTATAATGTTTCATGTCAGTCTCATAACATGTCAGATCTTGGACCATTGCACTATTATTTGGGCATTGAGTTTTGGCAGTGTAATGATGGCATTATTATGCTATAGAGAAAATACATACATGCATTGTTGAAGAGGTTCAATGTTGAAGACTGTAAACCTCTGGTGGCTATACCTATGGAGCCAGGTTTATGACTAAGTATTGAAGATACAGGTGACTCTTTTGATGTTGGCTTATATCAAGAAGTTGTTGGATGCCTTCTCTTTTTATGTAACACTAGGCTTTGACATTCAGTACCTGATCTCAATATTGAGTAGATTTATGCATAGCCCAGGCATAAAGCATTAGTAGTTTGTCAAACAGGTGTTCCGTTACCTAAAGGACACTAATAAGCACTTTGGATTGTTTTATCCCAAGGGGGGTAAATCATAGTTGCATGCATTTATAGACTTGGAATGGGCCGGATGTTATGACACATGAGTGTCCACGAGTGGTTTTTTCTTTCACCTTGGGTATTCATGTATTTCATGGCTCAGTAAGAAGCAACCCACTATGATCACTTCTAGCTGGTGAAGCTGACTACAAGGTAGTGTTTACAACAACTATAGTTGAGTGTGTTTAGATCAGGTGCCTTATTGCTGATTTGGGTGTTGGCAAGTCCTTAGCCACTACCATCTTCAAGTCAGAGCACTATGGTAGTTGTGCAAGGAATCCAGTTTTTTATGCTCACACAAAGAACATAGAGGTGCACTATCATTATGTCAGGGAGAGATGCCATTTGCAGGGGAAATCAACTTGGCTTATGTGCCAACACAGGAAAACTTGGCAACTTTGTTCATGAAGGCTCCACGAGAGAAGTTTGAAGCTTTTTGCAAAGCTTTAAACTTACTTATAGATTTGTTCACAAATGCTCTCCCATGAGATAAGTTTAAAACTTTTCACAAAGCTTTAAACTTACTTCCTTTTGGGGACTAGTCTAGGCTCCGTATCATAGTCCAAAGAGCCTGCCACATCTCTATACTTCTAATGCCAGCTCACCCCTTGTTCACATCATCACTCCCAAGGGAGATTTATAGCCATATTTGGTAGTGATGTGTGTGAACACGTGTGAACACACTAGGACCACAACCGGGGCAATTTTCCCCTCTTTAGGAAGTTTTTTCTCCCGTGCTAGTATACACTCATCTTGGGTTATACTTATCATCTTTTGTATAACACAAATTCATTATCTATTTATCATCTCATTGTGTGCTCCCTTAAGCTTCTCCACTATGTGGGTGTGTGTGTGCATTCCTACAACCCTATCTCCAACACAAGTCACATGCTCATTGTCTTAAAACTACATTCACGAAAGACAATAAGCTTAGCGGATTAAAGACCCATGATTAGCTTAGGCTTCTATACGTTTTATCCTAAATCTTAAACCCTAAATTATTGCTATGTTCAATTAAGACCAGTGGTTCTAGGTAGCCTTTATGAGATGAGTTGTACGATTATTCCCCAACATGATAGCACTTATCACATGAGTGAGATTTTTCACATATTTTAATACCCAATTTTCGTAAAAGAAAGCTTGTAAAGCAAGAAAGGGCTAAAATATCCTTTTAATCTATTTTGTAAGTAATAAAAACTATAAATACTCAAGCAGGGGATGCATTTGGCATATGCTTGGGAGATAATTATACCCAATCTCGTGTTTTTTCTCTTGTGCCTGCATTTTCTATTTGGCACAATTCATGAGTATCACATTTTTTTGAAGAAAGAGGAAGAGGGAGAAGAAAAAGAAGAAAAAGAAGAAAGAAGAAGAGGGAAAAGAATAAGAATAAGAAGAAGAAGAAGAAGAAGAAGAAGAAATAACAATAAGAACAAGAAGAGAGAGAGAGAGAGAGAGAGAGAGAGAGAGAGAGAGAGAGGCTATTATTGCTATTTATATGAGACTAAAAGCAAATATTGTTATACACCTCACTTGAGCCGACATTGTGAGATGTCATGACCAAACACTTTGCAACAAGAATTATAATCTAGAAAGACTATAGCTTAGGGTACATGCAATGTGGATTGGCATGGTGGTGGTCATAATGTGCACAACACATTAGGTCTACAAGAGAAAGGGATTATAAAGGTTGCTGGAAATTTAGCTTATCTTCTTTCTTGACTTTCTAAGTTTTTAAGTATAGCATTATAGAATTCTGCAATTAACATCTCAGAGATTAATGTCTCTTTACTCCTTACCTTCACTCGTTTAGACGAGAAAGAGTTTATATCAATGGTATCTTCCATCATGTTGTCATCCAAATGGATTGCTTTGTTGCAACATTGATCGAAATAATCTAGATTTGAGACTATAATCAAATTTATGTGAAGTGTTTTTCTTTAACCCTATGAGGAAACATCGCTTCATTTGGCATCATTGAGTTTCTCCTAGTCCTCATATTGTGCATTCATGGTTTTCATGCATAGGATGTAATCCCGTATGATTTCCTCGACTCTTTTCGCCTTGTCTCAAGAATCCATAGTTAAGGGTAGTCTTAAGAGTTTTGAAATTTATCTCTTAATATCGTAGACATCCATATAATGAAACATCTACTTGCCTTACCCAGTAAGCATAGATTGAGTGCACACACCTTGGTAGGGCATTCTGAATTTCCAAATTCTACACATCACTACTCAAACATTTCCATGAATTAAACAGGATTGATAGATCCATCATATTTTCCCATGAGCTCGAAAATTTCTATACACACGAATCTAGATGAATCCTTTGGGTCATGTACATGTCTTTTGGGTTAAAGCATAATGCAATCCTCATGCAATCCCCCTTTCTTAGATTGTTTAATATTGCCAGAGTTTGGGTATCAAGGAGTTTCAAGGTTGTGGGGTACCATCTCCAAGCATTTGTAAAAACTAATCACTCAGACTCATTGTTGTATTTAGTAGTATAGAACTAATCACCATGGGAATTGGTATCACCAAGGTTTTGAGACCTGGTGGCACAATTGGAGGCATAAGATTGGTCTAGTGCATAGAAAATGTGATCACAAGTTGTACTTATTGAGATATAGGTCTCAAGGGCTAGTAGGTTTTGACTATTGATGGATTACGTTCAAGTTCTAATATTAGCACGTTTAACCCCCCTACGTTAGCCATTTACGACCACCATTCTCTTTTTTAGTTCTTTAATTTGTTTTTCTGGTTTTTTTGTTTCCTTGTAGCCCAGAACAACATTTGTATACTTGGTCTACCCCTTTATTTATCAAACGAGGGCCCATTAGGGTCTGTTTGCATGAATTTCCTCTTAGGTGTGCTAGGGTATATGAACGTCCTACCCTCTAAGAAATATTTTTCCAAAATGTATGTATGCCAATAGTTTCCCATATGGTAGAAAGGATCTCAAAACCTATTTTCCATCACTGTCAAATCATGCGTGTTTTTCTAAAAAATATCAAAATGTCTCTCTCAGTTTTTGTAGCCCTTTCTTATGTGTTCCCAAAAGAATTTGAAACAAGTCCTATGAGAGAGTAGTACTATTTTTAGAATACTACAATTTTGCTTCCCTAAACTTGTCAAAATTCTAACATTTGGTAGCTTAAGCGGTAGTCCGAAAGTGGTTCATAAGCTTTTTTTAATGTTTTTTAGCATGTTTTTTTGCCTCAATTTTTGGATCGACTTTTGCAATTGTTGGTCAAAGGCTAAAACGATGGAAACCAACTTGGTCTCCTTAAGAGAAGATTTAAAGAAGATCTTGAAAATGAGTATTAGAACATGTTTACTGGCCCCATGGTTTGGGAGATGCAGGCCTAAAAACAGGACTACTTTTTAAAAAAAAAACTACCCCTCATTTTTTTACTAGCCTCACGGTTTGGGAGATGTAGGCCTACTAACAAGACTACTTTTTTCCAAAACTCTCTCCTGATTTTTTCACGCATGATTATGTAGGCCATGATCCATAATCAAACTCCTTTTTTGGCGCGTGATTATGCAGTCAAGTCATGTTTTTCGACATGATTTTATTGTGTCGTGTGTGATCCTATTCCAACATGATTCCATTGATTCATGATTCAATCAAGCCATGATTATGTTCCAACGTGATTTTATCGAGTGTGATTCTATTTTGACGGTGGCCGTGATTTTATAGGCATGATCGTCCACGACCATGATTTTTTGGCCATGATCTTATAGGCGTGATTTTTTTGTATAATTATGTAGTCACTGTCATGATTTTTCAGTGTGATTTTGTAGGTGAGATCATTACAGTCACATGGCTGTGATTATACAAGCTTAATTTTCTCCTTCCCATGACTTTTTATAGTGGTTTTTGGAATTCGGTTTGTGTGGATGGGGTGATTTTGAATTTTAAATTAGGGTTTGCAAGAGGTTTTCCCCATAAAGGCAAGTGAGAGGTAAAAGAACACTTTATGACACCCTCTTACACACCTCTTGCACATGTCATAAATGACTTCCAAAAGTGGATTCTAGCCAACTCACAAGGCATCTTCACATTAAATGCACTAATGAGTTGTGGAAAAAAGTGATTAGGAGTTAATCTAAGATTAATTCTTTCACTAATTTTTCCCTTTCTGGATTGATGAACCACTAATCACTAATTAATTCACATAAGCACATTGTTGGATTGAGCATTAAATTGCGAAGGCGTGTGCATTGCCTAATGTATGAATTAATAAATAATAAAAAAATTAAGTAAGCTCTTAATAATGGACTCTTCTCTAACACAAAATAGAGCTAGAATCCTTAATTTTGTGAGAATTATATGTGTTAATTTGGTGTAATAATATATTAACATACACCTTATAGACTCCTAATCAACAAACTCACACTAGCCCAAATACCACTAAAAGTATTTATTTTTTGGGGGTTTTCCACTCTTTCTCTTCATTAAACACTTTTCTAATGTAAAAAACTAGTCTTATTAGTAAAATTAGTGAAAATTAAAAGTTTTTTTTATGGTTTTTAAGGATTTTCTTTGATGATTAAGCTAATTACAATATAGATGCTAATACTCTAATCTACTCAAATATAATTAAAAACTCATTGGAAGTGCAAAAAATAACATCCAAAATCTATGTTAAAAATACAATGGAGAACGAAACTTTCACTAAAATGCTTTCTAATGCTTAATGATACATTCTAACCTACATTAACCTATACCGATAGGTGAAAGCATGCTTTCTAATGCTTAATGTAATGCAAATGATACATTCTAACCTACATTAACCTATACCGATAGGTGAAAGCATGCTAAGGTGGAACACTATTAATAGTTGAAAAATATAGTACTTTTTGATTGAAACTAACAGTAATATAGTATTTGTGATTAAAATTAACATAGTAATATAGTATTTGTAATAATATAGTAATATAGTATTTGTGATTGAAACTAACATAGTAAACTTTATTTATACATTTTTTCATTTAAAAAATTTAAAATGAGAAGAGTGGTATCATTATTCCTACTAGACGCTTCCATAACTTACCTTTGAACTTGAATTCCTAAATTCCGGCATATGACCATTTCCCCCCATAAAGCCTCCCACCCATTACCTACAACACACTTGACAAAATCTCAACCCATCCATGATCATAAAACAAAACAAGCACACACTCCACAAATTCTTCCAAGTATTTCCCATTACCTTTATCACTTTACACTTTATCTATTCATGGCAATCTGATTTTCTGTAAATGGGTTTCTTGTAATCTTATCTAAATGGCACTCTCCTTCCCTATGGTGGGTATCATGTAAACCAAACTTGTATACGTGTGTGTGTGTGTGTGTGTGTGTGTTTATAGAGAGAGAAACTTGATGTGCTACAAACTAGACATGCAAACCAAACTTGGAAGTCTGTGCATGTGTATGAGAGAGAGAGAGATGAGAGAGAAATAGATTGAGAGATTGAGAGAAATATAATAATGTTGTGTGTTATCTGTGTGTTGGAGATAGAATGTAACTTTTAATACCATAAATCAAAGGTTGTAGCACATGCAATATCATCATTCTATTATTTGAGGAAATGCATGATTAAATATTTGATGAGATGTATGAAATGCATTTTTTGCCAAGGCCTTTGCTTTGGAGAATTATAAAGTTGTAAGGGAGGCCACCGGTGTGGACAAAGCAAAGAAGTATACAATTGCATGGGCCACATTTCCACGAGTAGTAATGGCCCAATCAGAGTGGCCCAATCAGAGTCAAAAATTGCTTGTCATCAAAGAAGAAGAAATGATAAGAATCACAAGGCAAGAACAAAGCAACATTGTATGTAACAGATGCAGATACCATCCCACAAGATACTAGCATCAAGGCACTTAATGAGTAGGAAGAGTTGGATAATATCACCAACTTGAGCTTGATGGCTTATCACAGAAATGGCAAAGGCTGCTCTTAAAGAGGCCAAATAGTGTGTTAAGGATACATGTAGGGATCTGCGAGGACATCCTCAAGAAAAGTATACAAGTGTCTCAACTGGAGGCTCACATAAGCACATTAAAGGAAGAAGGAGAGAAAGCTATTGAGATGTCAATCTCAACCAAAGTTGACACTCACGACGTACGTGGGTGACCATTCCACATTTACATCTCACTGGCACGTTGGTTTTGGTAGCCGACATGACAAATATTCACTAGTGATTCTAGAGCTACACTACACCTACATAACTACACCTACATAGTCTGTCCACCGATTTATGGCATACTTATCTTGCTATCTCACCTACTTAGCATGTTTACATTATGGACCTCTTGTACATAGGACTCTAGTACATAGGACTCTAGTACATATGTTGGTTTTCACTTATCTTTTGTCGACCACTTTGAGTAGAGAGAAGAAGAAGATTTCAGCCGTCCATTTTTGTGTGTGTGTGTTATCCATTGGTTTGTGAGTATGTGTGTTATTGAAAGAGCTCAATCTCTCTCTCTCTCTCTTCCCCCAATCTTTTCATGGTATCAGACCTGGTTCAAGATAAGGAGCTGAGAGCCAAGTAAAGGAAGCGGTATATAGGTAACAGCATCATCATCTCTTCCCCTTCTTGTCTAGGTATGACACCCCTTGGGTAGCTCTAGGAGCTACACATCTCCGATTGAGAGGCTATCTTTATAGGCATGGAGGTGCCTGTGTGGTTTATAGTGCTTGGTAGTGAACTTTGTACTAAAGTTTTGCAGCTAGATTTGTGTTTCGAGTGCATTTCGACCTCTGTTCGACCACTATAAGATGCTTTCGGGCGGCGGGCAGTTCCAAGAAGTTTTGATTGAGAATTGTCTCTGCTTAAAACTTGGTTATTGTAGTGTAGCATTGTATTTTGGGAGTTCAAACAGTGTTTACACATGTATTGCTAATGATGTGTTATAGATTCTATACAAAAATTCTCTGTTTGCAGGTTTCTAGTTGTTGCAAGCAAAAATGTTTGATGGACTCGATCAACTTATCAGTGAGAAGATAGACAATAATAACTTCCATGCTTGGAAGTTCAGAATAACCAATTTTCTAATGGGTAAAGGATTTTGGGACTATGTCGAAGGAAACAATGAGGAGCCTCAAGAGTTGCCTGAAGATAGTGCCACTCCAACTAATGTATAGGCATTCCAGAACTAGAACCAAGGTTCAAGGAATGTATAATTAGATTTCAATCAATATCAAAAACACAATGATAGGACTTCAAACACTCCAAGAGCAGTTGGGACTATGTTAAAGGAAACAAGAGGAGCCTCCATAGTTGCTTGAAGAGAATACCACTCCAAGTGATGTACATGCATTTAAGGACTAGAACCAGGATACAAGGAATGTATTGGCTTTTAATCATTGTCACAAAAACCATGATAGGATACATACAGGATGCCAACACTCTAGCAATTACATGGTAGAACCTGCAGATGTTCTAGACCAACACAAAGGCAAGGAAACTATAGCTAGAACAAAAGATGCATACTATGGATAAGAAAAGCATGTCTATCAATGAGTATGATTTAAAGATTAAGGGCATGGTTGAATCCCTTGGGTCCATCAATGTATCGGTAGAAGATGATGATTTAGCCAGTGTCTATCTAAATGGGCTTGGTAAAGAGTACAAGTCATTCAAGACCTCCATGCGGAACATGCCTTCTACTTCAATTCCTATAGAGGCACAGGTCGAGGTCATGGTCAAGGCCAAGGTGGTGACCAACATGGAAACCAGAATTATGGACAACAATAGTCCAATGATTCGCAAAACATAGTAGAAGAATCATATACACAGGTGGAAGAGGCCAAACTCAAGGCATGCGGAGCCAAAGAGGCCATGGAAATTAGAACAAATAACGATTAGGAACAGGTTTTAGAGATTGCTATTATTGTTGGCAAACTAGGTCATTTTTTTGCATTAACCACCACACTATTGTATTGTCATGTGCTCTATTGTCTTGAGCTGCGGGGGGTGGTGGGGTCGTAGGGTTGCTCGGTGGGGTACAGGAGAGAGGGGGTGTGGGGGTTGGTCGGTGAGGGGGTGTTCGGCGAGGAGATAAGAGAGGGAGTAGGAAGTAAGGGGGGTTGGTCAGTGAGGGAGTGAGGGGGTACTCGGCGAGGAGATAAGAGAGGGGGTGGGAGGTAAGGGGGGTTGGTCGGTGATGAGGGGGGAAAGGGGGAGTTGGTCAGTGGGGTGGGGTGGGGTGGGGGCGGGGGCAGGAGAGAGAGTAGGAGGGTGGTCAGTGGGGTGAGGGAGAGAGTGGGTGGGGTGTAGATGACTCCTCCATTCCTCGCCAGTAGGGAACTCGAGGACTACCAACACAAACACTAGGGTTGGGGAAAAGGGAGTGTGGATCCTCTTAGGGAAGTGTACCCACTACCAAGGATGAGTCAACTACACTGGCTAGACATGCAAGACCTATGCTCTACATTGTCTACCATGTTCTCCGACCACCACCTAGCACTACAATATCCCTACAGGCCTCTCACTCACACCACACCCACCACTGACCACTCACTCACATAAAGAGACAGAAAAAACACCACAAGAGCACAACACTGTATACCAAACTGTAGACAAGAATGATACAAGAGGGACTGTGCTCCAACACAGAGAATGTGCTCTCCACCAAATGTTCTAGAGTGAATGTGACACAAGAGAGAGTCCCCTCAATGTGCCGAGAGAGTGCTCCCCTTATCTCCTCCTTGGGTGTCCTCCTCCTCGAAGTCCCAAACAACCCTCATCATGTAGTGTAGAAGGAAGATCTTTAGTTGGGAAGAGGGATATGGTGGTCAAGAGGATCTCGCCCTCCCTCAAGAAAGGGAGAGAGGTGTTGCCTCCATGAGTGCCATCAGAGTTGGCCATGCACATCGGAGATGTCAAAGGGCACTAGTAGTGAAGGCGGTCAGAGCCATCTCTCGAAGGGTACCGGCGGTGACGATGATGGTTGGAGATGTCAAAGGGGTAGTCAGAGCCATCAAAGGGCACCGACGATGAACGACGGTTGGAGGGTATCGACGGTGACAACAAGGTCGGAGATGTCAAAGGGCACTAACGCTGATGGTGGGAGGCTCTTGGTGGAGTGTGGAGGACCTGGCTTCCTATCCACAGGTCTCCCACTACTACTCAATTCACCGTCCCACGGCGAATGCCGCACGCAGAAAAAATAGAAAAAACAGGTGGTTCTCTCTAGCAAGCTAGCAAAACATATGGCAAACCGGCTCCCAGGCATACCTCATTAAAAGATCTACTTCTCATTAACATAAAAATATTGGCTTCTCCCAAGCCTCATTAGCATCTGCCAAGGCAGTCTCCAACAGAACTTTTGCTTCAGTTTCAAGACTACCACAGAGATGGCCATACCAAGGGTTCTGCAGTCAAAGGGTTGAGAAGAGCTGCACATGTTGTGTTATGGTACAGTAGAGAGATGAAGAAGGGGTGTGCCCATGAGAGTTTCTCTACAACCTAGCTGCACCCCATGCCAAAAGCTCTTTAACACATTCAAATGATCCTCCACGTGCAAAATGCAATGGTGTGCTTCTAAAACCACAACTACTTCCATCAGATCTTGTGGTCATTGCACACACGAGAGACCCCTTACTTAAAAACAAGCGGACTATTGTAGAATGGTTAGACCAAGCTACCTAGTGTAGAGGTGTAACGCCACATGTTTGTGCCACTGTGGGCATCTAGGTAGCATCCAAAACATGTTGGACACAATCAAGGTGGCTGCTCTTTGCTGCATAATGGAGGCACATGCTCCCATTGGGAGCATCAAACATGAGGATATTAGCTCCCAGTCCACAAGCCGTGCTCACTGCGCAAAATACCCTTCCATTTTTACAAGCAAGCATGAGAGGCATCTATGTATGACGGTTCATTGCATTCAACGACACACCCTTCTCCAACTACAATAAAAGTACCTCAGATTGGCCATGTGAAGCAACATAATGCAAAGGTGAAAGGTGGTGGTTGCAAGAGAGCGCCTTGGTGGGGAGTGACAGGAGGGGGGCCAGGTAAAAGGGAGAGAGGGGAGCGGTGACTACGCATAGGGGAAGTGAGGGCCGGTGAGGTGAGAGAGGGGGAAGGGGGGTCGAAGTGAGTTGACGAGATGAGTGAGGTGAGAGGGGGGGGAGGGTGAGAGGGGGGAGAGAGGGGTGGGCATGGTTGGTGAGGGGGTTGGTCTCAGTGAGGGGGTTGGTCGGTGAGGGGGGAGGGGAGGCATGGTCAGTGACGAGGGAAGGGTGGAGTCGAGAGAGAGAGTGGGAAGGTGGTCGGTGGGGTGAGGGAGAGAGGGGGGTGGGTGTGAGTGTGAGTGTGAGTGTGAGTGTGGGTGTGGGTGTGGGTGTGGGGTGGTTGGTCGGTGGGGTTTAATAAAGGTTTTTGTTTTGATTTTCTTTGTGTGTGTGCAAGGAGCTGAGAGGGGTGAGAAAGGGGTGAGAAAGGGGGGGGGAAGAGAATGGGTCTGGGCGAGAGGGAGTAGGGAGGGGACCCTTGGTTGATATGAGGGGGTCTGGTGAGTACCACAAGGGGGGCCTAGTGCACTGCACAAGAGAGTGAGGGAGGGTGGAGCCGAGTGCACGAGAGAAAGGTGTTGAGAAATGTGGTGCCAAAGAGCACAAGGAAGAGGTAGGGAGTGAGTTGTTGAGATTCAAGCTCGATGTCAGTGTGAGCCAGCTATGCTATGTGCTGGCATGTTAGGTAGGAACATGTGTGAGACATAAATGACCGCGTGTCCAGCTGGTCATAGTGTGTGGACATTAGCTAGGGTTAGATGTGTGTGGACACAACTCATAGTGTGTTGTGTGTATTATGGATTATGGCTTTATGCATTGTGTGAGAAGGGAGATGGCTTACCTCTATGGTTAGGGTTTGCAATATACATTAGGGTTTGCTCCTGTGTGTGTGTCTCCTCTCCCTCTACCGCTTTTTCAACATGGTATCAGAGCCTTGTGCTGTCTATTAGGGTTTATGAGTGAGTGAGAGAAGAGGGAGAAGAAGCTGTGAAGAAAAGCTGTGAAGCTTGCCATTGATGCTGTGAAGCTTTGCGATTACTATCAGATCTGAGAGCTTGGCCTACCAGGTAAGGTCTTCTAAACATCCTTGAGCAGATTGCAGGTGATTCAGGCAAAAACAAAGCAAATTAGAGCAACTCAAAGCAAAGAAAATTTTTGGTTTTTTGAAAGCTTTCCATTAAAGCTTGGAGGCACTGATGTATGGTGGAAATACATGCAAATCTGGCAAAACAAACATGTATCTGACAAGGAGGAATGTATTCGCAACTCCTATGCAAGCCCTACTGTGATTTTGGAGCAATTTACATGCATTTGAATGAGTGAAAAATTCTGGTTTTTGAGCTCTCACAAAACAGAGAAAAGCAACTCAAAATTTGATGCATTTGGAGCATGTTTTTGGCAAAAAATCCAAGCATTGACTGGTTGCACACATACCTAAGTGTGTTGGGCACTCATTTAACTCATCAATTACCAACTCAATCACTCCCAAATCCCTGTAGAGCAGGGGGTGCATTCTGCACAGAGAAACACGACAGTTTTATGATATCTTTGGTACGAGGACGTCGATTCTCACTTGGGTGCTTGGTTCCTTCCAAAATTGATTTAGCAATTGGTTGCTACACATACTGGAGAAGAGGGCTACATGGTTGGTTTGATCAATCATGCTTAATTGAGCTGGGAATGAGCTGATTAAAAAGCTTGTCCACTGGTTGCAGAGAAACAGAGTGACTTTAATTGAGCAATTAATCTTTGGTCTTATACAATTGGACAAATTCCTCTTACATGGAGTTAGTGGACACTATTGCTAAGCTAATGAATGCCTGGTTGCTCAATTTGGACAAATATTGAAGAAATTAGAGCAAATTTGCTACTGGTTATTCTGGTTTTTTCCAAAACAGAGAAAGGGGTTTTCAAAAATTGATCTGTACACATGTCAGATGGTGTTGATATTTAACATTGAGGTTGTTTAGGTGTCAATGCAAGTTGTCCATACTTGATTGCACCACTACATTGTGATTTGGAGCCTTGGAAGGCGCATCAAAACAGGGTATCTCGGACTGCGTGAGCCAGTTTATTTTGGATGCGTATACAGGTTGATTTTCTACATCAAATTTGAAGATTGTTGGCTACTTTGGAGTATCTGGAACACTCATTGGAGTGTGGTTGAGCTGAGGAAGGCTCATTTACAGATTTGGAGGTGTACGCAAGGTGTTTTTGCATTGAGTAAACATGTCGGATAATCCAGTACAGATTGTTGGTGAAAAACTGGATAGGAAGAACTTCCAAGCATGGAAGTACAGGATCAAAAGTTTCTTGAAAGGAAAAGGATTTTGGAATCTCATTACAGGTGCTGAGCTAGAGCCTGAGCTACCCCGACAACCTACACAGCAGCAGGTTATAGCTCACAAGCAATGGTCAGAAAGAGCATTCAAAGTGTTGCATTATCTGTCTATATGTATTTCGGATGCTATGCTCATACACATACAGGATGCTGAGAATCCCAAAGATGCATGGGATACTTTGGTCAAGATGTTTGATACAGACACGAGTGCTCGCAAGTCCAGGTAGTGATGGCTTGTTGGAGGAATTACCCAAGAGCTCTCAAAAATGGCTTGCTGGATAAAGTGCCCAGGAGCTCTCAGAAATGGCTTGCTGGATAAAGTGCCCAGGAGCTCTCAGAAATGGCTTGCTGGATGAAGTACCCAAGAGCTCTCAATTCAATCATTTTTCCCACAGCTCCCTTGCTGGATGAAGTTTCCCAAGACCTCAGTTGAATAATTTTTATTGATTTTGTATCTCTCAAGAAGGTTTGCAGGGAAGGATAATTGTATGAGGTATGCTTGGGAGCCTGTTTGCCATATGTTTTGCCTAGAGGCTAGCTTGCTAGAGAACCACCTGTTTTTTCTATTTTTTCTGCACCATTTGTCGGGACAGTGAATTGAGTAGTAGTGGGTGACCTGTGGATAGGAAGACCAGGTCCTCCATACTCCACCAAGAGCCTCCCACCATCACCTCCGACGGCTCCGACCGCCATCAGCGTCGGTGCCCTTTGACATCTCTGTCACCGTCGATACCCTCCAACCATCGTTCACCGCCAGTGCCCTCTGACGACTCTGATTGACTACCAGTGCCCCTTTGACATCTCCAACCATTGTCGTCACACAGCCGGTACCCTTCGAGATGGCTCCGACCGCCGTCACTGCTAGTACCCTTTGACATCTCCGATGTGCATGGCCAACTCTGATGGCACTCATGGAGGCAACATCTCTCTCCCTTTCTTGAGGGAGGGTGAGATACTCTTGACCACCATCACCGTCTTCTTGAGGGAGGGCGAGATCCTCTTGACCACCATCTCCCTCTTCCCGAGGACTGAAGATCTTCCTTCTACACTACATGATGAGGGTTGGGACTTCGAGGAGGAGGACACCCAAGGGGGAGATAAGGGGATCACTCTCTCGGCACAGTGAGGGGACTCTCTCTTGTGTCACATTCACTCTAGCACATTTGGTGGAGAGCACATTCTCTGTGTTGGAGCACAGTCCCTCTTCTATCATTCTTGTCTACGGTTTGGTATACAGTGTTGTGCTCTTGTGGTGTTTTTTCTATCTCTTTGTGTGAGTGAGTGGTCAGTGGTGGTGGGTGTGGTGTGAGTGAGAGGCCTGTGGGGATATTTCAGTGCTAGGTGGTGGTCAAAGAACATGGTAGACAATGTAGAGCATAGGTCTTGCATGTCTAGCTAGTGTAGTTGACTCATCCTTGGTGGTGGGTACACTTCCCTAAGAGGATCCACACTCCCTTTTCCCCAACTCTAGTGTTTGTGTTGGTAGTCCTCGAGTTCCCTACTAGTGAGGAATGGAGGAGTCATCTACACCCCACCCGCTCTCTCCCCCCTCACCCCACTGACCACCCTCCTACTCTCTCTCCCAACCCCGCCCCTGACCCCACCCCACCCCACCCCACCGACCAACCCCCCCTTTCCCCCCTCACTGACCAACCCCCCCTTATCTCCCACCCCCTCTCTTATCTCCTTGCCGAATACCCCCTCACTCCCTCACTGATCAACCCCCTTATCTCCCACCCCCTCTCTTATCTCCTTGCCAAATACCCCCTTACTCCCTCACTGACCAACCCCCCTTACTTCCTATCCCCCTCTCTTATCTCCTCGGTCACCGAACACCCCCCTCACCGACTAACCCCCACACCCCCTCTCTCCTGCACCCCACCGAGCAACCCTACAACCCCACCACCCCCCATAGCTCTCTCTCCCCCTTTGCTTCATTCCTCACCGACCAGTAACCCCCCTCATTTGTGTGCACTCATCTCCACCCTTGCTACCATACTCCCTCTCCTCTCCCTCTCCATCACCCCTAATAAGCCCCCTCTTTCACTCACCCAACCCACCCGGTGCCTTCCCCTCTGGCCGACCATCGCCATCCCCCTTTCCCCCTCACTGACCATCGCCCCCCTCTCTCACCTCAACCCCTCTCTCCATTCCTCTCTCAGCGCCCCCCCTCTCTCTTTCGCGTTGACCCCACCCACCCTCCCCTTTCCTCTCCTCACTGTCGTCACCCCATCTCGCTCTCTCGTATGCTGACCCCACCCCACCCCTCTCCCCCCCCTCTCTCTCTCTCTCTCTCGTGCGGCCAACTCACCGCCCCCCCTGTGTGTAGCCCACCCCCCCTCGTCACCTCATCGTCACCACCTCCCACTCCCCCCTGTGCACAGCTAGTGCTCTCCACTCCCCCCTCTTGTTTTCTCCCCTCCCCCATCACCCCCCTCTCCCTCTCTCTTGGGTGTAGCTCACCCCCTTCCCTCATGCGCCCCAACGCACTCACTCCAGCACTCCCCACTCTCCCCTCCCATTTGCTCCCCTCACCTGTCACCCGTCACCCCCCTCTCCCCCTCTCTCACCTCACATCCCCCCTCAAATAGATCGCTATTGGGATTGAGATTGTTTGCTAGAGGTACTTATGCCTGCTTGTGATTGGTTGTGAAAGATTGTC
The DNA here is from genome assembly GCF_041138505.1 of Cibotium barometz. Taxonomy (NCBI): domain Eukaryota; kingdom Viridiplantae; phylum Streptophyta; class Polypodiopsida; order Cyatheales; family Cibotiaceae; genus Cibotium; species Cibotium barometz. The sequence goes on along the minus strand of NC_141082.1, from coordinate 21,425,426 downwards.
ATGCCATTGTGCATTCTTCTTCTCTTGTTCATGTGACTCATGTTGAAAAAGCGGTAGAGGGAGAGGAGACATACACACAGGAGCAAACCCTAGTGTATATTGCAAACCCTAACCATAGAGGGAAGCCATCTCTCTTCTCACACAATGCATAAAGCCATAATAATAATACACACAACACACTATGAGTTGTGTCCACACACATCTAACCCTAGCTAATGTCCACACACTATGACCAGCTGGACACGCGGTCATTTATGTCTCACACATGTTTCCTACCTAACATGCCAGCACATAGCATAGCTGGCTCACACTGACATCGAGCTTGAATCTCAACAGTCCCTCTCAAGCTCATGATGTACTACCGATGAAGATGTAGATGAGCTTGGGATTTCAATACTCTCAACACTCCCCCTCAAGCTCATCCCATGTACTCCCAACATAGTACTACGGAAGTACTCAAACTTCTCCCTGCTAATAAGTGGCTTGGTAAAGATGTCAGCCACCTGCTCAGATCAACTCTTCCATCTAGCACCTTCTCTCTGACAAAGTGATAATGGACCTCTATGTGTTTGGTCCGCGCATGAAATACTGGATTCTCGGCCAACTGTATACTGCTCATGTTGTCACAATGAATGACAACTTTGCCATCAATAGGCTCACCGAAATCTGCCAAGAGATTCTTTAACCATACTGCCTCACAAGTAGCAATGGCTGCACCCCTGTATTCAACAAGCAACTGTAGGTTGCTTCTTGCTACTCCAACTCACCACGGCACTTCCAAGTGTAAAAGCATAACCACTAGTAGACCTCCTGTCATATGAGCTACCTGCCCAATCAGCATCTGTGTATCCATGTATGTCCAAGCCTTTACCACTCTCATAAAGTAAACCATAATGTGCAGTGGTCTTAACATATCGCATAATGCGTCTCACTGCATCCAAATGAGGTTTTCTGGGGCTTTGCATAAACTGGCTTACTAGCCCCACAGCATAACTCAAATCCGGGCATGTGATAGTCATGTAAATGAGACTATAATCATCTTTCTGTACATAGGTGGATCATCCAACTCCTCACCAAAATCAGCCCGCAACTTCACATTCTGCTCCAAAGGTGTACTCATAGGCTTACACCCTGTCATGCCATATTTTGCCAACATATCCAATGCATATTGGCGTTGTACTAACCATGTACCTGCATGAGCTTTGATCACTTCGATTCCAAGAAAGTATCTCAACTCACCAAGGTCTTTCATGTCAAATTTCCCACTCAATGCTTTCTTGACATGCATCACATCTACACCATGATCACCTGTGATAATCAAGTCATCTACATAGATGACGAGTAAAACAATCCCATGATTTGTCTTCTTCACATAGAGTGAAGAATCTGCTGTAAAAATCTGAAATCCAAGAGAGATAAGGTATCTGCTCATCTTATCACTCCAAGCACGAGGTGCTTGCTTCAAACCATATAATGCCTTTTTCAATCTGCATACATGAGTGGGATATCTTGGGTGTACATAACCTTCTGGCTGTGCCATATACACTTCCTCTTGTAGATCACCATTTAGAAATGCATTTTTGACATCCATTTGATGCATTTCCCAACCATTAGCTGTAGCCATAGCAATGACTGCTCTCACTGTTCCCATCTTTGCCACTGGACTAAACGTTTCATCATAGTCCAAACCTTGGGTTTGTGCATAACCCTTTGCTACCAATCTTGCTTTATGTCGCTCAATGGAACCATCAGACTTGCACTTCACTTTGTAAACCCATTTACAACCAATGACATTTTTGTCCTGTGGTAGTGCAACCAAGTCCCACGTATCATTATGAACCAATGCGTCCATCTCAACATCCATTGCTTTCTCCCATACATACTTTCCAACAGCTTCTGTATAGCATGTAGGTTCCACATGCTTCACCATAGATGTCATATATGCATAATGCATAGCAAAATCTCGATATGTCAACCTATCAACGGGATATCTGACCCTCTGGGATCTCCGCAATGCATGCGGATCACTCTGAACACTTGTCACTCTAGCATGTGGTGGCACATATCTATCCTGCCTTGCACCAGGTGTGCTAAAACAGGTATGCCAAGCTCCTTATCCAAACTCTCTGAAAACTGGACGACTCATAACCTGTAATTCCAATTCCTTCAACCTTCTTTTTGCCTTTATCCATAGCACTACTCCCAGTACTCACACTCTCATGCCTCAAACGTCTTGACCATGGACGTACAGTACTACTCTCAGCTTCTGCTCTGCTGGCCCAGACATAGTAGTAGAACTAGAACTTGCTTGTGGTAAGTTCACATGCACATCAGCTTCAAGTGACTCAATGACACCCTCATCCTTTGCTTTGTACCAACTAGCAAGCTCATCAAACACCACATCTCGTGAGATAACAACTTGTCTAGTTTGTGGATTGTAACATTTGTATGCCTTTCGATCTTGTGCATATCCAACAAATACACATTTTTCTGCCTTAGGATCCAACTTCCTTCTTCTTTCATCAGGCACATGTACATAAGCTATGCATCCAAAAACTTTGAGGTGTCCAATGTCTGGCCTATAACCTGTAAGCCGCATCTCTGGCGTACTTCCATGAATGGCTGCTGTAGGTATTTTGTTCAGTATATACACTGCAGTAGCACATGCTTCTGCCCAATAATAATCTGGCATGCCCTTTTCATTGAGCATTGCCCTAGCCACTTCACAAATGACTCTATTCTTTCTCTCAGCCACACCATTTTGCTGAGGTGTATACCTGTAAGTCAATTGTCTTCTTATACCATGCTTTCTCAAGAAATGCTCAAAAGCTTTTGAGGTGTATTCACCACCTCCATCTGTTCTCAAACATTTAATCCAACAGCCATATTGCTTCTCTGCAAAAGCTTTGAAATCCATAAACTTTTCCAACACTTCACTTTTCTCTCTGAGAAAGTATATCCATGTCATCCTGCTGAAATCATCTATGAATGTCACATAATATAAACTGCCTTTGATAGATGGGTTTTGTGCAGGACCCCATACATCACTGTGTACTATCTCAAGTGGCTTGCTACTCATATTTCCTTCTCTAGGAAACCGCAACCTTGCTTGCTTTCCAAACTGACAGGCTTCACAAACATGCATATGCCCATCATACTTGAATCTAGGCAGCCCACTGACAATCTCTCTTGTCTGCATGTTCTTCAATCTTTGTATATTGACATGTCTAATCCTCTTATGCCACATATCAATGTCCTGTACCACATTTCTGCTTTTAGAGAACATGGCTGATTTTAACTCAAGAATTCCAGCATCCAGCTTAAACAACCTGCCTTCTTTCTTGCCTTTAGCAATGACTCTACATCCATGTGTGAAATCCTCAATGAAGCAACCATGCTCATTGAAACGAACCTGTAATCCCTGTTCCACCATTTGACCAAGCTTTTTGTGATAGAAGGCACATACAATACATCTGACATAGATTTTGTTTGACCATTGTGCATAACCAATGGTACACTTCCAACATGTGTAATGGCATGCTGAGTATCATCTCCTGTCTCCACATAGCCTTTCACATCCATAGGCTTCATATGCTCAAACCATTCACCATGACAAGTCATATGGTTTGATGCTCCAGAATCCATATACCAAGTATCATCATTCTCAGCATTTGTCATCATAGATCCAACAACATGTTTCATGGCAAACAAGTGATTTGCAGTGCCATCATTACTGCTTGATGCATAATTTCCACCATGTTGTGCATAATTTCCACCAATGAGTGAAAAATTCTGGTTTTTGAGCTCTCACAAAACAGAGAAAAGCAACTCAAAATTTGATGCATTTGGAGCATGTTTTTGGCAAAAAATCGAAGCATTGATTGGTTGCACACATACCTAAGTGTGTTGGGCACTCATTTAACTCATCAATTACCAACTCAATCACTCCCAAATCCCTGTAGAGCAGGCGGCGCATTCTGCACAGAGAAACACAGCAGTTTTATGATATCTTTGGTACGAGGAGGTCGATTCTCACTTGGGTGCTTGGTTCCTTCCAAAATTGATTTAGCAGTTGGTTGCTACACATACTGGAGAAGAGGGCTACATGGTTGGTTTGATCAATCATGCTTAATTGAGCTAGGAATGAGCTGATTAAAAAGCCTGTCCACTGGTTGCAGAGAAACAGAGTGATTTTAATTGAGCAATTAATCTTTCGTCTTATACAATTGGACAAATTCCTCTTACATGGAGCTAGTGGACACTATTCCTAAGCTAATGAATGCCTGGTTGCTCAATTTGGACAAATATTGAAGAAATTAGAGCAAATTTGCTACTGGCTATTCTGGTTTTTCTGTTTTTTTCCAAAACAGAGAAAGGGGTTTTCAAAAATTGATCTGTACACATGTCAGATGGTGTTGATATTCAACATTGAGGTTGTTTAGGTGTCAATGCAAGTTGTCCATACTTGATTGCACCACTACATTGTGATTTGGAGCCTTGGAAGACGCATCAAAACAGCGTATCTCGGACTGCGTGAGCCAGTTTATTTTGGATGCGTACAGGTTGATTTTCTACATCAAATTTGAAGATTGTTGGCTACTTTGGAGTATCTGGAACACTCATTGGAGTGTGGTTGAGCTGAGGAAGGCTCATTTACAGATTTGGAGGTGTACGCAAGGTGTTTTTGCATTGAGTAAACATGTCGGATAATCCAGTACAGATTGTTGGTGAAAAACTGGATAGGAAGAACTTCCAAGCATGGAAGTACAGGATCAAAAGTTTCTTGAAAGGAAAAGGATTTTGGAATCTCATTACAGGTGCTGAGCTAGAGCCTGAGCTACCCCGACAACCTACACAGCAGCAGGTTATAGCTCACAAGCAATGGTCAGAAAGAGCATTCAAAGTGTTGCATTATCTGTCTATATGTATTTCGGATGCTATGCTCATACACATACAGGATGCTGAGAATCCCAAAGATGCATGGGATACTTTGGTCAAGATGTTTGATACAGACACACGAGTGCTCGCAAGTCTCAATTGTGACAACAGATTCATAATGTGAAGCGGAATAAAAGGAGCATCCATGATTATGTGCAAGAAAAAAAGAAGTTTGCAGATGCATTGGCAACAATAAATGCCCCCATGCCTGATGATGATTTGGTGGATATTACCTTGCATGGTCTTGGCAAGGAATATAAATCTTTTGATACATCTATCTTGGTTCGGAGTACAGGTTTACCAGACTTTGATGATGTAAGGTTCCCCCCTTCCACAAATAGGGGAAACACTTAAGATAGTCCGCTAAGTCTTATCTTAGAGAAAATTTCCTACTCATCGACACCTTGACCATACAGAGATTCAAGGATACGATTCATAGGTAAGACCTAGTTCTATCCCGCAGGGGGAGCGTGGTCTTCTAAAATCAAATCACCCATAGGGTAATTGATCACATAAATTGGGCAACTACAAGACTTGATTTCTAGAGGCACATAAATTGGGCAACTACAAGACTTGATTTCTAGAGGCAACGCTTTTTTCCTCATCCATGCAAGGCACAGCCGCTGGCCTAGTCTTCTAGAATAGAGTTGCCCGAGAACCTATTTATCTAGCGTAGGGCTTTCACTTAATCTATTGGAAAGCTACCCGACTAATCGGGTCCACCCGTCCGTAGGATGGTGCCGTCGGGGCATTCCATCCTCCCACTTTCCACCCTACTCACGCGTCAATTTGTTTTCTAATTAATCCTACCACACTGTTTGACATAAATAAACATGTTCCTTAATTAAGGCCCTTTTCACAAGGTTTGTTAAAATAGCCTTTTTCTACAATACAATCATACCAAAGATAAGATTTATAAAAATAAAGTTTAAACATGAATCCATTTCATACAAGCCAAACCGGCTCTCTTATTCTTTTCCTTTATACCGCCGATGATCTAGAATTCGGCCTTCCAGCCTCCACATGCTGGGCAAAACCCTACGGGACCATACACCTCATCGTCGGCTGCTGGCGAGGACTCAAGCCGGCCTGTCGCCCTCTCAGGCTCCATCGCTCGATCCTCCCACCCCTCAGAGGGATGTCTACGCACTAGGGTGGGCTAATTCACCGCACTAGCCTGGGCCCTCAGAACTAGGCAGCATCACAATCACTCGCCTCAATCGGCGAACCTCATTCTCCCAATGATATGAGGGATACCATGGGCCAACTCCGGGCCTTACTAACGTCTCCGCCGTCCGGCTACACAAGCACGAGAACGGGACAGCGTCAAGGCAGGGAGAGTTGTACCTGTACCTTAATTTAACCAAGATAACAATCCTTTTCTCACACAGATTTTAGCATTTCAACTTGAGATTGCAATAAGACATTCTTTATTAAGGCATATGTTATTGTTTAAAAGAATACAAACTTTAAATGGTAAATCAATCAAATAGATCACTGTAACAATCAATAGAGAAGCCGGGGCCATATCTCAACCCCCAAGAAAATGATATGTAATTGAAAAACAAAATATGTATATACCTTGTAGAAATTTGTCGTTTATCGTTGCCTTTGCTCGTACAAGAGCTTTAGAACTTGACATATGAGAATAGAGTCTTCTAATACCTTGTCTTACGATTGAAATCATCCAATCATCTCCAAGCTTTATCTCTTCTTACTCGTACTGTGACTCTTCTCTCTATCTAAGGTCTATGGCAAAATAGCCTTCTCTTATAGGGCTACGGCCTACTATTCTTTCTCTACAAGAAAAGCTATGGAGTTTTGGTCTCTTCCTTCGAAAGACCATAGAAATCTAAGCTTATTTTCTGAGATATTAGATAAGAATGAAGGGATATATGCATCTCAAACTCTAGGATTACCTTGAGGCTACTTGCTGCCTTCTCACAGTTTTCTCTGTGCAGAGACCCTGACAGAAACAGCAAATTGTTTCGGCCATAACTCTCTGATAAAAACTCAGAATATAGTCATATAACCAGTCAAAAGAACGGGAAGGCATCTGGTCTACAAGCCAGCGCGGGCAGAATAGGCAAAAACGTCTGTATATAGCCACAAACGCGACATCTTTAGAAACACGTTATTTTTCCACATTTTTAGTATGCATGGACTCTAAATGTGTAAAAGTACTCTAAATATGACCTCTTATCACCTAAACTCGAAATTCTATTTTTGGGGATACTTATCTCTTAATAGAACTATTCTTATGTTCTTATTTCTTTTAGGATTTTTTGGAGTTAATATTTTTATTCTAACACTTTTCTAATGTTTCTAGCCTTATTGTCTCACTCTTCTCTAAGTACACTCTCTTTCCTTATTGAAATCTATATTAAAAGAGACACATACATACATGGCTTGGGAGGGACCTTACAATCTCCCCCACTTAAAAGATTCGAGATGTCCTCATCTCGCGAGCCGGGGTAGTATCTAAGTAAATCCTCCTGTCTCTTTCGAAGTGGTGTCTCCACTAAGTAAAAATCTTCTTTTATCTAAATATTGTTCTTAAAGAGTCATTTATTTCATGTGCTTGGCTCGTTTTGTTGTGCCTCCAAAAAGGTCTTTCTTATTCTAAAGTTAATTGGCCTTATTATCCTAATTTCATGTATCCATATACCTGTCATATGGTATGAACCCTCGAATTCCTTATTCTATACCCCCATGTAATATGGTACTTAATAAATTATCATGGAAAAACGTAAGGGAATCAATCCTTTACGCAATCTAACCTATGATAGCAATTTTATAATCTTAGTATCGTCTTGTAGAATACCTCTATTCATCATGCACATTACTTCACATGAATCTTGCACCAATCCTCTTCTATTTACTCATAGAAATACTTGTTGAATTCGGTTATCTTTAACCCTGCTATCCCTATTTTTTGACCTAATTTTTGCTCTAGCTCATGATTCCTTGTAGCCAGAGGTGGGCTTGACGTTCCTCTTGAATTAGGAGACCTCTTCTTGATTAACATGGAAGGACTCATGTCCTTCTCGACACTTTCTATACAAAAAAAACTTTATCACAGTCTCTGGCTATACTTATGGCTTCTGAAATAGAGGATGGTTTCACATTCTTGATGAGGTTATTCAAAGGTAGATTAATCTTCCAAATGAATCGATGGAGAAGAGTTATCTCATCCATCTCTAGAGCAAATCGGAGAAGTTTAACAAAAGTTTGGTGGTATTCTTTTAGGGTCTTCCCTTCTTGGGTTAGCTCCAAAAATTCATTCATTTTATCATCTCCAAATCCTGGAGGACAAAACCTTTCACGAAGGTGTACTTTCATGGCATCTCATAAGTGATTCTAGCTCCAGTGGTTAGATTGACAACAATGCTTCTAACTTTTTAGCTCCAATGGTGGGATTGATAACAATGCTTCCAACTAATTTGGCATTTCTTACGATTTTTAGACGCGAGCAAGGGTGAGCTTTCTTCTTTCATTGTATCCATTAAAAGTTCAAAACTATCAAATACTTATCATAGCACCACATTTGAAGGCAGTCATGATTAATACATCTGAGATCTTCATTTTTTTTAGAATTACACGTGGTATCTTGGGATTAACACATCTAAGAGCATGATCCTCTGGGAATTACACATCCAAGACCCATGTTTGTCTGAGATGGATTAAAGATCTTGGATGATTGTCCTAGTGTACAGTATCGAATGGATGGCATTCACACGTCAACTATTCAAATCTTAATGGAGTTACAATCTTAATAATTTATAATATGCAAGTTAATGAGATATATCCTGAAAATTTCTCTAAACAAGTTTCAGTCTATCCTTCTAGTCAGTCTCTCACTAGTTTCTTAATTTGATCACCCTATGTTTTTCCTCACAAAAGGTTTTCTCCCCAATCTTATTTCTCAAGTTTATTGTACAGATATCTTGCGTGTGCACCCCCAAGATACAAGCACAATTTCAAGATGATTGTCTCAACATGTGAGGATATTCAAATCACTTCTATGGCCAGTAGATATGATTGATTCGTCCTCATACGATAAACAATCACTTGTTTTAATTCCTTGACAGTTAACCTTTGAAAAACAAATCCTAGGAACTAAGATCGGCTCTGATACCACTTGTAAGGTTCCCCCCTTCCACAAATAGGGGAAACACTTAAGATAGTCCGCTAAGTCTTATCTTAGAGAAAATTTCCTACTCATCGACACCTTGACCATACAGAGATTCAAGGATACGATTCATAGGTAAGACCTAGTTCTATCCCGCAGGGGGAGCGTGGTCTTCTAAAATCAAATCACCCATAGGGTAATTGATCACATAAATTGGGCAACTACAAGACTTGATTTCTAGAGGCACATAAATTGGGCAACTACAAGACTTGATTTCTAGAGGCAACGCTTTTTTCCTCATCCATGCAAGGCACAGCCGCTGGCCTAGTCTTCTAGAATAGAGTTGCCCGAGAACCTATTTATCTAGCGTAGGGCTTTCACTTAATCTATTGGAAAGCTACCCGACTAATCGGGTCCACCCGTCCGTAGGATGGTGCCGTCGGGGCATTCCATCCTCCCACTTTCCACCCTACTCACGCGTCAATTTGTTTTCTAATTAATCCTACCACACTGTTTGACATAAATAAACATGTTCCTTAATTAAGGCCCTTTTCACAAGGTTTGTTAAAACAGCCTTTTTCTACAATACAATCATACCAAAGATAAGATTTATAAAAACAAAGTTTAAACATGAATCCATTTCATACAAGCCAAACCGGCTCTCTTATTCTTTTCCTTTATACCGCCGATGATCTAGAATTCGGCCTTCCAGCCTCCACATGCTGGGCAAAACCCTACGGGACCATACACCTCATCGTCGGCTGCTGGCGAGGACTCAAGCCGGCCTGTTGTCCTCTCAGGCTCCATCGCTCGATCCTCCCGCCCCTCAGAGGGATGTCTACGCACTAGGGTGGGCTAATTCACCGCACTAGCCTGGGCCCTCAGAACTAGGCAGCATCACAATCACTCGCCTCAATCGGCGAACCTCATTCTCCCAATGATATGAGGGATACCATGGGCCAACTCCGGGCCTTACTAACGTCTCCGCCGTCCGGCTACACAAGCACGAGAACGGGACAGCGTCAAGGCAGGGAGAGTTGTACCTGTACCTTAATTTAACCAAGATAACAATCCTTTTCTCACACAGATTTTAGCATTTCAACTTGAGATTGCAATAAGACATTCTTTATTAAGGCATATGTTATTGTTTAAAAGAATACAAACTTTAAATGGTAAATCAATCAAATAGATCACTGTAACAATCAATAGAGAAGCCGGGGCCATATCTCAACCCCCAAGAAAATGATATGTAATTGAAAAACAAAATATGTATATACCTTGTAGAAATTTGTCGTTTATCGTTGCCTTTGCTCGTACAAGAGCTTTAGAACTTGACATATGAGAATAGAGTCTTCTAATACCTTGTCTTACGATTGAAATCATCCAATCATCTCCAAGCTTTATCTCTTCTTACTCGTACTGTGACTCTTCTCTCTATCTAAGGTCTATGGCAAAATAGCCTTCTCTTATAGGGCTACGGCCTACTATTCTTTCTCTACAAGAAAAGCTATGGAGTTTTGGTCTCTTCCTTCGAAAGACCATAGAAATCTAAGCTTATTTTCTGAGATATTAGATAAGAATGAAGGGATATATGCATCTCAAACTCTAGGATTACCTTGAGGCTACTTGCTGCCTTCTCACAGTTTTCTCTGTGCAGAGACCCTGACAGAAACAGCAAATTGTTTCGGCCATAACTCTCTGATAAAAACTCAGAATATAGTCATATAACCAGTCAAAAGAACGGGAAGGCATCTGGTCTACAAGCCAGCGCGGGCAGAATAGGCAAAAACGTCTGTATATAGCCACAAACGCGACATCTTTAGAAACACGTTATTTTTCCACATTTTTAGTATGCATGGACTCTAAATGTGTAAAAGTACTCTAAATATGACCTCTTATCACCTAAACTCGAAATTCTATTTTTGGGGATACTTATCTCTTAATAGAACTATTCTTATGTTCTTATTTCTTTTAGGATTTTTTGGAGTTAATATTTTTATTCTAACACTTTTCTAATGTTTCTAGCCTTATTGTCTCACTCTTCTCTAAGTACACTCTCTTTCCTTATTGAAATCTATATTAAAAGAGACACATACATACATGGCTTGGGAGGGACCTTACAATCTCCCCCACTTAAAAGATTCGAGATGTCCTCATCTCGCGAGCCGGGGTAGTATCTAAGTAAATCCTCCTGTCTCTTTCGAAGTGGTGTCTCCACTAAGTAAAAATCTTCTTTTATCTAAATATTGTTCTTAAAGAGTCATTTATTTCATGTGCTTGGCTCGTTTTGTTGTGCCTCCAAAAAGGTCTTTCTTATTCTAAAGTTAATTGGCCTTATTATCCTAATTTCATGTATCCATATACCTGTCATATGGTATGAACCCTCGAATTCCTTATTCTATACCCCCATGTAATATGGTACTTAATAAATTATCATGGAAAAACGTAAGGGAATCAATCCTTTACGCAATCTAACCTATGATAGCAATTTTATAATCTTAGTATCGTCTTGTAGAATACCTCTATTCATCATGCACATTACTTCACATGAATCTTGCACCAATCCTCTTCTATTTACTCATAGAAATACTTGTTGAATTCGGTTATCTTTAACCCTGCTATCCCTATTTTTTGACCTAATTTTTGCTCTAGCTCATGATTCCTTGTAGCCAGAGGTGGGCTTGACGTTCCTCTTGAATTAGGAGACCTCTTCTTGATTAACATGGAAGGACTCATGTCCTTCTCGACACTTTCTATACAAAAAAAACTTTATCACAGTCTCTGGCTATACTTATGGCTTCTGAAATAGAGGATGGTTTCACATTCTTGATGAGGTTATTCAAAGGTAGATTAATCTTCCAAATGAATCGATGGAGAAGAGTTATCTCATCCATCTCTAGAGCAAATCGGAGAAGTTTAACAAAAGTTTGGTGGTATTCTTTTAGGGTCTTCCCTTCTTGGGTTAGCTCCAAAAATTCATTCATTTTATCATCTCCAAATCCTGGAGGACAAAACCTTTCACGAAGGTGTACTTTCATGGCATCTCATAAGTGATTCTAGCTCCAGTGGTTAGATTGACAACAATGCTTCTAACTTTTTAGCTCCAATGGTGGGATTGATAACAATGCTTCCAACTAATTTGGCATTTCTTACGATTTTTAGACGCGAGCAAGGGTGAGCTTTCTTCTTTCATTGTATCCATTAAAAGTTCAAAACTATCAAATACTTATCATAGCACCACATTTGAAGGCAGTCATGATTAATACATCTGAGATCTTCATTTTTTTTAGAATTACACGTGGTATCTTGGGATTAACACATCTAAGAGCATGATCCTCTGGGAATTACACATCCAAGACCCATGTTTGTCTGAGATGGATTAAAGATCTTGGATGATTGTCCTAGTGTACAGTATCGAATGGATGGCATTCACACGTCAACTATTCAAATCTTAATGGAGTTACAATCTTAATAATTTATAATATGCAAGTTAATGAGATATATCCTGAAAATTTCTCTAAACAAGTTTCAGTCTATCCTTCTAGTCAGTCTCTCACTAGTTTCTTAATTTGATCACCCTATGTTTTTCCTCACAAAAGGTTTTCTCCCCAATCTTATTTCTCAAGTTTATTGTACAGATATCTTGCGTGTGCACCCCCAAGATACAAGCACAATTTCAAGATGATTGTCTCAACATGTGAGGATATTCAAATCACTTCTATGGCCAGTAGATATGATTGATTCGTCCTCATACGATAAACAATCACTTGTTTTAATTCCTTGACAGTTAACCTTTGAAAAACAAATCCTAGGAACTAAGATCGGCTCTGATACCACTTGTAAGGTTCCCCCCTTCCACAAATAGGGGAAACACTTAAGATAGTCCGCTAAGTCTTATCTTAGAGAAAATTTCCTACTCATCGACACCTTGACCATACAGAGATTCAAGGATACGATTCATAGGTAAGACCTAGTTCTATCCCGCAGGGGGAGCGTGGTCTTCTAAAATCAAATCACCCATAGGGTAATTGATCACATAAATTGGGCAACTACAAGACTTGATTTCTAGAGGCACATAAATTGGGCAACTACAAGACTTGATTTCTAGAGGCAACGCTTTTTTCCTCATCCATGCAAGGCACAGCCGCTGGCCTAGTCTTCTAGAATAGAGTTGCCCGAGAACCTATTTATCTAGCGTAGGGCTTTCACTTAATCTATTGGAAAGCTACCCGACTAATCGGGTCCACCCGTCCGTAGGATGGTGCCGTCGGGGCATTCCATCCTCCCACTTTCCACCCTACTCACGCGTCAATTTGTTTTCTAATTAATCCTACCACACTGTTTGACATAAATAAACATGTTCCTTAATTAAGGCCCTTTTCACAAGGTTTGTTAAAACAGCCTTTTTCTACAATACAATCATACCAAAGATAAGATTTATAAAAACAAAGTTTAAACATGAATCCATTTCATACAAGCCAAACCGGCTCTCTTATTCTTTTCCTTTATACCGCCGATGATCTAGAATTCGGCCTTCCAGCCTCCACATGCTGGGCAAAACCCTACGGGACCATACACCTCATCGTCGGCTGCTGGCGAGGACTCAAGCCGGCCTGTTGTCCTCTCAGGCTCCATCGCTCGATCCTCCCGCCCCTCAGAGGGATGTCTACGCACTAGGGTGGGCTAATTCACCGCACTAGCCTGGGCCCTCAGAACTAGGCAGCATCACAATCACTCGCCTCAATCGGCGAACCTCATTCTCCCAATGATATGAGGGATACCATGGGCCAACTCCGGGCCTTACTAACGTCTCCGCCGTCCGGCTACACAAGCACGAGAACGGGACAGCGTCAAGGCAGGGAGAGTTGTACCTGTACCTTAATTTAACCAAGATAACAATCCTTTTCTCACACAGATTTTAGCATTTCAACTTGAGATTGCAATAAGACATTCTTTATTAAGGCATATGTTATTGTTTAAAAGAATACAAACTTTAAATGGTAAATCAATCAAATAGATCACTGTAACAATCAATAGAGAAGCCGGGGCCATATCTCAACCCCCAAGAAAATGATATGTAATTGAAAAACAAAATATGTATATACCTTGTAGAAATTTGTCGTTTATCGTTGCCTTTGCTCGTACAAGAGCTTTAGAACTTGACATATGAGAATAGAGTCTTCTAATACCTTGTCTTACGATTGAAATCATCCAATCATCTCCAAGCTTTATCTCTTCTTACTCGTACTGTGACTCTTCTCTCTATCTAAGGTCTATGGCAAAATAGCCTTCTCTTATAGGGCTACGGCCTACTATTCTTTCTCTACAAGAAAAGCTATGGAGTTTTGGTCTCTTCCTTCGAAAGACCATAGAAATCTAAGCTTATTTTCTGAGATATTAGATAAGAATGAAGGGATATATGCATCTCAAACTCTAGGATTACCTTGAGGCTACTTGCTGCCTTCTCACAGTTTTCTCTGTGCAGAGACCCTGACAGAAACAGCAAATTGTTTCGGCCATAACTCTCTGATAAAAACTCAGAATATAGTCATATAACCAGTCAAAAGAACGGGAAGGCATCTGGTCTACAAGCCAACGCGGGCAGAATAGGCAAAAACGTCTGTATATAGCCACAAACGCGACATCTTTAGAAACACGTTATTTTTCCACATTTTTAGTATGCATGGACTCTAAATGTGTAAAAGTACTCTAAATATGACCTCTTATCACCTAAACTCGAAATTCTATTTTTGGGGATACTTATCTCTTAATAGAACTATTCTTATGTTCTTATTTCTTTTAGGATTTTTTGGAGTTAATATTTTTATTCTAACACTTTTCTAATGTTTCTAGCCTTATTGTCTCACTCTTCTCTAAGTACACTCTCTTTCCTTATTGAAATCTATATTAAAAGAGACACATACATACATGGCTTGGGAGGGACCTTACAGATGAGTTGGTTTCACTCTTGCTTGTAGAGGAAATCAAACTCAGTGATTCATTTCTGGATGCATCTACTAGCCATGATGATAATGGCAGAAATCAGGCTTTCTACTCGCAACAAAGAGGTTTTAGAGGCACGGGGAGATTCGCATCACGTGGTTGTGGTGGAAATGGTCGTGGATGGCAGGACAGGTCACCCCACAATAGAATTTTCAGCCTTCATATGGTGCTAGAGGTGGTCGTGGATATGCACCTCAGAGAGGCAGAGGTAATCCTCGTGGTAGAGGACGTTGGCAAGGCCAACAGACATCTATGCAAGATGTGGAATGCCATTACTGTGGGAAGTTTGGTCATATGGCAAGAGATTGTTTTCGCCAAACAGAATGATTTGAGAGGGTGTAGAGCACAACGTGGTGGTCATTATGGTGGAAATTATGCACAACATGGTGGAAATTATGCATCAAGCAGTAATGATGGCACTGCAAATCACTTGTTTGCCATGAAACATGTTGTTGGATCTATGATGACAAATGCTGAGAATGATGATACTTGGTATATGGATTATGGAGCATCAAACCATATGACTTGTCATGGTGAATGGTTTGAGCATATGAAGCCTATAGATGTGAAAGGCTATGTGGAGACAAGAGATGATACTCAGCATGCCATTACACATGTTGGAAGTGTACCATTGGTTATGTACAATGGTCAAACAAAATCTATGTCAGATGTATTGTATGTGCCTTCTATCACAAAAAGCTTGGTCAAATGGTGGAACAGGGATTACAGGTTCGTTTCAACGAGCATGGTTGCTTCGTTGAGGATTTCAAACATGGATGTAGAGTCATTGTTGCTAAAGGCAAGAAAGAAGGCAGGTTGTTTAAGCTGGATGCTGGAATTCCTGAGTTAAAATCAGCCATGTTCTCTAAAAGCAGAAATGTGGTACAGGACATTGATATGTGGCATAAGAGGATTGGACATGTCAATATACAAAGATTGAAGAACATGCAGACAAGAGGGATTGTCAGTGGGCTGCCTAGATTCAAGTATGATGGGCATATGCATGTTTGTGAAGCCTGTCAGTTTGGAAAGCAAGCAAGGTTGCGGTTTCCTAGAGAAGGAAATATGAGTAGCAAGCCACTTGAGATAGTACACAGTGATGTATGGGGTCCTGCACAAAACCCATCTATCAAAGGCAGTTTATATTATGTGACATTCATAGATGATTTCAGCAGGATGACATGGATATACTTTCTCAGAGAGAAAAGTGAAGTGTTGGAAAAGTTTATGGATTTCAAAGCTTTTGCAGAGAAGCAATATGGCTGTTGGATTAAATGTTTGAGGACAGATGGAGGGCTTTTGAGCATTTCTTGAAAAGCATGGTATAAGAAGACAATTGACTTGCAGGTATACACCTCCACAAAATGGTGTGGCTGAGAGAAAGAATAGAGTCATATGTGAAGTGGCTAGGGCGATGCTCAATGAAAAGGGCATGCCAGATTATTATTGGGTAGAAGCATGTGCTACTGCAGTGTATATACTGAACAAAATACCTACAGCAGCCATTCATGGAAGTACGCCAGAGATGCGGCTTACAGGTTATAGGCCAGACATTGGACACCTCAAAGTTTTTGGATGCATAGCTTATGTACATGTGCCTGATGAAAGAAGAAGGCCTAAGGCAGAAAAATGTGTATTTGTTGGATATGCACAAGATCGAAAGGCATACAAATGTTACAATCCACAAACTAGACAAGTTATTATCTCACGAGATGTGGTGTTTGATGAGCTTGCTAGTTGGTACAAAGCAAAGGATGAGGGTGTCATTGAGTCACTTGAAGCTGATGTGCATGTGAACTTGCCACAAGCAAGTTCTAGTTCTACTACTATGTCTGGGCTAGCAGAGCAGAAGCTGAGAGTAGTACTGTACGTCCATGGTCAAGATGTTTGAGGCATGAGAGTGTGAGTACTGGGAGTAGTGCTATGGATAAAGGCAAAAAGAAGGTTGAAGGAATTGGAATTACAGGTTATGAGTCGTCCAGTTTTCAGAGAGTTTGGATGAGGAGCTTGGCATACCTGTTTTAGCAGACCTGGTGCAAGGCAGGATAGATATGTGCCACCACATGCTAGAGTGACAGGTGTTCAGAGTGATCCGCATACATTGCGGAGATCCCAGAGGGTCAGATATCCCGTTGATAGGTTGACATATCGAGATTTTGCTATGCATTATGCATATATGACATCTATGGTGAAGCATGTGGAACCTACATGCTATACAGAAGCTGTTGGAAAGTATGTATGGGAGAAAGCAATGGATGTTGAGATGGACGCATTGGTTCATAATGATACGTGGGACTTGGTTGCACTACCACAGGACAAAAATGTCATTGGTTGTAAATGGGTTTACAAAGTGAAGTGCAAGTCTGATGATTCCATTGAGCGACATAAAGCAAGATTGGTAGCAAAGGGTTATGCACAAACCCAAGGTTTGGACTATGATGAAACGTTTAGTCCAGTGGCAAAGATGGGAACAGTGAGAGCAATCATTGCTATGGCTACAGCTAATGGTTGGGAAATGCATCAAATGGATGTCAAAAATGCATTTCTAAATAGTGATCTACAAGAGGAAGTGTATATGGCACAGCCAGAAGGTTATGTACACCCAAGATATCCCACTCATGTATGCAGATTGAAAAAGGCATTATATGGTTTGAATCAAGCACCTCGTGCTTGGAGTGATAAGATGAGCAGATACCTTATCTCTCTTGGATTTCAGATTTCTACAGCAGATTCTTCACTCTATGTGAAGAAGACAAATCATGGGATTGTTTTACTCGTCATCTATGTAGATGACTTGATTATCACAGGTGATCATGGTGTAGATGTGATGCATGTCAAGAAAGCATTGAGTGGGAAATTTGACATGAAAGACCTTGGTGAGTTGAGATACTTTCTTGGAATCGAAGTGATCAAAGCTCATGCAGGTACATGGTTAGTACAACGCCAATATGCATTGGGGATATGTTGGCAAAATATGGCATGACAGGGTGTAAGCCTATGAGTACACCTTTGGATCAGAATGTGAAGTTGCGGGCTGATTTTGGTGAGGAGTTGGATGATCCATCTATGTACAG
This sequence comes from Cibotium barometz, assembly GCF_041138505.1. NCBI lineage: Eukaryota > Viridiplantae > Streptophyta > Polypodiopsida > Cyatheales > Cibotiaceae > Cibotium > Cibotium barometz. The sequence continues at coordinate 21,407,279 of NC_141082.1, read as the reverse complement.
AAAGATGATTGTAGTCTCATTTACATGACTATCACACGCCCGGATTTGAGTTATGCTGTGGGGCTAGTAAGCCAGTTTATGCAAAGCCCCAGAAAACCTCATTTGGATGCAGTGAGACGCATTATGCGATATGTTAAGACCACTGCACATTATGGTTTACTTTATGAGAGTGGTAAAGGCTTGGACATACATGGATACACAGATGCTGATTGGGCAGGTAGCTCATATGACAGGAGGTCTACTAGTGGTTATGCTTTTACACTTGGAAGTGCCGTGGTGAGTTGGAGTAGCAAGAAGCAACCTACAGTTGCTTGAATATAGGGGTGCAGCCATTGCTACTTGTGAGGCAGTATGGTAAAAAAATCTCTTGGCAGATTTCGGTGAGCCTATTGATGGCAAAGTTGTCATTCATTGTGACAACATGAGCCAAGAATCCAGTATTTCATGCGCGGACCAAACACATAGAGGTCCATTATCACTTTGTCAGAGAGAAGGTGCTGTGGATGGAACAGTTGATCTACAGTATGTGAAGACTGATGAGGAGGTGGCTGACATCTTTACCAAGCCACTTATTAGCAGGGAGAAGTTTGAGTACTTCCGTAGTACTATGTTGGGAGTACATGGGATGAGCTTGAGGGGGAGTGTTGAGAGTTTTGATATCCCAAGCTCATCTACATCTTCATCGGTAGTACATCATGAGCTTGAGAGGGGCTGTTGAGATTCAAGCTCGATGTCAGTGTGAGCCAGCTATGCTATGTGCTGGCATGTTAGGTAGGAAACATGTGTGAGACATAAATGACCGTGTGTCCAGCTAGTCATAGTGTGTGGACATTAGCTAGGGTTAGATGTGTGTGGACACAACTCATAGTGTGTTGTGTGTATTATGGATTATGGCTTTATGCATTGTGTGAGAAGGGAGATGGCTTCCCTCTATGGTTAGGGTTTGCAATATACACTAGGGTTTGCTCCTGTGTGTGTGTCTCCTCTCCCTCTACCGCTTTTTCAACATGAGTCACATGAACAAGAGAAGAAGAATGCACAATGGCATGACAATCTTTCACAACCAATCACAAGCAGGCATAAGTACCTCTAGCAAACAATCTCAATCCCAATAGCGATCTATTTGAGGGGGGATGTGAGGTGAGAGAGGGGGAGAGGGGGGTGACGGGACAGGTGAGGGGAGCAAACGGGAGGGGAGAGTGGGGAGTGTTGGAGACGGGGGAGGGGAGCAAACAAGAGGGGGGAGTGGAGAGCACTGGCTGTGCACAGGGGGGAGTGGGGGGTGGTGATGATGAGGTGACGAGGGGGGGTGGGCTGCACACAGGGGGGCGGTGAGTTGGCCGCACGAGAGAGAGAGAGAGAGAGAGAGAGAGAGGGGGGGGAGAGGGGTGGGGTGGGGTCAGCATACGAGAGAGCGGGATGGGGTGACGACGGTGAGGAGAGGGAAGGGGCGGGTGGGTGGGGTCAACGAGAAAGAGAGAGGGGGGGCGGTGAGAGAGGAATGGAGAGAGGGGTTGAGGTGAGAGAGGGGGGCGATGATCGGTGAGGGGGAAAGGGGGATGGCGATGGTCGGCCAGAGGGGAAGGCACCGGGTGGGTTGGGTGAGTGAAAGAGGGAGCTTAGGGGTGATGGAGAGGGAGAGGAGAGGGAGTATGGTAGCAAGGGGGGGAGATGAGTGCACACAAGTGAGGGGGGTTACTGGTCGGTGAGGAATGAAGTGAAGGGGGAGAGAGAGCTATGGGGGGTGGTGGGGTTGTAGGGTTGCTCGGTGGGGTGCAAGAGAGAGGGGGTGTGGGGGTTAGTCAGTGAGGGGGGTGTTCGGCGACCGAGGAGATAAGAGAGGGGGATAGGAAGTAAGGGGGGTTGGTCAGTGAGGGAGTAAGGGGGTATTTGGCGAGGAGATAAGAGAGGGGGTGGGAGATAAGGGGGTTGATCAGTGAGGGAGTGAGGGGGTATTCGGCAAGGAGATAAGAGAGGGGGTGGGAGATAAGGGGGGGTTGGTCAGTGAGGGTGAGGGGGGAAAGGGGGGGTTGGTCGGTGGGGTGGGGTGGGGTGGGGTCGGGGGCGGGGGCGGGGTTGGGAGAGAGAGTAGGAGGGTGGTCAGTGGGGTGAGGGGGGAGAGAGCGGGTGGTCAGTGGGGTGAGGGGGGAGAGAGCGGGTGGGGTGTAGATGACTCCTCCATTCCTCACTAGTAGGGAACTCGAGGACTACCAACACAAACACTAGGGTTGGGGAAAAGGGAGTGTGGATCCTCTTAGGGAAGTGTACCCGCCACCAAGGATGAGTCAACTACACTGGCTAGACATGCAAGATCTATGCTCTACACTGTCTACCATGTTCTCTGACCACCACCTAGCACTGAAATATCCCCACAGGCCTCTCACTCACACCACACCCACCACCACTGACCACTCACTCACACAAAGAGATAGAAAAAACACCACAAGAGCACAACACTGTATACCAAACTGTAGACAAGAATGATAGAAGAGGGACTGTGCTCCAACACAGAGAATGTGCTCTCCACCAAATGTGCTAGAGTGAATGTGACACAAGAGAGAGTCCCCTCACTGTGCTGAGAGAGTGCTCCCCTTATCTCCCCCTTGGGTGTCCTCCTCCTCGAAGTCCCAACCCTCATCATGTAGTGTAGAAGGAAGATCTTCAGTCCTCGGGAAGAGGGAGATGGTGGTCAAGAGGATCTCGCCCTCCCTCAAGAAGAGGGTGATGGTGGTCAAGAGTATCTCGCCCTCCCTCAAGAAAGGGAGAGAGATGTTGCCTCCATGAGTGCCATCAGAGTTGGCCATGCACATCGGAGATGTCAAAGGGCACTAAAAGTGTTACTTTTAATATAATTGAATTTCATGCATAGAGGTATGTATAAAAGATAAATATTTTATTATAAAAGTGTTACTTTTAACCTAATTGAATTTCATGCATAGAGGTATGCATAAAATATGAATATTTTATTATTTTATTATAAAACTATAAAGAAAACAAAATGATTATTTTATTATAAAAAGTTATTTTCATCATATTGAATTTCGTGCATAGAAATGAAAAAAATAAATAAATTATTATTTTATTATAAAAATATTACAACAAAATAATAATTATTTTATTGTAAAAGTGTTACTTTTATCACAATTAAAATTCTTGCATAGAGGTATGCATAAAGGATGAGTTAGGATGTGATAAGAGGAGTTAGGATGTGATAAGAGGTGTATGAGATGTGATAAGAGGTGTATGAGATGTGATAAGATGAGATAAGATGTATATGAGATGAGTTAGGATGTGATAAGAGGAGTTAGGATGTGATAAGAGGTGTATGAGATGTGATAAGAGGTGTATGAGATGTGATAAGATGAGATAAGATGCATATGAGATGAGTTACGATGTGATAAGATGAGTTAAGATGTGATAAGAGGTGTATGAGATGTGATAAGATGAGATAAGATGTATATGAGATGAGTTAAGATGTGATAAGATGAGTTAAGAGGTGATAAGATGTGTATGGAATGAGATAAGAAGTGTATGTGATGAGATAAGATGTATATGGGTTGTCATAAGGTGAAAATGGATGTGATGTGAAGGCGTATGGGTTATATGAATGGGAAGGAAAAAAATAGATGTATGTATGAATGTGAATGTGCATGTAAAAGAGGATGTATGGATGAAGATGCATGAATGTGCATGTAGATGTAGATGTACGAATGAGGATGTGGATGTATGCATATGGATGTGTATGTATGGATGTATGCATGTAGATGTGTATGTATGGATGTATGTATGTGGATGTGGATGTATGAGTAAGAATGTGAAAATGGATGTATGCATGGATGGGTATGAAGAATAATGAAGGTGAATGTGTATGGGAAATAATGTGTCGTTGATATGAATGAATGGATGAGAATGAGTAGATATGAAGGGAATGTGGAATAAGTAATGTGGATTGAGAAGGGATAATGTGGAAAGATGGAGTTCGATATAGAATCTGTATTTTGTGACTGTTTGTAAATGACTGTTTTATGTCAAGAATGCTGGGAAAGCATTTTGACCGTCTTGTGATCAAGGTCGTGGAGACCTAATTGATAAAGTTGCAACTACTGACGGAGAGTCAATGGAGGACATCTCGCGGAGCAAGGTCGGCCGAGGTCTTGACCAGCCTCGGTGCGATTAAAATGGTGAGCTTCTGGTACGGTGGATGAGGGACCAAGGAAGCGGCCTATGATTGAAGCGCTAGGTCACCTGCGAAGGATCCTAGAGGGTGCTGACCATACGGTGCTCGGGCTCTGGGTCGCCCAGGATACCCACGCGTGCGTCGAGAAAGATATTGGAACAAGGAGTAAGAGTTGTTTTCTGAAACCGGGCATGGATCTGGTTGATTGACCTTGCTGGTCTTCAATGGATGAGTCCATGGCTCTTTATATGGATCTGTTGGTTGATCTTGCTGATCTTCAACGAGAGTCCATCTTGATAAGTGATTATATTGCCGAGTATTATGGGCTAGGAACTATTGAAACGGCCCCTGTGTGGACAGGTGGTGAGCGTTCTAGTTGCCAATGATGCCATAGATACTCTGATAAAGGAATGATGGGAAATTATGAATCAATCGGATAAATTGGAAGATTGTGATCAGTGGTACTATGGTTTCATTAAAGGATTGTTTTAAAGTTAGCTGATGCTAAGAAAAAGGCAATTTCATATTGGGTGTGTAAGTGGTGTGGCTAGTTTTATATTTGCATGAACTTCCGGCTAGGGGGCCTTGGAACTCTTTTCCTTGGTACCCGGGACAAAACCTAACCAAATTGTTAATTGGATCCCATCACTATAGTGGTTGGGCGGCTGGCTAACCCATGGGATCGGATGGGGTTAGGCTGGACTGATGGATCCGTAAATCGAGACTCAACTTTTGTTATTACGATAGATAAAGTAAATCCCGGACAGTAATTGTTCTATGGATAGGAATCAACGGCTGTGCCTCTTGAATGGGGAAAAAAGCGTTGATTCCAATGATCCAAGTGCAAGTTTCTTCCTTGATCTGACCGAGTATCTTTATAGATGCAGTCGGATCAACTTGATCAGTAATGGTCTTGACTACGCTAGAGTAAAAAGTTATCCTGGTGGAATCGCCCGTGCTTTCCGGGTAAAGGGAGTTTTTCCGGGTTCGGTTACCGACGGATTAGTCTCTTGTCCGGATATCCGTGGATGAGGCCCCGAAGTGTGGGACCCCTGTCCCGCGCGAGAAGTGCTACTTCTGCTGCTAGTACCCCGAATCCGTTGCTCGGTGGGAATAGGGATCTCACAGTTGGTATCAGAGCGAAATTGATTTGGATTCTGATTGAAAAATGATGATTTCTGAAGTTAGTTGAAATATAATAATCTGAACAAAACCACAATAAGGATTAATGGGACGAGTCCCTGTGATGATATTCATAACTAGAATGATGATAATGAATTCAGCAAATCACTATGAGATTAGTGGGTTGTGCTGTCAAATTGTTACTGTTAACACTTGACCGGTAGATCAAGTTAAGAGATGACAAATTGAGAACTTGCTTAACTGAAATTTTCGTGGAGGAATCTTCAGAAGGGAATTTTTCGGTCTAATGGACCATTATCATGTTAAAGATATGAATGATATGATTTGAATGAATTGTTATTTAATGATGAGTTCTATTTAAGGGATAATTATCCTAGTATTCTGTTGGGTTGACCAGAATATAAGGAACCCAGAATAAAATTGGATCTTAAGAAAAAGAGTTGTCCTCTACCTTGCAAGATGAGGACATCTCGCACTTTTCAAGTGGGGTAGAATGTAAGATTCTCCCCCAGCCTTCGAGGTATACAGGAGTAAGAATCTCCCTTTCTGATCTTATAATTATTCTCTCTCTAAAATAAAAGAAAGATTCTGTTTAAAAAAGGAAGAACCTTTTCCCTGAATACTTCTCAAGAGTCCCACCTGTTTTAAGGATTCAGAACAATGAGTTCAGAAGTGAGAATCGATGTTTTGGATATCAAGGTTTTGGTCTTCATTCGAGTACGGCCCAAAAGAAGTTCTTTATCTCTTGGGAAGTATAAGAAGTTATCTCCCAGATATTGTGGACCAAAGAAAGTAGGTGATTTAGCTTACGAACTTCTTTTATCTCCTCATCTCAAAGTTCTGAATGCCTTCTATAGAAAAATGTGCCAAACCCAAATCATGGAAAGACGGTAAAACTTCAGTGGCAAGTTACCGTTGGCTTCTAAGTTACGCTAGCTCCTTCCTTTACATAAGTCGTAACTTTTACTTGTCGTTCACAGTAATCTTGCTCCCATCGATCTCCTTTCTTTCTTAATCTCCTTCATGGCTTGGCAACAAGAATTAGTTTTATCCATAATGATTCCTCACCTTCAAGACGCAAGTGAGTCTATGAAGAAGGATTTTATAGAACAGTATGAGCGCTCACTTTTCCCTCACTTGGGAACTTCTGTAGCTCAGACCAAATGGCGGACCTATCAAGACATAACTAGGGTAACACCCTGGGGTCAGCAACACTTTCGTAACAATGTCCGCTTGGCCATGGTTATTCAAGCCTTGGGTTTGGGTCCCCGATACTACTGCGTCATGAGATCAAGGCATCTTGGGTTTTCTGAGCGAGTCTTCTTACTGGCGTGTTTTCTTCCTCATGAGAAGATATGCCTTTACCCCGTTTTTGGCTTGCCTCTCAGAGGTCCTTTTGTTAGATCACCTCAATAACCAACAGAATTATTCCCATAGATGAGTTACCTTATACTATACGTGCGCAGCTTGTGAGTGCTGCTTTTGTGACCATATGATGGACGGGCTTATGGAAGTGTAAAGAGTTCTTCTATCTTTACTGTATAAGTTCCAAGAATAAATAAAGTTTAAATCTTGTTCTTATCTTGAATCTTCCTCTCTTTGAGACTTTTCTTGGTGGTTAATCTTGATTAAAATTTTTCTCTAAATCTCATATTCGTGCATCTTGCGAAATTACCCCAGTTTGCGAGATGAGGACATCTCGCGTTTTTCAAGTGGGAGAGAATGTAAGATTCCTCCCCAGCCTCACAAAATGTCCAGCATATTCCCATGTAATCAATCCCTCTTCAGAAATATAAAGACCTTGTTTCTAACTGTTTTAACCTAGAGAGAGAAAATATTCTAGAGAGAGAATATTCAGATTTTGAATATTTTTGGATAGAAAAATATCTCATATAATTAAGATAAATTTCCCTGAAACAAAAATTCAAAAAGAATTTTTAAATGTGCAATTGAAATTAATTGGAAATAGGTATAAAGAACCTTAGTCTAAGGGTCGAGATTTTCAGAAATCTTTAGACTATGGTCCAATTAAGGTTTCTATGGGCCAATAGCATCAATCCATGTGTAGGGAGGAGATAAATCCAATTTGTAAAAAAGAAGATACCCAAAAATGAGTAAATGCTCACATAAGGTGAAGAGTTGAAAATGTACAAGGTTTATTAGTAAAAAACTATGAGCAATATTAAAAATATGATATTTTGGGTATAATGATTCCATTTTGACACATATGTAAGGAAGGGGAGTTCTTTAAAGGAGGTGCATATTTCACATAAGATGAAGAGTTGAAAATGTACAAGGTTTATTAGTAAAAAACTATGAGCAATATTAAAAATATGAGATATTTTGGGTATAATGATTTCATTTTGACACATATGTAAGGAAGGGGAGTCCCTTAAATGCTCACATAGGATGAAGAGTTGAAAATGTACAAGGTTTAATAGTAAAAAAACTATGAGTAATATAAAAATATGAGATATTTTGAGTGTAAGGATTCCTTTTTTGACACATCAGTAAGGATAAGGAGGGCCTTCAATGAGGTGCCTAAAACACATGCTTAAATGAGTTTTAAAATCATAAAAGTTGAGATATTTTATCTCTCCTCTCTCCTCATTCAAGTCTAGTTCCAAAAAGTTAGCTTAACTGACCTAAAATTGGTCAAAAAGTGACCAAACTGACTTGGAAAATTCTAGAATCAGTTTGTTTGGTTAGGAGCTCAAATTTTCCTATAAATAGAAGCCTCCCCTTGTTGAAAAAAATATAGTGTCTTATGCATTGTTACTCTACTCCACCTAAGCCAAGAACTGTGAATTCTTTAATAATTCACTAGTTTTTGACACTTCCCTCTTTCTTTAATCCCCATTGGTGGCTCCATCATCATACTAAACCAATTGATTGGTTGGAGGCCTCTACCGTGAACAAAGAATCAAGCAAATTGTAAGGTAAGTATGGTGAATTTTGATTTTTCTATAATTTCTCAATGTTTCTCTCTTCTCAATCCCTCTCAAGCTTGAGAAGCTTAATTGGTATGGTTTTTGAATGCTATTGAAGTTAATTGATTAATGATAGTAAAGAATTTCATAAATTTTTATTTATGTTTAATTCTAATGATTTTTCTCTCTCTCACTTATGAAATGGTCATATTCATGACCCATTCTCAATCCAATTGAAGCTTTTTATAAAGCTTTTCCTTAATCCAAGATTAATCTATGCTTGAGAATAAATTAATAGTTTTTTTATCTATGCTTTTAGTTTATGATTATTTTTTATTTAATCCATTAAGAGTTAATGATCCAATTAGGAATCATTCTAATCATTCCCTTAAAGATAAGCCTTATCTTTTTTTTAAAGAATTGAGATTTATCAGTTATAGTAGCGGAGCTATGGCAAAATTTTATAAAATTTTACACATAAAATAATTTCATTCAAAGCATGAAAAGAGAATTTTCTACCATATTCTAGGAATTATCATCCTAGATTAATTGAAAAAAATTCATTAGAATCATGAGAAAATTGAATTTTTATATTATGCATAAAGAATAAATTTTTATATCAAAAGTATTACTTTTATCATTTTTAGTTTCATGCATAGAAGTATGCATAATGGATAAAATTTTATATCAAAAGTGTTACTTTTAGCATAATTAAATTTCATGCATAGAGGTATGCATAAAAGATAAATATTCTATTATAAAAGTGTTACTTTTAATATAATTGAATTTCATGCATAGAGGTATGCATAAAAGATAAATATTTTATTATAAAAGTGTTACTTTTACATAATTGAATTTCATGCATAGAGGTATGCATAGAAGATAAATATTTTATTATAAAAGTGTTACTTTTAACATAATTGAATTTCATGCATAGAAGTATGCATAAAAGATAAATATTTTATTATAAAAGTGTTACTTTTAATATAATTGAATTTCATGCATAGAGGTATGCATAAAAGATAAATATTTTATTATAAAAGTGTTACTTTTAACCTAATTGAATTTCATGCATAGAGGTATGCATAAAAGATGAATATTTTATTATTTTATTATAAAACTGTAAAGAAAAAAAATGATTATTTTATTATAAAAAGTTATTTTCATCATATTGAATTTCGTGCATAGAAATGAAAAAAATAAATAAATTATTATTTTATTATAAAAATATTACCAAAAAAATGATTATTTTATTGTAAAAGTGTTGCTTTTATCACAATTGAAATTCTTGCATAGAGGTATGCATAAAGGATGAGTTAGGATGTGATAAGAGGAGTTAGGATGTGATAAGAGGTATATGAGATGTGATAAGAGGTGTATGAGATGTGATAAGATGAGATAAGATGTATATGAGATAAGTTAGGATGTGATAAGAGGCGTTAGGATGTGATAAGAGGTGTTTGAGATGTGATAAGAGGTGTATGAGATGTGATAAGATGAGATAAGATGCATATGAGATGAGTTAGGATGTGATAAGATGAGTTAAGATGTGATAAGAGGTGTATGAGATGTGATAAGATGAGATAAGATGTATATGAGATGAGTTAAGATGTGATAAGATGAGTTAAGAGGTGATAAGATGTGTATGGAATGAGATAAGAAGTGTATGTGATGAGATAAGATGTATATGGGTTGTCATAAGGTTAAAATGGATGTGATGTGAAGGCGTATGGGTTATATGAATGAGAAGGAAAAAAATAGATGTATGTATGGATGTGAATGTGCATGTAAAAGAGGATGTATGGATGAAGATGCATGAATGTGCATGTAGATGTAGATGTACGAATAAGGATGTGGATGTATGCATATGGATGTGTATGTATGGATGTATGCATGTAGATGTGGATGTATGCATGTAGATGTGTATGTATGGATGTATGTATGTGGATGTGGATGTATGAGTAAGAATGTGAAAATGGATGTATGCATGGATGGGTATGAAGAATAATGAAGGTGAATGTGTATGGGAAATAATGTGTCGTTGATATGAATGAATGGATGAGAATGAGTAGATATGAAGGGAATGTGGAATAAGTAATGTGGATTGAGAAGGGATAATGTGGAAAGATGGAGTTCGATATAGAATCTGTATTTTGTGACTGTTTGTAAATGACTGTTTTATGTCAAGAATGCTGGGAAAGCATTTTGACCGTCTTGTGATCAAGGTCGTGGAGACCTAATTGATAAAGTTGCAACTGCTGACGGAGAGTCAATGGAGGACGTCTCGCGCAGCAAGGTCGGCCGACGTCTTGACCAGCCTTGGTGCGATTAAAATGGTGAGCTTCCGGTACGGTGGATGAGGGGCCAAGGAAGCGGCCTATGAGTGAAGCGCTAGGTCACCTGCGAAGGATCCTAGAGGGTGCTGACCATACGGTGCTTGGGCTCTGGGTCGCCCAGGATACCCACGCGTGCGTCGAGGAAGATATTGGAACAAGGAGTAAGAGTTGTTTTCTGAAACCGGGCATGGATCTGGTTGATTGACCTTGCTGGTCTTCAATGGATGAGTCCATGGCTCTTTATATGGATCTGTTGGTTGATCTTGCTGATCTTCAACGAGAGTACATCTTGATAAGTGATTATATTGCCGAGTATTATGGGCTAGGAACTATTGAAACGGCCCCTGTGTGGACAGGTGGTGAGCGTTCTAGTTGCCAATGATGCCATAGATACTCTGATAAAGGAATGATGAGAAATTATGAATCAACCGGATAAATTGGAAGATTGTGATCAGTGGTACTATGGTTTCATTAAAGGATTGTTTTAAAGTTAGCTGATGCTAAGAAAAAGGCAATTTCATATTGGGTGTGTAAGTGGTGTGGCTAGTTTTATATTTGCATGAACTTCCGGCTAGGGGGCCTTGGAACTCTTTTCCTTGGTACCCGGGACAAAACCTAACCAAATTCTTAATTGGATCCCATCACTACAGTGGCTGGGCGGTTGGGATCGGATGGGTTTAGGCTGGACTGATGGATCCGTAAATCGAGACTCAACTTTTGTTATTACGATAGATAAAGTAAATCCCGGACAGTAATTGTTCTATGGATAGGAATCAACGGCTGTGCCTCTTGAATGGGAAAAAAAGTGTTGATCCCAAAATGATCCAAGTGCAAGTTTCTTCCTTGATCTGACCGAGTATCTTTATAGATGCAGTCGGATCAGCTTGATCAGTAATGGTCTTGACTACGCTAGAGTAAAAAGTTATGCTGGTGGAATCGCCCGTGCTTTCCGGGTAAAGGGAGTTTTTCCGGGTTCGGTTTTGGAACAACCGCGACGAATTAGTCTCTTGTCCGGATATCCGTGGGTGAGGCCCCGAGTGTGGGACCCCTGTCCCGCGCGAGAAGTGCTACTTCCGCTGCTAGTACCCCGAATCCGTTGCTCGGTGGGAACAGGGATCTCACAGTTGGTATCAGAGCGAATTGGCTAATAAAGATCAACTGAGAAACCAAAAATGTTAAAAATTTATCAAGAAGCACAAAAAGGTTGTAATTGTGTGATATAATTTATACAATTTGATATTCAAACTGAAATTCGTAATTTGGTAATTGGGTCTTCAGATGGAAGTACTGCAATTATAGAATCCCTGACTTGCTTGAGGCCTAGACATGATGGTATTTACCTTATAATTCCAAGGGCCGTGACTACCCGTATATACCGAGAGTATACTGCAGCTCTTTACTGACAGTATATACGAGTAAATCTAAGACTTGAAATTATAAGCATTAATGCTATCTAGATGATGAATTCGAATGTGGTTGATATGATTTTTAATTCTGTTTGGGAACTGATGAAATTGATTTGGATTCTGATTGAAAAATGATGATTTTTGAAATTAGTTGAAATATAATAATCTGAACAAAACCACAATAAGGATTAATGGGACGAGTCCCTGTGATGTTATTCATAACTAGAATGATGATAATGAATTCAGCAAATCACTATGAGATTAGTGGGTTGTAATGTCAAATTGTTACTGTTAACACTTGACCGGTAGATCAAGTTAAGAGATGACAAATTGAGAACTTGCTTAACTGAAATTTCCGTGGAGGAATCTTCAGAAGGGAATTTTTCGGTCTAATGGACCATTATCATGTTAAAGATATGAATGATATGATTTGAATGAATTGTTATTTAATGATGAGTTCTATTTAAGGGATAATTATCCTAGTATTCTGTTGGGTTGACCAAAATATAAGGAACCCAGAATAAAATTGGATCTTAAGAAAAAGAGTTGTCCTCTACCTTGCGAGATGAGGACATCTCGCACTTTTCAAGTGGGGTAGAATGTAAGATTCTCCCCCAGCCTTCGAGGTATACAGGAGTAAGAATCTCCCTTTCTGATCTTATAATTATTCTCTCTCTAAAATAAAAGAAAGATTCTGTTTAAAAAAGGAAGAACCTTTTCCCTGAATACTTCTCAAGAGTCCCACCTGTTTTAAGGATTCAGAACAATGAGTTCAGAAGTGAGAATCGATGTTTTGGATATCAAGGTTTTGGTCTTCATTCAAGTACGGCCCAAAAGAAGTTCTTTATCTCTTGGAAAGTATAAGAAGTTATCTCCCAGATATTGTGGACCAAAGAAAGTAGGTGATTTAGCTTACGAACTTCTTTTATCTCCTCATCTCAAAGTTCTGAATGCCTTCTATAGAAAAATGTGCCAAACCCAAATCATGGAAAGACGGTAAAACTTCAGTGGCAAGTTACCGTTGGCTTCTAAGTTACGCTAGCTCCTTCCTTTACATAAGTCGTAACTTTTACTTGTCGTTCATAGTAATCTTACTCCCATCGATCTCCTTTCTTTCTTAATCTCCTTCATGGCTTGACAACAAGAATTAGTTTTATCCATAATGATTCCTCACCTTCAAGACGCAAGTGAGTCTGTGAAGAAGGATTTTATAGAACAGTATGAGCGCTCACTTTTCCCTCACTTGGGAACTTCTGTAGCTCAGACCAAATGGCGGACCTATCAAGACATAACTAGGGTTAGACCCTGGGGTCAGCAACACTTTCGTAACAATGTCCGCTTGGCCATGGTTATTGAAGCCTTGGGTTTGGGTCCCCGATACTACTGCATCATGAGATCAAGGCATCTTGGGTTTTCTGAGCGAGTCTTCTTACTGGCATGTTTTCTTCCTCATGAGAAGATATGCCTTTACCCCGTTTTTGGCTTGCCTCTCAGAGGTCCTTTTGTTAGATCACCTCATACCACTGAGATAGGTGCGACAATAACCAACAGAATTATTTCCATAGATGAGTTACCTTATACGTGCGCAGCTTGTGAGTGCTGCTTTTGTGACCATATGATGGACGGGCTTATGGAAGTGTTGACACATATGTAAGGAAGGGGAGTTCTTTAAAGGAGGTGCATATTTCACATAAGATGAAGAGTTGAAAATGTACAAGGTTTATTAGTAAAAAACTATGAGCAATATTAAAAATATGAGATATTTTGGGTATAATGATTTCATTTTGACACATATGTAAGGAAGGGGAGTCCCTTAAATGCTCACATAAGATGAAGAGTTGAAAATGTACAAGGTTTAATAGTAAAAAAACTAAAAATATGAGATATTTTGAGTGTAAGGATTCCTTTTTTGACACATCAGTAAGGATAAGGAGGGCCTTCAATGAGGCGCCTAAAACACATGCTTAAATGAGTTTTAAAATCATAAAAGTTGAGATATTTCATCTCTCCTCTCTCCTCATTCAAGTCTAGTTCCAAAAAGTTAGCTTAACTGACTTAAAAATGGTCAAAAAGTGACCAAACTGACTTGGAAAATTCCAGAATCAGTTTGTTTGGTTAGGAGCTCAAATTTTCCTATAAATAGAAGCCTCCCCTTGTTGAAAAAAATATAGTGTCTTATGCATTGTTACTCTACTCCACCTAAGCCAAGAACTGTGAATTCTTTAATAATTTACTAGTTTTTGACACTTCCCTCTTTCTTTAATCCCCATTGGTGGCTCCATCATCATACTAAACCAATTGATTGGTTGGGGGCCTCTACCGTGAACAAAGAATCAAGCAAATTGTAAGGTAAGTATGGTGAATTTTGATTTTTCTATAATTTCTCAATGTCTCTCTTCTCAATCCCTCTCAAGCTTGAGAAGCTTAATTGGTATGGTTTTTGAATGCTATTGAAGTTAATTGATTAATGATAGTAAAGAATTTCATAAATTTCTATTTATGTTTAATTCTAATGATTTTTCCCTCTCTCACTTATGAAATGGTCATATTCATGACCCATTCTCAATCCAATTGAAGCTTTTCATAAAGCTTTTCCTTAATCCAAGATTAATCTATGCTTGAGAATAAATTAATAGTTTTTTTATCTATGCTTTTAGTTTATGATTATTTTTTATTTAATCCATTAAGGGTTAATGATCCAATTAGGGATCATTCTAATCATTCCCTTAAAGATAAGCCTTATCTTTTTTTTAATAATTGATCATTCTAATCATTCCCTTAAAGATAAGCCTTATCTTTTTTTTAATAATTGATCTTTAATGATCCAATTAGGGATCATTCTAATCATTCCCTTAAAGATAAGCCTTATCTTTTTTTTAATAATTGAGATTTATCAGCTATAGTAGCGGAGCTATGGCAAAATTTTATAAAATTTTACACATAAAATAATTTCATTCAAAGCATGAAAAGAGGATTTCCTACCATATTCTAGGAATTATCATCCTAGATTAATTGAAAGAAATTCATTAGAATCATGAGAAAATTGAATTTTTATATTATGCATAAAGAATAAATTTTTATATCAAAAGTATTACTTTTATCATTTTTATTTTCATGCATAGAAGTATGCATAATGGATAAAATTTTATATCAAAAGTGTTACTTTTAACATAATTGAATTTCATGCATAGAGGTATGCATAAAAGATAAATATTTTATTATAAAAGTGTTACTTTTAACATAATTGAATTTCATGCATAGAGGTATGCATAAAAGATAAATATTTTATTATAAAAGTGTTACTTTTAATATAATTGAATTTCATGCATAGAGGTATGCATAGAAGATAAATATTTTATTATAAAAGTGTTACTTTTAACATAATTGAATTTCATGCATAGAAGTATGCATAAAAGATAAATATTTTATTATAAAAGTGTTACTTTTAATATAATTGAATTTCATGCATAGAGGTATGCATAAAAGATAAATATTTTATTATAAAAGTGTTACTTTTAACCTAATTGAATTTCATGCATAGAGGTATGCATAAAAGATGAATATTTTATTATTTTATTATAAACTGTAAAGAAAAAAAATGATTATTTTATTATAAAAAGTTATTTTCATCATATTGAATTTCGTGCATAGAAATGAAAAAAATAAATAAATTATTATTTTATTATAAAAATATTACAAAAAAAATAATTATTTTATTGTAAAAGTGTTACTTTTATCACAATTGAAATTCTTGCATAGAGGTATGCATAAAGGATGAGTTAGGATGTGATAAGAGAAGTTAGGATGTGATAAGAGGTGTATGAGATGTGATAAGAGGTGTATGAGATGTGATAAGATGAGATAAGATGTATATGAGATGAGTTAGGATGTGATAAGAGGAGTTAGGATGTGATAAGAGGTGTATGAGATGTGATAAGAGATATATGAGATGTGATAAGATGAGATAAGATGCATATGAGATGAGTTAGGATGTGATAAGATGAGTTAAGATGTGATAAGAGGTGTATGAGATGTGATACGATGAGATAAGATGTATATGAGATGATGTGATAAGATGAGTTAAGAGGTGATAAGATGTGTATGGAATGAGATAAGAAGTGTATGTGATGAGATAAGATGTATATGTGTTGTCATAAGGTGAAAATGGATGTGATGTGAAGGCGTATGGGTTATATGAATGGGAAGGAAAAAAATAGATGTATGTATGGATGTGAATGTGCATGTAAAAGAGGATGTATGGATGAAGATGCATGAATGTGCATGTAGATGTAGATGTACGAATGAGGATGTGGATGTATGCATATGGATGTGTATGTATGGATGTATGCATGTAGATGTGGATGTATGCATGTAGATGTGTATGTATGGATGTATGTATGTGGATGTGGATGTATGAGTAAGAATGTGAAAATGGATGTATGCATGGATGGGTATGAAGAATAATGAAGGTGAATGTGTATGGAAAATAATGTGTCGTTGATATGAATGAATGGATGAGAATGAGTACATATGAAGGGAATGTTGAATAAGTAATGTGGATTGAGAAGGGATAATGTGGAAAGATGGAGTTCGATATAGAATCTGTATTTTGTGACTGTTTGTAAATGACTGTTTTATGTCAAGAATGCTGGGAAAGCATTTTGACCGTCTTGTGATCAAGGTCGTGGAGACCTAATTGATAAAGTTGCAACTGCTGACGGAGAGTCAATGGAGGACGTCTCGCGCAGCAAGGTCGGTCGAGGTCTTGACCAGCCTCGGTGCGATTAAAATGGTGAGCTTCCGGTACGGTGGATGAGGGGCCAAGGAAGCGGCCTATGAGTGAAGCGCTAGGTCACCTACGAAGGATCCTACAGGGTGCTGACCATAAGGTGCTCGGGCTCTGGGTCGCCCAGGATACCCACGCGTGCGTCGAGGAAGATATTGGAACAAGGAGTAAGAGTTGTTTTCTGAAACTGGGCATGGATCTGGTTGATTGACCTTGACGGTCTTCAATGGATGAGTCCATGGCTCTTTATATGGATCTGTTGGTTGATCTTGCTGATCTTCAACGAGAGTCCATCTTGATAAGTGATTATATTGCCAAGTATTATGGGCTAGGAACTATTGAAACGGCTCCTATGTGGACAGGTGGTGAGCGTTCTAGTTGCCAATGATGCCATAGATACTCTGATGAAGGAATGATGGGAAATTATGAATCAACCGGATAAATTGGAAGATTGTGATCAGTGGTACTATGGTTTCATTAAAGGATTGTTTTAAAGTTAGCTGATGCTAAGAAAAAGGCAATTTCATATTGGGTGTGTAAGTGGTGTGGCTAGTTTTATATTCGCATGAACTTCCGGCTAGGGGGCCTTGGAACTCTTTTCCTTGGTACCCGGGACAAAACCTAACCAAATTCTTAATTGGATCCCATCACTATAGTGGTTGGGCGGTTGGCTAACCCATGGGATCGGATGGGGTTAGGCTGGACTGATGGATCCGTAAATCGAGACTCAAGTTTTGTTATTAGTTGAAGATGCTATGGAGGGTCTCTCTCTTGATCTTCATTTGTGGGGTCTCCCTCTTGAACATCATGCATAATGTCAAGACGTCTCTTTGTTCGCCTCTCACGTTGCACTTGATGTATGCTCTTGGTGTGATTGTGGCACTTGTGACAGTGGTGTGGATGGTTTTGGGGCCACGCGCGAGGATCCAACTACTGGAGACTGGGTCAATTTTGTTGGCTGCAGGGAAGGTATTCTAGAGTCTTCTTGAGTTGGGGGCTCTCTTTCAAGCTCAGATTGGCAATTCTTAAATTCTTCAAGAAATAGATCAAGATAATTTAGTAAAAAGGTAGAAATCCCAAGACCTTTTTGTATATGTATGTAGATGTATATGTATCTATGTATATATATATGTATGTAGATGTATATGTATCTATGTATATGTATATGTATATGTATATGTACATGTATATGTATGTGTATATGCATATGTATATGTATATGTATGTAGATATGTATCTATGTATATGTATGTAGGTATATGTATCTATTTATATGTATATGTATGTAGGTATGTATATATCAAAACTTAACAACATTTCTTTAAAATCTGATATGCCAAACCTTAAATGTAACATGAACTATGTATGTACGTATGTATGTATGTATGTACAAATTTGCAAAAAAATTGGACAGCATCTCCTTTGCATTTTCTAAAAAATCCCAAAATAAACTTCAAAACTTAACAATGTTTCTTTAAAATAACATGCCAAATCTTAAATGTAACATGAACTTTGTATGTATGTAGGAATTTAGTATATAATTTAGTGTATGTATGTAGGTCTGTATTTATGTATGCATATGTATATGTACATATATGTTTACATATGTATTTGTATATGTATATATCTGTATGTATATGTATCTAATATGTATATGCATATGGATAGTTTATATATATTTATATGTATGTATAGGTATAAATTTGTATAGGTAGGAAGGTTTACATATACATATACATATACATTTACATGCATATAATTCAGTAGAAAGCAAAAAAGTACCTTTGTCTAGGAGCTCCTCACTTGGAGGCACATGATTTAGAGGATAGTCCAACCACCAAGGACATCTCTTATATTCCCAATCACAAACCCCTCTCTCAACCCATTCCTTCGGGTACATTGTTTCCGAGGAATTTGGATCTACCCATTCTTTGATTGCTTCCATCTCTTCGTCCATTAGACCTTGGCCAATGAGTGGCTGCACCCACCTACATATCCAAAATAAAAAAAACAGCACTAAAATAATGCGTATATGTATTTTCTACAAAAATAGAATGGCATTAGAAGATATATACCTGTAGACAACCCTCTTTGCGGCATTCTCCACCTCAGGTTGCTTTTGGCCTTCCTTCACTTTTCCAATCTTTGCCCACACCTCATGGAAGGCCCATGGTATGTGTTTCGATCGCTCCTCTTGCACCCATTGCATAAATGGTGAGATGTAGAAAACATCATCATATACCAACAATAAACCCTCCAAAATAGAGTCCGCCTCCCCTGTTATCTCTTCCCAATACAACTCTTTCTTCATATGCAGCAATGTCTTTTTGTTATCCCCAAACATCTTCGAAATTACCTTGTCCTTTGCCCTCCCGGTCATAAGCATTTGAAGCAATTTTGTCTTCCTATTTCAGCATCATACCAAAGCCATAAGAGATTAGATGTTAAGGTTAGTTTATATTAAGGGAGGTTTATTGACATGTGACATACCTTTGAGTTGAAATCCGAGATATGGCGACTGTGTAGAGCTTTTCTTTGGTCAGAGCAACCAATCCCTTCTTAGACCAATCATAGCTATATACGAGTTGAAAGAATGCATCACCACTGGTGGATGGATTTGCAATTATGAGTATCTTGTATGCTCTATCTCGAAATGTTTGCTCTACACCATATCTGGCTTTCTCACATTTTGTCTCATATTCTTGCAACCCCATAGCATGTCTATCAATGCATGATATAGCTTGCTTCACCGCATTTTCAAACGATGTCTACGTATAATGAAAAGGACTCATTATCACTCACACGATTAAAAAACATTGATAATCCATTTATTAATAAAAGATGAAAAATGCAAACACTACCTTCCACACAAGCTGTGCCAAGATTGTAGCTGGAGCATTGTACCATTGCTCACCACTTCGTCGCTCCAAACTAAGCTCCATTAAAGCCCACCTCCTTAATTCTTCACCAAGGTAGTCCAATATGGATGATTTGTCCGCCATTCCAAATCGTTGAAACATGAAGATCTCATGTGAGAATGTGTGTGTAACACTAGTACGCACCAACCTGTTGTAAAGAGTCACAATGAGCCAAGAACTTAACAATGACTTCACAATGTTCGTAATTAAGTAGAGAGAGATCACTTACTCATTTTGAGATCACAAAGCCAATAGCAATTCTCCTTCTTGCTTCTTGTCCACAACCAAAAATTGACATTTGACCCAGACATGGCGTAAGGGGCTATGAGACCAAGCTAGAGAAAACAAAATAAAGATATTACAATATATTACTTTTAATGTTGCATAAAATCACTCTATCGCATTCAAAAGAACATGCCTTCGCGCACTCGAGACATCCATGCCTTCACACAATGATTGCCATCCCAAACAAGAAACTTCTTACCACACTAAGATCCTCCCACTCAGTTCCTCTGATTTCATCCTCAAATCTGTCATGTACCACCCAGTTTGGTCCCCATTCTTGCAAGTCTATTTGTGTGACCGCAAAATACATAGAGCTTCCGGGACGTGTAAGTGAAACTAAAAAAGGAGGAGATGCTTCGACATAGCCATGGCAGTCAAAGGAATCACGAAACACCTCAAGTTGGCTAGAAACTGTACGGATGGCTTCATTTGGAATCAGCCTGCATAAAGGGACCAATGGGGTAGAGGAATTGCGTTGCACAAAAAACTTAGTGAATACATCACCAAGCAATCCCAATTCAATAGATTTTCTAAGAAGCCTTCCCTTGACCAGTACTAGATTCAAGCATCTCCATGTGAGTTGGAGGAGGTGAGCTCATTTCGTTCTCCAACACAAGCGCTTCTTCCTCATAAACAAGAGAATTATGTGGTTCTGTTTCCTCTCTAATAGGAGATACATGTGAGGACACATGTGTCCATGATTGAGCTTCCTCGCTAAGAGTCAAACAAACATGCCCAGATCTAAGTGAGTATCCCCTCTTGTTTGTAAGACACACACACCAAGCCCAAGTAAGCATATCTAAAAACATTAAAACACAATCTCAGTAGAATCTTGGCTATTCACATCATATACCTTTCTTAGTCTTTGCCTATTGTTTTCCTGCTTTTCTTGGAGCCATCTCTCTCTCTTTTGCCCTGAATATGAGTAGCAAAAAGTTTGAGCTGAATGACAGATAAAGATGATCAACCTCACACATAAACCCTACTTCATGTCTATAGGAAAACATCAACCTCACACACAAACCTTACTACATGTCTAAGAAAACATTCAGGATGGTGAAAGCTCCAGAGGCTAGCACACAACTTCAAAGAGTAGATCAGTAAGCTCACAAGGCCGGATACCAAAACCAAGATCGGGCCGTAACTATAGGCCCTATTCAAAGAAACCTCTAGGAAATAAACATTCACCCATCATCAACTAATGGGCCCCACTGTGCTGGATCCACCATGCCCAAACCAGCCCCAATAGTGCCAGGCCCATCTAGGTTTTTGGAAACCATAGAATTGGACTGGATGTAGGGAGTATTAGATTACTTGAATAAATGCATGACAAATGTCCCCAAATAAATGTCCAAACTACAAACAATCATAAGGAAAAAAGATGTGGCATGTTCTTAGAGCACAAAGTCACAGAAGATTTGAGGAGCTAGCAAGAACCACTATAGGAAGAACTGCACAATCTTGAGGAGAGCCAATCAAGTGGAAAACCTACAAAGGTAGCTAACAGAGATCCAAGAGGCCAAGAAAGGGCTAGGACAAGAGGCCTCCTCCCCCTCACCATCGCCTCATCTCCATCCTCCACCTATAGTAGCCAAGGGATACTACCAAGGGAAGAGTCAAATATGGGTACCAAGGAAGGGGGGTGACATTCATTTTTAAGGGTATCCTTATAAGCTTAAATAGGGGCTTGTTAGTGAATCCCTCGGGATCTCATCAGATCAGTCTTGAGTGAAATTGTCCAAGAGTAGGATTGTTAAGCTTAGTGGAATCACTGAGTTGAGTGGGATTGTCATGATTTGAGTTCACAGAGTGCTACGATCCTAGACACTGATTTTCACTTCTGAACTCATTGTTCTGAATCCTTAAAACAGGTGGGACTCCTGAGAAGTATTCTAGGGAAAGGGTCTTCCTTTTTTAAACAGAATCTTTCTTTTATTTTAGAGAAGGAATAATTTTAAGATCAGAAAGGGAGATTCTTACTCCTGCATACCTCGAAGACAGGGGAAAAATCTTACATTCTACCCCACTTAAAAAGTGTGAGATGTCCTCATCTCGTAAAGTAGAGGACAACTCTTTTTCTTAAGATCCAATTTATTCTGGGGTTCCTTATATTCTGGTCAACCCAACAGAATACGGGGATAAATATCCCTTATATAGAACTCATCATTAAATAACAATTCATTTCAGATCATATCATTCATATCTTTAACACGATAATGGTCCATTAGATCGAAAAATTTTCTTTCTGAACATTCCTCCATGGGATTTTCAGTCAAGCAAGTTCTCAATTTGTCATCCCTTAACTTGATATACCGAGTCAAGTGTTAACAGTAGCACTTTGACAGCACAATCCACTCATCTCATAGTGATTTGCTGAAATCATTATCATCATTCCAGTTATGAATATCATCACAGGGACTCGTCCCATTCATCCTCATTGAGGTTTCGCTCAGCTTATTACATTTCAACCAAATTTCAGGAATCATCATTTTTCAATCAGAATCCAAATCAATTCATCAATTCTCAAAATAGAATTAAAAATCATATCAACCACATTTGAAATCATCCTCTGGATAGCATTAACGCTTATAATTTCAAGTCTTAGATTTACTCGTATATACTGTCAGTAAAGAGCTGCAGTTATACTCTCGGTATATACGGGTAGTCACGGCCCTTGGAATTATAAGGTCAATACCTTCATGTCTAGGCCTCAAGCAAGTCAGGGATTCTATATAATTACGGTACTTCCATCTGAAGACCCAATTACCAAATTACGAATTTTCAGTTTGAATATCAATTTGTATGAATTATATCACACAATTACAACCTTTTTGTGATTCTAGATAAATTTTTGATATATTTGGCTTCTCGGTTGATCCTCATTAACCAAAGGCTCTGATACCAACTGTGAGATCCCTGTTCCCACCCCACAACGGATTCGGGATACTAACAGCGGAAGTAGCACTTCTTGCACGAGGTAGGGTTCCACACTCAGGGCCTCGTCCACGGATATCCGGACAAAAGACTAATCCGTCGGTTTTTCCAAAACCGAACCCGGAAAAACTTCCCTTATCTGAAAAGCTCGGGCGATTCCTCCAGGATAACTTTTTACTCTAACGTAGTCAAGACCATTAGTGATCAAACTGATCCGACTGCACCTATAAAGATACTCGGTCAAATCAAGGAAGAAACTTGCACTTGGATCATTGGGATCAACGCTTTTTTTTCCATCAAGAGGCACAGCCGTTGATTCCTATCCATAGAACAATTACTATCCGGGACTTACTTCATCTATCGTAATAACAGAAATTGAGTCAAAGTGCCACCTCCATGCCTCCCGTACCCCCGTTGCTCCGGCCTCTCCAGGCCCCCGGCAGGAGCGGGGGATGGTCTGCACTAGTGCAGACCATCCCCCGCTCTACTGAGGGCCTGGGGAGGCCGAAGCAACGAGGGAAAGGCATGGATGACCGGGGCCATCTTCTCCACCGCCGCCACCTCCAACATAGCAGCCGGCTCCGCCTCCAGCGTCACCTCCTCCACCTCCACCTTTATAAGCACACTCCCTCACCATCTTCTCCACCGCCGCCCTCCACCTTTGTGTCTGTCGACACCCGGTCCATATTCTCCACCGCCGCCACCTCCACCAACATAGCCGTCGGCTCTGCCTCCAACGCCACCGCCTTCGCCTCAGTGCCGCCACGCGCTCTCAAAGTGCCGCCTCCAAGCCTCCCTTGCCCCTGTTACGCCGGCCTCTCCAGGCCCCCGACGAGACAGACCATCCCTCGGCTCTGCCGGGGGCCTGGAGAGGCCGGCGCAATGTAGGCAAGGGAGGCTTGGATGACCGGGGCCATCTTCTCCAACACCGCCACCTCCTCCACCTCCAACACCTCCAACACCTCCTCCAGCGCCACCTCCAACACCTCTGCCGCCACCTCCCCAACACCTCCTCCAGCGACACCCGGGCCATCTTCTCCACCGCCGCCACCTCCAGCATAGCTGTCAATGGCTCTAAATTTAACAAAAAAGAACAATAGAGAGAAATGAAATGAAAAAGAACATACCTCTTTTCACAGATGCGTTCCTGAGTTAAGAGTATCCACACCCTAACCTCTTTTCCTTCACAGCAAAATACAAAAATGAAATGAAATACATGTACCCTAAAATATGTGTACCATATATGTGTGTGTGTGGCCTAAAATATATATAGCCTAAAGATAGATACATACATACACACACATATATATGGCTAAAAATGTATTAAGCTATATGTATTTTATTACACACACACACACACACACACACACACACACACAATTTCAATAACATAAATAATAGAAAAGTTTTAAAAAAGTATGCCACACATATTCAACCATTAAAAAATGTGTGTGTGTGTGTGTGTGTGTGTGTGTGTGTGTGTGTGTAGCCTAATAGATATATAGTCTAATATATCTATATATCTTAAAATAGATAAAAGGCTAGTCTCTTTGTAAATACACACACACACACTAAAATACATATATCCTAATAGATTCTTAGCCTAAAATATATACAATATAATATATAAATATAGACATGTGTATGTGTGTGTATTTACATAGAGACTAGCCTTTTATAAAAATAATACTTAGAACCAATAAATGTATATATTTGTATTTTTTTTATATTTGTATATTTTTTATTAAAAAAATTTTATCCTGACCATTCTCAATCGTGATTACTCCACCTTGTTTTATCATTTCAACTGCCTTCATTCTCAATCGTGATTGCTCCACCTTGTTTTATCATTTCAACCACCTTCATTCTCAATCGTGATTGCTCCACCTGTTCCTTCGTTTTTATATTTTCATTTCACATTTTCGTCTCTCTTGTCCTTTCTGCATCTTCGTACTGCCTTCCCTATGGAGCACACTATCACCTTTGAGTGGGAGCTTGGTTGATGGCTGTAGCAAAAAATTTCAAACTTTAATACTTCTCCACCAGACCACGCTTGTCAGTCATGGATATCTACAAGGGTTTCTGCCTTCATCACACGCCCTTTCTGGAGTGAAAGCTACTAGGACCAATGGAAGCCTACAGGAAATCATCGCTCATTATGATATGGAGGGCAATAAAAACTACCTCGTAGATATTACTCGAAGTAAAACATATATGCTACAATGTAGTCCTCCCTGTGCTACTGATAGTCTTGATTCTAGTGCTAATGACATTGCCCAAGATGTCCGACATTGGGAGACTTCAGTGGAGAAAGAATTAGGGACACAAAACACCCATGTTCATATCTCGAGCTCCTCCTCTGAGAGTGACTTGAATGGCTCAGCAATAACTGTTTTGCAACCAGGTGAAGGCACAAGCAATCCAAAAGGTTCAAAGCATAATATCTCTAAAGATGAATGTATTGCTTCAGAGAGTATACTTTCAGTTCTTCGTAAGAAGGAGCAACCTTCTCTTCTACATTCATTGTTGGAAAAAGTTACTCGAGTCATCCAATTCCAGGAGGTGCCAAGACATTATGATGGTGATTCCATCCTAGAGTTTCCACCAACATATGGCAAAATAGGAAATATGGATGGAATGGAGCAAAAATATGATGGTCACCTATGGACACGTCCAGTAACATCAAACATGTTTGTAAGTTGTACCGTGCGTATTAGCTATTGTGTTGGTACTTTGGAGTGCCATAGGCTCAGCTGTCCTTTTTACTTAAACAATAAAAGGTATAACAACACCTTCTTTCATGGATATCTGACAAAAAATATTGTAGTTGGACTTCTGACAGAGGATGAGAAAACTAAAATAGTTTGTCACTTTTGTCGCAAAACTGCACACTATGTGCAAGTGTGTAGATGTGTTGTGTATTACGTAATGCCTCGTGACACAACTATTACAAGAATGATGCTCCACACTGGGCTGCATGAACATCCAATTCAGCCAGGAACTTCAAGGTCAATGTTGGAGCACGTGAAAATGTTTGTTTCTCAAGTGTTGAAAGCCCAGAGAAGTGCAGGTCCTCGAAAAATACAGATGGATATTGTGAAGGATATGTTGTTTTCCTCCATGATGAATCAAAATGATGAGCTACCTACAAGTATTGGGGATCATGAGCTCTGTAATTTTTTGGAGGAGTTGAATCCTCTTGTGGAAAACCAGAGGTGAGTATTCATTCTGTAACCTAATTATATTTGGATGTATTTTTCTACATTCGGTCCTCTCTTTATTGTGAAATTATGTTTTTTAGGTTTAGACGCATTGTATCCCAGGAGAAAAGAAAATTGATGCCAGCACGAGAGGGCTTTGATAGCATCCTTCTTATACAGAGAAGATCTCGCTATTCATTTATACAAGGTAGCCGTTTCCCAGGACAAGGTGGCCCTGATGACAAATGTTTTATCTTTAAGATGTCTTGCGAGGACCAGCATCAGGCGTGGACTTGGTGAATCGCATGCGGTGTGATAGTGGAGGTGACTTGTCAAAGTCCTGGGTTTTGTTTGATCACACTTTTTGGTTGGTCAACAATGGCTTGTCATGTTTACGACCCAAGGTGAGACTACGTACTTCAATTTTTTGATTTCTTTCATTTACCTTAAATGATAGCTGATTGAAAAAAATTCTCTCCAAAATCCTATAGTGTTCAAGAGCTGTTGACAATTTCCACATGCGAAATGAAGGAGGAGGATACAAAAAGCCAAGTACTATTTTGGGAAATGCTGAATAGCACAATGGAGCAATGCGGTTATGCACCCGCACACTTCTATGGGTGATGAAGCAGGGTCAAATTGGTGTGCAGTTAGGACCGTTTTCAATGGGCAGTTAGGACCGTTTTCAATGGGGGTCCGCACAACATTATGGAGGACAGGGAGTGAACGTGCTTATTCCATTGGAAACAAAGTTTGATGAAGCATGCTAAACAATGCGTGAAGGAGGCAAAAAGTCGACAACACCATATTGACTTGTGTCACGAATGGAGATTAACCAATAAGGAGTCAGCTTTCTTAAAAAGTAAAGAGATTCGTGAGTGGTGGAGAAATGGACATGTTCATGAGGGAAAACTATCAGTGATGGATACGTGGATGAGTTGGTGGGAAGTACGAATAGCACATTGGGGGGCAACCTCATGTCAAGGGTGAGAAATTTTATGGAGAAATGATATGTTGTATGGATGTATTTGCATTGGAGTCAATTTTGTGAATTCATGTATGAAACCTCTTGTGTGCAGGTGGTCTTAAGCTCGGTGGATTTAGCACAAACCCCTCAAACAAACTTATCTGAAAGTGTACATGGGAGTTGGCTTGCTGGTGAAGGATACAAGGAAAAGGTTAGCTTGTATGATGCGTGCATTTCAGATATGGCAAACGTTTTACTACAAATTTCAAAGCAATATGCATATCAGATGGGGAAGCACAAAGGTGAGGGACCAAGCTTGAGCAAGTTGCTGGACAGGGTGGCAGCAAGGTCAAGACAGACACCACCACAAGTGGCTCGCATGGTCCATGAAACAGTAGCTAATACTCCTATGTTGTATGAGGAATCAAGGCCTCTACATGGAGATAAGGAGACTATTCACAACGGAAGAGGGTGAGGACAACGGAAGTAGACCAATGCTCACATCGTCCAGGTTATGTCATGCAGAGCAGACATCGTCAAAACCGGGGAACAACAAGAAGAGTAAGTTTTGGAGATAGATCTAGAACAAACAGTGCAGCAAGTCATGCTTCAAGGGGAGGACCAAAAAGTCCAATGACTGGAGGAAACAAAGATGTTGGACATGAAGAGCCTAAACAACATTATGGCACAATGAGCGGAGGACAAATGTATGTAAAGGAAGAGGCCGTTGGACGCACAATGTGGGCCATTAGATGAACCCCATTGAACTCAAAAGTCAAATGTTTGGGAGGTATTGATGGAAGACTTAAGTGCAACTCATACATACAGGGAAGCTCTATTGGAGTTGTTGCCCCTAGCTTCTACTTAGAGCGACGACATCCTGGTCCGGGAGGGCCAAAGGCTCAAATGATGTGGTTTTGTCCTTCAAAAGTTTCACACATGGCATGTAGATCCAAACATAATATACAAGCCATCATACCCAGATATGTGTAAAGTGGATGTTGGGACCAACATAACCAACCAAGAGGTAGAGAAATTAGTGAAGGCATGAAGAACCTTTTGTCACTAATTAGTTAGATGTTACTCATGAAAAGAACCTTTTGTGTCAGGGGTGGGAGAAACGTCCACACAAGCAGCGGGCAACAAAGAAAGTGACAAGAGGCCACATGATGCTACAGAGAATACAAAGAGATCAACCGAGTGGAGGCATTGGATTTCCAAAGAAGTAGAAAAGAGGATTGGTAGTGTCGACGCCATGACAGCGACAGTCCTTAATGAGAGTGCAATGTAGCCGTCCCCCTACTCTATTTTTCATTTGGTATGTGAGAGTGGAGAGGACTATTTTATACACATCAAGGTACAACCTTGGTGTACATGTCCTGATTTCATGCAAAGAGAATCTAGAGGAAAGTCTTACGTTGCATGTAAGCATATCTATTTTGTCTTCTTGTGAGTTTTGGGATTACATAAGAATGAGGATATGGTAATGCATCAACCGATACTATCACCAGAGGAAGTGGGCAATATACTATCACGTCCTCGAAGCAAGGATGTTTGTGCCTATACTTAAGCTTTAATCAAGCCTCTCATGTTTGTGCCTACTTAAGCTTTAATCAAGCCTCTCATGTTTGTGCCTACTTAAGCTTGTAAGGAAATGTGAAGTCAATCTTTTTGTAAGAAAATTTGAACCAATATTTTTGTCTTGCTTTGGGATGGAGTATACTGTCACGTACTCTAAAGTCTTATTGTAGGTAGCTTGCGACGTTATGGTAAAGGAGTTGTACCAACCATATATCTTCTTGTAAGGAAATGTGAACTCAATCTTTTTGTAAGAAAATATGAGCCGGGTATACTTGTTTTTACTTGTGTTGAAATAAATATTGGAAGAAAGGTACATAGATAGATATGTTTGTGCCTATATTTAAGTTTCTTTGACATAAAATGTGTGTTTATATGTAGGAAGGTAGGTAGGTAGGTATGTATGTATGCATGCATGTATATGTTTGGGAGTATGCATGCATGTATGTATTGTACAAATGTGTGTATATATGTATGTATATATGTAGGAAGGTAGGTAGGTAGGTAGGTAGGTGTGTTTGAGAATATACATGTATATATGTATGTATGTATGTGAATGTATTTATTTCTCTTTCATAAATACTTACTATATAAAAGCTCACCAAAATGTTTCATTTTTCTTACAAGCTCGCATAAAACTATCTTATCTCCAAAAAGCTCGCCAAATAAAGCTCGCAAAAAAATCAAACCCCCCATTCCCAAACATGAAATCAAAAAATCAATTCAACAACCGTATAATAAGCAACTATTGGAAAAGTATTTTCTCATTGCTCCACCCTCATAATATTGTTTCTATAGGTGTGACAGATGTGCTCTCTATTTTGTAAGGCCTCCTTTTTTGAGGAGTGTCTATTGTGGTGAGCACCCGAATATCCAAGAGTTCCTAGTTTAAACACTGGCAAGTGTGGCCAGATGGCTTATGTATACTTGGCACTCTGCCAACACAAGTAAGATGCTTGTATAGGATATGTGACTGCATTAGTGAGTGCTAGATAGCAAACCAAGGATGCAACGTTTGAGGGTCCTGACTTGCATATGGTTATGAGAGCTATGTAGTTTCCCTATTGGACCATGTTATATTTTAATATGGTTCCAGTTTGATGATATGTTTGGTTTGGACCAAGTTGTGCATTGGCTAGCATGATTGACCTACGTCCATACTGACCTTGTGTACTATATATAGACTAGTTTGGCATCCTTAGTTCATCATCTAGTTCATTGTGTTCTTATAAGCAAGACATCCTCCATCCACAGTTTATTTAGATTGCCATCAAATCTCCTTACCCACATGGGTAGGCAAATGCTATCAGTTTGTAATCTAGTTTACAAGCAATAATATTTTTTGCTCTCCACTTCTTTCTATAATTCAATGCTTTATATTATATTGATCATGCTTCTGCTACTATAGTGTATTCTTATAGTAACGTGATCCAAGAATTGACGTTGTGCATTAGGAGAAATATGGACTCTCAATTTTGTCCCTTAAGGAGTAAATAAAAAAGATTGGCCTGACCAATGAGAGAGCTGGGATTCTTGATCCATGTAACATGGATCTTTTTGTCATATATTTGTCCAAATCTCTTAAGACCATAAAATAATAAAGCCCATATCTTTAAAAAATAGAGAAATGTTAGATTTCATGTCATAAACTGTTCTTTCATGTCCAATGTACCTTGTGGTCAGCACATGGAAGATTGAAAATCGAATTTCATTTTTTTCCATTTTTTATGTTTAACTTTTTACTTTCCCTCCTTTTGCATTTCACTACCTTTTTATTTTTCCCCTTTTTTGGCGGAATTCAATTTCGTCATATCTTCTACAACTCTAGTTCTTTCTTCACGAAAATGTACATGTATGTTGTTCTCCACCATAGCTCTCTCCTCCTAAAATTTTATGACAAAACGTCTGTGAGTTATGCCCATTTTCTCACATGAACTTTCTCTTCTCAGCACCACAGATAGCTATCTTGATGTGAAGTGGCATCAAATTCTTGTGAGTAATTATCATATGTTTAGAGTTTGTCTATGTTTTGTCTTGATGTGAGTAATGATCATAGGTTTAGGATTTGTTTATGTTTTGTCTTGATGTGTTACTGTTTATTTTCACAGGAGCAAGGTTGTGAGCAACAAGGTTGTCTTGATGTGAGTAATGATCATAGGTTTAGGATTTGTTTATGTTTTGTCTTGATGTGTTACTATTTATTTTCACAGGAGCAAGGTTATGAGCAACAAGGTTGTGTAAATAAAAGCAGTAAGTTGATGTTTATTTCTTGTTGTTTTAAGCTTTATTTGTTGCTTACAATCTTTTTTGCATAGTAATGATTTGAAGTGACATAAAATAATCTCACTTTTTTAGTAATATTCATAGTTTTTTACTAATAAACCTTGTACTACTCAGTCAACTCTTCATCTTATGTGGACATTTACTAATTTTTGGGTATTTTTCTTTTATAAATTGGATTTATCTCCTCCCCACACTTGGATTGATCCTATTGGCTTATAGGAATCTTAATTGGACCATAATCCAAAAAATTTAGAAAATCTAGACCCTTAGGCTAAGGTCCTTTATACCTATTTTTAATTAATTCTAATTACACATTCTTTTTGAATTTCTGTTTCAGGGGAAACCATTTTAGACACTAGGAGGATTTTTATATCCAAAAATATCTCAATTTCGGATTACCTCCCTCTAGACATTTTCTCTCTCCATGCCAAAACAGGGTAAAACAAGATCTTTCTTTAATTTCAGAGAGGGGAATTATTATAAGATCAGAAGGGGAGGTTCTTACACCTATACACCTCAAAAGCTGTAGGGAGGAATCTTACATCCTACCCCACTTAAAAACGGGAGATGTCCTCATCTCGCAAACTAGAGGACAACTCTTTCCCTTAAGATCCAACTGATTCTGGGGTTCCTTATAGTTTTGTCAACCCAACAGAATCCTAGGATAAAGATCCCTTATATAGAACTCATCATCAGATAATAATTCATTCAGATCATATATGTAAGATTCCTCCCTAGCCCCTCAAGATGTCCAGTTTCTTCCCTTGTAAATCAATCCCCTTTTTAGAATAATAAAAGATCATAGGTTTAGGATTTGTTTATGTTTTGTCTTGATGTGTTGCTATTTATTTTCACAGGAGCAACAAGGTTGTGAGCAATAAGTTGCTATTTATTGCTTATTGTTTTAATCTTTATTTGTTGATTACAATCTTCTCTGCATAATAATAATTTCAAGTGGCATAAAATACAACAGTAATGATCATAGGTTTAGGGTTTGTCTATGTTTTGTCTTGATATGAGTAATGATCATAGGTTTAGGATTTGTTAATGTTTTGTCTTGATGTGTTTATGTTTATTTTCATAGGAGCAACAAGGTTGTGTAAATCAAAGCAGTAAGTTGCTGTTTATTTCTTGTTATTTTAATCTTTATTTGTTGCTTACAATCTAACATATATATTTATTAATCATGCAGTCTAGCTTTATTAATTTAGATGTCTTCAAGGAGGAGGAATATCTGTAATATTCACACAATGGAGGTGTTTAACAAGAGAGATGATGAAGGTAACTGGATCCCTGATCTTGAGTACAGTAAGTTAAAATGGATTTTTAATACGACCAAGTACTCGTGGTAATTTCAAGGTCAAGCTCAAAGATGTCACAGACCCCAACAAGTAATGGAAAGGTGGAATCATAGAGTTCAGGAGACACACAAATGGTATGAGTTAAATAATAGAGGCTTTCATTCATGTTTATATGCACAAAGAGATTCGAGTGCATCATGATAACTTTAGTGAAAGACATAAGCCTAACAGTAAGTTTATATCTCTGTGCTTTGCGTTCTTGTCCTTTGAGTCCATGGTTATTAGATAGAGTTTTAATACAAGCATGTTTGTTGCTTACAGCTTTATATCCATCCACTCTACATGAATGGCAAAATGTAGAATGTTTTAGTGGAAAGATAAATGTTTTACATGCAGAGATAGGTGCCTTGATCTATGACAACAAGAGTGCAAGTGAATTGGCATCTCAGAATGTTTACTTTTATGATTCAGTGTATGATGTGGAGAGACATAATTTGGAGTATATTTTTCTACCACTGTTGTCTAGCCAGGAATGGTATAATCCTAGCTTAGACATGTCAAAAGCATGTAGGGTAAAGATAAAAACTAATGTTCATGCTGCCATGAAACCATCCACAGGCTCTAGAGATGTGCATCTAAGTTGGTTTGTACCATTTGGTTTGTTTGCACACTTGTGTGGATCCTGTGAAGTAGTTAAGAAAACTAAGATTACTTATCAATGCAAGTGCTCATCTGAGGATTGGATGACTCAGTTGCTTGGGTGAGTCATGGAATCTCAAGAGAACTCACCATGATGATATCATTGAGTGCAAAATTACTATGTGAGATGTTACCTTTAGGTAAGATTGTACTTCTATTGATTGTTGATGGTTTTTATTCATAAGTACTTCATTGCAAGACACTGATTGTTGATTTCATTCATAAGTACTTCATTGCAAGACACTGATTGTTGATTTTATTCATAAGTACTTCATTGCAAGACACTGATTGTTGATTTTTTATGAACAGGTACTTCATTGCAAGATAAACTTTATGCATTCACTTCAAGTATAGGAGGTGGTGACTTCTATGAGGAGTGGCTCAGCTTGGACCAAGACATGCGAGATGGCACGCATTCAGCACTTATTGATATGGTTATTCTTTGGGAGGGTCATAACCCTTTTAGCGTTAATGTAGAAAGTCAT
This sequence comes from Cibotium barometz, assembly GCF_041138505.1. Taxonomy (NCBI): domain Eukaryota; kingdom Viridiplantae; phylum Streptophyta; class Polypodiopsida; order Cyatheales; family Cibotiaceae; genus Cibotium; species Cibotium barometz. The sequence goes on along the minus strand of NC_141082.1, from coordinate 21,373,851 downwards.
TGGCCCCTTAGTTTTCTGAGGCAAGAAATCCAACTTATGTCCAATAATCCCCCTTGTAATTTCTATTTTAAGTTGGATGGTAGGAAGGTTGGGAGTCGAAGTGAACATTGCAAAACATGCAAGCAGTGTGTTGCTCCACACATCGTTGAGATTGTGGAGTCAATGTAATTCTTATTCTTCCAAGTGAAATCCAACTTATGTCCAATAATCCCCCTTGTAATTTCTATTTTAAGTTGGATGGTAGGAAGGTTGGGAGTCGAAGTGAACATTGCAAAACATGCAAGTAGTGTGTTGCTCCACACATCCTTGAGATTGTGGAGTCAATGTAATTCTTATTCTTCCAAGTGAATATAAGAAGTTGTTTCTGTAAAAGTGTTGTAAATTTAATTTTTCTTCATTTTCATAAAGTGTTGCGATTTTTTAACTCTACTGTTTTTCAAACCCTTTAATATGTAAGAAAATAATGATAAGTATAAGTAAGTACAAACGTAAATATAAATATAAGTATATATTTAAGTGCAAATAATCATATAATTAATTATGCTAGAAATATAAATATGTTTTTATGATTTGTTATATTTTAATGAAGTGTTATTAATTTTTAAGTCTATAGATATAAGTTTAAAAATAAATATAACTTTAAGTATATATTTAAGTATAAATAATAATATAAGTAACTACGTAAATAATATAATATAATAATAATAATAATAATGTAACATGAAATAGAAGTATGATTTATTATTTATTATATTTTAATGAAGTGTCCTTTATTTACTAGAGTATAAACATAAGATATAAAAATAAATATAAGTTTATAGATATTTGTAAGTAATATAATAAACATAATTATAAATTTATTATAAATATTATAAATTTAAGTGTAAGTATAAATATGTGTATAAGTTATAGATCAAACTCATTTGTACTATCTATTCTCTACCTCTCCCTTTGTGTGCTAGCTCTCCCCACTACCCATCATGGCCGCCTCCCCTACTTTCGCTGCGTGGATTCGCAGCACTCGCTATGCTCACCTTGGGGACCAGATCTACCCTAGGTTTTGCAAGAGTTTAGACCTCGAGACTGTCATCTCCACCTTAGACCCAAACTCCACCTTGCTAGCTGCATTTTGCAATGTAATTGACAACTTCACCTACTCTATCCCAAAATCCACCTAGAGTTGGATTCCTTTGGAGTTCCTCTTCATCAACATGAAGAGTGGATCCAACCACAAGAAGGCGGTGAACAGAGCTCTAGCTCATGTTGGACAAGATTCCCACACTACCGTTGTCCCAACCTCCTATGAAGAGCACATCCCACTCGATCTCGTTGAGCGGGATATTGCTTTTGCTATTTACATCTTGAACTCTGATGTTCAAGAGCCAAAGGATGATGACATCCAAGGATCTCCCTCTAGTGGAATACATAGACGCAGAGCCAAAGGAGACCACTCTAGACCCTGTCGTTGAGGCTGCAGAGAGCTCTCGCATGGCACTTGCATCCATCCAGCCTGATGAAACCCAAAGTCACAACCCACCACTAGCTTCATTGAGTGCCATCACCATCGACGAAGGGGTGGAGTACCTCCTCGTGTAGGATGTGTTGGAGCTCTTGGACTTGAGGGAGGAGGAACTATATAGTATACTTATGTGAGATGCCATTGATGATTTCTTGTGACTTTGATAACCCAAAGTCACAACCCACCACTAGCTTCATTGAGTGCCATCACCATCGAAGGGGTGGAGTACCTCCTCGTGTAGGATGTGTTGGAGCTCTTGGACTTGAGGGAGGAGGAACTATATAGTATACTTATGTGAGATGCCATTGATGATTTCTTGGACTTTGATAACCAAGAAGCCCTACCACAGGTTGATGAGGTAGGGCGATATGATGAAAGTAGTGTAGATGATATCTTTGCTATCATTACCATCTAGAAGCAAATAGAGGATGTAGATCCTCAATATGAGATCTCAGATGAAGAGTTTGAGCACTTGCAGAATGAACTCTTCGGACCTCGACCACAGCATGTGACACCTGTGGTCCAGCCAAACGATGGCAGACCCATTCCAGAAGCAGATCTGAAGGCACCCTTGCAGAAGAAGCTTGACAAAGTAGAAAAGGTATCTCCTTTTACCAGTTGCTCCCCAGATTTGATATTTAGGGCCTTTAGGGTATGTAGACCCCACATGTATGATCATATGCCCATCAAAGAGGCTGGGAAGTGCACTGTCCGAAGGCTCACGTGGGAAGCCCTGAATCTGTAAAAATTACGGCTTCTCACATGCGAGCCTTCGAACAGTGCACTTCCCAGCCTTTGATGGGCATGGGATCATACAGGTGGGGTCTACATGCCCTAGAGGCCCTAAATATCAAAATTGGGGCCATTCTAAAAAAAATCATCCTCTCCCATGCATTGCTGCATGATCGATGTTGATATCAATTTTATTGGTTTGTAGGAAATTGTGTATCTTGATGAATTTGCATCGAGGCAGAGTGGAAGATCTGGGGGCCAAGGAAGGGTTCAGGACTCTGCACTCAAGGAGTACATTGGCAAACTTGCCAATGATGTGATAGTCTTCCACAATGCTTACTCTCCGGGGTATGCGGAGAACTTTTTGAAGATTAAAGCACTTACAAAGGGTGCTGCATTCAAACTTATTTTTGACTAAATCAAGTTTGAAAAAAGTTGTTCTACTTCGACGCTCAAAGTTACTTTACTTGTTCTCGACTCAAAGGTCAGGGCCTTTGCATTCTATGGTGGCCCATGGCATTGTTGCGGGGGTACAAGATCCTACCGTCAAGACGACAAAGCTTGAAGGGTTCCATGTTTTGATTCCAGCCATCAAGGCATCTGAAAGAGTCTAGTAGTAAGAAGCCTAGGATATAGCTATGATGATTATGTAACTTTGATGACTATATTTTGATGACTATGTAATTTTTTATGCTATGAATGGAAATTTGGGTTGCAGAGTTTTTTTTTAATACGTGTCTTGTAATGTATTTTATTAGTTGACTCAAGCAAATAAATTAAAATTACACACGTAACTCAAATAAAAATTCTACCCATTCGAAGACGCATATAAATCAACAAATTATATAAACTCAAATTAAAAGAGACTTATTTGCAACACAAGATAAGAGAAAAACATTTAAATATATACATCGAGCTTTACATAGCTTTTGAGAATTACATTCATGCGAGATATACAAAAATAAAACTAAAGATCCTGGCCCAAAGGATCTCCAATGTCACATGCATCGCACCAACTACTTGTCCTTTTGATGGTGGTGACCCTCTTTGCATGGACAACTGCAAACACCGTGTCACCAAAAATGTCCACTAAGTACGCCTGTGCAACCTCCTGGAGTGCCTCCAAAGCTTTGCCTGTCCACCGCGTAGGTAGTGGGCTTGATGCTGTGCGGCGAACCCAGAACCTCCTATCACAACGGTCTTACAAATCCTACATGATCTCTCGCACCACACATTGGAAGGAGTCTCAGAGATGAGCATGCTCATCTCTGACCCCGGCTCGAAAAATAAAAATAAAAAAACATTGGAAGGAGAGATTTGGTATGAGTAGGTTCACCGTCTTTTGGTATTTCCTAATCTCACGAAGAGCCACAGTGCCAGGACTCCACCTACGCTTGCGATGTCGCTACTGTGGTGGTTGGACGACGCGGGGTACTCCACGTCCCACCTTGGGGGGCCAAACTCTCCTAGCAGTTTTCTTGGTGCGAGCCATGCTCTTAGAAGTGAGAGAGAGAAATGAAAGATGAGAAATGAGGTGAAATGAGGGTTACTTCCATACTTATAGATGAAAATTTATATATTTTCTAAATTAGCTCAATACATAAATTTGATACTTTTTAATTTTTAAAAATAGTTTTCCTCATCAGAATGAGCTCTAAATTTATGTGTACATATAAGTATCATGGGACACCTCCTAGATAAAATATCAACCCCATCAGAGGTCTCTAGGGCCCTTGTCCGAAGGCTCGCATTCGTGTATAGACATGCTATTAAAAAAAGAAGGCCTTTACACGCGAGCCTTCCGACAAGGGCCCTACAAGCCTTTGACAGGGCTGATATTTTATCTAAGACATGTAAACTATATGATCTATACACAGAATAAATTTCAACCCATTCTAATCACTGCACACCATGCATCAATTTTTTCTAGGAAAAAGAATATTATCGTATAAAATAGCACTTGCACATGCACATGCATGCTCATAATCTAAGCCACATGATCTATGCACAGAACAAATTTCAATCCATTATGATCTATGAACACCATGCATCAATTTTTCTCAAAAAATTTAAGAATATACACCTACACACTGCACAAATAAAAAAGCACCTACACATGCACATGCACATGCACTTGCACTTGCAAATTTTTTTCCACGAAAATATAAGAATATACACTGACATTAGAAATGAAGAAAATTTAAAATATTCAAATCAATGGGCAAGTGGAAACAAGGAAACTTAAAATATCCAAATCCGGTACATTGCATAAAGTACAACTAGTTGAGTAGAACTAAAGGAAAACGTGAAAACACAAAACGATACATGAGCATTTACACAGCTCTTCAAACCATGTCGTGGTTAAGGTTAAATGCATCACTATTACGAATCCTACGAACAAGAGTGAGATCCGAGGGCTTGAGTGTGATGCGCCGGGCATGGATGGCTAATAGCTGACCATCATGCATGAGATCCACTAAGTAACTTTTAGCCGCCTCTTGAAGAGCAAGCAACACTTGGGCTGACCATCGCTCCATATTACATGCTTGATATCTTGAAAAGTACTTGTAGTAATTTCCCCTTGAAGAGCAAGCAACACTTGGGCTGACCATCGCTCCATATTACATGCTTGATATCTTGAAAAGTACTTGTAGATCTTGCAGTATTTCTCGTAATAACCTCGAGAAAGGCGCCTTGGGTATAATCAACTCAGGACTCTTCTGGAACCTCCTAATTTCACGAAGAGCAGTGGTGCCTGGTCTCCATCTTATCTTCTAATGCGTAGGTGGATAAGCATTTCCAGCTAGAGCAGTGGGAGAAGCTTTCCTAGCTGGAGCAACGGAAGCAGCTTTCCTAGCTGGAGCAGTGGGAGGAGCTTGACCTTCATCATTGTCGGTGTCAATACGTTCACTGGATCTAGATGAATGAACCGATGTCTTGGAAGACATCTTGTTTGCTCTTTTCTTAGTACACGCCATACTCACAAGCTAGAAGGAATGGAGAGAAATGGAGGAATGGAAAGAAATGAAAGAAGTGCCTTTATTTATAAATGGAACTTACTATAAGTTATTGACACTTACTTTTAAAAAATATCAACACTATCAAAAAGTTATCCATGTTGACTTTTGTAAACACTTATTTTGAAAAAGTTATCCATGTTCACTTTAGCAAACACCTATTTCTTTAAAACACTGGATTGCTCCAATACTCTCATAAACATAAAATGTTATTTCATAATTACAATTTTATCGATATTTCCATTTGCTACCGACTCTCTCTTGGGTTGTCAACCATTCTGCTTGATGTTCTTTGGCCATGCTATTTTCATATCTTGCTTTCCTCACTTCATATATTGCCCTGCGAACAGCTTCTATATCATTGGATTTGGACTTTATTAATTTGTCCTCATATCTTATCTCTATTCTCCTATACCACCATTGGAGTAACTGCCTCATAGGATTGGAATCATTGATTCCACCTCCATGTGTCGTTGCTTTTTGGAATCCGCCATCGAGCTTGCCAATGAGATCGCTCCATGCCTTGTGTGGACCATATCACCAAACTTCCTTGTTCAGCAAAGTATGGACCATGAGCCTCAAGTATGTGCTGCATTCAAAAACACAGGATCCACAATTAAAGTCAAAATATTACATTTACAATTTAATAAAAAGATTTTCAAAAGGTGCATTAGAAATTAAGTATAATCTGTTCAAGAGGCATTATCCTGGGGGTGAAGATTTTTTCAAAATTTTAAATTAAGGTTCCTATAGACCAATAAGATTCATCCAAATGTAGGAAGGGGATAAATAGAAGAATAAAAGTAAAATCTCCCAAAAATGAGTAAATACTCACATAAGATGAAGAGTTGACTAAGGACAAGGTTAATAGTTAAAAAAGAGATATTTAGGTGAAATGATGCATTTTTGACACCTCTGCATGGGGGAATTTCCCTCATGAATGCCAAGCCAGTGTCCATGGCTGAAGCAGTAAGAATGGCAAAAGATTTTGCCAAAGCCTTTGTAGTAAAGGTCCCGCCAAAGCCTGCACCCTCTAACTTTAAAAGATTCCAAGCCCAGGGAAGTACTTCGAAATTTCCACCCCCAAAGAGGCAGCAAGGCCCGAATCAGAATCAGGATGCAGGAAGATTCCGAAGTGAAGGAAGACCCTTTCCCCAGAATACTTTCTCAGGAGCCCCACCTCTTTCAAGAAATCAGAGGGATGAGCTCAGAATTGAAAATCGATGTTTTGGATGCCAGGGTTTTGGTCACCAACTGAAAGACTGCCCGACTCCTGCCATGTCAAGGGGACAGGGAAGTCAAGGACCCCAAATTCAGAGACCAACCCCTTCATACCAGTCTCCGTCTCGTCCAAGCCAGGGTAACCCCAGAAGAACTCCAGCTTAGCCATCTACCTCTGTCCAGAGTAACCTCAGAACTCCTTCCCAGAACTGGGGCAACCAAAGAGAAAGAGTTTCGCCTCAGACTGCAGTAGCCAGAGCAGTCACAATTTCAGATGTAGTAGAAGAGGAAAGAGGGCAGATCTATGCTGCAATTGAAAATCAAGGGCCTAACCAGCAGTTCTCAGTCATCCATACTCCAGCAGAGTATCAGGGTAAGCCTTTTAAGCTTTTGATTGATTCAGGCAGTTCTCATTCATTTATTTCCCCTGGATGCTTGCGTAAGCTAGTCTTAGAACAGAAATTAGGGAAACCTATGCAAGTTGAATTGGCCAGTGGGAAAACTCTTTTCACTCACCATGAGACAGATCTTATCCAGTTCAATCTAGATGGTAATATAACCGACTGTCAGTTCAAAGTCTTACCTCTAGGAGTTTTTGATGGGATCCTTGGAATGGATTGGCTCCACAAAAATCAAGCTGACATACACTGTCACAATGGAACCATTTCCTTCCATGACCTTCACGGGAATAAAGTTCAAGGAACTGGAGTTTCCGGATCCCCAGACCTTCAATTAGTAAAAGCTTCTAGGTTGCTGAAAGGACTTAGGAAGAAGCAACAAATTTATGTTGTCAAAATGAACCCAGTAGACCTAAATCTTAAGGCTAAAGAACCAGAATGGTTAAGTGAATTTGATGATCTATTCCTAACAGAGCTAACAGAGATGCCTCCAATTCGGGAAGTAGATCATGTGATTGAATTGACCCCTGGAGCTCAACCAGTAGCCCTACGCACGTATAAAATGCCAATTCCTGAAGCCATCCGCGAACTCAAGGAACAGCTTAGGCAGCTGTTAGAACAAGGGTTTGTAAGACCCAGTGTTTCACCTTGGGGTGCACCAGTTCTCTTTCAGAAAAAGAAAGATGGAACGCTTAGACTCTGTGTGGACTACAGAGGTCTAAATCAGCTAACAGTTTAAGAATAAGTATCCTATCCCAAGAATTGATGAGCTTCTGGATAGACTAAATGGAGCCCAGATTTTCACAAACATAGATCTCAAATCCGAGTTTACCAGATCAGGATCAATGATCAAGATATACCAAAAACAACCATCAATACTCGCTATGGGCATTATGAATTTACTATTATGCCGTTTGGATTGACAAATGTCCCAGCTACATTCAATCGCTTAATGCAGGACATTCTCAGAGAATACTTGGATGATTTTGTTCTAGTTTTCTTTGATGACATTCTGATTTACTCAAGGAATGCAGCTGACCATGAGACTCATGTCAAAAAAGTTCTTGAGATTCTAAGGAAGCATCAACTCTTTGCCAAAAAGAGCAAATGCACTTTCTCTGCCGACCACATTGAATACTTGGGCTTTCTGGTATCCAAGCAGTCATCATAGATTGGCCAGAACCAAAGACAGTGAAAGAAGTCAGAGGATTCTTGGGATTGACTGGTTGGTATAGAATTTTCATACCAAAGTATGCTCTCATAGCTTCCCCCCTGACTAACCTTCTCAAAAATAATACCCCATTTCAATGGTCTGCCACGTGCCAGAGTGCTTTTGATAAGCTACCGCCTTGGTAACCAGCCCCGTTCTGAAGCTGCCAGATTTCTCTCTACCCTTTGAGGTAGTAACTGATGCAAGTGGTTTTGCCCTGGGAGGTGCACTCATGCAGGAAGGTCATGCAGTGGCCTATGAATCCCAAAAGCTCAGAACGCATGAGAGGAATTATGATGTCCACGACCTGGAATTACTCTCAGTAGTCTATGCCTTAAAGTTGTGGAGACATTACCTACTGGGAAAAAGATTCATTTTGATGACAGATCATCAGAGCTTAAAGTGGATCTTTACTCAGAAGGACCTCAACATGCGCCAAAGAAGGTGGATGCCGACCCTGCAGGAATTTGATTTTGAAATCAAGTACCGCCCATGCAAAGAAAATGTGGTAGCCGATGCCCTCAGCAGAAAAGCCGCCTTGCTTGCAATTACTGTAGTATCAAATCCTTTGATTATTGATGCAAGTGAGAAGATCATGCAGGATAGATTCTTTGGCCCTATTGCTACCTTACCTATGCAGGAAAGCAAAACTCCTCAGGAGTTGAACAGAGTTCAAGGGTACAGCTTGAATGATGGCATTATGTATTATAATCGCAGGCTATGCATTCCCAATGATGAGGGAACCAAAGATCAAATTCTGAATGAAGCCCACCATGACAGCCTTATAGCATGACATCCAGGTTTCATCAAAACCTACATGTCTGTAAAGAAAAGCTTCTTTTGGCCTGGTCTGAAAAAGGATGTACTGAATCATGTCCGCAATTTCTAACATGCCAGAAAGTCAAAGCTGAAAGAGTAAAAATGCTTGGGAAATTACATCCATTCGGGACATCCCCCAGATGAAGTGGAAATGTATCAATATGGACTTTATTACTGGATTACCTTCAGTGCAATCAGGTTACAACTCCATTTTTGTGGTAGTTGACAAACTAACCAAAGTTGCCCATCTGATCCCAGTAAAAGAAACCTACACTGCAGTGGATGTGGCCAGAGTATTCCTCAAAGAAATCTTCAGATTGCATGGCCTACGCAAGAGAATAGTAAGTGATCGAGATCCCAAGTTTACTTCAAGGTTCTGGACTGCATTTTTCGAAGCAGTGGGAACTTTCTTGGATCTCAGCACAGCTTATCACCCTGAGACCGATGGTCAAACTGAAAGGGTAAACCAAGTAATCGAAGATATACTTCGGTCATGCTGTGGGCAGAGAACCCAAGAAGTGGCTAAGCTATCTGCACCTAGTCGAGTTTGCCTACAATGCTTCTTATCACCGAAGTATCGAGATGAGCCCTTTTAAAGCTCTGTATGGACAAGATTGCTTAACTCCATTAACTTGGTCCGACCCATTTGATTAGGGTCGAGATGTCCAGACAGATGCTTGATGACATGGAGCAGCAGCAGATGCAGGCAATTCGTGAAGATATAAAAGCTGCCCACGATAGACAGAAGCAATATGCAGATAAGAAGAGGACAGATAGAGAATTCAAAGAAGCAGATATGGTCTTCATTCGAGTACGGCCCAAAAGAAGTTCTCTATCTCTTGGGAAGTACAAGAAGTTATCCCCCAGATATTGTGGGCCATATCTGATTACAAAGAAGGTAGGTGACTTAGCCTACGAGCTTCTTCTGTCTCCTCATCTCAAAGTTCATAATGTATTTCATGTAAGCCTTCTAAAGAAATATGTGCCAAGCCCAAATCATGTGCTATGATGAAATCCTAACCTCTTCAACCTAAGGGCAGATGGCACTCCAACTTGAAGAAATTCTTGATGCTCGAGAAAAGATTCTCAGGAACAGAATTCTCAGAGAATTATTGATAAAATGGAAGTTCTATCCTTTTGAAGATGCCACCTGGGAGAATGAAGCCGATCGGGATTACCCCCAGTTTGCGAGATGAGGGCATCTCGCGTTTTTCAAGTGGAGAGGATGTAAGATTCCTCCCCATCCTCTCAAGGGATCCAGCATCTTCCCCTGTAATCAAATCCCTCTTCAGAAATATAAAAGATCTTGTTTCTACCAGTTTGCGAGATGAGGGCATCTCACGTTTTTCAAGTGGAGAGAATGTAAGATTCCTCCCCATCCTCTCAAGGGGTCCAGCATCTTCCCCTATAATCAAATCCCTCTTCAGAAATATAAAAGATCTTGTTTCTACCAGTTTTGGCCTAGAGAGAGAAAATCTTCTAGAGAGTGGTAATTTAGTTTTTAAATATTTTTGGATAGAAAAATATCTCATCTTATTAAAATAAGTTCTCCTAAAACAGAAGTTCAAAAAGATTTTCAGAAGGTGCATTAGAAATTAAGTATAATCTGTTCAAGAGGCATTATCCTAGGGGTGAAGATTTTTTCAAAATTTTAAATTAAGGTTCCTATGGACCAATAAGATTCATCCAAATGTAGGAAGGAGATAAATAGAAGAATAAAAGGAAAATCCCCCAAAAATGAGTAAATACTCACATAAGATGAAGAGTTGACTAAGGACAAGGTTAATAGTTAAAAAAGAGAGATATTTAGGTGAAATGATGCATTTTTGACACCTCTGCATGGGGGAATTCCCCTCATGAAGGAGGCGCCTATTTCACATGCTCGAATGAGTTTTAAACTCCCAAATAATGAGATATTTTTATCTCTCCTCTCTCCTGTTTCAACTAGATCCAAAAAGTGAGCAAAACTGACCTAAAAATGGTCAAAAATTGACCAAACTGATCTGGAAAATTCTAGAATCAGTTTGCTTGGTTAAAAGCTCACTTTTTCCTATAAATAGAAGCCCTCTCCTTTGTTGAAACTCAATAGTGTTTTGCACTGTTACCCTGCCTCTCCCAAGTGCCAAAAACAGTGAATTTTACTCATAATTCATTAGTTTTTGACCTTCCCTCTTCCAAAAGATTGGTGGCCACTCTTGTCTCAAACAAGAGTTGAACCCTCAAACCATCAAGCCATGGAATTCAGACCTGGATCTAGAAGTATTGAGATACGGATTTAAGATTATTCATGGTTTTCAAACAAAAATCAAAATTGAAAACTTGCATAGAAACCCTGTTTTCTTAAAGGACTGTCTTATGCCAGAATGCTGGAGGGAGCATTTGGCATATATGTTTATCTAAGGGAAGTTCGTTGCAACAGCTGGCGGGGAGTGTTCAAGGGAGAGCTCACGCGGCAAAGCCTGCCGAGGTCTTGACCAACCTCGGTATGGTTAAAATGGTGCGCTTCCGGTACGATGGGCGAGGGACGACGAAGCGGTCCCTCAGTGAAGTGCCAGGACACCTAAGGAGGATCCTGGAGGGTTCTGACCAGGCGATGCACGGGCTCGCAGTGTCGAGGACACCCATGCGTGTGTCGAGGAAGATATTGTATGACAGACCAATGTTATTGTAATCTATCACTAGATCTCGTTGTTGACTCGCTGGTCCCAAAGAGTCCAGAGTGATACTGTTTTGTGAGAAACAAAGACTCAATGGAAATTTTGAAGTATGACATGTGTAACCAGTAAATTGTTTGTCAATGGATTGTTTTTTTTTTATATATTAAAGTTTTAAAGAGGAGTGTGTGCGTATTTGTTTTCTAAAGCTAAAGTTAAGAAAGGCATTTCAATTATGGGTGGGTGAGTACTTGTTTGGATCTACCAATTCCAGTGGCAGGGTGGTGGCTAACCCATGGGCCGGATGGAGTAGGCTGGAATCAGTGGAGTTTTAATAATCAAACTGAAAAATCTTAGAATTACGCTAGGATTCGAGTAGCTAGTTAATTCCCTGATAAATTTCTCAATTGAGTGGATCAACGGCTGTGCCTGATCTTGATTAGGAAAAAAGCATTGAAATCACTCAGATGATCAAATTATATCAGTGATAGTTTCCTTATATCTGATTTATTCAGAGGTGAAGGATAGTTTAGAATTGATCTTGTTAGAAAAATTCGTTAAGAAAAATCAAAAAGGTGGAATCGTCCCCGCTTTCTGGGCATGGAAAATTTTCCCGGTTTCGATTTTCGGAGTGACCACTAGCCTAGTCTCGTGCCCGGACATTTGTGGGCGAGGCCCCGAGTGAGAAACCCTGCCCCGCGCATGAGGGGGCTGCTTCCGCTGTCAGCTACCGAGAATCCGGTGCGCGGAGGGGGCAAAGGGATCTCACATGTGACTACCTTCTTGAACCACTTGACATCAAAGATAAACATATGAAACTTTCTAAAGCCAACCTTGATGATATCTTGGATGGTTCCAAAGTAATCGAGCATGTTCACATCTGTATTTGAATCACTTGCACTAGTCCTACTTTCTTGCATGAAATTTGCTTTAACACCACAATCGAATGTTGTTCTCTTCTTATCGATCATCTCCACTCAAAAATGGCATCCACGTGACCATAGTGCTGCAAATTTTCGATACTAAAAGAAAATAACACATCGTTAGTTTATGGAGAAGTTGTAAATAATATTTGGAAACATGTGAACATATCAAGGCTTAGAATGAATGAAATCACCTACACGGTAGTCACAACCGTATGCAAGCTCCTCTTCCTCATCCGTAATAACTTGATCACGAACTTTTGCTTCTTGTAAGTTTTGCTGGAGCCATCTACTTGATGGAAAGTCTTGAAGTATAGCAAGCGATGAAGGGTATGGTTGGCAAGTCATAGTTCGACTCCTTCAAAAATCTTGACGAGCTCGATTCCTTTCATTTTTGGCCTCTCCATACCGCTCGATCCACTTTTGCATACTCTTTGAGTTTAGGATGCGGAATTTATTGATCTTATCTCGTAGGCCACATCCATCCTTCTCTCAATTCCTTGTCCTTGTGGCTCTTCTCCAACTACCCTATCATCCTCTTCCGTTGACCACGGTTTAGGCATTTTAGGGTCTACGGTACTAAGAAACTATGTGATATACATGAGAGATTCTTGCACAAGCCATCCCATTGCCATACTTCCCTATGGGTGAGCTCTTTGATGGACAAACCCTTTTAGCATCTTTATGAACCTCTCCAAAAAGAACATCCAACATGAATGGACAGCCCCTGCCATAGCCACCTCATCTACAACATAAACTAGGAGATGCATTTATATGGTTGATATGTTGGTTGGGAGAAATTTCTACACCAATGTACTTTCTTCTATGGCATTTAAGTGGGCTACTTCCAAAGTGTCTTTTCTTATCTCCTTCAATGAAGTCTAATGGACCATGGTGCCAATCTTATATATTGTATCCCTTATGTTGTCGGTGAGGCAACCTTTTATATGGCCACAGGCAAGACAAATTGCAAGAACTTGTGCCAAGCATGTGATTTTAAGCCAGAGAGCTCGTTATCCTTTGTAAATGCCCCCTTTAGTTAGTGCATACATCCAGTCAGAGAATGAAACTCCGAAATGCACTTCTTAACTTGAGCTTTATCTTCTTCATCAATACCCAAAAAGGAGCTTTAGGTAGTAGCATTTTACCACACCTCTGGTTCGTGGCCATAAGTTTTGCATACGATCACTTATTTGTAAATCCTCCCTTATTTGTAAGTTTTTGCATACGATCACTTATTTGTAAATCCTCCCTTTGGCCCTTACTCTCTGTGACCCCATTAATATTCTTCCAAAGCACTACAACTATATTTTTTAAAATATGCATAGGGTCAAGCAAATGGTTAATTAGAAGATCTTCCCAATATGGTAGTCAATAAAATATGGACTGTCGCTTCATTCCAGGGGGTGGAGACCCTTCGTTGTCCTCTCATGCTCTCTTCCAATCACTTGCCTTTAGTGTAGGAGGAGGCTTACCCAAATAGCCCTCAAGTAGCTCATGGTCCTCTCTTTTTTGGGTTTTTTTGCAAGTTGCATATCTTCACCCCCCCCACCCCCTCCCCCCCATGTGACCTTTTGGTTGTCCTCTCTCTCTCTCTCTCCTATACATCTCTACACTCTCCTACACCACCATCTTTCTTGCTTTCATGTTTTCTTACACCTACATAGTGTTCTAATCGTTTTTTTTTGTAGGTTCCATATCTTTACCATCTATCTCTTATCTCTAAGAGGTAAGCCTCTTTTTTCTCTCCCTAATCTCTCCATAGTAATTTGATTTTATGCTTTTAAAATGTAGCTGATTAGTGTGCTAATTAGTGTGGGTTTTCTCTTTTTGTGATGCAAGAACTATGACAAAACTAATCTCAGAGGTAAGCCCTTTAGTCTTATTATTTTTTAAATAATATATTTGTCACATGTCACATATTCATGTGCTCCTTCGCATAACTTGCATATCCACCTGCATAACCATATCCATGCACATATGTAGATGGAGGACCATATATATAGCCTGAAAATCACCCTCGGCATTACCCCCCAACCAATGCAGATTGGCATCTTTACACGGTGTGGGAAGGGAAGGTCATTCTTGATGATGTTGGTTACGAGATGCAGAGTCGTGTGAGGGAGCTATGTGGCATAGTATTTGCCCATGAAACTCTGACCAAATTCCTCCACCTCCCATCGGAGAAGAAAACAAGAATTTGTAATCAAATTAAGAACGAGTTTAAGCATGTCCCCCAGGTAGCAAGGAAGTACCTAACAAGTGGATCTATGATCTCATGAGAGAGGTTCGATGTCACCCAAGTGGTGAAAAAGGGGGGAGAAAATCCTTGGTTCATTAACCAAGAGAGATGGGATGAGGAGCTGAGGAATCACATTGAAAACCCTCGACGATACTTGCAGCAAGAGGAAGCAGTTGGCAAAGTGACTAGAGAGATGGGATGAGGAGCTGAGGAATCACATTGAAAACCCTCGACGATACTCGCAACAGCAAGGGGAAGCAGTCGGCAAAGTGACTAGAGAGCGTGGGGAGCTCACACCTTGGGAGAGATGGATGGGACTCATTTTATGAGTATTTTATAAGTATCCATGCTTTCTGTAGCCTCTTGTTTGTATGTCAACTAGTGTATAGTTGTATGTTTTTATTTATGTTTTGTTTTCATGTATGCAAGAGAGGGTGGTTGGACACCATGCTACCGAGTTGGAGGAGCATTATGCATTCAAGTATGGCACTTATGCGTTGCTTGAGCACATTGAGCAAGACAACAAAAATGTAGATTGGATGGTTGTGGTTTCGATAAGGATGTCGTACCATATGCCAAAAAATATATATATACCTACATCTGTCAGTATGGACGTTGGAAATTCTCTACATCCGTCGGTATGAACATCGGAAATTCTTTGCATCCGTCGGTGTGAACATCGAAAATTCTCTGCATCTGTCGGTATGAACGTCGAAAATTCTCTACATTCATTGGTATTTTCATTGGTAAATTCCTGCGTCCGTCGGTATATACGTCAAAATATACGCCCATATAGATATCAAAAAAATCATCGAAATATAATTATTTTTAACGTTTATAGCGACTCTTGTGTCAACGGTCTTTGTGACATACGTTTCGATGTTGTTTTAGATGATTATTCTGATGATTTTATACCTATACTTTTTTCGACGCGCATAAAGACGATCATGGATTTTACAAGCAGTTGTTTTATGTCGTCGAAAAAAACGTCATTATTTGATTGTCTTGTAGTAGTGATGGAACTTTTGAATAAGAAATCATTTACATTTTGAATCTAGAATTGGCTCCCCTCCCCCACTACCCCAAAAAAAAAGAAGTTAAAATTTTATAAAATTTGTAGCATGTGCTTCTCAAGGTCAAATTCTTGACATAAAAGATGAGATTTTACTATTAAGAAAATAAATTTCAAGGTCAAAATTTCAATATAAAAGATGGAATTTTACTATTAAGAAAATAAATCTCTTAAAATAAATCTCTTTGATTCATAAGCATCATTCACAAAATGTTTGTATTCTCTTATGACATTACACCTTGACAACTTTCGAATCTCTTTACCCCATGTATGCATATGCTTAAATTATACATAAAACTATCATAGTGATACACACCTTGAAAGCTTTTGAATCTCTTTACCCCATATATGCATAGCTTAAATTATACATAAAACTATCATAGTCATCACTTTCTTGTGCATAAATGGACTGCACAGCCCAATGTTGCAAATGGACACATCGATAACCCTCATCCTAAGATAACCATGGCACAAAAGGATTTTAATTTACTTTTTCCTTGGAAAATGGAGAGATTATACCTTAAATTGATTTCCTTCATGTTTCGTTAATGAACAATAATCATTTGCATAAAGAATAACAATATAAAGAGTAACTAGAAAAGTGGACCCTTGTAATTACTCCACCCTTATTATGCAATTTCAAAATAACTAATTCGCTAGAATTGTATAATTAATTAACAAAATAACTTGATGCGTACTAATATGTGCTTTAATTGATAACTTATAGAGTAAATATAAATAAAAGAATTTGCATGCCAAAAAGTGGGAGAAATGATCAAAGTAAGAAGACGTATAGTAAAAAAACACCCCCAAAAACGATGTGTACCAAAATCTAGCAATAGATTCAGTTCCTTACTTTACCACCTTGTCTCTTGCGCAAAAGTGTACATAAGATTATAAAATGTTTAGAAAATAGAGAAGAAAGAATGATATAGGTGCAAGAAGGCATGCATACTTGGTATGTGCAAGTTGGCAAAACATCATGTGAATGATGTGATGAGAGAGAGAGAGAGAGAGAGAGAGAGAGAGAGAGAATGAGAATGAGAATGAGAATGAGAATGAAAGGCCTCATCTTACATGGTCTTTAGTTTATGCATCTTAAAGTGAAAATTTATCTTGTTTTCCTCTGTGTGTGGATGTGTGTGTGTGTGTGTGTGTGTGTGTGTGTGTGTGTGTGTGTGCACATGCATGTGCACAGGTGCATGCATGAGTGAGTGCATGCATGTGTGTGTGTGTGTGTGTGTGTGTGAGAGAGAGAGGGGGGGGTAGAGAGGGAGAGGGAGAGGGGGGAGGGAGGGAGACCAAGAGAACTCTCTTAACATTAAAAAACCTTAAGTGTTCTTCAAAGGGATGCATGCTTATAACTCTATTGCAATATATGGCAACTTGTATAGCAAGAGGGTGGTCTCTAGGTGCCAAACAAAACAATGTCCTCTTTTCATCTATTTACAAGTGGGGCCATGGATGGTCATTTTTAAAGCAAGAAGAGTTGGAGTGATGTAGTTTAAAAAAGCAATTTCAAAATGATTTTCCAACGGTGGTCGCTTCTAGAGGCCATCGAGGGCGACTTTCAAGAAGGAAGAGTTGAAGTGATGTAGTAAAGAAAACCATTCTGAAAAAAAATCAAATTGTAATACATGTCAAAAAAATTTTGGAAGAAATTTCAACCGAAATGCAAATTTACATTCTAGGGAACTTTAGACTACTTGTGATGTGGCACATGTAATTCGTGGCCACCAACCATGGTGGCCAATTTGACAACAAAAGCTTTGGCTATAGTTTAATGGTGCCCATGGCTTTGGCTTGCTAAATGGCCACCATGGTATCCAAAAGTGCTTCCAAATTGGCCACCAAGGTTGAGGCTAGTTTATGTCACTATGTGTGTCTTTGGTAAAAATGACCAAAGCTAACTAAATGAAGAGTCCTCTAGAGTTCTAGAGGGAAGGAGAAGTTTCTTTATGGTAAACTTATACGTATCTTCGAGGTGGTCACTCTTCTTTTAAAACAAAAAAATGTAAAAAGGGGGTTTATATATAAGGGCTTGAATGCACATGATATGGATATCTCTTAAAGAGTGACCGTCTCCCGAGTACATATCCACCATGGTGAAGTTTTACTATGAATCAATGCCTTCGTGTACCCACTATGGTGAAGTTTTACGATGAACTAGTGCCTTCAAAGGGCATCAAAGCCCTTCAAACCAAGAAAAGAAGCTAGAAGAGATTTTCATGGCTTTGGTGGAAAACCCCTTGGGAAGAATGCCAACAATGAAGATATGGACTAAAGGAGAAGACTTTGAACACCACTCATCCAAGGGCTACACCTGAGATGTGTTGTTAACTGCCTGTATGCAACTAGGCTTTCACTTTTCATGTTGAAGCTCCTCTTTTGCATGGAAAGACAAAATACGGGACTTAGTATGTGATATGCTGAATAGAGTTTTTTTTTGTAAAGTCTTTGATGTTTTTTTTTTTAGAAAAGACGTACGTGGACTTTTTTGTAAAGGGATGATTTTGTTAATATTAATATATATAACTATTGTTTTTTTTAAAGAGGGTTATAAAAGAAAGCCACTATTTTGGATTTTTTTTTTAAAAAAAAATTTAAGCAACTTAGGGTAAATTGTTTATATATTTTTGAAGGTCCAACATTGAAGGTTAGGGCAGGTCTTCAAATTTGAGCGGTGATCCATGCAGGTACAGGGTTGGGCTCTACGAATTGACAAACCAAGTGATCAGTACTCTCGAGCCATTTATACTACAACTAGAGGAGGACTCTGATGAGACGAGGACTTCTGGGCTGTGGAAATGAAGTTCGTCCACCGCTCACAAGCGAACGCCTCTCCATATCTTAGCGCGGCTAAAAACCCGACGATCAAAGCGATTCCCGACGACGAAAGCATGCCGAAGAGTGGAAGAGAGGGCTTGGGGGAGGCTGCGAGGCCCGCAAGGGAGTGTGCCAGCAGAACCGACAAGGTGCAGGACTTGCAGAAGAAGGAGAGGACGGGGCTGAGGAGGGCTTGCAGTGGAGCTGAACGGAAGCGGAGGAGGTGCTCCAGCAGCAACAGACCACAGAGCGCGGTGTAGCAGGCGAAGGAGTTGAAGCAGAAGAAGAGGGAGAGCAGCGCACAGCGATGGAAGCGGTCTCCGTCGAAACCCATGGGAGGCTGGAGGGAGCCGGGAAATGTCACTGCCACGACCGTAGCGAAGAAGGCAGTGTAGAAGCCGAGGGACTCCATAAGCAGGTGAGGAAGGGCAACGTGGGGGAAGATCGGTAAGGGCGCCGAGATTTTAATCCCACCCACCCTAGGATCGTCTCGTCACGTGTGACCCAATATTTTTGGCCGGTGAAAAGGAATCAAAGGAAGACGCGGCCTAATAATTTCCTCTAGTGTCAAGGAAGACTTCGCCTTTCCTCATTGGCAACATCTGCCCTAAGCAAGGTGTAAACGCTCTTAGAGAATCTTTTGTATAGGGCGAAACACATCTCTACACTATTATTCTTATTATCCTTGCCACACAACATTCACCCATGTGTCGCTTTGTCACTATCTCATTTTATCATATGTAAGAAGGGAGAGTCAAAGAATGAAGCACGAGCTTTATTCTCATTTCAAAATCAAATTTTATTGTACAAAGAGGACACTGTTGTAGGGAGGTCACTTATATGATGAAAACTATAGGGAGGTCACTTATATAATGAAAACAGATCTCTCTTTCTCTCGATCATTATTTAACAATATAGTACCCCATCATTATATCTAAGGTTCATCTACTTGAGGATATAATAAGTGAGCACACCTCACCACACATCTCTACCAAAATGAAAATAAAAAGTAAAAGCAAAAACCATTTCTATTTTTTTCTTAAGATTTTTTCTTAACAAAAATTTTACATACATGCATACATACACATTTACATGTGTGCACACACACACGGACACACAAATGCACAAAAATTTCTACATACATGCACACATACACATACACACATGTACCCACACATAGACACATCCATGCACACCCACTCTCGCACACGCACGTGCACATACACTCGCATGCACTCATGCACACTCACGTACACATATATGCGTAAACACATACATGACTATGCATGCACATAAAGGCACGCACACTCACATACACGACTGCCCATGCACACATACACGATTGCACATGCACACGCAGTCACATGCATACACACTTGCATGCTTGCACACACACAGACACAGATGCACACACACTCATGTGCGTGCACACACATACACTCGTATGCACTTTTACATACACATACACTTGTATGCACTCATGCACATTTACATTGCACATTTACATACACATACACGCATAGACACACGTAAGCATACATGCATGTAGTTGTACACTTATATACACACATGCACACACACACGACTATGCATGCACACAAAGTCACACACTCACATGCATACAAACTGAATCGACACACACCCAATCATCCACATGCACGTGCATGCACACACACCCACACACGTGCACATGATGCACATACACACCTAATCACCCACACATGATGCACATACACACCTAATCACCCACACATGCACATGCATGCACACACACCCACACACGTATACATGATGCACATACACGCACTCGCATGCTTGCACACACACACTTGTAGACGCGCACAACTCACACATAGAAATACACGTACATGAACACACTCGAGTGTACACACACATATACACACATGCACA
Organism: Cibotium barometz; assembly: GCF_041138505.1. NCBI lineage: Eukaryota > Viridiplantae > Streptophyta > Polypodiopsida > Cyatheales > Cibotiaceae > Cibotium > Cibotium barometz. The sequence goes on along the minus strand of NC_141082.1, from coordinate 21,353,307 downwards.
CACAAGTGCACTTGTAGGTGTATACACATATACATGCACACATAGATGCATGTGTATACATGCATGCATCCATACACACAGGCACATAGATGCATACACACACTCTCTTGCATACGTGCACACATACACTCGCATATGTGCATACAGAGACATATACACATGCATATACATAGGTGCGCGCACACACAAGCACACACGCGGTGCACACTCACATATGATTTATCTACACATGCAATCATACACGTGCACACAAAAAGTCGACACACATAATCTCAATGTGAGGGTATCATGAGTTGTGTTCATTTAGGATTTAGCAAATGAGGGTGCACTCACAACATAGACATGTGTGCACACACACTATTGATATATAAAGGTGCACACTCGCATGCATGTGCAGACACACAGAATCGACGTACACACACACGACACATTGTTGCGCCCTGCAACTCAGAGGTGGTAGAAAGCACCAGCAACACACTCTGCACATTGTGAGCACCATCTCAGTATCACACGTGTGAAGGTGGCAAACTGTAACCACCAAGGATCTGTTGCCAAGAAAAAGAAGACTTAGTGTAAAAAGGCAACCGATCACTATATACGGTGACGAGAGGATAGTGCACTAATAGGCAGGAATAGAGTTAGATACTGAGATAGATGAAGAGTGCTATTGTTATATGCTCTCAACTATACTTGAGTGTTATGGAATTGGAGAGTGTGATTGTACTTAGGGAATGCTAGCACATTTGGGCAATTGCTATGTAATGATCTGTTATATTTTTGGAATGTAACTAAGTGCAAGCTTGCCATCTCATTGTTGTTCTCTGAGTGTCTTCTATGTCTAAGTGTGTTGTATCACTGTTATGCTAAATATGATGTGTGTTTATGAGAAAGTGTGTGAGATGTTTAGTGGACTGTGCAGAGAGTGAGCTAAGAGAGTGAGAGTGAAGGGTGGCTCTATGGAGTTATGTTTAGTGGACTGTGCAGAGAGTGAGAGTGAAGGGTGGCTCTATGGAGTTATGTTCAGCGTGATCCCGTGACCATATGGGAGTTATTGTTTATACCCATAAACTCTGGACGGTGACTATACATCTCCCATGGCATTGCCTAATAGGTCTGTTACCCCACTGATGTCTTGCCTTTCCGCTGTCAAGGAAAACTGCGAGAAACACTTGGCGATCCTGCTGTGGGGACTACAATCGCTTTGAACAAGTTTGAAAAGAAATAAGAGCATTGAAGGAATTCTCTGGAGAAGTCAACACTAGGAGAGCTTCCCACAACTTCAGGCATGCTACACGCATGTTCAGGGATCTAAGAATGATGAAAAGTAATGCCTTCCAACAGACCCTCTAGGAAGCTTGCAGTTGGAAGTGCCTTGCACCGTCACAATCAAGAAGGCAATGCTGAAACTTCTGCAACCCCACACGAATAGGAAGAAGTGTCATAATTTAGGCGCGATGCTGTGAGATCCCTGCCCCCTCTGCGCATCGAACTCTTGAGTGCTGGCAGTAGAAGTAGCAACCTTATGCGCAGGACTCGGGGCCTCGCCCACGAATGTCCCAAGAAGAGACTAATCCGGTGGTGGGGTCAAGGGCCTTAACTATCCTTTTTATTCCGATCGAACCCGTAGGTCACATTGCTGAATCAAGGAGAGACTTGCACTTGGTTCATAGAGATCATCGCTTTTTTTCTCTCAAGCGAGGCAGAGCCACGTTGATTCTTCCTCATAGAACAAGAATCTCCCTGGGACGACTTACTTTAACTACCGTAACTTAATCTTAACTGAACTTAAGTGTAGGAATCCACCGATCTAGCCTACCCAACCACCCAACCCCAGTATTGGTGGGATTTCTTTTTATAAAAATTTGGTTGTGTTTTGTCCCAGGTACCAGGGAAAAGAGTTCCCAGGCCCCCTAGCCGGCATTCAAAAAAATACAAAATAGACACACCACTTACGCACCCAATATGAAATTGCCTTTTCTCAGATTCAACTATCTTCAAACAGAATTGGAATAAAACCACAGTGTTTCCATCATAATCCTCAAAATTCCAGTTCCATTGTTTTACAATCAAATTGTCATCCACATTCTCTGTTTTGAACACCAGCTAGTCAACCAACGAGATCCAATTTCAAGTTTCCAGTTCACTTAGATAATTTCTCGTCAATCTATGAATATCTTCCTCGACATACGCATGCGTATCCTAACAGTGCGAGCCCATGCATTGCCTGGTCAGAACCCTCTAGGATCCTCCTTAGGTGTCCTAGTACTTCACTCAAGGACCGCTTTGTCAGCCCTTGCCCATCGTACCAGAAGCGCACCATTTTCAACCATACCAAGGCTGGTCAAGACCTTGGCAGGCTTTGCCCACAGGAGACGTCCTTCGGTGACTCCCCGCCAGCTGTTGCAACATAACTCTCCTTAGATTAAACCATAAGCCAAATGCTTCCTCCACCAGCATTCTGGCGTAAGATAGTCCTTTAAAAAAAACAGAGTTTCTATGCAAGTAAGAATTTTCCATTGAGTTTGATTTCACGAGACTCCCTTATTTTCAACCGAGGCTTTCTCAATGAAAATCACGAATCATGTATCTTGGTGATCTATCCCTCAATTATAACGAATTTTTAACTCGTTTCTAGATGATTTTGGGTTTTAGGGAAAACTTCTCTAGATCAGCCGATTATCCATTCTTCGTACTGAAGAATTGGGATTGCTAATAAGTCTTGATTCAAGAGATGGGCAGGCATCTTACTGATCCGCCTTTCTCATGTGGTCATGGTCTACTACTCAGATATAATCCTAGATTTATTTCCTAAAGATTTTTCTCCATTTATCTAATAAATTAACTGTGATTTCTAATCATAAGGGTAAAAATCCAAAATTATGAAAATTCATTCTTTCTTAGGCCTAATAGAACTTTAAATAATTCTTTTTGTAAATAATGAAATTTAACAAGGATATTTCTTTTTCCAATGATCCTTTTTGTGAATATGCATACATCATTTATTTAAGATGTTCACATAGAATTATACTAAAATTTTCTTTTCTCTATTTGAACCTCAGCATTGACATGCCCTAAATTATCTACATAAAATATGGTGAAACCTTCTCTTTTGTTACCAATTTTAATTTATGCATTTTCCTAATTAAAAGTATGATAAAAATTCCTCTTTTTGATAAATAAATAAAAATACCCATGTATATACATACCATGAATATACCTATTTTGAAATATGACAAAAATTTCTCTTTTAATATTTAAAATGATTGTACATAGAATATTGTGAAAAATCCTCTTTTTGCATCTAAATTTTTATGCATACACATATAAAAATATAAAAAATAAATATAACAAAAATTTTTATGCATCTAAATTTTTATGCATGCACATATAAAAATAAATATAACAAAAATTCCTCTTTTCTCCATTTAAACATTTATGCATAAATACTATAAAAGTATTTTCAAAAAAATGTAACAAAAATCCTTCTTTTAGCATTAAAATGCTTATGCATAGAATATGATGCAAACTCCTCTTTTTGCATTATCAATTTTATGCATAGAATTAAATTCATTTAAAAAAAATTGCCATAGCTTCACTTCATTTTCTGAGAATTCTCAAAATTCTACTTTTAATTAAATACTCATAGCTATGAAATGTGGTGGAAAATCCTCTTTTAAACTTAAAAAAATTATTATGCATACATATCATAATTATAAATATAATTATAAGCATCATTATAATAAAACATCTTGAAAATATCCATTTATCATTCCTATATGAAAATACTTACAAAAATGTTAGCATGACTCTTTTTCAATCTTAAAATGAATTAATATGATTTTTTTAATCATAAACAAGTTTAAAAGAATTAATCATAATTCAACCATTTCTAGACCTACGAAGAGGTCATGACTGCTTTTCTGGGAAGATTTTACAAAATAAAGTCTGCAACTCAACTCTGTGATCAAATGAGAGAGCTCCATCAAGACGATATGGACGTGGAAGCTTATGCAACAAAGCTACTAAGCTTAAGGCAGAGAGTGGTGGAACAAACCCGATCCTCCATGCAAATTGTGGCTGACTGGTTTGTCCAAGGGCTTAAGCTGGACATCCACGCTGGACATCCACGCAGTAGTCAGCACAAAACAAGCAGAAACTAAAGAAGAGTTTCAAGAACTGGTGGAGCTAGCCAAAATGGCAGAAAAAAGAAGTCGAGAAAAAAGACAAAAGAAGAATCCCAGAAAGAGTGTCACCACCGAAGAAGATGATTCAAGCGACTCTTCGTAGGACGACACACCTGTGGGGCAGTGAAAAATAATATGACAAAAAGAAGAAAATCGAGAAGGCACAAGGAAGCGCCGATGAATTGATGCTGTAGGTAAAGCAGCTAATGCAAGGGATGAAAAAAAGAAAGGGCTCAGAATTCTGCAAGAATGTGTTCTGTTCCCACTACAAGCAGGAAGGTCACCTCATGGAGGAATGCACTATGCCACCAACTTGCACTATTTGTAATATGTATAATCACACTACATGGAACTGTAGATACAATATGAAAAATAGAGCTCCCATAGTGAATAGCATGGAAGGAGCGAAAAGAAGACCTCCAAGAATAGAAAATTATGGAAATAGAGGCCACATAAATTATTTAGGAAGGAGAAACCAAGGACGAGCTGGTGATTCAATAACCTTCACGTGTTATTATTGATAACAGCCTGGTCACACCAAAGCAAAATGTGCCATAAAGAAAAAGCATGATGAAGAAAGACAAGCAAAACTGATGCAGCTCAAAGAAAATCCACCAAGCGCCAACATGATACAGGTAGATGGCATACAAAAGGAAGTGCATGGCATCTTGGCAGTCACAAGGGCTAAGGCTAATGAATCTGGGGTACATAATCAAAACTCACCCCAAGCCCGCAAGAAAGCAGCTGTGGATTGGGATCAGCAAGAAAAGGTGAGAATGCAAACTACTAAGAAAATAAAGAAAAGACAAGGTAAGCAAAAAGAGGATGGCTCACAAGAAATTAGCATGGAATTGCCGAAAACAAATGGAAGCAAGCATTTAGAGCACCTCTATAGGGAATCCTCTAGAAGAAAACCAGAGGGCATGCTCGGAAGAAAACCATAAGGATGTTGACTGGTTACAGATCAATATAATGTCAATGCTGCTGGATAGACAAGTTCAGCTAAGAAAAGTGCTTGACTTATGTCCAAGGTTCAAGGCCAAAATCCTGAGGGCATGCATTGAAGGTTTGAGCAAGAAATTGAAGAACTCAATAGAAGAAGAAACCTCAAAATGCAACAATATGCAAGCCGAAGAAACCCTAGTATCCAGAGATGATGAAGTGGCCAAAGTCACAATTCAACTGAGCAATGTACTCATCAACGATGCAATGTTGGATGGAGGATCCAGAGTGAATGTCATCACCATGGAAATTGCATTAGGATTGGATCTCAAGTGGGAGCCCATTCCATTCAACATAATAATGGCACAGCAAGGTAGTGGTACCTAAGGGAATAATCAAAAATGTTCCAATGAAAATCAAACAAGTTGACTTCAAGGTAAACTTAGTTGGTGATTACCACAGAAACCACACTGGGTCTTACCAGGTATTATTGGGAAGACCTTGGCTAAGACACGGCAAGGTAAAGCAGGATTGGGGTAGGAATAGAATCACCATCAGAAAAGGAAAGGAAAAGTGCATGTTGATCTCTCTCATGCAAGGGGAACAGTGAAGCCCGCTCAGACCAATCCATGTTGAAACATTTAACATGTCAGAAGGCTTGGATGACAACGAAGAGAACAAAATTATTCATGAACACCCAAACCTGGTGCCCTTGTACATGTTAAATGGGGGTAGTAATAAGGCATCCGTGGACTTTAGCAAGAGGTTTTGGCCTTAGAGAGGGTTCATGCACTATGGTCTTTTGCTCATACGGTGAGCAAATGATCTCGGAATTGAGATCTGATTGGAGCATTTCGACAGCGACGACAGCGAGCTCTACAAGGCAACGTCCAAGATGGCCCCATCCCAAAAATGCTAGAATATTACCTCGAGAGGAGCACGCAATAATGAGATTAGAGAAGATGCTCCTAATGTGGCGCCAACCCTCTTGTTAGAAGCTCCTCAAGGAAATGGTGGCCAGGTTATCTTGGTTATCTTTTAAAGACGAGTTTTTTTTCTTTCTTTAATATTAATGTTAATAAATGTGTATCTTTTTCTTTTAAAATAATAAAATAAAATTATATGAAGCTACGATTTGAAGTGATGCTGTATTCAATGAATTGTATTGAAATTGTTATCTTTAAGAGAAAGAGTGCAAGTTTTTCCTGGCTTCGATGCTAACTCCGTTCCGTGCTTGTGTAGCCGGGCGATGTCATTAGCAAAGCCCGGGAATGGCCCAAGGTATCCCTTATACCATTGGGAGAATAAGGTTTGCTGATTAAGGCGAGAGATTATGATGCTGTCTAGTTTTGAGGGCCCAGGCTAGTGCGGTGAATAAGCCCACCCTAGTGCGTAGACATCCCTCTGAGAGGGGCGGGAGGATCGAGCGATGGAGCTTGAGAGGGCGACACGCCGCCGGCTTGAGTCCTCGCCAGCGGCCCCGAGGACGATGAGGTGTATGGTCCCATCGTAGGGTTTTGCCCAGCATGTAGAGGCTGGAAGGCCGAATTCTAGATCATCGAAAGTATAAAGGAAAAGAATAAGAGAGCCAGTTTGGCTTGTATGGAATTGATTCATGTATAAACTTTTTTTATAAATCTTTTCTTTGGCATTATTGTACTGTGGAAAAAGGCTGTTTTAACAAACCTTATGAAAAGAGCCTTAATTAAGGAACATGTTTATTTATGTCAAACAGTGTGGTAGAATTAATTAGAAAACAAAATTGACGCATGAGTAGGGTGAAAAGTGGGAGGATGGAATGCCCCGATGGCACCATCCTACAGACGAGTGAACCCGATTAGTCGAGTATCTTTCCAACAGATTAAGTGAAAGCCCTACGCTAGATAAATAGGTTCTCGGGCAATTCTATTCTAGAAGACTAGGCCAACGGCTATGCCTTGCATGGATGAGGAAAAAAACGTTGTCTCTAGGAATGAAGACTAGTTGTTGCCCAAATTATGATCAATTACCCTATGGGTGACTTGATTTTTAGAAGATCACGCTCCCCCTGCGAGATAGGACTAGGTCTTACCTATGAATCGTATCCTCTCTGCATGGTCGAGGTGTCGATGAATAGGAAATTTTCTCCAAGTTAAGACTTAGTGGACTATCTTAAGTGTTTCCCCTATTTTGGAAGGGGGGAACCTTACAATTGGTATCAGAGCCGATCTTAGCTCCTAGGACTTGCCATTTAAGGACTATTTTGCAATGTATGTTTTACCTAACATAATGCTAATTAATAAAAACATCTTACTAAAGACAAGTTGAATTGATGTTTGAATGATTGTAGGAAGAGGAAGATACCTACTCGAAGTTTCTAGTTTTCCAATGCATCTTCGACACTAATGGTCACTCCTCAAATTTCGAGTTCTGTGACACCATGGTGCAAATACTAGAGAAGATGTCCCTCCCACATTTCTCTCATATCGAAAGAGGATGGGGTAGAGATTTTTGGAGTCTCGGGCCGAGATATTTCTTCATCCGAGCGGATCGAATTGGGAACCTTACCACCGACCTAAAGTGGATTCGTTGGATTGAAAAGTTGAAGATGATCCATTTATTTTGGTTCGTCCTTGGTACTCCTCCCAGGGCCAACACCTCTGTGACTATAGATGGGATTTTCATACCTCAGGATCGGTAGGTGTATGACCGATTGATGTAGATCTTACCTACTAACAGAGTAGCTGTGTTGGGACCTACCCCAATCCAGAGTCTACTACCCTTACCATCAGTTTTTCGAGTCTTAGAAACTATAGCGGAATCCCCATACTTCACCTATGTGGACCGCTCTACCCTTATGGCATAGTCAAGCTTAGGAATTTCCCTTGATGGGCAAATAAGACTAATTATATTAGTCTTTGATATTTATAATAAAACTCATCCTTGTAAATATTTGGAAATAAAATGATTTCAATGTTTTACTCTCCAAAATAAGTGTTGTGCAAGTATGAATCTTGTAATCTTAAAATTGTTTTTACAATGATGGCCAAGACGATCAGCCTCCACTTCCCAATGCGCTTTACACTGATATCTAGGAGAAGAAGCTCCTGCTCAAGCAAATGCAACCTCCCCCCTTTAAAGGAGAAGGTTAAAATGCTCAAGCAAATGCAACCTCCCCCCTTAAAGGAGAAGGTTCAAAGATTGAGAAGGATACTGAAGTCTAGATTGAGAAGGATACTGAAGTCTAGATTGAAGTGATGGACGATTATTTCTCTGCTCTGCCGGTACTAGAGTAGCAAATCAGTCTATGCTTGCACTGTTTCGCCTCATCGGAGATGCTAAACCCTGGTGGAAATAGTGGTGCTATGACAAGGGAGTCACCGAGCATTCTCAAACATGGGAAGACATCAAGCAGGCCGTGAAGGAAAGGTATCTTCCCCCATCCCATGAATCCATAAAGATGAATGAGTTTTTTAGTCTTGGGCAGTATAGCTTAACTCTTGAGGACTACTATTCCAAATTTATCACTCTTCGAAAGTATGCCCCAGCTATGACTACTTCCCAGCAAGTAGCTTGTTTCTGCCAAGGGTTAAATGAACCCTTAGATTCCCGCCTTGAAGCAATGAGGCCAAGCACATTACAGGATGCTCTCATACGAGTAAAGCCCCTTGTGAAAGAAATGAGGACTGACAAAGGTAAGCCCCAAAAGAGATCGTACCCTGAGGCAAATCCTAAAGATCAACCCTACAAGAAACCCCAATAGAATTTCCCCTACTACAACAGAGGGTGGCAAAGTAGCTCTTTTGTCCCCTACTACAATAGAGGGCGGCAAAGTAGCTCTTTTGTCCCCCGCTCGTATGCTGCTTCTTCCAGAGAAGGCCCTCTGTGTTTTGAGTGCAATGAGCCAGGACACTTTAGGGCCAAGTATCCCAAGATGGCAACATCGTTTCCCCAAGGTGGCAGAGGAAATCAAGGCCATGGAACCCCTATCCACCAAGGTGCAAGAGGCGGTGGACGTGGCAGAGGCTGCGGAGGAGCAGTTGCTATAAGACCACCTATATTATCAGTGAAGAATCGACCTTGGAAATGGCTGAAGAAGAGTACACCACCGTCCATGCTACAGTAGAACACCAAGGTCCAAATAAACAATTTGGTGTAATCCAAACCCCAGCCACTCATCACGGTAAGCCATTCTAACTTTTGATTGATTGTGGCAGTACCCATTCATTTCTTTCTCCTAGGTGTTTGCAAAAATTAAACTTGGGTCAAAAAATAGCTAGAAGAATGATTGTAGAGTTAGCTAGTGGGAAAGAAGTATCTCGCCACTCTGTAGGAAACCTTGATTTTGAGCTGGGTAATGAGAAAACTCATGGCCACTTTAGAGTCTTGCCATTAGGAATTTATGATGGAATCCTTGGGATGGACTGGCTAATTGCAAACAAAGCTAGCATTCACTGTAACCAAGGGAGTATCACTTTTGAAAATGAGCATGGCCAAGTAATATCCGTTCAGGGGAAAATAGGAAAACCTAAATCTAGGGTAGTCAAGGCAAAACATCTTCTCAAGGGAGCACGTAAGGGTCAGCAAGTTTTCTTAGTCAAGCTCAACAAAGCCATTGAACCTAGTAAGGAGACAGAACCCTCTTGGCTCCAAGAATTTTCTGACATCTTTCCTGACGAGCTTACATGGCTACTGCCTCCTCGAGAAGTCGATCATGAAATCGAGGTGATCCCTGGAGCTCAACCTGTCTCAAGAACTCCCTATAAAATGTCCCTTCTGAATCCATTGAACTTAAAGAGAAACTTTCCCAACTCATTGAGCAAGGATTCGTACACCCCAGTAGCTCTCCTTGGGAGACACCTGCTCTTTTTCAAAAAAAGAAGGATGGAACTCTCGGTCTCTGCATAGATTATCGAGGGCTAAATCAAGTCACTATCAAGAATAAGTATCCTATCCCTCGCATCGAACGAACTTCTTGACAAGCTTCATGGGGCCAAAGTTTTCTCAAAAATAGATTTGAGGTTTGGTTACTACTATCAGATCAGAGTCAAAGAAGCAGATATACTCAAGACAACCTTCAATACCCGTTATGGCCACTATGAGTTTACTGTAATATGTAAAGAATGCTCCTGCAACATTCAATCGCCTAATGCAAGATATATTCCGTCCTTACTTGGATGAATTTGTGCTTGTTTTTTTTAATGACGTCTTAATCTACTCCAAATCAATGGAGAGCATGAGGAGCATGTGCGTAGAGTTCTGCTATGCCAAGAAGAGCAAATGTACTTTCTTTACTCATCAAATTGAGCTTCTTGGGTTCATCGTCTCCAAAGATGGCATCTCAGTAGTCCCCGCCAAGGTCAAAGATATTCTTGAGTGGCCACCCCCTAAATCAGTTCGTGAAGTTCGTGGGTTTTTGGGAATCACGGGATGGTATAGGATTTTTATCAAAGAGTATGCCTTGGTAGCTACACCTTGACGGATCTTCTTAAGAAGGATTGCAAAATCAGTGTGGCTGTGCCAATCCATCAAAACAGTTTTGATCAGCTCAAGGTCATTATTACTTCTGTCCCAGTCCTGAAACTTCCTGATTTCACCAAGGAATTTGAAGTGGTGCCAGTAGTCTAGCACTTGGTGGTGTCTTAGGCCAAGAAGGAAGACCAGTCGCTTATACTTCCCGCAAGCTGAAGCAATATGAAGCAAATTATGCCACCCATGATTTGGAGCTCTTAGCAGTTGTTCATTGCCTCAAATTATGGAGACATTATCTCTTGGGGGGACAAACTCCAGCTTGTAACTGACCACAAAAGTCTAAAGTGGATCTTCACCCAACCTAACCTCAACATGCGACAAAGGAGATGGATTGAAATTCTAAAAGAATATGACTTGGACATCAAATTCCACCCTGGGAAAGATAATGTGGTAGCAGATGCACTTAGCCGCCGCAAATCTTTCTTAAGTGCAATTTCAATGCTAAATAATCCCATACTGGTCAAGGTGGAAGAAGTCTCATCTCATGATCCAGATTATCACAGGATGATGAAGTTAGTAAAAGAAGGGAGAATTTTAGAGAAAGAGAAGAATCTAATCAAGGGATACTCCACTCATGAAGGAATCCTCTACTTTAATCACAGGCTATGTATCCTGCGCTGGATCCTGCTTTAAAGAAACTAATCCTCCATGAAGCTCATGATAGTCCTACTGCAGGACACCCAGGCTATGCAAAAACATTAAATGCTGTAAGAAGGAGCTTTCCTTGGGCAAGCTTGAAAAATGATGTCCTCGGTACTTGAAGCAATGTCTCTCATGCCAAAGGATCAAAGCTGCTGAAAGGGTCAAGATGCCTGGGAAACTTCAACCCTTGGATATTTCCCAAATGAAGTGGGAGTGCATTAGTATGGATTTTGTCACAAGTCTCCCCACTGTACAGGATATGACTCCATTCTGGTAGTAGTGGACTTACTTACCAAAGTAGCTCACCTTTTACCAAAGTGCATTAGTATGGATTTTGTCACAAGTCTCCCCACTGTACAGGATATGACTCCATTCTGGTAGTAGTGGACTTACTTACCAAAGTAGCTCACCTTTTACCAGCAAAGACCTTCAAAGCTTCTGATGTTGCTCGAATATTCATCAAGGAAGTCTTCAAACTTCATGGTCTCCCAAAAAGGATAGTAAGTGATCGGGATTCTGACTTCACTTCAAAGTTCTAAAAGTCCTTATTTCAAGCCCTAGGCACTCAACTTTGCTTTAGCACAGCTTATCATCCAGAGACCGATGGCTAGATTGAGAGAGTCAATCAGGTAATTGAAGACATTCTCAGAGCATATTGTGGACGGGAACCAAGAAGATGGATTCAATACCTTCCTCTGGTAGAATTTGCCTACAATACATCTTATCATCAGATCATAGGAATGTCACCATTCAAAGCACTCTATGGGCAAGAATGCTTATCTCCTCTAAATTTCTTTGATCCAACCATAAGAATTGAGGCATCCAGGAAAATGCTCGAAGAGATGGAGGAACAAACCAAGGCAAAGGATATTAAAGCTGCTCAAGATCGGCAAAAGCATTATGCTGACACCAAGAGGTCTGAAAGGATCTTCAAGGAAGGAGACAAATTTCTTCTACGAGTGCGACCCAAACGAAGTTCTCTATCACTTGGGAAATATAAGACACTCAGCCCTAGGTATTGTGGTCCCTATACAGTTATCAAGTGTCTAGGTAAAAGTGCCTATAAACTCCAGGAGGTCCTAGCCCATATGAAAGTCCACAATGTATTTCATGTAAGTTTGCTAAAACCTTATGTACCCAATCTCGATCATATTCTTGATGATGAACAAGTTGTAATCCCTACTCAAGGAGTCCTTAAATTATAGCCTAGTAGGATCATAGATTCTAGGGAAAGGCAACTCCAAAATAGAACTCTTGTAGAACATCTAGTATAGTGGAAAGATTACCCTAAAGAGGATGCAACTTGGGAAGATGAAGCTACACTCTTAAAAGATTATCCCCAATTTATATAACGAGATGAGGACATCTTGATTTATTTAAGGAGGGAAGGATGTAACATACCCATCTTCACTAATAAAGAAATGTCCATGTAATAGATGAATTTATGAGTTTTTATGATATAAAAATCAATGATTTTATTAAATGAGCCATTTCTACTTAGAATCTTCAAATTTCAAGCCCAACTTTAGAATTTGCGTGCAATTTTACCCTAATATAGGATTTTATATAGCATCTAAAACGGACACCGGATCAAGCCTATATGTAAATTTTAGTTATTTTTACTTAAAAAGCGACGACCTTTAAACCTTAATAAATGCACGACCGGGAGTTCGATTGATGAACGGTCTGCACCCCAATGACCAGGGGAACATCATTGGACAAAAAAACTTTTCGCCCCCCGGGGCGGTCCGACACACAAATCGAGGCCGATACTCCAAATTTGGAGACCCCGCTCCAAAAAAAGGGACCGTACACACTCACCAGGGTGCCCATATAATGGCCGTGCAAGAACCAAAGGTCGGCCACCCACTATGTGGTCCACATGCACCACTACGTGGATACCCATGCTGCCTCTGACGACTAGATAAGTTACATGCGTACCACTCCTTTCCCTGTTAACTGCCACCGTACCTTTCCCCCAGAGCCATGCAGGCCACTGATCCACAGCCTTTGCCAACATACCGTCCTTTCAACCGTGCTTTGTGCAGTGCCCACACCCATACCCCACAGCTATATAAACCCCTAGGGTGCTCCATGGGCAGCATGCATTTTTGCGTATCCTATGCTCTGTCATGTCGTCGTTTGTACTGCCCTCTGTCCTTGCTGTGCAGTGTACTTGCTGCAGTAGCTGCCCCTTGCTGCCGCCCCTCTCAACACCCCCTCATCTACCATTTTTCAGATAAGGCAACTTTCCTCTCCTCCCCCCCTTGTTTGAAGGCAGTGTCCTTAGCTCTTCTCCCCCCCCTCCCCTCATGTGAAGAGATTTACAGCACCACCCTTCTCCCCTTCAGCAAAACATTTTTGTTCAGGACATCTCACAAACCCCCCCTCCTCCATTTGCGTGGACTTTAGCAAGACGTTTTGGCCTTAGAGAGGGTTCATGCACTGTGGTCTTTTGCTCATACGGTGAGCAAACGATCTCGAAATTGAGAGTGACTGGAGCATTTTGACCGCGAGATAACGAGCCCTACAAGGCAACGTCCAAGATGGCCCCATCCCGGAAATGCCAAAATATTACCTCGAGAGAGGAGCGCGCAACAATGAGATTAGAGAAGATGCTCCTAATGCGGCCCCAACCCTCCTAGAGATCCTCAAGGAAATGGTGGTGGCCAGGTTAGCTTGGTTATCTTTTAAAGAAGAGTTTTTCTTTCTTTCTTTAATATTAATGTTAATAAATGTGTATCTTTTTCTTTTAAAATAATAAAATAAAATTGTATGAAGCTACGATTTGAAGTGATGCTGTATTCAATGAATTGTATTGAAATTGTTATCTTTAAGAGAAAGAGTGCAAGTTTTTCCTGGCTTCGATGCTAACTCCGTTCCGTGCTTGTGTAGTCAGGTGGCATCGTTAGCAAAGCTTGGGAATGGCCCAAGGTATCCCTCATACCATTGTGAGAATAAGGTTCGCCGATTGAGGCGAGAGATTATGATGCTGTCTAGTTCTGAGGGCCTAGGCTAGTGTGGTGAATAAGCTCACACTAGTGGGTAGACATCCCTCTGAGGGGCGGGATGATCAAGTGACGAAGCCTGAGAGGATGACAGGCCCCGGCTTGAGTCCTCGGGACATTAGAAATTTTTTGAGGTCATTTTTGGGCCTTGTAAGAAAGTTTGACCGGAATATTCCCTCCAAAAAGGGGCACCGTATAAAATTCTTGCAAACGAACTCCAAATTTGTCGGACCTCACATATTTAGATTCTACTCTTCAAAAGCTATCCATTGATATATAACACGATAGGGTTCGGAGAAGGGACAAGATAGATACCTAGAAGATTCCTTTTTGCCTGGGGAAGATTCACGTAAGATGAGAATTCTCATCTTATGTGGGGAAGATTCACGTAAGATGAGGAAGATTCATGTAAGATGAGAATTCTCATCTTACGTGAATCTTCTCCAGGCAAAAAGGAATCTTCTAGGTATCTATCTTGTCCCTTCTCCGAACCCTATCGTGTTATATATCAATGGTGGATAGCTTTTGAAGAGTAGAATCTAAATATGTGAGGTCCGACAAATTTGGAGTTTGTTTGCAAGAATTTTATCCGGTGCCCCTTTTTGGAGTTCGTTTGCAAGAATTTTATCCGGTGCCCCTTTTTGGAGGGAATATTCCGGTCAAACTTCCTTACAAGGCCCAAAAATGACCTCAAAAAATTCCTAATGGGTGTATGGTCCCATAGGGTTTTGCCCAGCATTTAGAGGTAGGAAGGCCGAATTCTAGATCATCGGCAGTATAAAGGAAAAGAATAAGAGAGCCAGTTTGGCTTGTATGGAATTGTTCATGTATAAACTTTTTTTATAAATCTTGTCTTTGGCATTATTGTACTGTGTGGAAAAAGGCTCTTTTAACAAACCTTGTGAAAAGGGCCTTAATTAAGGAACATGTTTATTTATGTCAAGCAGTGTGGTAGAATTAATTAGAAAACAAAATTGACGCGTGAGTAGGGTGGAAAGTGGGAGGATGGAATGCCCCAATGGCGCCATCCTACGGACGGGTGGACCCAATTAGTCAGGTAGCTTTCCAACATATTAAGTGAAATCCCTACGCACTAGATAAATAGGTTCTTGGGCAATTCTATTCTAGAAGACTAGGCCAGCGGCTGTGCCTTGCATGGATGGGGAAAAAAGTGTTGTCTCTAGGAATCAAGACTAGTAGTTGCCCAAATTATGATCAATTACCCTATGGGTGATTTGATTTTTAGAAGATCACGCTCCTTCTGCGGGATAGGACTAGGTCTTACCTATGAATCGTATCCTTGAATCTCTGCATGGTCAAGGTGTCGATGAATAGGAAATTTTCTCCAAGTTAAGACTTAGTGGACTATCTTAAGTGTTTTCCCTATTTTGGAAGGGGGGGAGCCTTACATTTTACATGTGCATTATACTCCAAACGATGTGTGGTCTCATCCATCAATATTAATGGCCACAGCGGGGCTGGTCTCTTGTGATGTGTAGTTTCTTTGTCACCGGCGGTTAGGGGGTAGGTGCCTTATACATTGGTGTTCCTTTAGTTTCCTGATTGACTATTCGGACCACTTGGACTGACATCCATTTTGTTAGTTTCTCCAAGCTTGGTCCCCCCCCTCTGTGCTTGTTTTGACAGTAAGGGAGTGCCTTAGTGCTTTGTAAAATTGCATTTGCCATATCGGTAGTACATGCATCATAAAGAGAAATCTTGCATCTATATCCTTTCCTTACAAGCCAACTCCCATGCTTACTTTATGCTAGGTTTGTTCTTGGAGTATTTATACCATCATTACTTCTCTCTACTATTTTCATGAGACTGGAGCCCTTAAACACATGTGAAACCGCATTCAAGTTAGCATGTGCTTTGTCAACTATGAAACCAAAGAAGTCTACCCTTTCACAACCATGGTTTTCCATCACCTCATTGATGCACTCCCAAAACAGACATTGGGCCTCCATATCCTCCTATTTCATTTCACACATCACAATTATTAGAATATCATGCATGCCACGTGAAAACTCAAGTCAATTATGCTCTTTAACAAAAACGTAACTATCCAACCAATTTAATTTACGAGCTATCTTCCACCAGTGGTCCCATCTTGTCTGCAATGTTGATGATGAACTCTTGTTCCTCCCAATGAAATGTGAGGAGCCAGCTTCTTACACTAGCGTTTCCATCACATTTTTTTCCCACACACATTTTTGCCTTTCTTTCCTCAGCATTTACATCTACTCCCAACACCATGGACACCATTTTCTTTATCCTATCAGTTAGTGCCTTTTATGTGCCTACCCATACATTATGTTCATGGATATTGATGTGTATCATTAATCGGCTCATCGTCTCATCTCTATACTTAAGCCATCTCGAGAGATCTTATGACCCAAGTATAACAATTCCTTTTTAAATAAATCACACTTAGATAATTTACAATACAGTTTCTCCTTTTCCTGAGCCTTCCTAGAACCTCTTTAAGATGATTCTCATGCTCAGCTAAAGTTTTACTATATATCAAAATATCATCTAAGAAAACCACCATGCATTTTCCTAACTAATCCCGAAATATATCATTCATCATCTGTTGGAAAGTTGCTGGTGCATTAGTGAGACGACCAAAGGGTAACACTAAAAAATCATCATGGCCATAACGTGTCCTAAAAGAAGTTTTAGGAACATTTTCCTCTGCAATACAGATCTGATGATAACCGGTTCACAAATCAAGCTTTGTGAAATACTTAGCTCCTTGCAACCTATCAGTAAGATCATTTGATCTAGGTAATGAGTATTTGTTTTTAATCGTAACTTTGTTAAGACGTTTGTAATCAATACACATCCACCAAGTACCTTGATCTTTTTTCTTAACCAGCACAACTGGTGCACCCTAAGGAGACTTACTTGGTCTAATTTAACCCATCCTCAAGTATTCAGCTAGTTTCTTTGCTACCTCATCTTCCTCAGTCTGGCTAAGCCTATATGGAGGAATACTAATAGGTTCTGAACCCAACACTAGCTCAATTTTATGGTCCACCTCTCGTTTAGGAGGTAATTCATCAAGAAATACATCCTGAAATTTTCTCTTAATGGAATTTAACACTTTACTTTCCCAAACATCCATAGAAACAGTGTTTCCCATAGAAACAGTGTTTACATCAAAATGAACACATGAAGACACTGGATCCATAACCAATTGGAAAAGTTCATAGTTAAAAAGATTTTCCATTAACTCAAGCTCATTAATAAAAGTTTCCTTGGGTAAAACAATGTTTCCCTTAAGAGTAACAAGGTTCCCATTGTGATGGAAAGACATCAAATGTTTGAACCAATCAGCAAAAAAATCCTTATTTTTTTATGAAACCATTTCATCCCTAGAATGATGTCTACATAACCCAAGCTCATGACATGAAACTCAAGCGTATCTGAGTACAACTGGATGTCTAACGGTAGTTTTGACACCTTCTTGTCCTAGAATTGGACTTGTCCTCCAGCCATTCCTGACCTTGTACATACTTGTTTTGGGGGATTGTTGGCCTAATGGCTATTGTTGTTGCTGTTGAGGCTGTGACTCCTTCTCAGCATCAGCTTCTTTATCCAGGTCATGAATGACCTGTTGTGGCTTGCATGCTATCTGTTCATGAATCTCTATCAGGGCTTGCAGCGCCCGATCCCACACCTTACTAAGTCTGGCCTTTACTGTATTTAGCACTGCTGCTTTGGCGTCTAGTGCGAGGCGCATAACTTCCTCTTCTTGTTGGTTTTTGAGGGCTTGGACTTCACTTTGAGCGACTGCCAACACCATTATGCTATCCAACAATTCATCCTTTAGCCCTTGGATGGTGTCTTCCTAGACCCTTGTTGATTTCCTTGCTTTAGCTAATTCTGCACGTAGTCTCTCCACCTGAGCTTGAAGCAAGTGCCTTTTACTGATGAGGGTTCTGATCTTCCCCTCACTCAGCTCCTTTTGTTGCACCATGGCCCTTTTTGCCATGGCAATATTTTTATGCGTCCCCTCATTCTATTGTGCCATCATCTGAGCTTTGTTCTCCAATTCTTTGGATTTGGCTATGGCATTTACTAGAATCCCATGCTGCTTGTGATTCTGGGCACACATGTCCTTGATTGTGCTCCGGGCCTTCTTCTCATAATTCTTCCATAGACAAGAGGGCTTGTGAGAGGATGTTCTAGGCTACAGACATTAGCCCTTTATTTATGTGCAGCTGCTGGTTGGGAAGTCCTTCCAGTTCCTTGGGTAGCTTGGAATTATGGCTTGGTCCTTCCTGCACCTTCTATGGTTGTATTTCTACTGGTATCACCACTTCTATCCTTATGGGCTATTTTCCCTTTTGGGCTTCCTCTTTCTTCCTTTGCTGTTCTCCTTCTTTCCTTTTCCTCTCTTCTTCATCCTTCCTTCTCTTTTCTTCTTGTACCTTCTTCTTCTTCCAGCTTCTTCTTTCTTTCTTCCTTCACTCACAGCTTCTTGTTTCTGTTTCTTCTGCCACTGTGAATAAGTTGGTGTCTGGGAGTTGGTTTTCCACGCACACCAAAGCAGGTTCTTTGGAATCTTGTCTTGATAAAAAATCTTCCACTGCATTTTCTTTTTCGGGTGTGTGTTGAATAGTGAACTCAAATTCTTGTAGTAGAAGCATCCATCTTGCCATCTTCCCTACCAGAAAAGCTTTGTTTATGAGGTAATGAGAGCTTGATGCTCTACATGGAAAACAAATTTGTTTCCCAAGAGATAGTGCTAGAACTTGTTCATAGCATAGATCATCGAAAGAGCTTCTTGTTCTGTTGTGCTGTTGTTCCTTCCGCCCTTGTGAGGGCTTTGCTGGCATAATGGATGGGCTGCATATAACCTTTCTATTTTTCCTGCATTAGTGTGCTACCCACTACTTTTCCTGAAGCATCTACATAAACATGGAACATAAGATTCCATTCGACGTTGGTCATTATTAGTGATGTGGATGGTACCATGCTTTTCATCCAATGAAATGCCTTCTGACACTCCGGACTCCATTCATACTTTGCATCCTTCTTGGTCAGTGCATATAATGGGTATGCTATATGAGCTAGATACTTCAAAAATCTTGTATGCCACTTCACCTTGCTAAGGAATCTTTCAAGTTTCTTAATATTTTGGGGAGCAAACATTTTGGATATGGTCTCCACTAGCCAGATCTATAGCCAAATCCTTGGGCTGACACAATGTGTCCTAACAGAGTTTCGGATTTTACTGTAAAAGCACACTTGGCTGGATTCAACTTCAACCTTGTATCTCTGCACCTTTGCAAGCATAGCCTTAAATGGTAGATGTGCTTTGCTTTATCTCTGGACACGCTGAAATCATCTACAAATGCTTTCATGAAGTTTGTCAGATAGTCATAAAAAATATCCAGCACCATTCTTTGAAAGGTAGCAGGTGCATTTTTTAAGCCAAACATCATAATAGTTGCCACAAAGACACCCCAGTCAGTGTGAGAAATGCGGTCTTCTCCCTATCTTCTGGAGCCATCTTCACCTGGTTGTATCCGCTGAAGCCATCTAAGAAAGAATACATCTCCTTTCCGGTTACCTCATCCAACAAGGAGTCCATGAAAGGGAGTGGAAAAGGATCTAAATTAGTTGCGGCATGCAGTCTACACAGATCTTGATTTTCATATTCTTTTTGGAAACTACCATAATTGGGGATATCCAGGTAGCCTTTTCTACTTGTACTATGAAACCCACTCTCAATAATCTATCAATCTCTTCTTTCACTTGTTTTGCATAATTCAGGTTCATTTTGTACCTTTGTTGCCTGATAGGTATAACTCCTTCTTTCAAGTTGATGTTGTGCTAGAAGAATTTAGGGTTAATGCCCTCCATGTCTTTGTATGACCAAGCGAAGACATCTTGACCAGTATTCCTTTAGCAAGGTTACCAACTCTTGTTTGAATTCATCTTCCAGTTGTTCAAGGCTGATCTTTACATGCTTTTCTTCTTTTCCATCCCCTAGATTTACCTCCTGTAATTTGTCCGGGCTCACCTTTGCTGCATTGTTTTCTTGGTTCTCCTTTGTTATTGCACCTAGTCCCGGATCTCCTGAATCTCTTCTTCTTACTCCAGATTCTGGGCCCACTTGATTTCTTCCAAGGTTTTTTCCTACATGGTTTTGCTTAATTTTGATCCCTCTGTCTTTTTAAAATCTTCTTCTTTCTTCATTTGTCTATCCGGTGCCTCCTTTTCAGTCTCTCCTTCTGCATAATGCCTTATTACTACCCCCATTTAACATGTACAAGGGCACCAGGTTTGGGTGTTCATGAAGAATCTTCTTCTTTCTTCATTTGTCTATCCGGTGCCTCCTTTTCAGTCTCTCCTTCTGCATAATGCCTTATTACTACCCCCATTTAACATGTACAAGGGCACCAGGTTTGGGTGTTCATGAAGAATTTTGTTCTCTTCGTTGTCATCCAAGCCTTCTGACATGTTAAATGTTTCAACATGGACTGGTCTGAGCGGGCTTCACTGTTCCCCTTGCATGAGAGAGATCAACATGCACTTTTCGTTTCCTTTTCTGATGGTGGTGATTCTATTCCTACCCCAGTCCTGCTTTACCTTGCCGTGTCTTAGCCAAGGTCTTCCCAATAATACCTGGTAAGACCTAGTGTGGTTTCTGTGTGGTAATCACCAACTAAGTTTACCTTGAAGTCAACTTGTTTGATTTTCATTGGAACATTTTTTATTATTCCCTTAGGTACCACTACCTTGCTGTGCCATTATTATGTTGAATGGAATGGGATCCCACTTGAGATCCAATCCTAATGCAATTTCCATGGTGATGACATTCACTCCAGATCCTCCATCCAACATTGCATCGTTGATAAGTACATTGCTCAGTTGAATTGTGACTTTGGCCACTTCATCATCTCTGGATATACTAGGGGTTCTTCGGCTTGCATATTGTTGCATTTTGAGGTTTCTTCTTCTATTGAGTTCTTCAATTTCTTAGTGTGTGTATGTGCATTATGTGCATGCATGTGCGAATGCATGTGGGTGTGTGCATTATGTGCATGCATGTGCGAATGCATGTGGGTGTGTGCATGCACATGCATATATGTGATTAGGTACGTGTCAATTCTATGTGCACGTGCACGTGTATGTGTCGATTCTATGTGTTTATGTGTGTACACACAAGTGGAAGTGTATGTGTATATGTGTGCATGTGTGTTTCTCACTGTTTTCCTTCATAATAGAAAGGCAAGACATCAATATGTGGTAATAGACTCGTCAGGTAATGCTGTGGGAGATGTACAATCACCCACTAGAGTTTCTGGGTACAAACACTAACTCCCATATGGTCACAGGGTCACGTTGAACATAACTCCATAGAGCCACTCTTCACTCTTACTCTCTCAGCTCACTCTTTGCACACTCCACTAAACATCTCGCACACTTTCTCATGAACACACATCATATTTAGCATAACAGTGATACAACAAACTTAGACATAGAAGACACTCAGAACAACAATGAGATGGCAAGCTTGCTCTTAGTTACATTCCAAAAATATGACAGATCAATACAATGCCCAAGAGTGCTAGCATTCTGTGAGTACAATCACACTCTCGAGTTCCATAACACAACCGTCAACTATAGTTGAGAGCATACAACAATAGCACTCTTCATCTATCTCAGTATTTGACTCTATTCCTGCCTATCAGTGCACTATCCTCTCGTCACCATACATAATAGTGACCGGTTGCCCTTTTACACTAAGTCTTCTTGTTCTTGGCAATGGATCCTTGGTGGTTATCCTTGGTGGTTACAATTCACCACCTTCACACGTGTGATACCGAGGTGGTGCTCACAACGTGTGGAGTGGGTTGCCGACGCTTTATGTGACCTATAAGCTGCAAGGTGAACTACCTTGCATGCCCGGTGCTTGAGCTTCTGCTCTTGAACTAGTCTCCCTAACAAATTTCTGTTTGAACCTTATAAACATTTCTGATGGAGTATGGTCCGGGATGTATATGTCATTTGCATGCTTTTGCATCCTCTTTAGTTTTTCTGCCTGCTCTTCTGTGCATCCCAGACCTCTGTTGTTGGTCTGTGGTGTCTTCTGATTAAAAAGTCTTATCATTGATCTGAGTGGGGTTTGCCCTAAAATTTTCTTTTATGCCATCTCGGTATGGGTCTCCACTCGACCTGTACAGCTTCTTCATACTTTGCTGGATCATCGATAGGTGAGCTTTTCTCTTTTTCTACCTCTAGGTCTCTGGTACTCCACTTCCAGACATTGATATTTGTGGTTGGTTGCATTCTAGGTGGGAGCATCCTTCTTCCCTCTGGTGTTTATGAGAACAAGAATTCCGAGCACGGGTGTTCTAGGGGAAGAGGTTTCCTGGCAAGTATTGACTTGATCCTGTTTGCATTCTGGAAGTATGGTGGTAGTTCCTTGTTAGCTCTTAATAGCTCCGAGAACATTATATGAGAAGCTTCAAAGAAAGGGTTGTCCAGGCTGGCCCACAGTGCTGCTGAGATGTTGACCAGGGGGTCTTTTAGTTGCTCATTCTCTGTGCAAGGCTTGGCTTCTCGCTCTTGGCACTCTTTTTCTTGGTGCCTCCATGCGGTACATGCCTTCTACTGCAATTCCTATATGCCCTCAGGATTTTGGCCTTGAACCTTGGACTCCACAGCTGCTTTCTTGCGGGCTTAGGGTGAGTTTTGATTATGTAGCGGAGTTATTGCTACCCCAGATTCATTAGCCTTAGCCCTTGTGACTGCCAAGATGCCATGCACTTCCTTTTATATGCCATCTACCTGTATCATGTTGGCGCTTGGTGGATTTTCTTTGAGCTACATCAGTTTTGCTTGTCTTTCTTCATCATGCTTTTTCTTCATGGCACATTTTGCTTTGGTGTGACCAGGCTGTTATCAATAATAACACGTGAAGGTTATTGAATCACCAGCTCGTCCTTGGTTTCTCCTTCCTGAATAATTTATGTGGCCTCTATTTCCATAATTTTCCATTCTTGGAGGTCTTCTTTTCGCTCCTTCCATGCTATTCATTATGGGAGCTCTATTTTTCATATTGTATCTACAGTTCCATGTAGTAGTGGGTTTGGGCTTCTCCCACTTTGCACCTTGAAAATCCTAATGCAAGACATCATAAAGAAATTGCACAGTAGGCCTCACTCTTTGGAGCCTCACATCTTTTCTTGTCTTCAGTCTTCTTGTCGTGGCAGCTTCTCTCCACGCGTCCATGTCTTCTTTCAGTCTTCTCGGGGCAGCTTCTCTTCTTGTGGCAGCTTCTCTTCTCGTGCCCATGTCTTCCTTCAGATCTTCTTCTCGGTGTGGATCCTCTTCTTGGGAAGAGATATTCTTCTTCTTCCATGGCTGCGGCCATGAGCTCGTCCGTCAGGTCATTTTGCTCCATGTGAGCAACATGTTTCAATGTTTTGCTGACAGTTCCTTTGGGCTTTTTATGTTTATTTTGTATCATTATGCAATGCAAACCCAAAATTATACGGGAGGTCTTACCTCTTGCCTTATTCTGGACAAGGGCAGTGTCTGTTCCCATTTTTACACTGATGCAATGTGCCAAATACATAATGCGTATAGCATCCATTCTCATGCACATTCCCAAATGCAATTTTGGCTGTGAATAATCTTGAATTTGAGTGAGATTTACAGGCATTAACCAAGGGTTAAATGCAAAATGATGATTTTCATAATTTTATCAGCATAATTTTACCAGAAATTACATTAAATTAAGGGTAACCAATTTGTACGGGATGGTTGGAGTATCAAACCAACTTCGATTTGCAATCTGAAGTTATAGGGATCTGTATCAGATACCTAATGGTTAATTTGAACCCTCAATTGCACCAAAATACAGTGATTAGCACTGATTAATCAATTAATGCTCTATTTTGTGTGCAGAAAACAGAGTATGCAGGGAGTCCAGATCTGGTGCCTTCCACTTCAAATGAGCTCAAATGCTTTCAAATGCATCAATAGCAATGAGTCTAGTAGAGGATTAAGCCAAGAAACACAAGATTTGACCAAATATTGAAAGCTTAATCTCTGTTTTACCAAAGTCACCCAAAGTCACCTGCAGATTTGATGAAGAGCTTGGATCTCACTGTAGACTTGATGAAATTGAATTCTGTCTTCACCAGCTTGTAGAGCATGCTTGATTACCCCTTGGGCTAAGAGGAATTAGAAGGATTTGATTTGAGCAAGGAGAGATCTGCAGTTCCCTTCAGAAAAAATGCGCTAGAAAAAACGTCAAATTCTCCTTCGTCCGTTGGCGGTTTGCTGCGTTTTCTTCATGGGCTTGAAGCCAAGGAGGTTAGCTATGATATGCTAGAAGCTTGTGCCCTATCTCTATGTGTGCAAGGTGCTAGAGACCCTCCACTGGCTGGGGGTGAAGGGGAGAAGTGAAAACTCACTAAAAATTTGATTTTTTGCTAATCATCTACTAATCCTAATTAATTAACTAATGGGCTCATAAATCTGATGGATTCTAGGCATGGCTCTGATAACCATGTTGAAATTTGAGCATAATGATGAGCTATGGTGGATCAAACACTAGAATCAATATCATTAACAAAGTGATTAGTAAATTATTAAGACGTAATTAGTGAATAATTAGCAAATAGATTAATGTAGGCATGGATACTCAAAAACCAGCAAATTCTCATTAGGGCTATGCCTCAATTTATAGAGTTTACATCAAGCATCAAATCCCATTGATTTCTCCATGATTCACTCCCAGAATATCTCCACCTCTTGCCTGATTCTCTTCTCCACCTCTTCTCTTTTCCTAGAATATCTCCACACTTCCCAGAATATCTCCACACTTCCTAAATCTTCTCATGCTACCCTTTATTCTCTCCCAGTAGATTCTTCTCACCTTTTCACAGGTTCTTTCACATTTACTCATTCTCTTTTACAGCCTCTAACCAAGGGCTTGTTCCCGCACACACCCTATTCACTTGTATTTTCAACACTATGATCATTCATTGCATTCAACGACACACCCTTCTCCAACTACAACAAAAGTACCTCAGATTGGCCATGTGAGGTAGCATAATGCAAAGGTGAAAGGTGGTGGTTGCGAGAGAGGGCGTCGGTGGGGAGTGACAGGAGGGGGGCCAGGTAAAAGGGAGAGAGGGGAGCGGTGACTGCGCATAGGGGAAGTGCACACCCTTCTCCAACTACAACAAAAAAACCTCAGATTGGCCATGTGAGGTAGCATAATGCAAAGGTGAAAGGTGGTGGTTGCGAGAGAGGGCGTCGGTGGGGAGTGACAGGAGGGGGGCCAGGTAAAAGGGAGAGAGGGGAGCGATGACTGCGCATAGGGGAAGTGAGGGCCAGTGAGGTGAGAGAGGGGCGAGTGAGTTGACGAGATGGGTGAGGTGAGAGGGGGGGGTGGGCATGGTTGGTGAGGGGGTTGGTCGGTGAGGGGGGAGGGGAGGCATGGTCAGTGAGACGAGGGAAGGGTGGAGTCGAGAGAGAGAGTGGGAAGGTGGTCGGTGGGGTGAGGGAGAGAGGGGGGTGGGTGTGAGTGTGGGTGTGGGTGTGGGGTGGTTGGTCGGTGGGGTTTAATAAAGGTTTTTGTTTTGATTTTCTTTGTGTGTGTGCAAGGCTAGTTGGGAGGAGCCGAGAGGGGGTCGGTGAGTGAGAAAGAGGGTCGGGGAGGGGGGAAGAGAATGGGGCCGGGCGAGAGGGAGTAGGGCGGGGATGCTTGGTTGGTGAGGGGGTCGGCGGGTGAGTACCACGAGGGGGACCTAGTGCACTGCACGAGAGAGTGAGGGAGGGTGGAGCCGGGTGCACGAGAGAAAGGTGTTGAGAAATGTGGTGCCAACAAAGAGCACAAGGAAGAGGTAGGGAGTGAGTCACATGAACAAGAGAAGGAGAATGCACATTAGATAAAGGAATAGACTAAAGGTCTAATATCAAAAGTTGATTTGTATGGTCATTTGTAAAAAGGTAAAGTCAATGGTCAAAAGGTGACACATGGAAAGCACAAGGTTGCACATGTAGTGTGATGAACACATGGTGAGTGTACAAAAAGCATGAATTGGAGCCCTTCCCAAGGCTATAAATATGAGTGTATGGATCTTGATTATTACAATGAGATTATGTGTTTGCCTTGAGTCTATCGCCTTGATTAGTAGTGTTCTTAATTAATAGATTAATTGTCATATTCTTAATGATGATTTCTATCACTTACTATGAGCCGCCCTAGATCCATGAAGTATAACATGGTATAAGAGCTTGGCTGGGCTAGCTCATAGTAAGAGATTAGAAGCTTTGAATCCTTGCTTAGCCTCTATGTGAGGAGTTACAAGGCACACAATGAATGTAGGGTTTTCTCTAAGAAGCTAGGATAGGGGTTTGCAAGAGAGGGAGCTAGTCTTTGAGAACTCAAGGTTTCCATTCCTCCTATGCGAAAGGGCAGGACTCGCAAGGCTGAAATAGTAGACAAACTCTTCTCTCTGAAGACGTGGAGAAGAAGGAGGTCTCTGCTTCTGTAGAGGAAGCCATAGTTGTCGAAGAAGAAGAAAACAAAGCAGAAGCTGGACCCAACCCCATGAAGACCAAAGTGGAGGAGAAGAACAAGCGAGGCTGTAATCCTGTGAAAAAGGCTGTCGCTGCTGCAAAACAAAGAAGAGTGCTAATTCTAAGCACTCGGGCGAATACAAGGTAGAAGCGGCGACTCCAGCTCTGCTTCTGTGCAAGGTGGCGGAGCCTCACAAGCCAGGTGGGACGCCATAGCTGCTCTCCTCTCCCGTCTGTAATTCAAGGCTCTAGCTTTGATTGTGTGGGCAGACATGGAAAATTTCAAACAATTTGAGAAGGAGCCGAAGCAGCGCACTAATCTATTCATGGCCGACTCCATGGACTAGACACCCAACTGAACCGCAACACAGACGTCATCTCGGCCAGCTCCAAAGTGCAAGC
This sequence comes from Cibotium barometz, assembly GCF_041138505.1. NCBI lineage: Eukaryota > Viridiplantae > Streptophyta > Polypodiopsida > Cyatheales > Cibotiaceae > Cibotium > Cibotium barometz. Next base: position 21,326,057 of record NC_141082.1, on the reverse strand, counting down.
CACTTGCAGCCCAGCAAAGAAAAGGGCACTACAAGAAGTGTGGGTGTTGTTGGGAAAAGCAAGGAGTGCAAGAGAAAAAGAGCAGGCGTTGAGAAGGAAGCAGCAGGCGGGGGCAGCACGATCTGCGGCCTCCACGAAAACTGTGTGGTGTGATAAGGTTTTTTTTTATAAAAAAACCTAGTCTTTAAAAATTAAAATGTATGGTGTAAAAAGACTCTCACTCAAGAGTGTTCACATGCATAAAAGGACCCCCAAAAAAAAATGCACAACTATTGTGGGCTTCTTCATCCCAGGCTTCATCGAAAGCATCACCATCAACAAAGTCATCATCATCGACAAAATGACTTCATAACAAATTAGTAACCTTTGTACATACCACCAATATGAACAGGCAAATGCATGACCAGGAATCCTTTTTTTTTTAATGTAACCTTTGATAAAATGCGGCCAAAGGAGCATGCAATAAAAAAACCTCTCACTACCCATGTCGTAAATTTTTTTTTTGAGAGGCGACGACCCAATACCTGGCAGTTCACAAACACCAGAGTGAGGTGAGGCGGTCGTTCCGCTCGAACCACCACCCTTGGCCGGCCACATCTTCAAAAAACTAGCTACTCTACATGCAAGGATTGTGCTACTACTGCTATATAACAATGGTCTACCATATAACAAACTAGTAACAGCATGCAAAAACTATGTTAATTACTAGATACTCTACATGCAAGGACTCTGTTAGTTACTAGCTACTGTACATGCAAGGATTATGCTACTGCTGGTCTGCTATATAGCACTGGTCTACCATATAATAGACTAGGCAACATGTAAGGACCATTCTAGTTACTAGCTACTCTACATGTAAGTATTGTGCTACTACCGGTCTGCTGCATATAGAATTTTTGAGAAATGTGGTGTCAAAGAGTACAAGGAAAAGATAAGAAGTGAGTTTAGTAAGCTAAGAAAGTACAAAGCATGGCATGAAGCCACATGAGCAAAGAGATTTATCCCACATTGATGTACAAGCCCAAGGGTGTACCTCCTCATATAAAAGGGGGCCATTTAAAGCAATGAAGTCATATCACTTGCACACATCTCAAGCCTCTTTATGAGTGCAAGTCTTAATCTTGTAACCTAATTGTGCTTGAGTCTATTAGACATACTCACCATCATGAGTAAACTTAGATTACATCCACCTTAGATTAATTCACTTTAATCACATTAGATTAAAGTAAGATTAGCACTAATCACTTTAATCACTTAGATTAATTCACTTTAATCACTTAGATTAATTCACTTTAATCACATTAGATTAAATATAAGATTAGCACTAATCACCTTACTCATGCACATGATATCCATGAATTGTTAACATGGTATCAAAGCCATCCCTCTTTCCATAACTTCTCATTAAAAAAAGGGTTATCTTAGATGTAAACCTGGCTCCATAGGTGTAGCCCACAGATTTACAATCTTCAAGATTGAACCTCTTCAACAATGTATCTATGTATTTTCTCTGCAACATAACAATGCCATCATTACGCTGCCAAAACTCAATGCCCAAATAATAATGCAATGGTCCAAGATTTGACATCTCAAAAGACTTCTCTAAATCAGCTAAAAGCTGAAATATGATCATAATTAGGGCTTGTGAATAGCATGCCATTAACGTAAAGCACAACGATTAATAAAAAATCCATAGTCCTCTTAATATAGAGGGTATTATCAATTGGGCTTTTGTAAAAATCCTGTGCAACTAAGTATGCATGTATCTTTTCGTACCATGCTCTGGGAGCTTGCTTAAGACCATATAAAGATTTCTTCAATTTGCATACTTTTGATTCTTGACTTCTCTAAAAAAACCCACAAGGTTGAGATACATAGACTATTAAGAGACTAAGGTTATGTAAAAGGGGAGGAGAAGGGTGTGTGTGTGAATGGACTTATGGTCCATTAGCTCACCTATTTAAAGGTGGAGCTAGAAGGCATTGTATTGAGCTAGAAGGCATTGTATTGAGCAAGAAGCCTAGTTGTATTTTGAGCAACTTAATAAGCAAGATATTTTCTTGTATTTTGTGAGTCTCTCTCCTCCACATCTTTGATCTAGCATGAGCACCACGAAATTGTAACATGGTATCAGAGCTTTGGTTGCTTAGGTAACTTTTGTGGTGTAGAATAGGTCAGCTTTATTATTTTTTTTCTTTGTGGAGCTGAACCTCCTGCCAGTGGAGCAGCTCCAGCAACTCATGGAGGCAACAACTCATGGAGCTTTCAACTAGGAAAGTGAAGAAGACCTCCAGGCTCTCGAGCTCGTACAGCCAATCGACGGATTCAGTCAAGAAGGTGTACCCCACCTTAGTCACCACCCTGAAGAACATACCTAATCCCACCCTTGAAGGAGTCATTCAATCTTGTCTTGATGAAGAAAAGAGGCCAAAGGGAGGAGCTGAATCTTCAAATGCAACAACTTCATCAAATATCGAACAAGCTTTGTCACATCAAGTGATCAAAGTAAGATGTGTCCATTGCAAAAAGGTGGATCATTTGGCAAATAATTATTGGATCAAATATCCCAACAAAATGAAATGTAACAAGTGTAAACAAACGAGACATATCACTTCTAAATGTCCTAACAAAGAGTCAGAGGCTAACTTTGTATCAGCCTCTAACTCCACTGAGAAATTGTTTTGAATCTCAATGTAACCACACCTATATTCCTAACCTTGTATGCCTAATGTTATAAAGGCAACCTATGTCCAATACCACCTATTCCAATTCCCTTTCATAGTTGATATTGAGGGGGTGTATTAAGAGACTGTTATGTAAAAGGGGAGTGTTGCGTGACGAGTGGAGATCAATGCAAGGATGAAACAAAAAGATGCAAGCAGGAAAACAAGTGACGTTTAGGGCTCTTGTAAAGAGTTCCAAGTTGTAGATGAGTGTGGGAGTGGGCTTAAGAATAATCCCACATGGGAAGTTTTGGGAGTTTTAGAGTTTTTGTATAAAAAGTGGCTCATTTGAGAGCTTATGGACACTTTGGGCTAAGTTCATACAAGAGCTCCTTTGAGAGAGCTACTCTCCCTCTTCTCCATAGAGGTGAAGACTCTTCTCTCACCCCATCTACATCTTTGTATGAGATAAATCTCTTCATTGAATCAATAGCAATGTTATGAGTCTTTCTCATCCTCTTCTCTAATCATTTTACTCTTATGCATGCTTTTAGTATTTCATTTTTGTATGTGGGCTGATTTGAAGCTTTCATGGAAGCTTGATGCTTGAGTGTGTGCATGCTTGTAGGAAGATAGGAGTGGAGTGAGGTCTTTCTCTTTGCTTGAGTGCATAGTGATTGTGTTCCTCTTGCTTGTATTTGTGAATGAATGGGTGTGTAGGAATGAGGACAAGTTGAGCTTGTGTGTGTGCTTAGTCTGTGTCATGTGATGGTAACCATAAGCATTCTCTCCATTTGTGGATAGGCTTTTGTGCACCGGTACGGGTTGAATCCCTAGCTCCGAAAGGGATGCAAATCCCATTGGATTGAGCTACACGTGGATCATACTACTCTTGCTACAAGTGAGAGAGTTTTCCGTCTCTCCATTGGCGCCGCTGCCAGGGAGAAAACTCAAAACCGGTTGAGAAGCTTGCATTACTACCACTATTTCTTTTTGTTTTTAGGTTTAGGGTTAGCATGAGTGTGGAATCTTGGAGCTAGTGATTAGAAGAGAAAAAAATAGATTAGCATTTACTTGTGCAGTTGAGATCTACTCCCGCTAATGTTTTCTCATTCATGTATATGCTTTCTAATGTCCATGGTTGTTTTCATCGTTGTGTTCATGTTTTGTTCATAGATTAGAAACGAAATTTGCATAATGCATTAAGCTCATTGCATTATGTGTGAGCTTATTTATTATGCATTAAACTTGTGCTTAATCTATTATTGCGTTATGGCATAAGCTGAAAGCATGAATGCATAATGTAATAAGGATAAAGCTTATGCAATAATGCATTAAGCAGAGCTCAAATAAGGCATGATTAGAGTCTCAAAATCGGGCGAAGTGGCCGAAGGCTGAAAAAGAAGGTGAAAGGAAGGTAGGCGGCCGTGTGGGAGGCATGAAGGAGAGGCCATTGTGAACGTGGCCGCCTGGCTGTGAACCTGGCCGAAAATAAAAGCAAAAGTGGCCGCCTGGCTGTGAAGGAGCTGGCGAAGGAGCAAGGCCCAGGCGACTCAGGCAGTTAAGGAGCAAGGCCCAGGCGACTAAGATGGTGAGTGGCTAGCCGGCCGGTGGTGAGAGCTTGGAGGAGAAGTGGAAAAGAAAACGGCAAAGTGGCGCTGGCCGCCGCAAGGTGGTGAAGCGACTGCAGCTAAGGAGGCGAAGGCGGGTGTGGAGGCAGGCCGCTGAACGCAGAAGGGCAGCGAAGGCTGCATTGTTGAAGAGGCATGTGCGAAGGCAGAGCAGCTGCATCTGAAAAAGAAGGCGAAGGCCCAGGCGCCACCGACGGCGGGGCCAGAAAACAAGAAGGTCGTCGCGCTGGTGAAGGTGAGGTGGCCGGGGGCGCACCGGCGGTAGCTGGCTGTGAAGGGCATTGAAGGCGGCGGCATCTGAGGTGGCCGGCGGCGGTGAAGAAGGCGAATCTGCAGAGAAAGCGCCGAAAAAAGGTTAGTATTTTTTTTAATTTTTTAATTTTTAATTTTAATTTTTAATTTTAATTTTTAATTTTAATTTTTAATTTTTATTTTTATTTTTTGTCAATTTCTATATTCTTTGCATTTTTTTTAAAAATAAAAATAAAAATAAATAAATAAATAAAGAAAAAAATAATAAAACAATAAAAATAATTTATTTTTTTAAAGAAGAAAAGAAGAGAAGAAGAGAAGAAAAAAAATGTAATTTTAGGAGTCCACATTTTTTTTTAGGAGTCCATATTTTTTGCATAATCTGCATTTTTTTAAAACTTTTGTATTTTTTTGCATAATTAGTGTAACTTGCATCTTTTTAAATTTTTGTAATTTTATGCATAATTAGTATTTTTGTGTAATTAGTAAAAAAAAGAATAAAAAAATAAAAAAATAGATAGTTACACACATATTCATGTTAGTTGCATTTAGCGATTAGGTAGGGTTAATATATATATATATATATATATATATATATATATATATATATATATATATATATATATATATATATACATATATATATATATATAATAAAAACAAAAACAAACAAACCTTAAAATTTGACCTTATGGACTTGCGGTCGGGACGTCACATAGACACTACCATAGGGCCTAGGGGCACCTTCTAGAGTACCTACGCAGGAAAGTGGGATCCAATCGGTAGGAAATTTGGCAGATATTGCTGAAACCTTTTCCGAATCCCAATCTGATACCCTTTCCAGAACAACTAGCTCATTGTCCATGGACAATCTAGGGCCGTCAAATAGTCATCCCTTAGCCCCAAATAGGACACCCACAAGATCTTTTAATCCATTTAAAGCCGACACCATGGGGTTACCACTCAATGTGAGACTTCAACATGTCTACACGAACACTCAAGGAGCAGAGATCTTTAGGGATCCACAACAACGGTATCTTGTTAAGATCGCAGACTTTTTCTCAGAACTTGATAGAGCACCTCTAGTCAATGACCAGGGTAACATATACATGGGTGGAGATGGTGTTCGCTACGAAGTCACCTATCATCCAGAGAATGTAGACAAATTAGGGGAGCTCTCTAAAAGCGAGTTCTTAGACTTATCAAAGCTTTCCAGAGCAAGGGAGTCTAGAGATGATTGGCTCATTGAGCCGGACATGCTTGGACCATCCAATGCCCAGTCCTCAAAGCCATCCATAGATGATTTACTTCTTGTAGATCTAAATTTGGAAAGGGATAGGAAAGGCAAGAGCAAAATGGATCAGGGGGCTGAGAACCAATGGGAGTTTGTACGACAAATTCCAGTGACAAAGGTCTTACAGGATGACCCACTTCAAGAGGTCTATAAGGACTCTTTAGAGGGATATTATGCCACAACTAGATTACTAGAGCTAGATCTTCCTCTAGCACTTGTGGTGGTAGTCGAGAAGCTTGCAGGACACATGAACCGAATCGTTGATAAATGGGCCAATGAATACCGAACCTTAGATTGGAAGGAGATTCGGGAGCTCACGTGGAAAGGACAACCATTATTCATGGAAGTGTTCTCAACAAATACAGCTAAACCAGGAGAGACAGCCTTTCTTGGAGAAACTGTTGCTCCTCCCCTACGAGAGTTCATTAGAGAGGGACCCTCAACATCAAAGTGGACCACTGCAAGTAGCCCAACTCTAGCACCAAGACATTATCCTACACCAAAAGTGCGACCACAGATCACACCACAACAACGTTTCTCTCACTATGACAATCGGAGGGTAGGGGAGCCAACTCGGCCTCCCATAAATGCACCTCCTGAAATGCGGGTAACAAGATCTTTGGAGGGGGTTGGTGAGGCAGGTAATAGGGGACCCACACCAATTTGGGATGCATGTGGACCATCTTACCAAAGAGAGGAACAATTCCCACTGAGAGTGAGAGGCCGTAGGCCCTATGATGAGTATTCAAGACAAGTAAGGCCATCAACTCTTCAGAAACTGGTAAAGAAGTACGAAGGGTCGGGAGATCCATATGACCATGTAGCAGCATTTAGGCAAGCAGTTCGAGTTGAGCAAGTGACTGACAAGCATACTCAAATTGAAAGATTTGGGCTCACTCTTGAGGGAAAGGCCCTTGCTTGGTTTCAGGCACTAGAGGCTTCAGACAAATCTTCTTTACGAGTTCTGGAAGAGAGATTCATTGCTGCTTTTTCCTTGATGGGGATTCAACATGACACGGTAGCTCTTTCAAGCAAGGCGAGACTGAGAGTGTTAGAGATTGTGTAAATAGGATGAAGCAGTACATTAATCGTTGCCCAGAAGATGAGAAGCCCACCCAAAGTCGATTAATTTCTCTCTTCTTAAAAGGACTCAAAAATTCAACACTGCATACACATCTCTATGCAAAGAAGCATACAAATTTCAACGAGTGTTGCCACGATGATGCTATGGATTTCACAGATAACTTCAAATTCCAAGATGGTACTGGCCCTGAGGTGAAACCTAGAGATCAATGGGGTGATTACCAAAGTTCAGGGTCTAGCGCGCTAGTAAATCCAGACCAGATAGCTAACCTAGTACTAAGGAGATTGGGACAAACCTATAGCCCACCCATGCAGCCACAACAACAGCAGCAGCGAATGAGGAGTGTACTACCTACAGGTCCTCATCTTTGTGGAGCATGTGGCGGTAACCATAAAACCGAAGAATGTAATACCTTTTCTCCTCTAGTCACAAACCAACCCACAAAGAAGTGGTGCCAGGCTTGTGCTTGGAACTTTACCCACACCACACAGGAATGTACTCGCATTGCCAGAATGAGATAGGAGCGTGAGCAGCAAAGGGGTGGAGTGACTCCACAAATGCATGAACAATATACTAATTTTGAACATAAGCCACCGATGGCACAAGAGCAAGCACGACCTGTTCTTGGAGCTCAACCTCCTACTCCTGGGACTGCTCTTGTGAGGGTTGTTGACTATGACAATTCAAATATGTGTAGAGACTTGGTAAAGCCAGGCTATGTGGAGGAGGAATATGCATCATATTCATCCAAGGAAAATCTCTTTGAAAGTCCCGCATATCCAAGCCAAGCACTGGAAGCCCAGGGGAACAAAATTCTTTAATGTTGCTAGGCGGCTACCAACCTAGGACTCCAGGCTCCTCAGGTCAATGGCAGCAAAGGAAAGTAGAAGCCAAACTAATGGGCCCCTGTTATGAGTGTGGAGAACCCCATTGGGCTCGTGATTGTCCACATCGCTCAAGGCAAGCAGCTCGATCCAATACAACAGTACCACAGTTTCCACCAATTGAAAGATATTGTCTAGGGTGTTGTGTAGAACACTTCCCAAAGGATTGTTTGCTGAAACCACATGAGGAAGGCACCTCTCAACCAAAGGTCTCACTCAATTTTGTAGGGGCAGTTCCATCGCCACCTTCATCAGAGAATGAGGATGTCGTGCCACTTAGAGTCATGACTAGATCACAGACACAAAATGTCGAAATGCAAACTGATGAGACGCCTCGAACTAGGGATGCAAAGGCAAATCTAGTGGACAAGACCCTACATTCCAATAGAAAAAGGACCACTAGGAGGAAAAAGAACCGCAATAAGCGAACTAAAAGTGCATCCACTAGTTCTCAAGAAGTCTCTAAACAAAACATGAGGGATCAAGCTTTTACATCCCAAGAAGTGCATGAGGAGCATCAACCTCAACCTGGGCCTAGTGCTAAACAAGATGAGGCTAGTACGACCAAGGATAGTTCTGGGGGTTCTGTTTTTGTGGATAAGGTGAACGAGACTCTAGATGCCATCATTGATGCTCATAGAAGTCGCATTGCAGCTTTATCTGAGCTACCCAAGAAGCTTCAAGAAGATCAATCTAGCTGTACATTAGCAACTCATTAGGGAAGCTCAATCAATACTTGAGGGCCACCTATCCCTCGAGGCCCAACCTCTCTTAAGCCAACATTAGAAACCATACCAGAAGTGTCATCAAGTTGGGAAATGAAAAGTGAGCTCATCTCACAAGCTCATAGTGAGAAGTCTGCACCAATTGACACCCAATTGAAAGAAGGTATTCTGTCACCACCTAGCCTTGCCTTCCCATGCAATGATGAAGTTATTGATGCTAACGAGGACATGGCAAATGAGATGTGGGCAGCAGTTCATGAGAAAGTTAATGAGAATATGTCCTCTATCATTTCACCTCCATTCTCTGAGGTGGATTTTACCAGGGGCACAAAAAACAACTTTAGACGCCCAAGCATCCAGGAGGAAGTTCAAACAATTGTTTCTCCTAGAAGTAAGCATACAATGAAAACCTTACCATCATATTTGGGAGAATATGAGAACTGTTCTCAAACCTTGAGGATACCCTCCATGCATAAAAGGTTGACAAAGGAGATGGATATGGGTATCGTGCAAGCTATTTTGTCAGCACCAGTGGCTTGTACCTTACCTTTGCTTGATTTGATATGCTTGATTTGATAAAGCTTCGACCTGAGTTGTGGAATGATATTGCCACATGTTTGTCAGAGCAGGTATTGCTACAAAAGGGTCACCATCATTGTACTATACACCCTGAGACAAGGCATGTTATGCCAGTTCCTATCAACAAAGTAGGAAAATTTTGTGAGGACGATCAGGGAAATGCTACCCTCCCATTAGAAGTGCAAAAAGTAGCTTCAACTGCAATACTTGATAGTGGTGCAGGAGTGGGCATTGTGACAAGGTCCATTTGGGAAAGGTGGGGCAAACCAGCTATTAGGAGTACCAGGATACGCTTGCAGCTAGCAGATGGAAGCTTAGAACATCCCCTTGGGCTGCTTGAGAACATATTGGTCACCACATGTGGGATTGAATATGAGCACATCTTTGCAGTAGTGGATTTTGGAAAACATCCAAACTATGAAGTGATATTGGGTAGACCATTCATGCGACAATTTCAAATGATTCAAGATTGGGGATACAATTATTTGTACCTCCGACATGATTCTGTCATCACAAGGGTAAACCTAAAGAATCACTCATATCCTGATGTAACAAGGTCTCCAATAGATGAGTTTGATTCTGCTTCATCTGAGGGCTCAAGAGTTACATTGTCAGATGGGCGAGAAGATCTGTGGATGTGTGGAGCCTCATGTAGGGATTTCAATACTGAGAGACTTAAGGGTAATCGAAGTGTATCAGATGAGGCATACATTCCACAACTTAATTGATCCACTAGAATGGAGTCATGTCCTTGCAACATTATCGACATGTGCTTTACCTAAGCCAATTCAATTTTGTGATTCAGATGGATGTGACATTATTCCTATACGAATGGTACAACCACGTGACCTTCTAGATGTTTTGTACTATGGGGATGCATCCACAACAGCACTGCATGTAGAGTCTCAGTGGAGGATTTAACACTCGAATCTGCTAATGATACTGATAAGGAAGATGGATGGGACTCTGATTTTGATTATGATGTGATAATCCCTGAGGAAGAGTTAGGAAAGGCAAGCCTATTCTTGAGAGGAAGGGAGGTTCAAGTAGAGATCCCTCGAAGCCGACCTAAACATAAATGCTGTAAGAAGCATAAGAGAAAGATCAAGAAACGTGGCCTAGGACCATTTGTGATTAATGAGCTTACTCCAAGTGGTGCAGTGCGTTTAGAGACACTAGAAGGTGAGCAAATGCCTAACTTCATTAATGGAAGTCGTCTCAAGAAATACAATGAACCATTAACTGAAGCCATGCTTCAACAAATGCATGCTACACACACACGGAAAGAAGCACATGACCTACTTAAACGTCAGGCTCAAGAAGAGGCTAAAGCTAGAGTTGCAAAAGCCAAGGAGCGTCGCAAAGCTTCTATGTTGACCTTACAATTGGCTACTGATGAACAATATGTCGATCCTTTCAATATTCAAGTGTGTCCATCTTCATGAGGCTACCTACTTTGTCTCTGCCTTAATTGACTCTGGTGCAGATTATAATGTTCTCTCGTTTGACACATGGATAGCCTTGGGACAACCAACACTTGTGCACATTCCTATTGACTTACGAAGCTTCTCAGGTGAAGATAACCCTATAGAGGGAAAATGTGTCATTATGATGTCCATTCAGGATCACCAGATGTCAGTGCCCTTTTATGTGGCAAGTAAGTCCAAGGCAGTGGTAGAGGCTGTTCTCGGTCGATCATGGTTAAGTGCTACCAATTTTTCTATAGATTGGAAGAATAGACAATACAAATTGCAAATTGATTCTGATTGCGTATTGGGATCTGCTACTCCACGAGCTTTATCATGTCAAAAGGGTGGTGTTTCTACCTTACACAACCCACTTTCAAAATCTGCTCTTGAAGCTCCAACACAAATGATGTGGATAATCGATGAGTCCTCAAGTGAGGGCCATGGCTGGCATGTTCCAACTACTTTAGTCACTGCTCAAAGAAGGCCAGGCAAGAAGGAATTATCAATTTGGCTACCCAAAGATGCGTACAAACTTGTACCATCTAGCCTAGTTGCTAAGCCTCCTAAAAAGCACTTCTTTTCCAAGCCTAAACCTCAGATTGTTTCTCATTGGGTCCCAAAGCATGTTCTTAAAGCACAAGGCTATTATGAGGGTGCAACAGCACTTTGGCTTCCCAAATGCCATGGTTTACTAAAGGTAAAAGAGTGTATCAATAAGATTCCAAAAGCCACCCTTGGTTTTCCATATCAGTGGGTGCAAAGGAAATCAACACAACCTCTTTAAGATAGGATAGGTGGTTGTGATAGCACCTACAAATCTCCTTGTGTTGACCTTCCTAAAACATGTATTGAATCAACAGTTGTCCCAATTTCTCCTTGTTACACAATTCCACCGTCAACTTGTGTACCTAAGACAAATCCAACTTTACATGAGTCTCCTTTGAGCATAGATTCTAACACTTCAATGCCTAAATCCTCTTATCTTGCTCAAATTCCTCGACAATTGCTAACCTTCCCACCTCTTAAGAAGGACACACCCAAAACATTAACACTACAATTGAAGCTCTTTGGTAGATCAGTGTTTGAATAGTCTCACATTTACTAATGTGGTTCCTTATGCCTTTAGAGGATTGTGTTCTTTTTGAGATGATCTTATCTACAATGTTTTTGATTGGGATTGTAATGATGGATATGAGTGTTTCTAAGTTTCATTGTTCTATGCCCAGATACCTCCTGATGGATACTTGGCAAGATACATGTCCACCATGCATTGACCCTGATAGTACTCAACCGGAACATCGCGGGGGTTATAGTGCTCCTCCTTTTCAAACTCATTCTAGGTACTTTTATGCTCCCTTAGGTGAAAATTGATGTGGGCATCACTTTGTCACTTTATTCTATCAACAGCATCACCCATTTCCACATTGTCAAGAGTGTGCACGACTCGTATTAGGAGAAGCTTCACACATTTGTTGGATATGCCGCTCTTACTTTAGACGATATGGCACGGGCTTAATGAAACAAATTGTGGGAATTACACCCCAACGCCATAACCTTCTTAATGTGAGAGTACCAGAGAGAGGACCAAATCAACGTAGATTACCTGAGGAGGTTCAAGGACAACAATGGAGGGATACATGCATAAATGACTTGCAACCACCTATCTTGTAAGCCCTCCTTCCCCAAGCCTCAACATGTCAATTTTGGATCACTATGAGTACCTACATTGAGCAATTTCAAAATCAAAATTGTCTGCTTAACCTTCCCATAGAACCAATGCTATATTTTAGCGAGGAAGCACTCCTTCCTCTACCACCTTCTCTAGAGGCCGATTTTTGTACAGGGTTATCCCTGCATCCTGAAGTGATTGATACCATCTTCCTAGCAGAAGTGGACACGAATCCACCACCAGTACAAGGGTAAGCTTATCAACTCCACAATAAGATCAACAAGCCAGGGCACTTTTCTCCCACTGGGTTTTTCCCCTTGGCTATATTCGGTGATTGGCACCAATAACAAATTTTATTCCTTTCTTTTCTTTTCTTGTTTGTTAATAAACATTTTGTAGAGATCTCAGCTAAACAAGAGCATACAAACACGCCCCAATACTCCACCTACCGTGCACACAAATTAGGAAGGGGGGAGACATGCAATGCCTACAAAGAGCAAAGAGAAGCAATCTGCACAACATCAGCAATGCATCTATGCAAACGAACAACATCAACGAGCACTACAACAGGTGTATTCAAATCATAATCTTTTGTTCTTTACGAGCTTTTAACTTTTGGATATATTGTTTGAATGTTCACACACAGTTGGCTGGTTTGAGTATTAAAGTAGTTGTTAAAATGTGGTGAGTGATTTCTAGATTCTTAGAGGACTTAGTAGAAGGTATTTCTATTTGAAGACAGTGTAGGATATATACCAACGGAGTATGCCAAGTTCTTATGCTCTCAAAGTATATTAGTTATCCCTAGTGGTAGCTACCTCTTCTCTTAGGTATGGGCTAGATGCTAGGATTAATATAAAAAAAATTTACGAAAATCATGCCCTAAAAAATATATACAAGTGAATCGAGACATGACGTGCCTACAGCCATGTGGAATGCTTGGTACTTTGGGTTGTCTCGCACACCTGAGGGCCGATGCCTTGGTTTCCATGGGGTGAACACTGACGTCTAAAAGATTAAGAAAAAAACCTTCAAGGACTCTATCGCCTTGATAGATGCTGGTAGGACTCTGGGGTACATTATGGGCCCTCGAGAGACCGCCGATGCCCTCATCTTCATGGGGTACTCCTTATAACAAAAAGAAAGAAAAGGGTCTGTCGCCCTTGAGATTAGCGGCCTTTAGATTCTCTTGGCAGAGGTCTCTTGGCCATTGCTTGGGTCTCATTGGGATGGAACCTTCCTCTTTTACACACACACCAAAAAAAAATGAAGAAAAGAAAGAGAGGTCCAATCACCATTGCTCATATTTAGGAGTAGGTTTGCCACTTAGGAATAACTTAATACTTGTAGGACATTGAGACTGCGGTCATAACCTGTGGTGTGTAAGCACACTTGCCTTTGCATAGCACTATCACCACTTAGTCTCACTTTGACTAGTTTTTACTCACCTCTTTTAGCACTCTTTAAAACTCTAATCAGCCTTTCACTTGTGTGCTCATGTGCGAGATTGTCGTTGCTGGTTTTTTTTTTCAATAAAAGGCTTTACTTGTATCCATTGCTTTTGCATCTTTTGCTTCTACCGCGCTCGAGGACGTGCGCAAAATAGGAAGGGGGGAGTGTTGCGTGACGAGTGGAGATCAATGCAAGGATGAAACAAAAAGATGCAAGCAGGAAAACAAGTGACATTCTTATTTAGGGCTCTTGTAAAGAGTTCCAAGTTGTAGATGAGTGTGGAAGTGGGCTATTGTAGCTAAAGCAACCCAAATAAGATCATGAACTAACACCTGACTTGTGCCTTGTATCAGAGCTCCCACATGGGAAGTTTTGGGAGTTTTAGAGTTTTTGTATAAAAAGTGGCTCATTTGAGAGCTTATGGACACTTTGGGCTAAGTTCATGCAAGAGCTCCTTTGAGAGAGCTACTCTTCCTCTTCTCCATAGAGGTGAAGACTCTTCTCTCACCCCATTTACATCTTTGTATGAGATAAATCTCTTCATTAAATCAATAGCAATGTTATGAGTCTTTCTCATCCTCTTCTCTAATCATTTTACTCTTATGCATGCTTTTATTATTTCATTTTTGTATGTGGGATGATTTGAAGCTTTCATGGAAGCTTGATGCTTGAGTGTGTGCATGCTTGTAGGAAGATAGGAGTGGAGTGAGGTCTTTCTCTTTGCTTGAGTGCATAGTGATTGTGTTCCTCTTGCTTGTATTTGTGAATAAATGGGTGTGTAGGAATGAGGACAAGTTGAGCTTGTGTGTGTGCTTAGTCTAGTGTCATGTGATGGTAACCATAAGCATTCTCTCCATTTGTGGATAAGCTTTTGTGCACTGGTACGGGTTGAATCCCTAGCTCCAATGGGATGCAAATCCCATTGGATTGAGCTACACGTGGATCATACTACTCTTGCTACAAGTGAGAGAGTTTTCCGTCTCTTCAGGGAGGAGAAGGGTGTGTGTGTGAATGGACTTATGGTCTAGTAGCTCACCTACTTCTTAAAGGTGGAGCTAGAAGGCATTGCATTGAGCAAGAAGCCTAGTTGTATTTTGAGCAACTTAATAAGTAAGATATTTTCTTGTATTTTGTGAGTCTCTCTCCTCCACATCTTTGATCTAGCATGAGCACCACGAAATTGTAACATAGACCTCCTCATGCACATATCCATTCAAGAAAGCAATTTTGATATATAACTGACGTACATTCCAACCTTTATGTGTTGTTAATGCGATGATACTCTGCATGGTAGCCATACGACATGTGGGGTGAAAAGATTTCATCCTAGTCAACAAGCCTAGCTTTGTATCACTTAACACTACAGTCTGCTCTACGTTTAAGCTTGTAAATCCATTTTGTACCAATGGCCTTCTTGCCAGAGGCAAGTTTACCAAATCCCATGTATCATTTTTGAGTATCGAATCATACTCAGATTGCATAGCACTCATTCAATTTTCAAATTCCTTTGCTTCATAAAAGGAGGCATGTTCCTTTTCATTACATAAATTGGCAATAAGAGCATGACTTGCGTGTGGTGAAAGCATGATGAGAACGTGCACGTGTTTTGCTAGCAAAGATAAGGCCAATTTTACTATCACGTAGTGTTTGCACTAGCCATTTTAGCATACTTTTTGGCTCCTCAATTCCCCTTCTTTCCTCATCAACTGCATCATCCACATTTCCCTCATTAATAGGCTGATCTATAGGTTGAAAAAACATGTTGATTTGTAACCTTTGTGGGCTGGTTTTCAACATTCCTTTAATTACCCAAATGCTCTACATCAATGTATCCTGCATTGAACAATGTAAGGAGTGTGTTGAATATGTCATGCAAACATACATGAAAGCAAGGGCTAAATTACATCTTCCACAAATACATCTCAAATATGTCCTATGAACATACATGAAAGCAAGGGCTAATTTGCATCTTCCACAAATACATCTCGAATATGTCCTGCGAGAACATACATGAAAGCAAGGGCTAAATTGAATCTTCCACAAATATATCTCTACTCACAAGAATCCATTTGGTAGCAGGATGATAGAGATGGTAACCTTTACTTTTCGAGCTATACCCACCCCACAAAAATACATTTAACAGCCTCGTCAAGCTTGCTCTGCGAATTTGCTCAAGCACAAGTGCATAAGTAGGACAACCAAAAATGTGTAAGTGAGCCACAGAGGGCTTTCTGCCATTCCAAGTTTCAAAAGGCATAATTGTATACAAAGCCTTTGTAGGACATCTATTCAAAACATATGTTGCACACATGGCTGCTTTTGGCTAGAAACCATGAGGTAACTTCTGACTTTTAACCATACAACGTGTCATCTCCATGAGAGACTTGTTTTTGCGTTCAACTACACTGGTTTACTAAGGTGTATAAGGCACAGTACACTGGTGTTTTATCCCATGATCAGCCATGTATGCATGAAACTCCTTAGACATCTACTCCCCCCTTGATTAGTATGCAGGGTACCAATCTTACATGCAAAAGCATTTTCAACCATAGCAGTAAAGTGCTTGAAACACATAAAAACCTTTGATTTTTATTTCAATGAATATGCCGAGGTATGTCTGAAATAATCATCAATGAATGTGAGAAAATAGAGGTAACCCCCAATAGATGGTGTTATAGGACCACATACATCACTGTGTATAAGCTGCAATTTTTGCACAGCGCTAGTTAAACCATTTTTGGGAAATGATGCTCGCTGCATTTTTCTAAGAATACAACCCTCACAAACATGTTTGATAGGGGCTTCAAGATGTGGCAGCTCAGACACCATGTCATGCTTATAAAAACATAGTAAACTACCAAAGTTCAAGTGGCCAAAGTATGCGTCATAGCTTAGCATCACTCATTACCTTTGTGGCAGAGATTGTACATATAACATTCTTTTGTCTTCATATGCACCTAGCCTATAAAAACCATGAGACAAAGTACTCGAAGCGACAATTGTGGCAGAGATTGTACATATAACATTCTTTTGTCTTCATATGCACCTAGCCTATAAAAACCATGAGACAAAGTACTCGAAGCGACAATTGCATTACCATCACTACGATCATGAATAATACATCTACCATCCACAAAACTGAACCACTAAGCTAGCCTTAGTAATGGCAGAGACAGATAACAAGTTCTTCTTGATCCTTAGTAAATATAATACATCAAGGAAAAAGTGCCACGGCTAGTCCTAATGTGTTCACACAAATCATTACCAAATATGGCTACAATGGGTTGTTATAAATTTATAGTGGGTACTCAGAAGTTCAACTAGCAATTTTTGAGTGATTTTTTTGAGGCCCAAACCTTAATTTTTGGCCTATTTTGAGCACAAAGGCCTAAAAATAACCAAAATATACTAGAAAAACTGAAATAAATCCAAATTTTTATTTTATTCTTCAACTTTTCGAACAAGAATTGAAGTTTTAAGTAGTGGGAAAAGTGCAAAGAATAATCTCAACCATATTTTGGCATGTGCTTAAGCTTGTATACTTGCACATACTGTATCAGAATTATTGTGTGAAGCAAGACTTGAGTTTGACTTTCGTCAAAAAGTTTTTGTTCATCTTTAACATGAATACAAGCCAGCTTGAGACTATTGAGCTAAGTGAATTTGTGTGTTTTATTTAATTATCTGTAAATTATTTACTGCACTTTCTTTATTTATTTAGTTGTTTACACAAAATGGCCAATGTACCTACATAACCCATAATGCAAGAGAAAATCGCTACACTTCAAAAGCTAATAGCAAATGAGCGTCATCATAGGCGTGAGTTAGAGCCTCGCATTAAGCATTCTAAGGCGTAAACACGATTTCTCCGATTCTAATAATAAAGAGGAAAGTGACCATGTTAGAGACACTATTGAGGCTATATTGCATGCCTAGAGTTCTAAGAAAGACTCACGAATTAGCCAGCATTCACTTTCCATAATTATGATGGGAAGAAAGATGCTTGTGTGCTTATGGCATGGCTCAATTACCTAGATGATTACTTTTTAGGTGATTTTTTTTTGAAAAAAAGATAAGATTAAATGTGCTTACAATGTAAGCGCAATCATTTGATTGTAAGATCAAATGTGCTTACAATCATTTGATTGAAAGTGGTGCTTTATGGTGGAATGGAGGGCAAGCATCGACCTAGTACATTGAAAGAATTCTAGAACTTTTGAAGAAAATATTTTCTTCCTTTATAATACAAGGCTAAAGCTCGTCAAGACTGATACTTTATGCCAAGTGGAGAAAGAGAACATCCAAGCTTACATCGACAAATTCTAGGATATTCTATTGTAGGTTCAAGTGATTGAGAAAGTCGAAGATAGAGAGAAAAGAAGGAAATTTATTGCTAGTCTCAAGCCAACCATTAGGATAGGTGTTAATATGTTTCATCCTTATTTATCTCTTGCTCTGGATCTTGCTCTCAATTTTGAACACAAAACTTCTACTTCTAGAGATTCTAGAATGTAAGAATTCTTATGCAAAATATTCTAAAACTTATTTTTCTTCAAGCAATCTTGATAAATCCAGGATATACAAGGGTAAAGATGTGGCCAAATGTGATGTTTAAAAAGATAATAACAACACATTACTCTCAACTCTCTTTGTCACACATAATGCAAGAAAAGAGCAAGCCTCAATTGGCACAAAGAGGGATTATGTCTTTGCATTATGAGAAAATGCTTATATACGACTGGCCCATTGTTCACACTAGGGCACCCAAACTTAAAAACCTTAACTAATAAGCTTGGTCATTTGCTAGCTTCTCACCCTTGAATGACAAGCTGAAGAATCGTATCACTAAGTGTTTCAAATGTCACAAGGAGGGGTACATTACACCAGATTGTCCAGGAAAGAAAAAGAACTCTACACCATCCTCATTATCTCGGTTCTACTATGGGTCTTGCTCTCAATCCTAAATGCAAAATTTTACTTAGAGAGATTCTAGAGTGTAAGATAATTCTTATACAAAATATCCTAAACCTTCTTTTTCTTCGAGCAATCTTGATAAATCCAAGATGTACAAGGGTAAAGATGTGGCCAAATGTGATGTTCCGAAAGATATTAACAACAAATCCTCGAATGGCAAGCTGAAGAATCATATCATCAAGTATTTCAAATGTCACAAGGAGGGACACATTGCACCAAACTGTCTAGAAAAGAAAAAGAACTACGTACCTATGGCTTGTGTCAACATCGTTGAAGATGATGATGATGATTCACTTAAGCAAGGGGGTAATTCCAACCTTGACTATTTTGATGAAGGTAAGGTTCCTATTTATGCCTTATTGAGAATTCAAGGAAAATAAATTTCTATTTCACATGATGATGGTAGTTTCATGATTTCATCTTTGAAAAGGCATTAAAAGCACTTAACTGAGATGCATCACACTCTAGTGAAAGCCTGCATTTCAAGGAACTAAATACAATTTCATTAAAGATGTTAAGGACTGAGAATTAGAAATGAACATTTTTTGCTGCTCTTTTGCAAGGTGTTGATGTCATATTAGCAATTCCATGGAGACATGAACATAATCCTCAAATTGATTATATGACACTCATACAATATGGTTGATAAAAAATGATAAAGAAATTTATCTTCAGTGTCACACTAAGTGTGATTTAGGTCATCTTTTAACTCTTTCTCAAGCTAAAAGGGCTATAAGAAAGAAGGAGAATAAATTTTTAATTCTTGTCAACCAGCTTAGTACTTAGGTTGACTCTAAACCAAACGTGTCTCATTAAAGGGCTATAAGAAAGGAGAAGAAATTTTTTATTCTTGTCAACCAACTTAGTGCTTAGGTTGACTCTAAACCAAACGTGCCTCATAATCCTTTTATTTCTAAGTTTTCTAACTATTTTATGAGTGACCAATCTCCTGGTTCACCTAAATCGCATCCAGAAGATCATAAAATTGAGATAATCCCTGGTAGTTCTCATCATGTAAAGCTCCTTATCAAGTTAACGTGCTTGAGTAGAAAGAGATTCAAAAATAAATAGAAGAATTGTTAGAGAAAGGACTGATTAGACCCAGTAGTTCTTCTCATAAAAAAAGAAGAATGAGGCATATTGAATGTGTATTGATTATCGTACCTAAAACAAGATTGCTACTATGAAGAACCGATATATCAATACCATGGGTGGACGACTTTCTCGTCAAGCTGAAGGGAACCACTGCATTTAGAACCAAGCTAGTCACTACAAGTTTTTAATTATGCTGTTTGGTTTGATTAATGCTCTGGCTACTTTTTATGCCAAATTATGTTAATATTGTGGGTGATGCCATTTCAAATATTAATACATTTGGTGCATATTGACGTTTGCTTGCGGCTTTATATGTTTGTTGGAATTGGTTTGTATGGCAGGGTGATTCTTGGAGTGCTTACGCTTGATGAATATGTGGTAATGGTTTGTATGCCTATATAATAATTGTTAAAAAATTTATTATTTGATATTTTATAGGTAAAGATGACTAAGAAGATTGATGTGAAAGCGCACAAGTTATTATTTTTGGAAGACATGTATATAATTTTGGACAAGCTTTGTATTTATATGCTAGCTTGTGCACATCAATTTATTTATTTCTACAAGCTTGGACTTGCAAACATTTATTTTGTAAAGCTTAAAAGCTTTTCCCTAGCCCCACGTAATTTAATATTTAAGAACTCTCTATTTTGGGTAAAGAGAGAGTGTCTTGCAAGAAAAAGCACAACTTTTGCATTTTTGGAGGCTATGGCCTATTTTGGCAATGGAACACTGAAAATACTCATGTGTGGGGAATAGGCCACACATGTGAGGGGGAAAGATTGCATCTAATGTTTGTGTCATACAAGCGCTAAGTATTTTCATGCATTAAATTTGAAAGCTTGGTTTATGTTGAATTTGTTAATAGCTTCAGTTGAATGGTTAAATAATTTCAGTTGAATGGTTAAATAATTATTTTACTTGAGAAATTGTTTTCCACAAACATGATATTGAATTAGAGTATCACTTCTAGAGTGTGTTAGGACTATGATAATTGAATGCATTTATTGGCCATAATTAGAAGAAATCTCAAAAAGGGAAATAATAGATTTATGTATACTCGAGGCGGTAGAACTCTTTGTCTTTATAGAATCAATAGTTGTGATAGAAAGTGCTTCTTAACTTGAAGTGGCACAACGATAATCACATACCCAAAGCATCCTTGTGTCAGATCCTTAGAACAATCTTGGTGAAAACGGTTTAAGTTTAGCATGCCAATACAAATTTAGTCCTTTAGCAATAAACAACCAACATAGGCCCAAGAACACACAAGAAAAACAAATGAGATTCTAAGGAGGATCATAATTGTAAACAAGAGAAATTTTATCTTTAAAGCAATGTATTGGATTGAGTGAGTATACTTCAATCTAGAACCTAATGAAGTAGAGAGCGT
Source organism: Cibotium barometz (assembly GCF_041138505.1). Taxonomy (NCBI): domain Eukaryota; kingdom Viridiplantae; phylum Streptophyta; class Polypodiopsida; order Cyatheales; family Cibotiaceae; genus Cibotium; species Cibotium barometz. Next base: position 21,304,893 of record NC_141082.1, on the reverse strand, counting down.
AGATCATGTCTCGGGAAGCATAAAGTATGGGCTAGTGTATGAGATGAGCATTATGGTGACCACAACTATAGTTTTTCATGGACAAGCAACCAAATCTTTCATGTGAGCATATCATTGCCTTGAATGAGTCATCTACACCCACTAAACTGCTTGGCAGCTCATTTTGTAAGGACATGAATCTGAGTCTGCCATTCCAGTAGGAGTTTGTTTGAGGTGGCCCTTAAACTTGATGTGCTTTGAGCCCTCCATTATTTATATCATTGCAATATTCATTTTAGAGGGAATGTGAGCCATTAGTATTGCACACACCCTCCCCTCACCCCCCCCCCCAACACCACCACACACACCCTCGTCGTAGTTTATTTCACCCGTCATGTCATCACTTGAGCTTCAATAAAAGGGCTTTTTGGTTAACATGCCTAAAGACCATTGGTCAAATTCGTGCAAGATATGGTAGCTTTTCTTTTCCCTCAAAGCTATCATGCTTCTAGACTACAAAACAAATCTCTAACATGGTAGCTTTTATTTTCCCTCAAAGCTATTATGCTTCTAGACTACAAAACAAATCTCTTACATCCCATAATAATGCCTTGGTACCCTAATGGGTTTTGAAGGGACTTACTTAGAGGGTCTTTAGGCTTGTCGGATAGAACACTCTCGTTTACAATTTCACAAGGGCTTGACATGCTTAGATGATATCCTTAGCCACAAAGTTGCTTATGTGGTTAGAGCACACAAATCGTAACGTTGATGTCATGGGTTCACAGGTCCCACATTGTCACTTTTGAAGGTTGTTCGAGGTTGTTCATTGTGTGTGCCCCCCTTGTCCACATTGCACTTTCGAAGGTTGTCCGAGGATGTTTGTTATGTGTGCCCCCTTGTCCACATTGCATAATTTTCCTTATAACCATGACCTGGCACAAGTGGTAGGCCGTCGATTACGCCCACGATGGTGGGAAAACGGTAACAAGTAGATACTTATTTTGGAGGAATGAAGGCTCACAACACACACAATGCTTCTTGTACTTCGGATGTGCATGAATCATGCCTTAAAGAACCCCGTCCAAGCAAAAAAGAAATTGTCAACTAGATGTGTGTGTCATGCCTTAAGGACCCCGCCCAAGGAAAAAAGAAATTCCATGTCCATAGGAAAATTTTCACTGGGACACCTAGCCCCATGACCTAGCACAAGTGGTTGGCCAACTACATCCACATCAGTGTGAAAATGGTAAAGGGTAGATATTTATTTTGCATGAAGGAAGACTCACCACGCAAGCGGTGTTTGTTGTCCTCTGGATGTGCCTTAGGGCCTATAAAGACTCGTGCGAGAGGGCTATCCAACGTGTGACCCATTGACATCGGTGTCTCAGAAGACCCTTTGACAAGAGGGAGATGGTTATAGTTTTCATTGCCCGCCTTTGAAAGATAGCATAAAAATGAAGACTTGGAAAGGGTTGAATGGTAAAAGGGAGATCATGCACAAAGTCTAGCTCTTTGGCTATGGCGGATGATCGTCGTCTCCCTGTTTACGGTTAGCATATTGCCCCTCTCCGAATAGACTATTTTCTTCTGCTCCTGCACAGGCCAGAAAATATCGAAATCACAGTTTGCCACTGTCGCCTTTTTGCTGACAGTTGATTGCTGGAGCGAGATCGGCAATGCGAACTGGGATCTCGCCTTCTCTCTGCTAGATCGTCCCATAAGCTTCTTCCGCAGCAGAGATTTCCGTTCTCAGAAGTCATCGCTAGCAGCACTGTCCAGCGCCATGTCTGCAGAGGCCGTTCTTGAAGTCGCCGTATATATGCACAGATTTCACAATCTCGACCTCTTCCAGCAAGGGTATGTCTGTCATCTTTCATCTTATGAAAGAAATTAGCTGAGATTTTAAAGGTTGAACTTCACTACATTGCTCAGAAATCTTTGTAGGGTTTTGGAACAGGATGTCGATACATTTCTTAGAAAGCATTATATTGCACGGGAAGGCTTCCTTTGAGCTTCCTCCCCCCCGCCCCCCCCTCTTAGAGACTTACTTTCAGCTTCACTTGCTCTGCACTTCTTGTTGAGAAGAAGCTCAGTTTTTCAAGGTCGATTTGCTGGGAACTTTTGATGCAATTAGTATCGGATCGATGTCGCTACAGTGCTCAGAAAGCATGATAGGGTTTTTGTCGCAGGATGTTGCTTCATTGCTCTGAACCATTTCAGGGTTTTCTGATGCTCGGCCTGCATTTTATGGCTTCGCTTCATTGCTGAGGAAGACTCCCCCCCCCCATTTAGAGACTTGCTTTCAGCTTCACGTTTCTTTGCACCTCTTGTGAAGAAAAATCTTAAGTTGGTTTGCTGGGAACTTTTTATGCAGTTGGTATCAGATCAAAGTCACTTCCAATTGGGAAGGATCACAGGACATGCCGGGGGTCCCATCTCGTGTTGTACAATATGAAGGTAATGACTGTAATGCCTGCATTTAAAAGCACTTTTAGTCTTTTCCAATCTAGTATGCTACATTGATCTGTTAGTAACAGTGTGAACAATGTCTGTACGTACAATCTTCAGGAAAATTTAATAATAGAATGGTTTTAAACAAGTAATTATTCAGAGCAAAAGCTTTAATTTTTAGTCTCCTTTGTTATTGTAGAACATATATCATACTACAAATCCTAGTTGGATTTTATGTTTATCATAGGGTGGTTGGAACTTTTGAAATGAGAACAAGAATTCAAGCAATATCCACTCTCAAAAACGCAATGCAACACACATTGTTCCACATTGATGACAGTCCAAACAAGTTCTGGAAGACACGACTGCTCATGATATAAACACCTATGATGGGATATGTTGTTGGGACAATTCTAGACTCAAGTGGTGGCAGTTTCTTTCACGGCTCACGTTTGAGATTTGACTATTTGCTTGGCAAAGAGAACGTGGTAGTAGATGCTCCTAGTTGGAGGTTGCAACAAAGAGTGGCTACGGTGGAGTTATTGTGCTAGTGCAGGGAGGCGAGGATGTCTTTACACCGAGGTATGGCGGCGAGGCCCCTATTTTGGTGAAGTTAATGTGACTTTTGTTTTGCCACACATGAAGCAATATGTGCATCAACACGTTAAGGTTTGTCATAAATCATGGTGGCTTCGGAGGCTCAAAGCAAAGGATCAAATCCATTGATGTTGATTAACAAAAAATGTTAGCTGATAATCAAGAAAGCTCCAAGAGGTTGGTATGATACAATACATGCTCATTTGACCAGCCAGGGTTATTTGAATAGTCCAACTGAAATCACCTTGTATGTGAAGAAAACTAGTGCCAATATTCTCATAGTCATCTTGTATGTAGATGACATGCTCATAACACGGACTTGTGAAGAAGAAATTTCAGATTTCAAGGCTTATGTGAAAGCTGAGTTTGATAAGTCAGATTTGGGGCCTTTACACTACTATCTTGGCATTCAGTTTATGCACAGAGATAATGGCATTGTTATGCGGCAAACTAAGTATGTAAGAGTTTGCTGAAAAGGTTTCACATGGAAGAGTGCAACTACTCCAGTAGAACCGGGTTTACGGCTCAACATGCACGACATTTGTGAACCATTTGAAGCTGGCATTTACAGCTAGGCAGTGGATGTCTCATTTACTTGTGTAACACGAGGCCTGGCATAGCTTTTGGGGTGTCTTTGTTGAGAAAATTCATGCACAGCCCATGCACAAAGCATTGGCAAGCAGTGAAACGCATTTTTCATTATCTACAGGGTACCTTGGATCTTGGTTTGTTTTATCCCGAGGGGGCAGCTTGTAGCTTTATGCATACAATGATTGAAACTGGGTTGGTGATTATGATACCATGCAATTCACTAGTGGGATTTGTTTTTTTCTTGGTAGTCCATGCATATCTTGGTTTAGTATAAAGCAACCCATTGGTGTCACATCTACCTGCGAGATTGAGTACATTGCAACCTTCATTGCTATGGTAGATTGTGTATGGCTGAGGAGATTATTGGCTTATCTTCGTGAGTATCAGCAGACACCCACTACTATTCTCACTGATAGCCAGAGTGCTATGGTGGCCATGGCATGAAATCCCATGTTTCATGCATGTACCAAGCACATTGAGATCCATTATCATTATATCAGAGATAGATTACATGTAGGGAAGATCAATTTATCTTACTGTCTTACACAAGATAATGTTGTAGATCTATTTGCGAAGGTTTTACCTCAAGAGAAGTTTGAAGCTTTCTTAAAAGCTTTAGGCTTGCTCTCATACAGTGAGTGATTTGTGTCCTTGTACAGGTTCACACTTACACTACAGGGGGGATTTGAAGGCAAATGCACACTTATGGTAGTGCTACGTATGAACAGGACCTAACCAAGGGCACTATTTTCCATGTGGTTTTTTTCCTTGGATATCTAGTGTGAAAGGACACTATCTATTGCTTTGTACTTTCATATTATTATTATGGTTGGATACATGTGGATGGTTGACTCCATCATCTCCACTAATTCTCACTCTCACAAATCTATGTACTTTGTCTATCTCCATCTCTTTGTGTGGCTGTGAGCTAAAACCCTAACATTCTCTCTCTCTCTCTCTCTCTCTCTCTCTCTCTCTCTTGTGGCCTTTCAACAACCACCACGCAGGTGGTCTATAGTGCGAAGTAGACTCACCACCACTGTTAGTGAGAAAGGAACCGTGACGCCAAATCCTCAAGAAGGTCTTGCGAAGCATCCGCATATGGTTGGAGCCACCTTGAAGCTTCCTCCACTTTCCATGGAGGGTATGAATGATATCAAGCCAGATGCTCCGGATGGACTCTGTTGGTGGGGTGAGGGTACCCTTGATGGCCTCATTGCATCGAGCTCTCCAAGTGTGCCACGTAGTAATACTGCTGCAAATCTCCCATTTCTGGCTGGAGCCAGGAGTCCAATGGTCGGTGGCTGGAGTTGGCACTGGCAGTGCAGAAATACAACGATGAGAGACTTGCAAGGCAAGTCTCCCACCATCCTCCTTCTGTGACATAGCGGCCTTAGCCTCAGTGGCTCAATCAACTCGGCCCCAAGTAATTGTGTAGGAGGGGGCCCTGTCCATAGTGAAAATGCAGAGAATTTGCTGCTTAACTTGCTAAGCCTTCGGGTAGTCCCAAAGGCAGTGCCACTGGGACTCTTATAGATGGCCACACCTTGAACAACTTGTTGGCCTACCTCCCAAGGCTAGCCAAGTGCCAACCACTAGGCTCCGATGCGCAAGCTGCCACAGCTAGACAGTGATCTTCCGTGGCACAAAACTATCCCACAGCCTCTTCCAAAATCTGAGAGGAAATGAGAAGGGAGGCCCTGAGATTGTTGTTGTTGGAGTGTCCTCGATCTCTGGCATTTGGATCTTGCGATTGAGCCGAGCGGTGTAAGCAAGAAAGGGTTGTCGGGGGCCTGCTCACTGTCATAGGGATCTTGCCAAGGTGACTGTCGAAGCGAGGAACTGGGGCCTGCTTTTGAGAAGGAAAGGCAAGGGATGATGGCCTCGGCCGGGGATGACAAAGCTGTTGCCACGGTGTCCTCATAGCAGCAATGAAACGCGTTTAAGACTTCACTGAAAGTACGAAACGTTTCGGTTTTTTTGAAACAGTTTTTATCTGCTATTAAAAAAAAAAGATTTTGGGGATTTTGAACGTTTAGAAAACGTACGGCTGAAAATTTGGGCCCTTTTTATGCTTTTGCTGCTCACGAGTAAGGTCCAAAACGTGCACACGCATTTTTGCATAAACTTTCCTGCACACACACACACACACCCTTCGGGAGGGGGATTTCTACCCTGCCGGGCATTTCCATTGCGTATTGTGCTAAGCAGGTAATCAATTTAAATGTTTTTTGGGCAATTTGTGAAGCTTCCTGAGATTGGGGATTGTCAACAGGGAGCTTTTTTTTTTGTTTCTTTTGCCAGAGATGGGTCAAACTCATGATGCTGTCACACGTCTAATGAGTTTGTCAATGCCTTTGCACTAAGAGCTTTACACGTCACTTCTCTTGGAAGATATGGTGGGTCCGGGGCTGAAAAATGGAGATGCAATTTCTGTTTGTTAGTGGCTGGCAGGAGTGTAACCCGCATCAAAGCCCATTTGTCTGGCTTGAAGGGGGAGGGGATTTCTGCTTGTCCCAAGGTGCCAAAGGTTGTGCATGACAGGTTACAAGCTTGCAAGAAAATGCAAGAAGGGGTTATTGAGTAACACAGGTGGTCGAGAGAATTCTCAGGCGGTGACAAAGAGGGGCAAAACATAGGTGGTCGAGAGCCAAGACTCATATGTAGGTGATGTACATGGAGGTTCGAGCTCTATGCCAGTAGCGGCTCGTAGAGGATGTGGATGACTCGTCCGATTGGGTTACAACTTAGCTTCTGGGGCATCCGATGTTGAGGATGAGGGTGAGGCTATGGAGTTGGATGATGCAGAGGAGGATGACTATGCTTCTAGAGTCTAGACTCTAGTATCTACTTGGTACTTAGTCATTCTTAGTTTCTTTACAGGTTCATTTATGGGCATGTCACATGTTGACATTGGACACTGTTGTAGCTATTAGCCCATAGCCTTCAGTTTTTTTTAAATGTATTATGTCACATGTGCCAGACTGTCAGTTGCCTCGGCTGGCCCATGTCACATTTCTGATTTTATGGATTGCTACTCTTGAGTCTTTAGACAATCTTTTTGGTTACTTGTAAGTTGAGCTATGCGGGCTGGTGAAACTTGAGTGGTAAGTTTTAACATGTCTCACACTTCAGTTTGACATATGCAAATTGCAATGTCTTGCGCTTTTATTTACAATTTTGTAAGTCTGTAAGTTCAAGTTGACATGCTGTTTGTTGAAAGTCTTATAAATTTGTGTAAAACTTGTTCAAGGTCCCTGTTTTTCGGTACTATACACCCCCCCCGCCTCCCCCCCCGGGCGGCGGTTATGAAACCTTTTTTATACTTTTGGGCCTGGCAATGAAACATTTTGAAACGCGTTTCAAAAACCTTTTTTATGAAACTCCTGGCTATTACGGTCCTCTGGAAGAGAGAAGATTAGAAGATGCCGAAACTTGCCACAGGAAAAACTGTCTGAAAGCTGCGCACACCTGACGAAGGAGAGGCTGAAAAGGAAAAAGGAAAAGGTGATGGGGGGGGGGAGCTTGAAATGGGGACAGACAGGCCAAGAGGCAAGGAGGGCGGGGCTGGCGGAGAAGATGAGATGCGAAGGTGGAACGGTTGGGCATAGAGGTGAGGCCGTGCTGGGTGGACTGGCAGGCAAGAGGGATGAACAGGAGGGGGCGAGATGGAAACGACTAATGCAAAGGTAAGCTGGGCGCAGGGCTAACTGGCGCTGGTGGGCAGGGGTAACAGGAGGGGGGCTGGGCGCTGGTGGGCAAGGCTAACGGAAGGGGGGAGAGATGAAGAGGCGCTGCAAGGGTGTACTTCTGCATTTCCTCTAAATGTTTATATAGTTGCTACAAGATTCTCAAAGTGTATTGTTGTGCAGCACCAGATGGTACAGATGAGACTGCTGCTATATGGCAAATAAGTGACGTTGACCACAGCTTCTGCACCCGACCTTTTCGGATCAAGTATGCACGGCAGGATGTTTATCTAGCTGTGATGATATCTTTCAACTTGTCTTTAAGAGCTGTTGAGGTAATCCTATGTCTCATTAAGTCTTTTTGAAGTGCATATTCAAGGGGATTTAATGACCCTAATTGTGTATATATTATCACGCTCGATTTTTTTTCTTTGGGCCTGCCTTTATAACAGGAAGGCCTAAATAATGTATTGGAATTCTTTTAGCTTCGGTAAAAATATCAGGGATATTTAAACAAAATATTAATTTAGAATCCTCTCTCTATTTATATCTCTATTCTCCCTTTTCTCCCATTTGCTCTCGCCTTCTTCTTTTTTGTTTTTATGCTCAAAACTTTCTTTTATTTGGCCTGCCTTGGTAAAAGTAAGGCCTAAGTAATGTTTTGGAATTTCATCTGAGCATAGGATGCATATGCATCTTCTTCTTCTTTCTCTGCTTCCTTTTCTCTTCTTCTTCTTTGTTTTTGTCGTCTGCTTCTTCTTCCTCCTCTTCTCTTGTTGGTCTTCTTCTTCCTTCTCCTCTTCTTCTTCCTCCTCATCTTTCTCCTCCTTGTCTTCTTCTTCTACCACATGGTACTTGAGGATGTTCAGATGCAAATCACAGAAATTCAAATTCCACCAACAATGTTCAGGATTCAAGAATTAACCTATTTTTTGTATCCCTTGGCTGATGTAACAGCGCCTGTTGTTGAATGCTGTTACAATTAGCTTTGAACTTCTTTATGCTCCAAGTGATACAGTTGTGTAAGTGTTTCTCTTACCTGTTCTTGATGAGATGTTAGAAGTTATTTGCACACTAAGTAACAATCGGACAATGCAGGTTATCAAGCAATGCTCCCGTTGAGTACTCTACTTGTGCAAGCCATGACTTCCGTATTCCACCAAAGGCTTTATTAGGGCTGCATGCCTACTGCCCTATACATTTTGACGCATGGCACATGGTTCTCCTTGATGTAACTGTGCATTCTGTGTTGTTGAAAATGAACTCAAGCTCCTTCCTTCCAGGCAACTTGGGAAGGTATGCTTTCCTTATCACGAATTCAGTAAAGATGTCTACATTGCTTTTTAGATACAAGGAGCTTTGTGTAGTTTCAGTGGCAAACACGTCTCTAGTGCGTAAAAGTTACTGTGTATAATTTATAATGAAGGTTTTCATTGGACATGCATCGGTCTAATGTTTTGAATATCTCATTTCAGTGGAAAAAATCCAGCTGGAGATAGCACAACCTACCTAAAAGATGAAACCAGTGAGGTAGAAATCTACGTTCCCTGCTTGGAAAAGAGCCATTTTTGGAGGCTCCTGGTGTGATTCTATTTCTGATATCTGCAAGCTTTTGTCCCTGCTAGCGTATGATGTGAAGGTTCATTCCTACTTGTGTAAGTTTTGGGTGTAAAATAGACTCTTTTGGGGTTGTATGAATGAACTCATGTGTGGGCCAAGATTAATGGAATATATCCAACATCATTCAGTAGATTGAGTGGAAGCTTGATACATTGAGATTGGTCCTGATGTGCCCTATTTTGGTCAGGTCTCTGCATAGATTAAGGCATTGTGATCATGCAGTTTCTTGCATGTATTTGTTTAGACAGGTGGGACACATACATATTATTATGTTATTTTCCAGTGTATTTACTTCTGGCCTACATGTCTTTTTTTCCTCTTTTGTCATGACAATCTTGTACATATTTAGTCATTTCAGGCATTTTGCCACCTAGAGTGTGACTTTGGGTGATTCGGTGGTCAAAGCATGGGTAACGGTGGGCAGTTGTTGCACCATATTCAGCGACTCTCTTAGGAAAGCTATACCAATGAGATCTCACCCGGCTCTAGTGCTTGGAGAAATTCTTATGAGCATGGCAATTGTCACGTTTCCTGAGGCTATGTTCAAGGTAGTTCGTGACAGTTGCAAGCTATATTGAGTCCTATTGATAAAGGGGCAAGGGCATCGAGTGTGGAGGTAGAAGTAGGTGCACCCCTGTGATGGGAGATCCGCAAAGAATGTGCAGGCTGGGAACATTATGGCCAAAGTGGACATCATTGCAGCCATGGATCCAGCATAGAAGAGGTATGCAGGTTTTCTACAGCGTGTTGGACAGGTCAATGCAGCCGGCCCAGCCCCCCAAGGGATGGGCCGGCCAGGCATCTTTAAGGTCCAATATGAACATAGTATTCATTTTTGTCCTCTACTGCTGGTGGACAGGGGGAATTTGCTATAAATACCCCTTTTGATCCCTCATTTGCTGATTTAGTTTCCTCTGCGCTCGGTCCCATGAGAGCAACTGGAGGGAGCAGCAGTAAGAGTCCAGATCAAGCCAGAAATCAGCAGCAAATCAAGAACATCTTTAGTTCTTGCAAATCAGCAGTGGATTTGAGGAGAAGATCAAAAGGTTTGTCAGTTTTTGGCTTTTGGTATCTTAAGAGTACAGTGAGGTAACTGTTTCTTAAGAAATCGGCCATCTCAGCCTTTATTACATGAGGAAGCCCTGAGATGCTTCTTTCTGCCCTAAACACCATCTAGAACATGCTGATGCAAAAACACAAACAAAAGGGAGAGAGAGAGAGAGAGAGAGAGAGAGAGAGCTGGAAATTCAGTATTTCATATGGTACAAAAAGGTACATATGTCTTGCAGCCCTTGGCTGCCTCCCATGAAAAGGTAAAACACCTAAACAAATCCTAGTTCTATGACCCAGCCAACAAGGGGCTGAATGGTCACAACAATGAGCCTTGGTGCCTTTTCTAGGCTTGGGAGATCACCCATGGACCGGCCGACTGCTGGTCGACCAGGTCCAGGACATAATATTTATTTAAGCTGCAGCTGGTAGATCATCCAGCGCTGGCCGACAGCTCACCATGTCCTCCAACAGTAAACTCCTTTGCCAATTCAGCTCCACAGTCTGGTTCTGCTCGTCTTAATCTTGTTGCCTCTTCAGGACTAGCTTTGAGGTATGCCTGTGCATGTCGTGCACATCACATCCCCCTCTGCTAAACTTGATGACGGTATTCCAATCTGCTTCTTGGATGACTATCATCATCCCATTCCATTCCCGGAGTCCCTCTGTCATCCTTCTTACTCTGGCAACCTTTTCATTGAATACCTAGCTCGGTCTCCAAATCCACTCTAACTCTGAATGTGTGGAGTGTATGGGTGAGAGCATATCTTGATACAGTGTTCTACACCCACTATTGGGCACTGACGGCTGTGATTCATTCTCAGCCACATCCTGCCGTTATTGTGAGCTGCCCTCCTCTTCTCTTCATTATCCCATGGCCAGTGTGAGCTGCTCTTCTCTTCTCGTGCTCTTCCCTCCTCTCCACCTCAATGCATCCTAGCATAGCATTTTAAATATTGTACATTATATATATAATAATTAGACATTGTATGCTACATTGAAGCAAATATGCAGCTCCACCTCATGTATACATGAAGTGGTAGAAGCAGGTATGTTAGCTCAGATAGCGATTGCTGCCCTTGCTACTGGTTTGCACTGAGTGATGTAAAACTGCTGATTGACTTTTGTGATGTTTTATGTTGTTGCAGAATGTTATTGGATCCGAGTTTGATGCTAGAGAGATCGCACTTTGGAAGGCTCTTCATGCATCTCGCGATATCTTGAAGCATGAATTAGACTCAATGGGGTCTGCTATTAATGAGCACGTGCCTCTAAAAGTCCAGGAAAATTTGGTTGTGGCTTCCATGATGAAAAAGTTGGATCTTCGTTCATTGGACAATGGCCTTAGTGTGAATGGGGATAGAAAGGGACATCTGAATGATCAGAATTGGAGTCAGGATGTGGCTGATTCTTTGAAGGTTTGACATAGACCATACATATACTCATACAGTACATACAAAGTGCATGTGCACATACACATACATGTGTGAACACAGGCACACACATGCGTGGCCCATCAAATAAATGTTCATCCATTGTGAGTAGTTTTTTTTATTTACATCTTTTTATCTTTAATGCATGATCTGATAATGCATATATATATATATACACACACACACACACACATGTGCGCACGTGCGCACACACACACACACACACACACACACACACACACACACACATGCATGCACGCACGCACGCACGCACGCACACACAGAGGAAAATGAATTATCAAATCAGTTTGTATCTGTTGTGAGTATGTTATTCGTGTACACGTTTGATTCTTAGTGCAGGCTTTGATAATCATATGGTGGTTTGGTGTGTTCGTTTGTGTGCAGTTGAGTGAGAAATTTGAAGGTGCCGAGACACACATTAGTTTACCCTCTGTTTCCAGATTGGAGCTGTTGGAAGCCTTCCAAGCTTTGGGTGGCGATCTTGCAATACTTTGGAACACATTTCTCAAGTTTCATAGGTGAATGATACATTAGATTTTTGTGGCTGTGTATGCGCTCTACAATGTATCAACTTCTTAACTAACCATTTAGTAGATGAGATACTTGACATGCACCACTCCTCCGTTTTTTGACATGCGAAAACTGTAAGAATGTTTCAGATCGAACCGATCTTTACTGTGCGAGTATTTGAGAGGCGTATGGGCAGATGAAAGAAGCACTGAGTGGTCAATGTGGTTGATTCACTCGAAGATGGACATACTATCTAATGGTAGTAAGAAGGATTTCGAAGGAGTTTCTCATAACATGCAGCTGTTGAGCAAACCAGTAGTTAAGAAACCAGTGGAGGAGGTAAATTTGATTTTTTTCTGTTTGATTTAGTGATTGTATGCCACATGTTGTAATCTTACATTATCGTGGAACTGTGTGGGTCATCATGTATGATTTATTTGCAGGCATCTGTGCTTTCAGCTTCCCGGGCGGAGCAGCATCGTAAAACTCTGGAGCATATTAAAGTAAAGACTCCCTCTATTTTGTGTGAGGATGAGATAGCAGTTGCTTTTAAGGTCTTGTACAACCAGCTGTCTTAGGCATAGGCTAAGGCGGGTTACACAAACTTCCTAGTCCATGATGTGGGGAGGGGGTTGGATCGGCAAGATAGACTGCCCAATCAATGACAGCAGGCGGCAGTCCATGGGCATGCAGTTGGACGGCAAGGATGTCTGTCCATGGACAGTTGCGCCTGCTGATGGGCGCACTTGCGTATATTCTGCCTGATATGTGGCTTTGTCTTTCATAGATGAACAGTCGGGCGCTTCAAGATATGCAGATTTTTGGCACACCATCTCAGTTGCCCATCATTTATGTGGAAAGCCATACGGTGCCTGTCGAGAGGATTGTTTCTGATGTTGCATTGCCGAATAAACACATTGGACCTGAGACAAGTCACTTGCTCGAGAAGCCTGGAAATCTTCATACAATAGCTTCAAAGAGTCATGGAAAAGTTCTGCGTGTGGTCGTGTTTGTCCATGGTTTTCAGGTGAGTTGGGACAGTCTAGTATCACTGAGGGACAAGCTATGCAGATTTTTCTTCTGCCCCAACAATTAACTGGTTTGTTTCTCTTCCTCAGGGTCACCACTTGGATCTACAGTTGGTTCGAAACCAGTGGCTTCTGATTGATGCCAACGCAGAGTGTCTGATGTCAGAGATCAATGAAGACCGAACAACAAGTGATTTTAGAGAGCTGGGCCATAGTCTAGCTGAGGAAGTGGTTGCTTTCATGAAAACCAAATTTGGCTCCTTTCTAAAGAAGGCTAATGGCAACTGCAGACTAAGCTTTGTTGGACATTCCATGGGAAACATCATAATCAGAGCAGCTCTAAACGGTGAGCCGAAAAGAGCTTGTTTAAGGAGCTAAGTATTTAGTTACAGACATAGTACGCCCAGCAGGTGCTGGCTGGGGGGATTCGAACCCAGGTCCTCACCCTGGTAGGCGAAAAGTTAAAACCTTCACTTGGTCTGTTTTACCAGAGTCATTCCTTATGACTTTCTTGTTCACATTTTGCAGATCCTATCATGAAGCCTTTTCTTAAGTACCTTCATACATTCTTGTCGATCTCGGGCCCACATTTAGGCTTTATGTACAGCTCTAACACTCTGTTCAACTCTGGTTTGTGGCTGTTTAAGAAGCTCAAGGCTTCTCCTTGTATGCATCAGCTGTCCTTTACCGATGAAGCCAACATCCAGGACTGTTTTCTCTTCAAGCTTAGTGAGGAGAAGACATTCGATTACTTTCAAAATGTTCTGTTACTGTCATCACCTCAGGTTAGAATATTAACCCTTGTTATCATAGAATCATTTGGTCACTCTTGCTGAAACCATGGGCAACTCTTCATGGATATCATCATATCGAGATGACACTGAGCATAATGGAGGGTTTTTGGCAGGATCGATATGTGCCTTATCACTCTACTCGAATTGAGATGTGCCAGGCAGCGGCTCGAGACTCGAGAAGAGGATCTGATTATGCAACCATGCACCGAAATTGCATCGACCAGATCCTGAGGCCCTCTGTTGTGGAACGGAGTTTTATTAGATGTGATGTGAACTTCAACACGTCTTCTCAAGCTGGAACTTTGAATAATCTGATTGGTCGAACTGCACACATAGAGTTTCTTGAGACAGACGCATTTTTGAGGTTTTTGATGTGGACGTTCCCCCAATTCTTCTCATAGCAAAACACCAACTGTTAAAATTCCATTATTGGAGGGAGAGCTACCTGAGAGCTATCCTTGCCTGAGCTTGCCTCCTCGAAGCAAACGTTGGCGAAGTCGCATAAATGCTGCAGGCGAGGTATTGAGAATCCCACATTTTAAGTCATTCAACTTTACAGATTGTTTTTTTTTTTTTGAGGGGCGGGGGATAGTATTACTTAGTACACCCGGCGGTATAGGCTTCTGGGTTTTTTTACCCAGGGAGGCGAAACCCTTCACTGCCAGGCTAGACACTTGTTGACATTTAATTTCCCCTGACTTAGTCCCTTCACTACTTTTTATATTTGCAGCTCATGTTATAAGGTTGAGGGCAATGGCAATCAACTTAAGAATGGATCACATTGCATGTAGAGAAGAAGCACAGTGGCGATGTGTGGTACTCAGGTATCCTCCCTTACAGTTCACAACAGGATAGCAATGGGGCATGCCCATGTATCACAAAAGTTAATGTGCTTTGGCATACTGACCTCCAAGATCAAGAAAGCGAGTATTGTAAAGGAGCCTCTGGTCATATTCAGTGCTTGTAAATCATTTTGTAGCATATTATACACTAAAGTAAAGAATCAACCTTTTAGATCATTGTCAGTTGAAGCTCTTGCTCTCTTTTTGTGTGGGTCTATGCGTTGTATTTGGTCTTTCAGTTCATATTTAGCCCCTCTCTCTGCCACATCGGGAAATTGGAGGCAGTATACTTTTTGCAAGATGGCCGTTGGAGGTGAAAGCTCTTTTGCACTTTTTGTTGCATGGGCAGTGTGTGTGTATTCGAGTTGCCCTTGATATCTGTACATTTCAGCATATTCTTGTTGGATTCAATGTTGTCACATAGTACCCATAGTACCGAAGATTGATGGAGTCCTTAATTAAGTGCCTATGTTGGTTTGGTCCCCGAACTGTTTGTTTTGATATTGTGTTTTTTTTTTCTTGCGTTGTGCGCTATGTCATATGACGACGAGCTCTTTCATTATGTGTTGGTGCATTTAATTGTAGCTCTTTTCTTGCACGCTAAAAGATGACCATTTTGTGCCCAAAAATAAGGGTTGTCAGTGCCCAGAAAAGGCACGATAAGGGAAAAGCTAAGATACACATGGATCGTGGAAGAGCGGGAACAGCTCCAGAAGAAAATAACTACCCTCTTCTTCAGCTCTACCTAGCACCCTTACCCGTAGGAACTTCTGATGAGCACAGTGCTAGGATTGTCTCGACATGAGGAAGCTTGAGAACTATTAAAGCCTCATTCTTAACTTCGGCAGAAGCCAAGTTCATCAAGATGATGTAGACGTCCTTAACTCAGATAACAAAGCTAAAGATGCCATTGCTTAAAAGCATAGCAATTGGGGAGTGCCACCACCACAACTGTAAGTCAAGTAGTCAAAGGCCAAAGTTCTCTCTCTAAAGGAAGATAACGATCACTTGAAAGGAGGAAAGAAATTAGAAGCTTAAATTGGCTCTTGAAGGGTGTAATATTAACTCAGAGTACAACGATAAGGCATGGCTTAGACACAAAAGGAGTCCTAGAACATGTGTCCAGCTAGGTGGTCGCTACTTCTAAACGGGTGAAAATGATGACCAACAAAAATTAGCATGAGAGCATGCATGTTATCACATTGGGGAGGACCTCACATTGTTTTATATGGAGCATTATCAAGCTGGGGGTGTGACCACGATGTAGTACACGAAGTCATGTGAAATTGTGATGATATGACAAGGAGCGCTCAGAGAAGCAATGGAATGGAAAATGAGAGGGGGTCCTAGGGAGGCTATTTATAAGCATTGGAAGATCCAATCTTGTAACCTAATTATCTTAGACCAAAACCATATACCATATAATCAAAATCCTAGACGTCAATAGGGACCCAAACTTTTTCAACTCTCCTTCGTGTTATCCGCCATGCAGCATGGCGTGTGGGTCTTGTCCCTGCTCTCCACCGTGGTGCTTTCTTCCTCTTTCTTGTCCGATTGGCAAGTTGGGCCAATTTGGACCTTTGAGCTCTCCCCCTTGAAATGTTTCTGCCAAAGATGTATCGAAAGAACCAATCAAACATTTCCTTGAGATAGTTTGTGCGAGTTTTACTGCCTCCATGTGGTGTGTTCTTGAAGTACACTCCTTTTGCATGGTAATGACTCTTTTCCATTCCTTGGGTATTCCACATGTCAAGGGAGCCATGTGTGTTCATGAACCATGTGTCACGAGCATACAATATGTGATGTAGTCACAGAACAAAACTATATTTTTGTAAAATGCATTAATAGAAGATATCTTTAGTGCAAAGCTTAGAAATCTATGGATTACCATGTAATGCACGATATTCAATTCACCCCATATATTGACCACCTCTTTAATAAAGCTTTGCAACTCTGCTTGAAATTGTTTGCGTTGTTCCTCAGTTGTGCTGCTTAGATTCATCCACCGCATAACCTTGTTGAAATCTGCTAACACCTGCTCTCACGCAGGATAACAATATTTGCATCCAAGTAGTCCGAGGTAGTGCAAGCACAAAGGTCTTTCCACAGCTTCCATCTCTTTGGAGCTATGATTTCCACACCTTCCCTGTGTGCATTTACTAGAATCTTCTTGCCTGTGTTTGCAAGCCATTGGAGAAACCTTTGTGCCTTCGCGTCACTCATTAAAACCTTTTGTGCAACCATATGGAAATCTCTTTTGGTTTACTTAAATCTCCACGTTACCACCATGAAAACCAATCTCATTGAGAATGTTCTCTACTTTTGTGCTTGCCTCATCTTGTCGAGCTTTACCAGGCATAGTGAAGCATGGTCCATGTGACACTTTAAGAGGCGGTCAAAGATACGCATGAAAGCATGAAAAGTACAAGAGTGAACATTCTTGAGAGGAAAAGAAAGAATGGAGTTCCAAATATTATCTCGCAAATTCCTCATTGGAGGCTCTAGCATAGGTGATGAAAGTACACCACCATCCCATTCACCCTCGCAACTACCCATTTTGTCACATTGCTCTTCACTAATGTCCCTCCCCTTGCATTTCTTCTTGCCTTTTTGTTTCACTCCACGCATGCAGCAAGCGCATGGATGAGTAGTATTTGCACCTTGAGTGCAACCAAGCATACACTTGATTGTCTTTAGGTCCCCACCCAGATGCCAATCAATGGTAAAACTTTCTAGACCCTTAACATCCAAGCGCTCCCTCTCTATTTGTGCCTTAATCACATTACTAACCCAAGGCAATCTCTCAAAGACCCATGCTAGCACCTCGTGCGTCTCCTTGGGAACCTCAAAGGCTCCTAACCACCATATTTCTTTCTTTGATTAAACAGTGAACTAAAAGTTAGTGTTTGTTTTGCCCTTATCACTAGCTTCATCAATCTCCCCGTCACAAGCTCCATCACTCTCTGGCTCCTCACGACCGTCACCAGCTTTAAAGACTTCTACCATAGTGTAGTTCATGAGTGTAATACTCACTCTCTCTAGCCTCCTTCCCTTCACTATCTAATACTCATCCAACTTCAAAATGAATGAGACTGTTTGACCTATGAAATCCACAAACAAACACATTGTTACGCTCTTTACGAAAACGTGCACACGAACAAAAACATTATAATGTTACAAACCCCACCTACATCCTGCAAGAAATCCATAGAATAATATCATAGCCTTTTGTAGCATTTGTAGGTTCAAAAATATGTTGTTGAATTCATTGTAAGGGAACGAAAACATATCATGTGCGGTTTTCTTTTTTTCCCATGTTGCAATGGAGAGGGTGTTGTGGATGTGATAGTATTCACCAATCCTGCATTTGTCGTCTTTCATTACTCACTCCCTTAGCTAATGATACCCTCTTACGTGGTGGGAAAAGGTTGTGTGTGATACCTTTCTTACAAAGGGTGTCTCCTAGCAACAACTGATGAAATGCCTTATAGTCCTTGATGCTAATGCCTACCTCATTGCACGCATTAACAACTTCAGCACTGCTAATAGTTTGGGCTACCTCGGACATGATAGCATTGGCCACCGCCAAACGTATTTTCTTGGCACAGAGATCCTTGATCATTTTAAGCACATGCTTCCTCATTGTGATTGAGTGCAAGAGCTCATTACAGTCCCCAGACTTATCAGCACATGTAACATCTTGGAGGAATACCCTACAAAGCAAAAAGAAAGCATTGACATTTCGAACTTGGAAGTGGACTGATAGTGCATCGACATTACCAGTGGAATGGTTAAGAGCTATGTCATGTTGCGTGAACTCTTTGCTTATGAACACCCACTCCCACAAGTGTTTCAATGTGGTTGAGTGGCCTCTTATGCTCCCTCGCTTTGCAATCTTCTCTTGTTCTATGAGATGATCCTTGGCCAAAGATGCATTCTCTTCCAACACTCGAATATGCAAATCCACTTTGCATCGTTGCTATGGCACATTCACATTGGTGATTTTGCATAAGGCCATGATTCTATTTAGGTGACAAGTCACACAACTGGATAAGCTCCAAGTGGAGAAAAGAATTAATAGGCTAAGTAATGTTGGATTAACAGCTCTATGTTGATGTTAAGCCATGAAAGCACAATAGAGAGAGCGAGTGACAATGGCATGGAAGCATAGTAGAGAGAGAGAGAGGGAGAGAGGAAAAGTGAGTATGCATGCCATAAGCTCACGAGAGAGAGAGAGAGAGAGAGAGAGAGAGAGAGAGAGAGAGAGGGGAGGCTGATTTGGAGAGGGAAAAAGGTAGGGTAGATATGGTTTTAGGTGGAAATTGAGTTTAAAAAATGAATTTTATATATGTATAT
Organism: Cibotium barometz; assembly: GCF_041138505.1. Classification (NCBI taxonomy): domain Eukaryota; kingdom Viridiplantae; phylum Streptophyta; class Polypodiopsida; order Cyatheales; family Cibotiaceae; genus Cibotium; species Cibotium barometz. Next base: position 21,285,929 of record NC_141082.1, on the reverse strand, counting down.
GGATTTGGGTTAAGTTTTAAAGCATGAGAATTCAAAAAAGATGAAATTTATTTTTCACTATTTTTGGCTCCCATCTAGTTGTTGCGAGAATGATGATGTGGAAAGTGATAGGATAATTTGGAGGCATTTAATGAGGATGATTTGGTAGGGAAGTGAAGGCAATAAATGAGGGAGAAAAAGATGTCACATTTAAGGGGTAGAGGAGGTTTTGGGAGAAAATGGAGGTTGAAAATTGAAATTTTGATACATATAAGGGTCTAGGTTAAGTTTCAAAGCCAAAAACCTTGCTAAATTAAAAAGCAAAATCACTATTCTGCCCCCCCAGTTACGAGCTTGGTGATGTGAAAAGTGCTTGCTACAAGAAGAGAGAGAAAATGACTACTTTAACCCTAAAATTTTGGTTGGGAATTATAGGCTAGAAAGAGCAAACTATAGGCTCCAAGTAGGCCTCTTTATTGCCCTTGTCTCCTTTAGAATGCTCAAAATTAGCCTTAATCCCTAAAAATTAGGAATTCTTACAAGGTCCAAATATAGGCCCAAAATATGTCCAAAGGCTACCTCGTGCTTTTGAACTTTTTTGTAAGCTGTATGCAAACTACTATTAAGAGGGAGAACTTTGATCATGTGAAAAACACTAATCAGTTAAGATATTTCCTCATGTTTCATCAACTTCTTCTTCTTGATTTCCTCATCGTCTTTGATAATGATAGGGGACGAGTTAAGATATTTCCTCATGTTTCATCGACTTCCTCTTCTTGATTTCCTCATCGTCTTTGATAATGATAGGGGACGACACTGTTGGGGCTTAAAGACGGATCTTGTAAAATGGAGTATTTGCATCCAAAAGATATCAATCCTCAAAAGTGCTCAGACTTTGAACCTCAATTTTAACCCCCTCATAGCCAGGAGCCAATGGATGAAGTTAGAACTCTTTATTTGGAATATCAAAATGCTCCTGCAAGTTTGGAAAACAGAAACCTCAAAGAATCTTTGATCTTGGTGAACCACAAGTTTGGCTCCTCTATATATTGTAATAGAGCGCGGCATCTTGAATTGATATATCTTAGAATAAAGGAGCAAACAAAGGATGATTTTACAAATGAGCCATAGACGTGCCTCAAAGGTAGAAGAAAACCATCAACTGACCATAGAGAAACACCCTTATGAATTTTCTATATTTTTATTGTAATTAATTATATTTTTAAATGTACTTTTAATTTTTATGTATTTATTTAATTATAATCATTAACATGGTTATTAAGCATATCATGGAAATCATAACTAAACAACCACTCCCCCACATATATTCAACACCTTGTGAATCATCAGAAGATTTAATCTACATTGAAACGTCTAAAAGGAGATTTTTTTTTTAGATTTATGTGCCTAACTGGAGATTCACATGGAGAAAGATCTATTGACCTTAAAATGTTGGCAATAGTAACTAACTTGCAAAATCCATAGAATCGGAGCGAAATCTCTTAGGAGACCATATAATGTCTTGGCAACAGTAACTAACTTGCCAAATCCTCTATAATGTCTTGAAGGAAAATGTTACCTTTTGAAATATTACAGCATGGGAATGCAATTTACAATTTTTGAGTATGAATTGCATTACACATGTAATTAAAAAAACTCAAAATTAAAATTACATGTAATTACAAAAACTCAGAATTGAATCACACATGTTCCCTTGTCTACTAAGAAAATCAGCCCACACAATTCCATGTCCTCAAACTTGATTGCCACATGAAAATCGATTGATTGGTCATTGTCAATCGTCGCTGCATCATTCCATGGCAATCTACGCCGCTACTTCATTGTATTTTATTAAGCTTTTAAATCATTGCTCTATCATGATGTTGAACATCCCAATGTAAAGTAAATATTATATAGACATTATAAACATCTAGTACATACAAAGAAAATACTCTCCCTTCTTTTGCTTACTAATACCAATCTCTACCCTTGTTATCCCCAAACTTTCCCTTCATAATTTATGACTCTAATCTACTCAATTATCTACCACATTTAAGCATTTTTTATAATCATTAAGAGTGTTTCCACCCAATCATGTGTGGGCACTCTCAAAACGCCAACTATGTGTAAGGTGGACTAGTGTTAAATTATGAGCTTGATCCACACCACTTGCACCATCATTAGATGTACAAGATCTTTCCCCTTTGTCAATACTAGGTTGCCCCCATTTTATATCGGAAAAAACTATTTTTTATCACATCGCATTGGCTAGAGTTGATGTACTGAGCTTCCTAGACATCGAAGATTGAAAAGGAGAATCTTTGATGGAAAGTCAGTTTAAAAGTAGAGATGGAAAGTCACTTTGAAAAGTAGAGTTACTCTAGAGAAAATGGGGTCCTTGATAACCAATCATGTGTAGCCATGTGGCTCCTCATAGCACTCCTTAATAAAAAAAAGGATCTCGAAGCAGCTCGTGCCAGCACGGGCTGCTTTGAGACCCTTTTTTTTCTTTCCAATTGATGCATTTTTAAAACGAAAAGAAATTTACCACCATTATATATATGCCTTGGATGTGTGTATGAGATTGAAGTTTTGCACATTGGGTGTGTGTTAAAAATCTTGTTAATATGATTAACATTGTAAAAGAACATGTCCAAAGTTGCCCATTTGAGCATGGGCAATATCTTTTTTATATAATGCTCATCATATTTCTAATGGCTATGCTATAAAGTGACATGATTTCAATGGCAAGTTTGTGGTAAGAAAATAAAAAAAAAACATGTCCAAAGCAACCCGTGTCGACGTGCTTCTTTGGACATGTTAAAAAAAATGCTTTGGACATGATTTAGTTGGTCCTACCTTTGCACATGCTTTGGTTATGATTTTTGATTGCTATTAACTCATATGGCTCTACATTGACCATATAAAAAAACATGTCCAAAATAGCTCATCATATTTGCAATGGCTATGTTATGAAGTGACATGATTTCAATGGCAGGTTTGTGGTAAGAAAATTTAAAAACAAAAACATGTCCAAAGCAGCCCATGCCAGCATGAGCTACTTTGGACATGTTTTTTTTAAATACTTTGGACATGATTTAGTTGATCCTACCTTCTTTGGACATGGTTTGGTTATGATTTTTGATTGCTATGAACTCATATCTACATTAACCATATAAAAAAACAGGTCCAAACATGTTTTGTTTTCAAATTTTTGATTGTATGGATGATTTAAAGAATTTAATTAGAGCCTTTTGTGAGTTTACCGGGTGCCAAGGTTGAAACTTGAGCATATTTTTATATTAAAGGAGTGATAAGGACTTGAATATGTAAGAGAGGAGGAAGTCATGGATGTGGCAGAAAGGGTAGAATAAATATTAAAGAAGTTATGGCTTTTGAGGATCAAGAAGTGAGTGCTCCGATTGGGGAAGGGTATGAATAAACTATTGTGAGTGAGGCACGAGATGTAGATGTGGTTGAGGTGCACAATAAGGATCCTAAGGATGAGGAGCTTAGGGAGAGGGAAGATGTTGAGATATCGAGCTCATCTAGTGAGGCGGTGGACATTGATGACCCGCCTGGGGGACAGGCCCCACACTTACACTACTGGCATGGTTGGTGAGATCATGGGTGATATGTGATATGTGGCCAGTGGGATGACAGGCTGTGTGGTGAGACAACCATTCTAAAGACTGGCATAGTTATAGCGCGAGCTCATTTAGTTGGGTTCACACTATAGAGAACCCTAGTATGTATTTGGTTGAGTACCTTTTCATATTGTGTGTACTCTTATCTTTGTATATGGTGTGTTGAGTGTTGTGTGAAGATGAAGAAGATTTTCAGCCTCTCACCTTGTGTGTTCTCTTTTAGAGTTTTGTGAGTGTGTGTGTGCTTTGCAAGAGAGCTTAAGCTCTCTTCTCCCCTGCATCTTTTCATGGTATCAGAGCCTGGTTCATGCGCTAAGGGCTGAGCTGCAAGCAAGAGAAGTACAGGAAGTGAGGGTAAGAGCTTCATTTACTCTTCCCTATTTGTGTTGGCGACTATACCCTTGTCAGGAGCTCTACGGGAGGCACCGGCAAACGATCTCTGATTGAGGAGCTTTCTTCGCGGGAGTATAGCTATAGGGCAATTATAAGTCATGTTGGACAGAGTTTTTCAGGCCGAAAACACGTTTCGAGCGCGTTACGACCTCCGTTTTCGGAAAGCAGGCGATTTCGAGCATTGCGGGTAAGTCATCGATTCTATGTAGAACTCTATTTTAAGAATTGCAGGAAGATAGATTGGTTGTACAGACATTATGTGTGCTGCAAAAGGAGGTCCAACAGTTGCCATTGGGTGTATGTATGCACATTGATTTCACTCGTTGTGACATTTGAGTGTAGTACAGTACCGCCTGCAGAAAATACAGTAGTTTGTGTGCAGGACAAACCAGAGTGTGTTTCTGGTAAATTTGTGTGTCTGGCAAGATGTCAAATGATGGCATAAACCAGATTGTTGCTGAGAAGCTTGACAAGAACAACTTCCATGCTTGGAAGTTCAGGTTGACAAATTTCCTGATGGGAAAGGGTTACTGGGACTAGATAGAAGGTGAGCATGAAGAGGCACCGGAGATACCGGAGATCAATCCGACTGCTACAGATGTGAAAGAGTTCAAGGATTGGAACCAAGGAGCCAGAAAAGTTATGTATTGGCTCTCTATCAGTATACAAGACACCGTGATTGGGCACATACAGGATGCCAAGTCCCCCAACGAGGCGTGGGACACCTTGGTAAAACTCTATGAAACTAATACCAAGGCACGAAAGATACAGTTGAAGAATGAACTTCATACTGTGGAGAAAAAGAGTATGTCTATGAATGACTATGCATTGAAGATCAAGGGTATTGTGGAATCCCTTGCATCTATTGGTGTTTCAGTAGATGATGATGATAAGGTGGAAGTTTGTCTACGTGGTCTCGGGCCACAATACAAGGCGTTCAAGACGTCTATTCAGACTCGGGAAAACATTCCTAATTTCACAAATTTGGTGTCTATGTTGATTATAGAAGAGAAGAGCTTGGGTGAAGACCAATAGTCTTCACAAAACAAATATAGTTCAGAGCAACATGCCTTCTACACAAGTTCAGGAAGAGGACGAGGTAGAGGAGGCCGTGGATGCGGCCAAGGAGGTGGCCGAACAGGTAATCAAAATTATGGCCAGCAGCAGCAACAACAGTCCCAGAATTCACAACAACAACAACACGCAGGTGGAAGAGGCCAATTCAGAGGCAGGGGGAGTCAAAGAGGTCATGGAAATTGGCAAAGGCAGTATAATGATACACGTAGATACTTTTATTGTGGTAAGCCTGGACATGTGCAGGCAGATTGTTATTATAAGAAGCAGGCTGACATGCAAAATGGAAAATTGCAGCAAAACAACTATGCATCCTCGAGCAGAAACAATGAGGATAATGAAAGGTTGTTTGTTATGCAGCATGTCGTTAATGCCATGTCTGAAAATGTTGAAGCAGCACATAAAGATGATGTATGGTACGTTGATTCAGGTGCTTCAAACCACATGACAAGTCATGGGGAGTGGTTCAAGGAGATGAAAAACCTTGAAAGACCATGTTTTGTGGAAACAGGGGATGACACTGCTCATCCAATTGCCCATGTTGGAGATGTGCCATTGTCTATGTAGGATGGCAAAGTGAAGTACCTTGCAGATGTACTTCATGTTTCGAACATAACAAAGAATCTGGTTTCAGTTGGCCAGATGATTGAGCAGGATTTGTAGGTTCGGTTTAACCCTGATGGTTGTTATGTTGAAGACTTTAAAGACAAGTGCAGGTTGGTTGCAAAAGGAAATAGAGTGGGCAGAATGTTTACATTGAATGTCAACATGCATGAAGTGAGTGATGCGATGTTTACAAATGGTTCAGAAATTGTTGCAGACACAAACATTTGGCATAAAAGAATTGGACATATTAATGTGCAGAGAATGAAGTCTATGCAGACTAAAGAAATTGTGACAGGGCTGCCAAAGTTTAAAGTTGAAGGTATGCAAAAAATATGTGAAGCATGCCAATTTGGAAAGCAAACAAAGCATGTATTTCCACGTGACAGAAATGTGAGCAGAAATGCACTAGATGTTGTGCATTCAGATGTATGGGGTCCTACGAAGACCATGTCTATGGGAGGCTACAGGTATTATGTGACATTTATTGATGACCACACAAGGAAAGTGTGGGTATACTTCATGAAGGAGAAGAGTGAGGTGTTCACTCATTTTCAAAATTTCAGAGTTATGGTTGAAAAGCAAACAGGGAAACATGTAAAGTGCCTAAGGTCAGATGGAGGGGGAGAGTACTTCTCTAATGAGTTCTTTGAATTTTTGAAGAAGAATGGTATTCAGAGACAGTTTACATGTAGATACACTCCGCAGCAAAATGGAGTTACTGAGCGGAAAAACAGGCACATTGCTGAGATTGCGCGAGCATTGATGGGAGAGAAGAATATGCCGCATAGCTATTGGGCTGAGGCTATTTCTACAGCAGTTTACAGCATGAACAGGACTCCAACTGCAGCCATACATGATTTAACTATTCCAGAGGAGAGGTTTACTGGCAGAAAACCTGATTTGTCTTATCTTAAAGTCTTTGGATGCATTGCATATGTGCATGTGCCAGATGAGCTGAGAACTAAGTTGGATCCAAAAGCTGAAAAATATGTGTTTATTGGGTATTCCCTTGAGCAAAAGGGATACAGGTGTTATAACCCTGCTACACGTGAGTTGAGGGTAAGCAGGGATGTTGTTTTTGATGAGATGAGCAGCTGGTATGGTGCTGAAAAAGAAGCTGTTGGGGCTGATGTGAGTGGAAATGTGGTTGGACAGAATGCAAGTCAGCAATCACAGTCTTTGAGTGGACTAGGAGAGTCCTCATCTAGTGGTTCAGTTGTTGATAGACCATGGAGAGTGGCAGGCTGCGTCATAATACCAATCCTGCAAATGTTATTAGTATATCACATAAAGGCAAAGAGAAAGTGGTTGAGCCCCTTAGTATGCCTGACATTTTTGCAGGGCATTCTCATGTTGATGGAGAGTCTAGTGGCTCAGAGATGAGCCTTATGATGAGGATCTTGGGATACCAGCTATGAGAACACCTGGTGTAAAGAAGGCTATGGAAGCCATGAATGCAAAGCTGTGAAGATCTAGGAGAGTGAAGAATCTTGTGTAGAGGTTTACCTATGATGGTTATGTGGTACATCACTATGCATACATGGCAAAAGGTGTGCACGTTGTAGAGCCCATATGCATTGATGAGGCTGTTGGAAATGTGTGTTGGGAGAAAGCTATGGATAAGGAGATGGATGCACTATATGGAAATGAGACTTGGGATTTAGTGCAATTGCCTGAAGGCAAGAAAGCCATTGGATGCAAGTGGGTGTACAAAGTAAAACATAACAGTGATGGAAGCATAAGTAGGTACAAGGCTAGATTGGTAGCCAAAGGATATGCGCAGACATATGGCATTGATTATGAGGAAACTTTCAGCCCAGTTGCCAAGATGGCAACAGTGAGAGTTGTGATAGCAGTGGCTGCATCAAAGCAATGGTCTCTACATCAGATGGATGTAAAGAATGCATTCTTGCATGGGGATTTGTAGGAAGACGTGTATATGTTGCAGCCAACTGGTTATGAGGATGTGAGTCACCCCTCGGAGCATGTTTGCAGGTTGAAGAAAGCCTTGTATGGCTTAAAACAAGCACCAAGAGCATGGTCTGACAAGATTTTTGAATATCTTGTCACTATTGGCTTTCGTGTAGCCAATGCAGATTTCTCGCTGTATGTGAGACACAGTGATAGAGGGGTTGTGCTTGTTGTCATCTATGTAGATGACCTGATCAATACGGGGGACCATGATGCAGAGATCTTTGATGTAAAGATCTTGCTTATTAGACAGAAGTTTGAGATAAAGGATCTGGGGGAGCTCAGATATTTCTTGGGCATTGAGGTGATTAGGTCACCACATGGTATTGGATTACTGCAGAGATAGTATGGCTTGGACATGTTGTCCCAGTATGGTATGACAGGCTGTAAGCCTTTCTCAATGCCATTGGATCAGAATGGCAAGTTGAGTACAGATTCAGGAGAGATTTTAGAGGATCCTATTATGTATAGGCGCATAGTAGGAAGCTTGATCTACATGACGATCACCAGGCCAGATTCGAGCTATGCTGTTGGGTTGGTGAGTTAGTTTATGCAGGTTCCTCGGAAGCCGCATTTGGATGCATTGAGATTCATACTGAGGTATGTGAGGTCTACTTTGCATTGTGGACTATTTTATGAAACTGGGAGGACAGAGATATGTGTACATGGGTACACAGATGCTGATTGGGCTGGTAGTATCTTAGATAGAAGATCTACTAGTGGCTTCATGTTTTCTTTGGGGAGTGCTACTGTAACTTGGAGCAGCAAGAAAAGCAGCATACAATTGATCTATCCAATACTACTACAAAGGCCAAGTACAGAGGTGCTGCTACTATGGCACCATGTGAGGTAGCTTGGTTGAGAAAGCTACTTGTAGATTTGGGTCTATCAGTGGATAGACAAGTTGTCATTTTCTGTGACAACATTAGCAGTATACAGTTGGCCACCCACCAGGAACCCAGTTTTTCATGCTCGCACGAAGCATATAGAGGTCCACTACCATTTTGTGAGAGAGAAGGTTTTGGCAGGAGACATTGACCTTGTTTATGTTAGCACACAGGATCAGGTTGCTGACATCTTCACCAAAGCATTGGGTACAGAGAAGCTCTGCAGATTCAGGGCTTCGCTTGGTGTACATGAGATGGAGTTGAGCTCGAGGGGGAGTGTTGAGATATCGAGCTCATCTAGTGAGGCGATGGACACTGATGACCCGCCTGGGGGATAGGCCCCACACTTACACCACCGGCATGGTTGGTGAGATCATGGGTGATATGCGGCCAGTGTGGGATGACAGGCTGTGTAGCCATTCTAGAGAGACGGGCACAGTTATAGCGCCAGCTCATTTAGTTGGGTTCACACTATAGAGAACCCTAGTATGTATTTGGTTGAGTACCTTTTCATATTATGTGTACTCTTATCTTTGTATATGGTGTGTTGAGTGTTGTGTGAAGATGAAGAAGATTTTCAGCCTCTCACCTTGTGTGTTCTCTTTTAGAGTTTTGTGAGTGTGTGTGTGCTTGCAAGAGCTCAAGCTCTCTTCTCCCCTGTATCTTTTCAGAAGAGAGACTCCAAATTGTTCCCTTTATCTTGAGACCAGAGATAGTAAAAGAAGATGAAGTCAAATATGAAAATAGCATGGTTCTACAAGAGGGAGAAGATATAATAAAAAAGACCAAAATAATCAGTTGTTTTGATTGTCCACCCATACCTCTATGTCGGTTGATCCCCTATGCTAAGGTTAGGGGATTAAGGGATAACATATCGAGGTTAAAGATACCATTTGGTAAGGAGAGATATGTGCCAGAGAAGGGAGTTTTTATAGTGTCTATTTGGACATGCGATAGTGATGAGACTATTGTGAATGATGAGATAATGGAAGGTTGGGATGCAATTTGGCAAGAAAAAAAAACTGAGCTTGAGGATGAGATTACCAAAATACCGGAGCTAGAAAGACTGGCAAGTCTTATGTTCTATGTTTGGGAGGGCAATCACCATATAGTAGCCTAGGTTGAAGCTATAAAAGAGCAATTTGTGGGACTAAAAGAGAAGCATGTGCGAGTGATAAAACAATTATTGACCCCAGGAAAGTGAGTGAGATAACTCTATTCTCATGCTTGTGCCGTTCATAGTTCTACTTCCACACAAGGCATAAGTGCACTCAAATAAGCCTCCACATAAACTCTTTCATATAACTCTAGGAAACTTCACCAGGTTTCACCCAATAAATGGCCATCATGTGCTTTCTCCATTCCTTGCATTGGAGAGGTTTAAGGATTACGTACATTCGGTAACTCAAAAGCCACATTGCCATTATAGATTTGAGGAATTTCTTCTACCTTCTCAATATGTGTGCTTGCTAATAACATTCTATGAAAAACACATGCATGAGATTCCTCAGACAATAAGTATTTAACCACACTGTTCTGAAGTGGTGTGCCCATGGGGAATCTTCTATTGTAAGATCAATAATGATTTGCTTTGGTGTGCTTATTGTAGCGCTGCTTGACTCTCCTATTATTGAAACAACGAGGTATTCTATTGTTATATCTTTATCAAATATATAACACGGTTTCTCTCGAGTGGGTCTAGCTGACTGGATAGTAGATACAAGATGATCTACACCATCATCTTATGGTTTGATTGCAAAAACTTCCAATCCAAAATGAGGATATAACATTCTATCAAAATCATCAGGTTTAGTAATATAAAAACATCCTTGCACAGTTCTAACAATAGAATCATTCTCCAAACCTCCTACAAAAATGTGAAAAGTTGTATTCTCCATGTCAATGAAAAAAAAATAGACCAAAAGAAGATAGGAGTGAAAAAGATCTCTATTTTCCAAGCACTATATCTCACAAAAATCAACTCACAAACACACACAAAAATCAACTCACAAACACACACAAAAACTAATGAAAATGATTTCGAATTTGCCAAGCACTATATCTCACAAAATCAACTCACACAAACACAAGAAGATAGGAGAGAAAAAGTTTTCTAATTTTGCCAAGCACTATATCTCACAAAATCAACTCAAACACACAAAAACTAATGAAAACGAATTCAAATTTTAAACACTAAATCTAAACATATTAGAATAAATTTTAAAAAATATATTCATTTTTTAAAAATATATTATTTCTGACAAACATAAAACCATTCTTCATCATTATAAATAGTATCATGAATGTATAAAATATAAAATCCATTTTCAACAATTATGTTTAATTATAAATGCTTACATAACTAACTCTCATTAATAATTACTTTTTTAACTACCTTGAATTTTCATGAATACATGTAATTTATACGTAATGGTCATATTGTTGTGATTAAAATCATAATTTTTAGATAGCTATTCTATTTAATATATAAAATTTTAAACAATGATGTCTCTTATTTTGAGAGAGAGAGAGAGAGAGAGAGAGAGAGAGATGTGGTTGACCTAAATGAGGGGAGGGTACCCTCACTAAGGGTGACATCACCCTTAGTGAGGGTAATATCTTCACTTAGCGCGATGTTGCCCCTAGTGAGTTGTCCCCCCACTAAGGGCGGCCGTTGTTAGTGAGGGGAACCTCCCCTCACTTAAGGCCACCGCCCCTTTCTCTCTCTCTCTCTCTCTCTCTCTCTCTCTCTCTCACACACACACACACACACACACACACACACACACACACACAGTGTGGACCATGACCACCTCCCTCCCTCTCTCTCTCTCTCTCTCTCTCTATATATATATATATATCTTTCGTTTAATTATTTCCTCCCCTCTTATGTCTTTCACCTCGTTTAATTCTTTCCTCCTCTCTCTCTCTCTCTCTCTCTCTAACTTGCTCGCTCTCTCTCTCTCTCTCTCTCTCTCTCTCTCTCTCTCTCTCTCTCTCTCTCTCTCTCTCGCTCGAGACTGCCCCTCTCTCTCACTTGCTCGCTTGCTCTCTCTCTCTCTCTCTCTCTCTCTCTCTCTCTCTCTCTCTCTCTCTCTCTCTCGCTCGAGACTGCCCCTCTCTCTCACTTGCTCGCTTGCTCTCTCTCTCTCACTCGCTCGAGACTGCCCCCCTCTCTCTCTCTCTCACTCGCTCGCGACTGCCCCTGTCTCTCTCTCTCTCTCTCACTCGCTCGAGACTGCCCCTCTCTCTCTCTCTCTCTCTCTCTCTCTCTCTCTCTCTCTCTCTCTCTCTCTCTCTCTCGTTTAATTCTTTCCTCCCTCTTCTCTCTCTCTCTCTCTCTCTCTCTCTCTCTCTCTCTCTCTCTCTCTCTCAAACACCTCTCTTTATTTTTATTCCTTCCCTCTCTCTAACCCTAAAAAGTTGCAAACCCTAAAATTTATTTTTAAATATTTTTTCTCTACTTTTAACCTTCTCTCTATTTTTAGCTTTCTTTATATTTTAATTTCTCTATTTTTACCTTTCTCTCTATTTTTTGCTTTCCTTATATATATTTTTTCTCTATTTTTAGCTTTCTTTATATTTTTTCTTTATTTTTAGCTTTCTCTCTGTTTTTATCTCTCTCTCTCTCTCTCTCTCTCTCTCTCTCTCTCTCTCTCTCTCTCTCTCTCTCTCTCTCTCTATTTTTAGCTCTCTCTCTATTTAAGATTTCTATTTATTTATAGCTTTCTCTCAATTTATATCTCTTCTTCCTTTGTTTATATCTTCTTAGTTTCTTTCCTTTTTGTTCACTATGTTTGTTTGGTCTCTTTCTCGCCTCTTCCAATCTCCTTCTGAGAGGTCTTATTTTGCAATCCTCTTCTGAGCTCCTCTTTTCTACATGGCACCTTCTCAACTCGAACGAGGGACACAAGTTTTCGTAATGTTCAATGGCACCAAAGTAGCTACTGGGACCGTTTTGCATGTAAACCCCACTGTGGATACCATTCATGGAATTCCTTTGTCGCTTGGTCATGTTGGCATGTCAATTGTTGCAGATGTTGAAGTGGGAGAAGTACCTTGTCCTTTTCCCCTCAATATCGGCATGTTGAATCAAACCATAGGCTACATCATTATATGGCCAACAAGCCATTGCATAAGTGTTATTATATCTCTCTCTCACTTTTGCAATTATGCTCTTTTTTTGTGGTGATTCTAAAAACTGTTTGTAGCAAGTGATTGTTTGTGTTAGTGGTTTTATATCTCTCTCCCACCTTTGCAATTATGCTCTTTTTTGGTGGTTTTGTTGAGAGTAATTTGTAGCAACAAGCGATTGAGTAATTTGTCTTGTATATGTCGATGTGTTTAGATTGATCACATCAAAGAAAACCCCACATCCAAAGTGTGCACAATGCTTAAAGAGCACACCTATTAGACAAGCTAGCCAAGAAATGATAAGTACGAAGAAGAGGAGAAAAATAGTGCAAGAAGATGATGATGATTATGCTCCTCCTCAAAAAAATTCATGTGCTCTTAAAAAAAAGGTGCTTCTTCAAAATCCATGAAAGCAACAAAGGAAGTAGGAGAGATGGAGGAGGGAACTAAAAAAGAAGGTGATAATGAAGACCACTTCATGGGGACACATGCAACTTGTTTGCGACTAGAACTCCTACAGGATAGCCTAAATAGAGCAAAGGTACTTGTTGCTATCCACGTTTTACCAAATCTCACATAAGGTATTTTTATAGCTTCTAAGAACAACCTGTGTGTGTGCATTGTAGGTGAAGAAATCTACTCCTTTCTCACCTATTCCCTTGTGCAGACTTGTGCCTAACCCCTCTATAAGAAGAGTTCAGTTTAGGTACAAGAAGCTAGCACAAGCGAATTCTATACAAATGGCTATGTTTTTGATCAATGTAGGTTCATTTGTTCTATCTCCTCATCCCATAATCATGTTAGAGGAGTAAAACACATGATGTTAGTGCATGGAATGACATATGGCGAATGAGAAACGAGGAGTCCGAGAATGTCATCAAAGGCACGGAGTGGGAATTTATGAGCAACAACAAGATGTTTTATGTGTGGGATGGCAATCATCGCATTGTGGCATGGGTGGAGGAGATTAGTAAATGTGTCATCTTAAATTGCTTACTTTTTCTACGTGGTGTTAAGTTTTTTAAAATAAATTTGGGACTAATTCGATTTGCACTGATTTTAGCATTCAAGAATGTTGTATCAAGATATCCATGTGTTGATACTATCCTTATTGAATTCAATGAGGATGGCGAGAGGGGGAGGTCCTCACAGTCATACCTTGCTTAAACAGGTAACGAAATGTACACATTACGATAATATATGTTGTAAGTCTCTTTGACATGGGATGGTCCAAGTGTAGTACGTTTTATCTTTCATTCATAGCTCATAATTTTTTTTCCATATGATGAATGAAGTGGGCTATATTTCTTTGTCTCTTGTGGAAAAAGTGTGCCTTATTAGGTCACTTGGATTAGAAAATAAAGAAACAATTATGAGACACACTAGAGTGATGAACAAGGCATGGCTGAAGAAGCACACCTCGACATGCAGAAAAAAAAGGGTTGCCCATCTTGGTACAATTGTAAACTTTCACAATCTTCTAACACTTGCAATATATGATTAACATTTACATATTATCAAGCTAATGTTGTAACATGTGAATAATAGAATGAGTACCTCAATCACCCAAGATATTAACCCCCTAATACATAGCTTGCCTGTAAATGAGTTTGAGGAGAAATGGATACTTGCATTTTATAAAGATGAAAGAAAGTGGAGGCATGGTACACGGCGGCTAGCGTTGATTACAAACCATACACAAGGAGAAGGTTTCTTTGACTAAGAAAGCCTACACTCTTCCCTCTTTGTCTATTTGGTATGCAATGACATTTTATGATTTAATGTTGTGGTTTAATTTTGGTGTTGTGTTGCAGACGACTAGTGCAAGTTAATTGGGACAAGAAACTGGATTGTTGACAGAGGATAGGCTATACAGCTTGGCATCTAGCTCATTGCCAAATGAACAGAAAGCCCAAATTTTAGATATTTTGATTGATGGCAATTTGCAGAGGCTGAAGGACTCACAGATCCCTAAAAGTAATAATATTTCCCTTTTCTTCTTGATATATACAAAAAACTATATAATGTTTGAATAACAATTTCAATGGAAACGCAGCAAATGCAAGTTTATTATTCAGGGATTGACTTCGAGGAGAAGTCGTATGGCATGAGATTGGAGCACATGGTGTGATTGTCCTTGCAAAAATATCAGAAAAGTGCAAGATAATTTTCCAGATACATTTCAAGAGCTTGCCAATCTTGAGAGACTGTATTTTGGGAAGCTGTTCGAGGAAATGGTGGTATTCCTGAAGAAACAAGGGGTGGTAGCTTCAAACCGTGTTGCCGTCAAAGCTACCAAGCATGCTATGTTTAGGTGCATAACATTTTAAAAATCTTAATTACTACTTAATTGTGCTCTTATATTCATAAACTGAAAGGAAATAATAATGTGTAGATGGATATGTAAGTGCCATGTGGGGAGATATATTGGAGATGTGCCTGCAATCTTAAAAGATTGGCGTAATCCACAACATGAGAGCACTATGTATACACAACAACAATTTTGAGACCTTTGGGATGCAGGAATATACAAGAGATGCCCACTGTTCCTTAACTTTTCAAGTGGCAAATTTCCTAAGAGCGAGAAGGAGATATATACTCGGGCCTATAAATCAAAGCAATCAACCATGGTATGAACTAGACAATTAGATTTTTCAGTTCTTTTTTAATATTGTTTCTTATATCTTTTTGAATCATGATTTCTATTGTGAAGCCTAGAAGTCTACGTGACTAATCACATGTTCAAGACAAGGGCAAAGCTTATGAAAGATGAAGGGGATGATGAAGATGAAGAGGATGATGATAATGAAGGGGAAAAAGTGCCAAAGAAGGATGCAATGAAGGACAAGAAAAAAGGAAAGGCACGAGTCTCGATTTACGGATCCATCGGTCTAGCCTAACCCCATCAGTCCCATGGGTTAGCCAACCGCCCAACCACTGTAGTGGTGGGATCCAATTAAGAATTTGGTTAGGTTTTGGCCCGGGTACCAAGGAAAAGAGTTCCAAGGCCCCCTAGCTAGAAGTTCATGCAAAAATAAAACTAGTCACACCACTTACACACCCAATATGAAATTGCCTTTTCAAAGATTCAACCAGTTTTAAAACAATCCTTTAATAAAACCATAGTATCACTGATCACCATCTTCCAAATTATCCGGTTGATTCTTAATTTCCCATCATTCCTTCATCAGAGTATCTATGGCATCATTGGCAACCAGAACGCTCACCACCTGTCCACTTATCAGGGGCCTCAATAGTTCCTAGCCCATAATACTCGGCAATATAATCACTTATAAAAATCAAGATGGACTCTCATTGAAGATCAGCAAGATCAACCAACAGATCCATATAAAGAGCCATGGACTCATCCATTGAAGACCAGCAAGGTCAATCAACCAGATCCATGCCCGGTTTCAGAAAACAACTCTTACTCCTTGTTCCAATATCTTCCTTGACGCACGCGTGGGTATCCTAGGCGACCCAGAGCCCGAGCACCGTATGGTCAGCACCCTCTAGGATCCTTCGCAGGTGACCTAGCGCTTCACTCATAGGCCGCTTCCTTGGTCTCTCATCCAGCGTACCGGAAGCTCACCATTTTAATCGAACCGAGGCTGGTCAAGACCTCGGCCGACTTTGCTACGCGAGACATCCTCCATTGACTCTCCGTCAGCAGTTGCAACTTTATCAGTTAGGTCTCCAGGACCTTAATCACAAGACGGTCAAAATGCTTTCCCAGCATTCTTGACATAAAACAGTCATTTACAAACAGCATTTACAAACAGTTTACAAATATAGTTTCTATATTAACTCTCATTTTTCCACATTATCCCTCATCAATCCACATTACTTATTCCACATTCCATTTATATGTGTACTCATCCCATCACATCATTTTCTATCTCATCACTTCAGATTCCTTCACATCACATATCATATCACATATCATATATTCACATCCATACATATATCCACATCCACATCCACATTCACATCCATACATCCACATCTACATCCATGCATCTATTTTCACATCCACATCTACATGCGCATTCATGCATACATCCACATCTATACATCTACATGCATACATCCACATCTCCATTCACATCCACATCTATACATCTACATGCATACATCCACATCTCCATTCACATCCACATCTATACATCTACATCTACATGCATACATTCACATCTCCATTCACATCCACATCTATACATCTTCATGCATACATCCACATCTCCTTTCACATCCACATCTATACATCTACATCTACATGCATACATCCACATCTATACATCTACATGCATACATCCACATCTCCATTCACATCCACATCTATACATCTACATCTACATGCATACATCCACATCTCCATTCACATCCACATCTATACATCTACATCTACATGCATACATCCACATCTCCATTCACATCCACATCTATACATCTACATGCATACATCCACATCTCCATTCACATCCACATCTATACATCTACATCTACATGCATACATCCACATCTCCATTCACATCCACATCTATACATCTACATGCATACATCCACATCTATACATCTACATGCATACATCCACATCTCCATTCACATCCACATCTATACATCTACATCTACATGCATACATCCACACCTCCATGATTATAATAAAATTCTTTTAATTAATCTAGGATGATAATTCCTAGAATATGGTAGGAAGTCCTCTTTTCATGCTTTGAATGAAATTATTTTGTGTGTAATTTTTATAAAAATTTTGCCATAGCTCCGCTGCTATGACTGATACATCTCATTATCTAAAAGATAAAGCTTATCATTAAGGGAATGATTAGAATGATCCCTAATTGGATCATTAACCCATAATGGATTGAATCATCAATATTCATGAAATACATAAACTAAAAGCATAGGGAAAGCCATTAATTTGGTCTTAAGCATAGATTAATCTTGGATTAAGAAAAAGCATTATGAAAAGCTTCATTTGGATTGAGAATAAGTCATGAGTATGACCATTTCTTGAGTGTGAGAGAGATATTATATAAAAACCATTAGAATTAAGCATAAATGGAAATTTATGTAATTCTTTACTATCATTCATTAATTACTTCAACAGCATTCAAAAAAACCATTTCAATTAAGCTTCTCAAGCTTGAGAGGGGTTGAGAAGAGAGAAACATTGAGAAAAGATCAAAATTCACCACACTTACCTTACAAATTGCTTGATTCTTTGTTCACGGTAGAGGCCCCCAACCAATCAATTGGTTTAGTATGTTGATGGAGCCACCAATGGAGATTGAAGAAAGAGGGAAGCTCCAATTTCTTACAAATTGGAGAGAATTTTAGAGAATAGTAAATATTAGCATTATTTCAGCATAGTTCTAGAATAGTAAAATTCTCCTCCTTTTTTTCAAATGACTCATGTTCTATTTAAAGGAGAGGGAGGCTCTAACCAAGGCTAACTGATTTCTAGAATTTTTCAGATTCAATTTGGTTGAATTTGGACTAGATTTAGACCTAGTTTGGTTCCTTTTTGATTCGGTTTGGTTCCTTTTTGATTTGGTTTGGTTCAAGAGAGAGGAGAGATAAAAATATCACATTATTTTTGAGTTTAAAACTCATTCAAGCATGTGAAATATGCACCTCCTTTAAAGAACTCCCCTTCCTTACATATGTGTCAAAATGGAATGATTATATCCAAAATATCTCATATTTTTAATATTGCTCATAGTTTTTTATTAATAAACCTTGTACATTTTCAACTCTTCATCTTATGTGAGCATTTACTCATTTTTGGATACCCAAAATATCTCATATTTTTAATATTGCTCATAGTTTTTTACTAATAAACTTGTACATTTTCAACTCTTCATCTTATGTGAGCATTTACTCATTTTTGGATACCCAAAATATCTCATATTTTTGATATTACTCATAGTTTTTTACTAATAAACCTTGTACATTTTCAACTCTTCATCTTATGTGAGCATTTATCCATTTTTGGGTATCTTCTTTTACAAATTGGATTTATCTCCTCCCTACACATGGATTGATGCTATTGGCCCATAGGAACCTTAATTGGACCATAATCCAAAAATTTCTAAAAATCTAGACCCCTAGGCTAAGGTCCTTTATACCCATTTCCAATTAATTCTAATTGCACATTGGAAAGTTCTTTTTGAATTTCTGTTTCAGGGAAATTCATTTTAATAATATGAGAAATTTTTCTATCTAAAAATATTCAAAATCTGAATATTCTCTCTCTAGAATATTTTCTCTCTCTAAGTTAAAAATAAGATCTTTCATATTTCTGAAGAGGGGATTGATTACAGGGGAAGATGCTCGATATCTTGAGAGGCTGGGGAGGAATCTTACATTCTCTCCCACTTGAAAAATGCGAGATGTCCTCATCTCGCAAAAACTGGGGGTATTTTCGCAAGATGCACGAATATGAGGCTGAGAGAAAATTTAATTAAAAATTAATCAGCAAGAAAAGTCTCAAAGAGAGCAAGACTCAAGACAAGAACAAGATTTCAACTTTATTCACTCTTGGAACATATACAGCAAGATAGAAGAACTTTTTACACTTCCATAAGCCCGTCCATCATATGGTCACAAAAGCAGCACTCACAAGCTGCACAGTAATCATCTATAGGTATAATTCGGCTGTTTATTGTAGCACCTACCTCAGTGGTATGAGGTGATCTAAGAAAAGGACCTCTAAGAGGCAAGCCGAAGACGGGATAAAGGCATATTTTCTGGTGAGGAAGAAAGCACGCTAGTAAGAAGACCCGCTCAGAAAATCTACCATGCCTTGATCTCATCACGCAGTAGTATTGGGGACCCAAACCCAAGGCTTCAATAACCATAGCCAAGTGGATATTGTTACGAAAGTGCTGTCGCCCCCACAGTGTTACCCTAGTTATATCTCGACAGGTCCGCCATTTGGTCTGAGCTACAGAAGTTCCCAAGTGAGGAAAAAGTGAGCGCTCATACAGTTCTATAAAATCCTTCTTCACAGACTCGTTTGCGTCTTGAAGGTGAGAAATCATCATGGATAAAACCAATTCCTGCTGCCAAGCCATGAAGGAGATTAAGAAAGAAAGGGGATCGATGGAAGTAAGATTACTGTGAGCGACAAGTAAAAATTATGACTTTATATAAAGGAAGGAGCTAGCGTAACCTAGAAGCCAACGGTATCTTGCCACTGAAGTTTTATCGTCTTTCCATGATTTGGGTTTGGCACATATTTCTATAGAAGGCTTACATGAAATACATTATGAACTTTGAGATGAGGAGGTAAAAGAAGCTCGTAAGCTAAGTTACTTACTTTCTTTGAATTCAGATAAGGCTCGCAATATCTGGGGGATAACTTCTTATACTCCCAAGAGATAAAGAACTTCTTTTGGGCCGTACTCGAATGAAGACCAAAACCTTGGTATCCAAAACACCGATTTTTACTTCTGAACTCATTGTTCTGAATTCTTAAAACAGGTGGGACTGCTGAGAAGTATTCTAGGGAAAGGGTCTTCCTTTTTTTTAAAACAGAATTTTTCTTTTATTTTAGACAGGGAATAATTATAAGATCAGAAAGGGAGATTCTTACTCCTGTATACCTCGAAGGTTGGGGAGGAATCTTACATTCTACCCCACTTAAAAAAGTGCGAGATGTCCTCATCTCGCAAGGTAGAGGACAACTCTTTTTCTTAAGATCCAATTTTATTCTGGAGTTCCTTATATTCTAGTCAACCCAACAGAATACTGGGATAAATATCCTTATATAGAACTCATTAAATAACAATTCATTCAGATCATATCATTCATATCTTTAACATGATAATGGTCCATCAGAGCGAAAAATTTTCTTCTGAACATTCCTCCAGGGGAATTTTAGTCAAGCAAGTTCTCAATTTGTCATCCCTTAACTTGATCTACCGGTGAAGTGTTAACAGTAGCAATCTGACAGCACAATCCACTAATCTCATAGTGATTTGCTGAATTTATTATCATCATTCTAGTTATGAATATCATCACATGGACTCGTCCCATTCATCCTCATTGTGGTTTCGTTCAGATTATTATATTTCAACTAAATTTCAAAAATCATCATTTTTCAATCAGAATCCAAATCAATTCATCAATTCTCAAACAGAATTAAAAATCATATCAACCACATTCGAAATCATCATCTGGATAGCATTAACGCTTATAATTTCAAGTCTTAGATTTACTCGTATATATACTGTTAGTAAAGAGCTGCAGTTATACTCTCGGTATATACGGGTAGTCACGGCTCTTGGAATTATAAGGTAAATACCATCATGTCTAGGCCTCAAGCAAGTCAGGGATTCTATATAATTGCGGTACTTCCATCTGAAGACACAATTACCAAATTACGAATTTCAGTTTGAATATCAAATTGTATGACTTATATCACACAATTACAACCTTCTTGTGTTTCTTGATAAATTTTTGACATATTTGTCTTCTCAGTTGATCTTTATTAGCCAACCTGCTCTGATACCAACTGTGAGATCCCTGTTCCCACACCGAGCAATGGATTCGGGTACTAGCAGCGGAAGTAGCACTTCTCGTGCGGAATAGGGGTCCCACATTCAGGGCCTCGCCCACGGATATCCGGACAAGAGACTAATCCGGTTTGTCCAAAACCGAACCCGGAAAAACTTCCCTCCCTCGGAAAGTACGATTCCACCAGGCTAACTTTTTTCTCTAACGTATTCAAGACCATTACTGATCAAGCTGATCCGATTGTACCTATAAAGATACTCGGTCAGATCAAGGAAGAAACTTGCACTGGGATCATTGGGATCAACACTTTTTTCCCCATCAAGAGGCACAGCCGTTGATTCCTATCCATAGAACAATTACTATCCGGGATTTACTTTATCTATTGTAATAACAGAAATTGAGTCTCGATTTACGGATCCATCAGTCCAGCCTAACCCCATCCAGTCCCATGGGTTAGCCAACCACCGAACCACTATAGTGATGGGATCCAATTAAGAATTTGGTTAGGTTTTGTCCCGGGTACCAAGGAAAAGAGTTCCAAGGCCCCCTAGCCAGAAGTTCATGCAAAAATAAAACTAGTCACACCACTTACACACCTAATATGAAATTGCCTTTTCACAGATTTAACCAGTTTTAAAACAATCCTTTAATAAAACCATAGTATCACTGATCACCATCTTCCAAATTATCCGGTTGATTCTTAATTTCCCATCATTCCTTCATCAGAGTATCTATGGCATCATTGGCAACCAGAACGCTCACCACCTGTCCACTCAGGGGCCTTTTCAATAGTTCCTAGCCCATAATACTCGGCAATATAATCACTTATAAAAATCAAGATGGACTCTCATTGAAGATCAGCAAGATCAACCAGATCCATAAAAAGGGCCATGGACTCATCCATTGAAGACCAGCAAGGTCAAGCAACCAGATCCATGTTCGGTTTCAGAAAACAACTCTTACTACTTGTGCCAATATCTTCCTCGACGCACGCGTGGGTATCCTAGGCGACCCAGAGCCCGAGCACTGTATGGTCAGCACCCTCTAGGATCCTTCGTAGTAGCAGGTGACCTAGCGCTTCACTCATAGGCCGCTTCCTTGGTCCCTCATCCACCGTACCGGAAGCTCACCATTTTAATCGAACCGAGGCTGGTCAAGACCTCGGTGGCCGACTTTGCTACGCGAGACGTCCTCCATTGACTCTCCCTCAGCAATTGCAACTTTATCAGTTAGGTCTCCACGACCTTAATCACAAGACGGTCAAAATGCTTTCCCAGCATTCTTGACATAAAACAGTCATTTACAAACAGCATTTACAAACAGTTTACAAATACAGTTTCTATATTAACTCTCATTTTTCCACATTATCCCTCATCAATCCACATTACTTATTCCACATTCCATTTATATGTGTACTCATCCCATCACATCATTTTCCATCTCATCACTTCAGATTCCTTCACATCACATATCATATATTCACATCCATACATATATCCACATCCACATCCACATTCACATCCATACATCCACATCTACATCCATGCATCTATTTTCACATCCACATCTATATGCACATTCATGCATACATCCACATCTCCATTCACATCCACATCTAAACATCTACATGCATACATCCACATCTCCATTCACATCCACATCTATACATCTACATGCATACATCCACTCTCCATTCACATCCACATCTATACATCTACATCTACATGCATACATCCACATCTCCATTCACATCCACATCTATACATCTACATCTACATGCATACATCCACATCTCCATTCACATCCACATCTATACATCTACATGCATACATCCACATCTCCATTCACATCCACATCTATACATCTACATCTACATGCATACATCCACACCTCCATGATTATAATAAAATTCTTTTAATTAATCTAGGTTGATAATTCCTAGAATATGGTAGAAAGTCCTCTTTTCATGCTTTGAATGAAATTATTTTATGTGTAATTTTTATAAAAATTTTGCCATAGCTCCACTGCTATGACTGATAAATCTCAATTATCTAAAAGATAAAGCTTATCATTAAGGAAATGATTAGAATGATCCCTAATTGGATCATTAATCCATAATGGATTGAATCATCAATATTCATGAAATACATAAACTAAAAGCATAGGGAAAGCCATTAATTTGGTCTTAAGCATAGATTAATCTTGGATTAAGGAAAAGCATTATGAAAAGCTTCATTTGGATTGAGAATAAGTCATGAGTATGACCATTTCTTGAGTGTAAGAGAGATATTATATAAAAACCATTAGAATTAAGCATAAATGGAAATTTATGTAATTCTTTACTATCATTCATTAATTACTTCAATAGCATTCAAAAAAACCATTTCAATTAAGCTTCTCAAGCTTGAGAGGGGTTGAGAAGAGAGAAACATTGAGAAAAGATCAAAATTCACCACACTTACCTTACAAATTGCTTGATTCTTTGTTCACGGTAGAGGCCCCCAACCAATCAATTGGTTTAGTATGTTGATGGAGCCACCAATGGAGATTGAAGAAAGAGGGAAGCTCCAATTTCTTACAAATTGGAGAGAATTTTAGAGAATACTAAATATTAGCATTATTTCAGCATAGTTCTAGAATAGTAAAATTCTCCTCCTTTTTTTCAAAGGACTCATGTTCTATTTATAGGAGAGGGAGGCTCTAACCAAGGCTAACTGATTTCTAGAATTTTCCAGATTTAGTTTGGTTGAATTTGGACTAGATTTGGACCTAGTTTGGTTCCTTTTTGATTCGGTTTGGTTCCTTTTTGATTTGGTTTGGTTCAAGAGAGAGGAGAGATAAAAATATCACATTATTTTTGAGTTTAAAACTCATTCAAGCATGTGAAATATGCACCTCCTTTAAAGAACTCCCCTTCCTTACATATGTGTCAAAATGGAATGATTATACCCAAAATATCTCATATTTTTAATATTGCTCATAGTTTTTTATTAATAAACCTTGTACATTTTCAACTCTTCATCTTATGTGAGCATTTACTCATTTTTGGATACCCAAAATATCTCATATTTTTAATATTTCTCATAGTTTTTTACTAATAAACTTGTACATTTTCAACTCTTCATCTTATGTGAGCATTTACTCATTTTTGGATACCCAAAATATCTCATATTTTTTATATTACTCGTAGTTTTTTACTGATAAACCTTGTACATTTTCAACTCTTCATCTTATGTGAGCATTTACTCATTTTTGGGTATCTTCTTTTACAAATTGGATTTATCTCCTCCCTACACATGGATTGATGCTATTGGCCCATAGGAACCTTAATTGGACCATAATCCAAAAATTTCTGAAAATCTAGATCCTTAGGCTAAGGTCCTTTATACCCATTTCCAATAAATTCCAATTGCACATTGGAAAGTTCTTTTTGAATTTCTGTTTCAGGGGAATTCATTTTAATAATATGAGGAATTTTTCTATCTAAAAATATTCAAAATTTGAATATTCTCTCTCTAGAATATTTTCTCTCTCTAAGTTAAAAATAAGATCTTTCATATTTCTGAAGAGGGGATTGATTACAGGGGAAGATGCTGGATATCTTGAGAGGCTGGGGAGGAATCTTACATTCTCTCCCACTTGAAAAATGCGAGATGTCCGCATCTCGCAAACTGGGGGTATTTTCGCAAGATGCACGAATATGAGGCTGAGAGAAAATTTAATTAAAAATTAATCAGCAAGAAAAGTCTCAAAGAGAGCAAGACTCAAGACAAGAACAAGATTTCAACTTTATTCACTCTTGGAACATATACAGTAAGATAGAAGAACTTTTTACACTTCCATAAGCCCGTCCATCATATGGTCACAAAAGCAGCACTCACAAGTACAAGCTGCACAAGTATAAGGTAACTCATCTATAGGAATAATATGGCTGTTTATTGTAGCACCTACCTCAGTGGTATGAGGTGATCTAAGAAAAGGACCTCTAAGAGGCAAGCCGAAAACAGGATAAAGGCATATCTTCTGGTGAGGAAGAAAGCACGCTAGTAAGAAGACCCGCTCAGAAAATCTACCATGCCTTGATCTCATCACGCAGTAGTATCGGGGACCCAAACCCAAGGCTTCAATAACCATAGCCAAGTGGATATTGTTACGAAAGTGCTGTCGCCCCCACGGTGTTAACCTAGTTATATCTCGACAGGTCCGCCATTTGGTCTGAGCTACAGAAGTTCCCAAGTGAGGGAAAAGTGAGCGCTCATACAGTTCTATAAAATCCTTCTTCACAGACTCGTTTGCGTCTTGAAGGTGAGAAATCATCATGGATAAAACCAATTCCTGCTGCCAAGCCATGAAGGAGATTAAGAAAGAAAGGGGATCGATGGAAGTAAGATTACTGTGAGCGACAAGTAAAAATTATGACTTTATATAAAGGAAGGAGCTAGCGTAACCTAGAAGCCAACGGTATCTTGCCACTGAAGTTTTATCGTCTTTCCATGATTTGGGTTTGACACATATTTCTATGGAAGGCTTACATGAAATACATTATGAACTTTGAGATGAGGAGGTAAAAGAAGCTCGTAAGCTAAGTTACTTACTTTCTTTGAATTCAGATAAGGCTCGCAATATCTGGGGGATAACTTCTTATACTCCCAAGAGATAAAGAACTTCTTTTGGGCCGTACTCGAATGAAGACCAAAACCTTGGTATCCAAAACACCGATTTTTACTTCTGAACTCATTGTTCTGAATTCTTAAAACAGGTGGGACTCCTGAGAAGTATTCTAGGGAAAGGGTCTTCCTTTTTTTTAAAACAGAATTTTTCTTTTATTTTGGACAGGGAATAATTATAAGATCAGAAAGGGAGATTCTTACTCCTGTATACCTCGAAGGTTGGGGAGGAATCTTACATTCTACCCCACTTAAAAAAGTGCGAGATGTCCTCATCTCGCAAGGTAGAGGACAACTCTTTTTCTTAAGATCCGATTGTATTCTGGAGTTCCTTATATTCTGGTCAACCCAACAGAATACTGGGATAAATATCCTTATATAGAACTCATTAAATAACAATTCATTCAGATCATATCATTCATATCTTTAACATGATAATGGTCCATCAGACCGAAAAATTTCCTTCTGAACATTCCTCCACGGGAATTTCAGTCAAGCAAGTTCTCAATTTGTCATCCCTTAACTTGATCTACCGGTCAAGTGTTAACAGTAGCAATCTGACAGCACAATCCACTAATCTCATAGTGATTTGTTGAATTTATTATCATCATTCTAGTTATGAATATCATCACAGGGACTCGTCCCATTCATTCTCATTGTGGTTTCGTTCAGATTATTATATTTCAACTAAATTTCAGAAATCATCATTTTTCAATCAGAATCCAAATCAATTCATCAATTCTCAAACAGAATTAAAAATCATATTAACCACATTCGAAATCATCATCTGGATAGCATTAACGCTTATAATTTCAAGTCTTAGATTTACTCATATATACTGTTAGTAAAGAGCTGCAGTTATACTCTCGGTATATACGGGTAGTCACGGCTCTTGGAATTATAAGGTAAATACCATCATGTCTAGGCCTCAAGCAAGTCAGGGATTCTATATAATTGCGGTACTTCCATCTAAAGACCCAATTACCAAATTACGAATTTCAGTTTGAATATCAAATTGTATGACTTATATCACACAATTACAACGTTCTTGTTTTTCTTGAAATTTTTTTGACATATTTGTCTTCTCAGTTGATCTTTATTAGCCAACCTGCTCTGATACCAACTGTGAGATCCCTGTTCCCACCGGATTCGGGTACTAGCAGCGGAAGTAGCACTTCTCGTGCTGCGGAACAGGGGCCCCACATTCAGGGCCTCGCCCCACGGATATCCGGACAAGAGACTAATCCGTCGGTTTGTCCAAAACCGAACCCGGAAAAACTTCCCTCCCCCGGAAAGCACGGGCGATTCCACCAGGATAACTTTTTTCTCTAACGTAGTCAAGACCATTACTGATCAAGCTGATCCGATTGTACCTATAAAGATACTCGGTCAGATCAAGGAAGAAACTTGCACTTGGATCATTGGGATCAACGCTTTTTTCCCCATCAAGAGGCACAGCCGTTGATTCCTATCCATAGAACAATTACTATCCGAGATTTACTTTATCTATCGTAATAACAGAAATTGAGTCTCGATTTACGGATCCATCAGTCCAGCCTAACCCCATCCAGTCCCATGGGTTAGCCAACCGCCCAACCAATGTAGTGATGGGATCCAATTAAGAATATGGTTAGGTTTTGTCCCGGGTACCAAGGAAAAGAGTTCCAAGGCCCCCTAGCCAGAAGTTCATGCAAAAATAAAACTAGTCACACCACTTACACACCTAATATGAAATTGCCTTTTCACAGATTCAACCAGTTTTAAAACAATCCTTTAATAAAACCATAGTATCACTGATCACCATCTTCCAAATTATCCGGTTGATTCTTAATTTCCCATCATTCCTTCATCAGAGTATCTATGGCATCATTGGCAACCAGAACGCTCACCACCTGTCCACTCAGGGGCCTTTTCAATAGTTCCTAGCCCATAATACTCGGCAATATAATCACATATAGAAATCAAGATGGACTTTCATTGAAGATCAGCAAGATCAACCAACAGATCCATATAAAGAGCCATGGACTCATCCATTGAAGACCAGCAAGGTCAATCAACCAGATCCATGCCCGGTTTCAGAAAACAACTCTTACTCCTTGTTCCAATATCTCCCTCGATGCACGCATGGGTATCCTAGGCGACCTAGAGCCCGAGCACCGTATGGTCAGCACCCTCTAGGATCCTTCGCAGGTGACCTTGCGCTTCACTCATAGGCCGCTTCCTTGGTCCCTCATCCACCGTACCGAAAGCTCACCATTTTAATCGAACCGAGGCTGGTCAAGACCTCGGCCGACTTTGCTACGCGAGACGTCCTCCATTGACTCTCCGTCTCAGCAGTTGCAACTTTATCAGTTAGGTCTCCACGACCTTAATCACAAGACGGTCAAAATGCTTTCCCAGCATTCTTGACATAAAACAGTCATTTACAAACAGCATTTACAAACAGTTTACATATACAGCTTCTATATTAACTCTCATTTTTCCACATTATCCCTCATCAATTCACATTACTTATTCCACATTCCATTTATAGGTGTACTCATCCATCACATCATTTTCCATCTCATCACTTCAGATTCCGTCACATCACATATCATATATTCACATCCATACATATATCCACATCCACATCCACATTCACATCCATACATCCACATCTACATCCATGCATCTATTTTCACATCCACATCTACATGCACATTCATGCACACATCCACATCTCCATTCACATCCACATCTATACATCTACATGCATACATCCACATCTCCATTCACATCCACATCTATACATCTACATCTACATGCATACATTCACATCTCCATTCACATCCACATCTATACATCTACATGCATACATCCACATCTCCTTTCACATCCACATCTATACATCTACATCTACATCTACATCTACATGCATACATCCACATCTCCATTCACATCCACATCTATACATCTACATGCATACATTCACATCTCCATTCACATCCACATCTATACATCTACATGCATACATCCACATCTCCTTTCACATCCACATCTATACATCTACATCTACATCTACATGCATACATCCACATCTCCATTCACATCCACATCTATACATCTACATGCATACATCCACATCTCCATTCACATCCACATCTATACATCTACATCTACATGCATACATCCATATCTCCATTCACATCCATATCTATACATCTACATGTATACATCCACATCTCCATTCACATCCACATCTATACATCTACATCTACATGCATACATCCACATCTCCATTCACATCCACATCTCTACATCTACATGCATACATCCACATCTCCATTCACATCCACATCTATACATCTACATCTACATGCATACATCCACACCTCCATGATTACAATAAAATTCTTTTAATTAATCTAGGATGATAATTCCTAGAATATGGTAGGAAGTCCTCTTTTCATGCTTTGAATGAAATTATTTTATGTGTAATTTTTATAAAAATTTTGCCATAGCTCCGCTGCTATGACTGATAAATCTCAATTATCTAAAAGATAAAGCTTATCATTAAGGAAATGATTAGAATGATCCCTAATTGGATCATTAACCCATAATGGATTGAATCATCAATATTCATGAAATACATAAACTAAAAGCATAGGGAAAGCCATTAATTTGGTCTTAAGCATAGATTAATCTTGGATTAAGGAAAAGCATTATGAAAAGCTTCATTTGAATTGAGAATAAGTCATGAGTATGACCATTTCTTGAGTGTGAGAGAGATATTACATAAAAACCATTAGAATTAAGCATAAATGGAAATTTATGTAATTCTTTACTATCATTCATTAATTACTTCAATAGCATTCAAAAAAACCATTTCAATTAAGTTTCTCAAGCTTGAGAGGGGTTGAGAAGAGAGAAACATTGAGAAAAGATCAAAATTCACCACACTTACCTTACAAATTGCTTGATTCTTTGTTCACGATAGAGGCCCCGAACCAATCAATTGGTTTAGTATGTTGATGGAGCCACCAATGGAGGTTGAAGAAAGAGGGAAGCTCCAATTTCTTACAAATTGGAGAGAATTTTAGAGAATAGTAAATATTAGCATTATTTCAGCATAGTTCTAGAATAGTAAAATTCTCCTCCTTTTTTTCAAAGGATTCATGTTCTATAGGAGAGGGAGGCTCTAACCAAGGCTAACTGATTTCTAGAATTTTCCAGATTTAGTTTGGTTGAATTTGGACTAGATTTGGACCTAGTTTGGTTCCTTTTTGATTCGGTTTGGTTCCTTTTTGATTTGGTTTGGTTTAAGAGAGAGGAGAGATAAAAATATCACATTATTTTTGAGTTTAAAACTCATTCAAGCATGTGAAATATGCACCTCCTTTAAAGAACTCCCCTTCCTTACATATGTGTCAAAATGGAATGATTATACCCAAAATATCTCATATTTTTAATATTGCTCATAGTTTTTTATTAATAAACCTTGTACATTTTCAACTCTTCATCTTATGTGAGCATTTACTCATTTTTGGATACCCAAAATATCTCATATTTTTAATATTGCTCATAGTTTTTTACTAATAAACTTGTACATTTTCAACTCTTCATCTTATGTGAGCATTTACTCATTTTTGGATACCCAAAATATCTCATATTTTTGATATTACTCATAGTTTTTTACTAATAAACCTTGTACATTTTCAACTCTTCATCTTATGTGAGCATTTACTCATTTTTGGGTATCTTCTTTTACAAATTGGATTTATCTCCTTCCTACACATGGATTGATGCTATTGGCCCATAGGAACCTTAATTGGACCATAATCCAAAAATTTCTGAAAATCTAGACCCTTAGGCTAAGGTCCTTTATACCCATTTCCAATAAATTCCAATTGCACATTGGAAAGTTCTTTTTGAATTTCTGTTTCAGGGGAATTCATTTTAATAATATGAGAAATTTTTCTATCTAAAAATATTCAAAATCTGAATATTCTCTCTCTAGAATATTTTCTCTCTCTAAGTTAAAAATAAGATCTTTCATATTTCTGAAGAGGGGATTGATTACAGGGGAAGATGCTGGATATCTTGAGAGGCTAGGGAGGAATCTTACATTCTCTCCCACTTGAAAAACGCGAGATGTCCTCATCTCGCAAACTGGGGGTATTTTCGCAAGATGCACGAATATGAGGCTGAGAGAAAATTGAATTAAAAATTAATCACCAAGAAAAGTTTCAAAGAGAGCAAGACTCAAGACAAGAACAAGATTTCAACTTTATTCACTCTTGGAACATATATAGCAAGATAGAAGAACTTTTTACACTTCCATAAGCCCGTCCATCATATGGTCACAAAAGCAGCACTCACAAGTACAAGCTGCACAAGTATAAGGTAACTCATCTATAGGAATAATTTGGCTATTTATTGTAGCACCTACCTCAGTGGTATGAGGTGATCTAAGAAAAGGACCTCTAAGAGGCAAGCCAAAAACGGGATAAAGGCATATCTTCTGGTGAGGAAGAAAGCACGCTAGTAAGAAGACCCGCTCAGAAAATCTACCATGCCTTGATCTCATCACGCAGTAGTATCGGGGACCCAAACCCAAGGCTTCAGTAACCATAGCCAAGCGGATATTATTACGAAAGTGCTGTCGCCCCCACGGTGTTACCCTAGTTATATCTCGACAGGTCCGCCATTTGGTCTGAGCTACAGAAGTTCCCAAGTGAGGGAAAAGTGAGCGCTCATACAGTTCTATAAAATCCTTCTTCACAGACTCGTTTGCATCTTGAAGGTGAGAAATCATCATGGATAAAACCAATTCCTGCTGCCAAGCCATGAAGGAGATTAAGAAAGAAAGGGGATCGATGGAAGTAAGATTACTGTGAGCAATAAGTAAAAATTATGACTTTATATAAAGGAAGGAGCTAGCGTAACCTAGAAGCCAATGGTATCTTGCCACTAAAGTTTTACCGTCTTTCCATGATTTGGGTTTAGCACATATTTCTATAAAAGGCTTAGATGAAATACATTATGAACTTTGAGATGAGGAGGTAAAAGAAGCTCGTAAGCTAAGTTACTTACTTTCTTTGAATTCAGATAAGGCTCGCAATATCTGGGGGATAACTTCTTATACTCCCAAGAGAGAAAGAACTTCTTTTGGGCCGTACTCGAATGAAGACCAAAACCTTGGTATCCAAAACACCAATTTTTACTTCTGAACTCATTGTTCTGAATTCTTAAAACAGGTGGGACTCCTGAGAAGTATTCTAGGGAAAGGGTCTCTTTTTTTTATTTTAGACAGGGAATAATTATAAGATCAGAAAGGGAGATTCTTACTCCTGTATACCTCGAAGGTTGGGGAGGAATCTTACATTCTACCCCACTTAAAAAAGTGCGAGATGTCCTTATCTCGCAACGTAGAGGACAACTCTTTTTCTTAAGATCCAATTTTATTCTGGGGTTCCTTATATTCTAGTCAACCCAACAGAATACTGGGATAAATATCCTTATATAGAACTCATTAAATAACAATTCATTCAGATCATATCATTCATATCTTTAACATGATAATGGTCCATCAGACCAAAAAATTTCCTTCTGAACATTCCTCCACGGGAATTTCAGTCAAGCAAGATCTCAATTTGTCATCCCTTAACTTGATCTACCGGTCAAGTGTTAACAGTAGCAATCTAACATCACAATCCACTAATCTCATAGTGATTTGCTGAATTTATTATCATCATTCTAGTTATGAATATCATCACAGGGACTCGTCCCATTCATCCTCATTGTGGTTTCGTTCAAATTATTATATTTCAACTAAATTTCAGAAATCATCATTTTTCAATCAGAATCCAAATCAATTCATCAATTCTCAAACAGAATTAAAAATCATATCAACCACATTCGAAATCATCATCTGGATAGCATTAACGCTTATAATTTCAAGTCTTAGATTTACTCGTATATACTGTTAGTAAAGAGCTGCAGTTATACTCTCGGTATATACGGGTAGTCACGGCTCTTGGAATTATAAGGTAAATACCATCATGTCTAGGCCTCAAGCAAGTCAGGGATTCTATATAATTGCGGTACTTCCATCTAAAGACCCAATTACCAAATTACGAATTTCAGTTTGAATATCAAATTGTATGACTTATATCACACAATTACAACCTTCTTGTGTTTCTTGATAAATTTTTGACATATTTGTCTTCTCAATTGATCTTTATTAGCCAACCTGCTCTGATACCAACTGTGAGATCCCTGTTCCCACCGAGCAACGGATTCGGGTACTAGCTGCGGAAGTAGCACTTCTCGTGCAGGGGTCCCACATTCAGGGCCTCGCCCACGAATATCCGGACAAGAGACTAATCCGTCGGTTTGTCCAAAACCGAACCTGGAAAAACTTCCCTCCCCCGGAAAGCACGGGCGATTCCACCAGGATAACTTTTTTCTCTAACGTAGTCAAGACCATTACTGATCAAGCTGATCCGATTGTACCTATAAAGATACTCGGTCAGATCAAGGAAGAAACTTGCACTTGGATCATTGGGATCAACGCTTTTTTCCCCATCAAGGGGCATAGCCGTTGATTCCCATCCATAGAACAATTACTATCCGGGATTTACTTTATCTATCGTAATAACAAAAATTGAGTCTCGATTTACGGATCCATCAATCCAGCCTAACCCCATCCAGTCCCATGGGTTAGCCAACCGCCCAACCAATGTAGTGATGGGATCCAATTAAGAATTTGGTTAGGTTTTGTCCCAGGTACCAAGGAAAAGAGTTCCAAGGCCCCCTAGCCAGAAGTTCATGCAAAAATAAAACTAGTCACACCACTTACACACCCAATATGAAATTGCCTTTTCACAGATTCAACCAGTTTTAAAACAATCCTTTAATAAAACCATAGTATCACTGATCACCATCTTCCAAATTATCCGGTTGATTCTTAATTTCCCATCATTCCTTCATCAGAGTATCTATGGCATCATTGGCAACCAGAACGCTCACCACCTGTCCACTCAGGGGCCTTTTCAATAGTTCCTAGCCCATAATACTCGACAATATAATCACTTATAAAAATCAAGATGGACTCTCATTGAAGATCAGCAAGATCAACCAACAGATCCATATAAAGAGCCATGGACTCATCTATTGAAGACCAGCAAGGTCAATCAACCAGATCCATGCCCGATCTCAGAAAACAACTCTTACTCCTTGTTCCAATATCTTCCTCGACGCACGCGTGGGTATCCTAGGCGACCCAGAGCCCGAGCACCGTATGGTCAGCACCCTCTAGGATCCTTCGCAGGTGACCTAACGCTTCACTCATAGGCCGCTTCCTTGGTCCCTCATCCACTGTACCGAAAGCTCACCATTTTAATCGAACCGAGGCTGGTCAAGACCTCGACTGACTTCGCTACGCGAGACGTCCTCCATTGACTCTCCGTTAGTAGTTGCAATTTTATCAGTTAGGTCTCCACGACCTTAATCACAAGACGGTCAAAATGCTTTCCCAGCATTCTTGACATAAAACAATCATTTACAAACAGCATTTACAAATAGTTTACAAATACAGTTTCTATATTAACTCTCATTTTTCCACATTATTCCTCATCAATCCACATTACTTATTCCACATTCCATTTATATGTGTACTCATCCCATCACATCATTTTCCATCTCATCACTTCAGATTCCTTCACATCACATATCATATATTCACATCCATACATATATCCACATCCACATCCACATTCACATCCATACATTCACATCTACATCCATGCATCTGTTTTCACATCCACATCTACATGCACATTCATGCATACATCCACATCTCCATTCACATCTACATCTATATATCTACATGTATACATCCACATCTCCATTCACATCCACATCTATACATCTACATGCATACATCCACATCTCCATTCACATCCACATCTATACATCTACATCTACATGCATACATCCACATCTCCATTCACATCCACATCTATACATCTACATGCATACATCCACATCTCCTTTCACATCCACATCTATACATCTACATCTACATGCATACATCCACATCTTCATTCACATCCACATCTATACATCTACATGCATACATCCACATCTCCATTCACATCCACATCTATACATCTACATCTACATGCATACATCCACACCTCCATGATTACAATAAAATTCTTTTAATTAATCTAGGATGATAATTCCTAGAATATGGTAGGAAGTCCTCTTTTCATGCTTGGAATGAAATTATTTTATGTGTAATTTTTATAAAAATTTTGCCATAGCTCCGCTGCTATGACTGATAAATCTCAATTATCTAAAAGATAAAGCTTATCATTAAGGGAATGATTAGAATGATCCCTAATTAGATCATTAACCCATAATGGATTGAATCATCAATATTCATGAAATACATAAACTAAAAGCATAGGGAAAGACATTAATTTGGTCTTAAGCATAGATTAATCTTGGATTAAGGAAAAGCATTATGAAAAGCTTCATTTGGCTTGAGAATAAGTCATGAGTATGACCATTTCTTGAGTGTGAGAGAGATATTACATAAAAACCATTAGAATTAAGCATAAATGGAAATTTATGTAATTCTTTATTATCATTCATTAATTACTTCAATAGCATTCAAAAAAACCATTTCAATTAAGCTTCTCAAGCTTGAGAGGGGTTGAGAAGAGAGAAACATTGAGAAAAGATCAAAATTCACCACACTTACCTTACAAATTGCTTGATTCTTTGTTCACGGTAGAGGCCCCCAACCAATCAATTGATTTAGTATGTTGATGGAGCCACCAATGGAGATTGAAGAAAGAGGGAAGCTCCAATTTCTTACAAATTGGAGAGAATTTTAGAGAATAGTAGAAATTAGCATTATTTCAGCATAGTTCTAGAATAGTAAAATTCTCCTCTTTTTTTTCAAAGGACTCATGTTCTATTTATAGGAGAGGGAGGCTCTAACCAAGGCTAACTGATTTCTAGAATTTTCCAGATTCAGTTTGGTTGAATTTGGACTAGATTTGGACCTAGTTTGGTTCCTTTTTGATTCGGTTTGGTTCCTTTTTGATTTGGTTTGGTTAAAGAGAGAGGAGAGATAAAAATATCACATTATTTTTGAGTTTAAAACTCATTCAAGCATGTGAAATATGCACCTCCTTTAAAGAACTCCCCTTCCTTACATATGTGTCAAAATGGAATGATTATACCCAAAATATCTCATATTTTTAATATTGCTCATAGTTTTTTATTAATAAACCTTGTACATTTTCAACTCTTCATCTTATGTGAGCATTTACTCTTTTTTGAATACCCAAAATATCTCATACTTTTAATATTGCTCATAGTTTTTTACTAATAAACTTGTACATTTTCAACTCTTCATCTTATGTGAGCATTTACTCATTTTTGGATACCCAAAATATCTCATATTTTTGATATTACTCATAGTTTTTTACTAATAAACCTTGTACATTATTAACTCTTCATCTTTTGTGAGCATTTACTCATTTTTGGGTATCTTCTTTTACAAATTGGATTTATCTCCTCCCTACACATGGATTGATGCTATTGGCCCATAGGAACCTTAATTGGACCATAATCCAAAAATTTCTGAAAATCTAGACCCTTAGGCTAAGGTTCTTTATACCCATTTTCAATTAATTCCAATTGCACATTGGAAAGTTCTTTTTGAATTTCTGTTTCAGGGGAATTCATTTTAATAATATGAGAAATTTTTCTATCTAAAAATATTCAAAATCTGAATATTTTCTCTCTAGAATATTTTCTCTCTCTAAGTTAAAAATAAGATCTTTCATATTTCTGAAGAGGGGATTGATTACAAGGGAAGATGCTGGATATCTTGAGAGGCTGGGGAGGAATCTTACATTCTCTCCCACTTGAAAAACGCGAGATGTTCTCATCTCGCAAAACTGTTCGCAAGATGCACGAATATGACACTGAGAGAAAATTTAATTAAAAATTAATCACCAAGAAAAGTCTCAAAGAGAGCAAGACTCAAGACAAGAACAAGATTTCAACTTTATTCACTCTTGGAACATATACAGCAAGATAGAAGATCTTTTTACACTTCCATAAGCCCGTCCATCATATGGTCACAAAAGCAGCACTCACAAGCTGCACAAGTATAAGGTAACTCATCTATGGGAATAATTAGGCTGTTTATTGTAGCACCTACCTCAGTGGTATGAGGTGATCTAAGAAAAGGACCTCTAAGAGGCAAGCCGAAAA
This sequence comes from Cibotium barometz, assembly GCF_041138505.1. Classification (NCBI taxonomy): domain Eukaryota; kingdom Viridiplantae; phylum Streptophyta; class Polypodiopsida; order Cyatheales; family Cibotiaceae; genus Cibotium; species Cibotium barometz. Next base: position 21,248,753 of record NC_141082.1, on the reverse strand, counting down.
CGGGATAAAGGCATATCTTCTGGTGAGGAAGAAAGCACGCTAGTAAGAAGACCCGCTCAGAAAATCTACCATGCCTTGATCTCATCACTCAGTAGTATCGGGGACCCAAACCCAAGGCTTCAATAACCATAGCCAAGCGGATATTGTTACGAAAGTGCTGTCGCCCCCACGGTGTTACCCTAGTTATATCTCGACAGGTCTGCCATTTGGTCTGAGCTACAGAAGTTCCCAAGTGAGGGAAAAGTGAGCGCTCATACAGTTCTATAAAATCGTTCTTCACAGACTCGTTTGCGTCTTGAAGGTGAGAAATCATCATGGATAAAACCAATTCCTGCTACCAAGCCATGAAGGAGATTAAGAAAGAAAGGGGATCGATGGAAGTAAGATTACTGTGAGCGACAAGTAAAAATTATGATTTTATATAAAGGAAGGAGCTAGCGTAACCTAGAAGCCAACGGTATCTTGCCACTGAAGTTTTACTGTCTTTCCATGATTTGGGTTTGGCACATATTTGTATAGAAGGCTTACATGAAATACATTATGAACTTTGAGATGAGGAGGTAAAAGAAGCTCGTAAGCTAAGTTACTTACTTTCTTTGAATTCAGATAAGGCTCGCAATATCTGGGGGATAACTTCTTATACTCCCAAGAGATAAAGAACTTCTTTTGGGCCGTACTCGAATGAAGACCAAAACCTTGGTATCCAAAACACCGATTTTTACTTCTGAACTCATTGTTCTGAATTCTTAAAACAGGTGGGACTCCTGATGAGAAGTATTCTAGGGAAAGGGTCTTCCTTTTTTTTAAAACAGAATTCATTAGATTTAATTTTTATGCATGAAAAGATGCATAATAGAAAATTTTTTAATTATAAAAGTGTTATTTTCAGTAGATTTAATTTCTATGCATGGAAAGATGCATAATAGAAATTTTTTAATTATAAAAGTGTTATTTTTATTAAATTCAATTTCTATGCATGGAAAGATGCATAATAGAAATTCTTTTTATTTTAAAAGTGTTATTCCTATTAAATTGATTTTATGCATAAATAGTCTTTTATATAAAAGTGTTATTTCCATTGAAGTTGAATTTTATGCATAAATAGATGCATAAAGAATTTTTATATCAAAATTAGATTTCTCTTTAATTCTATGTTTAATTTCTACGAGTATTTGAGAAATGAATAAGTAAATACTCTAAGAGAGAGATTTCTATCATTTTATATTCACTCGGATTGTAAAGAGAAAATTCAAGAAATCTATCGAAGTCAAAATATTCAGATAAATGATTAATTTATTCCTCATCGAAATTCATGATTAATTTAGAAATCGATTAAGTGAATATTCAATGAATGAAATTCAATAAAATAGTAATTGAAATATCACCCTTTTTGAGAAAAATAGTTCAGGAATAACCTTATCAGACTTGATCTCCCACCAAATCTAAAACTAAGTTAAGAATCTTCGAATTGATCTGAGGATCAAGGTTACAGAATTTTCAAGGAATTCTGTTTTTAAATTCAGTATTACGATTATGAAGTTTTGGGGATACTGATTTAAGATATACTCATTGTATTCAAAAGAAAATCAAACTAAAAACTTGCATAGAAACCCTGTTTTCTTAAAGGACTGTCTTACGCCAAAATGCTGGAGGGAGCATTTGGTATATGTGTTTCTCTAAGGGAAGTTCGGTTGCAGGTGGGGAGTGTTCATCAAAGGACAACTCACGCACAGCAAAGCCTGCCCAGGTCTTGACCAGCCTCAGTATGGTTAAAATGGTACGCTTCTGGTATGATGGATGAGGGCCGACGAAGCGGTCCCTGAGTGAAGTGTCAGGACAGCTAAGGAGGATCCTGGAGGGTTCTGACCAGGCGGATGCACGGGCTCGCGGTGCCTAGGACACCCATGCGTATGTTGTGGAAGATATTATATGACAGACCAATGAATTATTGTAATCTGTTATTGGATCTTGTTGCTGACTAGCTAGTCTCAACGAAGAGTCTAGAGTGATACTGTTTTTTTTGAGAAATAAGGATTGGATGGAAATTTTGAGTTATGACATCTGTAATCAATAACTGTTTGTCAATGGATTGTTTTATAAGTTAAAGTTTTAAAGAGGAGTGTGTGCGTATCTGTATTCGAAAGCAAAAGTTAAGAAAGGCATTCAATTATGGGTGGGTGAGTAATTGTCTGGTTCTATCAATTCCAGTGGTTGGGCGGTGGCTAAACCCATGGGCCGGCTGGAATCAGTAGAGTTTTAATAATGAAATTGAATAATAGGAATACGCTTAGAACTCGAGTAGTTACATAAAAACCTGAAGACTTCTCAAATGAATAGATCAACGGCTATGCCTGATTCAGTTAGGAAAAAGGCATTGATTTCTTCAAGTTAAGTCTGTAATAGTTTTCCTTCTATCTGGTTTAATCAGGTGAAGGTTAGTTTAGTCTCTTGAGCCTGTTAGAAAATTCATTTTAAGAAAATCAAAAAGGTTTCCGGGCAAGGAAATTTTTTTCGGTTTCAGTTTCGGAATAACCACCAGATTAGTCTCGTGTCTGGACATTCAAGGGCAAGGCCGCGAGTGGGAAACCCTGCCCCGCGCAAGAGTAACTTACTTCCGCTTTGCTAGCAACTAAGAATCCACCCCAATGCGCGGAGGGGGCAGTGGGATCTCACAACAAAGAACAAAAAAGCGAGATAGCAAGACCGTCAAATCATTGAAGAAAGAGGTAGAAGCAGCCACACCCACAAGGGTGACCAAGGGAGAAGGATGAAAGATGGGTGTCAATGAGATGAATGTGGCATTAATAAACGATAAATGATAACATTAGGAAAAAATCCCACAACAGATGGACGTCATGAAAAAGACCCACGCTGAGGAATTGCAGTCCAAGGACAAGATGCTTCCAGGACTTCCAAGGTTAGGCCAAAAGGGAGAAGAAGGCTCGACAGGATGTGCAACATAAGCTGCAAGAGGAACTAGGCTAGCAAAGCCTAAGCGTTTGGAAAGAGATGGCTCTCAAATGCATACAGTAGTTCGCGCACTCTTGTAAGGTCCCTCCTAAGCCATGTATGTGTCTCTTTTAATTTAGATTTCAAGAAGGAAAGAGAGTGCACTTAGAGAAGAGTGAGACAATAGGGTTAGAAACATTAGAAAAGTGATAGAATAAAAATATTAGCTCCAAAAATCCTAAAAGAAATAAGAAGAAAAGAATAGTTCTATTAAGAGATAAGTATCTCCAAAAATAGAATTTCGAATTTAGGTGATAGGAGGCCATATTTAGAGTACTTTTACATATTTAGAGTCCATGCATACTAAAAATATAGAAAAGAAACGTGTTTCTAAAGATGGCGTGTTTGTGGCTATATACATATGTTTTCGCCTATTCTACTTGTGATGGCTTGTAGACTAGATGCTTTCCAATTCTTTTGAGTGGCTACATGACCATATTCTGAGTTTTTATCAGAGAGTTATGGCCAAAACAATTCGCTGGTTCTATGAAGGTCTCTACACAGGGAAACTATAAGAATGCAGCTAGTAGCCACAGGGTGATTCTATACCTTGAGATGCATATATCCCTTCATTATTATCTAATCTCTTGGAAAAGAAAGCTAGCTTTCTATGATCTTTATGAGGAAGAGACTGCTACTCCATAGCTTTTCTTTTAAAGAAAGATTAGTATGCCTTAGCCCTGCAAGAGAAGGCTATTTTGCCATAGACCTTCGAAAGAGAGAAAAGTCAGAGTACGAGTAAGAGGAGATAAAGATTGGGGATGATCAAATGATTTCAATTGTAAGAGAAGGTATTAGAAGACTCTCTATTCTCATATATCAAGTTCTAAAACTCTTAGTAACGAGTAAGAGAAAAGTCAGAGTACGAGTAAGAGGAGATAAAGCTTGGGGATGATCGAATGATTTCAATTGTAAGAGAAGTATCAAGTTCTAAAACTCTTAGTAAACGAGCAAAGACAACGATAAATGATAAATTTCTATAAGTTATATATATATATATATTGTTTTTCAATTATATATCATTCTTAAGGATTGAGGTATGGCCTCGGCTTCTCTATTAATTGTTAATAGTGATATATTTGATTGATTTACTAGTTAAAGTTTTTATTCTTTTAAACAACAGCATATGCCTTAATAAAGAATGTCTTATCGCAATCTCAAGTTAAAATGTTGAAAGGGTTGTTTTCTTAAGAAGGTAACATGGATTCTAGTCCTATGGTTTAGTTAAGTAAATAGATTGTTATCTTGGTTAAATTAAGGTACAGGTATAACTTCTCCCTGCCTTGATGCTGCCCTGTTCTTGTGCTTGTGTAGCCGGACGCGGAGACGTTAGTAAGGCTCGGAGTCGTCCCATGGTATCCCTCATACCATTGGGAGAATGAGGTTCACCGATTGAGGCGAGTGATTGTGATGCTATCTAGTTTTGAGGGCCCATGCTCGTGCGGTGAATAAGCCCACCCTAGCACACGTAGACATCCCTCTGAGGGGTGGGAGGATCAAGCGACGGAGCCTAAGGGGGTAACAGGCCGGCTTGAGTCCTCGCCAGCCCCGATGATGAGGTGTATGGTCCTGTAGGGTTTTGCCTAGCATCTAGAGGTTGGAAGGCCGAATTCTAGATCATCGGAATTATAAAGGAAAAGAATAAGAGAGCTGGTTTGGCTTGTATGGAATTGATTCTTGTATAAGCTTTTTTTTTCTACAAATCTTGTCTTTGGCATTATTATATTATAGAAAGAGGCTATTTTAACAAACCTTGTGAAAGGGTATTAATTAAGGAACATGTTTATTTATGTCAAATAGTGTGGTAGGATTAATTAGAAAACAAATTGACATGTGAGTAGGGTGGAAAGTGGGAGGATGGAATGCCCCAACGGCACCATCCTACGGATGGGTGGAACCGATTAGTCGGGTAGCTTTCCTACAGATTAAGTGAAAGCCCTACGCTAGATAAAGATATTCTCGGGCAACTCTATTCTAGAAGACTAGGCCAGCGGGCTGTGCCTTGCATGGAGGATGAGGAAAAAAGCATTGTCTCTAGGAAATCAAGATTATTAGTTGCCCAAATTATGATCAATTACCCTGTTGGGTGATTTGATTTTTAAAAGACCATGCATGCTCCCCCTATCTGCGAGATAGGACTAGGTCTTACCTACAAATCGTATCCTTGAATTTTTGCACATGGTCAAGGTGTCCAACAAGTAGAAAATTTTCTCCAAGTTAAGACTTAGTAGACTATCTTAAGTGTTTCCCCTATTTTGGAAGGGGGAAGCCTTACAATTGGTATCAAAGCAAAGGCTAACTATCAAGGGATTAAAACAAGTGATTGTTTATCATATGAGGATGAATCAATCATCTCTACTGGCCATAGAAATGGTTTGAATGTCCTCACATGTTGATACAATCATCTTATGAAATTGTGCTTGTATCTTGGGGATGCACACGCAAGATATTTGTACAATAAATTTGAGAAATAAGATTGGGAAGGAAACCTTTTGAGGAAAAACATAGGGTGATCAAATCAAGAAACTAGTGAGAGACTCAATGACTAGAGGATATACCGAAACTTTGTTTAGAGAAATTTTCAGGATATATCTCATTAATTCGCATATTATAAATTATTAAGATTATAACTCCACTAAGGTTTGAATAGTTGACGTATGAATGCCATCCAGTGGATGCTTTACACTAGGAGGATCATCCAAGATTTTGAACCTATCTTAGACAAACATGGGTCTAACTTCGGATGTGTAATTCCCAGAGGATCATGCTATTAGATGTGTTAATCCCAAGATACTAGATGTGTAATTTTAAGAAAACTAATCATCTCAGACGTGTTAATGTTGATAATCTTTGGATGTGTCAATCCCAAGGCACCAGATGTGTAATTCTAAAAAAAATGAAGATCTCAGATGTATTAATCATGAGTGCCTTTAGATGTGGTGCTATGATAAGTATTTGATAGTTTTGAACTTTTCATGGATACAATGAAAGAAGCAAGTTCACCCTTGCTCATCTAAAAATCATAAGAAATGATGAATTAGTTGGAAGCACTGTTGTTAATCTAACCACTCAAACCAGAATCAATTATGGGATGCCATGAAAGTACACCTTCGCGAAAGGTTTTGTCCTCCAGGATTTCGAGAGGATAAAATGAATGAATTTTTGGAGCTAACACGAGAAGGAAAGACCCTAGAAGAATACCACCAAAATCTTGCTAAACTTCTCCGATTAGCTCCAGATATGGATGAGGTAACTCTTCTCCATCAATTAATTTGGAAGCTTAATCTACCTTTAAATAACCTCGTTAAGAATGCAAAACCATCCTCTATTTCAGAAGCCATAATTATAGCCAGATACTATGATAAAGTTTTTTTTATATAGAAAGTGTCGAGAAGGGCATGAGTCCTTCCATGTTAAGCAAGAAGAGATCCGCTAATTCAAGAGGAACGTCAAGCCCACCCTTGGCTACAAGGAATCATGAGCTAGAGTAAAATTAGGTCAAGAAATAGGGATAGAAAGGGTTAAAGATAATCAAATTCAACAAGTATTTCTATGAGTAAATAGAAGAGGATTGGTGCAAGATTCATGTGAAGTAATGTACATGATGAATAGAGGTATTCTAGAAGACATACTAAGATTATGCAAGTGCTATCATAGGTTAGATTACGTAAAGGATTGAGTCCCTTACGCCCTTTAATAACAATTTGTTAAGTACCATATTACATGGGGGTATAGAATAAGGAATTCGTAAGGAAGGATTATGATTTTTTTAAAAAATGTTCATATCGTATGAGAGGTATATGGATGCATGAACTTAGAATATTAAGACCAATTAACTTTAGAATAATAAAGACCGTTTGGGGACACAACAAAACGACAAACACATGAAATAAGGGACTCTTTAGGAACAATTTTTAAACAAAAGAAGATTTCTACCTAGTGGGGACACCACTTTGGAAGAGACAGGAGGATTTACTTAGATACTACCCCAGCACACCAGAGATGAGGACATCTCAAATCTTTTAAGTGGGGGAGATTGTAAGGTCCCTCCTAAGCCATGTATGTGTCTCTTTTAAAATAGATTTCAAGAAGGAAAGAGAGTGCACTTAGAGAAGAGTGAGACAATAAGGTTAGAAACATTAGGAAAGTGATAGAATAAAAATATTCTCTCCAAAAATCCTAAAAGAAATAAGAAGATAAGAATAGTTCTATTAAAAGAGATAAGTATCTCCAAAAAAAGAATTTTTCATTTAGGTGATAGGAGGTCATATTTAGAGTACTTTTACATATTTAGAGTCCCTGCATACTAAAAATGTGCAAAAGTAATGTGTTTCTAAAGATGGTGTATTTGCGGCTATATACAGACGTTTTCACCTATTCTACTTACACATGCTTGTAGACTAGTTGCTTTCCTGTTCTTTTGAGTGGTTACATGACCATATTTTGAGTTTTTATCAAAGAGTTATGGCCAAAACAATTCGTTGGTTCTGTCAAGGTCTCTATAGGGAAACTGTAAGAATGCAGCTACTAGTAGCCACAAGGTGATTCTAGACCTTGAGATGCATATATCCCTTCATTATTATCTAATCTCTTGGAAAAGAAAGCTAGCTTGCTATGACCTTTATGAGGAAGAGACTGCTACTCCTTTTAAAGAAAGAATAGTATGTCGTAGCCCTGTAAAAGAGAAGGCTATTTTGCCATAGACCTTCAAAAGAGAGAAAAGTCAAAGTACGAGTAAGAGGAGATAAATCTTGGGGATGATCAGATGATTTCAATCATAAGAGAAGGTATTAGAAGACTCTCTATTCTCATATATCAAGTTCTAAAACTCTTAGTAATGAGCAAAGACAACGATAAACGACAAATTTCTATAAGGTATATATATATATTATTTTTTAATTATATATCATTATTAGGGGTTGAGGTATGGCCCCAGCTTCTCTATTAATTATTAATAGTGATCTATTGATTTATTTACTAGTTAAAGTTTTTATTCTTTTAAACAACAGCATGTCTTAATATGCCTTAATAAAGAATGTCTTATCGCAATCTCAAGTTGAAATGTTAAAATCTTTGTAAAAGGGTTGTTTTCTTAAGAAGGTAACATGGATTCTAGTCCTATGGTTTAGTTAAGTAAATAGATTATTATCTTAGTTAAATTAAGGTACAGGTATAACTTCTCCCTGCCTTGATGCTGCCTCGTGCTTGTGTAGCCAAACGGGGCGGAGAGGTTAGTAAGACTCGGAGTCGTCCCATGGTATCCATCATACCATTGGGAGAGAATGAGGTTTGCCAATTGAAGCGAGTGATTGTGATACTATCTAGTTTTGAGGGCCCAGGCTAATACAGTGAATAAGCCCACCCTAACACGTAGACATCCCTCTGATTGGCGGGAGGATCGAGCGCGACGGAGCCTGAGGGGGCGACAAGCCGGCTTGCCAGTGGTGGGCCGACGATGAGGTGTATGGTCCCGTAGGGTTTTGCCTAGCATGTAGAGGCTAGCAAGCCGAATTCTAGATCATCAATAGTATAAAGGAAAAGAATAAGAGAGCCGGTTTGGCTTGTATGGAATTGATTCTTGTATAAACTTTTTTTTCTATAAATCTTGTCTTTGGCATTATTATATTATAGAAAGAGGATGTCTTAATAGAACCTTGTGAAAGGGTCTTAATTAAGAAACATGTTTATTTATGTCAAATAGTGTGGTAGGATTAATTAGAAAACAAATTGACATGTGAGTAGGGTGGAAAGTGGGAGGATGGAATGCCCTGACGGCACCATCCTATGGACGGGTGGACCCGATTAGTCACGTAGCTTTCCAATAGATTAAGTGAAAGCCCTATGCTAGATAAAGAGATTCTCGAGCAACTCTATTCTAGAAGACTAGGCCAGCAGGTTGTGCCTTGCATGGATGAGGAAAAAAGCATTGTCTCCAGGAAATCAAGATTATTAGTTGCCCAAATTATGATCCTATGGGTGATTTGATTTTTAAAAGACCATGCTCCCCCTACAAGATAGGACTAGGTCTTACCTACAAATCGTATCCTTGAATCTTTGCATGGTCAAGGTGTCAACGAGTAGGAAATTTTCTCCAAGTTAAGACTTAGTAGACTATCTTAAGTGTTTCCCCTATTTTGGAAGGGGGGAATCTTACAACTCTGCACAGCAAGAGGGTGCCATTTGTGAGCGACGCTGTTGGTGCCCCTCCCAAACAAAGTCAACTAGCAGACAAAGCAAAGGGTACTTTGAGATCGGATCAGTTTGAAAGATCACCCTACAGGTGGAAGTGGAGCTGAGGCAGCAAAAGAGGGCCAAGAGTACTGGAGAGGACCATTTTTGAAGATAATGCTATTTGTCCAAAACAAACAGAGCCTCATGTATTTGTCCAAAACAAACATAGCCTCATGTATTTGTCCACCAAAACAAACAAAGCCTCATGTATTTGTAACCAACATGGCGATGGGTGCAACAAAGAGAGCCAAAGCTAAGTATCCGGATGCATGGCCTATTAATGTGTAGCTTAGATGAGCCGATGAAAGAACAAAGCAAGAAAAGATCTTACGAGCTCAAATATAGCTAAGACTGGACAATACAGCTCATTTCAGAGGGGGCACCACTGCATAGGAGACCGAACCAAATGAAGGAGGGTGGACCATGCCGTAAATGTTTGGACAACATGAGCTCTCTAGATTCGAAAAATCTTTAAAAATTTTCAAAGCAATAGTAGAAAGAGTGGGCTTTGCCTACTGATGTAGCATCCACTGTGATTGCAAGGTGTTGGTAGGCCAACTTGCCCATCTAGCCACCTCCCAGTCTCCTTCATGTTTTGTAATAAACTATTATGGGTTAAGCTTTCTTGTTTTGTAACGGCTTCTTACAAACGGGTAGTACCAAAATTGATGTAAGAAGTAAAGGGAATTATTCCTGGATAGATGGATAGATGAAGGGATAGTTGAACTTAGGAGTTCATGAGCTAAGTCTTTTTTGCTAGCCTTATTGTATGGTTGAGAGATTAAGCCAATATTCATGAAGGTCTTGTGGGTTAGTCTTTGTCTTGTCTCTATTCTACACTGTATACCTTTGTTCATTCCTTGTCAATCGCATGACTTTTTGGACATTAACTCCTATTTGGAATCATGAAGGATCTAGGTTCTAACATGTGCATGGTCATGACTAACTCCCCAAGCTTAGGTAGATCGGAAGCTCAACGCACTAGCATTCGCTTGTCGCATCATTGGGTACAACTGTATTAGTCATTGCTCTTCAGGAGACGACTAGGTGGTCTAGAACCATGCAAGTGTCAGGTCTTGACCAGACACCGACAATGGTGGGGGTGGCTGACGGTACCATGGTACCATTTCACGATCCATGGGAGTTCTCCAAAAGTTGAAGATGAAAGTCTTCTCTCTCCACTATTGCTATATGTTTGTATAGTGAGATTAATTTTACCAAACATGTATATTCATATGATGTGATTCTTGGAAGTCCTTTTACTGGTACATGATTGGGCCATAGATCACATCTATCTACGAAAGGATTTGCAAATCCTAAAAGTAGACATGCAAACCTAGAAGACACATGTTATGTGCACGTTATATGTGCATACACTAGGAGGCTAACCCACCCTAGGCATGTGAACATGGGAGCATGGGAACATGCTCTAGTGGGAAAAGGGTTATGTCTAACCTCGGTTTGAGGTTAGGGTCAGGTAACCAAGGGTCACACATGGAAATGGAGAGCCAAGAGTCACTTGAGGGCCCTCCTATATAATAGGGGCATGCGGGGCACTCTCAAGGGATGTTCTCTTGTGTAGAGCATTGTGTCTATTCTCTTGCCATTTCAAGCTAGAGCTAAGTGCTTCTGGAGTGAAGTCATATCTCTTGGTGGTATGGGACAATAAGGTAAGATATGTGATACTTCATTGTATTTATGTGTGCACCCTTGGGCTTGGGGGTGGTTGGGTGGATGAGTATATACCTGGTTCATGCATGTTTATGCATGGCTATTAGCTAGAGAGATCTTTAGGGTTTTAACAGTGGTATCAGAGCGGTCTCTAGTTAATTTTTGATGTTTTTTCTCCTCCTATTTTTCTCTCATTATTCTAATTTTTAAACAATTTTAAGTAAATTTTAACATTTACTAAACAAAAAATGTTATTTTTTTGGTGGTCTATCCATTGGGAACGTTAATATGGCAATTGGAACGTAGTGATTATTGACTTGGATGGACGTATCGATGTTGCGACAAAATTTCGTGAGTGGAAATGTTATTTTTCTCTATTTTTATGGTTAAAATAAGCATTTTATGGACTTTAAAAAACCAAAATACCGCACATGCTATTGCGGATATTTTGCTAAAAAAAGGATTCCCCTACATCTCAAATAAATTTAGGAAATTTTTCATAATTTTTAGGACATTGTTTGAGCATAAAATGGTAATTTTAGGCATTTAATGCATTTTTATGGGTTTATTTTTGCAAGCGTGCAAGCTAGAAAATATAATTTCTTGCTAGAAATTAGAGAATCAATTTTCTTTGAGGCATGTACGCACCGTCGGGTTTTTTTCCTGGTGCACGAGGTTCTTTTTCTCTCCTCCATCGAGATTTTCTTCTTTTTTCTCTTTTCTACGTGGGAACAACCTCTTATGAGGATATTTTTATTATTATTTATTATAATAATAAAAAACACATAGAGAAAGAGAGAGGAGAAAGAGAAAGAGAGAGAAAGGGGAAGAAGGAGAAGAGGAAGTTGGGGGAGGGGCTTGACTCTCCACCCTCCCCTCGCCCTGGTGATTTTGCGCACAAGGGGGGGAAGGGGGTTTGCAGGTCCGGGGCGCACAGCGCCCCCCCATGTTTTCTTAAAAAGATTTTTTTTAAAAAAAAAGCTTAAGAGCTTTATTAATTTTTTTAAAAAAAAGAGGATTTATAATGCCTTTGATTAAAGCTAAAAAAAAAGAGAATGAAAAATTTCTTTTCCACGATTTTTTTTGAAAAAACTTCTCTTGAGACTTTTAGTTTCCGGATTCTAAAATTCTTTTGACCTTCTGAATTCTGGGTTTTCTTTGTCTCTTCATTTTCTCGCGACCCTTGACTTTCCGTATTTTGGGATGACCTTTCGGGTTTTGATCGTTTGTATTCTAATGCGTTTGGGGTTCATTAAAAGTTTTAATGTTTTTCCAAAAGTTCATGGAAAATTAGACAAAGGTTATTTTAAATTTTTGGAATATCTAGGTTTGGTGACTGGCATGTGGTGTGTCTGTTTAGGTGCCCGTGACCATTCAAATTCCTTAAAAAATCTTTTTTAACCTTAAAAATTAGTAAATTTATTAAAATTATAAATTTTAATTAGATTTGAAAATTGTCGGGCGGAATTGAAAAATTTCATGTTCGATGGGATTCTCGAGGTAATTTTTTTAATAATTACCAAAAATTAGAAAATTTCTAGAAATTATTTTAAAAATCCTAGAAATTGGTATTTTTAAAATATCAATTGTATTTTGGTAAATTTTATTGCTAAATGTTTTCGAAGAAAATTAGATTTGGAGTGCTTTAAGATAGAATTTGGTGGATTTCAAAATTAGTAAATTTTGAGGCCTTAGAAAAACAGGAAAAATTCATGATATTTTTTTTCTTGAGAATTTAATATTTTCGGGAGATATTTAGTGTTGAAGTACGTTTTTACGTGCTGACATTAGATAGATGTGGATTATTCACGTATAATTAATGCGAGTGTGTCTCGTATTTGTAGTTGTTTTCGTTTGGTTAATTCTAGACGGTGTTTTTGTGATTTTTTTACTGTTGTTTAGCCACCAAATGCTAATTAAAGCATTTTTTCTTATGTGCAGTCAGTTCTAGCGAATTGATTTGCTAGATCATTTTGGTCAAAAGAGGGCAAGTGAAGTTGAATTTGAGTGAATCGTGATTTTTGAAGAACTTTATTACCATGGCTCATATTGACTTCTTAGTCAATGATAATGTCGATGAGATGAGTGATCATCCCAACTTGGGTGGGAAAGATCTAAAATTCTAAGTTGAAGAAGAGGAGGATGGAAAGAGTGAATTGGAAGTGAGAGAGTGTCTAGAGGCAACTATTGCCAAATGCCATGACGAGATGGAGTCACTAAAGATGCAGATTTTGACTTTGCAAAAAGCTCTTTTGGCAGCACCTCCTGCTCCTACCAAAGCAGTTTCTCCGTTGTTTGCACCAAAAGTGTATGGCGGTGAGAAAAAGGAGAAGACTCAAGAATGTGTATATTCCATTCCTACCACTTGGCAAAGTTTTGAGGAAGCTTTTAAAAAAGAGTTTGTCCAACCAGAGGATGAATTCGAAATAATTGCCAAGCTTGTTAAAATAAGCATGAGAAATCAGTCTTTTGACAATTATGTGCAGAAATTTAGACAATTGGTTGCCAAAGCCAAATCTGATGATCATACCTTATGTGGGATTTTCATCAATGGTCTAGCTCGTGATTATGTACGAGGTAAAGAAATGCAAGGTCAAAATGGATGAGGATACTATTTAGATAGCTTAGGTTTTTCATAAGACTATGGTTGGCGCAAACACTTCAAAACCATCGTCTAATGAAAAGAAATCCACGTTCACTTTTTCAAATAGTGGACAAAAAAGAAAGTTGGTTTTCACACCAAAACCAAAAAAATTCTGACAACGCCAGTAAGAAGCAAACATTTGTGAGCAAGGATAATATCACATGTTTCAAATGCAAGGAAAAGGGACACATGAAGAAGTTCTATCCTTTGATGGAGCTACAGCACCTTCGGTGCCTAGACAAAAGGTGGCACCGGAGAAGTTCATACCAAAGAAATCTGTATACATTACCAAAACTTCAAGGTAAATTTTTTGAAGTCAATATTACGCACCTTGAAGGAAGCCAATGTTCGGATTGTACTTTCAGTAAAGATGCTTTTGGTTCAAATGAATTATTTCATATTTATGGATCAATAAATGGACATTAGGTTCATATTTTGTTTGATCCTGGTAGTACTCACAATTTTATTGACAACATTGTGGTATAGAGGATGAAGCTGGAAACCGCATAGAATGATCACATGTACAAGGTCAGGAATGGCTGGAGGACAAGTCCAATTCTAGGATAAGAAGGTATCAAAACTACCGTTAGACATCCAGTTGTACTTAGATAGACTTGATTTTCATGCCATGAGCTTGGGTCATGTAGACATCATTCTAGGGATGAAATGGTTTCATAAAAAAATAAGGATTTTCTTGTTGATTGGGTCAAACATTTGATGTCTTTCCATCACAATGGGAACCTTGTTACTCTTAATAAGGGAAACATTGTTTTACCCAAGGAAACTTTTATTATGAGCTTGAGTTAATGGAAAATCTTTTTAACTATGAACTTTTCCAATTGGTTATGGATCCAGTGTCTTCATGTGTTCATTTTGATGTAAACACTGTTTCTATGGATGTTTGGGAAAGTAAAGTGTTAAATTCCATTAAGAGCAAATTTCAGGATGTATTTCTTGATGAATTACCTCATGGATTACCTCCTAAACGAGAGGTGGACCATAAAATTGAGCTAGTGTTGGGTGCAGAACCTATTAGTATTCCTCCATATAGGCTTAGCCAGACTAAGGAAGATGAGGTAGCAAAGAAACTAGCTGAATACTTGAGGATGGGTTAAGTTAGACCAAGTAAGTCTCCTTAGGGTGCATCAGTTCTGCTAGTAGTTAAGAAAAAAGATCAAGGTACTTGGTGGATGTGTATTGATTACAAACGTCTTAACAAAGTTACGATTAAAAACAAATACTCATTACCTAGATCAAATGATCTTATTGATAGGTTGAAAGGAGCTAAGTATTTCACAAAGCTTGATTTGTGAACCGGTTATCATCAGATCTGTATTGCAGAGGAAAATGTTCCTAAAACTTCTTTTAGGACACGTTATGGCCATGATGATTTTTTAGTGTTACCCTTTGGTCGTCTCACTAATGCACCAACAGATGATGAATGATATATTTTGGGATTAGTTAGGAAAATGCATGGTGGTTTTCTTAGATGATATTTTGATATATAGTAAAACTTTAGCTGAGCATGAGAATCATCTTAAAGAGGTTCTAGAGGAAGGCTCAGGAAAAGGAGAAATTGTATTGTAAATTATCTAAGTGTGATTTCTTTAAAAAGGAATTGTTATACTTGGGTCATAAGATCTCTCGAGATGGCTTAAGTATAGATTTGGATCGCATCCAAAAGGTTGGAATGGCCAATTCCGTGTATGGTCAAGCAGTTAAGATTTTTTTTAGGTTTCATGATTAAATATAGAAAAGGTAGCTTGAATAGCATTGTTGATGCGTTGAGTCGAATTGGTGAAGTTAATGAACTTAGCTTCATGGAAATTACTTCTAACTTGTACGAATCACTCAGTGAAAAATGCAGTACATATATTTTCTTTGGAAAATATTAAAATTTGGCAAAATCAGGCCAACTCTGAGGTAGATCAAAACCTTGTTAATCAAGGAAAGCCAACCAAAATTTTATTTGGAATGGTCTTTTATTCCGAAATGATAAGGTTTGGGTACCGGATGTGCCAAAAATTAAACTGAGGATCCTCTTTGAGTGTCATGATGCACCATCAACAAGACATCTGGGCATACAGTGTACCTTGGCTTTGGTTAGAAGGAATTTTTATTGGTAAAAAATGATAGATTTTGTTCAGATTTATGTGGTTAAATGTCATCAGTGTCAGATTAATAAGGTAGAATGCCTTAAATTTGCTGGGTTATTACATTCTTTGGATATTTTGTCTCGAAAGTGGGAAAGTATTTCCATGGATTTCGTTACGGGACTTCCACATATTAGTAGGGGTCACGATGCCATTTGGGTAGTTGTGGATAGATTGACAAAGATGGCTAGGTTTTTACCCACAAAGACAATAGTTAAAGCTTCAAAATTGGCTTACCGATTTGTCGAGAAATTTTTTAGATTGTATGGTCTACCTTTTGATATTGTGAGCGATCGGGACTCTGAGTTCACGGCTCATTTTTGGCAGGAAGTTTTTAAGAAATTGGAAACTACTTTGAGTATGAGTTCCTTTGATCACCCATAGTCTGATGGGCAAATAGAGCATGTGAATCAGATTGTATAGAGGATATAGTCTCTGGAAAACCATCGAGTTGGGAAAAATATCTTCCAATGATGGAATTTTCCTAAAACAAGGACATTGAGCTTGATGCATTGAGGAATTTCTTGCAAGATATGCAAGAAATGCTGACCCAAGATTAGGATTCTATCAGGAGTGCTCAAGATAGAGCACGATTTTATGCTGATGATAGGGGACGTTCACCTCGATCTTTTGAGCCAAGAGCGTTGGTTTATTTGGAAGTTCCTAAAGATTCTCAGGCTTTGTCAACTAGAAATTATCTCCTAGATATTCTGGTCCACCATTCCGAGTTATACGTTGGATTGGAATAGTTGTGTATGAATTAAAACTACCTCCACATGTCAGAGTTCATGTCAATAGATTGAAAGAGAAGCTGAGAGGTGAGGATAACACAGTTACTCCTTAAGAACTCGTTGAAGTCAAAGATTTGTCTTATGTTCCACATGAACCTGAAAAGGTTGAATTCAGGGAAAGGAAACTTTGTAGTCGCCTAATCCCTGAGGTTAAAATTAAGAGGAAAGATAGGGAAATTGAGGATTTGACCTGGGAGTCAGTTGAGAACGTTTAGTGCAATTTTCCTTCTTTCCATTGCAAGAGTGCAAATTTTTGAGAGAGGGGAAGTATGTTATGTACACATTATATGTGCATATACTAGGAGGCTAACCCACCCTAGGCATGTGAACATGGGAGCATGGGGACATGCTCTAGTGGGGAAAGGGTTAGGTCTAACCTTGAGTTGAGATTAGGGTCAGGAAACCAAGGGTCACACATGGAAATGGAGAGACAAGAGTTACTTGAGGGCCCTCCTACATAATAGGGGCATGGGGCACTCTCAAGGGATGTTTTCTTGTGTAGAGCATTGTGTCTTCTCTCTTGCCATTTCAAGCTAGAGCTAAGTGTTGTTGGAGTGAAGTCATATCTCTTAGTGGTATGGGACACAAAGGTAAGATATGTGATACTTCATTGTATTTATGTGTGCACCCTTGGGCTTGGGGGTGGTTGGGTGGATGAGTATGGGGGTGGTTGGGTGGATGAGTATATGCCTGGTTCATGCATTTTTATGTATGGTTATTAGCTAGAGAGATCTTTAGGGTTTTAACAACACCTCACATGGATGGGGGGTTGTTTGGAAATGACTACAGACCAAACTTCGTCGTTGTAACTATGTGCAACCCCTGAGCAACTAGAACCATCATAAATAAAGAGAGAACATCTTGTATGCTTCTCTACTGAATGATGATTTTTGCAAGAATTGGATGCATATATTAGCCACTATAAATGTCATGGGAAATACTAGGACAAAGTTTATGGAACCTGATGAAACATCAAATGCAACAATATAAATGTTGGGACTCTCTGTAATGAACCAGTCTGAGGAGAGCTCTTCAGACGAGCAGGGAACTGAATTTGGTGAAGCGAAAGAAGCCTCAATATTAGCCGTAAGGTTAAAATTTTGGAAATGGCTAAAGAAGAAACGTTACCAAGCTAATCACAAATGAGATTCTAAGAAGAAGACCTGCAGATGCACAATGGATGAGATACGTGAAGTTCATGACAAAGTTTCTAAGAATTAGGAAGAGGTGAATATAGAGACTGGTGAGGACCCCTAACCTATTTTCATTGATACCAACCTCACTCTGCAGGAAGAAGAGGCATTAATAACTCTATTAATAGAGTTCAAGGATGGGTGTATTTTCTTAGCTCTCTTTACTCTTTTTGTCTATCTCTACTCTTTCTCTCTCTACTATTCCACTCTCTCTCTTCCTCTCGTCTCTCAATGTACTTTGATTTCATAACATGTTTTTTTAAAAAGATAGTGTACAAGAATGAAACTTCCAATATATTCCAAGAATTTTGCATATTATAACCTTCACCTATATGAGATGTTGAGCACAAGACACCATGGGCTACTATCATTGCTACTTTTTTTACAAAGACACCATAGAGAGATGAAACTTCCATTATATTTCAAACCAAAATTACAAGATTACGATATATTATGACAAACACCTATGAGATGTTGAACACAAGCAACAATACATGAAAGCATGTGTGTGGACAATGTTTTTTACTTCCATGGGATATTATCATTGCCATTTTTTTACAAAGACACCATAGAGAGATAAAAATTTCATTATATTCCAAAGGAAAATTACAAGGCTACATCAATCATATTATGATAAAAACCTACAAGATGTTGAAAACAAGAGAAATACATAAAAGCATGTGGGACCTCTCCGACTACCCTAAATTTGCAATAAAGGTGGCAACTTCTCCTCAAAGAGGAGCCTCTTTTTCTCTTCAATGATCCCAAAGGCTATGTCCACATCCCAATGGCTATCGCCACTTTCACCTCTAGCATGTTCTTGTCTGTGTAAGGTCTACCACCTTTTCTTGCGAGCTTTTTGTAGAGCTCCTCCACTTAAAATGTTATTGCCATCCCAATGGCTATCACCACTTTCACCTCTAGCATGTTCTTGTTGGCAAGGTATACCACCTTCTTTGTTGTGAGCTTCTTGTGTAGAGCTCATGCACTTCAAATGTTATTGTCCATACCTCCGTAAGGGCAGTCGATTTTGGTTCTTTTTCTTTGAGGTGTATGAAAGATACAAGAGATTTATTTAAGATTCTTGCAAACGTCATATTATTAGAGTGATTGGTGGATCAACCCATTATAATAGAGCTTATGCCCAGCCTATGACAATATAAAGAAATAAGGGGTGGGTGGATGGGATGTATCCCTCAAATAAGAGTAGTGGAACATGGCAATCTCTATTCTATTTATAAGGTCTCAGAAATTTGATATAAAAATAACTTTTGAAAGCATGTAAAAATATCAAATGTCCATGCACGTGACTTATAGAATACAAAGACAACAACGCAATCTACCTCTCACTCAAAGTTTCTCTCTTTCACTCAAACTCTCTCTCTCCCTCTCCGTCTTGCTTTGTCTCTCTCTATTATTCATTCAATTATCTAAAATGCTACAGCAAAACCAAAAAACAATGTCACGGCGGATATAATTTAAGTATACAAAAGTGCATCATAATAATGTGTAAATCAATATTTTTTTGTCATTACAAGAGATGGATTACATAAAAAAGGCCACCGCAGCTGCTACTGATGGAAGAAGGAAGGTGATATGAGGAGCTTTACCAAACGGTGCAGGTGCATGTGTAGGTGGGAATACCGGCCTTGCAAGTTTGATACATTGTGCCCATGATGAGGGTATCATAAAAGAAGCCAAGGGGGACATACATGGCATAACAGGTTGAAATGGGGCCTCCCTTGTAGCACTAAGTGGCCATGACAAGGCACTTAACCTTGTTGGGCTCATGGTGGGTAATGGGGCGGTGGAGGAGGGTGGTGAGGAACGTGTGGAGACAATGTCCCCACATCCCTCTACTACTCGCGTGTCGAGCATAATTCATTGATGTCACCCTTGAAAGAGTGTTTCCCTAAATCTTCGAGAACATGCAAAAGTGTTCATATACAAGAACTAAATCACACCTCATCCCACTCCACGCTGATGCAATGCCAATAAAGTCCCTTGCATGCTCTAGCAAGGGTCCTAGTTTTGGCAAAATAATCAAGAATTGCATCCCCTTGATTAGTGAATGTCTGAAATAACCACTTTCCATACATGCTTCTTTCATTAACATATACATATCAACCAAAAACAATAAAAAAGATAATGAATATAGAATGATTACACTACTTGAAACGAATTCTAATGAAGTGAGTGCCATAGATGAAGATCTACTTACCTTGCAAAAGCCTTATGACGCTCAACAATATATCAAATGGGATTCCTGTCTACATCCAACATGTATAGGTGGCTTGCCTCTCGTAGTTTAGGATCCATGAAGGTATCATCATCCACCTTGAAACCTGGATGAGCAGCTACCTCACCTCCTCACTTGTCATACTTTGGTCGACTGGATGTAGTGTGATGGGAATGTGTAAAGATGGAGATGACCAAAACAGTGACCTACATGTACACACATGCAAGTATGTTAGGGAATTCATGGTTATTCACTTAAAATATAAATTGAGTACAATCCACTCTTTCACTTACCTCTTCTTGTTCATCTTCTAACCTAAGATACATGTATTATGGGATGCAAATGAACAAAGTCCTACGCAATTTTAAGTTGCAAGTTTTTGCCTCTCACACAGAAATCCCCAAGTGTTGTGCACATAGAGTACAAACCATAGTGCCATCAACATGTAGAAACTTTGCCATAAGCACTTACCCAAATACATTCCATTGGGAAACCACATGCTTGGTCTTGGAGAAAGCAAGATTTGTTGAAAAATCTATCCACACCAAGCATTCTTTGTAAACTATATAACCATGACAAATGGAGAGGGTGATAGGCATGAGTAAGAGATCATACATGTATTTTCACGTTCCCAAAATTGTGAGACGGAGGTGATCAATGTTGGAGTTGAGTCCTAAGTGGAGAGGGTTGACAACTTCTGAATTGAAGTCTTCATTTTAACAAGACCAATCACATGTTATTCCCAATGTTTAAATGATAAACTTATGCTAAAACATAAAGATGCTAAGTTCACCTATTGAATCCCAATAGGTCTATGTCATCATCCTTTGGACTCTCTGTCCCATGCTTTTTGCTCTCACCACTCGGGCTCATCTGCTCATCACCTCGTGCAAGGGACTTATGCTCATCATCCTTAGGGGAACTCTCCTTAGCATCACTATCATCATCTTCCCCTTCCCCACTATGGTCATGACCTCTTTTTGGGTGTTGATCTATCATGGATGATGGAGATGTGTGTTTGACTAGCTTCTTGTCATTTTCCTTGGGTTGCTACTCGATGGCCGGTTTCTTACCCTTTTCGTTAGGTTGCTACTCATTGGTGGCCAGTTTCTTTCCCTTCTTTGCTCTTGCATCCAACCCATATAGCAACTATAAAATCTTTATACAAACTTCATAGTTCATATACAAACATGCTACCCTACACAATGATACTTACTCTGAAACTGCTCGGCCTCACTAAGAGGAAACTTTTCCTTGGGGTAGTCTATTCGCCATGGGCACGATGGCCATGTCTCCTTACCCCATAGCTTATCAATCCACTCCTCGAGGTACAATCCCATCTTCTCTCTCTCGGATTGCACCCATGCATCTGGAGGGTGCTTGAGATTACATACCCGATTACATATACAATTTCTCCACCACCTAATACAGAAACATTTGAATACTCTTTCAATATATGATAGAATAACAAAAATGAAGCACAAAGTATCAATTATGCTACTACATACCTGTATAAGTGGCATCATGCCATGCACGGTAAGTGTGGTTGATGATCAATATCCAAGGTAGCCCACATTTACCCTTTCCACCTTAAGAATGCCTTTTTGAAGTGCGTCTTCCTAAAAGCTTTGAATGCATCTATGATACCCACCCTAGAGATGAGTGTGCTCTCACGTGCATGCCGACTTGGCATGCATGAGTTCTCCTCCAACTTTGCATAGAGCTATAGCATGTACTCAGTAAATTAGAACCAGTACACATGACAATGTATCCACACGAAGAATGCTCTGTTAGAAGAAGGAGTCTAGGCCTCTCTCGCATTGCAAACTTGCCACCCGCCAATATTTCAACGACCTACATTCCTACATTTTGAACCAACTTTATGTTTCTAGCTACATATGAAAAAAACTTTAATGCGTGAAGAGAAAATGTGTTATCTTACTCTGCATTTGGAATATGCGCTCAAGAAATCTTTGCTAGCTTGGGAGTGGTGAATTTGATTGCCTTTTCACCTTAGCTCTGGTAAGAGATCACCTTCTTCAAAAACTCTTTGCTATAGTAAGGGTTGGCAATTTGTGCCATCCCTGACTGCTTGCCTTTTCACCCCAGCCCTTGTAAGAGATCACCTTCTCCAAAAACTCTTTGCCGTAGTCAGGGTTGGCAATTTTTGTCAGCTCATGTCCCCTCTCTGTAAATATTGCCTCCGTCTCCTTTAGGGCATCTTTGTAGTTCTTATCAAACATTTCTGCATTTTGATTGCATTCTCTACTCCCTCGCTCAAGCAAGCCACTGACCTTTGCTTAGTATGCAGCATTGAACTTAGAATGCAATGCATTTATGCTATAGAAACACCTTTGGAAATAAAAATATAACTTTATTGTAGTGTGTTTACGAGGCGTACACATACCTTGAACACCAATTGAGAGAGGAGTGCCATGGGAACCTTCAACCACTTTGATCTGTTATTAGGATCAATGCCTACGAGCTTTCTCAGTCTATGCACAATCCTCATCACTAAGCTTTGACAACAATGACTGTGGATCGGTAAGCCCCACACGCTACATCATAAATGCGTCATGTGCCGTTGTGTTCAACACATGAATGTGAGTCACCCTAGCAATTTTACATGCATAATAAATTAGGTTAATGATCACATATAAGATGTTTGTTCATTTCAATCACAAAAAAACAAGATACAAGTCCACTTACTTATTTATCATGTGTAGCACCATCAAGAACTCAGCCTCCTCCTACAGGAATCAAACCACCCTAAAATTCACCTTTGGAACCTTCTCTCTATCAGCTCAAGTGGTTCTTGCCCATTCCTACCATGCTTTGAGTCAATGTTGCCATCCTAGACAACAAACATCTTCCCAACCATGTGTTGCCATCCTTTTATCTGCTCTAGTATCGTGTCAAACTCTCTGAACAATGATAGGTCAGGGCTAACTACACTTCGACGATCAAATGTAATGAGGTCTTAGTCAGGGAAACTGTCGAAGATAATGATCGCCGTCATGGTCATCTGCTATGTGCTCTCTTCCATGCTTAATCAACCCTTTCATGCAATCCTCATTTGTACGGATTGCATGGTTTGAAAGGAGGCGACAAAGTTGCACTCTAGGAAGGTGGTGTTGAGTATCAACCAAGTCCTCCACCCAATTTGTGGAGATGTGTCGATCAACCACTTGGCCACCAAAACTCTCCTTTATAGAATCCTCTTCCTTGGCAATAGTGGCACCACTCTGCTTGTAACACAATTATTGCCTCATTGTAAGAGTAGACCTTGCACCCGATTGTATTGGTCACCTTGCTTGATGTGGCAACTTGTGCCATGCCCACATCCCGTGATAGTGCAATCTCCTCTGGACTTTTGGTGAAGCCCTTGGATTGTAAACCTATTCAAGGAGGCATTATGTTTGTTTCATTCTACACTAGGAGAGGTGGTAGGGTTGTGAGAGTATGTCCTAGAAGGAGGGAGGTGAGGGTTTGAGATGAAGAGATTGAGGAGGTGTAGAGTATTTGAGAGGGAGAGAGTGGAACCAGTTTGAGGGAGAGAGTATTTGAGAGGGAGAGAGTGGAACGAGTTTGAGGGAGAGAGGGTGACAATTATGTTTGAGAGGGGTGACGGAAGAAGAGAGTTTGAGAGGGTGAGAGGGTGAGGGAAGAAGAGAGTTTGAGAGGGTGAGAGGGGGGCGTGAGGGTGGTGATAGTGGAGAGGATGGTTTGAGATGGTGAGAGAGGGGCAATTGGAAGGGGGGGGTAAGAATACTCTTTGAGAGGTGAGAGGTGGGTTTGATAGGGGGGCAGGTGTTTGAAAGAGAGAGTTGTTAGGGGCGGGGTGCTTTATGTGAGTGTGTGGTGATGGAGAGAGCGAGCTGTTATAAATGGCACCTGCCCATGGTGGCAATACACGTGGCAACAGCATGTGTAATGTCAAAACTCAGGTAATACATGCCACACATATTTCCTACACACGGGAAATACATGTGGCATGTCACGTGTATTGCCAATGTGCTAGCAGTACATGTGACAGCACCATGTCACTATACCATGTGTATTTCTCACAGTCGGGCAATGCACATGGCATTGCCACGTGTAATGCCTCGATGTGGCATTACACATTGTTAGCCACGTGTGTATTGCCCAACCACATGCAATACACCTGGCACAATAATATTGGTGCCATGTGTAATGCCACATCGAGGAATTACATATGGCGTGTGCCATGTGTAATGCCCAAGCGTGAGCATTACATGTGGTAAGCCACGTGTATTGCCCAAACTCGAGCGCATTACACGTGTCACACCACATCCACATATATATGTGTATGTGTGTGTGTGTGTACACACACACATTTATGAAAAGGGAGAAAATAAAATAATAATCACATACATACATACATACATACATACATACATACATATATATATATATACATATACATATACATATACATACATATATATATACATATACATATACATATACATATATATGTATGTGTGTGTGTGTGTGTACATATATATATATATATATATATATATATATATATATATATATATATATATATATATATATATATATATATATATATATATATATATATATGTATATGTGTACACACACACACACGTGTGTACACATATACATATATATATGTGTACACACACACACATATGTGTGTGTATGTACACACCTATGTGGTGACAATGTTCTTGTTTTTTCCCTTTTCATAAAGGTAGTTTCTCGACTCACTGAAAAAATATGAGTTCTCACGGAAAAGTTCTCTCAACCTCAACCATGGCTAAACAGTCTCCAAGCCGACACATTGTAGTAGTGGAACACACATGGAGCTGTTAGCATCCCATTGGATTGATAGGGCTGTTGGCATCCTCTGGATCACGCATGGAGCTATGGAGGATGAAATGTCATCATCATAGAGGAAAGAGAGAGAGAGAGAGAGAGAGCTCTCTCAGCATGTGTGTGTGTGTTTGTGAATATATATTTGTCTACAATATATATATATATATATCTTTTAATAATACTAATTACATTTAAATGATTAATTAAAAAATGGTCACATTATTCAAAGGTGATAATCACCATTTATTTGGTGTGTACTTTGTACATGTTGTGACATTCTTTTTTATTCTTATGTACTTATTTTTGCTCCTCTTTATAATATGAGCTATACAATCTCCTTCCCATATTCTAAGATGAATCTATGTTTCACTAATGGTAGTGTTCTCATCTCGTGAGTGCAAAGTTCTTACAAGAACATGTAGCCCCCATGTCATTCTATAGATTGCAAGCAATAGTAAATATTGGGTCCCAAGCATTGTGTGTCCCTTTAAAGCCTATCTCTAGTCATCAAAGAGGAGGAGTTCTATATACTTGAAGGCTCTCTTTCAGAAAATTACTCTGCCAATAATTGATGCTTCATTAAACTCAAACCTACAACCAATAGCCATCTTATATAGCCCACCTAGAGGACTTCCAACTGAATAAAATATAGCCCACCTAGAGGACTTCCAACTGAATAAAATATGATAGATTTATGCATCCCCTTACAAGATAACAACAAAACCGGTGCATCAACCTCATCCACAGTTGTAAGAGGAGAGGGTAAGAGCATCTTTGGAATACCTTTGGAGCATGAAGAGGGAAATACATTAACAAAGCTTTTGTTGAATGTCAAAGAGGTTATCAAGGTCATGAGATTCCTAGGAATATAATGGTGATATTTCATTTGAGTTCCCACCAACCATCACGTGTAGGAATGGACTCCATGGAGCATAAGTATGATCCCCGTTTTGGTGGTCAAAGCTGTAATCCTCCAACTTTGCCTTCCCTAGAGTGTGTCAGAGAAGCCATTGCCTAGGTAGTTTGAAGTATTTGAATGAGCTTTTCCCGTGCCTAAAGAACCATAGGGTCTCAAACATATCAGTGGGAGCATGCTAAAGGCACCGACCATCGGAGAGGAGTGTAGCAATGTGTCTGGAAAGCTCCTTTTTCATTACTACTTAATGTTGATGATGATGTGTATTGCTACATGCAATAACTACATCTATTATGTGGTGCCCTCCAAGATGAGAGCCGCTTAAGGGTCTCTAGATGAGAAGTGATTACTTTCAACATGTACAACATTGGGTTGGATTTGGTAAATCAAATGTGAAGGATCGGCTTTGGGGGGGCCTATGACATGCATGGATACAGTTTGACTCACATATGATGAACATCAGATTGGATGACCATGGCTTGTCATGTGTATGACCCAAGGTAGCATATTACAAATGTCATAACAAATGTAGTCAAAGGATTTTAATAGTGTTAAAGAGCATAATTGACTTGAGTTTTCACGCGGCATGCATGATATTCTAATAATTGTGACGTGTGAAATGAAATAGGAGGATATGGAGGCCTAATGTCTGTTTTGGGAGTGCATCAATGAGGTGATGGAAAACCATGGTTGTGAAAGGGTAGATTTCTTTGGTTTCATAGTTGACAAAGCACATGCTAACTAGAATGCGGTTTCACATGTGTTTAAGGGCTTCAGTCTCATGAAAATAGTAGAGAGAAGTAATGATGGTATAAATACTCCAAGAACGAACCTAGCATAACACCAATGTATAAGGCACCTACCCCCTAACCGGTGACAAAGAAACTACACATCACAAGAGACCAGCCCCGCTGTGGCCATTAATATTGATGGATGAGACCACACATCGTTTGGAGTATAATGCACATGTAAAATGTAAGGTTCCCCTCCTTCCAAAATAGGGGAAACACTTAAGATAGTCCACTAAGTCTTAACTTGGATAAGATTTTCTATTCAATTTCTTCAATTTGGAGAGAATTTTAGAGAATAGTAGAAATTAGCATTATTTCAGCATAACTCTAGTATAGTAAAATTATTCTATTTTTTTCAAAGGACTCATGTTCTATTTATAGGAGAGGGAAGCTCTAACCAAAGCTAACTGAATTCTAGAATTTTCTAGATTCAGTTTGGTTGAATTTAGACTAGATTTGGATCTAGTTTGGTTCCTTTTTTATTTGGTTTGATTCAAGAGAGAGGAGAGATAAAAATATCACATTATTTTTGAGTTTAAAACTCATTCAAGCATGTGAAATATGCACCTCCTTTAATGGACTCTCCTTCCTTACATATGTATCAAAATGGAATCATTATACCCAAAATATCTCATATTTTTAATATTGCTCATAGTTTTTTACTAATAAACCTTGTACATTTTCAACTCTTCATCTTATGTGAGCATTTACTCATTTTGGATACCCAAAATATCTCATATTTTTAATATTGCTCATAGTTTTTTACTAATAAACCTTGTACATTTTCAACTCTTCATCTTATGTGAGCATTTACTCATTTTTGGATACCCAAAATATCTCATATTTTTGATATTACTCATAGTAATAAACCTTGTACATTTTCAACTCTTCATCTTATGTGAGCATTTACTCATTTTTGGGTATCTTCTTTTACAAATTGGATTTATCTCCTCCCTACACATGGATTGATGCTATTGGCCCATAGGAACCTTAATTGGACCATAATCCAAAAATTTCTGAAAATCTAGACCCTAAGGCTAACGTCCTTTATACCCATTTCCAATAAATTCTAATTGCACATTGGAAAGTTCTTTTTGAATTTCTGTTTCAAGGGAACTTATTTTAATAAGATGAGATAATTTTCTATCCAAAAATATTAAAAATCTGAATATTCTCTCTCTAGAATATTTTCTCTCTCTATGCCAAAACAGTCAGAGACAAGATCTCTTATATTTCTGAAGAGGGAATTGATTACAAGGAAATATGCTGGATATTTTGAGAGGCTGGGGAGGAATCTTATAACACTACAGCAAGTACACTGCGCAGGGACAGAGGGCGGTACAAACGACGACACGACAGAGCATAGGCTACGCAAAAATGCGTGCTACCCATGGAGCAGGGGTTTATATAGCTATGGGGTACGGGTGTGGGCACTACACAAAGCACAGTCGAAAGGACGGTGTGCCGGCAAAGGCTGTGGATCAGTGGCCCTGCATGGCTCTAGGGGAAAGGTACGGTGGCGGTTAACAGGGAAAGGAGTGGTATGCATGTAACTTATCTGGTCAGAGGCAGCATGGGTATCCACGTAGCGGTGCATGTGGACCACATAGTGGGTGGCCGACCTTTGGTTCTTGCGTGGCCATTGTATGGGCACCCTGGTGAGTGTGTACGGCCCCTTTTTGTGGAGCGGGGTCTTCAAATTTGGAGTGTCGGCCTCGATTTGTGTGCCGGACCAGCTAAAGAAGAGTGCACCACCGTCCATGCTGCAGTAGAACACCAAGGTCCGAATAAACAATTTGGTGTAATCCAAACCCCAGCCACTCATCACAGTAAGCCATTCCAACTTTTGATTGATTGTGGCAGTACCCATTCATTTCTTTCTCCTAGGTGTTTGCAAAAATTAAACTTGGGTCAAAAAACAGCTAGAAAAATGATTGTAGAGTTAGCTAGTGGGAAAGAAGTAGTATCTTGCCACTCTGTAGGAAACCTTGATTTTGAGCTGGGTAATGAGCAAACTCATGGCCACCTTAGCAGGGAGAAGTTTGAGTACTTTCGTACTATGTTGGGAGTACGTGGGATGAGCTTGAGGGGGAGTGTTGAGAGCTTTGATATCCCAAGCTCATCTACATCTTCATCTATGGCAGTACATCATGAGCTTGAGAGGGGCTGTTGAGATTCAAGCTCGATGTCAGTGTGTGCCAACTGTGTTATGTGCTGGCATGTTTGGTAGTAGCATGTGTGAGACATAAATGACCGCGTCCAGCTAGTCATAGTGTGTGGACATTAGCTAGGGTTAGATGTGTGTGGACACAACTCATAGTGTGTTGTGATAGAAAGATGCATATTGGGAATATTTTGATTATAAAAGTTTTACTTTCATCAAAATTGATTTTTATGCATAAATAGATGCATAAAAGAATTTTTTATTATAAAGGTGTTACTTTCATTAAAATTGAATTTATGCATAAATAGATGCATAGAATTTTTTTAAAAGCGTTACTTTCATCAAATTTTGATTTTATGCATAGAAAGATACATAAAGAAATTTATTTTTATTTCAAAAGAGTTATCCTCATCAATTTTGATTTTATGCATAGATGCATAAAGAAATTTATTTTTATTTCAAAAGAGTTATTCTCATCAATTTTGATTTTATGCATAGAAAGATGCATAAAGAAATTTATTTTTATTTCAAAAGAGTTATTCTCATCAATTTTGATTTTATGCATAAAAAGATGCATAAAGAAATTTCAAAAGTGTTATTCTCCTTAAAATTGAATTTATGCATAAATAGATGCATAAACGGATTTTTATAAAAGTGTTATTTCCCACTGAAGTTGTTCTTATGCATAAATAGATGCGTAAAGAATCTTTATATCAAAAATAAGAATTCTCTTACATTCTATAAATAGATGTGATATGAATTAGATAGATGAGAATGAATAGAGGATGGATGTGATGAGAATAGAAGTGATGAGAATGAAAGGTAAATAGATGTGATGATATGTGATGCGAATCAGATAGATGGGAATGAATGGATGGATGTGATGAGAATAGAAGTGATGAGAATGAGAGGTAAATAGATGTGATGAGATGGGAATGAATGAATGGATGGATGGATGTGA
Organism: Cibotium barometz; assembly: GCF_041138505.1. NCBI lineage: Eukaryota > Viridiplantae > Streptophyta > Polypodiopsida > Cyatheales > Cibotiaceae > Cibotium > Cibotium barometz. The sequence continues at coordinate 21,219,124 of NC_141082.1, read as the reverse complement.
TGAGAATAGAAGTGATGAGAATGAGAGGTAAATAGATGTGATGAGATGGGATGCGAATCAGATAGATGGGAATGAATAGATGGATGGATGTGATGAGAACAAAAGTGATGAGAATGAGAGGTAAATAGATGTTATGATATGTGATGCGAATCAGATAGATGGGAATGAATGGATGGATGGATGCGATGAGAATAGGAGTGACGAGAATGTGAGGTGACTAGATGTGATGAGATGTAATGCGAATCAGATAGATGGGAAAGAATGGATGGATGGATGTGATGAGAATAGAAGTGATGAGAATGAAAGGTAAATAGACGTGATGATATGTGATGCAAATCAGATAAATGTGAATGAACAGATGAGATGTGATGTCATGTGAATCAAGATGTAAATGAATGATATAGGATGTGAATGAATGTGATAACATGTGAATCAGGATGTAAATGAATGATATAGGATGTGAATGAATGTGATAACATGTGAATCAGGATGTAAATGAATGATATAGGATGTGAATGAATGTGATAACATGTGAATCGGGATGTGAATGAACGATAAGGGACATGAATGAATGTGTTAGCATGTGAATCAGGATGTGAATGAATGAGATGTGATGTGAAATGGATGTGATAAGATGCGATGTAAACTGGATAGATGTTAATGTATGTGATGTGATGAGATGTATGGGTAGATGCAAGTAGATGTGTTCTGATGAGGATAAATGAGGAAATAAGTGATGAGTTAGAAAAAGATGTGATTAGATGAGAATGGGAATACTTATAAAATGAATGTGGATTGATGTGTGGGTAATGTGGATTGATGTGGATGGATGAGTGGATAATGTGGATTGATGTGGATTGATGTGGATGGATGTATGGATGATATGGATTGATGTGTGGGTAATGTGGATTGACGTGAATGGATGTATGGATGATGTGGATTGATGTGTGGATAATGTGGATTGATGTGGATGGATGTATGGATGATGTGGATTGACATGTAGATTGATGTGGATGGATGTATGGAAGATGTGGATGGATGTGTGGATAATGTGGATTGATGTGGATGGATGTATGGATGATGTGGATTGACGTGTAAATTGATGTGGATGGATGTATGGAAGATGTGGATGGATGTGTGGATAATGTGGATTGATGTGGATGGATGTATGGATGATGTGGATTAGTGTGGATGGATGTATGGATGATGTGGATTGACGTGTGGATGATGCGATTGGATGTGATTTGATGTGGGAATGATATGATGTGATAGGGAGGATCGATGAAGAAAAAAAAATGTGGGAAGATGAGAAAAGATGGGGACTAATGTGAAAGGATGTGGAGTGATGAGAAAAAATGAAAATATTGTTGGAACTGTATTTATATGTGAAATTTGTTTTTAAATGACTGTTTTATGTCAAGAATGCTGGGGAAGAATTTTGACCGTCATGTGAATGAGGTCGTGGAGACCTATCTCTTAAAGTTGCAATTGCTGATCGAGAGTCAACGGAGGACGTCTCGCATAGCAAGGTCGGCCGAGGTCTTTACCAGCCTCGGTTTGATTTAAATGGTGAGCTTCCGGTACAGTGGATGAGGGACCAAGGAAGTGGCCTATGAGTGAAGCGCTAGGTGACCTGCAAAGGATCCTAGAGGGTGCTGACCATACGGTGCTCAGGCTCTGGGTCATCGAAGATACCCACATGTACGTCGGGGAAGATATTGGAACAAGGAGTAAGAGTGGATTTCTGAATTCGGGCATGGATCTGGTTGGTTGACCTTGCTGGTCCTCAGCGGATGAGTCCATGACTCTTTTATATGGATCCATTGGTTGATCTTGCTAATCTTCAACAGAGATTCCATTTTGATATGTTAATATATTACCGGTTACTACTATGAGCTAGGAACTATCAAAAAGGCCCCTGAGTGAACAGGTCGTGAGCGTTCTGGTTGCCAATGATGCCATAGGTACACCGATGAACGAATGATTGGAAATAAGGATTCAACGGGAGATTTTGAGGATTGTGATCAGTGACACAATGGTTTCATTAAATGATTGTTTTAAAGATAGCTGATGCTGAGAAAAAGGCAATTTAATATTGGGTGTGTAAGTGGTGTGACTAGTTTTAAGTTTGCATGAATATCCAGCTAGGGGGCCCGCGAACTCTTTTCTCTGGTACCCGAGACAAAACGTAACCAAATTCTTAATTGGATCCCATCACTACAGTGGTTGGGCGGTTGACTGGAGGCTGGACGACTGATGGATTCTTAAATTGAGACTCAATTCTGTTATGGTACGATAGATGAAGTAAATCCCGGACAAAAATTATTCTATGGAAAAGAATCAACGGCTGTGCCTCTCAATGAGGAAAAAAGCGTTGGTCTCTATGATCCAAGTGCAATCTTTTCCCTGATCTGACTTGGGACTTATGGGTTTGGTCAGATCACTTCAGTTAGTTAAGGCTTTTGACTACATTAGAGAAAAGTTATCCTGGAGGAATCGCCCGTGCTTTTCGGGCAAGGGAAGTTTTTCCGGGAAGAACTGATGGATTAGTCTCTTATCTGGATATCCGTGGGCGAGGCCCTGAGTGTGAGACCTTGCCCCGCGCAAGAAGTGCTACTTATGTTTGCTAGAACCCTTGAATTCATTGCGCGGTGGGGATAGGGACCTCACAAGGATCATTGTAAAAGGTATGTATGCCTGGGAGCCTTCTTGCTGGATGTTTTGCCTTGAGGCTAGCTTGCTAGAGAACCATCTGTTTTTTCTATTTTTTTGTGGCATTCACCACCGGGATGGTGAATTGAGTAGTAGTAGGTGACCTGTGGATAGGAAGCCAGGTCTGCCACACTCCACCAAGATCCTCTCTCCATCACCTCCAATCACTCTGGCCACCTTCACCGCCGCCAATGCCCTCCGACCACCGGTACCCTCCGATAGCTTCGATCGTTGTCATCATCTGTGCCCTCGGACCGCCATCACCGTCGGTGCCCTTCGACATCTCTAACCCCCGTCACCCTGCTGGTGTCCTCCGAATGCTCTAACCACCGTCACCGCCGATGCCCTTCGACATCTCCAACCGTTATCATTTCGAGTGCCCTCCGACATCTCGGACGTACATGGCCAACTCTGATGGGACTCTTGGAGGAAACACCCCTCTCCCTTTCTCGAGGGAGGGTGAGATCCTCTTGAGCACCATCTCCCTTTACAACATCTCCCTCTCTAAGCTTGGGGCTTCAAGGAGGAGGACACCCAAGAAGGAGATAAGGGAAACACTCTCTTGCTAGTGGGACACACTCTATTGTAGGACATTCATTGTAGCACGTTCTGGAAGTTGAGGACACTCTCTCTTGTATCACATTCACTCTAGCACATTTGGCGGAGAGCACATTCTCTAGTGTATGACATTATTTGTGTTGGAGCACGATGAATTCAACAATTCTAGAGCTAAGTCTTTTGTCCTCATTTATTTGCATTATTAAATTGCATTGTCTTTATCTATTTAATTGCAATGGCTATTTTAGTTGCACCACCCACTGTGCAAGAACAAATCTTAGCACTTCAAGAGCAAATTGCCAGTGATGAGCGAGAACTCTGACACAAATTACAGCATCAAGTGAAGTATTCCAAATGGAAGCGTCATTCTTCCAACTCTTTTGACTCAGATGAGGAGGAAAGTGATCATGATAGACGCACTATTAAAGCTACCTTGTGTGCTCAAAAAGACTCACAAATTATTCAAAAGGCGTCCACTTTCCAAAATTATGACGGCAAGAAGGATGCATGAGTTCTTATTGCACAGATTAGCCAACTATATGACTATTTATCTGACAAAAAGTTCTCAGAAAAGGATAAAATTAAATGTGCTTGTAATCACTTGATTCGAAAGTGCTGCCTTATGGTGGAATGTATCAAACAAGGTGAACATAGACCTTCAACATGGAAAGAGTTCCAAAAACTATTAAAGAAGCATTTTCTACCATCTCAGTACAACGCTAAAGTAGGTCAACGATGGGATACTCTATGCCAAATTGAGAAAGAGAATGTCCAAGCTTATATTAACAAATTTTGGGATATTCTTTTACTAGTTCAAGTAATTGAAAAAGTCAAGGAAAAAGAGCAACATAGGAAATTTATTGCTGGACTAAGTCTACCATTAGGGTTGACGTTAATATGTTTCATCCACATGACCTTAGTTCTACTACGGACCTCACTTTAAATTCAAAATGTAAAACATCTATATCTAGAGATTTTTGGATGCAGGATAAATCTTTTACAAAGTCTACTAAATCTTCTTTCCCTTCTAGTACTTTTGATAAATCCAGGATGCAAAAGGGTAAAGATATAAAGGAGATGCTTAAAAGGACAACAACAACAACCAAAGAATCCAATCTTTAGATGTTACAAATGTCATAAGGAAGGACACCTTGAACAAGACTGTCTTGAAAAAAAAGAAGAATTTCTCATTGATGGCTTGACTCAACATTATTGAAAGAAGATCACGATGATTCTTTTAAGCAAGAGGGTAACTCTGATCCTGACTATTCTGATGAAGGTAAGTTTTCAATTCATGCTTTATTGGGAATTCAAGGGAAAATAAAAGAAAAATCAATTTCTATATTGCATGATGATGGTAGCTCTCATGATTTCATTTCTGAAAAAGCATTGAAAGCACTTAACCTAGATGCATCGTACTCTAGTTACAAAGTAAAAGCTGCATTTCAAGGTACTAAGTACAACTGCACAAAAGAGGTTAAGGATTTAGAATTACAAAAGGGTGCAAGGTGTGGATGTCATCTTAGGTATGCCATGGAGATATGAGCATAAACCCCAGATTGACTATGAAACCCATACCATGTGGTTAATAAAAGGTGACCAAGAAATTTATCTTCAATGTCAGACCAAAGGTGAATTAGGTCCATTTTTTATTTATACTCAAGAAAAAAGAGTTGTATGGAAAAAGGAGAAGACATTTTTGATTTTTGTCAACCAGCTTACTGCTCAAGATGACTCCAAATCAAATGTGTCTCATGACCCTTTCATCTCTAAGTTCTCTAATTGCTTCATAAATGATTTACCACCTTGTTTACCCAAGCCTCGTTTAGAAGACCATAGGATTGAGATAATTCTTGGTAGCTCACTGCTGCCATGTAAAGCTCCTTATAGAGTCAACATGCTTGAGAAAAAGGAAATTTGAAGAACTATTAGAGGAAGAATTGATTAGACCCAACAGTTCTCCATTTGATGCTCCAGTTCTTCTCGTTAAAAAGAAGAATGGAACATATTGACTATGTATCATGCACTAAACAAGATTACTATTAAGAATAGATATCCAATGCCTTGAGTGGATGAATTGCTAGATAAGCTTAAGGGAGCCCAAGTCTTTAGCAAGATTGACCTAAATTCTGGTTATCATCAGATTTGAATGGATGAAGGAGATATCTTCAAGACTGCCTTCACATTAACTCAAACTGGAAATCAATATAGTAAATATTTAGTGACTTTCCAAAATCATCCTTGTTGTGAAGATGCAAGATGGGTACGTGAGAAATATTTTTGTGCTTTCCATAAGATCCTCCGCCGTCCTTTTCAACAAACCAGCACAATTGAGGGCAATGGCAAACTCAAGCAAGAGGGAATTTTATGGGAATATATTTTAAGCCCTCTTAAAAATATTATTCTACCCTCTTAGGGGATGCTTGGATTATCTTTGCATTAAGGCAAAGGGTTGTTACAAGATCAGGGTGTCCAGTTTTGTCCAGTTTATGCTGGACTGGGACAATTCTTGGACAAAAAATTTGAGGGAGAAAGGTACTTCAAACGAGATCAAGAAACTAATAGAAAATACACATACACTCAAATTTAACCCCAATATAACTTAAATTAGTATAAATTAGTCCAATTTATCAAAATTAACCAAAAATATGATAAAACAATAAAAAAATGATCTTTCCATACTTAGAGTGATCTAATTTTTTTCCATAGATGCACCAATACAAGTACACTAGTCCCTATAGGTTTTAGATGATTTACATCAAAAATGTAATTTTACTAATTAGATTATTAATATTTGCAGGCCTTCTGATAGCCTGGAAGAATTTTAGAAAAGAGATCATTAAAAATCAAACCATTGGATTTGCGATTTTGACTAACCACCACATTCTACCAATGTCCTACTATCTATCACTCTTTTGATCTACAAGATTATGCATTTTTAAGTGGTAGTTATTGTGGGTGCAAAAAGTGGCATATATTATAACACTTTAAAGACCTTGAAATATTTAAAGAAAATAGACAAATAGCTTAAAATTTTCTCAAAAAATCAAGTTAAGCTCTATATTATGTGAAGATCTAAGATGTAAAGTGAAAATCTCATATGAGTTTATATGTGAAAGATATTAGCATTTTATGGAACCAGCCCAAATTTGGGACATGGTGTATACATTGAGCTTGTACCTAAGGAAATGAGGACTTTTAACTATCTAATGCTTAATTAGATTATGCAGCTATATTCCCAACTTTTCATGTGACGTTCCAACAAAAGAACTTAAAAGGAAATTCCTTCGTTAGCTAGGAGAGATTGGCCACTAAAAGTAAATAAATGCCTATTTTTTTACCATTTACAGGGTGCCTGAGTGGACAAAACTGGGCACCCTGATCCTGCAAACACCCCAAATTACATTAATATCATGGGTGATGCCATTATAAATATTAATACGTTTGGTGGATATTGACGTATGTTTGGGGCCTCCAATGTTTGTTTCAGTTGGTTTGTATGGAGGGGTGATTCATGGGTTACTTACACCTGGCAAACATGTGTGTGGCTATGGTTCATATACTTATGGAATATTTGTTTCACCAATTTATTGTTGGTTATTTTATAGGTAAAGAGGATTCCAAAGATTGAGGAGGAATTGAACAAATTTATTACTTGGCACACCATTTTTGTAAACAAGCTTTGTATATACATGTGCTAGCTTGTGCACATTTTGATTTATTTGGAAAGCCTTAGTTTATCAAGCATAGACTTGATCTTTAATAGTTTTAACTTTTTATAAATCATGATATGCTTTAAACCCTAGCCTCAATTTATGGGCACTCTATTTTGAGCATGAGAGTGTCGTGCAAGAAAAGCACCTTTTTGTATTTTTGGAGGCTATGGCCTAATTTGGAAGCAAGTATCTCATAAATATTCATGTGTGGGGAATAGGTCACATACATGAGGGGGGATGATTGTGTTGGAGCTCTATATATGGCTCACTCTACCTAACTTGGTCTCACCTATATATATGTATCTTGTCCTCAATATGAATCAGTCTTTGGGAGCGTACATGATGTGTCTCTTATCTCGTCTCTTTCTCTCTACATTTCAACATGGTATCAGAGCATCTATGAGGGAATCATCTATGTCTTCTTGTTAAATTCATGATTATAATTTCATGTCTTACAAGATTGTTCTTTGATTATGTGTTGTCTACATGATTTTATAGCTTAACTTGTTGTAATTAGAGTTGTTTCTTAATCACGTCCTTAAAACCAAAACCAGGTGCAGGTGCATAGATTGTATTGTGCTGGTGAATCCTATCAAAAAAGTTTGTCAAACGGAGTTGTGAGTCAAAAGTTATGACAGTTCAGGCAAACTGCATCTGTAAAACAGCAAAACAGGTTCTTTGTGTGAGCACACAGGTTTCGTCTTCATCAAGTGTCTTTGTGAGCTCACAGGTTTCGTCTTCGTCAAGCGTTTTTAGCAACCCGCCCAAATCTAGCTTCTTCGTCAAGCGTTTTTAGCAAACCGCCAAATCTAGCTTTTTCGTCAAGCGTCTACCAATGAATCTTGCGTCCCACATCTCGGATTTTGCTATTTTTAGCAAAGCGACCAATCTAGCTTTTTCATCCAGCGTCCACCAATGAATCTTGCGTCCCTCGTCTCGCTATTTTGAGGACTCTTTTCTTATTGACGTCCCTTATCTCTTGCAGTCGTCCTTGTCTATGGTGTGCAGATTTTGTGATTTTATCTTATACGTCTTCTCACAGATAGATATGGCTATGACTGTTCTCGTCAATGGTTTTCCTTCTGGCCAACGTTCTATTCCTTCTTTTCAAGGCCAAGGGTTTCCCGGTTGGAAAGCAAAGATGCTGTTAATTCTTGAAGGCGATGAGCTCTCAGATGTTGTTATTGGCAATTCTCTATGTCCGTCTCAGCCTATTATTCCGAATTCTGACAACGTTCTTATCACGGAAGGCCCTGTTTTTGATGCATGGCGTCTTGCTTATATGGATTGGCAGAGGCGTGATAAAGCAGCTCGTCGGTATATTCTTTCTGCTCTTAGTGATTCTCTCATGCTTGATGTGTATGACTTTCCTACTTCCCATGACGTATGGGAGTATCTTATAGCAAATTTTCAGAAAAAGTCTGTTACAGAAACACTTTATTTGAGAGGTTTGCTTTCAAAGTTACAGTATGAAGTTGGTACTGCTATGACGGGACATATTGATTCTTTCAAATCTATTATTAATCAACTTGCTGCTGCGGGTGATCCTGTTCCACAAAAGCAACTTATTACAATTCTTCTTGATACAATAAAGGATCCGTCTTATAACAACATTGTTACCATTCTTTCTAACAAGGACGGTCTTGATTTTGACCAAACTTGCATATCTTTGATTGAGTATTCTCAACGTCAACAACGACGTAGCGTTGGTCATGATGCAGTCACAACAGTTGGAACGGGCCTTTAATGTGCGAAGGCGTTCTTTTCAACGAGGCAACCGTAGAGGTGGTCGTCGTGGTGGTAGTTTCTCTCGTCTCAAATTTCCTAACAAGCATTGTTCTTACTGCAATAGGAATGGTCATACTGAAGATGACTGTTGGGCACGTCAGTATGATGAAGAACACAACATTACCACAAAACAACCACGTTTATCTAGAGATTCTTCTTCTTGTGATTATTGTGGAAAATCTGATCATCCCTCTTCCATGTGCTTTAAGCGTCGATTTGATGTAGATCGAAATCGAGCATATGCAGCCGAGCATCATGATAATGTTATGCCTGAAACAAGTTGTGTTTTATGTTCAGTTCCCCCAGACAGAATACTTCATGTACGTGATGGTTCACTTTTCATTATTGATTCTGGTGCTACAGGAAATATGACATATGAATCTAAGTGGCTACATAACTATCATTCTTTACCTGTTAAGCGTGTTGTTTATCTTGCTGATGATACAACTTGCCAAGTCAAGGGCATTGGAGATTTATATCTTGGCACCTTATCTTCTTCAACTCGAGTTTTACGAGGGGTTTTACATGTCCCAGAACTTCAACGTAATCTTCTTTCAGTTGCAAGACTTGTTGATCTTGGTTTGTTTGTTGGATTCGACCACACCAAATGCCGCATTGAGAAAGATGGACAGATTATTGCAACTGCTTCTCGTAATGGCAATTTGTTTGAGCTCTCTCTTAATGATGCTGTAGCAAATGTTGTCACTGCTCCAGGGGATCATGATTGCAAGATATGGCATCATCGCTTTGTTCATGCTGATTTCTCAAAGCTTCTTAATCTTCATCGTCAAGGTCTTGTACGCGGAATGGATCTTAAAGCTCATCCTCATATGGGAATCTGTGAGTTTTGTGCTCTTGGCAAACACAATCGTAAACCCTTTCCTCTCTCGAATTCAGTTCATTCTCATGATTTGTTGGATCTTGTTCATACCGACATTTGTGGACCTTTGCCTCCATCGAGAACACAACATCGTTATTTCATTACGTTTATTGATGATTACTCACGGTATACAGTTGTTTTCTTGCTTCAACAAAAATCTGAGGCGTTATCTGTTTTTAAGCAATTTCACAAGGCTGCCGAACTTCAAACTGGACGTCGCCTCAAGAAACTTCGCAGCGATAATGGTGGAGAATATGTGTCTCGTGAGTTTGAGAGTTATTGTACGGACCATGGTATTCATCATGAACATACTATTCCATATTCACCTCAACAGAACGGTGTTGCTGAACGTAAGAATCGCACTATTATCAATGCTATACGATGTATGCTGATTCATTCTGGGTTATCTCGTGTCTTCTGGAGTGAAGCTCTCTTGACAGTAGTCTTTGTTCAGAATCATCTTCCTACTACTGCTCCTTCTGGTAAGATACCCATCACAGCATGGACAGGTGAAATTCCTTCTGTATCTCATTTTCGAACCTTTGGATGTATTGCTTACATTCATGTTCCTAAAGAAACACGAGCAAAGCTTGATGCTCCTGGGCTTAAAGTTATTTTTATTGGGTATTCTGACACTTCCAAAGGCTACAAATTCTATGACCCGTCCTCCAAGAAAGTGCTTGTGAATCGTGATGCTATTTTCAATGAACAGCTTATGGGCGGTACATGGTCCATGGATGATTCTGATGATACTAAATCTTTGCTTCAAGCTTTTCCATTCTTGTGTGATGATGAATCTTCTTCTATAGAGCAAATTTCCTCTTCACAACCATCTAAAGAGCAACTTTCCTCTTCACAACCATTGATTCCGAATGCTGTCATTGATGATGTTGACATTTTTATTGATTTGCCTATTGATTTTGAGCATGGTTCTTGTCATGTTTATGATGAAGATTTTGAGGCTAATGTTTTCTCTACTTCTGAAGATCCAGCCACGTACAGTGATGCTATATGTTCTCCACAAAAGGATCAATGGCAAGAGGCTATGGAAGCAGAGTATGATTCTCTTATCTCTAAAGGTACATGGATACTCACTGAGCTACCTCCTGGCCGTACTGCCATTAAGTGTAAGTGGGTATATAAGATAAAATTTAAAGCAGATGGATCTTTTGACAAATTCAAGGCACGTTTAGTTGCCAAAGGTTATTCTCAAGTTGCTGGCGTTGACTATCACGAAACCTTTTCACCAGTTGTTCGCATTACTAGTATTCGGGTATTATTGGCATTTGCTGTTCAATTTGACTTAGAAATTCATCAGATGGACGTGCGCACAGCTTTCTTGAATGGAGATTTGAATGAAGAAATTTACATGGAACAGCCAGAAGGATTTGTTATTGCAGGGAAGGAAGATCTTGTTGCTTGTCTTCATAGGGCTTTATATGGTCTTAAACAAGCTTCACGGGCCTGGTACATCAAGTTTGATCTTTTTCTTACCTCCCATGGCTTTCTCTCTTGCTCTTCTGATCCCAACTTATTTACCAAATACCAAAATGGTAGTTTTGTAATCCTTGCCCTTTTATGTGGATGATACAATCCTTATTTCCAATGATTTGGGATTTCTACACCAAAGTAAGCAGTTGTTATCTTCGGCATTTGATATGGTGGATCTTGGAGAGCTTCACTCGTGTCTTGGCATTCAGATTCAAAGGGATCGCAGTAAAGGTATTTTATTACTTCGACAGTCAAAGTTTATTGAAGATACTATTAAGAAGTTTGGTTTGGAATCTGCACATTCAGCAACTACTCCTTGTCTTGCGAGTTCCATGAAAAACACTTCTGATGGTGGTGGCCAGCTTGTTACAAATCAACCATATGCTAATTTGGTTGGATGTCTTCAAGTTGTTGGTTTGAACACTCGTCCTGACATTTTGTTTATTGCTAACTATCTCGGGCAACACCTTGCATGTCCTTCTCTTAAGCATTGGTCTTCAGCAAAGCGCGTGTTGAAATACTTGAAAGGCACTATAGATTATGGTTTGGTTTATCAACGACAATTCACATCCGACTCCATTCCATCTCTTTCTCTTTTGGGTTACACAGATGCAGATTGGGCCAGCTCACATTTATCTATGCGATCTACTAGTGGCAATTGTTTCTTCATTAATGGTTGTCTTATTTCTTGGACCAGCAAGAAACAACGTTGTGTTGCAGTTTCTACAACCGAATCTGAATATGTTGCGGCATCACTTGCAGCTCGTGAACTCATTTGGCTTCGACAAGTGTTGACAGATATTGGCCATTCTCCTCTTTCTAGTACACCCTTGCGGTGTGATAATCAGAGTGCTATTAGTCTTGCAAAAGACTATGTCCAACATAACAAGTCAAAACATATTGCTGTGCATTACCATTATGTTCGATACGAAGTACGCAAAGGCACTATCATGATTGAACATTGTCCAAGTGACCAGATGATTGCAGATATTCTTACCAAAGGTCTCAATGAGTCACGCTTCATTCTCTTGCGCTCAGAGCTTGGAGTTGCCTCGGGCTCACTCTTTCTAGATTAGGCTCTTTACTCTTATGGTAGCTTTGTACATATATCGTTGTAATCTTCTAGACACCATGCACTTTGCACATTCCACAATTGCTCACTATGACCTCTTGGTCCTTTTGTATATTTGTACATAGATGCACAATGCACTTTCACATCATTACTTCTGGTTCATATTTTCACATTTGTATAGGGGCTTGGGTTTTTCCCTTGTACTCCCCAAGGGTTTTTTCATCCATAGCTAGAGACCCTTGTTTGAGTGGGGGTGTTGGAGCTCTATATATGGCTCACTCTACCTAACTTGGTCTCACCTATATATATGTATCTTGTCCTCAATATGAATCAGTCTTTGGGAGCGTACATGATGTGTCTCTTGTCTCGTCTCTTTCTCTCTACATTTCAACAGATTGCACCCAATCTTGGAGTCATGCTTTGTGAGATAAATATTTTTATTTGTTTTCTCTTAATTATTGAATATGTTGAGCATGTGGTATTTGAATTAAATCAATTCTTACAAAGTTCATTTAAGACTCTATTTTCCTAGAAAATTAGATCCGTAACAAAACTAGAGACCCAAAACAGCTTCCTCTCAACCCAAAAGACTGACTCTATTCTTCCACACACCCTAGCTGACGGGTTATGACACTCACCTGACCCTGTCGGACACTGATGACTCTCAGCTGATGTTATCTAACTCAAACCTAACTCAACATACTTTAGATCTTCACTCACAAGTATTTTTACAATCTTACTGAGATTATTACAGTCTTACTGAGATTATTATAGTCTTACTAAGTTTTTAGAGTATCCTTTAAATAGTAACATCTTATTGAACCTACACGGTTTAGCTCTAGGGGTGTCTCTCCTTAGAAATTGTATGCAGGTTTTCTAGTTAGATAACAATTAATACTTTTCTATCTTCATCTCACTTGGTCTACTCTTACTGAGAGGAAGTACAATCCCCTTTCATCTATTTGATCTAGTTCTGTTTAGGTCCTCCTTCTATGATTTCAAGATTGATAGAGACACAGGTTGGCTCATAAAACATTCATAAGATTTGTAAGATATTAATGATCTTGCTAAATGGAGGTTTTTTTAACATAAATTTAATGGTGGTGACGATTGGATAAACACATAACAATTGGATGTATCAATACATGCGGTGTTAAGTGCTACTTGGACTTACATAATTTAGCATGGTTAGGCTTTTTTGTTTTTAACTTATGGAGATAGGGTGACATCTATAGCATGTGGATAGGACCACTAACACTTGTAATATGCATTCAAGCTAACAAATTGTTTTGTCTGTTTGTATGGATGCAGGTAACATGACCTACCTTCTCTTCTCTTGCGGTTAATTTCAAACAAGCTTCCCTTGCTATTTTAATTTTATTTCCACTAGATGCAACTTGTCATCATTGACCCTAAAGTGTACATGACTCATAGTTAAACTTGTTTCATGTATAGCATTTCTTTGAATATCAAGATGGTATGGATTCATGATTAGTTTTTTCTATTCATCTATGGATATTGTATATGTTTGAAACTAGCAACACACACCTATACACAGGGTTGGCCTTAGGAAAAACCTGGCCTACCAGTCTTGATCCCTTTTGTGCCAGTTAGTAGTTACTACTCCCTCACTGTCTTTATACACTTGGTTGCTGACAGGTGATAAGGTTGGGAGTACTACCTTCTACCCGGGGTTATGACTCATGGTTCTTATGCTTTTAGCTAGACTGGTTGAAGGAAGTGATAACTACATCGTTACCTTTCTCATACCTAACTTTTGACTATGTTAATTGCGGATTTTACCCTTATTTCATGGGGCTGAGATCCCAAGTGAACACCTCTCCTCAAGGGCATGTCAACATGTTATTTCATGGGGCTGAGATCCCAAGTGAACACCTCTCGTCAAGGGCATGTCAACATGTTATTGCATGTTATTGCATGTTTTAAAGATGAAGAAACTTGCAGGAATATTCTCTCCTCAGCCAACCTAGAAACCTTCCCGTTAGGTTCTCTCCTTCAAATTCTATCATTAAATGATTGGGTTAAGCTACTAGCTACTGTAGAGACCAGAACAAAGAAGATGGAAATTTTACCATTTTTGATTTAAACCATATTCCTCTTGAACCACTTAACCCAAATATGGCCATTGCAGCACTAATTGATTACTTGGTTGACATTGCTAAAAGACTCCAATTAGAGTATAATGTTCCATCAATGACATAGCCCAAAATTCTTCCATTTATATTTATGGAAAGAATAAAGGGATTCCATGCAACTGGCTGGATAAGGAATTCGATTGGCTGACATATGACATCCTTATAGAATTATCAAAGATTACAGATAAATTTATGATTATTGGGCTGGACAAAGCACCCAATAATGTGTCACTTATATGCAAACAACTGGCATATAGGGAGGGTTTGGTAAGACCTAAATTTAATCTGTCTTTACTCATCACTCTGATGAGGGGTTGTTGCAAGATCAGGGTATTCAGTTTTATCCAGTTTTTTATGCTGGACTGGGACAATGCTTGGAGAGTAAATTTTGGGGAGCAAGGTACTAAAATGAGATCAAGCAAATAATAGAAAATATGCTTGCCCTTAAATTAACCCAATATAACTTAAATTAATATAAATTAGTCTAATTAATCAAAATTAATCAAAAATATGATAAAATGACAAACAAATGATCTTTCCATACTTAGAGTGATTCAACTTATTTTTCCATAGATGCACCATTACAAATACACTAGTCCCTATAGATTTTAGATGATTCACATAAAAAATGTAATTTTACTAATTAGATTATTAATATTTGCAGGCCTTCTGATAGTCTGGAAGAATTTTAAAAAAGAGATCATTAAAAATCCAACCATTGGATTTGTAATTTTTACTAACCACCACATTCTACTGATGTCTTAGTATCTACCCACTCTTTTGATCTACAAGATTGAGGATTTTAAGTGGTAGCTATTGTGGGTACAAAAAGTGGCGTATATTATAATACTTTAAAGACCTTGAAATATTTAAAGAAAATAGACAAATATCTTAAAATTTTCTCAAAAAATCAAGTTAAGCTCCATATTATGTGAAGATCTAAGGTACAAAGTGGGAATCTCATATGAGTTTATATGTAAAAGATATTAGCATTTTATGGAATCGGTTCAAATTTGGGACAGGGTGTATACATTGACTTTGTACCTAAGAAAATGAGGACTTTTGACTATCTAATGCTTAATTAAATTATGCAACTATATTTCCAACTTTGAATATGATGTTCCAACAAAAGAACTTGAAACGAAATTCCTTCATTTACTAGGAGAGATTAGCCACTAAAGGTAAACAAATGCCTGTTTTTTAACTGTTTATAGGGTGCCTGAGTGGACAAAACTGGGCACCCTGATCTTGCAACCACCCTGAGGCAGTAGGCCCACACACACACACACACACACACACACACACAAGTATACACATTTAGCCCCTAAAGACTTAGTACTTTGAGCATCTCATCACTACATACTATATCAATTAGAAGACATGTTTTAATGGGCTTCAGAACTCTTCTCTCTAAACCCACAACTTTCAAAACAACAATATCCCATGAACCTAAGGCTCATTATTTTAGTATTAAGTATGTGTCAATTTTGTGTCAATGCATGAGTGTGTGCATGCACCTATACACATGCACATGTATGCCTCTGTGTACACATGCACACACGTGTGTGGGTGTGTGTGCACGCACATGCATGTATGTGATTATGTATGTGTCAATTCCATGTGCACGTGTATTGATTCTATGCGTTTATATGCATGCACACGAGTGGAATTTGTGTGCCTTTATGTGTCAATAGTGTGTGTGCGCACATGTCTATGTGACTGCACCCTCATCTATTAAAAGCCTAAATAAATGTAACTCACGTTACCCTCGCATTGAGACATACATGTCAACTCTACGTGTGCATACGTATGATTGTGTGTGTTAATAAATTGCATGTGTGCATGCATCGTGTGTGTGCTTGTGTGTGCATGCACCTATGTATATGCACGTTTATGTGTATGTGTGCACGTATGCAAGCAAGTGTATATGTACACGTATGTAAGAGAGTTTGTGTGCATGCATCTATGTGCCTATGTGTATGGATGCACATGTGTATATACGTGCATTTGTGTGTGCATGTGTACATGTGTGTACACGTGCATATGCGCTTGTGTGTGCATGCATATGGCCATGTGTGTATTTATGTGTGTACACTCAAGTGTGTGTATACACATGTATTTGTATGTATGTGTGTGTGTTGTGCATGTGTGTGCAATGTGTGTGCAAGTATGTTTTCAAATATTTATGTTCAAGCATGCAAAAGTGTGTGTGTGTGTGTGTGTGTGTGTTAACCCAATTCTAGGGTTAACAAGAGCTACTGCCATTATCTTACATCAAGGAGTCAAGGTAGACACACCAAAAGGTCATGCATTCAAGATATGAAGTAATGGTGTCCAAATCTACAACTTGGAGGGCACCTGTAATGGTCCGATGGAATACTTATGGCAGTTTTTACTTCAAGAGTGTGTGGTGGCAAGTTAGGATGAATTCCCAAGTGATGTACTTCATGGATATATTATGAGAGATTAGTCATTGTAGTAGCATCAGACCTCTTATGAGCCTAAAGTGCTTGGCCAGCCACAATTTAAGTGAGTGCGAACACTTATGGCCATGTATATAAGTGAAAATATCTCATAATCCAAAAACTCTCCCATTGTGCAATAGAGCTTTTCTCTTGCTAATCCCTCTCTAATCCATGCTAGTGAGTGTGTGTGAGTGAAGTGAGGTGAGAGGAGGGACGATTACACGAATTGCAACATAGCGGTGTGATAACGTTCGGGGGAGGCATGGTGGAATTTCTTCTCAAGGAGTTGTGGAGCTTGGAGACCTTAAGGGTTACGAGCTTGGCCAATGGAAAGATCCCTAGGACAGTTGTGGTTCACTAGGTAATCTTCCTACGACAGTTGTGGTTCACTAGGTAATCTTCTTGTTGGATGTGTTTGGAGACGGGGGTTTGGGTGAGCCATAAAAATTTTGGCGCCATTGCCAGGGAGCCATCCCTTGGGTTTTTCCACTGTTTTCTCTCTAATCTACACAAACCCATTGCCCATTTTGATGGAGATTTGTGTGTGATTTTGTGAGAAATAGCTCTCTTTTTTGTCTTTGAAAGAATGATTTTTTGGTCCCTTGGCTTTTTCCACTTTTTTCTCTCTAATCTACACAAACCCATTGCCCATTGTCTTGAATAGTGGTTTCCCATGAAAAATATGTTGTTTTGATGGAGATTTGTGTGTGATTTTGTGAGAAATAGCTCTCTCTTTTGTCTTTGAAAGAATGTTTTTTTTGGCTTAAATGTGTTTTTTTGCTAGTTTTAATCTAGTTGTTAAGTGTGCACATAGAGTGTGTTGGGTTCAGTTTGCATCCATTGCATCAAACAATGCAATGGATTGCAATTTTATGATTTGTAGCTCTCTTTAGCGTTAAACATAGAGCTAAAATCATTAATTTTTGCTTGATTTGTGTGTGTTTTGTTTGATTTGTATGCATTAGAGTGTTAGCAAGTATTAGGGGTAGCTTAATCATTTGAAAGTTTCACCAAAACTTTTAAAAACTCTTAAAGTTGACTATTTTTTGTCATTAAGGGGTGATTAATCCAATTCAAGAGGTAAAAAACTAGAAAATGCTTTTTTTTCGGGGTCAAATTCGATCATGTAAGAGGTCGAAATTAGTATTCTTGAGTGTTTTGAGAGTATATGGATGCATCCAAACACCTAATGACATCAATTAGAGGAATATTTCTCTCTTTTGCTTAATTTTGCATAAAGAGAAGATACTAAAATTAAGAGTTTAATTAATCTCTAATTATAGACTAATTTATACATTAGTTGATACACATAGCTTAGAAACTTCGTGTCCTATCCAATGATGTGCTCAATGGTGTGAATTAATTAGTGATTAGTGGTTAGTTAGAGCTCTTAATTAGTCTAGAAGGGGAAAAGATTAGTGTGGAAGGATTTATCTTGATTAATTATTAAGCACTTTTTCCATAACTCATTAAGGCTAATGAGCATTGAACTAAAAGATGTCCCTCGGCTAGCAAATGGCCACTTTTGGGAGTCATTTATGAAGGCCTTTTTGGAAAAATGCCCATATCTTCCCAATTTAAAATTTAAAAAATATTCTCTCCACACAAGAAATCTCGAATTTCCCTCTAAACTCCAAAAAAAAATCTAATTTTAGGGTATGAGACTCCCTGACTTTCACGTTGGGGAAGTTCCCGTGCACAAAAAAAAAATCGTGAAATTACTTTCACGTGTGATGCATTTCATGGTGTGAAAGGTTCCGCATGAAAAAAAAATCCGTGAAATAATCCATTTCACGGTGTGAAAAGGTTTTACACTTTCACGTCATGAAAGTTTCCCACGTGAAGTAAAAGTAAATAAATAAATAAATAAATAAATAAATAAATAAAGTCATGAAATTACTTTCATGGGTGAGATACATTTCACGGCGTGAAAGTTCCTTGACTTTCATGGCGTGAAAGGGGTCCCGGGGGGGAGGGGAGAGCATAGAAAACAGCAAGGTTTAGAGACTCATATCTCATAAACCGTAAGTCCGATGAACGTGTCCTAGTGCTCATCGGAAAGCCTGTATCGAGCTCTTCAGAATTGGTCTCGAGCGTCCGAGGGTAAAATCCATCATTTTGGCCTCTGACCAATAGACTCAAAATTTTGACCCAAAAATTGAGGCAAAAAATGGGCCTAAAAGCACTAAAAATTGACCAAAAAACACCGCGTGCCATATTCAAGGTACTTTTTTCATCTTGAGATAGTGATGGAAAATAGGTTTTGAGACCTCCTCTTGAGATAGTGATGGAAAATAGGTTTGAGACCTCCTCTTCCATCTGGGATACTACTAGCATGCACTTTTTCCAAAAAAGTTCATCTTAAGAGGGCGTTCACATGTGCCTTTGAGATCTTGGCTTCCATCTGGGACACCAGTGGCACACATTTTTTTTTAAAATATCACTAAGAGCTCATTCATGTGCACTTAGCGTAAGCAAATCAAGGTAAATGAACCCTCTTTTGACCTAAAGAAGGGTGCGCCAGGCCTCAAGGTTGTAGTAGCCTATAAGAAAATCTAAAAAATTAAAAAAAATATGTGGGCTTGCTCATTAAGGAGAAATTGGCAACGTCGAGATATGGCAATGATAGATGGATTATGTGGGCTCACACCCAAACTGAACCCACCAATGGCTGAAATCTTTGAGCCATTGAGATCCATGCTCCAAATGCACCTTCCAATACCATTTGCCATGTCGACAACAAGCATGTCATCGGGTTTTACACCCCCTCTGTCACACATCAATCCCTCCAGGATTTGGTCCCTTGCCTACCACTACCACAAGTCCTAAACCTTTAGAAGGGCTAGATACCAACCCTTTGTAGTCCCTAAATGCCCAAACCTTGGACATATGGACTAATCTAGGAAGGGGGTTTCCCAAGGACTAAATGAGGTCCTAACCACAATAGCATCCACACACAGCCTCAGTGATTCATCCAAAAACATGACCGTACAAATTTTAAAAATCACGGACAAATATGAAAGGACTCATCCTGTTCAATTCATGCAAATGTTTGAACAGAGATGTGAAGCCTTTGGAAATCCAAACTGTCCCACCAAGGTACATGCGTTGAACCTTTATTTAGTGGGAAGGGCTAGTCGATGGTTCATCACATTGATGGCTACGATTAAGGCAAATTTCAAGACCTTGAAAATAGCCTTTATCCATGGCTTTTTAAGACAAAGTGATTGGTGGAGTGTGGTAGAGAACTCTATTCAATTGAGAAAAAACAAAACAAAACCATTAGAGTTTTATCCTTTGGGTAAAAATCTTGGACTCACATGTGAGCCATGGGAGACTAAACGATGCTCAATTGAACAGATGTTTCATGATGGTGGTAGGGCATAAAGAAAAATAGCTTACACAATTTGATCATTGTATCCAATCTAGAAACATTTGATTAATTTATAAAGAAGAAATATGTTTAGATGACAACATGATGAAGGATGATCATCATTATATGAGATGTTGCTCGTCTAAACCAAGTGAAGCAACGGCTAAAGAAAAATTGATCTTGGAATTCTTATTCCCTGAATTCTACATAGCCTTGCTTCAAAGCCTTAAACTAAACTGTCAAAGAGAGGATGAGCCCCCTCAAAACCAAACATCCTTAATGCCTCTCAAAGTGATGGGCAAAATGCCTTGTGTTCATTGCCATCACTACATCCATCCCAATTCCCAATGTGCGTACCCTAGGCCTATCCTTCTGTATCCTCCTAACCTTGGTCACGACATGGCTTAATATCCTAATTCACCTACATCAAATACTACAACCATCCTTGACCCAAACAAACATAGTTCAAAAGGTAGAAATTGCTCAGGAAGTAGTTAAGAAAACACTTCAGTGCTTCTATTGTCGTGGACCACACAAAGTGGTAGATTACACGATTTGGAATACTTCTATGCTCATAGTCAGTGACACTTTGCAACCCATATGTGAAAGATGTGGCATCGATCACATATTCCAAGCCCAAGGCAAGTTCACTGCAACAACCTATCTCACAGAATACAACAATTAACATCTTGAGTGTGCAAAATGGAGAATTTTCCATGGTACCCTTGAATGTGCTTACATGCTTGTGCAAGCCGAGGCACAAGAAACAATAAAAAAGAATGCAAAAGAACACACTTTGAAATGGGTAGAAGAGCATGTTTTAAAACAAAAAACAAAAAATGAAACAAAAGAATGCAAAAGAACACACTTTGAAATGGATAGAAGAGCATGTTTTAAAACAAAAACCAAAAAATGAAACAAAACCTTCTAAACCCAAGAAGAACAAGGGCCAACAAGCTATAGGAACCAAGGTTGAAATAAAGGACAAGGGAAAGGACCTGACCCCAAAAGAGCCAAAAACTACACATGATGCAGAAGCATCCACCTCAAAGGCTATCCTTGAAACCACAAAACCCTTATGTGCAACACATGACACAAAAGCCCGAAAGAAAGTTCGTTCTTGTCACATGGGCAAACATAATGAAAACGTGATGGATGTAAGGAAAGTCAAAAGATAAAACAAGTTCTAGTATGTCACTTAGTGAGGACAACACAAGTTCTAACTTGTCACTCAGTGCACCCCACAATCCAATCAAGAAACTGTTGAAATTTGAGCATAATGATGAGCTATGGTGGATCATACACTAGAATCAACATGATTAAGAAAGTGATTAGCAAATGATTAATACGTAATTAGTGAATAATTAGCAGATAGATTAATGTAGGCATGGATACTCAAAAACCAGCAAATTCTCATTAGGGCTATGCCTTAATTTATAGTGTTTACATCAAGCATCTAATCCCCTTGATTTCTCCATGATTTACTCCCTGAATATCTCCACCTTTTGCCTGATTCTCTCCACCTCTTCTCTTTTCCCTGAATATCTCCCAGAATATCTCCACACTCCTAAATTCCCTCATGCTACCCATTATTCTCTCCCAGTAGATTCTTCTAACCTTTTCACAGGTTCTTTCACAATTACATCTCCTCTTTTACAGCCTCTATCCAAGAGCTTGTTCCCACACACACCCTATTCACTTGTATATTTCAACACCTCCCCTCAAGTGAATACTCCTAGTACACCTAGACCCTATACCAAGTTTGCCTCCCCTTACTCGGTAGTCCGCGACCAGTGTCTACTCCTCCCCTCAAGTTATCTCAGCACACCTGGACCCTGTATCAAGTTTCTTTCTTACTTGACAGTCCGCGACCAGTGCCTCAAGTCCCTAAACTCCATAGTTCTTGACACTCTCTCTCTCTATGTGTCCAAGGCTACTATAAGTGCCCGCGACCTTGACTAAAGTGCTCACACATACATCTACCACGTGGCCTACATCATCGGTGGCTCAGAGGTGGTTTTACTTTATTGGGGCAGGTTACATTGGGTTGTGGGGTCTCTCTCTCTCTCTCTCTCTCTCAGAGATTTTCACATGGCTCCTCACTCTTTGGAGCCTCACATCTTCTCTTGTCTTCAGTCTTCTTGTCGTGGCAGCATCTCTCCATGCGTCCGTCTCTTCTTTCAGTCTTCTCGGGGCAGCTTCTCTTCTCGGGGCAGCTTCTCTTCTTGTGGCAGCTTCTCTTCTCGTGTCCATGTCTTCCTTCAGGTCTTCTTCTCGGTGTGGATCCTCTTCTTGGGAAGAGATATTCTTCTTCTTTCATGGCTGGGGCCATGAGCTCGTCCGTCAGGTCATTTTGCTCCATGTGAGCAACATGTTTCAATATTTTGCTGACAGTTCCTTTGGGCTTTTTATGTTTATCTTTTGTCATTATGCAATGCAAACCCAAATTTATGCGGGAGGTCTTACCTCTTGCCTTAATCTGGACAAGGGCAGTGTCTGTTCCCATTTTTACACTGATAAAATGTGCCCAATACATAATGCGTATAGCATTCATTCTCATGCACATTCTAAATGCAACTCTGGCTGTGAATAATCTTGAATTTGAGTGAGATTTACAGGCATTAACCAAGGGTTGAATGCAAAATGATGATTTTCATAAATTTTATCAGCACAATTTTCCAGAAATTACACTAAATTGAGAGTAACCAATTTGTACCGGATGGTTGGAGTATCAAACCAACTCCGATTTGAAATCTGAAGTTATAGGGATCTGTATCAGATACCTAATGGTTAATTTGAACCCTCAATTGCACCAAAGTACAGTGATTAGCACTGATTAATCACTGATTAGCAAATTAATGCTCTGGTTTGTGTGCAGAAAACAGAGTATGCGGGGAGCTCAGATCTGGTGCCTTCCACTTCAAATGAACTCAAATGCTTTCAAAGGCATCAATAGCAATGAGTCTAGTAGAGGATTAAGCCAAGAAACACAAGATTTGACCAAATAATGAAAGCTTAATCTCTGTTTTACCAAAGTCACCTGCAGATTTGATGAAGAGCTTTGATCTCTCTGTAGACTTGATGAAATTGATTTCTGTCTTCACCAGCTTGTAGAGCATGCTTGATTACCCCTTGTGCTAAAGGGAATTGAACTAATTTGATTGGAGCAAAGATAAATCTGTAGATTACTCAGAAAAAAACGCGCCGGCTAAAAACGTAATTTCTCCTGAATGCTTTCGCGATTTGCAGCGCCGTTTCGATGGGCTGGTAGCCAAGAGTGTTGGCTAGCTTAAGCTAGAAGGTCATAGCCTAATAGTGAGTGTGCATGGAGAATAGAGTCCTCCACTGGCTGGGGGTGAAGGGGAAGAGTGAAAGCTTACTAAAAACTGATTTTTTTGCTAATTATTTTACTAATCCTAATTAATTCACTAATGGGCTCATAAATCTGGTTGATTCTAGGCATGGCTCTGATACCATGTTGAAATTTGAGCATAATGATGAGCTATGGTGGATCATATACTAGAATCAACATGATTAAGAAAGTGATTAGCAAATGATTAATACGTAATTAGTGAATAATTAGCAGATAGATTAATGTAGGCATGGATACTCAAAAACCAGCAAATTCTCATTAGGGCTATGCCTTAATTTATAGTGTTTACATCAAGCATCTAATCCCCTTGATTTCTCCATGATTTACTCCCTGAATATCTCCACCTTTTGCCTGATTCTCTCCACCTCTTCTCTTTTCCCTGAATATCTCCCAGAATATCTCCACACTCCTAAATTCCCTCATGCTACCCATTATTCTCTCCCAGTAGATTCTTCTAACCTTTTCACAGGTTCTTTCACAATTACATCTCCTCTTTTACAGCCTCTATCCAAGAGCTTGTTCCCACACACACCCTATTCACTTGTATATTTCAACAGAAACTAGAACCCGCCCAACCACCACATATTGACAATCATGATCACTTGACATATGCGAAACACAAAAAACAAGCCAAGGAGAGCATGCTTAGCATTGTTGAGTGTCATACAAGATACTTGGTTGTGATTCAACCTCATAATGTCAAACCTAAAAAAGAAACCAAATTGCAAATACTAAAGGAGTATCTCTTCCTCTTCAAGAGGAAGGCGTACTCTCTACAGAAATGAACTCATCAAGCCAAGTAGAGTCATCAGAGGAAGGTTGCATGTAAGATTCCTCCCTCCAGCTTTTGAGGTGTGCAGGTGTAAGTACCTCCCCTTCTGATCTTATAATTATTCCCCTCTCAGAAATAAAAGAAAGATCTTGTTTTACCTTGTTTTGGCCTGAAGAGAGAAGAGAGAAAATGTCTAGAGGGAGGTAATTCAAAATTGAGATATTTTTGGATATAAAAATCCTCCTAGTGTCTAAAATGATTTTTCCTAAAATAGAAATTCAAAAAGAACTTTCCAATGTGCAATTGGAATTAATTTAAAAATAAGTATAAAGGACCTTAGCCTAAGGGTCCAGATTTTTAAAAAATTTTGAACTATGCTCCAATTAAGACTCCTATGGACCAATAAAATTAATCCAAATTTAGGGAGGAGATAAATTGAAGAATAAAAGAAAAACCCCCCACTCACATAAGATGAAGAGTTGACTGACTACAAGGTTTATTAGTTAAAAATTAAGAGATATTTAGAGGAAATGATGCATTTTTGACACCTCAGTGTGGGGATCTCCCCTCATGAATGAGACGCCTATTTCACATGTGTGGAGGAGTTTTAAACTAAAAAATAATGAGATATTTTTATCTCTCCTCTCTCCTATTTCAATTAGATCCAAAAAGTAAGCTAAACTGACCTAAAAATGGTCAAAAATTAACCAAACTGATCTGGAAAATTCTAGAATCAATTTGCTTGGTTAGAGGCTCACTTTTTCCTATAAATAGAAGCCTCCCCCTTTGTAAAAGCTGAATGGTTTTTATACACTGTTACTCTATTGTCCTCAGTCGTCATTTACATTAAATTTTTTTAATAATTCAATTATTTTTGGCCTAATCCTCTCCAAAGAAATTGGTGGCCACTCTTGCTTCAAACAACAGTAGAACCCTCAATCCCTCAAGCCAAAGGAAAGTTTACAACTCCATGTAAGCTAAATTTTCTTACTTTTTTAATTTTAAATCTATGGTTTTCTTGATTTTCTTGTTTTACAGTTGAATTAAATTCAAATGCTATGCCTTTGAGGAAAAGGCCACCCCCTTCTCTTCTTTACAATTCAGCCTTTCTTAATCCTAGAAAGATTAGTTAAACTTTTCTTATTGTTTACTCTCTTGAATTCTGAAAATTGAGTAGATTAGAGTCCTATACATCTAGATTGGGTTAATTTAATTTGAAATTAGAATGATAAAAATGAGAAATGGTCAGCCATACAAAGGAGGTTATGGTAAAATTTTCCAAAATTTTGTGGAAAAGAAAGTTTGTTTTTATGTTATTCCAAAAGAGATTATGGTAAAAATGAGAAATGGTCAGCCATACAAAGGAGGTTATGGTAAAATTTTCTAGAATTTTATGGAAAAGAAAGTTTGTTTTTATGTTATTCCCATCGTTTGTGCATTCTAAAAGAAATATTCTAATTACTCCATGTGCATATTCACCTATGAATATGCATGGATATCACTGATATTAACTATTAAAATTGATTTCTATGCATAGAAAGATGCATAATGGAAATTGTTTTATTATAAAAGTGTTATTTTTAATAAATTTAATTTCTATACATAGAAAGATGCATAAAGGATTTATTTTTATTTCAAAAGTGTTATTTTCATTAAATTTGATTTTATGCATAGAAAGATACATAAAGGATTTATTTTTATTTCAAAGTGTTATTCTCATTAAAATTGATTTTATGCATAGAAAGATGCATAAAGGATTTATTTTTATTTCAAAAGTGTTATTTTCATTAAATTTGATTTTATGCATAGAAAGATGCATAAAGGATTTATTTTTATTTCAAAAGTGTTATTCTCATTAAAATTGATTTTATGCATAGAAAGATACATAAAGGATTTATTTCTATTTCAAAAGAGTTATTCTCATTAAAATTGCTTTTATGCATAGAAAGATGCATAAAGGATTTCTTTTTATTTCAAAAAGTGTTATTCTCATTAAAATTGATTTTTATGCATAGAAAGATGCATAAAGGATTTATTTTTATTTCAAAAGTGTTATTCTCATTAAAGTTGATTTTTATGCATAAATAGATGCATAAAAGGATTTTTATAAAAGTGTTATTCCCACTGAAGTTGATTTTTATGCATAAATAGATGCGTAAAGAATCTTTATATCAAAATTAGAATTCTCTTAAATTCTATGTTTAAATTATATGAAATAGATGTGAATGAATGGATGGATGGATGTGATGTGAATAAAGGTGATGAGATGTGAGGTGAATAGATGTGATGAGATGTGATGTGAATTAGATAGATGTGAATGGATGGATGGATGGATGCGATGTGAATAGAGGTGATGTGATGTGAGGTGAATAGATGTGAATGAATGGATGGATGGATGTGATATGAATCAGATAGATGTGAATGAATGGATGGATGGATGTGATGCGAATAGAGGTGACGAGATGTGAGGTGAATAGATGTGATGAGATGTGATGTGAATTAGATAGATGTGAATGAATGGATGGATGGATGTGATGTGAATAGAGGTGATGAGATGTGAGGTAAATAGATGTGATGAGATGTGATGTGAATCAGATGGATGTGAATGAATGGATGGATGGATGTGATGTGAATAGAGGTGATGAGATGTGAGGTGAATAGATGTGATGAGATGTGATGTGAATCAGATGGATGTGAATGAATGGATGGGTGGATGGATGTGATGTGAAGGTTGGACTAATGGATCCCTAAAATGAGACTCAATTCTGTTATGGTACGATAGATGAAGTAAATCCCGGATAAAAATTGTTCTATGGAAAAGAATCAACGGCTGTGCCTCTCAGTGAGGAAAAAAGCGTTGGTCTCTATGATCCAAGTGCAATCTTTTCCTTGATCTGACTATGGGACTTATAGGTTCGGTCAGATCAGTTCAGTTAGTTAAGGCTTTTGACTACGTTAGAGTAAAAATATCCTGGAGGAATCGCCCGTGCTTTCCGGGCGAGGGAAGTTTTTTTGGGTTCGATTTTGGAAGAACCGAGGGATTAGACTCTTGTCCAGATATCTGTGGGCGAGGCCCCGAGTGAGGGACCCTGCCCCGTGTAAGAAGTGCTACTTCCACTGCTCTAGTACCCCCTGAATTCGTTGCGTGAAGGAGGGGACATGGATATTTCATTGCACGAATGATATAGTTGAAAAAGCATGTGACGAATTCAATGAGTCCCTTACGAAATTAAAGCAGTCTCTAAAATCCTTATTTCTCCTCTCTCAAGGTGAGGCTAGCATAGCTTCAGCCCTTGCACCTTTAAAGGCTAACCATGAGTTATACCAAGATATCAAAGACTACATAGACTAGGACTGTAAGGATTCGCAAGTTTCCAAACAAACCTTAGTTAAATTTGTCAAAGGACCGAGTGTGCCACTGTACACATTGTGCACTCTTGAAAAAGCTGAGCACCAAGAAGAGTATGAAAGTGAATGGGAATATGAAACTAAAACAAAAACTGAAGTTGAAACAAAAACTGAAACATCCATGGTTCCACTTGAGGATTCTATCATGGTATGGTTATATTTCCTTGTGGAAAATAATGTTAAGCGTAAATGCTCATTGGTTAGCCCTTGACCATAGCCCTTGACCAAGCCATAACAATAGACACTTAGGTATCATTGGGCCAATCAGTCCTAAAGAAAATTCTCTTGCAAAAGGTGTCAATGAAGAAATCATTAAAGTTCGAGGTTGCTTTAGCTATGCTACTCAAACAATCGATCAAATTGTGGAATTTGAATTCCATGCAACCCTAGATTCCCTTGAATATGATTTCATCCTTGGTGGAACTTGGGGATGTTACTCGTGGTATTCAATTGATGAATCCATGCAAACAGTCACCTTGGAAACTCCTGTAGGCATTGTGAAATTGCTCCTATAGGAGGAAGAGACCTTGGAGGAGCTGGAACTTCCAACATATCTTACTCATATCCTAAGGGTTATGGTTGGATTTGAACTTTACAATAAAATCAATAGACTCCAAGCACATGTTTATCCACAATGTGAAAACAATCTCATGACCCTCGAGTTATGAGATTTGTTGGGTCAACCAACACTCAATGCTCATACTGAGCAAATTCCATTCACAAAAGACATCAACATGCCATGTTTGGGGTATGTGTAAGTTTTTTGTGGTTGAGTATGTTTTGGAAGAAGATTTGATCTTGGGGCATAAATGGACTAGTGCTGTCCAAGCACCACTATGTTGTACTTGCAATAGGGTCATCATGATGGTCAATGACACAAAGTTGACAATACCATACTGCAAGGAAGAGGATCCAACCCTAATGGATTTCTATGATACTGAGCGCAAAAAGCTACAAGAATCTTCCTTGGAATACCCTCTACATGAAAACATAACTTTTGCATCAATGAACCTACACGGTCAAAGCATCTATCCCTTCAACTCCATCCTCACCAACAAAGTCCAATGCCAAAACCTTGCATTCAACAACTATTCCTGAACAAGTCCCCCAAGCGCAACCATCTATCTCTAAAAAGGAACTCAAAGGAAGCCTCGACCTCGACAACTCCTCATCAATCAACCATCTATCTCTAAAAAGGAACTCAAAGGAAAAGCCTCGACCTCGACAACTCCTCATCAATCAACCTCACCAAAAGATTAGGTTGCATACTCAAAAGCCTCATTGTCAGCAGCCACCACTCCACAAGAGACTCAAGCCTCATTGTGTCAACAACGCCCATGATTCTCAAACCTACAGCCTCAGTGCCAACCAATGTGAAGGAGCATAATAAATGTTCCGCTTCATCCAAAAAAAAACTCCACGACAGACAAAATCAAGGTATCTTAATAATGGTATCAAAATGTGGGTGGAAAAGTAGCTACTTGTAGCTCAAGGCTACTATGAAGGTTCCAATCCAAAAAGAAAACTCCACCACCAAAACAGACAAAATCAAGGTATTTTAATGGTATTAAAATGTAGGTGGAAAAGTAGGTACTTGTAGGTCAAGGCTACTAGAAAGGTGCCAATCCAATTTGGGTGCCTTGACAATCAAAGCCTCTTTCTCAACACAAAACTAAAATGCTAAAGAAGAATAAAAGTACTCCACAACTACGTCCACAAGAGCCTATGCCAGTTCCTCAAAGAACTCCAGCCACTCAACAAGTGTGGGTACCAAAAAGATTGCTGCTGCAAGCTCAAGGGTACTACCAAGGTAATACCAAGGCTTGGATTCCCAACCGCATCAAGACGTGCCGCAAGCCTACTCAAAGAAAGAAGCCTCACAGGCATCAGTCAAAATTCCTAATGTTCACATCAAAGATGGGTGCATGTGCACATACTTCAAAACAAGGATATTATGATGGAAATCCCATCATATGGTTGCTAAGATCAAACAAAGTGAAGAAAGCCTCACCATTGACTTCAATTCCAAAAACTTCACCTAAAGTTTGACAAGAATGGAGGCCCAAGAAGCACCAGCAAGTCATATGGACCCTCTCAGACACACATCAAATCACCACCAATGGAAACCCAGAAGTTGTACCTATTGCCTTGAAAACACTTAAGCCAAAAACTCAAATTATTCCCCATGTTTGCAATGGAGTCATATGAGCACATCAAGGACAAACTCACAATGCTCTTTTCACCCCTCTGGCTGAGAAGCATGAGTGCAGAAGCTACATGGCAGCAGACATAAGAACCTATTCTCTCAAAAAGGAGAGTAACCACAAGAACCTGCTGCTCCACAAGGTGCTAACCAAAAAAAAAAACAACAAAAACACAAGGGAGTCACACAAATGGCCTACCAAAAAATGGTAGAATATCACAAGAAACTCCCAACGATCTTCAATAGATAATACATTTTTTTTCAAGCTTATAGCTTACTGTTCTTTTGGCTAAGTT
This sequence comes from Cibotium barometz, assembly GCF_041138505.1. Lineage (NCBI taxonomy): Eukaryota > Viridiplantae > Streptophyta > Polypodiopsida > Cyatheales > Cibotiaceae > Cibotium > Cibotium barometz. The sequence goes on along the minus strand of NC_141082.1, from coordinate 21,188,861 downwards.
AATGTAGCAGCTGCTCCATGAGTACATATCCATACTCGTGTACTAGAGGATATTTGCACACCAAAGTATCATCATCAACAACTTTCCAGGTACATCTCTGGATGGGGGGGCCATGGTGGACGAAAGCCTGGTCAATGGTACAACCCATCACCTGGAATTTTCCTTCAAATTGCAAACCTCTCCAAACAAAGTAGAGTCTTCACAACACATTGATCTCTAATCCTTAGTGAAGATGCCTATCTTAGCCTTGCAAGTCAGCATAATTCTTTCATGCCTCACACCAACAAGTGGCTACTTCAACAAGCAACAACACAATAAAAGTCTATTTGACTGAGTTCATGTACTTCATGTATATCTCTTTCATAGAATAATTAAATATAAATAAAAGCATAAAAAGCAAATGGGAAGAAGCATGCAGGAATAGATCCTACTCAACAACATTTGGCAAGAATCCTGCCACAAAAAGGGACATCATCGAAGGCCAAATTCTTCAAGTGATGAATGTCGCTTCAATGAATCAAATGAGGAACTGAGAATCACAATCTCGTTCTGATCTATGTTCCTCCGAATCCTCCTTTCTCTTCTTCCACATTATTAACATCTCTTAGATTCCCCACTAACACCAATAACATGTAGCTTTGTTTGTGACCGCCAAAAACAAATTAGAGTGAAACATATACCCAAAAAATGCTCACAAAAATATAAAAATACAATCACTAAATACAAATCTCCACCCCGTAAGGAATTCTCACTAATCTCTAACTTTTCATTTACTATAACTAGCCTTTCTCATTCCTTCTAGAGGAAAAAGGACTAATGAATGTCACTCAACATCAAAAACCAGGAAGAGTTCCCTTAAATGGGTGTAGCAAGCTGATAGGGAAGGAGTTGTGTATACACCAGTGAGGTGGGATGTCCAATATAAAAGCATTGTCATTGATTTTCTTAAGAATCTTGAAAGGCCCATAAAAACATGGAGCCAGTTTAATCTTGGGATGCTTTTCAATGTTCTTAAGTCTACGTTTTTTGATTCTTAACCAAACGATGTCATTCTCTTGAAATTGCATAGGTCTTTGCTTCTTGTTTACTTGTTTTGTATACCTTTCTTGAGCTTTCTAAATAGATTGAGTCACTTCAGTCAAAATCTGGGTATTGTTATGGGGAAAATGGTTTGCGGGCTGGAACTTGTGTTCTGATTCTAGAAGTCATAGTAGGTAACTTCTTACCATAGACAACTTCAAAGGGTACCTTTCTTCCTCTCACAGAGTGGGTGTGGTATTGCTATAAGTAAATTGTAAAATGTGAAAATTCTCATCCCAATTAAAAGGTTTTCAATGGTATAGGCCCTTAAAAGGTCCATGATAGTGCTATTAGTAGCTTCGGTATGGCCATTGCTTTTTGAGATGGAAAGTGGAACTAAAGTACATCTTAGAGCCTACATTTGAAAACAAAGCTATCCAAAAATGATTGCAAAAGTGAGAGTCTCTATCAAAAACAATTAGTCTAGGAAAACCATGATGAGTGAAAACAGTTTTAATAAATATCTTTGCAGCAGTAAGTGGAGCAGTCAATGTCTTCTTGCATGCCACAAAGTATGCTTGTTTGTTAAACTATCTACTAAGGTCCAAATCATGTCATTATGCGAGGAAGTAGTAGGTAATCCTGTCATGCAATCCATTGAAATTTCTTCCCACCATGGACCATTCGAAATTGGCAAAGGCATCAATAGTCCATATGGTTTTCCATGATGATGCTTGACACATTGACAAACAATGCAATCAAAGACATATTGTGCCATATCTTTTTTCATGTTAGGCCAATAAAAAAGTTTTCACATGATGTCAAAGTAGAAAGTATGCCACAATGCCCAACATAAGGTGGTTCATGCATTTCTTGCAAAACAAGATGCCTACATGGTACACAATAATGCATAATCTTTTCTCAAAGAATAGGAAACCGTTAGCATATGAATAACTATTGAGAGGCAAATAGTTATTATGAACAAGTGCATTCCAATCATTTGAAAAATCAACATAATGGGCATAACTGTCACGCATAGCATCAAAAGATTCAATATGAACAACATAAATGTTATTGATCGATGGTCTATAGCTCAAGCATTTGCAACAACATTAGCACAACCCAGTTGATATTGGATCATGGGGTGAAAACTTTGAATGAAGTAATCCCATTGAATATGATGGTCAGAGATTAAGGGCTGACTAAGTAAGTGTCTATTTTGGCAATGGCTAACTCGAAGGGCAGCGGCGACGAAGACACAAAGGTAGCCCTTCTCTCTCTCTCTCTCTCTCTCTCTCTCTCTCTCTCTCTCTCTCTCTCATCGCGCTCATCAACTTTCTAATCAAACTCCATAGAGGCTATGAACAACATAAATGTTATTGATCGATGGTCTATAGCTCAAAGCATTTGCAACAACATTAGCACAACCCAGTTGATATTGGATCATGGGGGGTGAAAACTTTGAATGAAGTAATCCCATTGAATATGATGGTCAGAGATTAAGGGCTGACTAAGTAAGTGTCTATTTCCGCGATGGCTAACTCGAAGGGCAGCGGCGATGAAGACACAAAGGTAGCCCTTCTCTCTCTCTCTCTCTCTCTCTCTCTCTCTCTCTCTCTCTCTCTCATCGCTCATCAACTTTCTAATCAAGCTCCATAGAGGCTGGTGGTCTTGAGCTCAATATATGAGAGACAAAGAGAGTGTGTTTGCTTGTCTAACCAATGTTTTCTACATGCCAGAACCGGGCGTGCACCCACCAAGTTTTACCACCTGAGGTTAGAGATAGAGCCATTGAAAGAATTTTTTAGGAATTCAGAGGATTTTTTTAGAAAGTATGGTCTCAATCTTGAGGGGGAGCAAGTAGTCTGACTCCCAAAATGAGGTGCCACCAAAGCTTTGGATAAGAGTGCTTTTAGAGCTCTCCGAGAAAGACAAGAAGGTGATGTTGCGAATGACAAAGTAGGAGCACTACCTACCCTTGTATACATTATATAAACAAGTTTACCAAACTACACCCTCAAACTATTCTATGGGCCTTGAATTTTCTCGAGGCTACGTCTACCAGGTCTGCACCGATCCTGTGAAGTGGACCGTATTTGCTGAGTAGGTTGTTAAGAAGACAAGTGTCAATAGTAATTGCACAAAAAAAAAACTCAGTGGATGTGCAAGGCAGGTGTACAATCAATGTCATTTATGAGTTGTGGTGTAACACTATCTTAGGATGCATGCACTCCGTTGGCACAGGGTAGCCTATATGAGGCAAAGGTGGAGGTCTTAGGTCAGGTGTAAACATTGGTGGATGAAATTTTACTGAATATCAAGTGCAACAAAGAAGCTACATTGTTGGCTCTTCGTACAACGACAATGAGGGTAAAGTAGGAAAAGTGCAGCTTGCATCGTATTGAAGGTGCAATTGAATACCACACCATGATGCCTCCATCAAATAGCATGCCCCTTGATGCACAAGAATAAGCAGAGTGGCAACTTCAAGATAAACTTTGCATCACTAGAGAAACTTTGCATCACTAGAGAAGCTCTAGAAAAAGTAAAGGTATGTATATTTGTTTTTTGTATATGAAGAAAGTCCATGCCATGTTCATTGCCTCTTTGTCTGTGTTTATAGGCTGATTTAGACCATAATAATGAGGCTGTGGAGAAAGCAGGTGCTAGTACAGCTTTCATGATGGGTGTGAGGTTAGAGAACTCTAGCACGATGATTATTCCACAACCGCTAAAGATTCTTCTGCATGAGGATAGTATGCTGATTATGACAGAAAGTTGCCCAAGGTGTGGCCTCGGGTGTCGGGTGTGGACTGGACCAGTCTATTGTTGGTCTATTTATATTACCTTGCAAGCATGTGTACCATGTGTTTTGCTACTCTTATGTATGTGTCAAAGGCAAGTGCATTGCAATTGGTTGTAGCTAGGCCATACTCGACGAAGCTAAAAAATGGTGGTAAGGATACCTCTTGGTCATGCCATGCTTGAAAACAAAGGTAGCAACCTATACTCTTAACTGGTTTATTTAATTAGCACTGTTGGGCATTTGTTAATACCACCTTTAAGCACTTGCTATATGCTAGCCCGTTTGAAACCGATTGAAACCCATTTGCAATGCTTCCAAGCTATTACAATGGCAATCTAGTGATTGAAAACCTATTGTTATGCTCCAAACATATAAATCGGTTATCAGTGGACTCAAACCAATAGTCCAGAACCCTTTCAAGTTCCCCTTCTCTTAACAACTTGTCTTCAACCAATTGTCATTTGTCATACTCTCAATCTATAAACCGCTTGTCAACAAGTTGGTATCCGGTTGCCATTTGTCATACTCTCAATTTATAAATTGGTTGTTAACCAGTGGTGGTTATAAACCCTTCCAACCCATGAATTGGTTTCAAAGGGGTTGGAAAACAAGGCTTAAAAACCATTATAGCCCAATTTATAATCTGGTTTTAAACTAATTTTTTAGTTAACTACCGATGTTTATATAACTGGTTGTCAACTTATAAACTGGTTTTAACCATTGGATTGTAGACCCTCACAACCTATTATATGGTTATCAACCGGTTGGAAACCTATGGAAAAGCCCTTTAGGCGTGCCTCAACTTATAAACTCGGAATCCACCGGTTGGACAAATTATAACCGGTTTCAAATCACATGCTTTGCTCCCAACCTCAAAATTCATAGATGAATTACCATGTGTTAAAGCAATTTGTTTATGTCTTCTTCTAATCATTTGAAAGATGTGCTGCTACCAAATGAATTTCAAAATATGCAGGCTACATATGACTCGTGTGGAAAGAACGCCTGGTGAGTGTTTTTTGATCTCCATCATCATGCTTTCACATGATGAGACCACACTATTGATTCAATGAGTGTTATTATTGTTGGCTTGGAAGAAGGGGAGGGCAATGTCACGAGGAACCAAAGAGCACCACTCCAAGAACTAAGTTGAGTGAAGGAGAGCTATCACCCAATGAGGCATGATGGAAGAAGCTCTCCAAGTGGGCACAATCACACTGCAAGCACAAAACTGAGGCAAGCATGTACTAATCACGTGACTCATTCTAGGATGCTAAAGAAGAAGGGTTTTGATGATCACGGTGTGCTAAATGATCAACTGTCACCCGTGAGGCAAGAAGGAAGATCTCCAAACAGGAAAGCTTGTACTAACCGTGTGACATGTTCTAGGACACCAAAAAGGAAGAGTTCTGCCACAACTGATGCAAACTTTCGAGCACATCTAAAAGGACACAACAAACCAAGCATTAGTTTATCCTACTTCAATAAATATATCTAAATGATTGTGGAAGAGGGAAATGTCTATAGGGACTTACTCTCTAACGCAACCATGATATCCAGACACAGAGTTTGCGAAGTAAGATGTATTTTGTTCAATGTCATAAAGAAGCAAACTCCAATGTGCACTAAAAAAACAAACAGGACATAGGTGTTACAAAAAAAAACACAAACAAATTACCTAATATATGTTTTTCAGTTCATAACTTAACAACATGAGACTCACTCTTCGTTTTATAAGCCGTGACAAGAATTCGCACCAGATCAAGGTTGACCCCCTAAAACCAAGCCATTAGGTCCAAAAATGATGTCCCTTCATTTTGCAATTTCCTGATATGAGAGGACCTATAACATATGTAATATTTTGTATCTCTTCTGGTAGAAGAGAGAGACAATACCTGCATGCAACAATGAATAGAAAATATAATTAGGATTTGTAAGAAAATCGAAATAGAATTTGTAAAAAATAGAATAGAAAATATAATTAGGATTTGTGAGAAAATCGAAATAGAATTTGCAACAATGAATAGAAAATATAATTAGGATTTGTGAGAAAATCGAAATAGAATTTGTAAAAAATAGAATTAGAAAATAGAATACATCACAATCATGCCAACATACCATACTGATACATGCATGACTGTGTCTGTGACTTCCAGTATCTCGCCACATTGCAAAACACGTAAGTCAGCTGCATCTAAGCTGGTAACAAGCCTGCTTCCCTAAATTGTAATTGCCATATTCATGGGAGAAATATTCTCCAACACCCTTGATTGTCTAGTATTTTCTGCTTCAATGACGTTGATTTCTATACGAATCGTGTTGGCTTCTTGCCATGCATCATCATCTGCTTGATCATCAGGAAAAATATCACCATCACTAGCAAAACTGGACAGTTGTGTGTGGCAGCAGCATTCGATTGTGCTTGTGGCTTTGCCTTCGGTTGTGGTTGTGCCTCCGGGTCTGGTTGTGCGTGAGGTTTTGGTTGTGTGGCATCTTGTTGTGGCTAGTCTTGTGCTTCTGCGCTTCTTCAAGTCCGAGAGTGGGTGTCCCTGTCGCGTGAACAAAAACTACTACCACCACCACCATTACTTTTAAGTTTCCCCATTAAATACATTTTTAGTAGGAAATGTGGGTGCACATGAGTGTTGAACATTGCTAGTGTGATTTGAATTGAAAGAATTAGGTGGAACAAATCGTCTAAATGGACGATTATTACCCACTAAATACAAAAAATTTCTTTGAAGTTTCCCCATTAAATACATTTTTAGGAGGAAATGTGGGTGCATGTGAGTGTTGAACATTGCTAGTGTGATTTGAATTGAAAGAATTAGGTGGAACAAATTGTCTAAATGAATGATTATTACCCACAAAAGATGATTGCCGATTTGTTGAACTAGGACCTTGCATTAGCCTAACAAACTTGCCGATGGAGCGAAGCTTCTTCTCTGCATCAGAGCAAGAGAAATAGCCTCATAGAGAGAAGAAGGTTGAAACATATTCACCTTTGGTTGCAAGCCTTCTTCAAGACCATCCTCATACTTTTGTTACAAGTTTCATCATTGCACATCTTCTAGCATGCGAAGATGTAATAATGTTTACCAAAAACGCTCAGTATATTTCATTCCAAGAGAATTTGCTCCATGCATGGCATGCGTGCAAATGAAATTGAGGTGGAAGGAAAGAATCTTTGACTTATTCTTAGAAGGCAAGCCAAGTGGTTAGCTTGTCAGCAGCATTGCGGAGTACATTCCACCATAAAGATGCTTTATCAACCATGTAATTAGTGGCACATTTAATTTTTTCTTTTTTGGAGAAGTTTTCATCAACAAAGTAATCATCAAATTGACTTACCCATGAAAGAACAATGCGTCCATCCTTTCTACCATCAAATTTTGTAAGTAAAAGTGAAAGAGCGATGACTTATCTTTGATTCCTTGCATGTGCTTTGGGCGACATAAAAAACTACTTTGAGAATCTTGGTGAGACGATCATCTTCTAGAGAATCATTGGCCCGCACACACTTCTCATGCTCCAATAAGGATTCCTTGTGCATGCGGATTTGTTGCTCTTCTTGGAGTCAAGCTTGGATCAAAGAAAGCCTTTGATCGAGTGTGGGCTCATGAAGTGGAGAATTGGTGAAGCCGTGAAGAAGAATTCATTTTGAATTTGGAAAATTGATTACCTTGTTTGCACAATGCAAATCACGATCGGCTTGAGAAAAGAGATGCCGAGTGTTGAATGTGGGAAGAGGATCACCTTGCTTTGAATACATCAAGGACGAGAGGTAATACTTCCATGACCAATCTGCTTCAATTTTTTGCTTTTGTACCACAAAATAAAGATTTGAAGGCCTTGTTGTGATGAAGTAAAAGGATGTGTATGTGTATGTACACGTGCATGTATACTTGTGTGTGCATGCATGCATACGTACATTTGTGTGTGTTAGTGTGTGTACGCTTGATCATGCGTATTTGTATGTGTATGTATCTGTGTATGTTGTGCGTGCGTGTACAAGTGTGTGTGTGTAAGTGTGCGAGTGTGTGTATGTGCATCATGTGCATGTGAGTGGGTGCGTATGCATGCACGTGCATGTAGGTGATTGGGTGTGTGTATGTGCATCATGTGCACGTGTGTGGGTGTTTGTGCACACACGTGTGTGTGGGTGATTAGGTATGTGTCGATTTTGTGTGCATGCATGTAAGGTGTGTGACTTTGCATGCATGTGTAGTCATGTGTGTGTCCATGTGTGTATGTAAGTGTACGGATATGTGCATGTATGCTTCGTGTGTTTATACATGTATGTGTATATGAGTGTACATGAGTGCATGTGAGTGTGTGTGTGTGTGTGTGTGTATTTGTGTGTCTATGTATGTACAAGCATACGAGTGTGTGTACACACATGTGTGCGTGTGACTTTGTGTGCATGTATAGTTGTGTGGTGCATGTATAGTCATGTGTGTGTGCATGTGCATATACAAGTATGTGCGTCTATGCCTGCGTGTGTCTATGCATTTATATGTACGTGAGTGTGCATAAGTGCATGCGAGAGAGAGAGAGAGAGAGTATGTGTGTGTGTGTGTGTGCGTGCGTGCATGCATGTGTGCTTGTGTGCATGCATACATGCACGTGTGTATGAGTGCGTGCATGCGTATATATTTACATGTGTGTGTGTGTGTGTGTGCAAGCGTGCGAGTGTGTGTATATGTGCATCATGTGCACGTGTGTTATGTACGTGCACATGTGTTGGTGTGTGTGCACGCATGTGCATGTGTGTTGATTTTGTGTCAATGCATGATAGTGTGTGTGCATGCACCTATATGTATGCACATGTATGCCTTTGTGTGCATGTGTTAAGAGAGTGTAGGTTTGCATTTATGTGCCTATGTGTGTGGATGCACAACATGTGTATGTACGTGCATGTGTGTGCATATATACATGTATGCACATGCATGTGCACGTGTGTGCATGTATACGTGCACGTGTGTGTATGTGTGCACGCTCAAGTGTGCTTGCGTGTATATGTGCATATGTATGCATATGCGTGTGTGTGTGTGTGTGTGTGTGTGTGTGTGTGTGTGTGTGTGTGTGTGCAAGTGTATGCCTACAAGCATGCAAGAGTGTGTGTATGTGCATTATGTGCATGCACATGCATGTATGCGATTATGTATGTGTCGATTCTATGTGCACATGCAAGTGTGTGTCAGTTCTATGTGTTTATGTACGTACACACGAGTAGAAGTGGACGTGTATATCCGTGCATGTGTTGAGTGTGTGCACGCCAATTCTGCGTGTCTACACATGCGTGTGAGTGTGGACCTTTATGTGTCAATAGTGTGTGTGTGTGTGTGCACATGTCTACGTGAGTGCACCCTCATCTACTAAAGCCTAAATGAACGCAACTCACGATACCCTCACACTGAGGCTATGCGTGTCGACTTTGTATGTGCACGTTGTCGTGCTGTGGCACGTCTATGCAGTGAAAGCATGTTCATGGCACAACTTATGTGGAATCTGGGCTTGTAGAAGGCCTGTCCGGAACGTGGTTGGCTGCAGATGATATCAGCTACTTGGCATCGAATGTGTGGGGCGCGTCAAAGAAAGAACGGGCACTTGAAGCTTATTGAAGTGTGTATGGAAGGAAGGGCAGAAAAAAGTAATGAGGGGCCATGTGCCATGAGATTGGTGTGAAAAGGAAATAACATGGTGTTTTTTTTCTTCCAAATAAATAAAATAAAATAAGAATTTGCATGGCCTACTTCTGGAATGGTGGCGTGGAGGTTTGAGCTGCCGCCAACGAGGTTCATCGAGAAGCTGGGGTCGTGGAGGTAGGCAGCTGCAAAAAAAACAAAAAAAGTGACTGAAAGAAGGGGGGGCCGCCGTGTTGATTAAGGGGGGAAAGTCTCATTGAATGACGGCGAAATAGGCCCCTTGTGTTTGGGTGGTTTGCTGCAGCTTCAGGTGAAGTGCCGTGTAGAGAGCTGGGAGGGCGCAAGACAGGGGAGGCCCCTCGTGTGTGGTGGCTGGAGCAGCAACAGGTGGCTCTGCTGGGAGCCGACGGGAAAGAAGGCCCGTGTGTTTCACGGTGGACAGCTCCCTTAGGAAAGGAAGTGGCAGCTCAGCCTCAAAGACAATTTTGGTCTCAAACAAGTTGTTGGCCGATGGATCAGGGAGAAAGCCTCAAACTCTGGACTCTCGCTCTGCCAGCTTGCGAGAGGAACAGCTGGGTGCTAGAGCAGGTGAAGAGGTGATTGCTTTGAAGAAGAGGGAATTAAAAGATGTGGTCGGCATCAATCTGCTGGCACATTCAGAACTTAAGAGAAGAAGAACATTGAAACAGAACTTTGCAGATGAGAGTTTTGATTTTACTTTCACAAAGGTGTTTGATGGCATCCCATACCCTGCTCTATTTGTTGCAGAGATAGAACGCACTTTGAAAGCAGGTGGTTTCGCTGCTATGCATGTTTCCCTGAATGTTTGGCGTAATAAATTCATGTCAAGTGAGCCCGGTCATGGCATAAAGCCAGTCACTTTACTTTTCCAACACTCAGAAATCGTGTATGTTTCCTCAGCATATGCTCCTGGCTTGGATACCATCATTGTATTCAAGAAAAACACTCTTGTCAAGACAAGTGGAACAGGTCTAGCATACGTGAATAATAATCAACTACATCATTATGCCTCCATACCTCAACCAGTGGTGAATCAGCTTGAGCCTCTGTTGACAAAAAAGTGCAGGAAGTGCATGGAGGAGCATTTGGAAAGCATAAGATATATACCTAGTTTATGGGACCTAGATAAGCATGATCACCATGTCTATGTTGATTGGGTTCACATGATTTCAACTGCACCGGCTTGAGAATCAGGGTCTTGAAGCTGTGATGCTGTGGTTTACCAGAGGAGGGGAACCCTTGAGAGTTTCCTTTTGTATTTTCTTTTGATGCTGATGCCCGTGTCTCAGGGCAGTTGAAACACTGTTATGTTTTGCCTATCTAAAGAATCTAGAGAGATTGGCTTGCAAGCTTCTGCAGATGATGCCCCTTGAAGTTCAACCACTTACTCTCACAGCCAGAAGCCTCGCGCTTTCCCAGCAACACCGCCAACGTCACGACAACGTGTATGTAGATAAATCATATATGTGTGTGCACCTATGTATATGCACGTGTATGTGTCTCTGTGTGCACGTATGCAAGCAAGTGTATGTGTGCATCTATGTGCCTATGTGTATGCATAAAATTTTTAAGAATGAATTTAATTCTATGCATAAAATTGATAATGCAAAAAGAGGAGTTCGCATCATATTCTATGCATAAGCATTTTAATGCTAAAAGAAGGATTTTTGTTACATTTTTTTGATAATACTTTTATAGTATTTATGCATAAATGTTTAAATGGAGAAAAGAGAAATTTTTGTTATATTTATTTTTATATGTGCATGCATAAAAATTTAGATGCAAAAAGAGGAATTTTCACGATATTCTATGTACAAACATTTTAAATATTAAAAGAGGAATTTTTGTCATATTTTAAAATAGGTATATTCATGGTATGTATATACATGGATATTTTTATTTATTTATCAAAAAGAGGAATTTTTATCGTACTTTTAATTAGGAAAATACATACATTAAAATTGGTGATAAAAGAGAAGGTTTAACCATATTTTACGTAGATAATTTAGGGCATGTCAATGCTGAGGTTCAAATAGAGAAAAGAAAATTTTAGTATAATTCTATGCGGACATTTTAAATAAATGATGTATGCATATTCACAAAAAGGATCATTGGAAAAAGAAATATCCTTGCGCACACTCTCTCCTCACACACAAACTATCTCCTACGTAGAAATTATTTGCCTCTCTCTCTCTCTCTATGTTGCACGTGTGTCCATGCGTGCGAGTGTGTGTATGTGTGTTTGTATGCGTGTGTGCACATATCATG